>NC_085930.1:205507500-206935000 GCF_028885625.2 Pongo pygmaeus
CTAATGCAAAGGGCAATGAGAATTATTGTGTGTATGGAGGCAAAAAGCAAAATTAATGTGGAGGAAGGACAATTGCTTTTTTAATACTACAATACCAAAGATTGGGGAAGAAGTCAAAGAAATTATACCATTTTTTATTTTTGAATATTAAGATAATAATTTACATACAGCAGAATTCACTCTTTGCTTTTT
Source organism: Pongo pygmaeus (assembly GCF_028885625.2). Taxonomy (NCBI): domain Eukaryota; kingdom Metazoa; phylum Chordata; class Mammalia; order Primates; family Hominidae; genus Pongo; species Pongo pygmaeus. The sequence continues at coordinate 205,507,693 of NC_085930.1, forward strand.
GTTTGTTTGTTTGTTTAGATGAAGTTTTACTCTTCTTGCCCAGGATGGAGTGCAGTGGCATGATCTCGGCTCAATATGACCTCTGCCTCCTAGATTCAAGCAGTTTTCCTGCCTCAGCCTCCCAAGTAGCTGGGATTACAGGCACCCACCGCCATGCCCAGCTAATTTTTCATATTTTTAGTAGATAGGATTTCACCATGTTGGCCAGGCTGGTCTCGAACTCCTGACCTCAGGTGATCCACCCACCTCGGCCTCCCAAAGTGCTGGGATTGCAGGCGTGAGCCACTGCACCCAGCCAGAATTCACTTTTTTTAACATAGAATTCTGTGACTCTTGACAAACATATACATTATGTAAACACCACCAAAATAAAGATATTTAGGCTGGGTGTGGTGGCTCATTCCTATAATCCCAGCACTTTGGGAGGCCGAGTTGCGTGGATCACCTAAGGTCAGGAGTTCAAGACTAGCCTGGCCAACATGGTGAAACCTTGTCTCTACTAAAAATACAAAAATTAGACAGGCGTGTTGGTGGGTGCCTGTAATCCCAGCTACTTGGGAGACTGAGGCAGGGGAATCGCTTGAACTCAGGAGAAGGAGGTTGCAGTGAGCTGAGATGGTGCCATTGCATTCCAGCCTGGGCAACAAGAGCAAAACTCCATCTCAAAACAACAACAACAAAAGATATTTAATATTTCCATTATATATTTCCCTCATGCCTGTTTAGAAACTTCTTGTTCCCCACAACCAGCCCCTGATAACAACTGATATAATTTTTGTTTCTATTGTTTTTCCTTTTCCAAAATATTATATGAATGAAATTATATGATATGTAGTCTTTGAGTCTGGCTTTCATTTAGCATGATGCATTTGTGATGCATTGCCATAATTCATATTATTGTATGTGTCTTTAGTTTGTTCTTTATTGCCAAGGACTTGTCTAGTGCATAGTTATTCCACAGTTTGTTTATACAGTCCACAGATGAAGGACATTGAAACTATTTTCAGGTTTTTTTTTTTATTGAGACTTAGTTTCACACTGTCACTCAGGCTGGAGTGCAGTGGCACAATCTCCGATCACTGCAACCTCCGCCTCCCGGGTTCAAGTGATTCTCCTGCCTCAGCCTCCTGAGTAGCTGGGATTACAGGCACCCATCACCGCGCTTGGCTAATTTTTGTATTTTTAGTAGAGACAGGGTTTCACCATCTTGGCCAGGCTCGTCTCAAACTCCTGACCTCATGATCCACCTGCCTCGGCCTCGCAAAGTGCTGGGATTACAGGCGTGAGCCACTGCGCCAAGCCTGTTTTCAATTTTGGGTAATCAGAAATAAAGTCTTTGCAAACAGTCATGTACAAATTTTGTGTGAACCCAGGTTTTCATTTTTCTCAGATCAATACACAGGAGTGAGATTTTTGTGTAGTGTGGTAACTGTATATATGTCATATTTTATGAGAATGTGACAACTGATCAGTACAATAGCTACATCAATATAGCCACCACACCCAGCTAATTTTTTGTATTTTTAGTAGAGATGGGGTTTCACCATTTTGTCCAGGCTGGCCTCGAACTCCTGGCCACAGGTGATCCACCCTCCTCAGCCTCCCAAAGTGCTGGGATTACAGGCATGAGTCACCACACCAGGCCAGAATTCATTCTTTTCGATGTGTGTATTTCTAAAAGAAATGTATGAGAGCACCAGTTGCTCTACATATTTGCCAGCAATTGATATTAATATTTTCTGGCCAATTCTAATAAGAATACAACAGTATCTCCTGTGGTTTTCATTTGGATTTTCTTATTGTCTTATGATGTTCAGCATCTTCCATTCATTTAAATTATTTACCATTTGCAATCTTCTTTGATAAAGTACTCAAAATATTTTGCCCATTTTTATTTGATTTGATTTCCTATTGTTGAGCTTTTAGTGTTCTTTATATTTTCTGTATATAAGTCCCTTGTTACACACATGGTTTGCCAATATTTATCTCAGACTGTGTGTTGTCTTTTTATTCTGAATAATCCAAAAATGCTTAATCTACCGAGTAGCAACTGTAAGAATCTATAACTACCCTACATACAAAAAGCTAGAACTAGGCATTGGTATGAATACAAGCTGATGAGAGAATTGAAAAGCAAAAGTGAAAGAGAATTGAGGTACGAAGAATAATATGGAAAGAAACAAAAGAGGCACTTTTTTTTTCACTTAAATGACCATCTGATATCAATTCTGTACGTACCCAAAGCAAATAAATGAGAAAAATGGAGACATTTGAACCATCTTCTAGAATCCATGTCTGTTTATGAGTGACTTACCATAATAATTGTCATTTTGTTGACAAACTGCCAGTACATCTCTTTTAGATGCTATGATCACCATTGAGGCATTATAATTTAGACAGCTATTCTAATGGTTGTACAGTACTGTGGCATTGGCTGACTCAAAGCAAATATTAGAGAGAAAGTGATCAAGACACATAAAAATGTACAGAATAATCAAAAGTAGCAGGTATAAACTAACAAAAATATAAGAAATAATCTCAGCAAAAACAGAGTCACATAGAGACAGATCTGATTGCAACATTTGATATGCAAGATATATGTGTAAGGCCTGGGAATATTTCGACCAGAAAGCTAGCACAAAGTTCTACTCTTTAAAATAAAATTACCAGATTTTTGTTTTTGTTTTTGTTTTTGAGACAGAGTCTCGCTCTGTCACCCAGACTGGAGTGCAGTAGCACGATCAAGTGAGTCTCCTGCCTCAGCCTCCTGAATAGCTTGGATCACAGGTGCCTGTCACCACGCCCAGCTAATTTTTGTATTTTCAGTAAAGACAGGGTTTCACCATGTCGGCCAGGCTGGTCTCGAACTCCTGACCTCAGGTGATCCACCCACCTCGGCCTCTCAAAGTGCTGAGATTACAGGCATGAGCCACAGTGCCCGGCCCAGATATTTCTTTTCTTTTTTTTTTTTTTTTTGAGTAGAAGTCTCACACTGTTGCCCGGGCTGCAGTGTAATGGCATAATCTTGGCTCACTGCAACCTCTGCCTCCCGGGCTCAAGTGATTCTCCTGCCTCAGCCCCCTGGCTAATTTTTTTTATTTTTTAGTAGAGACAGGGTTTCACTATATTGGCCAGGCTGGTCTCAAAGTTCTGATCTCATGAGCCGCCTGCCTTGGCTTCCCAAAACGCTGGGATTACAGGCATGAGCCACTGTACCCAGCCCAGATATTTCTTATAGAAATTGTCTATGCAAGATATTGGTTCTAGAAATAATGGTGACTTCTCTCTATTATTCACACTTAAGCACTAGTGATATTTGGATATTAGTTGAAAAGTCATTTTCTTTAATTACAGCTCCTTTTTGTTGTTTTATGTTCCACTGCGTTTTGCACAGAAATAAATTTTGTGTTCGATATTTAAAAAAAGAGGTAGTGAAATCAACTTGCATTAAATACTGAGCTCCACTGTGATGATTATGGCCACTTGCCACTTCAGAATTCACAAGTGCAGTGGCTGTGTGACTCACGTCTGGCCATTGACACATGCATAAATTTTTTTTTTAGTGAGAGTTTTGTTTTGTAGAAAGTGTTTTCTTTTGTTGTTGTTGTTGTTGTTATTTTATAAATGGGGCAAGAGTAGACAGCACTGCGCTCTTTGTCATCTTGTCTTTCAAATAAATGTATTTTTTTAGAGCAGAAGCAGTTGTCTGTGAACAAAAAGTAACAAGCATGGGGAATAAAGTCATTACACTTTGAGAGAATACTGTGAGAGATAAAGGCTGGCATCTTTGATCTGTTGAATTGATGCAGGTTACATTTACTTCTAGACTTTGTGTTATGTGAGAAAAATAATACATATATTTTAAGCTACTGCAAGTTGGACTTTTTTGTTACTTGAATGAGAACACAATTATAGCTGAACCAAAGTTGGCTTAGCAGACCTGCATATGTAAATGTTTACATATGTTTAAATGTTTAAAATAAAAGCCAAGTGTGAATTTATCTGTTTGAATCAATATTCACTTTCTCTCAATAAGCAATAAACTTGTATATGTTTGGCTGGGCATGGTGGCTCACACCTGTAATCCCAGTGCTTTGGGAGGCCGAGGTGGGCAGATCACAAGGTCAGGAGATGGAGAACATCCTGGTCAAGATGGTGAAACCCCATCTCTACTAAAAATACAAAAAAAGACAAAAAAATTAGCTGGGGGTGGTGGCATGCTCCTGCAGTCCTAGCTACTTGGGAGGCTGAGGCAGGGGAATTGCTTGAACCTGGGAGGTGGAGATTGCAGTGAGCCGAGATCACACCACTGCACTCTAGCCTGGCTGCAGAGCAAGACCCTGTCTCAAAAAAAAAAAAAAATGTACGTGTTCAGTATTCCTATCTTTTATTATGGATATCCAGATACTAATATAGGATGCAACTATATATAAGTTTCAAGAACTCCTCTGCAACATCTTTGCTATTGTTTGGAGTTGCATTACTGCTTTGTAGGTCAGTTATATATTTGTTACAGATTTATCTATTTTCCTGTTTAATTTAGAAAAAACATACAATAGAATAAAATTTTAAAAAATAACCAAACTATATTTTTCATAAGATAAGAAGCTGTATAGATTTTTGATACATGAATAAAAGATACACTGTGGAAAAATGTTTACATATGTCATTGACAGAGCATCATTTTAATAGAATGAGGCATTTGGGGATTGATATGGGTTGAATGTGTCCCCTAAAAGGATATGCTGAGGTCCTAAACCCCAGAACTGTATAATGTGATCTTATTTGGAAAAGGGTGATTGCAGATATAATTAGTTAAGATGACGTCACATTGGAGTATGGTGTACCCTCAATCCAATGTGATTGGTATCCTTATAAGAAGAGCAGAGGAGATATAGAGGCGAAATGCCATGTGAAGACACAGAGACACATAAAGGGAAGAAAGCCATGTGAAGATAGCAGCACAGATTAAAGTTAAGCTGTTATAAGCCCAGAGATATCTGGGGCTATCAGAAGATGAACAAGGATCTTCCTCTAGAAGCACTGGAGGAAACATGGCACTGCCACACCTGAATTTCAGACTCATAGACTCATAGACTCCAGAAGAACTTTCTATTGTTTTAAATTATCCCTTTGTACTATTTTGTTATAGCAGCTCTGGGAAACTAATCACAGAGACCTTGGGAGGAAGGGAGAATATTTTGCCTGTGAAAGGGATGCTAATCATTGGGAGTCCAGGGAGCTGACTTTGGTAAGCAGACTTTGAGATGACCCAATTATCCTAACCTCCTAATAGTCACACCCTTATATCATTCTCACCACTTGAATGGGACCTGAATATAGTGACTTGCCTCTAACAAAGAAAATACTATGGGATGTCACTTCTGAGGTTAGATTATAGAAGACTCCAGCTTCCATCTTGGGTTTTTATCTCTCTTATTCTTTTGCTCTCTCTTGGATTTCTTAGCCCAGAAGAAACCAGCTGACATACTGAGAGACAACCCTGTGGAAAGACATGACATGGGACTAAGGCTGCCAATTATCATTTACATGAATTTGGTATAGAATCTGCCCCTGACTCAAGCCCTCAGATGAGTCCACAGCCCTGAGAAACACTTGACTGCAAACTTTTGAAAAACCTTAACCCAGAGGTGCACAGGTAATCCACATCTAAGTTCTGGACTCACATTAATGGAGAGTTAACAAATGGCTGTTGTTTTACACTACTAAATTTGGGGCTAATTTGTTACCTAGCGATAGATAACTAACACAGTCAATAACTAGAAAGTAAGCTAAAAGATGATTTCTTTAATATAACAAAGGTACTGTTGTTGTATTTGGCTTCTCTTCCCGTGTTGGTGAGAGAGGGATACCTGCCCTAAGATCATGGGGATGGCTGAACCTGTGCTCCTCAACACAGGAGAAATGTGATCAGCAGTAGTTTCTTAGGATATACACTCACAGCCAAGGAGAGGAAGACATTCTATGCCATGCAGGGTCACACAGAGATTGTTTTGGAAACAGAGTGGACAAGAAGCGGCAGGAGAAGGCAGATTTTGTAGTGCTAAGAAGATGGGGTGCCCCATGGCTCCTGCAGGAGGATGTGCTTGGCTTGTTTGAATAATTCCACAGTCTGAAAGAGACTTTGCTGAAGTTGCTGTTGTGGGGTGGGGGGAGGAGGGAGGGATAGCTTTAGGAGATATACCTAATGCTAAATGACGAGTTAATGGGTGCAGCGCACCATCATGGCACATGTATACATACATAACTAACCTGCACATTGTGCACATGTACCCTAAAACTTAAAGTATAATAATAATAAATAAAAAATAATAAAGTGAAAGAGAACTACATCCTGCCACTCAGGGATAGGAGGAGCGTTACCTGGTCCCCCTTGATAAAGAGGGTTGTTTGGCTAGGGAGACCTTATCCACAGGGCTAGAACGGTGAGGAGAATTTGTCAAGCCATTCATTTGAGTCTACTTGGTTTTACCGAACGTCAAGGCAACACACCATTCAGGGCTTACACCATAAGGTCCAGCTACATAATTTTCAGAGCCTACAGCAGAAGGAAAGTCTGGAGTTCCTTGTATAAAAAAAAACAGGAAAACAATGCCGTTAAAGGCACAGATCAACCTTTTCTCTGCAGCCTCTGTCTTGATTTATGGTAAGTTTTCTTGTTTGCTATTTAATGTTGTTTTAAGTAAAGAAAAATTTATACTTTAAATTATTAGAACACATTTTGCTGTTCATCTTTATATCATACAATGGCAGTTTTAAGTGGAAATATGAGAGCATTTAACTTGTGTGCAGAGTAAGCAATGTTAAGCAATTTGTTTCTTGGGGCTCATCCAGGAAGATGCCTCTAGCAGGCCAGAAAGAGAAAAATCACAGACCAGACTCAAAAAGGGTTGAAGAAGGAAGGTAGGCTACCTCCAGGCAAGAAGCTGGCTGAAAGAGCACTCCAGGCATGGAGGTAATCTCGGAGTGTGGACCCTCACAGGTACATGGGGCTACCACCTTGTCGTGTGGAATGTTCATTCCTGCCAGCCGCCAAACTCACATTCCACACCCCAGCCTGGAAGGGGTCTGGGGAATTTGAGACAGAAACTTTCTCACAAGCTCACTGCCCCAACCCATAGCAGATAGATGACTCTCAAGATCTTTAAATCTTTGTGCTGGGTCATACTAGTTATCCGCATGGGGGTGGGAGAGAGGCTCATGCTCATAGTGATGCCACCTGTGGATGGATGCTCACCAGACACACAATGATATTTGGGCGATGGGCCACCGTTCCTTGCACTTAGATGCTGTGAGCTGCAGGTACCCAACCCCACTGGAAAGCAAGCAAGAAAAAGGTCTAGCAGGACCACTGCACCAGGCAGCAAGAGATGGGCTGCCGAGATCCCATGCTACAGTGACAACAGGAAAAGTGACTTTGGGTAAACAGTGGCTGCACATCCCCAGCTCATCCACGATTACCCTACCAGAATTCACTGACAAAACACAAACTTAAGTGTCAAGATGGCCAGGGCAGAACATTAAACCCTAAGCAGAGGGCCCTGGTAAAACTGCCCTGGCAGCTTACCATAAAGTTGGCCCTGACTAAATGTCAATGATGAAGGGTCCAATTAATAGCATTGCACAGCACACTGGAAGGCCCGTGAAAAAATCTGTTAGCCAATTAAGCAAGGTGAGAGCTTTAGGAAAATCAAATAAGAAAGAAGGTACAGGTAGGTAATAGGCAAAATATTAGGTTTGTAATATTTTTTGACCTTGGGAATTCTGGACTTTACCTATTGAACCAGCAAGGGTCACCAAAGGCCGTTTCCACTAGTAGGGAAAATGCTGTCTACTTACCATGAAAATCTAAATTGGTTGTTTGGTATGAGTCACAACCAGCTGGCTAGAGATCATTGCAACTGTATATGTGTCAGAAGGTCTTTTTGACTGACGTGAGAGTAGGATTCTGATTGTATAATACTATCTCATGGTAAATTTTTATAATTTTTTAAAATAATTTTCTTTCTTTTTATTTATCTGTTTATTTCATTTATTTATTTTTTTGCATGATTGCAACTCACGGCAGCCTCAACCTCTGGGGCTCAAGCGATCCTCCCACCTCAGCTTCCCAAGTAGCTTGGACTATATAGCTGCACACCAACACACCTAGCTCATTTTTTAATTTTTTGTAAAGACAGGGTCTGACTATGTTGCTTGGGTTGGTCTTGAACTCCCAGGTTCATGCAATCCTCCCACCTGGGCCTCCCAATGTGCTGGGATTACAGACATGAGCCACCATGGGCCTGACTTGCAGTAAATTTTAGTAATTTAGCCCTTGTAAATCTAAGTGACAGTGTGAGTGCAGGCCACCAGAACACCTCAGTGTGTGTAAGGGGGCAAATTATATGGTGACATACGGTAGCAAAATTCTAATTCCAACAGCACCAGTTTCCAGATCTTAGTTTTTATAGCACCCTCTATCTCCAATATGACAATAAGACCCACTCTTCCCAAAACACCAGCAAAGCCTTGTCATGAAACATGATAGAAGCACAATCTGTGCTGTTACACTTAACTTGATTCAGACGTCCATTCCCAGAGATGTCATGTTTCGGTAACCACTTTGTCTCTTGTGAGCTGAAGTAAATAACTATGGGCACTACACGGTTTTATTTTTAATTTGTTTATTTGGGACAGGGTCTTGCTCTGTTGCCCAGACTAGAGTGCAGTGGCACGATCTTGATTCACTGCAGCCTCAACCTCCTTGGCTCAAGCGATCTTCCCGAGAAGCTGAGTCTACAGGTGCTCACCACCATGCCTGGCTAATTTTTGTATTTTTTTAGAGACGGGTTTTTGGTATGTTGCCAGGCTGGTCTCAAACTCTTGGGCTCAAGTGATCCACCTGCCCCAGTCTCTCAAAGTGCTGGGATTACAGGTGTGAGCCACGGTACCCGGCCCACTAGATGGTTTTACATTGGTCTGGGTACTTTGCTTATTTTAGCATTGTTAATTTTCAGGAACCAATTTATTTGATATAGAGTATTGAGAGTTGTAATCCATTTAAGAACTGGCTCGTTGCCATGGACTGAATATTAGCATCCCCCCAACACTTACATGTCAAAGCCCTAATCTCCATTGTGATGGTATTTGGAGGTGGGGCCTTTGGAAAGTTATTAGCTTATGAGGTTGGAGGCTTCATGTAGTGCCCTTATAAGAAGAGAAATGAGAGACACAATCTCTCTTTCTGCCCTATGAGGGCAGCCATCTGCAAACCAGGAAAAGACTTTCCTAAACAACAGTATCAGCTAGCAATAATCTCAGATTTCCCAGTCTACAGACAGTGAGAAATAAATTTATATTGTCTAAGTCACCAAGTATTTTTGTTATATCAGTCCAAACTGACTAAGGCACTTGTACATTCCACAAGTAGTTATTGAGTGTCTGCTACGCTTAAGGTACTGGTCTAAGGAAATGGAGGTACAACAGTGAACAAAACGAAGCCCCTGCTGGAATCAGTAAGATTGTTTTCTACAGGTAAACGGATAACAAATTTAAATAGATAGATAAATAAATGTCATGTTAGATGATGGAAGTGTTCTGAAAAGAAATAAAGCAAAATTAATGAGGAATGGGCTGGTCAGGAACTGCTTATTCTTACTTTTCTGATGGTATTCAGGGAATGCCTCACTAATTGGGTGGTTCTTGAGTGACTATCAAGAAGTAGCCAGAGACTAGTTTGCAGGTGGTGGGGAATGAGCTCTCCAATAGAAAACATTCAAGGGGAAGAATCTTGAGAGAGGAACAGGCTTGAATGTGTGAATAATGGCAAGGAAGCCATATAATAGGTGTAATGTGAAGAAGAAAGGGGAGAGAGTGGAAGGAGATGAAATCAGAGAGGCATGAAGGGTCAGATCATGAAGGGTTTTGTTATAAGGACTTTGATTAGGAGTAACATAGGAAGACATTGTACAGTTGGGAGCAAAGGAGTGACAATATATGATTCATACTTTTTACAGGATGATTCAGGCTTTTCTGTTTAGAATAGACTATAGAATAGTAAATGCAAAAATAAATAAATAAATAAATAAAACGAGAAAAATGCACATTCACCTCTTGCCTGAACGAATGCCTTAGTCTCTGAACTGAAAGTCTACACTAGGAGGCTAGTAGTGGAGGTGTTGAGAATTGATCAAATGCTGGACATATATTAAAAGGAGTATAAACAATCTTTATAAAGAAATCAATGCCAGGTGTGAGTTAGAAGGAGGAGAAAAGGGTGATTACAAGGTGTTTGAGTTGAAATATTAGAGAATGGAGTTGTCATTTAAGAAGAGAGAAGAACAAGTTTGTGGTGGGCAAAATTGAGAGTTCAGCTCTGGTTATGAAGTTTGAAATACATCTTTGTCTTGTAGGATGAGATCCAGAACACAACTGGACATGAGTCAGCTTCCTTAGAGGGGAAGTTTGGGCTGGAATCATTGATCTAGAAATAAAACTAGAAGAGATTAACTAAGGACTTGATGTGAATAGAAAAGAGAAGCTGCCTAAGGATTTTGCTCCAGAACGCTGCAACATACTAGGGTCAGGGCGATGAGGGGAGATCATCAGAGAGGTCTGAACAGAAGCAGCCTTAGTAGAAGTATATGCTAGAAATAAACAACAAAAATGTTTCCAGAAATGCAGAATATTCAACTCGTTCAACTACTGATCCTATAATGAAGAATAAGAACTGAGCACTGGTCTTGGTATCGACATAGGTAACAAAGGCTATTTGCATACAATGTTGGACAGAAAAGCCTGAATGAAGTTGTTTTTATGGGAAAAGGGAATTTGTATGGGATCTGGAGATCTGGAGTCTAACATTTTTTGATATGTTTTGCTGTACTGCTGAGAAGAGAAATGGGTAAGCAGCTAAAAGCAAATTTTGAGGTTTAGTAGACTGAGCGAGCCCCTCAAATATGTACACATAATAATCTCCAGAATCTAGAATTGTGTTACTTTACGTGGCAACAAGACTCTGCAGATATGATCAAGCTGAGGTACTCAAGATGGGAAGAGAATCCAACATTATGTGGGCGGACCCAATGTAATCACAGGGTCCTTATAAGAGGAAAGCAGGAGGGTGAGACTCAGAGAGGATGTGATGATGAAAACAGAGATGAGACAGTAAAAGAGAAAAAGATGGAGGAAAAGAGAGAAAGAGAGAGATAAACAAAGACAAAGAGAGGCAGAGACAGAGAGATATGAAGATGCTATATCGCTGGCTTTGAAGGTGGAGAACAGGGTCATAAGATAGTGATTGCAGGGAGCTCTGGGAGCCAGAAAAGGTAAGAAAATAGACTCTTTCCTAGACTCCAGAAGAAAAGCAACACTGCCAATACTTGAATTTAGTCCAGTGAGATTAATTTTAGGCTTCTGATGTTCAGGAATGTAGATAATATATTGAAAATGCATTTGTATTGTTTTAAATCAATAAATTTGTGACAATTTGTTACTGCAGCAATATGAAACTAATGCAGAGTTCAAAGAAATTTCAAAGTTTTATATGAAATATAAATCTTTCATATTTTTAAAGAAGCTGCATATTTAGTAACATATATACCACTGAATACCAAATATTTTAAAGGAAATATTTGTGTAATTTCAAACCGTATAGAAGGCTCCCAGTAATTTAAAGCTCCTCATATCCTCCTTACCAATCAAAATCCCATTAATCTCTTAGAGGTAGCCACAAGTGAAATTTACAATACGGTTGACCCATGAACAATGTTAGGGTTAGGGGCACCACTCCCCATACAGCCAAAAATCAAAGTGTAACTTTTTTTTTTTTTTTTTTTTTAGAGTCTTGCTCTGTAGCCTAGGCTGGAGGGCAGGGGCACAATCTCGGCTCACTGCAACCTCCACCTCCCACGCTCAAGTGATTCTCCTGTCTCAGCCTCTTGAGTAGCAGGGATTACAGGCGCTTGCCAACATGCCTGGCTAATTTTTATATGTTTAGTAGAGATGGAGTTCCACCATATTGGCCAGACTGGTCTCAAACTCCTGTGATCCACCTGTCTCGGCTTCCCAAAATTCTGGGGTAACAGGTGTGAGTCACCGCATCTGGCCCCCAAGTGTAACTTTTGACTCCCCCAAAAGGTAACTACTAATAGCCTACTGCTGACCAGAAGCTTTGCAGATAACATAAACAGTGGATTAACACATGCTTTGTATGTTATATGTATTACTTACTGTATTCTTATAACAAAGTCAGCTAGATAAAATAAAACATTACTAAGAAAATCCAAAACAAAGATGATCTATTTGCTATTCATTTAGTGGCAGTGGATCATCATTAAGGTCTTCATCTTCATCATCTTCACATGGGGTAGGCTGAGGGGAAGGAGGAAATGGCGTTGTTGGTGTTGCTGTTTCAGGGGTGGCAGAGGTAGAAGAAAATCTGTTTTTAAGTGGACTCATGAAGTTCAAACCCATGCTCCAGTGTCAACTGAAATTGTTTCAATGTTTTCTATTACAGTTTTGCCATCTAAAAATGCATCTTCTAAAATATGGTTTCGATTGGTTTGTTTGAATGTTACATAAATGGGGACATCAGGATACATATTTTGTGTCTGGTTTATTGCACTAACATAAATTGTAAAATCTACTTATGTTCTTGCATATAAAAATCAAATTTTCATTGATATATGAAACTCCATTGTCTAAATATGCCAGAATTAAATGCTGATAAATGTTTAGTTATTTCCTTGGTTTTGCATTTATAGACAATGTTGTTATACATCTATTGATTAAATACCAAGAAACACAATCTAGAAGCCATTGACTTCATGGATGTTTAACTTTATTAGAAAATAAAGTATACAAATGCCTTCACAATACGGTATCATCAGCAGGGTACTAAAACTTCCTTTGGTCTACATTTTTGCCATCACTTGGAATTATCAAACACATTGATTTGTGTCTATCTGGTTGGTACATAGTCTTTGTTGCTTTTTGTAACTTTATTGCTAATAAAGTAAGAACCGATGTTTATATTTTTTCTTGACCATTTCAAATTTTTTTTCTATTGATTTGCCTTTTTCTTATTGACATGAAGGAGATCTTTAGGTTTCCTAGTTAGAAACAAGGTATTTTTTTTCCTCTTTTTCAATGGCATCTCTTAACCACTGGAGATTTTGAACTTTAAAGACATAACTAGTGTAATAGAATAAAAATCCAGAGTTAATATACTCCAGGTATATTGGGACATTTTGTGAGGACATAAGGATTTTGTTCTGAAAAAGTTGGTAGTATCTGGTAACATGGGCTTGAAATTTGGAGTGTTTTAGGGGAAAGAGAGCAATGATCTGTAAGTTACCATGAGGAGCAAAGAATGCAACCTCATCTTCATACCAACTGATTTGAGAGACTTGGAGAGAAATTGCCACAACCTGTGGTACCAGCAGTTCAGAAGCAACATCTTTTGAGAAGAACCAGGTTACAGTTAGGGCAAAAAAATAAAAGCAATAATAAAAAAAGAGATGAGATATGAGTTCCAGAAAGGGGAGTGGAAAGGTTTTCATGTTTGGAGGGAGGTGGAAGTTTGTGCAGTGTTGTGTGAAAATAGGATTCCGTTAAGGCGTGAGACATTGCAATTTGAGAGAAAGCCTGGTTGCTTAGGACATTTTGTGGTGATTGACATAAATATGCAAAAAAAGCATGGAGAGATTAATCCTGGTCTCCTGAAATTATTCGTTGAGACTTTGAGTATTCCAGGGGCAAATGCTTGCTGTGTCTTCCCTCTTTTCCTGCTAAGAGCAGGCTGCAAGCCAGGATGGAATTTGTTACCAGGAGAACAAGATTTCAAGCCCTCCTTCTTCATTCCTATTGGGCTTGAATAAGGGGGTTACAAAGCTACATTTTAAGAGGAACACATTTATGTAAAAATTGTTCATGGGAAAAAATCCTAGTTTTATAGAGTAGTATTTTCTATAAATGGCCAATCTAAGGTGGAAAAGAAATTGAAAGCACTCTGAGACAAAATTTTGTTTACAAGATAGAGACAGTCTGGGCACCAGTCCAAAGAAATACTGCCTCAGGTTTAAATCATTTTGGTGGTGCAACAGTCCAGATATCTTTCAACCAATAACCCCGTGTCATTGTAAATCAAGCTAGTCTAGATGATTACTCTTCTGTTGATTTTTGGCAAGTGAAATAATGAACCACGGGCATGAATCAAGGAATGCTTTCTTTTCTCAGTGTTAATAAAATGTGTAGTAGTGTGTTTTGCTTTATTTCATTGCATATTTGGGGTCTGATATAGAAAAAAATAAGACAATTATATTTATAATATTTTAAAAATAATTTTAAAAGGCTTTCTTGTGTATAAATAGAAATGCTGATAGAAATATTTTTTAAAATAGGGTCCAGTGGCTCACGCCTATAATCCCAGCACTTTGGGAGGCCAAGGCAGGCAGATCACTTGAAGTCAGGAGTTTGAGACCAGCCTGGCCAACATGATGAAACCCCGACTCCACTAAAAATACAAAAATTAGCTGGGTGTGGTGGGGCACGCCTGTAATCTCAGCTACTCTAGAGGCTGAGGTGGGAGAATCGCTTGAACCCTGGAGGTGGAGGTCGCAGTGAGCTGAGATCGCACCACAGCACTCCAGCCTGGGTGACAGAGTGAGACTCCGTCTCAAGAAAATAAAATAAAATGAAATAAAACCACTAAGAACATGCATTTAGCAAATCTCATGGAGACACTACCACCAAGGTTCTCTGACTTTCAGCAAAGGAGAAAAATTCCAATATTATATTGATGCTCCATATCATTTAGGGCAAAGACAAAGGCAGTACAGTCAGGTGACTTTCTTTCACCAGTTAGAAAATACAGGTTGCAGAGGAATGGTCCATGGTCTTGGAGAACCACATGGAGAAAAATTATTTCCGACACAGCTGCTTAAGTGAAAAGTGCAAAATCTCACCTTATTCTGACAATTTTCTTTCTCTTTTTCCTTTTGTATGTATGTTCATATGTTTGTCTTTCTTGATTACACACACACACACACACACACACACGTACTCACCACCATTTCTGTCATCATTTGGATAATGGATGCTTTATATGTTTGGATACTAAGTTATGTGAACTTAGAGAGGTATGAATGTTTAAGGACTTTTAATGAAGTAAACCTGTAAAATTTTAAGCATAAGTATTCTTGTTTTTCAAAAAATTTACTTTCATTTATCACTATTTTTAAAGTTTGCATACAGTTCAAGAGTTTTCTGGTAGGTTGCAGTCTGTTAGTGAATGTGAATTCTTAATAAGAACCTATGGTATGCAAAATCAATGGTGAGTTACTGAGACAGCTAACAGAGAAAAATTAGCCACAATATCTGAACTCTTAGAATCTACTCCAATTCATGCTTTCTCTTAGGAATCAAAGAGAATATTGGCTATAAACCTTGATTTTATGAAAATAGAAAATACAACTGTAAAATGACCCTCCTATAATTAAGATTATGATCAAGTATAAGTCCAAAGGATGTTGAATTCTAACTATTCCCCCACGATGGCCATAGAACTATGTCTTTTAAGAAACCAGAAGCATCAACATTACCTACTCAAAATGTGTTTCAAAGAAACAACAGTATAAACATTTGAGAGTTTGCTGGAAATGAAGTCATGGGTTCGAACTCAGACCTACTGAGTCAGATTTGAATTTTAATAAGATCCCCATGTAATTTGTTTTCACATTAAAGTTTGAGAAAAGCTGTCATTGAGGATACAGAAGAATGCCCTAGTAACATTGGAGGAAATGAATGAAATATCTGAATGATATTTTCAAAAAGTATTCAGAGTTCCTTGAATTTTTAACGGAAATAGGCAGTTGCTTTTATTCTGTCAAGATCACATCCCTGAGAGGCTACAATCCTATTGACCTCATAGTACAAAATAATTTACAAAACTGTCTAGGAAAATGTGTCTCAATTTGTTCTTGAAATCATTCAGCCATATGCATGTTAATCAAATTGCCTTCCTCCTTATGGACAGAAAATGACAATCAGGATTAATTGTCACCTCCTCAGAATAAACAGTAAAACAATTTCACCTCCGCAGAATAAACAGTAAAACAATTTCTTGCAAGTCTGACACTTGGAAGAAGACTATATTTTCCAGGTCCTCAAAATCCTTTTTTTGTATTTACAACTCACCATACTGTATTAAAATGAACAGCAAGATTTAAAACAATTCTTTAAATAGTTAATGTACAACTCAAGAAGACTCAAGATCCAGATAAAATGTACAGAGCTGCTATGGAGTTGAAGATTTGAAAATAATTATTTTCATGGTCATATTTTAAAAAAATCCCTATATGACAGATAATATTTATTTTATTTAGATTATGATCTGTTAGGTAGAAAGAGCACTGAATTATACGCTCCCCTGATGTGGGGAATAGTGAGTATCTATTTTTAACTATCCATTTTACTAAATAGATAATGGATATGCAACATAAATATGAATACAGTAAACATGGCCCTCTTTATGATTTCAATGGTCTATCTCTAATTATTATTTCATAGCTTCCTTATTTATCAATGCAAATCTGTAATTTGTAAGAATTCCTGTGATGCCAATGTAACAACTACCTAACATTTTATTATGCCTTCCTTAATATTTTGTAATGCTTAACTCAATATCTTGGCCTAATTTTAAAAGAAATATACCTAGAAGTTGTCACTTATATAAAGATGACATGATGTTTTACAGTTTTGAAAAAATTTCAGCCTAATAGAGCTTTATCATGTAGAGAAAAAAATAGTTATTGTCAAACTTAGGTGGCAGTATAAACCAAGGTTGATCCTGGTAAGCTCATGGCAAGGAAGACTATTGTCTCAATAGTTAGTAAAGACAGAGAAAATATTTGCTCGTTTTATTTAAAATGGCAACAGAAACAATAATAGCAACAACAACAACAAAATTAGCAGTATGTGCAACAATTGCATGGATATCTAATATGTAACCTTTTCTGACACCTTTGCTTCACATTCCCTTAAGTAAGGGCCTATGTCATCAGTCAACCCAACATTCTTAACATTATATCCTAGGACTTATATCTGATTATAATTGCCAATTATATCTGACAATTGGTAAGATCTACAAATTGACATCTCATTTATATCCAAACTATTTTAAATGCAATTATTTGAAGAAATTGTATAGGTAAGGAAAGAACTTGGAGTTTTAACACACATTGTTTGACCAAATGCTCAAAAATCCAATCAGAATTGACACATTGGCTTAGAATCAATAAAACAATGAATTAGAGTTATGTAATAGACATGATTATATTTTTTCTAAAATCTAAGTTTAGTAAGTTTATTATGGACATTTCTTTACTGATGTTTAAGCTTACCTTGTTGAAAAATGAAAAACATAGTTGTTTTTTTCTTTAAATATATAGAATGCAATGTCCTTACAGATGAACTAAGCTTCAGTTTATAAACTCATTTTCATTCCATTGAGCCCCTTTAAAAAGTTAAAATACCATGAAAAGTTAATTTTAAAGATGTTTGTAGGCAGCAGTAGTTTTAAAAACATCACTTCTTAACAGTTTTCTCCAAAAGAATTTTTCTAAACAGTGTTTTCATTTTGGAAGAAAAGATCAATTATGGAATATGTGCTTATATTTAGAAAAGGTAAAGCTTACAGATGGAAAGAAAGTTAATATCCATTAAATAATTTATTTTTATTAACTTATGTGAACTAATCCATTTTTTTGTGTAGCTACTTAGTTAATTTTGCAATCTAGCTAAAGACTAGCTTGTTTTCTAAAACTGTTGTCTAAATAAAGAGCAAATAATCACAGACACTTGTCTGATAGATGCGATTTTTCTTCACACCCAGCATGCACCTACATGGCCTGGAAGCAAGGGTTTTGACAGAGTAAATGGAGTAGTGTCTTTCTGAAAAGAAGAAAAATCAATGAATCCATATTCAGCAGAAGCACCCTGTTGGTCTCAATTGTCCAATGCTGAGCTATCAGTTTCCCTCATGGAACACAGTGCCTAGTACATTTACTTTTTTAAAGTGCTCTCTCTAGATAACAAAAAAAGAAAGATAACAAGCATCAATATTATAGGAAGTCCCCTGTACAAGCTTTCTGATAAACAAAAGTTAAGAAAAAAATAGATCAAGCTTTTCCTTACTGTAGTGTTTAGAATGAGTTCAGAATAATATTCTCAATACCATAACTCTCTCTGCAATATCTGTGCAAATTTCCTGAACATATCTTTAAATATATTGTTTCCTTTACTTTCTTTATTTCTGGCACTTACAGTTATCATAAAATCTGGATATAGTCTTCAACAGTTTTCATCTTTATTCATATACAGGGTGTTGTAATACATGATATAAGCAAGGCTGTATAATATTAAAATAATTTGTACCTCAGTTAAGAGAGAAAATATATATCAAACAGGAAATTCTTTGGAGAAATTTCTAAAGCTAAATAGCAATATATATATATATCAATTTTGATACAGGTTTGCTACAATATCCCTATTCAAAAAATAAATATTTATGTGCCCACTATTACAAGATAAGGCATAAAGAAGATATCTCTAACTACCTCTGTACCTCCACTTAAAATCCCCAGCTATTCTATCTTGTCACTATTCTGTTGGGACCATGCACGATAAACTTGCTCTACCCAGCTGTATTTGCAATGCCTCTTATCTCTCGCCAAGCATGGCTCTGATTTCTGTACACCTTTTTATTTGGACAAGACATTAAAGGTTTTTATCGTTTCCATTTCAAAGTGATCTTAGAACAGTAGAAACACTGAATTCAGCTCTTAACAGGACAATGCCCTTTCTAATGTTGTCCTGGAAATAACATCTGTAGCTTGACTTCAATATTTTCTTCTCCCAGTTCTGCTATGGCGTTTTCACCTGCTAGAGCGCATAAAACATAACTAACATTTTTAAACGGAACCCGTAAAACCAATGAAAGAATTGTTTTCACATTGCCCACAGGTTTACATAAATGTTATGCAAAACATACCACTGCAATTTACTAATGTTACTGAAGGAAAACAAGATCAGCAAAGTTGCTGTGCAGTCATACATCTTGCTTCATCTGATGTTTTTTATTATTTCAGTAAGATATAGGTCACAATTTTGCATTATTTTACTTTTTAATATAAAATCCACAGATGTGAATGCATAGAGACTCTATTAGAATATATGTATTAGTAGATGATTATTATATTCAATTGTTTTCAATATTAGATAACATCACATGCTAAAAGATCATGGCTTTTTACTTGATAGAAAGTAAGGTTTGGGTAATGAGCATAAGATAACATTATTAAATTTTAAAATTATTAAATTTTAGCAATTTTGTTACGACCCAGCTAATCTTACATTTTTGAATAAATAAATTAAGTCTGGATTCTTCCTTTGATTTTTCACTGGGTTAATAATACATCATGAAGTTTGGGAACCCATTCTTCATTCAAGATATGAATCTTTCAAGCAGAATTATTAAGAAACATCTACGTACATTATTGTTTACTAGGTGATAAAAAATAAGTTCACAAATAAAAGACAGCATTATTTATGTTAGAGAAAGCAGCTGCAGCAAAGCTTCTTGTTATCGAATGCCTGTGCTCCTTTTCTTACTTAGATGACATTGGCTGTGACATCTCACCATGTGTGTAAAAATAGTTCCCAGCCTTCCCTGCAGTGGACATAAAAAGATTTGAAGGGAGGTGTTATCATTAGCACATAATGGAAGCGTCACTGTTTGAAGATAATTTTGTCATCAGCTTGGGAGATGAGCAAAAAAAATAGACAAAAACCCTAGAAATTTAACAAAATCAAAAATCAACCTACAAAATAATTCCTTTTAAACAGCAACAGGCGATTAGTAAAAGTAACTAAAATTAAGATATTCTTAGCAATAACAGCAACTTAAACGAGGAACTAGACAACTGGAAGACTGGACAAAGTGGCTGCAGTAAAAATTCTTGTCATTCATGCTTTATGTGGTTGATGTAATATTATAGAAACCAACACTCCACAAATTAATCTAAAAAAGAAATTGATTATCAATAAAGAGCCAGAAACTTTCTTGAATGATTTGCTAAACATTATAACATTATATGGACTACTAAAAATCTTTGCTATAGGTTAACTTTAAAAAAAAAAAGAGAGAACATCTTTCCTTAGAAGTTAAAGAGACATTTTAATGTCATAGTAATAAAAATAATGTGGCATTTTCACAATAATAGATAAATATACCAATGTAGCAAAATGGTAATCTCAGAGACAGACTCAATATGCATTAAATTAGGCACCTTGAATAAGGGGGGAAAAGATGAGATCGTTTAGTAGAAGATAGAAAAAACAGGCAAACCATATGAAAAAATAAAAATGCTTCCATAACTAACAAAATTTACAGAGAGCAAATTTTAAAAATATAATGAACACATGAAGAGATACCCTATATCATTTGTAATCACAAACACTAAAAGTAAAACAATAATTTCTTATTAGTGTTTCAAAAATTCGTGGTGTCAAGTGTTGGCCTCAACATAAGGATTGCTGCTTAGTGTGTAGATCGGTCATTCTAAAAAGCAACCTCTGCCAGGCACAGTGGCTCACGTCTGTAATCCCAGAACTTTGGGAGGCCAAAGCGGGCAGATCACTTGAGGCCAGGAGTTCAAGACCAGCCTGTGCAACATGGTGAAACCCTGTCTCTACTAAAAGTACAAAAATTAGCCAGGCGTGGTAGTGCATGCCTGTAATCCCAGCTACTAGGGAGGCTGAGGCAGGAGAATCACTTGAACCTGGGAGGCGGAGGTTGCAGTGAGCTGAGATTGCATCACTGCACTCCAGTCTGGATGACAGAGTGAGACGCCATCTGAAAAACAAATAAATAAGCCAATCTCTCATAGTTATAAAAATTAATTACAAACATTTTGTGATAATAATTTTCCACTATGCTTTGCTATGGTAACAAACTTCCCCAAATTTCTCGTGGCTCACAATAAGAAAAGGTTATATCTTGCTCCTACTACATGCCAGTTGCTGGTTGGCTGCAGCTGTGCTCAACTCTGTATCCCATGTCTTCACGTGTCTTCATTCTGGGCCATGGGCTGAAGTGGGATGCCAGATCTGGAATATGTCTTTTCATGGCAGAAAGAAGAAAGCAAGAGAGCTATCGGGCACACTCAATGGCTCTTAGGGCTTCAACTTTGAATGAAAATAGTCAATTTGCTCACCTTTTATATATCAGAAAATTAGGTAGATACACTTCCCACTGGAAAGTCCCGCTAGTCATACAGCAGGGCGCAGGGAAAGATGGGAGTAAATTATAATAAACAATATTATAATCTGTCACACATACACTATGAGTCAACCATTCTTTTCCTGGGTATACCCAAAAATGTCAAGTACTATACTAAAGTGACATGTACAGTATGAGATGTTCACGCAGCCTTCTTCATGGGTATCAGAGAGCTGGAGGCAAACCTCATGTTTGTTCCTAGGGGACTCAAAAACAGTGGTGAATTTTCATGATGGAGTATTATAACAGCAATTAGAAGCAATGAATTAATGTGCAAATAATTATCTGAGCTGATTCTAAAAACACAATTATCTGAATTTATTTTTAAAAAGCAGTGTGAGATATACAATGAGTTAAAATTTCTTTTTGCACACAAAACAGAACATTTTATCAAATAAAGTGATTAAGTAAAGAAGGGATTGCCTGTATTAACAGTGATAATTCCATAAATTGATGAATATGGTGAACTCAACTATATATCACAAAGGTATCAGTAATTGAAATTATCTCAAAAATTATTCCATATCTGACCCAATGAGATTAAATTAAAAGACAGTAGCCAAAATAACCAGGAAATTCATATATTTAGAGATTTAAAATATAATCTACATCTTAACATGGATATAATAGATATGGTAAAACTACAAAGAATATCCAGGAAATAGTGGGCACCAAATTCTAGATAACGCTATTTGGGAGGAGAAGGGAAAAAGAGAAGGAGTGAAAATTCCTTGTTTCTTATGCAGCTGTTTGTGCATACTGTTTATTTCATTAATTATTGAATACAAATAATTTACATGGGAAGAATATAAAAATAAAATATGTCATGTAAAAAGTTTAAAAGTATACATTTTTGTTTGTTTTTTGTTTGTTTGTTTTTATGTTTTTTGAGACTGAATTTCGCTCTTGTTGCCCAGGCTGGAGTCCAATGGCACGATCTTGTCTCACTACAACCTCTGCCTCCCAGGTTTAAGCAATTCTCCTCCCTCAGCCTCCTGAGTAGCTGGGATTACAGGCGCTCACAACCGTGCTTGGCTGATTTTTGTATTTTTAGTAGAGACGGAGTTTCACCAAATTGGTAATGAGGATCTGCTTTAAGATAATGAGGACTGAATGATAAGTATAGTTAAAGACTTAAATAGAAAGAGGAAAAAAGCAGGAAAAAGAATGTTTCAGGAATTGGCAACACAAATTAACCTATTAGTCTCTGGCCACTGAAACTTTCAGGGCAAACACATTACAGCTTTCTGAGCCCAAAAGGGAGGGAAAATCTTTCATTCACATCAGAGTTTCTAGGAGAGGCCAGTAACTGCTATCAAACTCCCACACCAAGAAACCCTACAAGGCTACATTTCTGCTCTAAGATTACTGGGGATATTTCTAAGGCTTGAGATGTAGAAATATTTAGGCACAAAATAGCTGTAAAACTCCCAAACATTCAGTACCCAAACCAAGTTGGGATTGGTTTCTCTTTTTCCAGATATCTTCAGGGCTATATTGTGTCTGCTCATGTATCGAGTTAGGGTCTCGCACGTGGCTTCTGACATTAACCTTGTTCAAATTACCCTTGCAGCTTAGACTACATTTGACTCTGCTGCAGCTCAATTATGTTTCCTGCTTCCATTTGTGTGTGTGTGTGTGTGTGTGTGTGTGTGTGTCTGTGTGTGTGTGTGTGTGTCTGTGTGTGTGATAGTACAGCTTGTGGATCATCTATGTAAAATATACATATACACTGGGGAGGATATATGGATATATATTAGGAAGGAACAGAACTAAGTTACACTTACTAATTATTTATTGTGCAAAGAAATTTAGGCCTGAAATGGATACCAACCATCACCTAATGTAACCTTCAATTTACAAGTGAAGGAGTTAGGACAAGCAAAATAACCTGTGTTAGTTATGAACATACACTTAATTAACAGCAAATCCAGAATCCCTCCAATGTTTTGACAATCCCGTGATCTTTCCTCCATAGTAGAGGGTTTCAGTCAAAATTCTCCATGGCACTAAATGCTTCAGGACTTGCCTAAAGGGACAAACAAAGCAGCCCTCTAGCCCCACCTACCAGGATTGATTTGGGAAGATTTACTTACATTTGTTCTGTCTATTAGGTTGTAAGAAATCATAAAATTTTTTTGTGAAATGGGAAAAAACATTGTTGTACTTAATATTTGTCTACTTGTACTTGCACAAAATTAAGGCATTAACTTTGCATTTAATTTACATACTGATACTTAAAAATATATCTATTTTTATTATTTCAAAAATATATTTAACCCTTAGTATGTGATTAGCACTGTAAAATTCTGGAGCTACAATGATTATCTAGACATGGTTTGGGATCTCTATTTCCTTCCAGAAGAGATAGTGAGAAATAAACAATTAAGAATGATTTTTAAGTTGATATGATATGTACATAGGAAGACCACTTCACCTGGCTGATGTATTTAAGGACTGATATAATACGGAAATAAAATGGATGAAAAAAGGACAGAAACAAAGTAATTAGAAACAATGTTCCAAGTAGAAGAAAAAAATTGTAATATCATGTTTCATGTCACAACGGAGCATATTATAGAACCTAAAATTAAATCTGAAAGGATTTGGGAGACTGTAGGATCAGATCATGGAGCAAACAGTGTGGCATAGACAGCTGGAATATGGGCTTTGTCATGAGACTGATGGGGTTTGAGTCCTGGCTCCACAAAGAGTGTAACCTTGAAAGTGGACTTCAAACCATCGATGTGTCCACTTGTTCTTCTGTAAAATCATGTTAGCAGTAGTGCCTGCCTCATAAAGAGTGACGGTGCTAAAGCACGCACCACGCTGAGCATGAGCTAATTCAATGAAATAAAGAACTGGTTTAAGAAAGCTGGCTGTGTATCCAGATGAGTTTACATTTGTGTCATGGCTTTGTCAATTAATAACAGCATGACCTCAGCTAAGACACTTAACTGCATGCCTTCTCAATGGCTTTACCTGTAAAATGGACGATAGAATAGCACATTCTTTACTATCACCTTATGTGAATTAATGACTTTGAATGCTAAAAATATTCATAACATTGTCTCCACATAATAACTGGGCCAGGGTAGGCAAAAAGGCAGGATCAAGAGGTAGGATTAAAAATAACGTGGTCAGGGAAGACCATGCTGAGACCGCAACGTTTGAAGAGACCTGAGGGAAAACAAACCATGTGGCTATTTAGAAGATGAAATAAAAAATTGCATGCCTATATACTTCTGCTTACATAGACAGGTATTTCATGATTTTAAAAAAAATTTATTTCTTTGACTTGAAACATTTTTTCTAATTTGTTTTCTGCCTTTTATTCATCCATCTTATTTCTGTATTATATCATTTCTTAAATACTTCAAATATATAGGCATGTGAGGGGGTGGAGGGGGGTTACCTGGCATATTTGAGAAAGGGCAAGGAAGGCAAGAGCAGAGTGAGATGAATTACAGTAGGTGATATATTCTGAGATATGACAGAGTGCATGGAGAGGTGGTACAGATCACGTTTGAAATTAAAGTCACTGTAAAGACTTTAAGTTATTGTTCTGAGTGAAGGTATCAGGGTATTGGAGAGTTTTATGCTGAAAGAGTAGTGACCATAATCACTAGCTGCTTGGTTGGGAACAGATTAATAAATGGGAGGTGCCAAGGGGATCCGTGAGGAATCATTGCAATAATCCCAGGAACAGGAGATGGGCACTGAGAACAAGAAGGTGGCAGAGGAATAGAAGGAAGTGGTCAGATGTAGGATATGTTTTGAAGACAACACTTTTAATAAGTGGGATCTTGTCTAATGAGAAACAAGACATTATAATATTAAGTAACAGGTGTGAAGGATTGTAAAAATGGCCACAGTGGAATATGGCAGAACTGATATTGTACAAGCCCCAAGCCTATGCTTGAAAATGTCTTTTAGATTCCTCTCTTGCTGCTGCTGCGATACCTGAAGCACTGCCTTGGGGAGAAGCTGGGTCAGCCTGCTCCGTGAAGAGAATCACATGGCACGGTAGCTCTCAAGCACCTGACAGACAGCCAGTCTCCCAATGCAAAGTGTTTCGCTGACCAGCAGCTGTCCAGAGACTGGCAAGAGAGTTGCTCAATGTAGCTCAGCCTCATTTACCAACCCATAGAATTTGGAACTAAATGAATGGATGTTTTATTAAACCACAAAGTTTCGAGGTGGTTTTTGACATGCTGCAATATATAATTGTTACAATGGATGATCTATACACTTTTTGCTGAATTTGGACCGGAATATTACTGTCTCCCAAAGATTGTGATATATAGTAAAATTGCCTATTATTTGTAAATTTAAAAATGTTTACCCTGAATCCCTAAAGACCAGGGAAATGTGGGGTGGCATCTCAGGAACACTAAAGCATGCCCTTGGCGGTTAAACGTTTATGTGTTGTTTATTGTAGGATCTAATTATAAGTAATTCTCAATATAAGTTTCTAAAACTACATATTCTGAGTCAGTTCCTTTCTCACTTGCCTAGAAGGCTTTCCCATCCTTATCTTCTTTCTTCATAAATTTCCAACATCTCCCAATTTTCAGACTCAGTTGGCGACTTCCTTTTAATTTCACTAAGGGACAAGAGGGGAAGATTCCAAAGGGAGCTTCCTCTGTAACCAACCAACCTGTCTACCCAACAGCCTGGATCTTTCCTCATAAACCATAGTTTGCCTTCCTTCCTGTTACTTTAAATGAACTAACCTAATTTGTAAAATATAAGTCAGATCAGCCAACCTATTTCTACACAGGATCTTACCTAACGCTCACCTTTTCAAGCACAACCTTCCATTGTGCCTTTCCATTTCGTCTGCATTGATTTTCCTCTCTTCAATGAATCTTTCTCCCTCTTTCATCCCCAATTTTTTAAATCTACATTCTCAAATTAAAATAGTAAGCCAATCTACTTTAGAATGAGTATTCATAAGTATATTTTCTAAAAGGAAGATTAACTTCTATAAGTATGTAAACAGATGTCAAATTATTTTACCATTTATATATAATTTAATGTGGACAGTTATTCTCTTATATTGACTTACTATTACAATACATACAATTTAGAGAAACTATTTGCATTTTCACTACAAAATGTTTAATTATTCAGTGTAATTACTTATAACATTTTAAAAATAAAATTATTGGTGACATTTTTGTCCTTCATATTTTGTTTAGATTTTACTTATTAGATTATTTTTTTCTCTCTTGTCCTTCAAAAACACTTTACATTATTTGCAAATGCATCTAATTAGAACACAGGGAATTATATTATGCATTTGGCAGCAGAGGTATAATGGATGCCAGCCGCAAGATCTTGAACTTCCAAATCTGGAATTTAAAATTTCTGAAATAACAACTCCCAATGTATTGCTGGCAATGCAGAAATACTGTTTATTTTCCATCTTGTCTGTAATAAACACAGTACTACTACAGATACTTCACTCAAAATTTTAGGGAAATATTTTTACAGAATGCACTGGAAATTTTTATAGCTTATATTCTCATAAAAATATTTTTATTAAACATTTCCTTTGGTTCTTGCATCATCTCTTTATTAAGTTGTTTAATGTTTGGAGCACATTTGGAAAATATTTTCAAGATGTGAAAGAAAGATGACCTTCCTTGCCCTAATTCCCTGGTGGGATTTTCTCGTGCAGTGGAGAATGATGATGTGGTTGCTTGAAGCGGTGTTCCAGCTGTGCTCATGAGGCAGGAAAATATCAGTCTGGACACACGTAGCAAGTAGTGTGCACGTAGAGCATCGCAGAGATTGGATGTGTCCTGGAGAAGTCTATGAATGATCAGTGGTTTAGGGATGTGATTATTGTTGGCTTTGCTGGGACAATTCTGAATTAAAATAGGATTTTTTTTCCATTTCCATTGGAGTGAAATTCATCTGGGTAGACCATATACTCTGACAATTGGTTATAAAAAAGAAAAATATATATTTCTTGTATACAAGAGGCTCAAGAACATTATTCCTTAGGTAGTAACATCATGCCTGCATTGCAAAAATTAGTAAGGCTGACTGGTAGTGAAGAGATGCTCCAGGTAAAACTGGAAATTTACATATACTTTTCATGTCTATTTTCTGAGAGGTCTTGTGGAAGTGTGGATTTTTTGAAGACCATGGAAAATAATTAAAACAGCTACTGTAGGTAGCTGGATACAAGAGAACAAAATACGGAATTCAAACTAATAACAAAATCCTAGTGAAAATTTAATGGCAGGGATTTAAAAGAGAATCACTCAGCATTTTTCATGACCTTATATGAAATGCTCAGCCCTAGAGGAGAAGTAGAATAATCAAAGAATTGTGGAATTGAATTTGACAAAAGTTTACAAGAGAAGAGGATCAAGGAGCCAAATGCACATAGTATAAGTATATGAATATAGGATCCAAACATGAGGAAGAAATGGCCGAGGAAGTTAAGTGAAATTTTAACTGTAGTAACGGGTGAGAAATACGATGTATTTCAAAGAACTGGAGTTTATAATGGAGATAAGTAGAATACAGCAGAAAGAGAAAATGGGAGACATTTTTAAAAAACAAGCATTCGTGGTCAAAAGAAGAATTGCAGATTTTGAAATATTCAATGTAGACCAATGTTTAATAGTGGTGAAACACAGAAGGGGGTTCTATTTGTAGATAATTAAACTGGAACAGATTAGATGGAGTGGATAAACCTCATGAATTTAAGAAGCTATAAAACAGGGAAGAGGAGACTACAGAATAAATAGATGTCAATAGTTTTCAAAAAGGGAGGATACCATTGAAGATGGGGCATCAGCTATCCCTAATAACAATGGCAATCAAAGGATACTACTTGTGTCACACTTCTTGTTTCTTTGAAGTTTCTGACAGAGCAACAGTATAATGTCCCTTTCCTATAGTAGTGAAGGATATAGTAGTTTCGGGGAAAAACAGTTTTCCATAATATTTACTCAAGGAAGAAGACCATGTATTCAAGCACACATTGAAAGTTTGAGTGGAGCATTTTATAACTGCTAGGGGGTTCCAATAAAAGAGTACAGTGGGTTAAGCCAGTGACTACTAAGTTTAAGAGCTTACAGTCCTGTACCTACTGCAGCTTCTATGTGGGATGGAAAACATCAATCATTGTTGATTGTTATGTAAAACTCTCTTTTATTTTAATATCGATGTCAGTATTTCAACTGCTGTAAAATTATAAACTTTTATACTTGGATAAGTCCCCCAGGAGCAAGTACTTCGCTGTCAGATACAGGCATGCTTCTCACTGTGCAGAGCTGCATTTCACCTGGGCTGGCTGCATGGAAACCCGCCCTCCGTCCCACCCCTCCTCTCTAGAGCCTGGGCTGTGTTGCTTTATATATATATATATATTTTTTTTAATTATACTTTACGTTCTAGGGTACATGTGCACAATGTGCAGGTTTGTTACATATGTATACATGTGCCATGTTGGTGTGCTGCACCCATTAACTCGTCATTTACATTAGGTATATCTCCTAATGCTATCCCTCCCCCCTCCTCCCACCCGACAACATGCCCTGGTGTGTGATGTTCTCCCTCCTCTGTCCAGGTTTTCTCATTGTTCATTTCCACCTATGAGTGAGAACATGTGGTGTTTGGTTTTTTGTCCTTGCGATAGTTTGCTGAGAATGATGGTTTCCAGCTTCATCCATGTCCCTACAAAGGACATGGACTCATCATTTTTTATGGCTGCATAGTACTCCATGGTGTATACATGCCACGTTTTCTTAATCCAGTCTATCATTGATGGACATTTGGGTTGGTTCCAAGTCTTTGCTATTGTGAGTAGTGCCACAATAAACATACGTGTGCATGTGTCTTTATAGCAGCATGATTTATATTCCTTTGGGTATATACCCAGTAATGGGATGGCTGGGTCAAATGGTATTTCTAGTTCTAGATCCCTGAGGAATCACCACAGTGTCTTCCACAGTAGTTGAACTAGTTTACAGTCCCACCAACAGTGTAAAAGTGTTCCTATTTCTCCACATCCTCTCCAGCACCTGTTGTTTCCTGACTTTTTAATGATCACCATTCTAACTGGTGTGAGATGATATCACATTGTGGTTTCGATTTGCATTTCTCTGATGACCAGTGATGATGAGCATTTTTTCATGTGTCTGTTGGCTGCATAAATGTCTTCTTTTGAGAAGTATCTGTTCATATCCTTCGCCCACTTTTTGATGGGGTTGTTTGTTTTTTTCCTGTAAATTTGTTTGAGTTCTTTGTAGATTCTGGATATTAGCCCTTTGTCAGATGAGTAGATTGCAAAACTTTTCTCCCATTCTGTAGGTTGCCTGTTCACTCTGATGGTAGTTTCTTTTGCTTTGCGGAAGCTCTTTGGTTTAATTAGATCCCATTTGTCAATTTTGGCTTTTGTTGCCATTGCTTTTGGTGTTTTAGACATGAAGTCCTTGCCCATGCCTATGTCCTGAATGGTAATGCCTAGGTTTTCTTCTAGGGTTTTTATGGTTTTAGGTCTAACATTTAAGTCTTTAATCCATCTTGAATTAATTTTTGTATAAGGTGTAAGGAAGGGATCCAGTTTCAGCTTTCTACATAGGGCTAGCCAGTTTTCCCAGCACCATTTGTTAAATAGGGAATCCTTTCCCCATTTCTTCTTTTTGTCAGGTTTGTCAAAGATCAGATGGTTGTAGATGTGTGGTATTATTTCTGAGGGCTCTGTTCATTGGTCTATATCTCTCTTTTGGTACCAGTACCATGCTGTTTTGTAGAAGTCAGGTAGTGTGATGCCTCCAGCTTTGTTCTTTTGGCTTAGGATTGACTTAGTAATGCGGGCTCTTTTTTGGTTCCATATGAACTTTAAAATAGTTTTTTCCAATTCTGTGAAGAAAGTCATTGGTAGCTTGATGGGGATGGCATTGAATCTATAAATGACCTTGGGCAGTATGGCCATTTTCACGGTATTGATTCTTCCTATCCACGAGCATGGAATGTTCTTCCATTTGTTTGTGTCCTCTTTTATTTCGTTGAGCAGTGGTTTGTAGTTCTCCTTGGAGAGAAACTTCACATCCCTTGTAAGTTGGATTCCTAGGTATTTGATTCTCTTTGAAGCAATTGTGAATGGGAGACCACTCATGATTTAGCTCTCGGTTTGTCTGTTATTGGTGTATAGGAATGCTTGTGATTTTTGCACATTGATTTTGTATCCTGAGACTTTGCTGAAGTTGCTTATCAGCTTAAGGAGATTTTGGGCTGAGACGATGGGGTTTTCTAGATATACAATCATGTCATCTGCAAACAGGGACAATTTGACTTCCTTTTTTCCTAATTGAATACCCTTTATTTCCTTCTCCTGCCTGATTGCCCTGGCCAGAACTTCCAACACTATGTGGAATAGGAGTGGTGAGAGAGGGCATCCCTGTCTTGTGCCAGTTTTCAAAGGGAATGCTTCCAGTTTTTGCCCATTCAGTTTGATATTGGCTGTGGGTTTGTCATAAATAGCTTTTATTATTTTGAGTTACGTCCCATCAATACCTAATTTATTGAGAGTTTTTAGCATGAAGGGTTGTTGAATTTTGTCAAAGGCCTTCTCTGCATCTATTGAGATAATCATGTGGTTTTTGTCTTTGGTTCAGTTTATATGCTGGATTACATTTATTGATTTGCGTATATTGAACCAGCTTTGCATCTCAGGGATGAAGCCCACTTGATCATGGTGGATAAGCTTTTTGATGTGCTGCTGGATTCGGTTTGCCAGTATTTTATTGAGGATTTTTGCATCGATGTTCATCAGGGATATTGGTCTAAAATTTTGTTGTTGTTGTTGTGTCTCTGCCTGGCTTTGGTATCTGGATGATGCTGGCCTCATAAAATGAGTTAGGGAGGATTCCCTCTTTTTCTATTGATTGGAATAGTTTCAGAAGGAATGGTACCAGTTCCTCCTTGTACCTCTGGTAGAATTCGGCTGTGAATCCATCTGGTCCTGGACTTTTTTTGGTTGGTAAGCTATTCATTACTGCCTCAATTTCAGAGCCTGTGATTGGTCTATTCAGAGATTCTACTGCTTCCTGGTTTAGTCTTGGGAGGGTGTATGTGTCGAGGAATTTATCCATTTCTTCGAGATTTTCTAGTTTATTTGCGTAGAGGTGTTTATAGTATTCTCTGATGGTAGTTTGTATTTCTGTGGGATTGGTGGTGATATCCCCTTTATCATTTTTTATTGCATCTATTTGATTCTTCTCTCTTTTCTTCTTTATTAGTCTTGCTAGCGGTCTATCAATTTTGTTGTTCTTTTCAAAAAACCAACTCCTGGATTCATTAATTTTTTGAAGGGTTTTTTGTGTCTCTATTTCCTTCAGTTCTGCTCTGATCTTAGTTATTTCTAGCCTTCTGCTAGCTTTTGAATGTGTTTGCTCTCGCTTTTCTAGTTCTTTTAATTGTGATGTTAGGGTGTCAATGTTAGATATTTCCTGCTTTCTCTCGTGGGCATTTAGTGCTATAAATTTCCCTCTACACACTGCTTTGAATGTGTCCCAGATATTCTGGTATGTTGTGTCTTTGTTCTCATTGGTTTCAAAGAACATCTTTATTTCTGCCTTCATTTCATTATGTACCCAGTAGTCACTCAGGAGCAGGTTGTTCAGTTTCCATGTAGTTGAGAAGTTTTGAGTGAGTTTCTTAATCCTGAGTTCTAGTTTGATTGCACTGTGGTCTGAGAGACAGTTTGTTAGAATTTCTGTTCTTTTACATTTGCTGAGGAGTGCTTTACTTCCAAATATGTGGTCAATTTTGGAACAGGTGTGGTGTGGTGCTGAGAAGAATGTGTATTCTGTTGATTTGGGGTGGAGAGTTCTGTAGATGTCTATTAGATCCGCTTGGTGCAGAGCTGAGTTCAATTACTGGATATCCTTGTTAACTTTCTGTCTCATTGATCTGTCTAATGTTGATAGTGGGGTGTTATAGTCTCCCATTATTATTGTGTGGGAGTCTGAGTCTCTTTGCAAGTCTAAGAACTTGCTTTATGAATCTGGGTGCTCCTGTATTGGGTGCATATATATTTAGGATAGTTAGCTCTTCTTGTTGAATTGATCCCTTTACCATTATGTAATGGCCTTCTTTGTCCCTTTTGGATCTTCATTGCTTTAAAGTCTGTTTTATCAGAGACTAGGATTGCAACCCCTGCCTTTTTTTGTTTTCCGTTTGCTTGGTAGGTCTTCCTCCCTCCCTTTATTTTGAGCCTATGTGTGAAAAAGAATAAAAAGAAATGAACAAAGCCTCCAAGAAATATGGGACTATGTGAAAAGACCAAATCTATGTCTGATTGGTGTACCTGAAAGTGACGGGGAGAATGGAACCAGTTGGAAAACACTCTGCAGGGTATTATCCAGGAGAACTTCCCCAACCTAGCAAGGCAGGCCAACATTCAAATTCAGGAAATACAGAGAACGCCACAAAGATACTCCTCGAGAAGAGCAACTCCAAGACACATAATTGTCAGATTCACCAAAGTTGAAATGAAGGAAAAAAGTTAAGGGCAGCCAGAGAGAAAGGTCAGGTTACCCACAAAGGGAAGTCCACCAGACTAACAGCAGATCTCTCGGCAGAAACTCTACAAGCCAGAAGAGAGTGGGTGCCAATATTCAACATTCTTAGAGACAAGAATTTTCAACCCAGAAGTTCATATCCAGCCAAACTAAGCTTCATAAGTGAAGGAGAAATAAAATCCTTTACAGACAAGCAAATGCTGAGAGATTTTGTCACCACCAGGCCTGTCCTACAAGAGCTCCTGAAGGAAGCACTAAACATGGAAAGGAACAACCGGTACCAGCCACTGCAAAAACATGCCAAATTGTAAAGACCATCGATGCTAGGAAGAAAATGCATCAACTAAAGAGCAAAATAACCAGCTAACATCATAACGACAGGATCAAATTCACACATAACAATATTAACCTTAAATGTAAATGGGCTAAATGCTCCAATTAAAAGACACAGACTGGCAAATTGGATAAAGAGTCAAGACCCATCAGTATGCTGTATTCTGTTTGCTTTTGAGTCTCAGATCCCAGGTCAGCCCGCATCTCGGCTCTGTGTCATTTCCTTTGTGTTTATATGGCGTTTTGTCTGTGTTGCTGTGTAGAGTAAATAAACTGTTTATATAAAGAAAAAAAAGAAAGAATTGTCACACGAACAAGGTCACAGCCTGAATTTAACTGCAATAAGTGCCAGAAAAATCTGTGTGAGACCACTCCAGTGAAAGAAGAAGTGACCGAAGAAAGGACAATCTAGATAGAGCCCAACTAGAAATTGTAGCAGCGAATTAAAGGGAAGTGCCATATCTTTGAAACGAATGAAAAGCTATATCTCTGAGGAAGATGATCTAGGCTTGAATGAGCCAAGAGAAGAACTCACAAGTCCATGAGAAACACTTCAGTAGATATCAGCATATAGGATCCCATTACAAAAATGATCCAGCCAACTCCAAAACAGCATAAGAACCTTTGTAAATTCAGAGAAACCTTTCTCCAAGCATCATGATGTCACTAAGTCTCCTATTTCACCCACATGTCTATAAGCCCTCTTTGGTTGGAAAATGGAGAGGAGGAAGAATTCCAAAGGATTGAATATTTATAAAACTAAGCTGCTAAAACTGAACTAGAATGAATTACTATTAAATGGTTGATATAAATACCTTGGCCACATGCAACAACTTGGCTGGTGACAACTGCACATCTTATTATTTGTTCAAAATTATTCTCTTCCTGCCCTGACAGTATTTTATGGTAAGAGGAGTATTGCAATCCACCACATTGACTTTGCCTTGGCCATGGGTCTTGTTTTGTTCAGTGGATATTGAACAGAACTGACATATATCATGTCTAAGCAGAAGGTTTAAATATGCTCATATGGTTTCCTGGGACCTCTTCCTTTCTCTCCACCATGAGAACAAAATGTTTCAAATAAAAGCCAGTCCTTCATCTTGCATTCTGAAATGACAAGATATACGAAGCAAAGTCTAGCTGAGTCAGACAATCCAGATGGAGAAAAAAGTCATAACTGAATTTCAGCCTTCCTGTGACATGAGAAAGAAATAAATGCTTATTGCTAAATGCACAGAGAGACTGTTTTTGTTTATTTTCATAGCAGCATAAAAGCTGACTTATTAATTGGTTTATAAAAAGATTATATGAATTATGGTTATGATTATGCAAATGACCTTTTTCAATAGAGGATCAACTCTGACAGCTAGTATCATTGGATTCTGTTATTCAAAGTGTCTCTCTCTTCTTGACAGTCATTACTCTTTGAGACACATACACTTGGATGGAGGATAGTTCTACATCTTTTCTTTTCCATTAGTCTTTTTCAGTACTTTTTGTTGCAGAAATTATCTACATTGTCATCAACTTTCAGATATATTTGTTATACTGTTTTCATATAGCTCTATATTTTCTGTCTTTACCAGTTTGCCCAAATATAAGTGTGTCTAGCATATTCTTTTTACATAAAATAAGTCATCAGAAACTTTGAGTCTTTAGGGTATTAACATTGCCATTTGGTGGTGGTAAAATTTTTTATGGAAAATAATTTATAACATTTAAATTTTATTAACTCCAATTAACGGCAGAAAATGAGAAAAGTAAACAAAATGAGTGCCTACAGGTGAAGTGGTTCTCTGCTGATAACCATTGAAATATTGGCATTAAATTTTCACCCTAAAATGGAATAATAGTCAATGTGATCTATTTAAAAACTATATAGGATCATGATTTCATAATTAAATTAAATATAATTCTATTGCATTCAAATTTGTAAATTGACTTATTCAGTCAATTCCTCATTATTTGCAGCTGCAGTCATTTGAGTTAATTAGGTAAAAAGTCAACGAGATGCTACCATTGATTTAATGAAATCTTTGAAGACACTTTTTATTGCTAGTATGCTATGGCAGAATACTTACCTCAGAGAAATTCCTTCATGGGACTCTGTGAACTAGGTCTATCACATCTATCTCTTACTGTTTATAATACTGGGAGAGAATATAAATAATTGAATTATTTCTTCACTACTAGACATCAACCACTGGATTTGGATCCCCTGTGCTCTAAAGGAGGCCATTTTGCCATCAGACCTTAACATTCTCTTAGGTACCTAACACACCAACATTGACAGAGATATTAGCAATATTTTACAGGACTTGTATAGCAAGCTTAACACTGTTTAAAAAATAATATCATGTTTATAAATTGAGCTTAAGCTCTTGCTAAACAATCTTAGGCATCCTTAAATTCATCAGAGTGGTTAAAAATAACATCAGGATAACAACAATATTCTATTGCGAACTTATTGCCCAACTTCTAATTTTCATGGGAAGTTTTGTTCTTCAGATAATGCTACTTGGGCTTCTAAATACCGAAACACAGAAAACTCTGCATAATGAAGGGATAAATATCAAAGCAGTGAAACAAATGAGGTCTTGATTTCTCCTTTTATTGCAATGCCCTGAATTTTGTTTATATATAAAAAATAAAAATGGCTCTCTAATTTTTCCCCTTTAAAAAACGTTATGTGGAAACACTTAAGTACAAACTGAGTTTTTTTCATGACTACATTTTAATGTGACATCAGCCTACCTCTTCCACACAACAGAGTGTTCATTAAAATCTGCAAGCTGCTGCAGCAAAGGTCTTCTGTCAAGGTTTCTGTGCATTTCCCCTTTGGTTTCACATTTTTAATTGGTTTAACCAAAAAGAACATAATCTCTACCTGGCAACAGGAAGATATCCAAGTTTCATATTAGCTTTCTTATCTCTAGTGGCTATCTCCAGCAATACAGAACACTAACAAACAAAAATCTAAGGACCTCAGTGACTAGAAAAAAGAGAAAGAAAATCATTTTTGGAAAGTTTTACCACCAGACCACATGGTTCCACGCAATTTTCTCTGGTGTGGTCTCAAACATATTGTAAGAAGATTTCCAATAAGTTGAGGATTTTTTTTGTTAAGGCGCTAGATTGTCAAGCTGTTAGAGTAATGCAGCTGGGTCTAAAATTTTTGGCTTTTTAGTCAAAGCTGAACAGTGTCCATAGATTTTTCTGAGCCACTTCCAACATACAGTAGCAGCTGCTGTGTTTATGTACAATACCACTGTGCAAGCAGCAATTAAACTACAAAATTCCAGATACGTAGTTGGGAAGCAGCAGGCAGTCAGCACACAACTGGCATTGAGCTAAAACAGAAAAGATTCCTACTTTTGAAATGTAAGTCAAGCTAAGAAACCCACGTTGCTGTGTACAGAAAATGGTGAGTAACAACAAACACTACTTGATAAAAGAGGACAAGAATCTTCCACATAAAATATAAATTTTGTTTTCATATTTTCCACATGTGGCTTCAAAAAATAATTACAAGCAACATGACTTCTTTTGATATGTTATAAAATAATTAATATTTAAGATATGCTTCTTATAATAAGGTACTATTTGAGTGTATATCCTCCATGTGCAAATCCTAATAGTAATCTTATTAGGGAAAATGATTTTTAAATAGTTACAGATTTTCCTTTTGACATTGGGGGAATATGAATAATGATGCCAAAATATCTCAGATGAGAAAAAGGCAATTATTGTCACAAGAATTTCACTTTCTGGGTACTTCCTATCCTGCAAGTTTTAGATACAGTGTAAAAACTGCCTGAAAAACTAAATTTAGTAGACATAACATTTCAGCATCTGTCATTAACCCCAAATGGGATATTTTCTCCGTGATTGACTGTTTTCTGGGATATTAACTGGAACAACATCAGGCGAGCCTGGTTACCCTTCATTAATGTAGTGTCCAATGTTATAATCTTCCATATATTGTTAAATAAATCTTTTCGTGCTTTAAGGAGAGTATGCTATCTTGCCATATTTGGGAAAAATAATTTACTTTTATAATTTATTGGTTTATTAAAGGATATAAAATAAACTTGATTTAATTCATACTTATTCCATCGTCTAATGAAAGAAACCTTAAATATAAATATCAGAGATATTGTGTTTGTGTATTAATGTAACACAAACAAAAACCACTTGGTCTCTTTCCGATATTTCAAACACTCCTGGAATTTCAGTTATTATTTCTATCTGTATCTCTTTTCACTTCGGACACCGCATAATATCATTGAATTGCCCTGTTTCTAGCATCAACACTAACGGGGAGGTAAAATATAGGATATCTACCTGAAAAGATTCCAAAAGAGCTGAAATTTGATCCTATGTAAATAACTCATTAATTGTAAAACCTTGAGTGGTCATTTAAGCCTGGTTAAATTTGGCACTTTTTAAATAATTAAACCTATGACTCTCTAAAGAGTGTGTAAGACAATTTCTCAAAGCGGGGTACAATTACCCTATGGGGCATTGTGGATGTGGCTGGAGCAATACCAGATCAATTGCAAGGCACTCCTCATGGTTAGAGGCCATGCCTTCCTGTTTACTGCGTCTTCCATTCCCCCACTTCATGTCTGCCGTGGAGTAGGTACTCAATACATGTTTGATAAATAGAGATTGAAGCATTTCAAATTTGGGGAGTGCCAATTTAACAAAATGTTATGTAGTTGCAAAAGAGTTTTTTTTAAATATTAAAATGGCATTGACGTATTATTTAGTAAATTGCAATATATGAATTTTTTTTTTTTTTTGAGACGGAGTCTCACCCTGTTGCCGAGGCTGGAGTGCAATGGCTATCTCAGCTCACTGCAACCTCCGCCTCCCGGGTTCAAATGATTCTTCTGCCTCAGCTTCCCGAGTAGCTGGGATTACAGGCACCCACCACCACACTCAGCTAATTTTTGTATTTTTGGTAGAGATGGGGTTTCACCATGTTGACCAAGCTGGTGTCGAACTCCTGACCTTGTGATCTGCCCAAATCGGCCTCCCAGAGTGCTGGGATTACAGGTGCGAGCCACTGCACCCGGCCAGATTATTTTATTTTATTTTATTTATTTTTCATTTATATTGATTCCAATTGTCATATCTCGTAAGACATTTAAGAAATGGAAGTTTACACTTGGGATATGGATTGCTATTTGGCCCTGAAAATATATTTATCTGTTCTTTTGTATTAATCCTTTTAAGTGGGCTGCCCATTTAGCAACCAAGTGTTTCAGTCTTCATGTTATGGAAGCCTGTTTGTGTTGACCAATATGCAGAGCTCCTCTTTTTCTTGGGACACATGTAAACTACATTCACTGAGCCCCCTTACATCCCAGTGCCACCATGTAATGTGTCTGGGACATTGGAATTGACATATGCCAATTTCCAGCCTAATCTTGGAAATGGCCCATGAAAATGTCCTCCCACTCCTGCTCATTGCTCAATTAGATACCAGGAATTCATGTAAGACCCCAAGACTCTAAGTGGAAGTGGAAACACTATATAGAGCATCCGTGTCTCTGAATGATTACATGGAAGAGAACCTTTCGGAAGACCTATATAAATGAGAACACATGCCTTTGTTTGAGCAGGGAATAAAACTTCACTCTATTAAACTAATTGGGATATTGAGATTTCTTTATTCCTGCAAAGAAGCTTAGCCTACCCTAAATAAAGCAAATTTGTATCCAGAAATGGGGAGCTGGGATATCAAATTATTATGTGTCATTGGCTTAATGTTAAAGTGTGGAAGATAAGGACTTTTATATTGAAACTTGTAAAGATATAGGTTATGTGTCAGGAAAACTTTTGATAAAATCATCAACTTTGACAGCATAAAAGGGCTTAGTATATGCCATTGTGCTGGAAGCCATAAGGTAAGAAGTTGGAAAATAATGTCACAGTTGTAGGTGTTGGCTAGAATTCACTATTTTTGGGAAAAATATGATGAGAAAGATGAGTTTGGGAAATAATTGAATGATTTATAAGTAAGAAAATACATAGATTATAAAGCTTTCATAAATTCTTGAACTTTCAGAGTTAGAAAATCATATTGTACTTACACTTCAAATAGTTGAAATGAAAAATTTAAGTCTTTGAGGCTGGGCCCAGCGGCTCATGCCTGTAATCCCAGCACTTCAGGAAGCTGAGGTGGGAGGATCGCTTGAGGCCAGGAATTTGAGACTTGCTTGGGCAACATAGTGAGACACCGTCACTACAAAAAATACAAAAATCAGCTGGGCATGGTGATGTGTGCCTGTAGTTGAAACTACCTGGAAGGGATACCTTGAGCCCAGGAGGTCGAGGCTGCAGCAAGCTATGATAGCACCACTACACACTCTAGCCTGCGTAAAGGAGTGAGAACCAGACTCCAAAAATAGTCTTGGATAGCACAGGACTAGTGACATTTCTCATTGAACAATGTAATCAAGACATACGGTGGTATGACCTGGAGAAAGTGGCACTGGAACAAGAAAGAAATGAGATAAAACATATTTGAAAGTTATATCTAAGAAAGAAATGTTGGATTGGTTAGTAGCATTGAAAGGATTAGAAGAGACTGTTTTGAGAGGACTGTATTGCCTAAGAAATGAGGAGCCCAAGCTAAAATAAAAATGTCTCTTAGGTCAGGCGCGGTGGCTCATGCCTGTAATCCTAGCACTTTGGGAAGCTGAGGTGGGTGGACTGCTTGAGGCCAGGAGTTTAAGACCAGCCTAGCCAACGTGGCAAAACCGTGTTTCTACTAAAAATACAAAAATTAGCCAGGCATGGTGGTACGTGCCTGTAGTCCCAGCTACTTGGGAGGCTGAGACAGGAGAGTC
Organism: Pongo pygmaeus; assembly: GCF_028885625.2. NCBI lineage: Eukaryota > Metazoa > Chordata > Mammalia > Primates > Hominidae > Pongo > Pongo pygmaeus. Next base: position 205,547,784 of record NC_085930.1, read on the forward strand.
CCTTGAACGCAGGAGAAGGAGGCTGCAGTGAGCGGTGATCATGCCACTGCACTCCAGCCTGGGGGACAAGAGTGAGACCCCGTCTCAAAGAAAAAAATGTCTTTCGATTATGACACTCAGAGTCATCAGGCTCCAGCCTTACAAAGGCAGGAGTGGGCTGTGAAAATGAAGAGGCTGCTGACACCCAAGGTGTGAAGCAGCCCCTCACTACTGCTGAGGAGGGATGGATATGCTGGTTTTCTCCTAGGCTTCTGCTGATACCACCCTACTGGGTACCTTATTGCCGATACTATGGAGTCAGCAGTTGCCTTGTTATCTCTAGCTAGAGATGAAAGCCCTGACCCTCCTTTCCACATGCCTCCTCTGATACGACCCACTTATAATAATAAGCTTCACTATATTCTTGATACCTAGGAAACAGTTCAATTGGAATATTTTCTACTATAATATAAATTTGTCAATTTCTTCCTGTCATTCTGTCAAATAATATGCAATGAGGTGTATTTCAATTTAACATATTATTTTTCCTGGTATTTTTTTTTTATCACAATGAAGGTAGTGATCTTCATGAGATACTACCCACTTGGAGTAGGTAGCACCTTGTTCCTGCCGGGTGGAGTGTTGATGTCCAGGTCCTCCATGTAGTCTCCGACACTGTGGAAAATGATTTCTAGTTGCCCTGGCAGGGCTGAATGTCCCAATTCTCTATTCGGCCTACTCTGAGACCACCTTGGTGGTGGATGGTGGTATTTGGGTCACCTCATTACAACTTGGGAAGTGTGGAAGTCCAGGATCCCCAGGCAGCCTTTGTGGGTGTGGAAGAGGGGTAAGGGTTGAGGTCACATTTTGTTTTCTGTGTTTTCTGTGGCTAGAGTTGGGCAGTATTGACTGTACATTTTCTGCATGCTTATGCTTCCCCTTCTGGTCAGCTGGCTAGAGACAGCAAGCTTTATCGGAGCCTTTATTGGCATTTCTGGGTTGTCAGCTTCTTCTGCACACAGTCTGGGGTACAGGAGGCAAAATGAAACCTCAGAGCACTCACCAGCACATCATCTTTGGCTGCCGAGGTCCCTGGCTGGTCTGCCATCTTCCCTCCACTTTTAGAGTCTTCTTAAACACTATAACATATTAAGTATTTTTAGTTGAACTTAAGTAAAGATATAGGGAAAAGTACATCTATCCCATCTTTCTAGAAATAGAAGTTGTATAATTTTAAAAGTATTATCATATATAGTGTTATTAATATCAAAATGTTTGAGGTCAGAAAAATTGTAATATGAGTAAGTTATTTTACAGTTGAGACATGTCAACATAACAATCTAGAATTGTCAAGTCGATTGTTAGACGGTTCTCAAGGCTGGGGATTTATTGCATCCTACGTTGCTTCAAGCTTAACATAGAATTCTCTAACCCATGAAGATTCACTATATTCTTGATACCTAGGAAACAGTTCAATTGGAATATTTTCTACTATAATATAAATTGTCAATTTCTTCTTGTCATTCTGTCAAATAATATGCAATGAAGTGTATTTCAATTTAACATTATATTCATTTTCCTGGTAGTTTTTTGTTTTATCATAATGAGGTAATGACCTTCATTAGCCTTATTTTTTTCATTTAACATTCTTCAATCTTCTATGTTAATACAGCAGCATTAACTCTATTTCTTAACTTTTAAATTTCAATCTTTTTGTGTTCTTGTAAGTGGTGTATAGCTGGATTTGGGAAAAAAAAAGTAAAGGTATTATCTTCTTTGTAACTAGTGAGTTGCTATCATTTTTGATATTTTTTTATTTGTTACTTCCATCCATTTTTCATGCTTTCCTTAACCCTGCTTTTTCTCTTTTTTTTGCATCTTACCTTCCTTGTAATTGATTGGGGTTAGCATCCTCCTTTTTACTGCCTTTATTTTGAGCAACTGATACCGTATTTCTGTTTCATAGTGATTCACTTTAAATTGTTATTAAATTTAACTTTTATTATTATTATTATTTTTCGAGATGGAATCTCCCTCTTGTTGCCGAGGCTGGAGTGCCATGGCATGATCTTGGCTCACTGCAACCTCCACCTCCCGGGTTCAAGCAATTCTCCTGCCTCAGCCTCCTAAGTAGCTGGGATTACAGGTGCCCACCACCACGCCCAGCTAATTTGTTTGTGTGTGTGTGTGTGTGTGTGTGTGTGTGTGTGTAATTTTAGTTAAGAAGGGGTTTCACCATGTTGGCCAGGCTGGTCTCAAAACTCCTGACCTCAGGTGATCCGTCTGCCTCAGTCTTCCAAAGTGCTGGGATTACAGGAGTGAGCCACTGCACCCAGTCTAAATTTAACTTTTAAAAGCAAATATCACCATTATGCTTGTTGAAAATAATTGGGGATCTTAGACTCCTTTAATTCTGACTACCAGCTTCTGTGGTACATGCTGTATATTTCAGCATTATAATTCTACCCATTGCATATTCATCAAATTAGTCATTTTCTTATTGTTACTTCTGCCTCCCCATGTCAGTTTTTCCTCTTGAATCTTTCATTTAGGATCCACGTTTTTTCCCAAATACTTCATCACCATTTTCCAGTTTTATTGTATGAGAAATAAATTCCCATAGTCTTTTTTGAAAGTGACTTTATTTCATGAACTGTTGTAGAGTCATGGTTTCATTGCACAAAATTATACTATTTTTTTCTACTGTCAGCAATTTGAAAATGTTAGAATAATTTGCACCATACATAAATTCAGGCATACTCAATATTATGTGGCATATTACACTACCTCACTGTATTTCCGTGTGTTTTTCAGAATGTTCTAATTTAAATGAAGTTCACTCCACAGCCACCTAATTCCTCTGACTTGAGTTATATCCAAGTGTCTCAAAATGTGACACAGACTTTATTTTGCTACTTGCCATGCCCTTACCGTTGACATTGAAGAACGGTACAAATGGGGTCACTCATTCATCTCCTTGCTCTAATTCATCCTAGGTCAACTGAAAAAGTGTTTGATGACAACTTGCAGCATAGAGACAGAGAAGACACACGGGCATATGCTTTGGACTGCAAAATCCCTAAGGTGTCCTTCCAAATGTTAACTGGGGATTCTATAAAAGAAGCAACAATGTTGATTATTTAATTATAGTATTGAAAGAAGTGCTATAGTGAGTCAACTTGGCTCACAATACAAGACACTTGAAGACTAGAGCATGCTCTTGGGTTCTTAATAAACTGTGATCAGTTTGTACCTCCAGGTGAACATGCTTATTTTGACCTTATTGAAGTTTATGCCTTTACCTGTTAGTGTCCTTTATCTTCTCACATCTATTGTTGCCTTTGAAAAATCCGTTGGGAATTTTCTAAGTCTGATCATTTGTAAGATAACTTTTCTTTTTTAGGTTATGGGTTGTTTTTCTTATCCCTTATCTTTTTCTTTCTTCTCCATCTTTTACTGGTATATAACTAGAAATAGATTTTAAAATACTTTTCCAGACTTCATAAGTTTTTATAATATGAGATTACATGTTTCATCAACTCTGAAATATCCTCAGTCATTCTTTTCTTTGAATATTGTCTTCCCTAATTCTCTTTATTCTATCCTTCCGGAATTCTTTTCCAAAGATTCTCTGGACATTCTCATTTCTTCTCCATGTCTCTCCAATTTTCTTATATTTTCTTTATTTCTCGGTCTTTCCTTCTAAGCAAAGCTTGTGAAAATTAATGCTATTCTCTTTCATGGGCTCTTACCCTGGGATGTCAGTTATACAGAAAAAAAAAGTCGTATTCAAGAATGAGAATCTATTCTTGGTCTTTGGAGATCAAGTCAGTGTTAATTTAAATATGAGTTTATTGGCCCTATTTTCCTTCAGATTTAGAAGGATCTGTGATTCTTTTCAATACTGCGGCACTGTGTAACTTTCTTAGCTGGAAAACAGTGCACTTTTCCCTGAAAATGATAACTCAACTCTCCATAATGTCTCTTTCTAGTATCAAAATTTTATGGTGCATAAGTTCCACAGAAGGGTAAATATGTAAATAATGGCATACAATCTTAATGATTTTAATCTTATTGAAACACTTATGCAAGTTAAAATTTTAGTTTTGCTCTTGCTTGTAATTTTGCGGCAAATTTTCTCCATTTCTTCTAGATTTGAATGGAATTTAAAAATATCCCTAAACCTTTACTTTATGATTAAGAATATGATCATTGAGGGCAAACAAGAAGAGATGATTTTACACTGTTATCATGAGACAACTTTTTAAAAGACAATTTTTAATGAATCAGCAATTGCTGTTTTGATACTATAAAAGATGCAACGTATAAGATATAACTCGCTCTTCAGGAAGTTCAGGAGGACTTTCAATTAAACAGTAAGAGCAAACTAATAAGACATGAGATGTTTAGGAAAAGAAATATGCCTCTTGAGTTCTCATCAGATATATTTTTAACAGAGTTACAAGAAAAGAAAACCTTAAATTCCTTCATGTGCATAATGAAACACTGATGATGTTATCCTTGGGAAGATTTTTTTTTTCTGTGGAATGTATCCATATGGCCTTCAAATTCTTGAACACCCTAGAATGACATTCTAATTGAAGAACAACAGAAGAGAGGTCAAAGAAAATAAAGCTTTAAACATTCCAAGAAATTTCCCTCATTTTAACCTTCACCTATAGCCTCCGTTTTTTTTACCCCTTCCCTCAGTTTCCCCATACAAGGTTATTTGAAGGTTTTTCCCCCCTGCTTCTCTCCTTTTTCCTCTTCGACTTTATCCTGTTTAAGCTACAATGTCTAATGTCTGCAGTTGTTCTGAGTACATATTGTGAGACATATATATGTTGATTTTTCTTTCACAGTGCAAAGTATCTAAATAGAAGAAGCTATTTTTGCAGGAATGATATGGCCTTTTGCTTTCTGTTCTCTGGTCAACTCAATTAAGGCATACACAAGACATTACAATGGTATTTAAAGTGAAATATTTATGAAGTGATTTAAATACTAATGACACAGCATTCCTAAAGGAGTCACAAAATTAAAGGATAAGAACATTCTGCACCAGCGTTTTCGTCCCTCAGTCTGTTGCATGTTGCATATATTGTTTCTCATTACTCAAGTTTGTAGAAATGTAACCGGGAGACAGAAGAGAAAAAGAGCTTGTGGGGAATGAAGAATTATATGTGAAGGACATGCCCTCTATTTTTACCCTTGAATATTAATACCAAGTCCAACTTTACATGGTTTACATAAGAAGCTCCTTGTGCAGTAATTCCAACTATCCCAGACACAATCTTCACCTTTATATTGGAGAGAATGTTTCCTGCTCCAGATGACTGTAAACAAACCAGCTTAATCCTGCCATTCTTCAAATCCAACTTATTTGCAGCTCTCTATCCTGCCATTCTTAGGACGCTGGTAATCCAGTTCCTCATTATTGAGTTCTAGTCGTCACATGCAGAAACTACAATGTCCGGAAAAGACAAACACATTCCTTTCTGTATGTACCTATTTTATCAATGAGAAAATCTTTCCCAGATGCCCTCCAGCAGACTTCACCTGATTCCCATTGGCTAGGTTTAGGTCACATGTGCATGTGATCTTATCCAGTAATGATCCAGCTCCTAGTGGGATGGTTTTTCTGTGCACATGGTTCAGCAGATGGCAATTAATCACACAAACCCAGGACTATTGCCAATAAAAAGAAGAGGGCTGGGGAGGCTTCTAATCAGAAACCTGACTATACCTGCCAAAACTCCCGAGCATTTTTCTAAAATTAAGTAAAATAATCCAACAGAGAAAATAGAAATTCATAAAACTTAATTAATACTATTTCCACCTTTGGTCACTTTATAGTCTCCTAAGGCATTACTCTTCTTTTATTAAGTCTTTATTCACTCACAGCTCTAACATGTGGTAAATTGATGTCTTAAAACTTTTAACATTTGAAACAGCAATATGAAGATGAGATGAAACAGACTAAAGCAAACATTTTACAGTACCAAATAAAATTGGATCAAATTTACAACCTAGATTAAAATATTAACAAAGAAATAATATAACAAATGGTCATTTTGCACAGGACAGGGATGAATGTTGCTTTGTACTGCAATAGCTCTTTAGCTATCACTGCATAAAAACCAAATGTAATGTTCGATGCTCTAGATAATACTTCTAAAATATGTATAGATATATATTTCAGTTTCCTCAATGTTTTGAATATTGTGATAAAGAAGGGAGAGCAAATTTCAAGACTAAATATTACAAGAAGATATAATTTAATGTTTAAATTTGAAGGAAAAAACTACATTTTATTGGATAACTCCTCACTGCTTGTTTGATGATCTCATTTAAAATATGTGTATTGTGACTAAAATATAAAGCAGACAAAATCTACCACTGGGACTACTTTAGGAGTATGTGAGTAGACATACTTCATTAATGAATGCTATTACACTTAGTAATTAAAAAATGAAAACAAAAAATATAATATTTTGATGTGATTCTCTTTAAATATTTTCATGTATGCTATTATACTTACTAAATCAAAGAGAAAATGAAAAGAAAAAATGTAATATTTTGATGTGATTCTTTTTAAATTGGTTGTTTTAGCTTTCATTCAAATGAAATGTTTTCGATACCGAAAAACAAAGATTTTCTCTAAGCAATATAATTAAATTCATAAGACAAATAATTTCAATAATTATCTCTTAAAATATCAACATCTCATTTCAGAGTTCTTGCATTTTAGAGATTGAATATTGTAAATGTAACTATGCAAATCGACTTCAGTATTAAAAATGGTATTAAAAATAGTAAGATCTTCAAGGTATGATAGGTTACGTTCTCTGGATAACAAAATTATTGTTTTAAATGACTGACTAGAAAATGGTTTAATACTTGCATTACATAAACAGAAGATGCCATTAAATCATTTTCATAATATTATTTGAATGAAGTCAGAGTATATATAAATTGAAACTCCCTGAAACAAGGCTGTGTTGGGACACTGAGAATGTGGCCCAACCAAAACTTACGTGAAGAAAGTGATTGAATGCTCCTGTAGAACTATTCAAGTAGTTAACATCCTATATCAGTACATCTCAAGAATATTTTTGTCTATCTAACTTCACTGATCATTGGCAGAACTTAAAACAGTTACTTAGTTAATGTTAAAAAGATAAAAGATCTGAAGTCAATTTTGAGCTAAATAATTCATTGGTGTGGCTGAGTTACTCATGATTTTTGATTCTTTAGTTTTGTTTTTGTTTTTTCTTTTTTCTCTTGACAGCAAAAGTTGTGGGTTGAGCTAACTGGTCTCTCTTCTGCTTTGTCTTACACTGTATTTGAATGTTTTAGTTATTTTGTTAGAGTTCAAACATTCAAAGACAGTGTAAGAAAAACAGAAGGTCTTAACATTAGTCATGTTATATGGATATTTATGCAATATCTACATGTATTTAGAACTGAATAAGGCTTGTAAGTTTTTATTCCATATCACTTATTTATTGGGATTCAGTATAAATATCTGATAAATTAGTTAATAATTAGTTAAGAAAAGAATAAAAGAATTTTAAAATCTAGTCTATCAACTGTGAAGAAGAAAAAGAAAAATATATAGCTGATCTATATCCCTTTTGAAGTTAGTATGCAGGAAAAAACTTTAAACTCCAAAATATCCTTACCAGGAGAAATCTATTAAGTCACAATATATTGTATGTATGTCAATCTCTCTATACATTATCGGTCTAAGCAATGCCTTGTAACTTGTTGGAATTATGCGTATATGTTTTCAAATATACCATTTCTTCTGCCACTCAAAATAAGACTTTAATGTAGTTAGTAATTCTTCTCCCCATACAGAGAAATACTATTAGGCTGAAATCATGTAAATGCCTTATCCAATGTTAAGTTGCTCCCTCCTTCTGTAGTATTTCGAATTAGGAAGCGATAGTATTTGTGCAATTTATGATTAAATCCAATCACTGAATACAAGCCATATACCTGGAGGCAAAGAACAGAGAAAAAATAAGTTATAAATTGTTTTCCATTTGACCTGCAGAATTATAAGGTAATGAAAGAGCAAACTCATTAAGAGATCACTTTATATAAGAGACAGGACTGAGCATTTTACATTAATAATCTAATTCTTATAACAGAACCTAGGAAATAGGCATCATCATTTTCCGCATTTTACAGATGAGATATCTAAGATCCAGAGAGGCCGTGATATTAACTTCCTTAGGGTTATATAGTAAGTCAGATAGATTTTACCTTTTCAAGAAAATTCATTGTTTACTCTAACTTTAGATTTAGAAAATTGCAATTTATAATCGGATAGGCCACACAAGTGCATTTTTAAGGGTCTAGAACGCTTACCATATTTCTGAAGGAAATGCATGATGTATATGTAGATATAAATATAGATATGGATATAGATATACTGAGAGTGAGGGAGAAAGGTGGGAGAGAAAGAAGAAGGGAGGAAGAAGGAGCAGGGAGAGAAAGGAGAGAGAGAAATGAGAAAGGCAGAGAAGTAACAGGAAGAAAAGAGAAAGGAAGGCAAGGGGAGGAGAGGAACGGAGAGAAAGAAAATGGTAGAGGAGAGAAATGGGAAAAGACAGAGAAAAAAGGAGGGGAGGAAAGCAGATGACTAATATGGAATATTCACGAGCAAAAAGGAAGAAAAAGTCACATGGTGAAGAAAACATAGGGTAGATTTGGAACTGGAAAATCGTAACTCAGTGTCAGGGAAGCCCAGAGAGTACAGCTATTTCTGAAATGAAGACATCTGGACCTTTACATGGTTGCACTTGTTTCTTAATTTGTTTCAGTCTAGAGCATTTCTTTTCGGTTTCTTTAATTCTTTTGCATATTTTCAGCATTAAATATTTCCTAACACTTTTCAGCATTAAATATTTCCTAACATTTTGCCTCTATTTTCCCCTGCTACTCCTCTGTTTTAAAAACTTTCAAAGCGCCCTTATAGACAGACAAAATAAACTCCAAATGACTTAGCATGCATTTGAAGACCTTCAAAATCTGCCTCAAACTATTTTTTAGCCTTAGATCCCAGGACTGTTTATCACTAGGACTGAATAAATATAACATTTTTATATATTTCCAAAAACATAGCAAGTTTTGAAAATTTCAAAAATTATTTATATTTTAAAAATATTCTTAGTTTCATAAATTTTTATTTTAAAAAATACACTTATCACAATGAGAAAATGTTATCTCCGGAAGTAATGTGTCATATTTTCAGTAAATAGATTTAATTAATCCAGATAAAGGAGAGATAAGGCTACATCTCCTTTGTAATTTTAGATTCACAGCAGAATAGCTCAAAGGTTTATGCTCAATGAATGATGAACTTTGTATTTTGCCTCTTTTGAGATTTCCATACTGGTAGGAAACTATATTCTATGGTTCCATTTCTTATGTTTTAAATTCGTATGCACATGATCTTATTTTATCATGGGTTGTTGGCAAAATAAAAGAAATCTATGGCTCTTCATACTCTCTTTGCAAAAATGCTCTTGAAACAGCTGCAGAATACCAATAATTATCTTGGTCAGTTCCAGTGTAGCAAAGTCAGGCAGCTAGCATTTAACTCCTTGGCTAAAAAATAGCCTGCATAATGAAATGTAAAATAGAGGTGCTCTCTCTTACACCCAAGAGTGGCTCATCCTCTTTGCCTGGATAAAAAGGAACTTGCAAGTACAAACAGCTGAGGGTTTATCACAGCTGTAGAACAACAACTCTGGTGGATACTAAACCACCCTCCAACCACAGATTTTCATTTAAATATAGCTGCATAAATTGCCATCTGAGTATATGGACAAACGATTTCAAATAATCTCTATTAAACCCTATTGAAATCCATCTGTTACCAGGTATTATACTGAAAATATTTCCGTAAAATTTCTTAGATAATGTGATAATATAATACTTTTTAAAAAATACATCTTTTCTATAAACATGTTGATGTCAAATAAAATATTCTGAAGTTTTGCTCTTCAGAAGAACTCTTGTCCATGCTAAAACAAGCTGGTAAAATATCAGCACAAATTATATTTCTGTGAGGCAGTATAAGCAATTGAAGGGAATCAGGTATTGACTGGCTGCAGAAAGCACAGACACAATTATCTTAGGGAAACCGTACATTGATACAGAGTCCCGAAAAGAATGCAGGCATGGAATGGAGTGAGGGGGATAAAAATATAATAGCTCCTTTTCAGTGGCTTTGGGTAAAAGTTACATAGCATCGTTTAAGAAACCCTTGGCTTTTCTACATTCTGTGGAATACAGTACCCTGCACTTGGGGACAAAGGAAGGAAAAAAAAGCATAGATTTTGTCCTTATGGGATTTACAACTGTATTAAAGAAGCCAAATTTTTCATTTAAGAATATATTTATCTATATTAAAGAATAAAATAGATAGTAAATGAAAATCAGCTACCATATAACAGGAATTATATATTTTAATTTTATACATATATAATTAGTGAGGAATAACAGATTGTCAAACTGATTCCTTAAAGGAGGCAAACCTTGAACCTAATTATGAACATGAGTAGGCCCTCTTCCTCTGATTGTATCTGCTACGCCTTTCCCCCTTGCTCTCCAGGTTCCAGCCTCATTTGGTTCTTGACTGTGCGTGCTGTGGGTAACCCAGGAGCTGAGACAAAGGCCCTTGAAGTAATCAGACTTCTTAGGAGAGAGCACTGCTCAGCTGTGGCTGGTATCTCTAAAAGGATTTTTAAAAGCTGGCTCTAGGAGTGCAGAAGAAAGCTGGAGTGTTGAAACTTACCTATTGTTGCTCACATCACCCCTCCAACTATCTCTATTGAGAATCAGAGAATCAAAACTCAGATAGGTTAAGCAGCTTGCCCAGGGCCCTAGGCTAAGTTCCAAACACCAGCCGTCAAGTTCCCTGGTTTACGTTCAATCATGCTAGGCCAGATGTGTGGTTTCTCTAAACACACGCCATATAAGCTTTCTTGTATTGTCACATCTCAGACAGTTATTGATATCTGTGATATTAGATGTTATCTTGGGAATAGAGAGAGGATGAGTGCTATGATTGTCCCTAATACATTTCACCACTACATTTTAGCATTTATCACAAGATAGTTGTTAGTAATCACTGGACTTTGGAATAAAGTACTACCTGAATCAAGAGTTAGTGCAATGCTGGAAGGCTTTAACTTAAGACCGTCAGGTCACAAAGGTATTATTTGTCAAATTATTATAATAGTGCTCCAAACTTAAAAAGAAGCTAATTTACTTCCAATGAGAAGCTGAAGCCATATTTGTAAAACCGTTAATTGCTTTTTTAACCCTTTAGTAAATCATTAGTATGGATTTAGGCTATTCACAAATCAGGAACTAAATTGCAATTCAGGAAGTTACTGCCAGAAATGTGTCTCAGTTATAAAAATAAATACAATTTTTATTACAGGAAAAAACATGTTTATAATTCTACATTTAAAAAATAAGAGAAGTGAATAAGGTGACCTTAATTTAAATGCTATAAATAATACCAACGTGGACTGACATGACACCCCATAATACCTTTATGCAATTTTTTTCTTATATTTTTAATGTTTTTTGTGTGTATATGTATGGTGTAGATAAGGATAATTTTAGTCTCAACTTTGAAAAGCATTGAAAATGAGATTTATTGACCATACTTTATATCTACATTCACAAAAGGTGAAAATTACTTCATAAAATCTAATCTCTACTTATTGTCTCTTGATCCCTATTTATCTCTGTTATGGTAGGATGCTTTCACATTGGATGATTATAAATACTTAATAGCAGCTTTTAAGCAAGTTATTTTGAATTTGTAGCATACATTTTGTAAAATACCTGAGCATTAAGCCAATAAAGCATGCTTCACTTTAATAAATAATTAACAGATGCTATAGGTAAAATTAGTAATGGATTATTAATAAATAGTAGATTAACGGATTTACACATTAATACAATCATCCCACCCTATTACTTACTCCTTCCAATGTTATATGTATTTGTCTCAGCCCATTGAATGCTTGTAAATGAAGAATACATATATATAATTCCATGTTTTGTACATCAAATTACTTATTAAATATATGTGTAATATATTTAAATTATTGTTTAAGAAACTTTCAACCTATATTTTATAAATGTTTTCTTCTTCTTTTCAATACTTTGCCCATTAAGGATTCAATAACATGTGGGTTAGGGAAACCCTATAATAATAAAGAGAATACAATGAATTTATATAGCTTTTTTTAAATAAGATGCTCACAGTACTTTCAGTATATTATTTCATTTATCGTCACTGACTTTTATTTAAAAATTGTTGGGGTGACATCTCATTTATTCTCACAACATTTTTATTGAAAAGCTTTTGTATTTCTCCTGTAAACTAGTAAGTTTTGTTACCCTTGAAAACCAATTTTTGTCAATATTGTTGGACAGATTGACCAGTTTTCAATCAATATTTTTACGTAAATATACATACCATGTCAGAAACAGGAAGCAATTAAAAAGTAACTGTTTTGACGCTGTCTTTCTGTTCTTAAAATTTTTCTTCTCTTTCATTTAGCATCTTCACTCTTTCTCTAAATAGTTGCCAACATAATCTGAAATACAGTGTACTTCTCTATCAGCCCGAATATATTCTTTAACCTGCCCCATTTTCCTCTTTTCGTCTTTCAAAGCCCTTCCTCCAGAAGATAAATATCTTTTGGTACGGAGTCTATTCCTGTACAGTATTCTCCTCAGCCCTCTACAAAAGCTTACATCATCTGTTCTTGTTTTGCTGTACATCTTTCTATTTTGATCACTTTCCTTGATAATGAACTTGAACATTTCTATTAATTTCAGATGCAGAAAAGAAGTCTAAAAATCAGTTATTTCTTTGCCAGTTTTTTAAAAAACAATTTTTAAAAGCATTACATTTATCCCCCATGGAACTTTTACCTCTACTCATATCCAGGTTTTTGTATCTATTTATCTCTCTCCTGACTTTATTAGTAATTATTTCCAATAGTTGAAATTATTTATTATTTACTTTGGATAAATAAATGTGTCCTGAACTAGTAAATTCTTTGAGGAGATAAATTCTCTTCAAAAATGTTTAATTCTTATTCTTGCAAATATTCTCAATATACAGGGTTTTTGTTTTGTTTTGTTTTGGTTTGGTTTTTTTTGACGAAGTTTCTCTCTGTCAGCCAGGCTGGAGTGCAATGGCACCATCTCGGCTCACTGCAACCTTCACCTCCCAGGTTCAAGCGATTCTCTGGCCTCAGCCTTCTGAGTAGCTGGTATTACAAGCACCCACCACCACACCCACCTAATTGTTTGTATTTTTAGCAGGGGTTTCACCATGTTGACCTAGACCAGTCTTGAACTCCTGACCTCAAGTGATCCACCCACTTTGGCCCCCCACAGTGCTGGGATTACAGGTGTGAGCCACCTCACCCAGCTTCAATATATAGTTTTTGATATAAGACTCAGTGTGCCCATTTTAAGCTGCCAGAGTTTCACTGAGGGTGTTCTGACTTAAAGCATTTTGCCAACAGTTTTATTCTTGTTATATCACTGTCCTAGATTCTAGAGCTCAGTTATTACATATTTTCTGTTATAGTCTTTTTTATCTTACATTCTCACATCATATTTCCAAAGTTAGAGTATATGCAGTCAGCTCGAACCACAGCTTCTGCCCCTTTCATTCACCTATTTACCTCTTGCTCTCCATTTAAGTCTCAGTTTAGCTTTCATTTCTTCTACAAAACCCACTCTGGCACTTTCAATGGACTCTGTATTTTCTGGGTCACAACCTTTCTCATGCTGAACTCAAATAAGTAGTGACAGATTTAATCCTAGCATCTAGAATTGTGCCTGGCTCACTGTAAGTGCCAGGATATATTCACTAAATTAATAAATGAACGTGCTAAATTCCTTTCACATGACATATTAAGAAAAGCACTTTGCTTAAGGAGGTTGCAAATTTCTGCTAATTTTACTACATGTTCAGCATGAAAATGTTAATTTCTGAAAATACAGAGCTGTTTTACTTCTCTGTGTATTCCCTGCAGCTTCTATTGTGGTATTTTACACACAGTTGATTTTAAAATATTCAATATGTATAAATATATAAACATGTTTAATTTACCTATAAATATATTTAATAATGTTTAATTTACATATAAATATATAAGCATATACTTGATTTTAAAATGTTAAATGGAGAAGTGCCAATATCATATGGAAACTTATTACATTAGCTAAGAGTACAAACTCTTGTTTCTGTATGTGTGTGAGAAGCATGTTTTTGTTTTTCCCAGATCTAGTTTTGATATGTTATTTTATTTTTGTTTATGATCCAAACTTTAGACTGATTCTCATGTATTCCTCATGAAGTTTTGAGAAAACCAGTTTATCAATTTGCAGTGAAAAATGCAATCTAGCACAGAATAATTAAATTAGCACAATCTCTTCAGCTTATTTCTGTAAAGAGATCTCAATAAAAGCTACACTATAATCAAAACATACCTTGATAGTATGAATACAAATAGGAATAAGAAGTCAAAAGAAAAAAACTGCTTATTTTCAGTACCAACATGCAGTGTTGTATGCATATTTCCAGCAAGGATGCTGGCACTGGACCTGAAGTTACCGTGGCAGAATTCAGAGCTCTTTGAAATTAGCTTGAAGAGCACCATTCTGCTATATCTAACATATTCAACTCATCCAAGTAATCTACAAGCAGATTTTAAGTATTCAGACTCAAAATACAAAAGAAGAAGGCAACTGTTTGTGTTCCTGACTTGCCTACATGATAGTATAGAGTTTGTAGATTTAAGAATGTTAGAGTATAAAAGAATATTCAAATTGCTTCAAACAAAGGGTTTCCTCAAGGGGAGTCACATAAATAATTTAATGGAGAAAAACTTTTAAGTTGAAATAAAATTAGCAGCAATTATTTTTATCAAAGAGAATGCAGGCTGACATCAGCATCAATTTCTTTACACGGGAAGACCTCTGCACACACAGACATTTGGGTGAATGAAACAGGAAGAGAGAAAAATAATGCAAATCAGAGTGAAAGAACAGAGATAAGTAAATCATCTCACCAACAAAGTGAAACGCCATTACTCTATAAAACTTAACTAGTGACAAACACCCATCTTTGGCAATCAAGTAGAGTTTGAATTTCAAATATGACCTTTGAGAATTTGCAGATAAAATCGGTAGTGTGAAAGGAAAACAAATCTCGGGACCCCAAACTCAGTAAGTCAAAGGGAAAAGTTAAGCTGGGAACTGGGTCACACAAACCTACCTCCCCTTTTGGTTCCTCAATAAGAGGGCTGCAAGATGAAAAGCTACATGCTTCCCCTGTATTTTGTCCCCAAGGAAATTCCTAGTGAGCTCCAAAATCTTCACCCTAAGCTGTTTCTGTTAAAAGTTCACCATGGCAGTGTAGATTGATCACTTATCTTTACAGGTGCAGTCACTCCCCTACCCACCAGATACAAATGCACATCTGATTGTTCCCCTGCCCAATTTTGTCTATGTTGTCTTATGTAAAAATGCAGATTCCCTGAATATTTCCTCTGCCCCATATGTCTATGTCAGCTTATGTAAAAAATACAGATTCGCTCATAAACAAAAGGTATCTAGAGCCATGGAGGAAAAGGCAGGAACCCCCATACAGAATTTCTCCATGATTTTTTTTTCAGGAAGAAAAGCCTTAAAATTCTGGGGAAGGGCAAGAATCACTGTCTTCCTGGAAACACTCTCAAAACCAAAGAGAAAGAAAATATTGAGGACAGCCAGAAAAAAAAAAAAAGACAAACTATATAAATATAAAACTATTCCTTTTTTGTCAGAAGTCATGTTAGCCAGAAAATAATGTAAAATGAACTCACAGCTTTAAAGTGAAGAAAGAAAGAATGAAAATGAAGAAAGAAAGAATGAAAAGGAGGAAAGAAAGAAAGAAAGAGGGAGAGAGGGAGTGAGGGAGGGAAAGAAGACAGAAAGAAAGAAAGAAAAGAAGGAAAGAAAGAAAGAAAAAGAAAGAAAGAAAGAAAGAGAGAGAAAGGAAGGAAAGGAAAGGAAGAAAAAGAAGAGGAAGAAGGGAAGGAAGGAGGGAAGGAAGGCAGAAAGGAAGGAAGGAAGGTGGGGAGGGAGGGAGGAAGGAAGGTGGGGAGGGAGGGAGGAAGGAAGGGAGGGAGGATGGAAAGAACATAAACCAAGAACTCTATGCCACAGGGAAATAATTTTCAAAAATGAAAAAGAACCAAAGATTATCCAGACAAAATGGCATAACTGTCATCAGACATGATACTTCAAGAAATGTTAAAACTTCTCTGGCCAAGGAAACATAATCCAAACAGAAACATAAACATACACAAAGAAATAAAGAGACCCAGAAGTAAATAAATGAAGATAGAGTAAACTTACTCTTTTGTCATTGTTGCAGTAAAGTGTAATTGTCTATAAAAAATAATTGCAATACATTGTATTGTGTTTCAATAGCACATATAAAGTACAATGTATGACAAGAACAGCCTAAGAATAGGAGAGAGAATCTGAGACTCTCTTATTCTAAAGTCTTTACATGTTGAAACAGTGTAATGTTCCTTAAAAGTAGTCACTAATTAACTAATAGTAAATGATGTAAAATCTAGAGTAACTATAGTAAACATTTTAAAGAGGTATAAATAATATGCCAATAGATGAAAAAAATGAATTATAAAAAATCCTTAAACCAAAAGAAGGCAAGTAGAAGCCAAAAAACAAAGGAATTAGGAGAGCAAAACAATTCTGAAAAAGAAGAACAAGAATTCAAACAATCTAACTTTCATATTTACTATAAAGCTACAATAATCAAGAAAATGCAGTATTAGCAAAAATAAATGGATATATATAGATTAATGAAACAAAATAGTCCTAAAATAGAGTCATGAAGATCTGGTCACCTGATGTTTTTTTATTTGTATTTCAAATGGACTTTGAAATAATTTTAAATTTACAAAAGACTTGCAAAAAGAGTACAGAGTTCTTGCATACCTCTTACCCAGGTTCCCCTAGAGTTAAAAATGTACATTGCCATGGTACATTTATCAAAATAAAGACATTTATACTGGTATGATAATGTAAACTAAACTCAACAGTTGGTTTACTGTTATCTTTTTTCTTATTTTTAAATAATAGACAATTTTTTAGAGCAGTTTTAGGTTCAAACAAAATTGAGCAGAAGGTACAGAAATCTCCTACAAGTCCCTCACCACATGCAAAGCCTCCCCCATTGACAGCACCCCACCAGGGTGGTGCATTTGCTGTAATTGATGAACTCTGTAGACACATCATTACACGGATCCGCTATCATTTAATATCCCAGAATCCAAACCAGGATGCCATATTGCATTTAGCCACGTCTCTGCAGTCTCCTACAATGTATGAGTTTCTTAGTCTTCTTTTATTTTTCATGAACTTAAGAATTTAAAAGGGTATCCCAGGTATTGTTTAGACTTCTTGGGGGTTTTTCTGATATTTCTCATAACTTGAGTTATGAATTTGGGGGGAAAATCACAAAGCAAAGTACCCTTCTCATTGCATTATATTATGAGGTACATGATGTCAACATGTCATTATTGATGTTGTTAAACTCTATCTCTTAGTGTCTGCCAGTTTTCAACCCTGTGAAGTTCCTTTCTCTATTCTATTTATTAGAATTGAGTGTTTTATGATTTTAAGAGTATTTTGATGGTAGGACACAATATAATAACACTCATAGATGAAAAGGCAGAACCTTTTGTTACAGCTAAAAAGGAAAGAATCTGGCTGGGCATGGTGGCTCACACCTGTAATCCCAGCACTTTGGGAGGCCAAGCCGGGCTGATCACCTGAGGTCAGAAGTTTGAGACCATTGTGGCCAACACGGTGAAACCCTGTCTCTACTAAAAATACAAAAAATAATTGCCAGGTGGTGCATGCCTGTGATCCTAGCTACTTGGGAGGCTGAGGCAGGAGAATCACTTGAACTTGGGGAGTGGAGGTTGCAGTGAGCTGAGAGTGTGCCATTGCACTCCAGTCTGGATGACAGAGTGAAACTCAGTCTAAAAAAAAAAAAAGGAAGAAAGAAAGAAAGAAGAAGAAGAAAGGAAAGAATCTTTCCAGACAGCTCATTCAGGGGGTTACACCCTCAGGGACAAGGTATTAGCAAGCTGTCACTGTAGGGGCAGCTTATGTATGGCAAGCAGGATGAGGTTAGCCAGAATTTGCATGCTTCTTGTGGATTGGCCAATTTGAATAATTTTCCAGGTGTCAAGGCTGAAGATAGGGACTGCCTGTGGTTGTCTGGGACCTGGTACCAGGATGACTGGGGAGGGTGCAGAGTGCCCTGAAGAATGAGAACTGGATAAGGGAAGTGGTTGGAATGTGGACTCAAAAAGAATGAGCCAGCCTCTAGACAAGGCCTTGAAGATGGATCGGACAGCATTGAAAAACAAACCAAAAAAACCCAACCAATCAACTAACCAACCAAATTATCTTGGAAGGATTGGTTCTTTCTGGAAGCTTTGAGGGAGTAACTATAGCATACCTCATTCTTTCTGGGGGTTGTCAGCAAACCTTGGTCTTCCTTGACATCACTCCAGCCTCTGCCTGCATCTTCACATGGCCTTGTGTATTTTGTGTGTGTCTCTGAAACCTCTCCTCTTCTTATAAGGACACCAGTCATTGGATTGAGAACCTACTCTAAAAACAGAAGGATTTGGTTTCAAGGCCTTAACTAATTGTAATAACATCTGCAGAAACCCTTTTTCCAAAAAAAGGTAATATTCTGAAGTTCAGAGTAGACACGAATTCTGGGGGGACACTATTAATCCTTTTCCTGTTTAGAAAAATCAAGTACACCTCACTGCCAGTGCTCAGTTAATTTTACATCAACATGCTCTTTGAGTCTGAAGCAAATCTGACTAATTTTCAATGTGAAAAAGAATATAAACACTGTTCTTGGACTTCATCTAAACAGAACTAACATCAGAATCATCTGAATCATCAGAATTGTCTATTTTGGAAAAATTAGATTCATCAAATGAATCTTTGGCCAACAACTGTTCAAGAATGATGCTAACATCACATGTAGGTGTAGGACTGCTGTGTTTTCTAGGATGTGACATTTTCAGCCATCGAGAAGTACTGTATTTTGTAAAAGGAAAATCACTACTAAAAACAGCATGCTCTAAGTAGAATGATGTCATTTGTTTCCAAAGTTGACATATTAGAATGATGCAAAAATAATAATAAAAGTGAAATAGTTCGTGGCAACATTGTCTCAGGGTAACTGCTGCAGCTGCAAGCACCACTGGCGAGTATCCTCGGGGCAAATGGGAAAAGGGTTAAACACACTACACTTGTTCGATGAATTACTAAGAGGAGAGTATTAAATCTCTAACAATAATTGTGGGTTTTCCTACTTCTTTCAAATCTGCTAGTTTTTGCCTCCTGTATTTTGGGTTTCTAAGTTCACATTTGGTATGTCTTTTTGGAGAATTGACTCTTTTTTGTTACGTTATGGCCCCACTTTATCCCTGATAATAATCTTCGTTCTGCCATCTGGTTTGTCTAAAATGATTACGTCTGTCTCAGATTTGTTTTCTTTGTGTTTCCATGGTATAAATTACTTTATCTTTTTACTTTTAACCTAGCTATATATTTAAAGTATGTTTCTTGTAGACAAATAAGTATATTTGTTTAAAAACCTGTATGTGAACATTTGTATTAGCTTGATTCATAATAGCCTCAAACTAGTAATTACCCAACTGTCTTTCAACTGGTTAACAGAGAAACAAACTGTTATCACCATACAAGGAAGTAACGCTCAGCAATAAAAACAGAAACAACCAATACTCTCAATAATGCAGACATATCTTAGACGGTTTTTTTTTGCTAGCTGAAAAATGACAGATCAAAAAGGCTATATACGCAAGATTCCATTTATGTAACATATTTTAAAAGGCCCTAAGTAGGGACAGAGAACAGATCAGTGGATTCCAGGTGCTCGGCTGGGGCTTAGACAACAAGGCTGGAAGGAATTTGAGGAAATGATTCTGATAGAGACAGGAGGCCGGGAAACACTGGGTCGAAGAGGGCGGTCCCCGGCAAGGGCCTCAAGCCTAGACCTCAAGCCTAGACCTGCCGCACAAAGTGAGAATATTCACCAAAGCCACCCCTGGCCTGCCCCACCCACCATCCTGTACCCATAAAAACCCAAGGCTCCACTGGCAGAGGAGTGGCAGAGAAGGAGAGAAGAGAAGAAGCAGCCAGACGTCGGTGAGAAGCAGCTTGACTTCAGAGGGACGGCTTGACTATGGGACCTCAAATTAGAGTCCAGCCGGGGATGGCTGAATTCCAGGAGAAAACTACCCTCCCATTCCACCCCTTTTCCAGCTCCCATCCCGCTGAGAGCCACTTTCATTGGCAATAGAATCCCCCGTGGTGTTCACTGTCTTGAATTCATTCACGTGACCTGATTCTTCCTGGACTCTGAACAAGAGCTCAGGATGCAGAGGGCTGTCACATTGAGCTGTTAAACACTTAAGCTGTCTGTGGACAGCAAAGCTAAAAGAGCACACTGTAACACATGCCCTCTGGGGCTCCAGGGGTCCCGGGTACCCCTCAGACCTTGCCGCAGGGCTGCACAGAGCTCCGCTCCTCCTGGAGCTCAGAGGCACTCATCCTGGCCCCTGCATCCGCTCACTGGAGTGCTCCCCTTCCCGCAAGCGGTGGAGAGCTGCAGGCTGAGTAAATGAACCACCGCCATCAGACAACAGGGAAAATTTCCTGTTTCAATTCTGTACCAAGACTGTGATGGTGGACATAGGACTTTATGCGTTTGTAACTGCATCGAACCATAGACCACATGGGATGAATTTTGTTGCAAGTAAATTAAAAAATACATTTAAAAAATATTTAAGAGGGAAGAATAGCTCAGCCTTAATCACACAGGGGCAGTTAGAGAACTGGATATGTGCAACGCGAAATTGTTTGATTCACTTTCCTAAGAATTTTAACTTCAGAACCTCACTGGAAATCATCTATCGTGCTTGGTATGCTATTTATGCTCAAGGAAACTCATATTATATTTTATCTAGGTTTCATAAACTTTTCATTTCAATTTGTTCTATATTTTAAAATGGTAGAATCTAGCACATAGCAGATTCTTGTTACATATTTACTAAGGAAATAAAAGTTACCTATAGATTGATGTTTTGGACTGACTCAGTATATGCCACCTGAGTATCACATTAAAGATGGTCTTCCCGGCCGGGCATGGTGGCTCACCCCTGTAATCCCAGCACTTTGGGAGGCCGAGGTGGGAGGATCATGAGGTCAAGAGATTGAGACCATCCTGGCCAACATGGTGAAACCCCAACTCTACTAAAAATACAAAAATTAGCTGGGCGTAGTGGTGGGCACCTATAATCCCAGCTACTCGGGAGGCTGAGGTAGGAGAACCACTTGAACCCAGGAGGCAGAGGTTTCAGTGAGCTGAGATTGCGCCATTGCACTCCAGCCTGGGAGGCAATAGCGAAACTCCATCTCAAAAAAAAAAAAAAGATGGTCTTCCTATAAGGGTCAGAATGCAATAACAGCTTTTACAGGTTTTCTTTACCAGGTTAGTACCTGTTTAGGTGAGTTACATAGTTATACTCACCAGAAAGACAAGTTGAAATATATTTTGATCAATCTTTTCAATAAAACAATCATTGTGTAGTTTAAAGTCAATAACTTTAGAAAGTGGCTTATTTTTACAAAGGCTTTTTTTTTTTTTAAGGTAGTGGTTCATATAGCATGGACTTCATTTCTCCTCTCTCTTTGTATTATATTAATATGCGTACTCTTATGTACAACTGTTAAATCCAGTTTAGTGTAAAGCTGACTCCTTACATATTTTAAAGTCAGCCTAAAATTTTCTCAGTACATGGAGAACTATAACCTAAATGGGATTGTAAGCAGACTATAACCTACTCTTGGGCCAGTCATCAAGTTTTAGCCAATCAAAGGGAACCAATTTTTCAAACCATGTTAAAATAAGGCAAACGCTGAGCTCTAATCAATCCTTCTGCTTGTCTACCTCACTTCCATTTTCTGTACATCATTTTCCTTTTTCTGTCCATGAATCTTCTTCCACTACATGGCTGCTCTGGAGTCTCTGAGCCTATTCTGGCTCAGGAGGCTGCCCAATTCATGAATTGTTCTTTGCTCAATTAAGCTCTGTTAAATTTAATTTGGCTAAGGCTTCTATTTTAACACAACTATTTCTCTGTATTAATTTATCTGTAATCATACATGTCATGAATGAACACATAATTTTATGAAACACTTTTTGTGCTCTATTATGCCATCTAGATTCTGATAGTTTATTTTCATCTGCACAAATAAGCACATACTCTTTTACACATAGCTTCAACTCATATCCTTGCCCGTCGTGTTTCTTTATCTTGAATGAATTTCAATTGGAGAAACGAAAGCTCTGAAATCTTTACTCTTTCATTTAATTTGACTTTTTAATATTTCAAACTTAAGGGTCTTTTCACTTTCTTTTGATTCACCTTTCACAATGAGTTGGCATTAGTTTTAAGATTTGAACAAACCAGTTGCCTTTTGAAATTTTTTGGTTAAACATTATTTGTAATGTCAATTGTTTTGATTAGCTTCCTCTACTATGCGTGGACGGCACCATTAGAATATTACCTACATTTCTTATCAACAAGAAGAAAATGACCTGCATGTCAACCAGTAACTATTTTGATTACCCCTCCCTGCCTTGAGGAATTGATGTTTATGGAACTTTCTGCCATTCTTTTATAGCTACCAAAGTTTTGTCTTTCATGGCGCAGTGCCTCTAAACCTAATTATGCAATCAAATATCTGTTTTAAAATGTCTTATGTATGTTAATAATGGCTGAGATTTTTTTCCTTTCCAACATTTTCTTTCCTTCTTGTTTTAATATTTATTAATCTTAAAATATTGAGGCTTTTTCTTATATATGTTTTGGCCCTAATCAATGTCCATTTAATTGACATTGAGTTTCATTTATATTTTCTTTTTCTGCTTGCTTATTGGATTCTTTCCTTTTTTCCTCTAATTACCTTTCTCCAAGCTTCCTGCTTCTTTTAGGCTTTGCTTTTTCCTCTTCCTCTAGGCTTCTTTTTGAGATGCTAGTCCGCCTATGACTGTCTGCCTTCTTTTCATCCATGAAACCTGACTTTACAATCTGCCAATCAGCCATAGCCAGAGTGCTTGCTCTGAACCAGGTTTGGACACTATTGCTTATTTCAGTGAAGAATGATCTTGCTGATTTTCATTAGACTTTTTCATACATTTCTTCCTACCCTTTGTTTTCTCATTTTCTCATTTTTCACCAACTTGAACTATCTCTTCCTTTGTCCCACTTCCATTTTTTTGTATACTCTTCTTATTTACACTAAATTGCCTGTTTCTTTTGTGTCCAGATGCCTGTAGTTCATCTTCTCCAAGAAAGATTCAAAGCAAGTTTTCCTTTCTATTTCCTGTTACGTCTTCCTTCTCTTGTCCTTTTGTTCTGTCATGCTTAGACTAGGCAGTGAGCTGGAGGGAAAGAACCGACTAGTTTGCATAACTAGAAGTATTCTGGATATTCTATAAAAAAATAAGCAAATGAAAAATTGTAGATTTTGACTAAAGGCGTGAATTGGAGAAGAAGAATGGAAGATATTCAAGGAAAAGAAGAGATAGATGTCGAAAATGTAGGTAAGTTTTATCAACTGGAGTGAAGTCCAGAGTAGAAGAGTGATGAGGAAAGTTAGTCAAAGTCTGAAATAATTGCAATTCATGATCTGGAGTGTTAATTTGACACGAGTAGCAGCTGTGAATGAGTAACAGGAACACTTGCCCATATGAAATAGGTTCTGCTTTTCTGTACTTACAGTGATTGTCATGAAGCCTAATCTGAAAAATAAAAAAAAATGGAAAGAAAAAGCAAAGTACATTGAAAATATCCTGTGGATGACTCATTAACACTATTGATTTACTTCTACTAGCCACACCCTAATTAATTTCTCCACACAGTGTCAGCACTTATTTTCATGGTTGAATTGTCTCATACATAATAGAGGACAAAATTTGACCGTTTTAAAATTAAAATTGTATAATAAAATCCCTAATGCACTATTTCACCAATGTCATTCCTGATAACTTTTGTATTCCATTCACTGGGCTATTTGGGAGAGTAATCCATCTTCTCATAATGGTTTCCATTCTGCATTTTTAACTGTTATACACGACAAGCTCTTTAGTAAAATGCACCATTGTCCTTCATATTTAAAGATGTTATTTCAAAAGCTAATATTATATTTGTACATAAGACTGATAAAACTAACAGCTTTATGTTTTCAGAAATATTTTAAGGAAAGTTTAAAATTATAATAATATCTATCTATCTATTATTTTTCATTCTCTGTGTGATATAAGCAGACTTAATTTTAATGTGGCTAAGATGGCAACAAAACACTTGCCTTTAATAATTATTTTGTACTATCAATAGCTTTCTTATATACATTTCTTAAATTCTATGAAAATTGTTTTGGTTATGGACATTACTTACATCAAATGAAGTATCATATATCTAGACATGGAGGTATAAATAGTGAGATCAACTAATAAGGATGAAATCTCTTATTTAAACAAAAAAAGAGGCAGAATTTTAAAATAAAACTCCACTTAAAATACCAAAAATCTGTGTCACAGCTCTCATTTTTTGAAACGTATTACTTCCAAATCAAAGGTGTCCTAAGCTATGGTGCTTTCTTCTCTGCTGTCTTTTCAAAGGTCAAAGTAAACTTAATATTTCACTTTAACACATACAGCAGCCACACTCTTCAGTTGCACCTTTAGGCTTCCTCTATGTTCAACAAGAGGGATGGCATCATAGGCAGAAGCTTGGTTGTTCCTCAGCTTACACCAACAGGACTTCTAAAATTCCATACTCAGGAGCGAGAGCCGCTGATGTTTCAAAGTAAGAACTGAACAGCTGGGAAAGAATAATGCACCTTGCCTGAACTCTGTTTTAAATTCCAGTCTAATATTTGGGTATTTTTTGTCCTAGCAAATAATTTGCTTTCTTGCTAACATTCATATTGTGTTGCTGGAATTAAATTGTTAATCTACAATAGTTAATTAGTGTTACTGTTAAGGAATTTTAGCCTTTATTTTTATGGTATAGTTATTCCCACAAAACAAAAATTTCTCTTAAGTTTATTGTAATTTTATATATTCCATAATAAGTTGCATATATTTGTAGAGAATACAATAGATATGCTATATATAATATGTTTTACATATTGTATATACCATATGTAATGATGTATTATACATTATATATACAATAATTTTATGCTATAGACAAAGATGTGTGTACATTTACATATAAAGAGAATTACTAATTGTAAGCATAAAGTTATTACAAATTAATCAAGTTTTTCTAACCCAATGATAAAGTACTTTGAGAACCAACAAAAAATCATAAATGTATGCCTTCACAAACCTGCCACATTTCAAATAATTTTTATCTAGGATTATAGTTTAAGGGATTGATAAACTTGGAGTCAAAATACACTGCTTTGTCTTCCAGCTCAAATCTTGTCCAGTTGTATGACCTTGGGAATATGACGGAACTGCACATATCTGGTTATTGACTTATATAATAGGCCTTTCTAGGAAAATCTTGTGAAGGTCAAATGAAGCTCTGATACATGTATTTCAAAGGACATTTAACCATCGAACAAGTGAAAGGTGTTTTAATTTTTCTGGTTTGCACATCTTATATTTTAGACTACTTTCCATTTTCTGTGTATACTCTAGACTCTCCCATAGTGGTTCTTTATTGAAATTAGCGTAACCTAATACACAACCCTATATATGAGTTTATAACTAAAGTGGAAAAAACTCCTAAAAGCCCCTAGACTCCTTCTAAAGATGTGAGATGATGGAACACAGATGTAACTCTCACTCTGAAGGTGCGGCCTGTGGGCAGTGTCCTGTTAGGCTTCTCATCTTGGGTGGGCCTCGGGCTGGGCTTTGACTTTTTGTACCTTTCAAACAGAAAGATGTCAAAATCGGTGTACCTTTATTTTAATTAATGAATGCCTTTGGAGTTTTATTGCAATTTACCTTCCTCAGTTCTAACTTAGTTGCTTTACTCAAGCTCTCATTTCTTTTTCCCAACTTCTACCTTTGTTCTGCTCTTTCTCCTGTTTTTTCATAGTTTCATTCTTTCTTAATATATATTAAGTGCATGTATGAGTTAATTCTCATGTCTTAATTAAGACGGTAAATTTTACCACAACTTTCACTATGGCCAGTGTTTGGCATTTAAGTTATTTTATTTGTTTACATCCAGTTAACAACGCGGTTTTCTTAAGTCCTCTGTTGAATCTACATCATAAAATCATGCTTTTCACTTCTTCTCTTCTCCGTTTGATCTTACTGGCACTTTCCTAATTCACACTGGCAATAATTCAAGAATGAAAAAGTTTTACCCACCTTTAGGCTTTCCCTACTTCAGCATACTCTCTGGTTTCGTGTTAAGTTTTTGTTTTTGTTTTTCTTTTCAAGAGAAAGCAGATCTGATTATTTGACTCAAATATAGATAAACCCATGATACATAGAGTAAAAAAGAAACAATAACAAAAAAGAAGTATCTCATCCTGTAATCAAAGCCATCTATCTCATACTGTGGTCATTTTCACATTTTTCTAACCCACCAGCCATAGGATCTGGGTTTGAATCTCACATGTATAATTCACTAGATGTATAAAGCTGTTAAAAATACTTGATCTCTCAATTCTGTCTCTGTAAAATGAGAATAATAACATAACCTACTTTACACAGTTGCATAAGAACTAAATTAATCAGTATTACTATATATGAGGTGTTAAGAATGTTTAGCACTGAGCAAGTATTCAATTGATTATTTACTACTAACAATAAAATCAACATTATCATTGTTATTCTATCTTTCTATATGCTCCAGCTTAAAAAAAATAGATTATTTCCAGAACATCACCTGAAACATCCTGTACTGTGACTCTGCCCATGGTATTGTTACTAGGTATCATCTTCATTAACGTCTGCTTAACCCTGTTCTGGCCATTACTAAATGAGTACTTCCTTTCAGAAAAATTTCTCAATTTCTTGGATCAGAAATCATCTCTATCCCCTATGTTCTCGTTTATAATGACAGTCATTCATTTGCTTTGTTTTGAAGTTGTTATGTGTTTGTTTCTCTGAGTAGCGGTTAAATTATTTCTTTGGAAAATATGTCAGATTGATCTTTTTAGTTCCCAGTCTTTAGTAAAGTGCTTTGAGTGAAGT
Source organism: Pongo pygmaeus (assembly GCF_028885625.2). Classification (NCBI taxonomy): domain Eukaryota; kingdom Metazoa; phylum Chordata; class Mammalia; order Primates; family Hominidae; genus Pongo; species Pongo pygmaeus. The sequence continues at coordinate 205,575,187 of NC_085930.1, forward strand.
AGGTGCTCCAAAAATGCTTGCCAACTTAAATTTAAAAATAAAAATATAATATAACAATTATAATCTTCAAACAAGTTTCAGACTTTCTGATTTACTATGTATTAATAGTATAAAATGGTACTATGTGTGTCTGCAACCTAAATAATCCTCCTGAAAGTAATGAGACTTTTTTCCTATATAGTTACAGAATTTCAATTTGCTCTATCTTCCATTTTAGCTGATTATGAAACAAATTTGCATGTCAGATGCCAGTTTCATACTCCAATGACTCTCCCTTTAGATTGCCTTTTATATTTTATGCAACTTTCATTCATGTGAACACCACATTAATAGAATTTAGCACTAAAGTGTGGTAATAAGTTTTTGTTCAACATCCAAACTAGTGAGGAAATGATGAACTTATTTCATAACCAGCTAAAATGTAACCAAAAGTAGGTTTCCTAATTGAGCAACATCAGGGAAACTTATTGGAAAAAGAGACAGCATTTTCACAAAGAAGTGTTAGCATGACCAAATCTATGGGCAATTCCCTGTCCTTACATATTTAAGTGGGATCATACAATTAATTTTTGCCAATGAGTATTAATTAACATCTTTGCTATTTTTGATTATGGCAATAAGCTACAAATATGTATTTTTGAAATTATTTTGTCTAAACAGTTATGAAATAGTAAGTTGGATTATGCAAGCAGCCTGAATTAGAGAGCATCATGTCATACAGGAGAATAACTCAGCCTTCATCTATTATCATCTATCAATCAATCAATTTAATCATCTTTCATCTATTCATATCATTATATATAACTCAAATTATTAAACTATGAAATATGCACACACAGAGAAATAATTTTATTGTGTTAAACACTACAATTTCAGGGTTTATTCATCACTGCCTCAGCCCAGTCTATAACTAATAATACTTACTACATAAAGAACAAAATCATTTAGTTAATAGGCATTTATTTTCACAAACAAATAACATTGCAAATAAATTCTTCCCTTTGTTATAGTCATTTTTACTTGATTGGTTAATAAAATATATTTTTAAAATAATTTACCAATTTTATTTGTGTTTAAGTCCTTTTCTTTATGTTGGCTTTCATTTCATTTAGTGAAACCACCCTTCCCCAAGCGGGTCACACAGGGCTAGGTCTATAGTATAAAACTAAAGGAATTTCTAAGGGAGGAAATACCCTATAGAATTTGCTAAATTTGTTTTTGGAGCATCTCCTCGGGTTAGGGCTTTTATTTTCCAAAATAAAGTGCATTTTAAAAAATAGATCAGTAACTTCTAAAATAATAGATTCTTAGTTAACCTTGATGACAGCTCAAATCTTTTTCCACCAGCGTTTCACCTGACATTGCTTTGCATCTACCAGGAGGTAGAAATCAGCACCTTACCTCTTTGAGTTCAATTTACCTTAAAATTGTTCTGAAATAAAGAGCATGGTAAGCAATATATACTTTACTAAAAACTTGATAAGACTGAAGAAGAGAATGTTTATTTCAGATGTCACCTTGTAAAACTTTTCTTTCCTTATGAATCTTCTTCATCCATGCTACAATGGGTGTACTGAAATTAGTACATCCTCACTTTTTCTCACACAGCCTTTGGGTGTTTAAACTTTTCTTACTTTTTTGTTCGGTCCAAAATGAATAAACTCATCCCTTATCTTGTGCAGAGAAGCTCAACAAATTTCTCTGAAACCTGGATTCCAATGGTACATGCTGAGTCTGTACCAAATACTCAACGAATTGCTTCTCTTCCTAAATAGCTGTGGTTTCTTCTCTCAGGAATGTTGCTGAACAGGAGGTTCACAGTCTCCTTTCATTTAGATGGCCTGAACTTAGACTAGTTTATCATACCCTTTCACATCCCCGAAATGTCAGTGTAACTGTTGTCTCCTCTTTTAAGATTTCTTTGAACCCTTATATCGTCCTCAGTCATATTAAGTTTCAGTGTGCATCCCACTAGATAGTACTTATCCCACAGAGTAGCAAAAATTATTCCACTCCATTGGAAACCGTAGGACACTAAGTCATGTCATGGAGTTTTTCATCCTACCAGATCATAGAAAATGAAAGACAGAAAAACAAAAACCTAAAAAGCAGCTACAGTCAATTAAGACGAAAATCAAGCATTGAGTATTGAATTTAGCAACATGGAAGGCATTCGTGATCTGAAAATCAGTAGTTTGGGTGCTGATGGGGGTAAAATTCTCAATGAATTTGATTTTATAAAGAATGAGAGGGGAGAAGAGAAATGTCTATCATTATTAAAACCTTTTAGGAGTTTACTTGCAAATTGAAATTAAAAATGGGTCATTTTATGACAGGAAAAGTGGCATTCACTAAGGGCTATATTTTTTTCTTTTAAAAGACAGGATCTCACTCTGTTGCCCAGGCTGGAGTACAGTGGCATGATCATAGTGCACTGTAGACTCTACCTCCTTGGCTCAAATGATCCTCCCTCCTCAGTCTCCTGAGCAACTTGGACTACAGGCATGTGCTACCATACCTGAGTAATTTTTTAGAACATTTTTTGTAGTAATTGGGTTCTCCATATGTGGCCCAGGCTGGTCTCAAACTCCTGGCCTCAAGTGATCCTCGGCCTCCCAAAGTGATGAAATTCTAGGCATAAGCCACCATGTCTAGCCCTAAGGCTATTTTAATATTTCATATAGTAAAAACAAAATGGATGACAAAGAAGAAAGAGTGGAAATTTGCTGGAGGAATGTCCTTGAGTAGACAGTAGTGCAAGAGCAGAATTGGCTTGAGTTAAAAGCATGCACAGCTTATTCATTCAAGCCAACGGGACAGATGGCCATGTGGTTTTAGAGAATGGAAATCTGAACTAGACTAGACAGTTCTAGTTCTCTCTCTTTTTTTTTCTTATTGTGTTTAGTGAAACAAAAACAACCGAAAATGTGGGCGTAAGACATCTAGGGGAGTAAGACACTGTAATTTCTGGGTAACATCACAAATTCACTTGAGTATGTCAATCGAGTAGGTAGTGAAATTAGTCAGTGTGGTTGTTTTCCTCTTGCCACACTCAGATGTAAGAGTGCAGCCATGACATTGCTGAAGAGCTGATTTAACTAAAGCTGTGGCCCTCTCAAGCAAGTACAGCAAAGTGAGAGAAGACATCATTGGCCTGAAGAAAGTGAGAGGTGGTAGTAATAATGCACTGTAAGCCCAGTATATTTGAAAGATGTTTGAGTTGAGATACTTCAGTGATGTAAATACTTAGATGGATTTTGGTAAGTGAGTAGTGTGCACGTAAATTGGTGTTATAGAGAGATTTATGCAAATGCCATTCTTAGCTATTTGTAATCTCTTTATATAGGGCAAGCATTGTTAAACATTTTGATTTGGTGGTATTCATTCTGTTTCAGTAATTTTCTTCACAGAATTTCAATCCTCTTCTTCCCCAAAAAAGACAAAACAAATTCTAAAAATCCCTAAGGGTTCCCTTTAGTAAGTAGTTATGTCCCAATAAGAAATATTTATGCTCTAATAACTTAGTTGACTTTTGAAAAAATAAAACATACACATTAATAATACACATACATTGTTTCATTCTTGACTATTCACAGTTGGTGACTAATGCAGTGTGGGTGCCTGTAGGGCACTGCAGAGCTCCTCAGGTTTTGGAATCATATTTGACACTGATATCTCATTGCCTATCCCACATTAATTTCAAACAGCACTCAATTTATGTCACAGAAATCACTGAAGACCCAGCTTTGCAGAGATAAGACATGACCAACAGGAACGTAGTGTGAGCTAATGTTGAGATGGTAAACTATCTGGAGCGAGTAGTCAGCTCTGTGTCTGACAGATTGGAGTTTGCTGAGATTCTGCAGGGTGTGTGAGTGTAGGGATTATAAGTATAAGATATGACCATGTGAATAAATGGCTATAGTGAAATGGCGGTCAAGCTCACTGGAAAGAGAGAAGACAGCAAGAAACTGTGCAGCCAGGGTGTGCAGAAGATTACTTAAATGTATTTTAAAATCACTAAGATAAGGCAGAAATAGAGTCTAAGAGTATAACATTGCGCTAGAAAATAAAACCACAAGATATAAGGAAAGTAACTTAATTACAATGACAACTAAGTGTAGTGGGGGATATAGTATGATGACACAGGAATAGAAGTGGGGAAATTTTAGAGAAAAGCACAGGGAGAAAGGACAAATAGTGGAAATGGGGAACAAATAAAATTTATATTTCTCATTCCAAGCCCAAATGTATGAAGTTTATAGGAAAATAAACAAAAATGAGCCATCACTTGAGTGGGCTCCAGGAAAAGTGGTGTCTTCAGAGGAAGGCCAATTTCCCAATAGAGCAAAATGTTGAGAGGAGTATTCACAGAAGACACTGAGATTCGGAAGACTTTGCATTCTAAGAGAACGTTGAGAGGGCTTAAGCACTTTTGAAAGAGGAGAGGAAGGGGACAGATGGGAATGTGCAGAGCTGATAAGGATTAGAGTCTGGGAGGTATGGCTGACTTGATTCTAGAAATGTGTATTGTAACTGACATGAACAGGAATTAATTGTCTTGGTAGATTCAAGGCAGACAGTTATTGTACAGCTGTAGGTGAAAGGAGAGATAGAAGGGTGAGTATCTGTGTCTCTCTTGATTCTTGTGTATAAAAACAGGTAGGTTCTTATTTCAGTTATACTGATTGCCCTGATGATGAAGGCAAAAGGCCCAGTGGAGACAAACATTTACAACCAGAATGAGAGTTGGTTCATCTGCTCTGTTGAAAGACAGGTTAGCTTCCACTGAGTTCATGGGCTTCCTTCTTGATGACTGTTGATAGGATTCAGCACATCTGGGAAATCAGTATGTTATTCTAATATTGATATCTCTTTTTTTTTTTAACCTTAATAGAGACAAAGCAAAGATTAAGTTAAATGTGGTCTTATTCACCTGCCTAGATTCGCTTCTGGTCATCTCTGATTTGGGTAAACTCCTAAGAGATACGGTCTTAACTTGGGGATGGTTTACTGTTGTTTCCATTTGTGGAGTCATGAATTAACTGTTAGTGGGCTGACTCTCTCTGGTCTCCATGGATGGAGGATAAATGAATCGGATAATTAACAAATAATTATTACTATAATATTCAGAATTAAAATAAATAGAATTATTTATTTAGAATAATTATTTAGAATTAAAATAAATAGAAGATAAAATCTATTCATTTTTCCAAGATGGCTGAATAGGAACAGCTCCATTCTACAGCTCCCAGCATGAGCGACACAGAAGATGGGTGATTTCTGCATTTCCAACTGAGGTACCGGGTTCATCTCACTGGGGTTTGTCGGACAGTGGGTGCAGGACAGTGGGTGCAGTGCACCAAGTGTGAGCCGAAGCAGAGTGAGGCATTGCCTCACCCGGGAAGCGCAAAGGGTCAGGGAATTCCCTTTCCTAGCCAAGCAAAGCTGTGACAGACAGCACCTGGAAAATTGAGTCACTCCCACCCTAATACTGCACTTTTACAATGGTCTTAGCAAACAGCACACGAGGAGATTGTATCCCACGCCTGGCTCAGAGGGTCCCATGCCCACAGAGCCTCGCTCATTGCTAGCACAGCAGTCTGAGATAGAACTGCAAGGCAGCAGCGAGGCTGGAGGAGGGGCACCCGCCATTGCTGAGGCTTGAGTAGGTAAACAAAGTGGCCAGGAAGCTCGAACGGGGTATAGCCCACCACAGCTCAAGGAGGCCTGCCTGCCTCTGTAGACTCCACCTCTGGGGGCAGGGCATAGCTGAACAAAAGGCAGCTGAAGCCTCTGCAGACTTAAATGTCCCTGTCTAACAGCTTTGAAGAGAGTAGTGGTTCTCCCAGCATGGAGTTTGAGATCTGAGGATGGACAGACTGCCTCCTCAAGTGGGTCCCTGACCCCCGAGTAGCCTAACTGGGAGGCACCCACCAGTAGGGGCAGACTGACACCTCACACAGCTGGGTACCCTTCTGAGATGAAACTTACAGAGGAATGATCAGGCAGCAACATTGCTGTTCAGCAATATTCACTGTTCTGCAGCCTCTGCTGCTGATACCCAGGCAAACAGGGTCTGGAGTGGACCTCCAGCAAACTCCAACAGACCTGCAGCTGAGGGTCCTGACTATTAGAAGGAAATCTAACAAACAGAAAGGACATCCACATCAAAACCCCATCTGTACGTCACCATCATCAAAGACCAAAGGTAGATAAAACCACAAAGATGGGGAGAAACCAGAGAAGAAAAACTGAAAATTCTAAAAATCAGAGTACCTCTCCCAATCCAAAGGAATGCAGCTCCTCACAAGCAATAGAACAAAGCTGGATGGAGAATGACTTTGATGAGTTGAGAGAAGAAGGCTTCAGATGACCAAACTTCTCCGAGCTAAAGGAGGAAGTTCGAACCTATTGCAAGAAGTTAAAAACCTTGAAAAAAGATTAGACAAATGGCTAAATAGCATAACCAATGTAGAGAAGTCCTTAAATGACCCTGATGGAGCTGAAAACCATAGCACAAGAACTACATGATGAATGCACAAGCTTCAGTAGCCGATTTGATCAACTGGAAGAAAGGGTATCAGTGATTGAAGAGCAAATAAATGAAATGAAGAAAGAGAAGTTTAGAGAAAAATGAATAAAAAGAAATGAACAAAGCCTCCAAGAAATATGGGACTATGTGAAAAGACCAAATCTACATCTGATTGGCGTACCTGAAAGTGAGAGGGAGAATGGAACTAAGTTGGAAAACACTCTGCAGGATATTATCCAGGAGAACTTCCCCAACCTAGCAAGGCAGGCCAACATTCAAATTCAGGAAATACAGAGAACACCACAAACATACTCCTTGAGAAGAGCAACTCCAAGACACATAATTGTCAGAATCACCAAAGTTGAAATGGAGGAAAAAATGTTAAGGGCAGCCAGAGAGGAAGTTCGGGTTACCCAAAAAGGGAAGCCTGTCAGACTAACAGCAGATCTCTCCACAGAAATTCTACAAGCCAGAAGAGAGTGGGGGCCAATATTCAACATTCTTAAAGAAAAGAATTTTCAACCCAGAAGTTCATATCCAGCCAAACTAAGCTTCATAAGTGAAGGAGAAATAAAATACTTTACAGACAAGCAAATGCTGAGAGATTTTGTCACCACCAGATCTGCCCTACAAGAGCCCCTGAAGGAAGCACTAAACATGGAAAGGAACAACCAGTACCAGCCACTGCAAAATCATGCCAAATTGTAAAGACCATCAATGCTAGGAAGAAACTGCATCAACTAAAGAGCAAAATAGCCAGCTAACATCATAATGACAGGATCAAATTCACACATAACAATATTAACTTTAAATGTAAATGGACTAAATGCTCCAATTAAAAGACACAGACTGGCAAATTGGATAAAGAGTCAAGACCCATCAGTGTGCTGTATTCAGGAAACCCATCTCACATGCAGAGACACACATAGGCTCAAAATAAAAGGATGGAGGAAGACCTACCAAGCAAATGGAAAACAAAAAAAGGCAGGGGTTGCAATCCTAGTCTCTCATAAAACAGATGTTAAACCAACAAAGATCCAAAGAGACAAAGAAGGCCATTACATAATGGTAAAGGTATCAATTCAACAAGAAGAGCTAACTATCCTAAATATATATGCACCCAATAAAGGAGCACCCAGATTCATAAAGCAAGTCCTGAGTGACCTACAAAGAGACTTAGACTCCCACACATTAATAATGGGAGACTTAACACCCCACTGTCAACATTAGACAGATCAACGAGACAGAAAGTCAACAAGGATACCCAGGAATTGAACTCAGCTCTGCACCAAGCAGATCTAATAGACATCTACAGAACTCTCCACCCCAAATCAACAGAATATACATTCTTCTTAGCACCACACTGCACCTATTCCAAAATTGACCACATAGTTGGAAGTAAAGCTCTCCTCAGCAAATGTAGAAGAACAGAAATTATAACAAACTGTCTCTCAGACCACAGTGCAATCAAACTAGAACTCAGGATTAAGAAACTCACTCAAAACCGCTCAACTACATGGAAACTGAACAACCTGCTCCTGCATGACTACTGGGTACATAACGAAATGAAGTCAGAAATAAAGATGTTCTTTGAAACCAATGAGAACAAAAACACAGTTTATCAGAATCTCTGGGACACATTCAAAGCAGTGTGTAGAGGGAAATTTATAGCACTAAATGCCCACAAGAGAAAGCAGGAAAGATCTAAAATTCACGGCCTAACATCGCAATTAAAAGAACTAGGGAAGCGAGAGCATAGACATTCAAAAGCTAGCAGAAGGCAAGAAATAACTAAGATCAGAGCAGAAATGAAGGAGATAGAGACACAAAAAACCCTTCAAAAAATCAATGAATCCAGGAGCTGGTTTTTTGAAGAGATCAACAAAGTTGATAGACCGCTAGCAAGACTAATAAAGAAGAAAAGAGAGAAGAATCAAATAGACGCAATAAGAAATGATAAAGGGGATGTCAGCACCGATCCCACAGAAATGCAAACTACCATCAGAGAATACTACAAACACCTCTACGCAAATAAACTAGAAAATCTCGAAGAAATGGATAAATTCTTGGACACATACACTCTCCCAAGACTAAACCAGGAAGAAGTTGAATCTCTGAATAGACCAATAACAGGCTCTGAAATTGAGTCAATAATCAATAGCTTACCAACCAAAAAAAGTGCAGGACCAGACAGATTCACAGCCGATTTCTACCAGAGGTACAAGGAAGAGCTGGTACCATTCCTTCTGAAACTATTCCAATCAATAGAAAAAGAGGGAATCCTCCCTGACTCATTTTGTGAGGCCAGCATCATCCTGATACCAAAGCCTGGCAGAAACACCACAAAAAAAGAGAATTTTAGACCAATATCCCTGATGAACATCGATGCAAAAATCCTCAGTAAAATACTGGCAAACCGAATCCAGCAGCACATCAAAAAGCTAATCCACCATGATCAAGTGGGCTTCATCCCTAGGATGCAAAGCTGGTTCAACATATGCAAATCAGTAAATGTAATCCAGCATATAAACAGAACCAAAGACAAAAACCACGTGATTATCTCAATACAAGCAGAAGAGGCCTTTGACAAAATTCAACAGCCCTTCATGCTAAAAACTCTCAATAAATTAGGTATTGATGAAACACATCTCAAAATAATATAAGCTGTTTATGACAAACCCACAGCTAATATCATACTGAATTGGCAAAAACTGGAAGCATTCCCTTTGAAAACTGGCACAAGACAGGGATGCCCTCTCTCACCACTCCTATTCAACATACTGTTGGAAGTTCTGGCCAGGGCAATCAGGCAGGAGAAAGAAATAAAGGGTATTCAATTAGGAAAAGAGGAAGTCAAATTGTCCCTGTTTGCAGATGACATGATTGTATATCTAGAAAACCCCATCGTCTCAGCCCAAAATCTCCTTAAGCTGATCAGCAACTTCAGCAAAGTCTCAGGATACAAAATCAATGTGCAAAAATCAAAAGCATTCTTATACACCAATAACAGACAAACAGAGAGCCAAATCATGAGTGAACTCCCATTCACAATTGCTTCAAAGAGAATCAAATACCTAGGAATCCAACTTGCAAGGGGTGTGAAGGACCTCTTCAAGGAGAATTACAAGCCACTGGTCAACAAAATAAAAGAGGATACAAACAAATGGAAGAACATTCCATGCTCATGGGTAGGAAGAATCAATATCGTGAAAATGGCCATACTGCCCAAGGTAATTTGTAGATTCAATGCCATCCCCATCAAGCTACCAATGACTTTCTTCACAGAATTGGAAAAAAACTACTTTAAAATTCATATGGAACCAAAAAAAAGAGCCCACATTGCCAAGTCAATCCTAAGCCAAAAGAACAAAGCTGGAGTCATCATGCTACCTGACTTCAAACTCTACTACATGGCTACAGTAACCAAAACAGCATGGTACTGGTACCAAAACAGAGATATAGATGAATGGAACAGAACAGAGTCCTCTGAAATAATACCACACATCTACAACTATCTGATCTTTGACAAACCTGACAAAAACAAGAAGTGGGGAAAGGATTCCCTATTTAACAATCATGCTGGGAAAACTGGGTAGCCATATGTAGAAAGCTGAAACTGGATCCCTTCCTTACACCTTATACAAAAATTAACTCAATATGGACTAAAGACTTAAATATTAGACCTAAAACCATGAAAATCTTAGAAGAAAACCTAGGCTATACCATTCAGGACATAGGTATGGGCAAAGACTTCATGTCTAAAACACCAAAAGCAATGGCAACAAAAGCCAAAATTGACAAACGGATCTAATTAAACTAAATAGCTTCTGCACAACAAAAGATACTACCATCAGAGTGAACAGGCAACCTACAGAATGGGAGAAAATTTTTGCAATATGCTCATCTGACAAAGGGCTAATATCCAGAATCTACAATGAACTCAAACAAATTTACAAGAAAAAAAAGCAAACAACCCCATCAACAAGTGGGCAAAGGATAGGAACAGATACTTCTCAAAAGAAGACATTTATGCAGCCAACAGACACATGAAAAAATGCTCCTCATCACTGGCCATCAGAGAAATGCAAATCAAAACCACAATGAGATACCATCTCAGACCAGTTAGAATGGTGATCATTAAAAAGTCAGGAAACAACAGGTGCTGGAGAGGATGTGGAGAAATAGGAAGTTTTACACTGTTGGTGGGACTGTAAACTAGTTCAACCATTGTGGAAGACAGTGTGCCGATTCCTCAGGGATCTAGAACTAGAAATACCATTTGACCCAGCCATCCCATTACTGGGTATATACCCAAAGGAATATAAATCATGCTGCTATAAAGACACATGCACATGTATGTTTATTGTGGCAATATTCACAACAGCAAAAACTTGGAACCAACCCAAATGTCCATCAATGATAGACTGGATTAAGAAAATGTGGCACATATACTCCATGGAATACTATGCAGCCATAAAAAATAATGAGTTCATGTTCTTTGTAGGGACATGGATGAAGCTGGAAACCATCATTCTCAGCAAACTATCGCAAGGACAAAAAACCGAATGCTGCATGTTCTCACTCATAGGTGGGAATTGAACAATGAGAACACTTGGACACAGGAAGGGGAATATCACACACTGAGGCCTGTTGTGGGGTCGGGGGAGAGGGGAGGGACAGCATTAATAGATAAATCTAATGCTAAATGACGAGTTAATTGAAACCTGCACCTTGTGTACATGTACCCTAGAACTTAAAGTATAACAAAAAATATATATATAAAATCTATTCATTTTTCTGTTTTTCCAGTCGACAGAGCAAATACAATCTTTTTTTAAAAAAAGTCTTGAAATTCATACTCAGGATAAGAAAAAATTATATTCTCTGCACATTTTTCAAAAACTGACACTAAAAGAAATTTTATACCTATTGTTTTTATTCCAAAATGTGTAGTGCAGAAATGAAATATGTCAGGAGTATTACTGTTAATGCTAGGCAAATAAAATAAGAGCGGCAGTGATATTCATAACAGACATATAGAAGTGTTGTGAAAAATTTTACTGCCAGCTGAGATGAGCAAAACGTAAGCATAAGGTGTAACTCACTATACCTTATTGAGGAGATGAGAGATGTGGGTTTAAGGGATTCCAGCTCAGTTTAATTCAAAAGTTCAGGATCACTTTGCATTAAATTCAGGATCCTGCTATGAAAGGCAGTACTGGGGCTTCCTTAACTATCACTATTTTAACTTTATTTTTACCTTTTCCAAACTTTCGTTTTTCTCACTTTCTGTTGCTTTCTTGTTCTTCTAATTTCTATCAATATTCTTTGCATGTGCATCATTTTATTTGTATCTTATTCATTACTCATATAGAACTTTTTAAATCTCTCACTATCATTCTTTTTTGTTTTTGTTTTTGTTTTTTTTTGGTTGTTTTTTTTTTAGAGAGAGAGATTCTTCCTCTGTCTCCCAGGCTGGTTCACTGCAACCTCCTCCTCCTGGATTCAAGTGATTCTCCTGCCTCAGCCTCCTGAGTAGCTGGGATTATAGGCAGTCGCCACCACGCCCAACTAATTTTTGTATTTTTTAGTACAGACAGGGTTTCGCCATGTTGCCCAGGCTGGTTTCGAACTCCTGACCTCAGGTTATCCATCTGCCTTGGCCTCCCAAAGTGCTGGGATTACAGGTGTGAGCCACCACACCCGGCCTATCATTTTTATCAATTATATTTCCAATGTAAAGTTGGTAAATACATGATAATGGTGTGTATTTAACTTATGCTTGCCCTGCTCTGATCTTTTGGTTTGGTTAGGAACTAAATTGATCTTTAAAGATTATGACCTACAGACTTGTGAACTTTCATAAAACTGGGAATTAAGACAAATAGGTCTGTCTAATAATATAATTAAAATAAAAATACTCGAGAACTAGTATAAAAGTACTTCCACTTTTTTCTCATAATTCACTCATTATTTTCTCATCATATTTTTCATGCATTAAGAGAAACAATAAAGAATGATAGCCCAGAAATATGATATGTAACTAGAATATAATAAACAGAAACCTAAGAAAGCTAAATTTTAGGTAAACTTTCATTTTAAGTTTAATATATTTAGTAACCATAAAAAGCAAGTAACAGCAAATGTAATAATATATATATTTTTGCACATCTATCTGTATATACATACACACATATAATACACTAGATATAATGGCAATGTAAATATCTTCAACAAATATCATCTTTTCTGGTCAAATAATTTCAGAATTATTTATGAAGCCATTAATCACAACAATTTGTATGAAGCCATTAAACACAACAGTTATCTAAAATACTTATATTTTAGTTGGTGCTAATATTGATAAAGTTTTAACAGCTTTAAATAGAAGTTTTGTCAAAATGAACAATAATATTTTAAAGTGTTCCAAAATTAAGCACTAACAAATAGACTCAGGCAGGATACTGGACATCCACTGATAAAATAAGATGTAAGTGTTATACACTACCATATAATAAACTAGAATTGTACTCTACACTGCTTTCATGTGGAATCCCTGGGTTTATAATTCCATATCTGTATATTTGTTCAGAATTGTAATGTTTACTATAAACATTATGTGCCCTCGACAATGTCTTTGAAAAATGAATAAAAAAGGAAAGATTAACAGTAACACAGAATGAAACCAATCCAAGCAGCGACTACTGTTACTGCAGTAACAGAAACAGGTTCTGTGTTGCTTAGCATTGTGTCAGTTTTATAATCCATTGGGATGTGATTTATGAGAGTCTCACAGATGAGGCAAATATACAGATTATATTGCACTATCATAATTAAGCAGTTTTTCAAAGAGCAAACACTTCATATGCATAACAATCTTACCTTATCCGCTCTTGCAGGTTTGTTGTTTTTTGTATTTATGATTATGCTTTCAAAAATACATGAAAATTTATTGTTGAAATTACAGTATTTGGCTATTCTTTCTAATACCTATCACAGCAATTATTGTATGTGACACCTGGAAGCAAAATGGCATTCTAACTATTCTATCTAATTGGAATATCATCCATTATTGATTTTGTATTCCATTTAGATGTAGCTATAGTTGACTTGAAATCTAGGAAATATAATGGAATTTATTACTATCAAAAGAGTACAACAACTTAGAAAAAAATCTTAGACAAGTAAAAGGAACAGAGTCTGCTGCCTCCCCAGTGATGATCGCTGTGATTGTGTTACAGCATGAACTGGATCATAAGAATTAATCCATGACAATGTTTGCTCCAAAAAACAGATGAAGACTCATCTACTTGTGATTCTCTTCCAATTTGGGTATTCAAACTAATACATGTTAAAATATCTAGAAAATATGATCATGAATTACTTGTGTAAGCTGACTACTATCTTTGCATAAATAACACAAAATATGTAATTGTTAGTGGTATATTTTTATGCTAAGTAACTTCAATATAATTCAAGCCCAAAGTGGATTGATTAGATAGACCTAAGTTAATAAAAATATGATAATTTGAAAATAAATTTTACTGTGAAACTTACATTTTATACTCAGATTAAATGTTGTCTTTAAAGTGGAAAATGTTCTAAAACTGATTTTCCTTAGTTAATCACTTAAGATTCTTTAGTTTTGCTTTTATTTTTGACCCACAAAATGATATTTAAGTGAGAAAGAAAACTACTCATTTAAAAAATTGTCTTCTGACTGTTACAACCATTGCAAAAGAAATAATATTTACAATTTCAAATATGTCTATACTTTTAAAATCTGTATTCATATTTATACATCTGGAAAAATAAGCTACCTTCACAGAAAACATTAATTATATGATATTTTTGGTATTTTCTACAGGATTGAGACTATATGAAGACTCTCCTACAGTTTTTGCCAACTCAGAGAATTCAAAGTGGTTCAGCCATCACACAGCACTTGGAGAAAATTTCCATTTCATCAAAAGGAAACTTCCACGATGAAATAAAAATTTTCAGTGGTGTTCATATTGAGAAATACTGCCACACTGATGTCAAATATGTTAATGTTTTCAAGTAGTCATAATGCAGTTATAATTAGCAAGAATGAATACATTCAGCTCTGGAGTCGGGCAAACCCAGAATGGCATTCAACCTCTGCCACACCCCTACTGTCATTTTGAGCAAATTTAACTCTGAGCTCAGCTTCATTTCATGTAAAATAGACACAGAATGGCTTTCAGTCACAATAATTGTTTGGAAAGATAAAGACAATAATGCCTATGAAGTACTTAGAATAATGTCTGATATAAAGTAAGTGGTCAATAGCTTTATGTGTATTGCAGTTGTCATAATCATCTTAATTGTAGTCATCATCATCTCCATTCTCATCATCACACTGCTGGGTAAGTCTCCAGCCGTTGGCTCACAACTTGCACTGATGCAATGAGATATTGCTAAAACTGTATAATGACATACTGAAAAACTCTACCAATACTCTCTAATTTACAGATTGCTTCAGTGAGTTGTGTACATGTAGTTATAAGAAATGGATAATGTAGCCACAATGGTCTGACAACATAAAGCCTCATTTTTATCATTCAGGTTGACTTCGAATGAATCCCAGGCTGTTGTCACTACTCTGGGTCCCTTTGTCTGCTTGTTTTCTCCTTTAGTGTGTGGTTGTTTTCCTCATGAGTGCAATGTGGCTGTAGCCCTTCCCAGCCTCAATCCGTGTCACAGATAGAAAGAATAGGGAAGACCAAAGGTACGGAGACACAAAGAGGAAAATCCTGTAAGCCAACCCAGTCTGTCTCTGTCATCAGCTTGGCTGAGAGCATCGCCAGGGATTTCTGCTTACAACTTAACAGACCAAGGTCATGTGACCAATCCAGCTATAATGAAGTCTTAGAAGCTGACAATAGAGCTTTCAGCCTCTGCGAAGGAATGCCTTTTGAGAGGTAATCTAATGTCTGTAGCCAGAGAAGAGAGCAAGAGAATAAGAGTAGTGCCATATAAAATAGAAATCTTTCAGTCCATGGGTCTTCTTAATATCTGTACAGAATTATTTCAGCTCCTAAAAGTATTTTTCTGCACTGAAAGTGAACCACCTACTTTGAGTGGGCAGGTAGTAAGAACAGACTGAGGCAGGGATAGAGATTTTTGCCTTCAGAAGAAACTGTGAAACAACAAAATATTTAACATTAATCAGAGTTCTACATGCTGCAGCTTGAAAATGTAAGTAGTCAAGTAAGCTAGTTATCTGGAGACAGGGCTTTGCTATGGCCTAACTTTTGCTGAAATGGTTCATTTACCCCAGTGTAGAGATGAAACAAAGGCCTC
Organism: Pongo pygmaeus; assembly: GCF_028885625.2. Taxonomy (NCBI): domain Eukaryota; kingdom Metazoa; phylum Chordata; class Mammalia; order Primates; family Hominidae; genus Pongo; species Pongo pygmaeus. The sequence continues at coordinate 205,591,049 of NC_085930.1, forward strand.
TTTCCAACATCCCTAGTTAAACAGAACACCTAGAATTTTCTGAAGTTCTAGGAATTCTGGAGTCAGCCCTACCAAGCATACCATACTTTAGGGGGGAAAAAAGAGATAAAGATAATAGTATTTGAGACTGGTGATGGATCAGACATTTCTATGAACACAAATGAAATGGTCCGTGTGAAAATTCCCACAACTGGAATAGTAAGTAAAACTACATGCAGCTCCTAGATAGCATATTCAACCATTAGAGTGATGATATTGTAGGCTTGGTGAACAGGAAGCAGTTAAAAAGAATTACAAAAATACATCCTACTCCTCAGGGGAATCTGATCTCATTCCCCTCACAAGTTTGGGAGAGAGGATTTTGATTATTTAATTTCCATTACTAGTAGCTGTTTTAGGCTTAACACTTAAAAATTGATAATGAGGTATTAAAGGAAGGCAGGTAAGACTGGGGTAAAACAAGAGTAGGTGTGAGTGAATTTCTAGGAGAAGTTTGCTCAGGGTAAAGAAAGATCTACATGAATATATAATCTGTGATGTCTGTTTCCCCTGGACACATTTGTTTCTGGATATGATATATAATAAAGCTGCATACCTCTTGTTACCAAGAGGGAAACTAGGCTGACATAAAATCTTATCTACCAAATGTGGTTAAGAGAAAAGAAAGTAAATTTTTATGATGCCATTAAGCTCCAAATCTGGTCAATCATGAGAGTTCACTATCACTGAATTTCCCTTCATATAGGACACACTTCTTTACTATTTAAGCTACCTAAGGTTTTGTTTGTTTTTGTTATTTGCCTCCAAAGATACATAAACTAATACAACATGTTTGTGAAATATAAAGGAATATGATGAACAATAAAGACCAAACAGGTATTAAGTCCGAATTTAGGATTATTTTACAGGTTAAATTTTTAATAACCAAATTCCTTTTCTAAAATATTAATGGGGGAAGGTATAAACCACGGTTGTCTAGAACACTATTTATTTTATAGTTAATTTTTTTGAGATAATTATAGACTCACATGAAATCATAACATATAAAATGGAAATCCCATATGCCCTTAACCCAGCTTCTCCTAATGGTTAACATCCAGCAAAACTACAGTATTCTACTCACAACCGTGATATTCATATTGATACAATACATTATTATTAAGATTTCCTCAGTTTTACCCATACTCATTTGTGTTGTGTGTGTATGGATTTCAATTTTATCTCATGTGTAGGTTCATGTATCCACTACCACAGTCAAGATACAGAACAGTTTCATCACGACAAGACTCTCCTGTTGCCTTTTTAATATCCACCTGTCTCAGGCACCATCCCCTTCCCTCCACCACACCCTAATTGCTGGCAACTGTTAATTAATTTTGACTTTTCGAAACATCCTGTACATGAAATCAACCTGTATGTAACCTTTCGAGATTGTTTCTTTCTTTCAGATTTACCCAAGTTGTCGGATGTGTCATTGTGTTTTTGTTTGTTTTAATTGCTGTGTAGTTATTCTATAAGACGGATGTACCATCTATAAGATGGTTTGTTTACCACTTCTCCTCTACCTATTAAATGACATCTGGATTGTTTCCAGGGTAGACTGTTATGATTAAAGCTACAACATGTATTTTTGTTTAGGGTTTAGTATAATTTTTATTTCTATGAGACAAATGGCAATAGTACTCCTTTATTATTCTTTAAATGGCCACAAGATAAGAATGAAATCCCCCTTTTCATTCTTGATATTGATAATTTGTGTCTTCTCTATTTTTATTTTTGTCTGGACTCCTAGAGGTTTGTCATTTTATTGACTTTTTAAAAATAACAAGATATTTGTTTTATTTTCTTTATTGTTATTTTTAAAATTTCATTGATTCCTGCTGTAGTGTATACTTTTTTTCCTTCTGCATAGATTTGGTTTTTTGCATTTTTTTCTTTAGGATTTTAAGGGAGAGCATAAATTACTAATTTGAAACTTTTCCTCATTTCTATTGCAAGCATTTAATGCTATGAACCCAATACTGCCGTAAATACATTACACATATTTTAAAATGTGGTAGTTTTAATTTAATTAATATACATACACACATATAATTTGCTTTCATGCCTTTCTCTTAGACCCATGGGTTATTCACAAGCATATTATTTTGATTTCCTCATATTCAGATATTTTACTGTAGCCTTTCTGTTACTTCATGGTCAGAGAATATTATCTGTGTGATTCCAGTTTTTAAAAATTTTCTGAAGTTTCTTTTATGTCCCAGGCTGCAGTCTATACTGATGAATATTCCATGGATACTTGTAAAAACAAAACCTTCATTCTTCTGTTGAGAGGAATGCTCTACATAGGTCAATTAGATCCTGTTGGTTGATTGTGTTGTTCATATATTCTAAATATTTGGAGATTTTTCTGTCTAGTAGTTTTATCGGTTGCTGAGAGGAGACTGTTGAAGTTTCAAACTATAATTGTGAATTTTACTATTTCTCCTTTCAGGTCTATCAGTGTTTGTTTCATATATTGGGGTTTTGTTGTTACATATGTACATATCTCAATAGTTATGTCTTCCTGATGGGTTCATCCTTGAATCTTTATATAATGTTCCCCTTTTTCTCCAGTAATTTTTTCTTTTACTATCTTTAATGTTCCCCTTTTTCTCCAGTAATTTTTTCTTTTACTATCTTCTACTTAATTAAATAAAGATGTAACAACTCCTGCGTTTTTAACTAATATTTGCATTCACATTTTAAGTTTAAATCTTTCAACCTGTATTTCATTGAATTTGAATTTGATGTGTTTCTTATAAATGGCACATAGTTGGGTTAGGTTTTTTAATTTACTTTTTTTTTTTTTTACATGGATTCTGGCTCTGTCGCCCAGGCTGGAGTGCAGTGGCACAATCTTGGCTCACTGCAACCTCCACCTCCTGGGTTCACGCCATTCTCCTGCCTCAGCCTCCCAAGTAGCTGGGACTACAGGAGCCCACCACCATGCCCGGCTAATTTTTGTATTTTTAGTAGAGATGAAGTTTCACCACGTTGACTAGGTTGATCTCGAATTCCTGACCTCTGGTGATCTTCCTGCTTCGGCCTCCCAAAGTACTGGGATTACAGGCATGAGCCACCGCGCCTGGCCCAGCCCCTGTCTTTTGATTGGTACATTTAGAGCTCTGATATTTAAGGTAATTATTGTGATGTTAGAGCTCTGCCACTTTAGTTACTCTTTTGTTTTCTCTGGTTATGCTTTGTTATTTGTATTTTCTTCCTGTGGGTATTATTTTGAGTTTCATATAGATTTACTTATCATGTTTTTGAATGTGTCTTTTTGTAATTTTTAAAATAAAAATCTGAAAGTTCCAAACCACCTTTCTGAGATCATGCTTACTAATATAGGAAAATATAATTCAGCAACCTCAAGAAATCAAGAATCCAATTTTCAAAATGTTACTCACTCTATCTTGAGGTCATAGGTTGTTCCTGAGCCTAACCCTCACTATTCAAAGATAATGTACACAGGCGACTGTGGGCACATATAGTTTCACAACTCCTGCAAATTCTTCTCTAGACTACTCACTAAACTTAGTAAAAGGGCAAGATATTACCCTTTTAGATATATAATGATAATAATTTGTCATTTTTCTTCCATTGGTCAATTTTAATTCGCATTAATGAAACAATATGATGTACCTGTTGCTTTTGTCAATAGGGTATAATATTTATTAAAAATCAAGAGAGCTTTTGTAGCTACCTATATATGTAAAGATTGCTTATTTTTTCACACTACATTAATCTTATGACCGATATTAGATTGATGCCCACCTCATACCCTATGTGAAAATACATAATTGTCCCCAATATTAATTCTTCCCTTCTTCCTCAGCACATAGTAGAATTTCCAAATGCTTGCTGAGCAAAAAATAAAGCCTACATTTATAGGATCCGTTGAAACTAGTTCTGACAATGTGACTAAATTCTGGCCAATGGGATGCAAACAGAAGCAGCATACGTACCTTTCAGAAAGGTATTCTTAAAGAAAACACCATATTCTTCTACTGCACTTCTGTCTTTCCAGCTGGCTAGGTTGCTGGTTGGAGTCAGAGTTGGTGCAGCCATTTTGGATAAAGTCTAATTCACTTGATGAAAAGTGTAGACAGAAACATAAAAGGGTTCCTGGATCTGAGAACTGAGGTTCTGAAATTATGCTGCTTATATATATCTATGCTGCTTATGTAAGAGAGAAATAAATTATATTATTTCAACTTAAATTTTTTGTGCATTTTATATCACTAGTAGCTGAACATACTAATAATACAGTTTTCAATGCTAATTCCATCGTAAATGCCATTTTCACACTGGAACTTATTCAGATAAATCATCCACAGTAATTATTACTGCAGGAACAACTTAATCTTTTTTTCATTTGTTTGTTTTTTGAGACGGAGTCTCGCTGTGTCACCCAGGCTGGAGTGCAGTGGCACAATCTCTCAATCTCGGCTTACGGCAAGCTCTGCCTCCTGGCTTCAAGCGCTTTTCCTGCCTCAGCTTCCTGAGTAGCTCGGACTACAGGCACCCGCCACCACGCCTGGCTAATTTTGTTTTTTTATTTTTGTAGAGATGGGGTTTCACCGTGTTAGGCAGGATGGTCTCCATCTCCTGACCTCATGATCCACCCACCTCGGCCTCCCAAAGTGCTGGGATTACAGGCATGAGCCACCAAGCTCGGCCAATTTAATCTTTGAAAACTAATATCATCATGTTACTTTCTTGTTTAACACACTTGACTAGCTTGCAAAATTCTATTACTGTTGAAGCCAAATCCTTCATATGACCAGCTTCCTCATCTCTACAAGTTTAGTACATTTTTTTCTTCCTCTTATGTTTCAAACAGGACAGCCTTATTTTTTATGAATTATGTTATATTACATTCTTACACATACCTTTTGGTCATAATTTTGTTCCTCCCAAATTTCAAAATCTTGTTTTAATATATATCTTATTAAGTTTTTATCCTTCGTTCTCAGAGAAAGTATTTCTTCCTTTGAAAAATCTCCTAGACTCCTTGATTTATGTCAGATCCTTTCACTTGACACCTTCATTAAAATATGTGTCTTTACCTCTGTACTATAAAATTTTTCAGTTCATGTTTGTAGCCCCTGTTAGACTATTAATTCCATGAGTGCATTAAGTTACATATTTGTTTTTGATTTTTCTGTAATGCTGGCATCTGGCAGTAAAGCACAGCACTTAGCACATAGCAAATGCTCAATAAAGGCTTTTAAATAAGTGGATTTTTAAAAATTATCAGCATTTCTCTTTGGAAATGGTAACTTTAGCACTTGACTCACTGACTTTCTCTATACAACGTGTCAGGAAACTTAAGATCTCTGTGGCAACTTATTCTCTCTGCTCCTCAAACTATTATCCAAAATTTTTTCCCATTCTACTTCAGTCATATAATAACATCTTTATATCATGGACATTGATACCACCAAAATGTCAGCCACTAAACACTCTTTAAACATAATCTTCTGGCTGGGCCCGGTGGCTCATGCCTGGAATTCCAGCATTTTGGGAGGCTGACGTGGGCAAATCACGAGGTCAGGAGATCGAGACCATCCTGGCCAACATGGTGAAACACCATCTCTACTAAAATACAAAAAATTAGCTGGGCATGGTGGTGCGCACATGTAATCCCAGCTACTTGGGAGGCTGAGGCAGGAGAATCACTTGAACCTGGGAGGCGGAGGTTGCAGTGAGCCAAGAACATGCCACTGCACTCCAGCCTGGGCGACAGAGCAAGACTCCATCAAAAAAAAAATCTGCTTATATTTCTTCTTCAATTATTTCTACTGCCCTGTACTTGACATCAATGGTACTACAATCTGATGACTATGTTTTGACTCTCCAACATTACACTAAAGATTATTTCTAAAATACTTCAGAATGTATCTCAGGAAAAAATTAATCTAACTGCCTGTGCCCTCTGTGAGTGCTGCCAGGCGTCTGATTGGAAATGGGGACACCACTCCTCACACGGGGACTTGACATTGCCCAGACATTGCCCATTCCTAAGCAAATTATTTTTTGATTCTCTGCCTAGTAAAGATTCACCCCAAATTCAGGTAAATGATTTAGAATGTTTTCCACTGAAATGCTAGAATTATATGTGAGTTAGAGATAATAAGCAAGTAGGAAATAGGAACAATTCAAGGTTGGTTAGTTTAGTTGCTCAGCAACATCTTCAAGGAACTGGGCCCTTTCTATGCTGGCATCCCCACCTCTTGGTATTAGCTTCTCTCATGCTCATGAGATGGCCATAGCAATACTAACGCTGTGTGAACACAGGACGATACCCAGAGAAGAGAGGTGTTTTCCTCCAGCAACTGTCTGCATTATCAAAGAAAACCTTTCCCAGAAGCTGACCAAGAGGCTCTCTCTCACGTTCCAGAGGGCATAATTAGGCACCATGTGCATCCTCTTACTAATCACTAGCCAGGAGATTGCGACCAAAGGAGTCTGTCACATCAGCACTCCCCAACATTTTTGGCACCAGGTACCAATTTTGTGGAAGACAATTTTTCCAGGGATGGTGGGTGGCGGGATGATTTGGGGTTGAAACTGTTCAGGCATTAGATTCTCATAAGGAACGTGCAGCCTAGAGCCCCTGAATGGGCAGTTCACGATAGGGTTTGTGCTCCTGTGAGAATCTGCTGCTGCTTATGATCTGACGGGAGGCCACACACAGGCAGTAATGCTTGCCCATCGCTCACCTCTTGCTGTGTGGCCGGGTTCCTCACGCGCCACAGACTGGTACTAGCCTGTGACCCGGGAGTTGAGGACCTCTGTGTTAGATACAAGATTATTTATTCTGGCATAAAGTGGTTAAAACCTTTCTGTAAATAAATATAGTGGTGAATATCTCCACAAAATTAAATCTTTGTTAGCAACAAATGAAAAGACATGGCTTTTGATGGTCAACCAACAGCAGGAAAGTAGTGTCACAGAAGTCAAGCAAGCAACAGTTTGAAGAGAGAGAACTTAATTAATTAAATACAGTGATTCTGATTCAGTGAGATATAGAAATAAAAAACACACTAGTAATTTGAAGGTCATTTCTAACTCTTGCCAAATAATTTTTGTCGAGTGACAGGAGTACACAGACTTGGAAGGAAATACTTACAATATCTCAAAAACGACCCATCTTGTCAATGGTATTTCCTAAGGTTGACCCTCCTTAACTCTAAGATCCTCTGCTTTAAGTCTTAGAAGAAGGAAAATAAATAGAAAATGGAAATTGGGATGTACAAGGAGTTAAAATGACAGTGATTAAAATGATAGGTAGATTAAAGGTGGGCTGTTTCATTCACTATTCTAGTTGGAGTTCAGGAAAATAATGTAAAATTAATCCTTTGAAGGTAAACCTTAGAAATAGTTGTCTTTTCTGCTTTGGATGGGAATGCAACTTATATGGCATCCTGTGGAATTTATTGATGCCTCTCATTTATCCTAAAAGACAGATTCTTCTTTTACAAGACAACAGATGAATTCCCTTGAGGTTATTCCTCACCTTCTGCGTGGTGATATACAGAGAATAGGTGAAGAGCTGATGACTGGGTAGGAGTTATTTCTAGGAAAGGTCTAGTGTTGATCACTGTATTAGAAAAAGAGTAATTTAAGAAATGTTGTAAACATTCGTAATATCACATTAGCACATACAATAATTGTCAGCTCCATAACCAGGCATGCTGTTATCTCTCTTTCTAGGATATCTAATACATCCTAAAATGCTCTGATACACTGCAGGGTTACTAACACTGTCTTTAATGCAGCATTTTTCTTTGAAGGACTGAAACCAAGTGGTCTCTCCAGGGCATCATAAATCTTAGTTTTCATTTAGAATATAGAAACCATAAAGAACATAAAACAATATTTAAGCCTCAGAGAAGGCCAATTCCAATATGAAATGGGATTGTTAAGAGAGTAAAGGAATGAGCAGATGAGAATAGGAACATTGCAATTTACACAAGGCTGCCAGAAACAAAATAAAGGAGGCACGGAAGCCCTGGGGACTCTACATGATAGAGCAGTGACCAGAAAACTGAAATGGTCCACATGGACTATTCATTTTCTCAGTCATCTGTACCAAAGACTGTAGAATATCAAGATTTCAATGATATTTCTAAAGACACATGCTCAAATGATTTTAAATTATACATATTGAAACTTTGTATGAATTAAGTTAAGAAGTCATCATTTGAGGTAAATATGCAATAGAAATAATATGATTTGACAAAACTTTGAGGTAAAATAATTGCATGGAATTAAGTCACAATACATTATAATTTCCTAATTATATACAACATCTTTAAACTTTTGAAGCCATTAAAGCATAGCAGGAATTTAATGAGATATCTAATTTTGTGTACATCTATTGCATGATTCATTTCTTAAAAGTTCTTGTGAGTCAAAATGTGGGCAGGGAACTTTCAGACTGTTTATCTCCCAATAATATGTTATTGTTCTATTTCTATATATTCCTTGGGATTTGCAAAAATAACAAAGGTAAATTTTCTTACAAAAATCAAAGAGCATCTTCATTAATTAAAAGGAGGAAACTTTTCTGTAAATCTTTATTAGAAGAGTTGACTAGCCCAAATATATAAACATATTTTATTGTATGTTATTTATAGTTAAAATAAAAATAATATTAAGTAATAATTGACTTAATCACCAAAATAACAGGTAATCAGAATTAACATTTAACAAGCACACGTGATAAATGAGACACACTCTTCTAAATGTTTTAGATGTTATCACCGATTTTATCTTCATGATAACTTTATGAAGTGCTGACATTGTTTTCAAGGAATTTTGTAAATCTGTTAACTAGAACACAGTTTATATCACTGAGTAGATTAAGGAGCTGGAGCTTGACACTAAGTAGTCTGACTTCAAAATCTGCTTGTAAATTTTTTTCAGTCACAGAACAGCAAGTTGTTAATATTTTTATCTAAAATAATTTTGCAGATAATGCTGTCATAGTGTATTGAAATGTTTTAAAAGTATTAATATGATACAATTTAAGGATTTTCCAGGAAAACATAATCTCTTTCATTCTTCTCATTGTGTTTGTTCTCAATCCATTAATAAATGACTAAATCCCTTTGCTTAAAATAATACAGTAAAATAAAAACGCTTATGGATAGGAAAATATTTCATGTTGTAATTAATCACCTGTTCTCTTGTATAGAGTTTCTAAAATGTGGGCAAAAAAGAGCCCTGGTATAAAAATTACCAAATGTACAAATTATTTAAACATTTCTAGACATATCCCATTTCTTCTAGTGGAGATCAAAACTGGGTACTAAAGAAGTTTTCAGGTAATTTATGTGTACAGTAAAGTGTTAAACTTTGACTCTCATAACAATTAATTGTATATTCCTAAAAGTAAGATGTGAGTGAGCTTGAATATATTGGATAGCTTAAACTGTTGAGCTGTAATACCACTAAAGATGGAAGACTGAAAAGACAAAGAAACAGTCATAGATTCTTGTAAACATTAAAATGCTACCGAGAGAGGCCACTGAGGATGATCTCAAATCATTATTTTTTTGTCAGAAGTAAATGTTTATAAAATATCACAAAAGATTACCAACTATTTAACGTATTGAAAAATGTTGACTATTTGTTTTTAGATTATCCTTTACAAAAAAATAAACTATAATAAAATATTTGGAAATTAATATTGACTGTGACAAACCAAATGTCACTAAAACATATTGTAATATGACATTTTTGTTGCTTTTTCAGAATTATGGTATCTGTTGCTTTAAATATCTACATAAATGACTACCATTTTAAGGTCTTTGAAATACACAATTTCCTATTATAAATTATTTTTGAAAAGAGAATTGCTTTGTATTTTGAGAATTTTCAAAAGCAAAACCAAGACCTATGCATATGTCAAGTGCCTAACATTAAAATATTAAAATAAAAAATTACAAAATACTTTTGTTTACAAAAGTATACAACTGTGTGGGAAGGAGGTAAAGAGAAGTTAAAGGAAAGACAACAGATTTTAAAATTCCTATCTTACTCAAATGCTCAAATTCGAGCTGGAATACAACTCATGCGATCACAGGGTGTCAGTAAGAAACAGAGCAGCAGACGAGTAGGAATTGACATCTGTGGCTTGGGAAAAAAATTGGCAAGGAGAGCAAAAAACAAGTAGTTAAAGAGCTCTAAAAGGCCATAAAAATATAGTCTTCTGAAAAACACAGGACAGCTTAAATTCTTATTTTTATTATCTTCCCCTATAAAGTAATGCATGTTTAGGAGGATAGTCATAAATAAGAAACAAAATAGTCATTCTAAAAAGAAATAAGCATGTTGTGGAGGGTAGAAATACAAGGGAGTATTTTGCTATATGGAGTAGATTACTGATAATATTTAATGTACATCAGCAATATTTTGCAAAATACATTTCAGGTTCCATGATTGACATTGTTACAAAGCTTGTAGAATTGTATTGTTCAGAAACTTTCTAAGGTTTATATAATTTTTCCCTTCAGAAAACAAAAGCTGGGAAAAGAATGATGCATATCGTTTTCTATTTTCTATGAGTTACAGTAACAAATGAATTGTCAAGATGAACTAGAGAGTAAAGATATTAAGTCAATACAGGGCCCATGATTCTAATACAATTTTCTATCTTTAATTAAAGTAAAATAGACAATGCACAAATCCATTATCAAAAATCAAAAGTCATATTATTATATTAAATACATTTTCACCAAATGCTTGAGAACACATGCATTTGATGGTAAAGACATAAACAAAAAATACTAATTAATAAAACAAAACACTTTTCTGTTGTGATATTAAATTAGACTTTTCATTATTTATGATTTATAGGGACAATTTATAAACATAGCTAACCCCATGATAAAACCACCCATAATAACAGACATTTAGATATAATGTGTATTTTTAATTGGATCCCATTTTTATAAATAAGCTAATAAAGTGATTTTTTTCCTCTTGCATGTGGGGTGGGAGAAATGGAAGGAAATTATTAAAGGGTACTATTGTGTTCTCAATCCGGTATATGGTCAGTTGTGCACATAATAAATTTTATCAACTTTGATTTTGTGTTTTTTCTGATAGCAGAGACAGGCAGGCTAAAAAATTTGCTTTTTGTTATTCTTGCTATAACCTGACTACATGTCTTACTTGTTAATAATTTTGAGCTCATTTATGGTGTTTTGACTGAATATTATGATATTACATATAAAAAAAGCAAACTAAAACATCACAAAATCATACTCAATTCTTCAAATTTCCATAATTAGAACACCTTAATAAGACAAATTGCAACTATCAGAGTGCCACAGTTGAAATACCAATATTTCTAAAATATTGTGTTCACAAAACATTTTGCATGCGTAATAGATGTTAAATTTTAGATATATTTGAAATTTGGATCTAAACCATTTTAACATATTTGCTATTTTTTCATAATAAAGGCAATCCATGGATACAAAGTAAAGTAAAACATTGTAGAAGTCTTCTTTTCTAGTCCATTCTCTACTAAGTACCTTAGTAACAGTGTGTGCAATGGCCTATGCTGATTTATCTGTAAGCCCCGCTACAGAAAATGTTTATTAGTTCAGTTAATTTATCATTTGGCTACCTTCTGCATTCTCTAAGATGCAGCTAGAGATCATTTGTGGACCCAGAAAACCTTGGCTGCCCTAATTTGTACTGAGCCACCCAAATGGTTATTACAGCAGTAGGATAACACTTTCACCATCGCCTTTGGCTATATTTGTATGGCCATTTTAATTCTTCGCAGTTTGCTTCCCAGTGACCGATATTCTTCTCTTGGGTTGTTTCTTATTGACATCCAAGTAAAATACTCTTGAAACAATGGATTGGTTTTTGTAGATTAATGCAGAGTTGTTTCAAGAAACCTGAGTTACAGGCTGATTCTTGATATATATATATATAAGGGTTTTGGATTCTACTAAACATCCTACCTAAATATGTTTTACAAATAATAAAGATGAGGCTAAATATATTTTAAAAATAAGGAGTCCTGGCCGGGCATGGTGGCTTACGCCTGTAATCCCAGCATTTTGGGAGGCTGAGGCAGGCAGATCACAAGGTGAAGAGATTGAGACCATCCTGGCCAACATGGTGAAACCTTGTCTCTACTAAAAATTAAAAAAAATTAACTGGGCATGGTGGCGCACACCTGTAGTCCCAGCTTCTCGGGAGGCTGAGGCAGAAGAATCACTTGAACCTGGGAGGCGGAAGTTGCACTGAGCCAAGATCATGCCACTGCACTCTAGCCTGGCGACAGAGCAAGACTCTGTCTCAAAAATAAATAAATAAATAAATAATAGTAATAGGGAGTGCTATGTGTGGTATATAGTTGACTATCAACAAATATTTCTTGATTGATTGCATGAACTAATGAATAAATTGACCTCTCTTATTTTAATGGTAATTATTTCTGCTGATATCCAAGTTTGAATTGAACTTGCTTCATCCAGTTTTAATTCATATTTTTAATAATCTGATATAACTTGCCTCAAAGCATGTATTTTACCTATTGGGGCTATGGTTTCTGCTTGGTGAGGCTCTACACTATTTCAGGCATTTAACAAATATTTATTGAGTGCCTACTATGTGATAGTGTATAAAATCAAGTTATTTGATAGCAGACCTTGAAAAGCTATACGCTTACCTATAGTGCTGACTGGATCTAATACTGATTCTTGACAAAATAAGGATGAGTCAGCTAACTAATAACTTATACTGTGTTGTTTAAAGTTTTAGCCTTCTCTGATGACCTTGTTCATTGTTGGCTTTTACCTGCTGTAATCTGACAGGCCTGACTCCCTGACTTGAGAGACATAAAAGACCCCATTGAAAACTTTTGTGGGAGTTCTACAAACAAGATTTCTCATATGTATTATATTATCCTACTCCAGACAAAGCATACACTTTAGGATGCCGTTTCTGTAAGTCTCTCAAAGCCCTAATACTTGCTTGTGTTTTCTTTCTCCTGCAGTAACATATTGTTTTCCTTTAATAAAGTCTTATATGGAAATTCTTGGTAGCGTTTTATCAGTGTTTTTAATTAACTAAACTGCATAAAATTTGTAGCCAATTATGGAATGAGTTGATGGAAATTCAATATTCTACAAAGGCAGATATTGCACTCTTTCGGAACATACAGTGTTCTCTTTCTACCTCATTCTACCGTCTCTGAAGATAATCTTGGTCTTCTCCCACACCTTTATGTACCAAGGATATGTTATTTTCAATGGAGGTAATAAAATAAACCTAGTTTTATTTTCTCTATGTTTTGTCACAAGCATTTCACTCTCGTATAATTTATGGTTTTATAAGAACTTTTAGAAAATTGAAATTTTTTCCAGCATAGCAAGATAACATATGAAAAAGAACTTAGAAAAGACCAGTAAAGATGGCTCTGACCTTATGTAAATCATATTATAGCATCTTTTGCCTAAAAAAAGAGGTATAATGGTTTCATGTAAGAAGGCACCAGTTTTATGAACAAAACTGGAAACAATTTAGTGCTAGAATATGGGTATTTAAAGTATTATTTGATGACTGTAATTGGAGATCACAACTGATAGCTGGGAAATTTGTATTTATCTAAAAAAAATAGGACTTTGAGGACCCCAAATCTTCTTTGACTTATTGCAAATTATACTTTCCATAATAAATAAACTGTACAAATTAAAGAACACAGTTCATAATTTTTAAAATATTATTTTAATTTATATTGAGTAACAGAGGTGTATATTTTAAAAAGCAGTAGTGCTGAAGGTTGAAAAAATGGAGAATTCCTTTGGTATAAATGTGTCATTCTAAATAAAAATGGTTATATATATATTTTTGGAATAACCAATTTTAAATATTATTAAATAATTCATTTTTTTTTGCTAGGAAAAGGTTTAAAATCTTCACTGGTTCCTCTCTGCTACCAATCCAATAAATGTATGGATTTTTAACATTAAATTAGCAGTCAGTAGTTATTCTCATTATGATAATATTCAGCGATGAGTCAAAATATATGATTATTATGATTTCTTTTATAAAACTAAACAGGGGGAGGCTGTTATAACATGAAGGCTTGCTCTCTCATGTACCTGTTGGTGGATACACGCTGTAGGCTGAGACCTCAGCTAGGTCTGCTAGTTGGAACGGCCACATAGGACCTCTTCATGTAGGTACATGTCTCCCTCACAGCATGATGGCTGCATTCCAGAGAAAGCATCCCAAAAATAACAAAGGAGAAGTTCATAACGTTTTTATACTTGGATTTAGAAGACAAATAGTTTTACTCTTGGCATGTGCTATTGAGAGAAGCAGACACAATAATTTAGTGAAGTTCAAGAGGAATGGACTCTTCCAGTCAACAGTAAGAGTATCAACATCACATTACAAGCACAACATGTGAGAATGAATATACTCTAATGACCCTATTCAGAAAGAGCAATTACCTGTATATTGCTACGACTACCCTGTGTTAAACTCCTTGACTCTACATTTTTCTATTTATTGGTTATATATAAACATATAATTTCCAAGCAATTTCTATGGTTTGAATGTTTTTGTCCCCTGCAAAATTCATGTTGACACTTAATCGCCAATGCAACAGCATTGAGAGATGTGGCATTTTGAAGTGATTGAACCATGAGGGGACCTCCATCATGAATGGGATTAGGTCACCTAATCAAAGGACTTGACAGAGGGAGATTGTCCCTTTTTGCCATTTTACCTTCTGCCAGTGAGAACAGTGTTCCTCCACCTTCATTCTGGATGAAGGTGCCATCTTGGAAGTAGAGACCGGATCCTCATTAGAAAACAAACCTGCTGGCAAGTTGATCCTGAACTTCCCAGCCTCTAAAATGGTGAGAAATAAATTTCTTTTCTTTATGAATTACCCAGACTGTGGTATTGTGCTATAGCAACACAAACAAAGACAGCAATGAAGAAACAATCTTAACCACATGCCGAAGACAATAAATGTAAAAGATCCATATTAAAATATGTCACCAACGAATTTCAGGACTATTTAAACACCAGAAAAAGCTGATCATCAAAGTTCCTGTCGAAGGATGGAGGGGCAGCAGGAAGGTCACAATCAAACACAAAATAGGTGAATGGCCTAAAGTTTTTAATAGAATGGATCAAGGCTTCCAAAATTTTGATGTATAATGGCATCCAACAAACAAATTGGTGTCTAAAAAAATCATTCTCATGTGAGAACAGAAAAAAATGCTAATATTGAAGTGTGTTCTGGTTTTAAGTGCTCTATTTTTAAGAGAGATCTCACATTGTAAGTATGCACAGTCATTGCTAAAGATACTTAATTTCTTTAAAAAATGATAAATATCCATTTGGAATAGGGTTAGAGGAAGCACACGTACTCCAAAAGTAGGGTGGAATATATGTGATGATTCTCCAATAGTCAAATATATTGATTTTACTTTTATTTCATTTTCTTTTTGACCTCATCTTTCTGTTGCTCAAAGTTTTTCTTAAATTCTCAAGTTAGAGTTAAGTTATCCAGAATATAAACTTCTCATTAGATAATTTTTTTCTCTCTTTCTGTGCATTTGTGTGTGTGTGCATGTGTGTGTGTGTTTGTAGAATTTTTCATGGATCTCAGAATTATAAATACAGCTGTCCATTCAGCATCTCAATTTAGATTTCTGATAGTCATCTATGAGTTTGTAGTAGAAAAAAGTAAAGTTTTTCTCTTGCACATTTTCATGTCTCAGTTAATGATATTTCTTCTACTCATCAATTGCAACACAGAACCTCAGAGTCATCTTTGTTCTCTTCCAATAGACCCCATATACAATACATTATCAAGTACTGTGGATTCGTTCTCATAAATAGATTCAGAATCTAACTATTAACCAATATGTGCACTGTTACCATCCATCAATGCTAGCTCTCAACTGAATACCTGCAATAGTCTTTTAAATGATATCCTATGATACGGTTTGGATGTGTCCCACCCAAATCTCAACTTGAATTGTATCTCCCAGAATTCCTACGTGTTGTGGGAGGGACGCAGTGGGAGGTAATTGAATCATGGGGGTCAGTCTTTCCCGGACAATTCTCATGATAGTGAATAAGCCTCATGAGATCTGATGGGTTTATCAGGGGTTTCTGCGTTTAGTTCCTCCTCATTTTTCTCTTGCCGCTGCCATGTAAAAAGTGCCTTTTGCCTCGCATCATGATTCTGAGGCCTCCCCGGCCATGTGGAACTGTAAGTCCAATTAAACCTCTTTTTGTTCCCACTTTCATGTATGTCTTTATCAGCAGCGTGAAAACAAACTAACACATCCTATTTCCACAATTATCAGCACCACTTCCTTCGTCCCAGGAAATCTTTCCTTAATATAAAACTAGAGTGAATAGTTTAGAAGTAATGAAGATCATGCCTTTAATCTAAAATTTCTAATGGGTTTTTGTTTCAATAAAATAAAATGAATATTTCTACCATGACTTATATACCTTTCAAAAGCCAAAAGCTGCTTTTCTTACGTTACTTTTCAGACTCCATTTTCTGTCATTCTTGCATTTTTACCTGATTCAATTACCTAACCCTTTTGCCCTTCTCCAATTAGGCTAAGTACAGTTTTACCTCAGAATCTTTAAACATAATTTTGTCTGAAAATTTTTTCCATTAAACGATCATTGCATACGTCCTGGCTAACTGTCCCAGTATTAGGAAAGCCTTCCTTAATTCTCCAGCACACTCTGTCCCCAATGCACTATTTCTTAAAATCTTTTCAGTGTTTTTAAAAGTTATCTGACACACTATATATTTATTTTATCATTCATTTATCATATATTTCCACTACTAGAATGTAAGTTACCGAAGTGTAAGACTTTACCTGGTTCAGCTATTGTTCCATTTCCAAAGCTTAGAGTAGTCCCTAGTAAAGAATAGCTGTTTAACAGCTATTTGAAAAATAAATGACTCACTAAAAATGTAACGTGATAAAAATATAAAATAAAATTTGTTAGGTTTTCAGTATCCTAACTCTTGATTATGTAATTCTGGCTAACAAAAAACTGAGAAAGTGTTTGAATTTTAGATATTTGTGAATGAGTTTGATGTGCCATATTCAATCAAAGTTTTAAAGGCATCAAAGTCAGGAATCTCTTGTTTCTTGGCTCTATAAGTGCGCTCATTCCAGGATCACTCTTTCTGGCTCAAATTACAAAATTGTAGTAAGTCTTTTGTGAGAAATATTGTAAGCCCCAGGAAAATTCGTTCTCCCTACTTCATATTTTCTCTTTATAACTTTTGAGTGATTTATTTGATGATTTGGTAATAAAGGTAAAATAAAATTTGCTTCAGTTTTGAATATTTGTAAAATGATGATTTTATTAAAATAATTTGTGAATAATTTTATTGATTCAATAGAACATTTTTTGATTGAATCAATAACATTGATTGATTCAACAGCCCCAAGGAAATCTTTTCTTTGAGGTTTTGATAGCATTCAACTGTAAGTCCTCAGGACTTGGTGCTTTCATTGGGGTAATAATTTTTTAACAATATCTTTTAATATTTTCTATTTTAATTAATAAATTTACTATGACAAATTTTATTCTCTCTGTGTGTCTCTGGTTAAGTTCCCTAATGTTTGTATTAATACATCTTTATTTTAAAGGACTAGATCTTTAAACTTGATATCAACATACCCAAATATAGGCTATAATAACTACAATTACTTTAATCCAAAATTTCATATTAAAATAGAAAAACTGCTACTATGCATCTGCATGCAGATTCCAGTGAAAATATTAACGTTGTAGGTGAATCTAGATAAGAAGTTGTAGATTGCACAACAGGCATAAACAGCCAGTTTCCTGATAGCATCTTATTTTCAGCACTAATTTTTTTAATGGATTGAGAATTTTCACTATATTTGTCCTGGAATAGTTAAGGGAAAATGACTTTAATGACAGTGAACACTCCTGTGAAAAAAATAAGTAAGACTAAGAGACCTAGAAAATTTCATGTATTATAGAATATATGTAGATGATAAAATACATTGAAAAATGCAAAACTATAAAATATATAATCTATATAAATACATATATAGATTATATATAGATTATATATAATATATGTTATATATAGATTATATATATAAAATATATAAAATCAGATATAACATATATAATCTAATAATCCACATACCTTAAATAAATAGAAAGACAGTTGAGAACTCCTTCCTTCCTTGCATGGAGGAGTTGAGTGAGCACCCAACTTTGCTTTGAACCCCAGCACTAGGCCACCCCAGTGAAACTCAAGCAGACCAACCCCTACTGTCCCAAGTTCTGGCATCTATGGACTGAACCTCCAGGCTTACCCCAATATCAGGTCAGCCCCACAGCTTCAGGCTCCAGGACAGAATCTGATTATCCAGCTTTTAGGTCTGTCCCAATGTGAAGCCAGCCCTCACAGTTCACCCTTCATGTCAGCCTCACAGTCTCAGGATTCAGGCCCATTCTGGCACCAGGTTGGTCCCCACAGCCCCAGACTCTAGGCTTTCCCTACTAAACTCAGACTCCAGAACTTTACCTGTACACCCTGGCTTTAGACTTTCCCCCATACCTCAAACTCCAGGTCCATCCTGATACCAGTCCAGCCCCTATCAACCCATGCTTCCGGCTGCTCCTATAGACATAGGCTCCAGGCCTGCCTCCATGGACCCAATACACAGGTATACCTCAGTAGTTAAGAGTGCCAGACTGGACACCTGAGGTTCCATGCCCACCTGAGAAGATCCTAGCTGCAGTATCACTATGGTGGACCCAAGCTTCAGACCTATAACTGTGGATCCAGGGCCCAGGATCTATGCTGGGCCCGTTGGACCCAGGCACCAGAATCACCCCACCTTCTCACCCAGGCACCAAGCCTGCCCAGTGATTTGGGCAGCAGGCCCATCTGAGGATCCCACTAGACAACCTGCCCAGAATCTCTGGACCAGCTGATTGGTGAAGGGCTTTCCCTACCATAGCCAGTCTGTAAAGACTGTAATAGGTGCCTAATTCTTCAAATGCATAGACACCAATGCATGGTGATGAGGACCATGAATAATCAGGTAATGTAACACTGCCAAGGGAATAAAATAAAGAATCAGAAGCTGAACTGAAAAGAAATGGATATTTATAATCTTTCTATCAATGAATTCAAAATAATCATCTTAAAGAAGCTCAGTGTGCTATAAGAGAACACAAATAGACCACTAAACAAAATCAGGAAAACAATATGTGAACAAAATTAGAAATTCAACAAGAAAAAAATCATAAAGAAGAATCAAACAGAAATATTTGAGCAAAATGGCACAATGACTGAACTGAAAAATTTCATAGAAATCTTCAACAGCAGGTTTAGTTAATCAGAAGAGAGAGAATCGTGAGCTGAGAAACAGATCATTTGAGATTACCTAGTAAGAGGGACAAAAATAACAACAAAAAGAAATAAAAACAAATGAGGGAGGCCTATAGGAAGTATGGGACACCATCAAGTGACCAAACATATGCATTATGAGAGTCAAAAAATAATCAGAAAAATAAAATCACAGGAAGCTTATTTAAAGAAATAATGACAGGAAACGTCACAAATCCGGAGAGAAAAATGAATATCAGATCCAGAAAGTCAAAATAACCCTAACTAAGTTAATATAAATAGAATTTTATTGAGATTATAATCTGATATTATATATATATCATATATTATATATATCATATGTAATATATAATATCAGATATATACTGATATTATAATAAAATTCTGAAAAGCCAAGGAAAAAGAGATACTTTTGAAAGCAACAAGAAAAAACAACTCGTCACATACAAAGGAATCTTTATGACACTGTTAGCTGACTTTTCAGCAGAAACATTGAAGGCTAGGAGAGTATGGAATGATCTATTCAAAATGCTGAAGGAAAAAAAACTGCCTGCCAAGAACAGAATGTCAAGCAAGGATGTCCTTCAGAAATGAAAATAAGTTACTTTCCTCAACAAACAAAAGCTGAGGGTGGGAGTTAACTACCACTATATTTGCCTTAAAAGAAATGCGAAAGAAAGTTCTTTAAGTGGATATGAAAAAATACTAGTTGCTAACATGAAAACACGTAAATATATAAAACTCACTGTAAAGGTAAAAATACATTTAAACTCAGAATACTCTAATACTATAAGTACTCACAGTTCAAGAAAAATCACTGTTCTGCAGACACGGCTGCTGATACCCCGGCAAACAGGATCTGGAGTGGACCTCTAGCAAACTCCAACAGACCTGCAGCTGAGGGTCCTGTCTGTAAGAAGGAAAACTAACAAACAGAAAGGACATCCACACCAAAAACCCATCTGTACATCACCATCATCGAAGACCAAAAGTAGATAAAACCACAAAGATGGGGAAAAAAACAGAGCAGAAAAATTGGAAACTCTAAAAAGCAGAGCGCCTCTCCCCCTCCAAAGGAATGGAGTTCCTCACTAGCAACAGAACAAAGCTGGACAGAGAATGACTTTAATGAGTTGAGAGAAGAAGGCTTCACATGATCAAACTTCTCCGAGCTACAAGAGGAAATTCAAACCAAAGGCAAAGAAGTTGAAAACTTTGAAAAAAATTTAGACGAAGGTATAACTAGAATAACCAATAGAGAGAAGTGCTTAAAGGAGCTGATGGAGCTGAAAGCCAAGGCTCAAGAACTACGTGAAGAATGCAGAAGTCTCAGGAGCTGACGCAATCAACTGGAAGAAAGGGTATCAGCGATGGAAGATGAAATGAATGAAATGAAGTGAGAAGGGAAGTTTAGAGAAAAAAGAATAAAAAGAAATGAACAAAACCTCCAAGAAATATGGGACTATGTGAAAAGACCAAATCTACGTCTGATTGGTGTACCTGAAAGTGACGGGGAGAATGGAAACAAGTTGGAAAACACTCTGCAGGATATTATCCGAACTTCCCCAGTCTAGCAAGGCAGGCCAACGTTCAGATTCAGGAAATACAGAGAACACCACAAAGATACTCCTCAAGAAGAGCAACTCCAAGACACATAATTGTCAGATTCACCAAAGTTGAAATGAAGGAAAAAATGTTAAGGGCAGCCAGAGAGAAAGGTCAGGTTACCCACAAAGGGAAGCCCATCAGAATAACAGCGGATCTCTCGGCAGAAACTCTACAAGCCACAAGAGAGTGGGGGCCAATATTCAACATTCTTAAAGAAAAGAATTTTCAACCCAGAATTTCATATCCAGCCAAACTGAGCTTCATAAGTGAAGGAGAAATAAAATCCTTTACAGACAAGCAAATCCTGAGAGATTTTGTCACCACCAGATCTGCCCTACAAGAGCCCTTGAAGGAAGCACTAAACATGGAAAGGAACAATCAGTACCAGCCACTGCAAAATCATGCCAAAATGTAAAGACCATCGAGAATAGGAAGAAACTGCATCAACTAAAGAGCAAAATAACCAGCTAACATCATAATGACAGGATCAAATTCACACATAACAATATTAACTTTAAACGTAAATGGACTAAATGCTCCAATTAAAAGACACAGACTGGCAAATTGGATAAAGAGTCAAGACCCATCAGTGTGCTGTATTCAGGAAACCCATCTCACGTGCAGAGACACATATAGGCTCAAAATAAAAATATGGAGGAAGATCTACCAAGCAAATGGAAAACAAAAAAAGGCAAGGGTTGCAATCCTAGTCTCTGATAAAACATACTTTAAACCTACAAAGATCAAAAGAGACAAAGAAGGCCATTGCATAATGGTAAAGGGATCAATTTAACAAGAAGAGCTAACTATCCTAAATATATATGCACCCAATAAAGGAGCACCCAGATTCATAAAGCAAGTCCTGAGTGACCTACAAAGAGACTTAGACTCCCACACATTAATAATGAGAGACTTTAACACCCCACTGTCAACATTAGACAGATCAACAAGACAGAAAGTTAACACGGATACCCAGGAATTGAACTCAGCTCTGCACCAAGCAGACCTAATAGACATCTACAGAACTCTCCACCCCAAATCAACAGAATATACATTTTTTTCAGCACCACACCACACCTATTCCAAAACTGACCACATAGTTGGAAGTAAAGCTCTCCTCAGCAAATGTAAAAGAACAGAAATTATAACAAACTGTCTCTCAGACCACAGTGCAATCAAACTAGAACTCAGGATTAAGAAACTCACTCAAAACCACTCAACTACATGGAAACTGAACAACCTGCTCCTGAGTGACTACTGGGTACATAACGAAATGAAGGCAGAAATAAAGATGTTCTTTGAAACCAATGAGAACAAAGACACAACATACCAGAATCTCTGGGACACATTCAAAGCAGTGTGTAGAGGGAAATTTATAGCACTAAATGCCCACAAGAGAAAGCAGGAAAGATCCAAAATTGACACCCTAACATCACAATTAAAAGAACTAGAAAAGCAAGAGCAGACACATTCAAAAGCTAGCAGAAGGCAAGAAATAACTAAAATCAGAGCAGAACTGAAGGAAATAGAGACACAAAAACCCTGCAAAAAATTAATGAATCCAGGAGCTGGTTTTTTGAAAGGATCAACAAAATTGATAGACTGCTAGCAAGACTAATAAAGAAAAAAAGAGAGAAGAATCAAATAGATGCAATAAAAAATGATAAAGGGGATATCACCACCAATCCCACAGAAATACAAACTACCATCAGAGAATACTACAAACATCTCTACACAAATAAACTAGAAAATCTAGAAAAAATGGATAAATTCCTCGACACATACACTCTCTCAAGATTAAACCAGGAAGAAGTTGAATCTCTGAATAGACCAATAACAGGAGCTGAAATTGTGGCAATAATCAATAGCTTACCAACCAAAGAGTCCAGGACCAGATGGATTCACAGCCAAATTGTACCAGAGGTACAAGGAGGAGCTGGTACCATTCCTTCTGAAACTATTCCAATCAATAGAAAAAGAGGGAATCCTCCCTAACTCATTTTATGAGGCCAGCATCATCCTGATACCAAAGCTGGGCAGAGACACAACCAAAAAAGAGAATTTTAGGCCAATATCCTTGATGAACATTGATGCAAAAATCCTCAATAAAATACAGGCAAACTGAATCCAGCAGCACATCAAAAAGCTTATCCACCATGATCAAGTGGGCTTCATCCCTGGGAGGCAAGGCTGGTTCAATATACATAAATCAATAAATGTAATCCAGCATATAAACAGAACCAAAGACAAAAACCACATGATTATCTCAATAGTTGCAGAAAAGGCCTTTGACA
Organism: Pongo pygmaeus; assembly: GCF_028885625.2. Taxonomy (NCBI): domain Eukaryota; kingdom Metazoa; phylum Chordata; class Mammalia; order Primates; family Hominidae; genus Pongo; species Pongo pygmaeus. Next base: position 205,614,434 of record NC_085930.1, read on the forward strand.
AAATTCAACAACACATCATGCTAAAAACTCTCAGTAAATTAGATATTGATGGGACGTATCTCAAAATAATAAGAGCTATCTATGACAAACCCACAGCCAATATCATACTGAATGGCCAAAAACTGGAAGCATTCCCTTTGAAACCTGGCACAAGACAGGGATGCCCTCTCTCACCACTCCTATTCAACATAGTGTTGGAAGTTCTGGCCAGTGCAATCAGGCAGGAGAAGGAAATAAAGGGCATTCAATTAGGAAAAGAGGAAGTCAAATTGTCCCTGTTTGCAGATGACATGATTGTATATCTAGAAAACCCCATCGTCTCAGCCCAAAATCTCCTTAAGCTGATAAGCAACTTCAGCAAAGTCTCAGGATACAAAATCAATGTGCAAAAATCACAAGCATTCTTATACACCAATAACAGACAGAGAGCCAAATCATGAGTGAACTCCCATTCACAATTGCTTCAAAGAGAATCAAATACCTAGGAATCCAACTTGCAGGGGGTGTGAAGGACCTCTTCAAGGAGAACTACAAACCACTGCTCAAGGAAATGAAAGAGGATACAAACAAATGGAAGAACATTCCATGCTCATGGGTAGGAAGAATCAATATCGTGAAAATGGCCATACTGCCCAAGGTAATTTATAGATTCAATGCCATCCCCATCAAGCTACCAATGACTTTCTTCACAGAATTGGAAAAAACCACTTTAAAGTTCATATGGGACCAAATAAGAGCCCGCATCGCCAAGTCAATCCTAAGACAAAAGAACAAAGCTGGAGGCATCACACTACCTGACTTCAAACTATACTACAAGGCTACAGTAACCAAAACAGCATGGTACTTGTAAGAAAACAGAGATATAGATGAATGGAACAGAACAGAGCCCTCAGAAATAACACCGCATATCTACAACTATCTGATCTTTGACAAACCTGAGAAAAACAAGCAGTGGGGAATGGATTCCCTATTTAATAAATGGTGCTGGGAAAACTGGCTAGACTTATGTAGAAAGCTGAAACTGGATCCCTTCCTTACACCTTATACAAAAATTAATTCAAGATGGATTAAAGACTTAAACGTTAGACCTAAAACCATAAAAACCCTAGAAGAAAACCTAGGCATTACCATTCAGGACATAGGCATGGGCGAGGACTTCATGTCTAAAACACCAAAAGCAATGGCAACAAAAGCCAAAATTGACAAATGGGATCTAATTAAACTAAACAGCTTCTGCACAGCAAAAGAAACTACCATCAGAGTGAACAGGCAACCTACAAAATGGGAGAAAATTTTCACAACCTACTCATCTGACAAAGGGCTAATATCCAGAATCTACAATGAACTCCAACAAATTTACAAGAAAAAAACAAACAACCCCATCAAAAAGTGGGCAAAGGACATGAACAGACACTTCTCAAAAGAAGACATTTATGCAGCCAAAAAACACATGAAAAAATGTTCACCATCACTGGCCATCAGAGAAATACAAATCAAAACCACAATGAGATACCATCTCACACCAGTTAGAATGGCAATCATTAAAAAGTCAGGAAACAACAGGTGCTGGAGAGGATGTGGAGAAATAGGAACACTTCTACACTGTTGGTGGGACTGTAAACTAGTTCAACCATTGTGGAAGTCAGTGTGGCGATTCCTCAGGGATCTCAAAATAGAAATACCATTTGACCCAGCCATCCCATTACTGGGTATATACCCAAAGGACTATAAATCATGCTGCTATAAAGACACATGCACATGTATGTTTATTGCAGCATTATTCACAATAGCAAAGACTTGGAACCCACCCAAATGTCCAACAATGACAGACTGGATTAAGAAAATGTGGCACATATACACCATGGAATACTATGCAGCCACAAAAAATGATGAGTTCATGTTCTTTGTAGGGACATGGATGAAACTGGAAATCATCATTCTCAGTAAACTATCGCTAGAACAAAAAACCAAACACTGCATATTCTCACTCATAGGTGGGAATTGAACAATGAGAACACATGGACACAGGAAGGGGAACTTCACACTCTGGGGACTGTTGTGGGGTGGGTGGAGGGGGGAGGGATAGCATTGGGCGATATACCTAATGCTACATGACGAGTTAGTGGGTGCAGCACACCAGCATGGCACATGTATACATATGTAACTAACCTGCACATTGTGCACATGTACCCTAAAACTTAAAGTATAATAATAATAATAATAATAATAAAAGTTCTTAAATCACTTTTAACTCTAACATAGAACTTAAAAGATGAAAATACTAAGAATAACTATAGCTATAATAATTTAATAGATGCACAAGAAGAATTTATATTGAGATAACAATAACATTAAATGTTGGGAGAGAAGTTAAAATGTAAATCTTTTGTATATGGTCAAAATTAACTAATGCTCAGCTTAAAATAATGTATTATATCTATAATATGTTTTTTTAAGCCTCATGGTAACAACAACAACAAAAAACCTATAGTAGGTACACTAAAGACAAAGAGAAATAAATCAAATCTTACCACTACAAAAACTAATCAAATCAAAAAATAGAGAAGAAAGAAAGAAAGAAAAAAGAAAATACAAAATAATCAGAGACTAACAAAATGGCAATAGTAAGTCCTTACCGCTTCATCAGTTCTTCAAATATATTAGATTAAATCATTCAACCAAAAGACATACAGTGAATGAATTGATTTTTAATGATTCATTTATAATCTGCCTATAAGACACTCACTGTAGATTCAAGAACACACATAAGCAGAAAGTGAAGGGATTAAAAAATTTCATGAAAATGAGAGGAGGTGTGGCTATATTTATATCAGACAAAATACACTTCACGTCAAAATTATCAGAAGATACAAAGATGGTCATTATAGAATAAAGGAGTCAGTCCTCAAGAAGATATAACAATTTTAAGTATATGTGCACACAATGTTAGAGCACTTAAACGTATAATGCAAATATTGACAGAACTGAGGGAAGAAACAACCAGTACAATAATAGAAAGAATAGAAAGAGACTTCAGCACCAAACTTCCAATAACACATAGGTAATCCAGACAGAATATTAATAATGAACAGTGGATATAAACAATACTATAGATGAAATGGACCTAACAGATACATACAAAACATTTTATCCAAGAATACTAGAATATGCCTTCTTTCTCAATGCACAAGGAACATCCTCTAGGATAGACGATATCTTAGGCAACAAAACAAATCTTAACAAATTCAAGAAGATTGCAATTATAACAAGTATTTTTTTTCTGACCATGATGGTATAAAACTAGGAATTAATAACAGGAGGAAAAGTGGAAAATTCACAAATATGTGGAAATTAAACAAACACTCCTGAATTATCAAAAGGTTAAAGAAGAAATCAAAAGCAAATGTAAAAGAAATTATAGTGATAAACTGAAACATTAAGAAGAAAGATCTTCAATAAACAACCTAACATTACACCAGAAGAAATTAGGAAAAGAATCACAAACTGAGACCAAATTCAGAAGCAGGAAGGGAATTATAAATGTCAGAGCAGAAATAAAATTAAGAAGAGTCTCAAAAATTAATAGAAATTATCCACAAAACAGTTTTTTTAAAATAAAATTGACAAACCTTTAGGTAGACCAACTAAGAAAAAAAGAGAAGACAAAAATCATAAATGAAAGAGGAGATATTACAGCTGACACCAAAGAAACAAAAAGGTTATAAAAGAACACTATGAATAATTATATTTCAACAAATAGAATAATTTAGAAGAAATGAACAAATTTCTGAAGACATACAACATATCAAGATTACCATGAAGAAATAGAAAATATGAACAAATTAAAGAGATGAGTACACTTCTAAATACATTTTATGAGGCCAGCACTACCCTTATGCCAAAGCCAGACAAAGACACTACAAGCAAATGAAATTACAGGCCAATATCTCTAATAAACTTATACAATAATGCAAAACATTAACGACAGAAATTAAACAAGACACAAACAGATAAAGGTATAGCCCATGTTCATGGATTGGAAGGCTACATAATGTTAAACTGCCTGTACTACCCAATTTTATATACAAATTTGATGCAATCTATATCAAAACACCAATGACATTTTTCACATAAATAGAAAAAAAATCGAAAATTAATTGGAACAACAAAAGATCCAAATAGCCGAAGAAATCTTGACAAAAGAACAAAGCTAGAGGCATCACATTACCCAATTTCAAAATAGACTGCAAAGCCGTAGTAATCAAAACACCATAATACTGGCATAAAAACAGTTATATAGACCAATGGCAGGGAAACTAACAGAGATACCAAAAATAAATTCACATATTTACAGTAAATTAAATTTTGACAAAGGTGCTGGAAACATTATGGGAACAGGACAATCTATTTTATACATGGTGTTGGAGAAAACTGGGTATTCACATGCAAAAGAATATAATTGGGCCCTTATCACATGCCATATACAAAAATCAGTTTGAAATGAATTAAAGACCTATACATAAGACTGAGCTATAAAACTGCTAGAAAGAACCATGAAAGAAGTTTCTTGACATTGGTATGGGTAATAATTTTTTTATCATCACCCAAAAAGCACAACAACAAAAGTGACACCAAACACAAGATGGCATCAAACTAGGAAGCTTTGCATTGCAAAGGAAACAATAAACAAAGAGAGAATTTACAGAATGGGAGACAGTATTTGTGAACCATACATTTGATAAAGAGTCAATATCTAAAATATATAATAAACTCAATTCAATAGCAAAATAATGATAATAATCCAATTAAAAAGGGGCAAAAGACCTAAACAGACATTTCTTAAGAAAAGACTTCAAATGGCCAATGGATATGTGAAAATATATGCAACATCATTAATCATAAGGGAAACGCAAAATCAAACCGCAATGAACTATTAAAAATCAAACCTCATGACTATTAGAACGGCTGTTATCAAAAAAGTAAACAATAACTGCTGGTGAAGATGTGGATATAAGGAAATCCTAGTATGTACTTGGTAGAAATTTAAATGGGAACCATCACTTTGGAAAACAATATAGTGGTTCCTCAAATTTTTAAAATATAGAAAGATAATTCGGCAATCCTATTTCTGGGTGTATAATCAAACGAAAAAAATTAAATGAATGTAGTACCATTCAGACTTAAAAAAAAAAGAAAAATCCTGCCATCTGCAAAAACATGAATAAATATGAAATATGGCATGCTAAGTGAAATAAGCCAACCACAGAAAGACAAACAGCACGATCTCACTTACAGGTAGACTCTAAAATAGTCGCTTATAGAAGTAGAAAGTAGAATGGCGGTTGACAGGAGCTGTGGTGGTAAGGTCCAGGGGAATGAGGAGATGTTGCTCAAAGGGTGCAAAGTTTCAGTTAAACAAGATAAATAGTTCTGAAGATCTACTGTAGAGCTTGGTGACTACAGTTAATAATGTACTGTATTCTTGAAAAATGCCAACAAATATCTTAAACGTTCACAAACAAATGAAAAGTGTTTCAAGTAATAGATGTTACCAGCTTGATTTAATTATTCACATGTATACATATAAAAAAACACAATGCACACTGTAAATATATTTAATTTTGACATGTTAATTTAAAAATGCACATAAGTAAATATAAGAAAACAAAGTAAAAAATGTTAAATAATTGGAGAGGTAAAAACAAACTGCAAGTGTTTACAAAAGCGAGATGACGTATGAAAAACATCTGAAAAGTAGTCTCCAGATAAATATTACAATCATTCAGATTTTTTTGATATAGCTGCTATATATGAAAATTATGTAAAAATAGATATTTTATTTATGCAGATAATCTACTAATTGGAAAATGAAGTTTTAAAAGCTACCAGTTATAATTACATCAAAATATATGGCATCTTTAAAGTACATGCAACCAGATATGGGAAAGATAATCACGAAACATTTTAAAAGCTATTAGAAGTTATTAAAGAATGATGAAAATATAGTTTTTAATTAATTGTGCCATTATCCATGTGAAAAAATGTAAAATCAGGAAAGCTTTTGTACATAAAAGCAATTACAAGAAAGATACAGAGACATGGGAACCCTAATTCGTTGCTAATTGAGATATCAATTGGTAAGTTCAGTTTAGAAAACCTTTGACATCATCTAATAACATTTAAAATAACACGTCCTATTATGCCACAATTTTTATTTCTGCTGTTTATAAAACTTCCCCTATGAACACCATAATGTACATACTAGAATGTTCATAAGCTGTAGATTATTATTGCCAAAACTAGAACTAACTTGAATATCCCTCACAAATATTATAGCTGATTAAATAAGTGCATATTCAATTAGACTTTATACTGCAGTAAAAGGCAAACGGTAGCAGTGTGCAGGAACATGGGTGCATTTTAAAATGTAATGCTGCAGGAAATAAGCTAGCCAAAATGAACTTGAAAAGTATGATTACATTAATATAAATTCAAAATATGCAAAACAAAATTATAGTTTAGAGATGAAAACTTAGGTGATAAAATCTGTGAAGAAAATCAGAACGAAAGAAAATCAGTCAGGAAAGTATTTATCTGAAGGCAGTGGGCAGGCTTTATAATTAAAAAAATAATAATTTAGAGATCTACTGGCTTCTAATTTCTGATCACAGGAATTAGAATATTGTTTACACAATTGCTCACTTTATTTCTACATTGCACTTAAATACTTTATATACATGTTATTCTGTATGTTACATTTAATTATTGAAAAAACATTAGTTCTGAGTACATAGAAATGTAAATGATAAAATAATGGAGATCTTTGAATGTGGGAAATGGGAAACTGCAGACAACTTTTGACAAACAAGATATTAAAACTAAGTACAGAATCTGGTCATAATTAACTGTGAGGACAATGACTAGTTGGTGCTAGGATACAGATTTAGTCAGAGAGATAAAGGTGGAATAATCTTGGATATGTATGAGGAAAACAAGGGGCTTTAAAGAAGGCAAGAACACAGATTTCAAAAAGGAAGAGATATTTAATAACAGTTAAAATATCGTATTTCAGTATTTTGAAATACAAGAGAAAGGTAGACTACTGAGGATTGGGAAGAAGAAAACACTCATATTGTTGATCAGTTGATGAATTCATTATGTTTTGTCCTTTGATATATGGTACGTTGTAACTGGTTCTTGCTCCAAGCTAGAGCCAAAGGGTTTAAGGAGTGTGTTGTACAAAACAGACACACAGAGGGCCGGGCGTGGTGGCTCATGCCTGCAATGCCAGAACTTTGGGAGGCCGAGGCAGGTGGATTACCTGAGGTCGGGAGTTTGAGACCAGCCTGACCAACATGGATAAACCCTGTCTCTACCAAAAATACAAAATTAGCCGAGCGTGGTGGCATATGCCTGTAATTTCAGCTTCTTGGGAGGCTGAGGCTGGAGAATCGCTTGAACCCTGGAGGCAGAGGTTGCGGTGAGCCAAGTTCGTGCCATTGTACTCCAGCCTGGGGAAAAAGAGTGAAACTCCCGTCTCTAAATAAATAAATAAATAAATAAATAACAGACACACAAGGAAAGCCATTTTTCTCAGGAGAATGGAAGTTTGTCTGAAGTGTTGTGTTCTCCCATCTCTAGAAGCACTGATGATATTCATTCTCTTACTGCAAGACCTGCCCAGTCCAAGCCCCCAAACCAACTCTGGATTGAGATAGGAGACTCTTAGTCTACTCAATTTACCTTTCAGCAGAACTTGGCATTATGTCACTGTTGTCATTTTAGCCAGATCCAGGAAACACCAGGAATTGATATTGTCTGAATCCAAACAGTTTGAAGAGGCCCTCTCCAGAGCTAAGATCCAGAGCTCCAGGAGGATTTTCAAAGCCTGCTGCAGGTATCTCTGGAACTGGGAGGAAAGGTCTCTAAGGAGAGAAAACTTCCAAGAAGTTACTGGTACCCTGCACCCCTGAAGAGGCATGATTGCGCAGTAGTAGAAGCATAAAAAGAAGGTGGCATTGGTGGAAGCAATATATAATAATTACAGGTATATTCTATTAAAGAAGAAAGAAAAATAGAAAAAGTTCAATGTAATTATTCACTTTTTTTTTTGGACCACGTGCCAGTTAAAGTCCAGGCACTTTTGGAAGGCATCTGCAAGCTTGTTTCCTGAATCCATACTGCTATTTCATAGAATTTAGATGAGAATACATTTCTATCATGTAAATTCAGAGATTTGGAGCTTTCTCTCTTAAAATACCTATTGCTACTCTAACATAGAATTCTGAAATCTATTGATATTTCAATATAGGAAACTGAATTATTTTTCCTATAAGGGCCAAATAGTAAATATTTTAGGTTTTGTGGGCAATATTGTCTCTGTGTCCACTACTCAACACTGCCATTGTAATACGAGTAAGTACAGACAATATATAAGTGAATAAGTGTGACTTGTTCCCAAAAATGTTAATTACAAAGTAGATGTTGGGCCATATTTGGCCCACAGGCTATATTTTTCTCACCCTTTCTCGAATACAATAGACAATCCTAGTGCCTTAGCTGTATTTCATCTCCCTCATTCAGAATAAGTGCTGTTAAGATTTAAAGAAAGAAAGGTAGATGTTTTCATATGGAATGAAGGTAAAGGAAGGTACCAATATTAAATCAATCAAGTTAAATGTGTAGATCCAGAAGAAAGGACAAAATGTGGATGGCACATATACAGAAAAGAGGAAGAGTAGGTTTAATTGATGAAGCAGGACCTGGAAGGGGTTACGAAGCCAACATATGTAAAAACTGTAACTTTGGAAAAGAATGAGACATTTCTTGCTGGAAACAGAGAAATGGTATGAAAGGTGGCTAAAGAAATGAAAGTCTTACATACGATGAAAAAAATATCATCAGTGAAGAGTGGAAGCACAAGGAGATCTCACTGGATACCCAAAGATAGTACTGTAGTTAGAAGGAAAGAATTTTAAGACATTTTACAAAATTTTATAATATTTAAATTTTAAATTGAGATAAAATTCATATAACATCAATTTAACCATTAACCTTTTTAAAGTGTACAATTCAGCGGTATTAAGTCCATTTACAATGTTGTGCAACCATCTCCCCTATTTAGTTCTAAGGTGTTTACATCATTCTAAAAGAAATCCCATACTCATTAGGCAATCAATCCCATCCCCCTTCTCCAAGCCCCAATAACCACTAGTCTGCTTTCAGTCTCCATGTATTTATCTATTCTAGAAGCTGCATATAAATGGAATTATATAATATGTGATTGTTGTGTCTGGCTTCTTTCACTTAGATAATGCTTTTGAGGTTCCCCTAGTTATAGCATATATAACTACTTTATTCATTTTTAATGACTGAATAATATTTGTATGAATCCATTCTATTTCATTTATTTATTATCTTCTGATGAACACTTGTTATGTTTCCACCTTTTGGCTACTGTGAATACTGCTGCAATGAACATTCACGCACAAGTATTTGTTTGCATGCTTGCTTTTAATTCTTTTGAGAATATACCCAAGAGTGAAATCACTGGCTCATAATAATAATTTTATGTTCAACTTTTTGAGACACCAACAAACTACTTTCCATAGCAGCTGTATTTTACATTTTCACCAGCAATGTTTGAGGATTCCAATTTCAGCACATTTTCATCAACTGCAGAAAAGAAGAAAATATTTGCAAATCAAAGGTCTCATAAAAATCTACTATCCAGAATATATAAGAATTCTTAAAACTTGACAACCAAAGACAAAGAACCAAATTTTTTAAATGGGAATAAAATCTTGGATAGCTGTTTCTCCAAAGAGATGTACAAATGGCTAAAAGGTGCTCAACATCATTAGTCACTGGGGAAATACAAATCAAAATCTCAGTAAGATACCACTTCACACCCACTAATATGGCAATAATAATAATAATAGTAACAACAATAAAAAGAGAATATAATGTATTTTTTTAAATGATCCACCATAGAGTCAACGGAAGGACAGAACATTCATTTTGCTGCTTAAGTTCTGAAAAAATATGAGATGGTTTAAATGCTGAAGTTAAGACTGAAGGAATGGGAGTACTTTATACAAATATTGGATATAGATATTGCAATAATTAGGCTGTTGGGGATGACTATGAGTGTTAGAATTTAAAATCTTTGAATCAAAGAATAGTTCAGGGTGATGTGATCAAAGTGTTATTTTCCCATGTAAGTGAGTGAAACCTAATATACATAAAATTCATTGAAATTTGGGAATTAAAAATAATAATTTTAACATCCCCTATCATAGAAGAGCTAATCGCCTGCCATGATCATGCCCTTATAATCATTTTTCTAATCAGCTTCCTGGTTATATATGTTCTCTTTCTAACACTTACAACAAAACTGACGAACACTAGCATCACAGAAGCCCAAGAAATGGAAACTGTTAGAAGAAAAATAAAAAATCAGTAGGAAATCAGTAGTCATTGACATATATGGCAAAACACATCTAATTACAAAGAAAATGAACAAGATATTGATGTAATCCTGGGCATAAATAGAGGTAATGAAAATAGAAAGTCATGCTAAAGTGCCATTACATCTCATGAAGTAATTTTATTGGTAGTGTCAGATCAATAATTTGCAAATGAAAGTGAATTAATAACATCAGGATCCATAACACCATGTTTATGAATTAGGGGAATGGGAAGCACACTGTCTATGACTGAAAGAGAAGTTATCCCCAGAGAAGAACACAGGATCAAAGAAATAACTGCAAATGTTCAAGACCAAAAATTTTGTTCAGTATGAAAATGCAGACTTCCTAGGGCAAAATAGAAAGGGTGGAAGAGTGACTACCAAGAATTGATTGGTTAGACAGGAGAACCAACAAATAAATTCTGAGGTTTTAGGTTTTGTTAAAAGATGGAAGTAAATGTGCTGCAAAAGGTGTTTTCAGACATCATTTAAAAACGTAGGTAAAATTAAGTTGGATTTTCTAGCATCATTGTAACAGGTGATGTCTCTGTACTTCCTGCAGTGTGACACTTCCAATGCCTCAAATTCCTTTTACACCTGTTACTTTGTGTTACTTTTACAACTTCCTAGTGATATAGGCAGTTTAGTGTTTTAGCCTCATGTTATCTAATATATAACATAAAGTAAACTCAAAGTGGCAAAGTAATTTGAAACCTAGGAATCAAAATTGAATGCCCCAATTCGGACTTCATATTTTCTACATCAACAATATTTTCTCAGGTATTAATTTTGTTGGAAATTATGAAATATGTTTTCTGCAAAGTTTCTTTGATTTCATTGCAGTAATCCTCTATGAATAGGTCTTATATAAAAGTTTATAAAGCTTATTTGAGTTAATAATACAAAATTGGAATTGATAGCTTATACAAATGGAAATCTCTGTGGTTGAAAAAATAAATAATTTATCTCCTGAAATACAAAAGCTTATGTATTCATTTCAAAATAAAATGAAACAAAAACCCAAGGAGAGAAGGGCAGTAGATGTTTTCCTCTAGGAAAAAAATGCAGCTGATTTTACATTGTGGGTCCCATGAAAAAGATTGTGTCACAGTTAGTGACATATCAGTACAAGTAACATCCTAGAATCACAGGACTGTTATGAAATGCCAAGTATGGTAACTGTGCTCAAATGAGAAAAACCCTTTTTATTCAGATGTATGTTTCACAAGTATTATTTTACTTTGAGCATGACCTTTATTGAATAACATCTAGTGTTTTACAGTTTTCTAACAGGAACAGGAACAGGACATCACAAAAATTTGTTTGCATTTTGGTAATCACATACAACCAGGACTAGAGTACCACTGAATCAAACACATTTGCAACTGAGAAAAATGGCTTTTAATTGAATATCGCAAAGTGAATCAGAAATACTAACAAAACAGGAAAAAATAGAAATCTAAATAGATATTTGCATTAAAATATCTTAATTATTACTGAAATCTGTGCAGAGATATTACTGTGTTTGCTTTAAAACAGTATGAAAAAATATGGTTTTGCGAGTCTTTTGGTTTGTGATATAATGAACCAAATTGCTTGCTGAAAATTTGGATAAATTCCAGCGCAACAGCCACTATTCAAATTGACAGTGACAGCTCATTCTGAGGGAAAAATGTTATTTTCAGATGATTGATATGAACTCAAAAGGGTGTGAAGAACTATAGTGTACTTTGTGCACAGGAGTTGTGACAGGTCGGCACATCTCTAATTCTGATTTAAAACAAGCCAAGGCCCTGCAGTTTCCAATGCCATTAAGCTTATATACCACATGAAATTATTTGATCCACTGGAATATTCCACAAAGCAAAATGTGCCAAAATTTCAAAATTAAAAGTCTGATTTTTATATTAGACTGGCATGTCATCTACTGAAACAAATTCCATAAATTTCTTCCAATAATAGGAGGAAAATATTCATACATATTAATCAAACTTAATTAAAACCTAATAAATGCTGTTCTCTAATTGTGAAATTTAAAAGTGCACCAGGTGAAAGAAATAGAGCCCCTGCCATAAAAGTAAGGCATTAAAACTTGACATTGATAAAATAGGGTCATTACTCTTTTGGATGACAAATAGGGCTAAATGCAGATTAATGGCAAAATTCTTCAATTCTGCTCTTTTAGATTTTACTGATTTGGCATGTATGCATTTTAATTTCTTAATTGTATTCCCAAAAAGACCAATTAGTGTTTTTCTGATACACAAGAAATCAAAGGAGAATATCTGTAGAAAAATTTTGGGTTTTGTTTTTTTTTTAATTCTGTTTTTTCAGAGATTCCATTGTCACAAAGCAGAATCACCTTACTGAAACCCATGCTAGAAGTGACTTTTCTCATAGTTGTGACTTCCTAAAAAGCTTAAGGTGGTTGTGTATTTAGCAAGATGCTTTAAGCATTGTTGGCCCCTTTTTCCTAATTTATATGTGGTATTTATCATGGACTGCTGTTTTAATTCAGGCTAGCCCACTATAGTATAACCCACAGACTGAGTGGCTTACAAGAAAACAGAAGTTTATTTCTCACGGCTCTGGAGGCTGGAAAGTGTAAGGTCACGGCTCAGGCAGATTGGGTCTGGTGAGGACCCAATTCCTCACAGATGGCCGTCTTCTCACTCTGTTCTCACATGGACAAAGGGGCACAGGAGCTCTCTGGGGTCTCTGTAATCAGAGAAATAATGTCATTTATGAGAACTCCACCTTCAGGACCTAATCACCTCTCAGGGGCCCCACCTCTTAAAAACCTTGCAGGTTAGGATTTCAACATATAAATTTTGAGGACATATAAACATTCAGTCCATTGCAACTGCTATAAACAATGTTGGCCAGAAATCAAAAGGAAATATAGATCAAGGAAATAGCTATACATGTATGCTTTCACATATTATTCTCTTATGTTTCAATGAAAGGGACAGGAACCAAATGCAAAGTGTTCAGAGTCTCACTGAGAAGGTCAAGCTATAAGTAGCTTTAGGTAAGGCTTGAGAAAAGCACTCAAAAATATTTTCAGGAATATGCCTGTCTGTGTTTTGGCTCCATGCTCTTACGGGCAGACTCCGTTCTCTTGAGGGATGTTTCTACATGGTGGAACAAATAAACATCAGAAGGTTTAGGCTAAAATGTATCTTTATTCCTAATAATCTTTAAAAGAAAATGTCATCTTTCTGTGTCCTTTCAATTCAGTAAAACAAATCTGACTGTCCCAGTTTGTGTCATATGCCCTTTTCTCAACCAAAAACCATCCCCAAGGGGCTGGCAGATACTGGCTGACCTGGCTCATAATTCTACAGCTGTGTTTCTTATGCTGAAGACCTCACTTGACCACATCAAGTAAGAGAGGAACTATCCCCAAAATAAACATAGACTCTGTTACTAGAATAAAAAAAGTGATGTTAGACATTTTGAAAGAAACCACGAAATAAACAAATTATTTCCCTGATGAATTTCTTTAATATTATTTTCTTCAATAGCGTGAAATTCTCATTTAAAAAATTTTACATTTATGTTTATACAAATATTATCATCTCCAAATGTTGCCAGGTGGCAAGTTGCTTATCATGTAAATTAAGAAGGAAAAGCCCATTATGGTACAAAAACAGACACATAGACCAATGGAAGAGAATAGAGCTCAGACACAAGGCTGTACACCTACAACTGTCTGATTTTCAACAAACTGACAAAAACAAGTAATGGGAAAAGGACCCTCTATTCAACAAATAGCGCTGGGATAACTGGCTAGCCATATGAAGAAGATTGAAACTGGATCCTTTCCTTACACCAGATACAAAAATTAACTCAAGATGGATGAAAGACTTAAATGTAAAACCCACAATTATAAAAACACTGGAAGACAACCTAGGCAATACCATTCTGGACTTAGGAATAGCAAAGATTTCATGACAAAGACACAAAAAGCAATTGCAGCAAAAGCAAAAATTGACAAATGGGATTTAATTAAAGAGTTTCTGCCCTCTTTGTGCAGAAATAAACAAAGTTCAAAAGAACTTAGACAAATTTACAAGAAAAAACAAATTACCCCATTAAAAAGTGAACAAAGAACATAAACAGACATTTTACAAAGGAAGACATACATGCCGCCAACAAGCATATATAAAAAGCTCAACATCACTGATTATTAGAGAAATGTAAATCAAAACAACAATCAGATACCATCTCACAGCAGTTAGAATGGCTATTACTAAAAAGTCAAAAAATAACAGATGCCGGTGAGGTTGTGGAGAAAAAAGAACGGTTATACACTGTTGGTGGGATTATAAATTAGTTTAACCGTTATGAGAAACAGTGTGGCGATTACTTTAAAAACCTAACCTAAAACAGAAACACCATTTGACTCAGAATTCCCATTACTGGGTACATACCCAAAGGAATGTAAATCATTCTATCATAAAGAAATGGATGCGTATGTTCATTGCAGCACCATTCACAATAGCAAAGACATGGAATCAACCTAAATGCCTATCAAGGAAAACTGGAAAAAGAAAATGTGGTACATATACACCATGGAATACTATGCAGCCATAAAAAACAACAAGTTCGTGTCCTTTGCAGGAACATGGATGGAGCTGGAGGTCATTATCCTTAACAAACTAATGCAGGAACAGAAAACCAAATACTGCATCTTCTCACTTATAAGTGGGAGCTAAACGATGAGAACTTACGGACAAATAAAAGAAAAATACAGACACTGAGGCCTCCCACTGGAGGGTGGGAGGAGGGAGAGGATTAGAAAAAAAGGTGGGTACTAGGCTTAATATCTGGGTGTCAAAATAATCTGTACAACAGACCCCCATGACACAAGTTTAACTACGTAACAAAAATGCATATGTACCCATGAACTTAAAATAAAAGTTAAACTTAAAAAAGAAATTCACTCATTAAACAAGAGGTGAGTTTTTCACTAAAAGTAAAATCATATTTATGCCTTAGTATACCCAAGCAGATGCGCTTGGTTGTGTTTTACTTTTTGAAATATACAGCAGAACTTTCATTTGTCAAAATGCAGGGTTGTTTACTTTAACTGGGGGTATTAGAATTGGGAAATTTAGAAGAACAGCTTCGATGGAGATCTTCATTAAGAAAAATGATAAATTGCTAAAACTTAAAAGGTGTTTCAAATGGATCAAATCTGTAAAGATAAATGTCTAGAGTTTACAGATTTAGTTTAAAACCAAATGATTTAAGATGCATAAATTCAATATTTTTATTTTTTAATCTGTGTACATTATTCTACTTTGTGGATTGCTTGAAGTCATTCATTTAAAAATGTGCCTGGAACAATCACATAAGTCACATGGTCTAAAAAGGCCATCAAATTACCCATTCTTCCACATATATACACATAACACTGAATTTTCTCATCACCACATAATTCTAATTACAATAAACATCAACCCTAGCTTATGCTTGCAAGCTCAGTGCTCAGGAGTAATTATCACTTTAAATCCAATAATCTTTTTTTCCTTTTTCCTTTTTTATTTTTGGTGTTCACTAAGAAACCTTAATCGATATAATCTGAGGTCTTAGGTACATAAAAGAAGCCAAGGAATATGGCACAGAGAAAAAACCAGCAGAGCATGTAAAGGCTGAGCCAGAAATAGAAATATTCAACTTGAACTTTAAAAAGCAAACTTGATAGATGGTGAGTTATATTTGCTCTATGAAGGCTTAAGCTGTGTAACCAGTACAAACGCACCAGCAAGTTAAAATTCCATTGACCTTGGCAATGTCAGAAGGGAAATATATTCATGGAGATCAGCTCTACTGAAATTAATCTCATGTGTTGATAAAATCAAAGTGATGTTCCTTCTCAAAACGACATATTTGGCTTTTTTTACCTACTGCGTGCTTGGGGCAGAAAAACTAGTCACAGTGGCATTGTGGTCTTTTAAAAAAAATCTCATTTACTATTTGTCACAGTAAGTCAATCATGGGCTATCAGTGCTATGAGGCAGTTTAGAAATCTATGTTCCTTTTAGTCTCTCGTTCAGAGTCTACAAAAGGCACCTTTAAGAATTTAGTGACCTTTTACACTGAATTTTGAAAAAAAATTCATTCTTTTAAACATGCGTAGACATGAAACTTCAATTTCTACTCTAAGATTGACCAATATCTTTATTAGTATTTTAATGTTGTTTATTAAGATTTAGGAGCATGATTCTGGACAGTCGAAAGAGATGCAAAAACATACATTCTAGGTGTATATGTTTAAAGTTTTCATTTTAGGACAGTTGTAGATTGAGAGAGAATTTGTGATGATAGTACAGAGAATTTCCATATAACCTACACTAAGATTCTCGTATTATTGACATATTACATTAATATGATGTATTCACTACAATTAATGAACTGATGGGATACACTATTTGTAACTAAAGTCTATGCCTTATTCAGAATGTCTTAGTGTTTACTTGCTGTACTTTTTCTGTCCAAGTTCCTGTTCAGCAAACCACATTATGTTTAGTGGTCGTGTAGCTTAAGCTTCCCTTGACAGTGACAGATTCTCAGACTTTTCATGATTTTCACTTCCTTCAAAGTGTGAAAAGTACTGCTCAGCTTTTTTCTAGAATGCCACTCAATTGGATTTTTCTGATACATCGGGTTATGAGTGTTTGGGAGGAAGATGACATTGGTGAACTGCCATTCTCATAACGTATGAAAAGATGTTCCCTTTCTTGAGTAATAAGAAAAATGGAAGTAAAAATCACAATTGCTATACCGAATATCTACCAAAATGTAAAATTGAGAGACAGACAATATAGTTAAGGAGAATGTGGAGTGAATAGATAGAGCATACATACCTTGCTGTTAAGAGGATAATTTGGTGCAACCAATTAGAAAAATTATTTGACAGAATCTGTTAAAGTTCAGAGTTGCAATATGACTGCTACATAAGTACTTAATGGAAATATATACATATTTTCCCCAAAAGAAATATAAAAATAGGCCAGGTGCAGTGGCTCACGCCTGTAATCCCAACATATTGGGAGGCCAAGGCGGGCAGATCACCTGAGGTCAGGAGTTCGAGATCAGCCTGGTCAACATGGTGAAAGCCCGTCTCTAATAAAAATACAAAATTAGCTTGGCATGGTGGTGCACACCTGCAATCCCAGCTACTTGGGAGGCTGAGACAGGAAAATCACTTGAACCTGGGAGGCAGAGGTTGCAGTGAGCCTGCAAGGTTCTTGTATCATTTCGAACCCTGAGAGTGTGCCAACAAACAACACGAGGCAATGTGGAGCAACACGCTGTTTTCATGAGCGCCTGGGCGCAAGCGCGCTGGGGTCTAAAAGGGCATCAGCCCCAAGTGAGGACGGGGCATGGGTTTTATAGTCCACTGTAAACAGGAAGTGTCCCAGTCTGACGTGACTGCTACGTAGTACCCGGACAGCCTCCCTCTGGATCTTCAGGGGGTATGTATCTTCCTGCTTCTGCTATCCAGCTCTCTTCCTGCTTCTGCTATCTTGCTGACGCACTCTGCTGGCACAAGTGGTCTTGCGCCTTGGGACTGGGCCTGAGGAGGGGGCAGTTATCCATTCCCTTAAGCTTTCAGGCCCCGGGGAGAATCTTTCAGAGCCGAGATCGCATCCTGCACTCCAGCCTGAATGACAGAATGAGACTCCGTCTCAAAACAAAAAGACATATAAATATAATGCAGAATTATAGAATTCCAAACAGTATAAACATGAAACTACCCAAATAGTATTCTACATAAGAATGAATGGTATATTGTTTGGAATGCTTATCTGCTCATTTGCACTAATCATATTTTAAGTACTAACACTAATCATATTTTAAGTACTAAGTACCCGTATGTGAATAATGGCTACTGTTATATTACAGCATCAATATGACAAGTCAGAAATAGAAGTACTCCAATACTGCAGAAAGTTCTATTGTGAACATTGAGAATGAGTTATTTCAAACTATATATAAGATAATATGGATGAAACTGAAAAACACCATGTTGAACAAGAGAAGTAGAAATAAGAGTATATGCTGTATAAGTTTATTTATATAAAATCCAGAACCTGGTAAAAT
The DNA here is from genome assembly GCF_028885625.2 of Pongo pygmaeus. Lineage (NCBI taxonomy): Eukaryota > Metazoa > Chordata > Mammalia > Primates > Hominidae > Pongo > Pongo pygmaeus. The sequence continues at coordinate 205,633,020 of NC_085930.1, forward strand.
GTGTCTATGGTGCTAGAAGTCAGTCGGATTCTCCTTAGAGGGTTTAGTGTCTGAAAGAGGCAAAGCAGTTATCTGTGGTCCTGTTTATGTTTTCTTTTTAAAAATCTAAATGCTAGTTACATGGAAACATCAGTTGGTGAAAATTCATTGAAGACAACACCTATGATTTGTGTACCTCTCTGCATGGTTTATGATACTTCAATATAATGTTTACAAATAGAAAAAAATATGTCACACTAGCAAGGCTTACTACTTCTGCCTCAAAGCAGTTGGATATGGAAGTATTTCAGCATGCACAACAAAAAGACAAACAATAACAGCAACAACCAAATCTGAGCTCTGAGTCAGTGATTCACAGTAATTGCTCAGTAATCAGCAATCCACTACACTTAAGATGGTACACATTTTCATTTTATGGAGAGAGGTTGCCAGTGCCTTCCACAACAGGTTCCATTCACATACCTGCTTCCATCATTCCTCTCTGCTGTGGTCCTGTAACGTAGTATCCTGTATGTGTTAGAGTCAGTCATTATGCTTTTCAGACTTTATTCACAGCTTTTATTCCTGCCTGCCATAAGAAAAGCATTCAAATCATGCAAATATATCTTTAATAGGGTTACAAATACTCTTCTAAATAGTATGTATTTCAAATTCAGATATTTCGTTCATCTTTTATAATAAATGTACTGTACCCATAAGTATGCATAGTTAAGTATTTAGTAAGTATTACTAAATATATCACCATTGATGGTCTTAGGATATGCCAATTTTTATTATATCTGTTTTGGTTAAACTTCCTTTGGCCCTGACTCTGAAACTTAAATACCCTAAAATGTATCCTGTGATTTGCTTTGCTTTGTTTCCTTATTTGCAATACACATGTAAATACCAGTCTTTATTTATACAAATTAAAGAACTCATTCATTACCATGAACAAAAACAGATATCAAAGATATTGGTTAAGTAGATATTAAAGCCAAAGGAAGAGGATGTAAGAAATAAGATTAAGTCAGATATAAGAAAAGTACAAAAAGGCATTTTGAAAGTCTAGAATAATTGTTATAGGGAAGCAATACAGATATTTTACTATAAAATTTTCATCTTTCAATTCATGAAACATAAGCAAGTCCATGATTCAAAGCATCTGTAGGAAACTAAAACAAACAGGTAAACAAAAACATGTGTTAAGATTTACTAAACAACCATAGAGAACCTACAGGCTGGACATGTATTCCATGGCTGGCTGGCCACAGAAATATTCATTTACACATATAAGTAATAAATACACATAAGAGTTTTGACAAATGATCCGGGAAGGAGAGCTACATCAGTGCAATGAACCCCAAACCCTCACTTATTAACTCCAATAAAAGAAGGTTAAAAATGCAAGCTTACATATTTTTAAACGACTATTAGGTAAACTCTAAGAATAATAATGACAATGACTATCTAGAATGACATGATATTTTCTAGTACATGGGGCCTAAGCGAACTCTGCATTTAATGTCTAGTCAGCTAAGAGTCCAAAACATATTTTGGTGATATCTTTAGGTAAAGAAATGACATTTATAATTATCAGTTCAGATTATATTATCTTAAAAGTTAGATACTGTAACCTTCTTTTAGTGAGTCCAATAAGACTGCTAGATCATCCTAAGATATTTTTTCTTCTACAGTAATACATTTAGAACAGAATTCTTAATAGAATAAATATCGTTGGCATCTGTGGAGAATTAACTGGTTTGATAACATGAGTTTAATACTTACTGGTTGGTAAACTTAGGCATGTTTCTTCATCACTGAATGTGTTAGTTTTCTCATCTATAAAATGGGGAGAATAATAAGCAGCTCTTTAAAACTTTATATTGTACAATTAAATAGATATTTGTAATGAAAAGAGAATTAACCAACACCCTAATGTGTAGGGTTCCTGTTTCTTTTGTAGCTAGATTAACACAGTCTGCATTTAATATTACAAATATGGTGAATACTAATGATTGAAATTCTAGTAGTTAAGCTCCAGAATCTAAACTTTGCAAATAAGCTCTCTTCTTCTGAGAGTTTAATATGTTACCTTTAATAAGTATGGATTTATTCTATATACATCAAGTGTCTTACTGTAAAAGATATGATTATTAATATAGTATTTATACTGACTGTAATCTCTAAGTTGCTTTTGTGAATATAGTCATGCTATCAGTCTGTTTATTATCATTTGTTTCTCATAAAATTATAGAGCATGAAATAAATTCCAGTTGTTTGGCTTCTCAATATAAGTTATTTCTCAGTAGATGCTATTAACAAACAGAAGACTGAACACCATGTCTTAAATTACATTTCAGAATACTCACTGTAGGTAAAGCAATTTCTGCTGCTTGCCAAATGTAAATTTACAGTTCATGCAGTGAGTTGATAGAACTAGAGCTAGTTTTGTGAATGTTGAACTGTCAGTGGAACAGTTTTAAAATTTACAGCCTATAAAAGAACTCACACGCCTATTAACAAATGGAGTGCAGTTATTTCAGACAGAATCCTAACGAGTTCAATGAATTTCTGTCTAACTCAGTGGAATGATGGCTTTCATTTTAGTGCTTTTGTTATTCTTTTTAGCTCATGTCACGAAAGTGATTTTTTTGACATTACAAACTATTTGTGTAAAGAATAATATTAAAGATTTGAGTTGAGTATACTGATGTATTTGCTATCACATTCCACTTCTGGTAAGATTGTTAGTTAATCGAAATGAATGAAAAGAAAAAGCATTTTCTCAATGTAACCCACTCAGAAAAGATGGATATTATAATAATTTCAATATTTATTTCATGTCTTGTCCCAGCTAAAACGGAATCCAAATCCTGATGTTTAGATTCCTCCAAATCATATAAATATCTACATTAGTTTTAATATAATGGAAGGAGTGCAAACTTTCTTTTTGCAAATAAATAAGTGTTCATAAGTCTACCTGCTGCCAAAGACTAAAAAGAAGAGTGGTTCTAGTTTTCCCTTGAGTTTACCTTTAATATTATAACTGGGGAATCATAAATATCTCACTCAAATAGATTAATAGGTGTCTAAGCATTCTGTGCAAATTTAAAACTTTAAGTTTTCCCAAGTTCTACAAAACAGAAAGTATAGGAATGTCACAAAAGTTTATCAGACAGCTTGAGTTCATTCTCACTTATTTCTTTGATTAAGAAAGAAATCACGGTTGGGTGCGGTGGCTCATGCCTATAATCACAGCACTTTGGGAAGCCAAGGCGGGCAGATCACGAGGTCAAGAGATTGAGACCATCCTGCCCAACATGGTGAAACCCCGTCTCTACTAAAAATACAAAAATTAGCTGGGCGTGGTGGTGCACGCTTGTAGTCCCAGCTACTCGGGAGGCTGAGGCAGGAGAATCGCTTGAAGCCAGTAGGCAGAGGTTGCAGTGAGCCGAGATCGTGCCACTGCACTCCAGTCTGGCAAAAGAGTGAGACACCATCTAAAAAAAAAAAAAAAAAAAAAAAAAAAGATAAAAAGAAATCATGAGAACCTACTACTTCCTACTACTTATAATGTGACATTTAAGTCATTTAGTGTTTCAAAGATTAATGAAATATTAATCTTCCTCAGACAGCTTAGAAGCACAAGAGGATGGTAGATAGGTAAGTCACTGACCAGCACATTCAAATCTCTACTTTTGAGTTTCTGAAGAGAATATTTGTTGTAAGACATTTCCTCTTTGATGTGCTAGTGAAAATGAATTCAACTTAAAAACTGAGCTCATCATTTCCTCTATTTGATCCCTCACTCAAACCCACTTCACCCCTGCTTTTTCTAACTTTATACATGGCACCAGTGCTCACCCAATTATAAACATATATATTTAAGGATGAGTCCATCTCTTCACTTTTTCCCTCAGTAACCTTGGCCAACCATTTACTGAATACTATCAATTTAACTCTCAAGTATTTTTCAAATTTCTTTTCACCTATGGATTCCTGCCATTAACAATTTACTTTCAGCAGATCTTCATCTTGAATCTCCAGGATTACTACAAATATTTCATAAGTAATCTCTCTGCTCAATGTATCTTCCACCTTTACATGAATTTTTCATACTGCTAAGAGAGCGATCAAACCAAAACACATATCAAATCATAGCCCTCCCTTTTAAGAAAACATTTTAGTAGACAATCCATGACCTAATTCTTTCTATTTCTCAAGTCCAATCTTTCATCATCCTTTTATTTGCACTTCAAACTTATGTGATTCTAAAACCTCTTGTTTCTCCCAAACCTCTAGAATATATAATGATACAGTGACATTGGACATCCTGGTTACTTTGTATAATGTTCCCCCTAGTTAGTGGCATCTGATGAATGTTCATTCAATAATCTTATTCAAGTGGTTTGTGTGTGTGTGTGTGTGTGTGTGCATATAAAATTTACCTCGATCTTTCCATAGAGATAATTTATATCTCTTTAGTATAGTTTTTTCTATCTTATACACACTTTACATTGTTTATGTGTGGTCTCAAATTTACTGACACTATATTCAGATATAAAGATAACTCATTTTATTCCTTCCTTGTTTTATTTCCTTGTAAGTCATTCTTCTCCATTAAAAATCCTCACTATGATAAGAGAGATGGGGATTTGTTAAAATCCAGAAAAATCATTCTAATTTAATAATTTTTATATACTCATAAGTAATGCAGTTTCTGTTAAATGAAATGTTCTTTCAAAAGAGCATTTTCCATACGTACTTTATTGCTAATTTCCAAGATATGAAGTGGATTCACAGCAGACTCATGTGAATTATTTGAACTTATGGGGGTCAAGTAACAGTGATATCCTCAGTAGCCTCTGATTAGAAATCACTAGTCCAGATTTTGCTCTTAGTTGATACCTGCTTATATCACCCCATGCTGTCACTGGTGGCATATCTCATGCCAATTCCCAAACTTTTTTTATATTAGTCTTATTTTTGTATTAATTGTACATATTTATGGTGTCTCCTGGGCTGTGACAGCTCTACATCAGCCCTTGTTACTGTGGATGCCCTCGGGTCTATCTACATAGTCTTCACCTGCCATTTTTTGGTCTGCTATGATTCCCATATAACCATGAACCAGGAAGTTCACTTTGTTCATTTTGGCAACAGAGATCCCATATTAAGACTCCCATATTATATTATAGGGGACTATATTATCCACTCCTATATTAACACTATTCATATAAAATAAAAATGGAGAAAAACTTTGAATATTTAAACTGAGGACTTCCTCCTGTATAGCCACACTTAATGAGGTCATACTGTGGTTTCAACAGTGAAGTGCTGTGAGATGGAGAGTACTAAACAATAAGAGAGATGGGATCTTTCTTAGGCATTTTTCTTAAATATTCCAATATTATCTCACCCCTCAAATATTACTCAGCCCTCCAATATTATTCCATTCTTGCATCGACAGAGGGGTATTCTGGCCATAGGTTTTATTATATGCAATGTTATTTATCACTTTTTATTTTTACAATGTTATATGTGACAGGAAAATTTCATTCACAGCCCTTCTTCCTTAATTGAGACCTCCACTACATAAAACACTAACATGATCAAGAAGACCAATCAGGCACTAATGAAATTAATAAAATGTGCTTCCTTTTAAAAAATGCTTAGATTGCAAGTCCATAATCCCGTGGTTAACAATTATATTCAATCAATAAATTGCTAATTCTACAGGATGAACACACCTTCATTGAAGCTCGGAAATTTCAATAGCATCAGTTGGATGCCCCAGGGCAACAACATTTACATGCCATAAAATATCTGAAAATGATTTAACACCATCACTAGTCAACAAAATCAAACATTTGCTGGAACATGTGACCAAATTTTTTTCTGATATGATATACATACACATACATACACACACATACATGCATATAAAACAAACACACACACACATATATAACATTCATACATATTAAAAGGTATTTTATATTTATTTTTTATATAATCTGTTATAGGATGTTCTTTCAATTTATTTATTTTGAACAACAAAATACCGTTCAGAGAAGACTTGAATAGAATTAAAACTCTTGATGAGAATATAACCTTATTATTTGTCATTAGATACCATCAGAAATGCATGCAATACATAAGATACACTTTTAAAGTATCACTTTATTTATGTTGTAATTAAGCCCTTATTCCAAATAGAAATGTATTTTAAATATTCATGCTTTTGCACTAGATATTTAATATCTTAAAATTTCCCACCAAATTCTGATTTTGAAAATATTTAAACTGGGAAAATATACATGAAGATTGAAATGGGCTTTTATATACACATCACCCAAATATTTACCATTTGTTGACAAGTTTTCATATTGTAGACATCATGACACTTAATGTCTCATTAGACATTAATGTTTCTTTTGTCTCATTTAATCTGGAAAGTTAGCCACACTTTACTTTTTATAATGACTCTATTGCTTTTTTTAAGAATTTACACCAATGGTTTCACAGAATAAGCCCCATTTTAATTTTTATATTTTATTTATGAAAATATTTAGAATATTTTTACTAAGAATATATAGAGATTATGGTGTGTTTTCTTTATTACATCACATCAGAGTCATATAATGTCATTTTTTTAAAAAAGTTTTTATTTTGTCTTCATTTTTTCCCCAAGTTTTTATTGTGTAAGAATACACATAACATAAAATTTACTGTCTTTACCATTATTAAATATACAGTTCAGTGGTATTAAGTATCTTAATATTGTGCAACTATCACCATGATTAATCTCCAGAACTCTTTCCATCTTGCAAAACTGAAGCTCTCTGCACATTAAATAATAATTCCTCATTAACCCATTACCCCACTACCCCAGTGCCTAGGCCCTGGCAACCACAGTTCTACCTTATGTCTTTATAATGTTGACTACACTAAATACTTCATATGAGTGAAATCATCCAGTATATATCTTTTCTGTGACTTGCTTATTTCACTTAGCATAATGTGCTCAAGTTTCATTAATGTGGTAGCATATGTCAGAATTTCTTTCCTTTTTAAGCCTAAATGATATACCATTGTATGTATATACCATTTTTCAATTCAATCATTCATTAGAGTTTTCTCCACATTTTAGTAACTGTGAATGATGCTATGAACATGGTATACAAATATCACTTTGAAATATTACTTTCAAATATTTTGAGTATATAACCAGGAGAGGAATTGTTGGATTATATGGCTAGTATGTTTTAATTTTTTTGAGGAACTGTCATACTGCTCTCTGCAGTGGCTGTACCATTTTACATTCTCTGGACGTCTGGGCCACGACCGTGTATTCTGCACACTGCAGGCCTTCCTACAGCCCGAGTTTGAATTGAACTTCACCTCAGAAGAGCTCACGGCAAAAATGCAGGCCTGGGACAGGGGACAGCAGGCCACGTGGGTGGGCTGAAGTGGGCAGGGTCCCCAGGCAGAAACTGGGGGTCCATGTGTAGGAGTGGGACCCTCGTTGGCTTGTTCTCATCTGCCCTCCTTTCCTAGGAATACGAGACGCTGTATGGTGAACACAGCCTGCTAGTCCAGGAGGCCGAGTCTTGGATTAGAAAGATCACAAACAACGGGGGCTACAAGGCCAGGTGGACCCTAAAGGTCACGTGGGTCAATGCCCACGCCTATCCTGCCCAGTGGACCCTCGGGGTGAGTAGACCCACGGGCAGCTCCCGGGAACCATCTGGGAGTCAGACATCCTAGAATCCTAGGCAGGGGCCACTCTTCCAAAATCCTCTCTGGCTCTAGGAAAGACTGCTAATTATAGCAAGCCCCCCCAATGCCACCCCCACACTGCCACCCCCTCACTTCCACCACTGTTGGCTGAGCACTCACCATGGGCCCGGCCTGCCTCAGCCCTTTGCCTGCTTGACCTCACAGCAGCCCAGCAAACCGGGTATTATTAGGCTGAAACATAGCAAGTGGCATTTTTTAAGTCAAAAATGTCTGGCTATTTGCAATTTCATGTGGCTCAATCTGGTATTATGATCCCCATTTCACAGATGAGGGAGACAATGGTTAGAGAGGTGAAGTAACTTGTTCAAAGTCACGCCGCTGGCAAATGGCAAAGCCAGGCCTGAGTGGAGCTTCTTGTGACTCCAGCCTCTGGCTCATCCAATGGGCACAGGGTGAGCCACACCATCTCCTCTGTCCTCCCTCCGAGGACCCCGCTCTTGTAGTCACCAAGTTCTTCCTTATGCCTGGTCTAAAGTCACTCATTTCTTCATTCACTTGACAAAAGTTCACTGGTCACCTACTGTGGACAATGTGTGCGCCTTCAGTGAACCCCAGTGTCATCCATGCTGTTCAGGTGGAGGAGACAATTTGGGCAACGTCCTTAAATATCCACGAGGGAGCTAATGAAGCCCCCTCTCTAGCTCTCTGGTATCTTGGCTAATCCCAGGTTCTGGTAGCTTTCTCTAACAAACACTCATCTAACTGAATTGTAACCCAGAACCCTTTATCTCCCCTCCTGGAAGAAAGTCACCATAAGGCAAATCCACCGTGGTAAGTGCGTTCACACCCAGGGTGAAAGCTGCCCTCACTGACCCAAAACTTGCCAGCATTTTGGGCCCGTGCCTTTGCTGTGGGCAGACCAGGAACAGGTGCTGTCCATGTCAGAGCAGGTCTGTGGGATAGGCGGGGGGACATAAGAGAGGAGACCCTGGATCTCTCATGGGCATCCCTGTGTTTGCTTCCACCCACCCCCAGAGCAACACCTACCAAGCCATCCTCTCCACGGACGGGAGCAGGTCCTATGCCCTGTTTCTCTACCAGAGCGGTAGGATGCAGTGGGATGTGGCCCAGCACTCAGGCAACCTGGTGCTCATAGGCTTCTCCAGGTAGGATGGGAGGGGCTGTCAGCACTGAGCAGATGGCAGGGAGGGGTGCAGAGTCGGGTTTTGCTGCACACACACTCCCATCCTGGGGCAAGGCGGGAACCCTCCTGGCTGGTGCTTCTGACTCATGCTGACTCCAGCTCCCGCTGGGGCCAGGCATCTGGCTGCTTCCCATGACAAGATCACCCATTTGTCCGCCATGCCCTTTCCCATCCCAGTCCCCGTGTGTTGTAACAATTCCCAGAGCTTTGGCTTCCCTGATTTCCACTGACATTAGCTGGCCTCTCTTACCTTCTCAAATATCGTGATAACAGCCAAGACTGATGACACTAACACTTCATGTACATTATTGCATGTCATGATCACAGCCACGCCACGAGGCAGATACTATTTATCATCCCCATTCTACAGATCAGGAAACTGAGATACAAATAGACTAGCAATTTGCCTAAAGTCCCAGAGCTGGGAAGTGGCAACGTGGAGATTTGAACCCAGACACCTGAGGCTAGAATCTCCCTTCCTGACTTCCTGAGAATTACCCACTTATCCAGGGGGCACCCAAAAGCTTATATGGAGCCGGTGGTGAAGGGAGAGAGGAGGCACGGGGCTGTGGGCGGTTGAAATGTGGATTCCTGTGTGTGGGAGGCTGTCTCCGATGCAACAGTGCACCATCTCTGTTCCCATATGCTGGGGTGTGGCAATCAGTACGAAGGCCACGTCTTTTGTTCTTGATAATTGCTGCAAATGGTCTTCTCTTACATTGAGTGTGTTCAGGTTACCCCTTTGATTTCACTGCTTTCACTAGTTTCTTGGTGTGCTATGAAGGAGAAAGGAGGGGAATTACCCAACTGCCTAGGAATTTCACACGGTCCAAGTACACCCGAGGAAGGTGTCACGCGGGGGTGCGTCATCCTGCTCGTGTCAGAGAGGAGGAAAAGCCCAAGAGTCCCCACTCTGCAGCAGGCACCCAGGGTGGGGCTGCAGGCGGCCGCTCCAGGCTTTCCTCCTTCCTGAGCCGCGCTTGGACCCCACACCTGTGGACGGTGATGGCGATGGTGGTGGTGGTGATGGTGGTAGTGTTGTTGTTGGTGGTGGTGGTGGTGGCAGTAATGGCAGCAGTGGCAGTGGCGATGGTGGTGATGGTGATGGTGGTGGTGGTGATGGTGGTGGTGGTGGTGATGGTGGTGATGGTGGTGGTGGTGGTGATGGTGGTGATGGTGATGGTGTTGGTGGTGATGGTGGTGGTGGTGGTGGCGGTGGTGGCGATGGTGATGGTGGTGGTGGTAGTGTTGGTGGTGATGGCGGTGGTGGTGGTGGTAGTGTTGGTGATGGTGGTGGTGGTGATGGTGGTGGTGATGGTAGTGGTGATGGTGGTGATGGTGATGGTGGTGGTGGTAGTGTTGGTGATGGCAATGGTAGTGGTGTGGTGGTAGTGTTGGTGATGGTGATGGTGGTGATGGTGGTGGTAGTGTTGGTGATGGTGATGGTGGTGGTGGAGGTGGTAGTGTTGGTGATGGTGATGGCGGTGGTGGTGGTGGTGGTAGTGTTGGTGGTGGCGATGGTGATGGTGGAAGTGGTGGTGGTGGTGGTGGTGGCAGCGGTGGCAGCATCTGTTGTATCAAGGCCTCACTCAATTCTGAGGGATTTGCAGATATTACTGCATTTAATCCTCACAATACAGTGAGGTAGGTGCTACTGTAATCCCTTTTATACAGATGTGAAAACTAAGAATCAGAGAGGGTCAGTGACTTGTCCGTGGTCACCAAGCTAGTAAGTGTGGGGATCAGCAGTTGAATCCATCACTGTCTAACTCCAGAAACTGGCTCTTAACCATCACAATACACTGTCCCTAGAGTCTGCCCCGCTCCAAACCCTCTGCTTGTTGAAGGGAAACAAACAGAAATGAGGCCTGAACTCTGCTGTTTTCACGCCCCTGTCTCATGACCAAGCGGACCTGCCAGTTTCTTGCAGCTAGCGATCAGATGTGGAATCGGTTAGAGCCTCCTACCTCTGCCCATCCATCTTGTTCCCTCTCCTGCTCAGTGCTGGGGCTCGACGATGGGGGCTGGCTGACCCACTGACCCACTGCCTGCCTAGCTGGTTGACCAGCTGCTGACCGGCTAGAGGGATGAACAGACGCCTTGCAACCGCGAGGCAAGAGCCTGTGCATGGCAGAGGCCTGAGAGTCTCTCCTTTCTTGCAGTGGAGATGGCTATTTCGAAAACAGCCCACTGATGTCCCAGCCAGTGTGGGAGAGGTATCGCCCTGATAGATTCCTGAATTCCAACTCAGGTAAAAGTGCCACCTTATCACACCTGAGCTGGTCTCAAGCCCTCGCGTGTCCTCCAGCCCATACACCATCGCAGTCCTAGAGGGCACCTCCCTAACATCACGGCCATTCTGAAGGGCCTCCCCCACACAGTCCAACCTCCTACAGGTCTAGGTGGGATGTGGCATTCGCCCAGGGAGCAGCTGGCACCTCCTGCACCCCTGGACACGGCACAGTCTGTGCACAGCCCCTCTGAGGGAGGGGGCTACATCTCCTCCCTCAGATGAACCAGCCCAAGAGGGCTCTCGGGGAGCCCAGATCCTGGAAGTGAGGACAGGGTCTTGTGGGAGGTGGGATTTGAATGGGCAGTTCAGACAATACTCCAAGTGTCCTGTCCAGAGCAGGAATGAGAACCTAGGTGAGATCCTTTAAGAAAATCTACCGGCTGGGCGCTGTGGCTCAACACCTGTAATCTCAGCACTTTGGGAGGCTGAGGTGGGCGGATCACTTGAGGTCAGGAGTTCGAGACCAGCCTGGCCAACATGGTGAAACCTCGTCTCTATTAAAAATACAAAAATTAGCCGGGCATTGTGGCGCACACCTGTAACTCCAGCTACTCAAGAGGCTGAGGCAGGAGAATTGTTTGAACCTGGGAGGTGGAGGTTGCAGCGAGCCGAGATCGCACCACTGCACTCCAGCCTGGGTGACAGAGCGAGACTCCATCTCAAAAAGAGAGAATCTACCAAGAAGAGGCCCGGAAGTCTCACGTTCATTGTCATCATTTACTGGGCACCTGCCGTGTGCTGGACACTGTGCTAACGGCCAGAAACATTTTCAAAGGAAAAAGACCAACTGTGTTTTCGCTCAAAGAGCTTTCATGTGGGTAGAAAGACAAACGTCAAGAGGCAAACGATGGTGCCCTTCTCCATGACTCAGTCCAGAGGCCCCAATGGGAAAGAAATAACAATTTCCAAAATGTGATAGGACGAAGGACATTTTAGGCTTAGAAACCAGCCACGTGAACTGTGAAGTGTAAATCCAGTTCTATTTGTTCTGTGGCAACCACATTTGGTCATCAGAAGCAGACGCTAAGTCAAGCGAGGGGCTTTGGGGGAGGAATTGTTGCCCATCTGACTTGGGTCCAGAGAGGTGAGAAGTGGCACGAGGGGGTGCATTTGTGAGTTTTGGTTGACCCTAAAGCTAAGACAGGGCCTGCAGCCCCAGCCCTGGGATAAGCCCTTTCCCCCGCATCCCCCAACCTCAGGCCTCCGAGGACTGCAGTTCTACAGGCTACACCAGGAAGAAAGGCCCAACTACCATCTCGAGTGCCTGCAGTGGCTGCAGAGCCAGCCTCGGTGGCCCAGCTGGGGCTGGAACCAGGTCTCCTGCCCTTGTTCCTGGCAGCAGGGACGACGGGACTTACGATTCCAACCCGTCAGCATAGGTGACACCTCCTTCCCGCCCCGCACAAGCCGACCCACCACTCTCTCTGCTCACGCCCTCAGCCTCTCCCCAGAAACAGCCCCTGCTGGTTCCCGCTCCGTCCCTGGCAGCCCTGGCCTGGGCCTGAGTGGGACTGGACTTGTTTCAGGTCGCTGGGGCCTCGGCAGCGGGCAGCTGTGCAGCTTCACCTCCTGGCGAGGAGGCGTGTGCTGCAGCTACGGGCCCTGGGGAGAGTTTCGTGAAGGCTGGCACGTGCCGCGTCCTTGGCAGTTCGGTGCGTGAGTCTGTGGAGATCTCAACCCCACCCTCCCAGCCAAGCAGGGGACCCTCAGCATGAAGCCTCTTGTCCTCATTCCTTCCCAGACCCTTCCCCTCTCTGGGCCTCCACTTCCTGATCTGGTAACTGTTAGGAAGCTTCCAACATCCCCACCAGCGGACATTCGGGGATGTATGAGCTGAGTGCCTCTTTCCCCATCTCTATACCTGGCTCCGCATCCCCAGGCCAGAGTGGGGCCATCTCTCCAGGCAAGAAGAGAGCGCCTAGGCTGACCCCGTCCCTGTAGACCCAGATGAGCAGGATGTTTGGGGGAAGACTGAGAGTCAGCTCCTACAGAGACGCTCCAAGGGAGCTGGAGAGCGCAGGGGTGTGGGGTCACGTGGTCTGTGTCCTCCCCTTCTCTCCCCTGTCCCGTGGCAGTTTCCACAGTTCCCAGACTGTCAGCCGTGCCCTCCCCACTCCCAGCACGTTGAGAGCAGCAGTACTTGGCTCTCCACCCTCAACACAGGAATTTGCTTAGCTGCTACCATGCGCCCTGCTGCACAGTGGCCCCCATGCTGCAAAAGAGACAGCACCCTGTCCACTGCCCAAGGTCATGAGAAGGGCCATGCTGGATTCCAAAGCCATGCTCTTGCCACCAACACTGCCCTGCCCTGCCAAGCTCTCCACCAACACCGCCCTGCCCTACCAAGCTCTCCACCAACACCGCCCTGCCCTGCCAAGCTCTCCACCAACACCCCGCCCTGCCCTGCCAAGCTCTCCACCAACACCGTCCTGCCCTGCCAAGCTCTCCACCAACACCGCCCTGCCCTGCCAAGCTCTCCACCAACACCCCACCCTGCCCTGCCAAGCTCTCCACCAACACCGTCCTGCCCTGCCAAGCTCTCCACCAACACCGTCCTGCCCTGCCAAGCTCTCCACCAACACCCCACCCTGCCCTGCCAAGCTCTCCACCAACACCCCACCCTGCCCTGCCAAGCTCTCCACCAACACCCCACCCTGCCCTGCCAAGCTCTCCACCAACACCGTCCTGCCCTGCCAAGCTCTCCACGAACACCCCACCCTGCCCTGCCAAGCTCTCCACCAACACCGCCCTGCCCTGCCAAGCTCTCCACCAACACCGCCCTGCCCTGCCAAGCTCTCCACCAACACCGCCCTGCCCTGCCAAGCTCTCCACCAACACCACCGTCCTGCCCTGCCAAGCTCTCCACCAACACCGCCCTGCCCTGCCAAGCTCTCCACCAACACCGTCCTGCCCTGCCAAGCTCTCCACCAACACCGTCCTGCCCTGCCAAGCTCTCCACCAACACCCCACCCTGCCCTGCCAAGCTCTCCACCAACACCGTCCTGCCCTGCCAAGCTCTCCACCAACACCGCCCTGCCCTGCCAAGCTCTCCACCAACACCGCCCTGCCCTGCCAAGCTCTCCACCAACACCGTCCTGCCCTGCCAAGCTCTCCACCAACACCGCCCTGCCCTGCCAAGCTCTCCACCAACACCGTCCTGCCCTGCCAAGCTCTCCACCAACACCCCGCCCTGCCCTGCCAAGCTCTCCACCAACACCCCGCCCTGCCCTGCCAAGCTCTCCACCAACACCGCCCTGCCCTGCCAAGCTCTCCAGCTGGGTTCTCCAGGTCCTCAGCCTCCCCAACTCACTGCTCTTCTCCGCAGCCCAGGAACTGGAGCCGCAGAGCTGGTGCTGCCGCTGGAGTGACAAGCCCTACCTCTGTGCCCTGTACCAGCAGAGGCGGCCCCGCGTGGGCTGTGCTACATACAGGCCCCCACGGCCCGGTGAGCGACAGGGCCCAGGCCCAGGAAGAGCCTCTGGGGAGGGGGACCTTCTGGGCTTCCGGGAGGTGGCGTCTGGATGAGGAGTAGGGGCAGAGCTGTGACCACAAGGGAAGATGGAGATGACGCCAGTGATGGGCGGACGGTCAGTGGAGGGGCTTTGTACCTGAGTTGGGGAAGGAGTGAGAATAGCGGGGCACGAAAATGCAAGGAGGCTTGAGGGGAGGATTCTGTGCTCCGTGAACATCTCCCCAGCTGAGTCGGCCTGGACAAGTGCCCCAGCCGACTGCAGTGAGGAACCTCGGCCCTACGCATGATTTGTCATGCTGAGGCGGCATCTCTTTTTTCCTTCCAGCCTGGATGTTCGGGGACCCCCCACATCACCACCTTGGATGGTGTCAATTACACCTTCAATGGGCTGGGGGACTTCCTGCTGGTCGGGGCCCAGGACGGGAACTCCTCCTTCCTGCTGCAGGGCCGCACCGCCCAGACTGGCTCAGCCCAGGCCACCAACTTCATCGCCTTTGCGGCTCAGTACCGCTCCAGCAGCCTGGGCCCCGTCACGGTGAGTGAGGGGCGCCGGGGACCTCCCTTCATTCCACCCACAGGGACCTTCAGCCACATACTGAGGCCGAGGAGAAGGAAGAGAGCGAAGGAGGGGAAGCTGGGCAGGAGGGAGGGAGGACACAGCCCATCCACGCAGCTGTCCCGGAGTAAATCCTGGGGATGGTGGATTAGGGCTCTGGCCCCACGGTTTCCCAGCTGTTTGGCTTCGAAGAAACTACTTAACTTGGTTTTCTCCTAGTAAGAATGAGGATGACATTACCTGCGTCACGGGCTGTTGTAAGAGCTAAAGGGCATAATCCGAAAACCATGCCTGGCCCTGCCGAGCACACGGTAGACGGCGGCTGGCATCACCTTGGGCCGCGGCCTCCAGCGCCTTCCTCCCGGCCCAGGGCGCAGCTTCCAGCCCGGGGGCTCCCCCAGCCGCTTTCTTGGGCGTCGGCTCCACCTGCGGGTCGGGCTCAGGCCCCCTCCCATCTCCTTCCAGGTCCAATGGCCCCTTGAGCCTCACGACGCAATCCGTGTCCTGCTGGATAACCAGACTGTGACATTTCAGCCTGACCATGAAGGCGGCGGAGGTAGGCTGGGGAGCGCCGGCCGCCCCCTCCCCGCACCGGGAGCAGTGAGGTGGGCGGGAAGCCGCGTTGCGGTGCAGGGCCCCGTGCGTGGCGGTGCAGGGCCGAGCGCGTTGCGGTGCAGGCCCCAGTGCGTGGCGGTGCAGGGCCAAGAGCGTGCAGCCTCTTTCCCCCCAGCGGGGCCTGCAGCTTGCCGGCCTCTTCTCTGCCTCCAGTGCGGATCCCTCCCGGCTTCAGCCCCGGGGGTGGGGTGGGGGATGGGGGGTGGGGGTGGAAGGCGGGGGTGGGGGGTGGGGGAGGGGGTGGAGAGGTGGGGGGGCGGGGAGATGGGGGAAGGTGGGGAGGGTGGGGGGTGGGGGTGGGGAGGAGGGCGGAGAGGTGGGGGAGGGGTGGGGAGGTAGGGGAGGGGGAGGGGGTGGGGGCGGGGAGGTGGGGGAAGGTGGGGAGGGTGGGGAGGTGGGGGAGGGGGAGGGGAGGAGGGGGAGGGGAGGTAGGGGTGGGGGGCGGGGAGGTGGGGGAAGGTGGGGGCGGGGAGGTGGGGGAAGGTGGGGGCGGGGAGGTGGGGGAAGGTGGGGGGCGGGGAGGTGGGGGGAGGGAGTGGGGAGGGGGCGGGGGAGGTGGGGGGAGGGGGAGGTGGGGGAAGGTGGGGGAGGGTGGGGAGGTGGGGGGAGGGGGTGGGAAGGGGGCGTGGAGGTGGGGGACGGGGTGGGGAGGTGGGGGAGGGGGCGGGGAGGTAGGGGCGGAGGTGGGGGAAGGTGGGGAGGTGGGGGAAGGTGGGGAGGTGGGGGGGAGGGGTGGAGAGGAGGCAGGGAGGTGGGGGGGAGGGGTGGGGAGGGGGCGGGGAGGTGGGGGGAGGGGGTGGGGGGCGGGGAGGTGGGGAGGGGGTGGGGGGCGGGGAGGTGGGGAGGGGGTGGGGGGTGTGGGGATGGGGTGGTGCGGGCCAGGCAGGGCGCGGGTTTGGTGAGGGCCGTGGTGCCGACCTGGCTTCCTCTCCGCTGCCTCCGGATGCTCCAGGCCAGGAGACGTTCAACGCCACCGGAGTCCTTCTGGGCCGCAACGGCTCCGTGGTCTCGGCCAGCTTCGACGGCTGGGCCACCGTCTCGGTGATCGCGTCTCCAACATCCTCCACGCCTCCGCCAGCCTCCCGCCCGAGTACCAGAACCGCACGGAGGGTCTCCTGGGTGAGGGCGGCTCGGACCTGCCTCTGAGGCTCCGCGGAGCCAACCGGAGCTCGGACTCCCACGCCGGCGGCCCGGGCAGCCCTGCTCGGCCTCCCTTTCTCCACCTCCTTGGAGCAGAACCCTCCGGGCACAGAGCAGGCCGGGAGCGGAGGGGCTTCTCCAGCCTCCCCCGAGGCTCCCTTCCTGTCCTCCTCCCGCTCTAAGGGAGCATCAGGGGTGGGCTCCGGGGAGGCGGGGGGCACAGCCATCCTTTCTCCCTTTCCTCTTGCTTCCCACACCCTCCCGCCCTCCTCCATCGCTGCCCGCGTTTCCTGCCGCCCCTCCCGCAGGCAGACGGGCAGGGTGTGAGGGCCCGTCCTCCCAGCTCCCCTGGAGGCCGGACAGCAGGTGCAAGAGCAGAGGCTGCCAGGCCCTGGCTTCTCCCCACTGAGTCCGCCGGATGCTCCCCAGGAAGGGGACAGCCGCGTGCCCAGGGTGGCCAACCTCCCACTCTGTCCCTCAGGGGTCTGGAATAACAATCCGGAGGACGACTTCAGGATGCCCAATGGCTCCACCATTCCCCAGGGAGCCCTGAGGAGATGCTTTTCCACTATGGAATGACCTGTGAGTCTGGGCCCCCTCGGGGCTGTCCCCCCCACCACCAGCCCACCTGCCTCTCTCTACCTGGAGGAGAGAATGGGGGATGTGGAGTGTCCTCTCTCCCTGCAGCAGGCATTTCCAGACTCAGAAGCTGGAAACCGCTCTGGCCCTGCACTCCCACCGCCCCGCTCCAAACCATATAAAGTGAGGGGTAGAGGTGGACACAAATGGAATAAGGCTGAGTGCCATGCCTGGTACCATCGCGCTCTGTGTGTTACACGGCAGATCGACGGGACAGGCCTCCTTGGCAAGAGGAATGACCAGCTGCCTTCCAACTTCACCCCTGTTTTCTACTCACAACTGCAAAAAAACAGCTCCTGGGCTGAAGATTTGATCTCCAGCTGTGACGGAGACAGCTCATGCCATCTATGACACCCTGGCCCTGCGCAACCCAAGCATCGGACGTCACACGAGGGAAGTCAGTAAAAAATACGAGCAGGTGAACGCCACCCTCAGTAAGTGGCCCGAGGCCCCGGGGGGCCTTTTCAGAGTCGGGAGCAGATGAGGAGCTGCCCTTGCCTGGCCCTGCTTTTCCCTGTGCATCTGCTTTCATTGAGCAGATTCTTTCACTCCTGTTATTCCTCTGCCCAAACCCTTCAGTGACTTTCCCGGCTCTCTCCATCCTTGCAGTGGCCTTCGGCCCAGTTCAGCTTCTCAGAGCTCTTCTCCCAGTGCTGGACCCCTTCCCAGCCTCCTGCACTCCATCCTAGTGCTGGACCCCTTCCCAGCCCCCTCTATCCTAGTGCTGGACCCCTTCCCAGCCCCCTCCACTCCATCCTAGTGCTGGACGCCTTCCCAGCCCCCTCCACTCCATCCTAGTGCTGGACCCCTTCCCAGCCCCCTCCACTCCATCCTAGTGCTGGACGCCTTCCTAGTCCCCTCCACTCCATCCTAGTGCTGGACGCCTTCCCAGCCCCCTCCACTCCATCCTAGTGCTGGACGCCTTCCCAGCCCCCTCCACTCCATCCTAGTGCTGGACGCCTTCCCAGCCCCCTGCACTCCATCCTAGTGCTGGACCCCTTCCCAGCCCCCTCCACTCCATCCTAGTGCTGGACCCCTTCCCAGCCCCCTCCCCTCCATCCTAGTGCTGGACGCTTTCCCAGCTCCCTCCACTCCATCCTAGTGCTGGACCCCTTCCCAGCCCCCTCCACTCCATCCTAGTGCTGGACCCCTTCCCAGCCCCCTCCCCTCCATCCTAGTGCTGGACGCTTTCCCAGCTCCCTCCACTCCATCCTAGTGCTGGACCCCTTCCCAGCCCCCTCCACTCCATCCTAGTGCTGGACGCCTTCCCAGCTCCCTGCACTCCATCCTAGTGCTGGACCCCTTCCCAGCCCCCTGCACTCCATCCTAGTGCTGGACCCCTTCCCAGCCTCCTGCACTCCATCCTAGTGCTGGACGCCTTCCCAGCCCCCTCCACTCCATCCTAGTGCTGGACCCTTTCCCAGCCCCCTGCACTCCATCCTAGTGCTGGACCCCTTCCCAGCCCCCTCCACTCCATCCTAGTGCTGGACGCCTTCCCAGCTCCCTCCACTCCATCCTAGTGCTGGACCCCTTCCCAGTCCCCTCCACTCCATCCTAGTGCTGGACGCCTTCCCAGCCCCCTCCACTCCATCCTAGTGCTGGACGCCTTCCCAGCCCCCTCCACTCCATCCTAGTGCTGGACCCCTTCCCAGCCCCCTCCACTCCATCTTAGTGCTGGACCCCTTCCCAGCCCCCTCCACTCCATCCTAGTGCTGGACGCCTTCCCAGCCTCCTGCACTCCATCCTAGTGCTGGACCCCTTCCCAGCCCCCTCCACTCCATCCTAGTGCTGGACGCCTTCCCAGCTCCCTCCACTCCATCCTAGTGCTGGACCCCTTCCCAGCCCCCTCCAATGCATCGTAGTGCTGGACCCCTTCCCAGCCCCCTCCACTCCATCCTAGTGCTGGACGCCTTCCCAGCCCCCTCCACTCCATCCTAGTGCTGGACGACTTTCCAGCCCCCTCCACTCCAGCCCCGCAGGCTCCTCTGTGTTCTTCAAACACGCCAGGTGTGCTCAGCTCCCAGGCTTCACACATGCTGTTCTCTTGCCTGGAATACCCTTCCTTCCCTGGACAGCCACATGCTTGCCCCTCACCTCCTTTACGTCTTCATTCCAATGAACCCTCCTCGGCGAAGCCTCTCTTGGCCGCCCTGTCTAAAATGTCACATTCACCCACACTTCGTGTTTGCCTTCTCTACTTTATTTTTTTCTCCTTAGCATTTATAATTACTCAACCTATTTTATAATTTTCACAGGTATCTTTTTTATTATTTGTTCATGACTGTATCCTCACCACCCGGAACAGTGCCAGCCACTTAACTCCATAAATATTTGTTAAATGACTGACTGAACGAATGCGTGAAGCAACTATGAAATGGAAATGGCAGGGCTCCGAGAAACAGACCCGTGAAGAGGTTTCACTCCCTCTCTATTTCTGGACAAATGTAATGTCCGTTTAGATGTGACCCTCCAGGTTTTGTGTGTGTGTGTGTGTGTGTGTGTGTGTGTGTGTGTGTTTTGACGGAGTTTCGCTCTTGTTGCCCAGGCTGGAGTGCAGTGACGCGATCTTGGCTCATCGCAGCCTTGGCTCATCTGCCTCCCGGGTTCAAGCGATTCTTCTGCTTCAGCCTCCTGAGTAGCTGAGATTACAGGCACCCGCCACCATTCCTGACTAATTTTGTATTTTTAGTAGAGACAGGTTTTCACCATGTTGGTCAGGCTGGTCTCGAACTCCGGACCTCAGGTTATCCGCCAGCCTCGGCCTCCCAAAGTGCTGGGATTACAGACATGAGACACCCAGCACCCTTCAGGTTTTCAGCCCTTTGCCAAAGGTAGAACCCTGTAATGGTCTAAACAAATCTGCTCTCTAATTCACTTTTTGTCATACCCAGCATAGCACCGTGTCCAGGAAAGAATCTGAAAGGAGCTCTTTTTGAGGAGGTTGGGGGAGAGAAAGAGGCTAAAGATTTGGCTAGGTGGGCAGTACAGTCCCAGCCTGCTGTGCGTCAGTCAAGAGCAGGTACACAGAATAACTCCTTCTTCCAGAGGTGGGTCACAGTCCTGGGAATGCCTCATACATATTAGAGTTGAGAAAGAGAGGAGGCTGATAAAGCAGGAGACTGTCCTGCCTTGGAACTCCCATTCCCTCTTTGTGTTTCAGATCAGTACCCGCCCTCCATCAATGGTGGTCGTGTGGTTGAAGCCTACAAGGGGCAGACCACGCTGATTCAGTACACCAGCAATGCTGAGGATGCCACCTTCACGCTCAGAGACAGCTGCACCGACTTTAAACTCTTTGGTAAGAATATTTGGCTGGGGAGTGGGGAGGTGGGTAGGGGATGAGGTCAGAGTCAAACTTTGGGAAATTCTGCATTGCTGTACCCAGCAACACTTGCCGTCACTCTTTCATTTGAATATCCAGGACCGGTATTTCCGAGGAGCGATACCTGTAACTCAAATAGGTGCCCCCCAGTAAGTAGTAGTGACGGGCTTATGGCAGTTTGGCCAGATAGCTAGAGTGACTCTGGGCACATAGAACTGATTCAAGGCTGGGCACGGTGGCTCACACCTGTCATCCCAGTGCTTTGGGAGGCCGAGGCAGGAGGATCACCTGAGGTCAGGAGTTTGAGACCAGTCTGGCCAACATGGTGAAACCCCGTCTCTACTAAAAATACAAAAAAATAGCCAGGCATGGTGGTGCATGCCTGTAATCCCAGCTACTCAGGAGACTGAGGCAGGAGAATCACTTGAACCCAGGAGGCAGATGTTGCAGTGAGCTGAGATCACATCACTGCACTTCAGCCTGGTGACAGAGCGAGACTCTGTCTCAAAAAAAAAAAAAAAAAGATTCGAAGATCATTTAATCTCAATCTGATCATATACAGTCATCTTTAGTCATTATGCATTCACCAAATTATTAGAATAATCAAGTGCAACGTTTAAAATGACCAATTTACAACATTTTTATATCTATTAAAGGAAGGATCTAATGTAGGACAAGATTTAAAGAAATATAAAAAATACTTTTGTTTGGTACCTTTCTTGCTCTTTTTGTCTGGTAACCATGTTTACCTAGCCGTGTCTCTCCTTGTCTGGTTTCCTGGGCTAGGACCCAGTAAAGTGCCATCGCTCCCTCTCCGTAAAGGTGTTAGAGACCCTGAGCCCTACATCCACGATCAGGGCCAAAGGGTCCAAGCACAAGGGATGCTGCTTTCGTCTGTTGCCAGCACTAATTCAAAGGGTCCAAGGGCATCAAAGGGATGCCACTTTCTGTCTGTTGCCAGCACTAATTCTGCGGGTGACTGTTCTTGGCTAAATCAAAGCCCCAGGGGGCATATTCTGCGTTCTCTTTGCCTCTCTGCCTGATGTTCCTTCTCCCCGTGTCTCAGAAGGGACTGCTTTGCCTGCATCCCTTTTGCCCCACGTGCGTCCTCCCAGGTGCGAGACAATGGCATTGAGAGGTTTTCTTCTCCACGGGCCCTACCCCTGAAGGACGATGGTCTGGAAATTACGTTCGTCTATTCTCTGTCACTTCCTTTCAATCTGCTGTTTTAAGGAGACTTTCTTATTTTCTTGAAAAATATAAATTTGATCAGAAGATATGTAGTAGTGTTTCACTACAGTCTGGTGTCTGAAGGGGGTGTCTGGGAAAGGTCCAGGAAGTGGGGGGTGGGTGAGAAATCAGGGCAAAGGATGGGGCTGCTGTGAGAGTGAAGCCAGTTTGGCCGGCAGCGCAGCCTGAGGAGGTGTCTGGAGGATTCTGGCCTTGATCCTCCATCCCCCAGGATGTCCCATCCTGGTGTGAGCCCAGCCAGGGCTGCCCTTTGGGGTTTCTTCAGGAGGAAACTGCTTTCCCCTCTGTGGCATTCCCCGCTACAATCAGTATGTTGGACTGGTGCCACCTCCTTCCAGCTGGGAGCGTGACCAGGATCACCCCCGATACCAGCCTTGCTCAAAGGAAATGACAATGAGATTTGTCTGGAGAGGGGGGAAGATGGCCTGAGAGGGGTGGGGGAAGCCCCGTATCAGCAATCAGGGTGTTAGATAAGGATGCATCAGACCACAGAGCTGAGGAGTCTCCCAGCTCTCCACATTCTCATCTTCCCCGGGGCAGAGAATGGGACGTTGCTGTGGACACCCAAGTCGCTGGAGCCATTCACTCTGGAGATTCTAGCAAGAAGTGCCAAGATTGGCTTGGCCTCTGCACTCCAGCCCAGGACCGTGGTCTGCCATTGCAATGCAGAGAGCCAGTGTTTGTACAACCAGACCAGCAGGGTAGGCAACTCCTCCCTGGAGGTGAGTGTTGGGAGGCGCGTGAGGAGTTTCTGTGCCGAGGGGAGAGGAAATGGGAGTGGAATGGATGCTGTGATTCTGCCTGTCTTGGGTGTGTCTGTGTTGGGAGGTGGGTGGAGCAGATTCCAGTCTCAGGCCATAAACTCACATGGGAAGAAAGAGAACTTTCTGGCCGGGTGCGGTGCCTCACGCCTTTAATCTCAGCACTTTTGGAGGCTGAGGCAGGCAGATCACAAGGTCAGGAGATCAAGACCATCCTGACCAACATGGTGAAACCCCATCTCTACTAAAAATACAAAAATTAGCTGGGCGTAGTGGCGGGTGCCTGTAGTCCCAGCTACTCGGGAGGCTGAGGCAGGAAAATCGCTTGCACCCGGGAGGAGGAGGTTACAGTGAGCCAAGATCGCACCACTGCACTCCAGCCTGGGCAGCAGAGCGAGATTCCATCTCAAAAAGAAAGAAAAGAAAGGAAAGAAAGAAGGAGGGAAAGGAAAGGAGAGAGAGAGGGAGGGAGAGAGAGAGGGAGGGACAGAGAGAGAGGGAGGGAGAGAGAGAGATGGAGGGAGAGAGAGAGAGAGAGAAAGTATATTGGAGAAAAAGAAAGAAAGAAGAAAGAAAAAGAAAGGAAGGAAGGAAAGAGGAAAGAATCTTTCTTTATTGCTTATAGTTCAACTGGATTTTTATCTCCCACCTCCCCTTCTGCCAGGTTGGCAGGAAACTTCCACCTCTGTCTTTCTCACAGCGCCCAGTGGTTCCCAGTTCCACAGCTCTGCGGCGAAGCCCAGCAGAGGGCCCTGCGGTGTGGGGTGGAAGGTGGTCACGGGTCCCTGGGCCTGGGTCCACACAGTTTCCATCACAGCTCCGCCCCACAGGGCCCTGCGGTGAGAGGTGGAAGGTGGTCACGGGTCCCTGGGCCTGGGTCCACACAGTTTCCATCACAGCTCCGCCCCACTTCCCCTTCAGACCCAGGGAGAGGCACTGCTGCTTCTATGCCTTGCTCAAACACAGGACACCTTTTCTGAGGCCGCTTACAGTCCCGTCTGCCTAGAAGCACCCCACAGCCATTTCTCCCTAGGACGTCATCATCACGGTGCTGGGAAGAGAGCTGTGGGTCCCTCTATCTTGACACCTCCAAGCCCCTTTGCTTTCTCTTTTACTATCTCCTTCCAGCTAAAAGAAACATCTTTTCCAGTTTGGAGAAACTACTTCTCCATGTTTCTAGCCAAGATACTTGGCCTAATTCCACGACTCTTGTCCTATCTGCTTTTTTATTTTTATTTTTGGTTGTAAAGGAAGAGCCAGAAAGGAAAGTGTTTATCTGGCAAAACAAAACTACCTCCTTCACCACTTACACACACACACACACGCACACACAGACACACACACACATCCTTCTGAAGCATGAGCAGAGAATGGGTACTTGAAAGGGATAGAGGTAGGGATGGTTGGTGGGGTAGGGGGTAGAAAAGGATAAAATACACAATGGGAAAAAGAGAGATTGAAATCAATATGCTATTCCATAGATCCCCAAATATCCACTCTTGGGAGTAGCAAGTGTTAGAGGATTCCATTTTAGGGAGATTCCCTGAGTCGCTTCAGTAAGGGAGTTAGAAAGGGGAGCGCAGGGAGCTTGGTGAGGTCTCGGAACTGCAGCCTTTGCTAAGCTGTTGTTCTGGCTGCTGCGTTTTCTCACAGTGCTCAGCAGGGAGGCTCTGTCTTCTTGGTTTGGGAGTCAGCAAGGGAGGTCAATTTCAGCTTATATGAAATCCAGTTTGCAGGCCACATAGGAGCCTGAGGCAGGCAGATTGCTTGAGCTCAGAACTTTGAGACCAGCCTGGGCAATATGGCAAGACCCTGTCTCTACTAAAAATCAAAAAATTAGCTGGGCGTGGTGGCATATGCCTGTAATCTCAACTATTTGGGAGGCTGAGGCACAAGAACTGCTTTAACTTGGGAGGGGGACATTGCAATGAGCCGAGATCGAGACACTGCACTGCAGCCTGGGAAACAGAACGAGACTGTCTCATTAGGAAAAAAAAAAAAAAAGCAGAAGAAAAATACAAAAATGAGTGGGCGTGGTAGTGCATGCCTGTAGTCCCAGCTCCTCAGGAGGCTGAGGTGGGAGGATGGCTTGAACCTGGGAGGTGGAGTTTTCAGTGAGCCAAGATCAAGACATTGCACTCCAGCCTGGGCAACAGAGTGGGACCCTGTCTCAAAATAAATAAGGAATCCAGTTGTCAAGCAATAGGACATACATGGATACATATACACATGGATGCATACACATATGGATACATACATGATACATACATCATACATACATGGATACACATATACATACATGAATACATACATGGATACATACATGGATACATACACATATGGATACATACATGGATACATACACACATGGATACACATATACATGGATACATACACATATGGATACATACATGATACATACATGGATACACATATACATACATGAATACATACACACATAGATACATACATGGATACATACACATATGGATACATACATGGATACATACATATATACATGGATACATTCATTCATTTATTAATGCTTCAATCATTCATGCATCCCCCATCTTACTCTAGAAAGGATTTCAGGCAGAGAGCTAGAGTGTGAGAGGGAAGAGGCTGAGATCCTGGTGCAGGGCCAGGCAGGGGGTTAGGGTAAACAATGACCCAGGGAGGCCAACTGGGCAGGACTACCGTGTGGCTCTAGGCAGGGCCTTGCTGCCCCACGGCCTGATCAGGAAGGTGCTTAGCAGGTGCTGGTGGGGCTAAGACATGACTCAGGGTCCACGGGTTCTCAGGCCAAAGGGGTCAGTCAGAAACACCCAGAAGCCCTTCCCAGTTTGGTCTCCTGGCCGCCCGTGATCAGCAACCCTCCTCCAGGTGGCTGGCTGCAAGTGTGACGGGGGCACCTTCGGCCGCTACTGTGAGCGCACCGAGGATGCCTGTGAGGAGCCGTGCTTCCCGAGTGTCCACTGCGTTCCTGGGAAGGGCTGCGAGGCCTGCCCTCCAAACCTGACTGGGGATGGGCTGCACTGTGCGGGTGAGCTGGGAACAGGGCCTGGAGCAGGCGCTTCTGGGAGCAGCTGATAGCTCAAGGGTGTAGATAGCCAAAGGCAAACCATTTCTCTCCTTTTTCCAGCAGATCTTTAGAATGCTCAATCTAGGCAGGTATGGGAAATCTAGGCAGGCCTGGAAAGGGGGTGGTGGATGGTGTGGGGCTGAAGGAGAAGAGGTTGTACAGGCATAGGGGAGGGGACGGGGCTGGGCATCCCTGAGGCATTGACAGGGGAAGCCCCCGGCGAAAGACTGAAGATGGTTTGGGGAGGAGACTTCAGCAGCCGCCAGGGAACCAGGCAAGCTGGGTCCTCGGGATCCCTGGGGATCTTCAGAGACGCGAGGCCCGGGATCTCTGCATCTCACGAGTCAGGACGTTTGGAGGGGCTGGCGTGGGGATCCGGCAGCAAAGGTGCCTGATTTTCCCTTTCAGTCCTCCCAGCCTTCTGTTCCTCCCACTCTGAGCCGCCAGAGCCTGATGAGGGAGAGCACAGCGAGGCCTTTACCAAGCCCCCTAAGGCACCCAAATAAAACCTACAGATCGCTGTGCCTTCAGAGCTGAGGCCAGAGTGGGTAGAACCGCAGCTTTTATAAAGGCAGAAAAGGAGATGGACATGAGAGGGGAGGGTGTGAGGAAAGCCGATTGGGGGCCCCCCTCTGCCAGCCTTCGGGTCCTTTCTGAAGCAGAGGGTCTGAGAAACACTCCAGTCCCTCCCCAGAAGTGGAAGAATACCTGCCTGGTCGGGGAAAGGGGTTGTCCTGCAGAGAAACGCCTGGAAAAGGGAGGAAGGATGGTTTGGGGTTCCGAGTGGCCCGAAGCGGAACACTGGGGGAAAGAAAGCCTGTCCCGGAGCGGGTTTCCACAGGCTGGGCTGTCCCTCTGCTGCCCAGCGCGCTGCTGCTGACCTCCCTACTCACTCTGCAGCTGTGGGGAGCTCTTTCCTGTGTCGGAACCAGTCCTGCCCTGTGAATTGCTGCTACAATCAAGGCCACTGCTACATCTCCCAGACTCTGGGCTGTAAGCCCACGTGCACCTGTCCCCCGGCCTTCACCGACAGCCGCTGCTTCCTGGCTGGGAACAACTTCAGTCCAACTGTCCACCTAGGTACCGCCTGGGCCCCGCCCTCTCACCCCCCACCCCGCCTGGGCCCCGCACTCTCACCCCCGCACTCCGCCCACCTTTGGGGAAGATGAGGAAGCTCTGGGGTCACAGGACAGAGCTCCAGATTTCTCTGGGATGGTGTAAGGTGCGGGCTGTGGAAAGCTGTCACGGCAAGGACCACGGGCCTGTGTGGCCTATGGAGGAAGGACGGAGGCAGAGACCTCACAGCTGGCTCAGTGAGATGAGCGTCGGGGAGGCCCAGAGCATAGTGGAGTGAGCGCTAGGGTGAGGGCCACTTCTCCCGGCTTGTTCAGCGACCTTCTGTCAGGGTGGAATGTAGGCTGAGGGCCACTTCTCCCGGTTTCTTCAGTGACCTTCTGTCACTGGAATGGAGCAGTCGGCCTGGGCTGGCCCGACAGACTTTTGGGTAAGTCTGGGTAAACCGTGGGGTGATGATACATTTGCTTCTCCCATCTCCAGAACTTCCCTTAAGAGTCATCCAGCTCCTGCTCAGTGAAGAGGAAAATGCCTCCATGGCAGAGGTCAACGCCTCGGTCAGTGCTGCAGGCCGAGCTCTGGGTGGGAGGGGGCGCTTGGCGGGTTCAGGCGAGGGCGGAACCATCACTGTGCGGCCTTCGTCTTGTCATCCATCTGGATTCAACTGCCAGAGGAGGCCGGAGCCTCTTGCCCCATGGGAGGTGCAGGGCATTAGGAAGTGAGGAAGGCCCGGGACAGAAACCTCAACTCATCATAAGCAGAGGCCAGGGTGCCAAGTCACCCCAGCCGAGACCTCTAAGCATCTTGGTTATGATCTGAAAGAAACTAAAGGACATTTCACCTCCAGGGAGTCTTCCCTGACTTCCCAGAGGGAACGGGCAGCTCCCTCTTCTTGGCTGCCATGCCATACCTCAGTCACAGGCAAAGTGGCACAACTGCTGAGTGGTTGGGGCTCTAGAACCCTGCACACTCAGAATCAGAATCCCTGCTCTGCCCCTCACTGGAGCAGGTGTGCTAACTAGACACATCATATAACAGGTCATCTGTAAACACGGGGACAATCATAGCACCTGAGTCAACAGGCCGTATCACCGTTTAAATGAGAACGTGTGTCAAGCATTTAGTCCAGTGCCTGACACACAGGTATTCAAACATGATGATTATTTTACTACTGCAAGCCTAGCACTCCCCACTCCTCACTCCCAACTCCCCACTCCACTCTACTCCCCACTCCACACTCCACTCCCCACTCCACACTCCACTCCCCACACTCCACTCCCCACTCCCCACTCCCCACTCCCCACTCCCCACTCCCCACTCCACACTACACTCCACACTCCACACTCCACTCCCCACACCATACTCCACTCCCCACTCCCCACTCCCCACTCCCCACTCCCCACTCCCCACTCCCCACTCCCCACTACACTCCACACTCCACACGGTAAAATCTGTTGACATTTCTCACCTGCGCCAGACAATGCGCTCTTTGAGTTTAGACTCCACCTAAGTCACCTTGACACCCCCAGCCCCTGACCATCTCCTAGGTCTAAACAACCCGTGTTCAATATACTGGGGAGGAGGTCATGAGTCACGCGTCAGAGGCAAGGCAGGGGCCATTCATGGCAGAGTCTCCGCTCGTCATATGAGGCCAAGGAGGGGGACAGAATGGAAAACCCTTCACTCTCAACAAACATTATTAAGCAAGGACCCATGACAGTCACTGCGCTAGGCTGGACTGCGAGGGTGCAGAGACGGGTGAGGAAGGTGCTGGGGTCCTGGGGCTCCCGTTCCAGGAGGAAACAGGGATGAATACACCCATCAAGGTGGGAGGGGGTCTCCCCTCTGGATGAGGCCTCACCCCCACCCCCATCTGCCATCGTCTGGCCTAGGTGGCATACAGACTGGGGACCCTGGACATGCGGGCCTTTCTCCGCAACAGCGAAGTGAAACGAATGTAAGTGGGACTGTGTCCCCCTGAGCCCCCAGATCCTCTTCCTCATCCCCCGCCCCCTAGCCCCCCAGGCCCCCTCACCGTCGCCCTCCCACACAGTAATTCCCCAGCACCGGCCTCGGGAAGCCCCATTCAACAGTGGATGGTCATCTCGGAGTTCCAGTACCGTCCTCGGGGCCCCGTCATCGACTTCCTGAACAACCAGCTGCTGGCCGCGGTGGTGGAGGCGTTCTTATACCACGTTCCATGGAGGAGTGAGGAGCCCAGGAACGACGTGGTCTTCCAGCCCATCTCCAGGGAAGACGTGCGCGATGTGACAGCCCGTGAGTCCGTCCATTCCGGGGACACTATGGGGGTCACTGCGGGGGGCGGGTAAACAGAGGTGCTTCAGCCCACACAAACAAGCTAATTCAGTTTTTCTGTTTGTTTGGTTTTGAGCGAAAATGTGAACATTTTATCCAGCTGCTTGTTAGATTCAAGAGCAGGAGCAGCCAGCACTGCTAAGGCAGTCATGTACACAGCTTCACGGAGCAAGTACCCAGCCAGGGTACTTGCTGACTATGGCTGCTAATAAAACAGCAGCAGTTTATTTTCATAAAATTGCTAATAGTTTTCTTAAAATGCCATTGCACTTAAACATACACAGGGACACCCCCATCGTCTCTGCCCTCCAGCGGGAGGATTTGAAGCTGGAGACTGGAGACTAGCCAGGGACAGAGGCAACTACTCCCTGAAATGATGTCACCCTGTGCAAGCACCTTCCCCAGGCCAGGCCAGGCCTCAACACCCCCCAGCACCTTCCCCAGGCCAGGCCTCAACACCCCCCACCACCTTCCCCAGGCCAGGCCTCAACGCCCCCAAGCACCTTCCCTAGGCCAGGCCAGGCCTCAATACCCCCCACCACCTTCCCCAGGCCAGGCCAGGCCTCAACACCCCCTAGCACCTTCCCCAGGCCAGGCCAGGCCAGGCCTCAACACCCCCAAGCACCTTCCCCAGGCCAGGCCTCAACACCTCCAAGCACCTTCCCCAGGCCAGGCCAGGCCTCAACACCCCCAAGCACCTTCCCCAGGCTAGGCCTCAGCACCCCCATCTGAAAATGAGATGGGATTTCTGAGCCCCCTTTCAGTGCTGACAGCCCCTGGTTCTCCCGGAACAGGAATAAGTTGGCAAGCTTGTCAGAGAAACAAAGGAATAACACATCCTATTTTCTGTATAGGGCAGAGAACAGGGCAGGGGCCGCCTCAAACACAACAGAAACTGCTGTTTTACTTGGGTCTGGGACCAAGCAAGAGCTTCTCCCAGAATCCAGGCTAAGCCAGCTCTCTCCCGGAGCAGTGAGTGAAATCCCTCAGAACTACTGTATGTTGGGGAGTTGGGGTAGGAGGTGCAGGGAGGCAAGCCCTGACTATGCAATTAAGGAAAACCTATAATTTTTATTATACAAGCATCATATGCTTATTGCAGAAACTTTAGGAAACACAAACTTAACAAAAAGAAAAGAGGAAAAAACCCTGTAATCCCAACCCCCAGAGAGACAACAATATTTCGTACATATCCTTCTGAACTTTCTCTTATGCCTAGAAACCTTCATACATCCATTTTTTATTGAAGGATCAAATCATTCATAATGTTGGATAACCTGCTCGTTAAACAATTGTGAAGAGATTGTCTCATATATTGTGTCCATATTCCCATTCGACATATTATAATGGTATGTTTGAATATAGTGTCACATTTTAAAATACATTATAATAATCATTACCATTCTTTGAGTGCTTACTGTGTGTCAGGCAGTGTACTGAGTACTGTGGACACATTATCTCATTTAGATCTCACAGCAGCATAAGTGCTATTATGATCATTTCCTTTTAAAGATAAGGAAACTGAAGCTGAAAGAGTGAAGGAATGTTCCCTGAATTCCACATCTAGTTACTAGTAGAGTTTCAGTTTCCACCCAGGTCTGGCCACCCTCAAAGCATGTGCTCTTCAGGAAAGCATTTTCTATAGGAAACTTTTTTCCATAGGAACCTTTTCCCATAGGAACCTTTTTCCGTAGGAAACTTTTTCCATAGGAACCTTTTTCCCTAGGAAACTTTTTCCATAGGAACCACCATCCCTTGGTAAGTATGTGCAGTAGTTTACTTAACCAGACCCCACTTCTGAAACGTTACTGTTATCCACCACGCTGATCTGAATGTCCAGGGACATACGTATCTGTGCACTTCTTTAATTATTTCTCAGGATAAACACCCGAAAAGGAATTCGTGGCTGAAAAGGTATTGATTTAGTATTCATCAGTTGCTTTCTGTGTTAATCTGTGTCCTTCCCGACAGTGAACGTGAGCACGCTGAAGGCTTACTTCAAATGCGTTGGCCGGGGCCGGGCCCGGGGCCGGGGCCGGGCCCGGGGGTGTGACTGCGCACCTGTGGCCGGCATCCTTGCTGCCCAGGTGCAGCTGACTGCACGTGCAGCTGAACTCACACAAGGTTTTTGGTTTTTTGAGACGGAGTCTTGCTCTGTCCCCCAGGCTGGAGTGCAGTGTTGCAATCTCGGCCCACTGCAACCTCCACCTCCCAGGTTCAAGCTATTCTGCCTCACCTCCCTAGTAGCTGGGACTACAGGTGCGCACCACCACACCTGGATAATTTTGTATTTTTAGTAGAGATGGGGTTTCACCATGTTGGCCAGTCTGGTCTCGAACCCCTGACCTCAAGTGATCCGCCCGCCTCAGCCTCTCAATGTGCTGGGATTACAGGCGTGAGCCCCCGCGCCGGCCCAGGCCCATGTTTTTAAAGCCCACACGTGCCTCCTTTGCCCAGTGGTCTCACTTCAGCACGGCCTCAGGGCTGACTCAGTCTCTCCGGAGAGTGGGGCGAGCCCAGCCTCTCCTACAGAACCTCTTTTTCCCCAGCAGAAGAGAAGGGGCTGGGAGGCTGAGCTCCCGCCTCTGACCACCTGTCTCTCTCTCGGTCCCCAGCTGTGTGTCCTTCTCCATCTACACGGCCTGGGGCGAGCACTGTGAGCACCTGAGCATGAAACTCGACGCGTTCTTCGGCATCTTCTTTGGGGCCCTGGGCGGCCTCTTGCTGCTGGGGGTCGGGACGTTCGTGGTCCTGCGTTTCTGGGGTTGCTCCAGGGCCAGGTTCTCCTATTTCCTGAACTCAGCTGAGGCCTTGCCTTGAAGGGACAGCTGTGGCCTAGGTTACCTCAAGACCCACCTCATCCTCACCACACACTTAAGGCGCCATTGCTTTTGGGAGACTGGAAAAGGGAAGGGGACTGAAGGCTGTCAGGATTCTTCAAGGAGAATGAATACCGGGAATCAAGACAAGACTATACCTTATCCACAGGCGCAGGTGCACAGGGGAGGCCATAAAGATCAAACATGCATGGATGGGTCCTTACGCAGACACACCCACAGAAGGACACTAGCCTGTGCACGCGCGCGTGCATACACACACACACACACAAGAGTTCATAATGTGGTGATGGCCCTAAGTTAAGCAAAATGCTTCTGCACACAAAACTCTCTGGTTTACTTCAAATTAAACTCTATTTAAATAAAGTCTCTCTGACCTTTTGTCAAAACCAGGAATTCCATTCCTGATTTTCTTCTGGTGGCCGAAGAGCTGGGCACAGGCTTCTCCCAACCATCAGAGGGCACAGTGTGTGGAGGTTAAGTGCTGGGCAGGCGGTGGAGCAGTAGGGGCAGCTGGATCCAGTCCTAATCAGCGCGGTTACCCATGCTGGAAACCCTCAGCTGCTGCACCCCAACCTTGCTTCATGCTCCACATCACCTTCTTCTTCCCCCACCCCAGCACAGGCCAAAGCTTCGCCCGCTAAGGAGGAAAGCGAAAGAGATACCCTAAGATGGAGTGCCCCAGACTCTCTCCCAGACTCTCTCCCAGGACCCCTCCCTGCCTGCCTGTCCATCAATTTCACAAAAGTCATAAAAGGATCAATGTACAGTGTGTTTTTCTGTCTGGTGGCTGTCCCCACCACCTGTGTTTCATGGAAGAGGTATTAAACCATTTCAGCTCCAATTCCAGGGACCAACTCAAGAAACCTGCCATCACCCCACCCTTAGATCTGGAGGACCCGATCCCTAATATACCTTCTCTGTCCTTTCCTGGACCCCGGATGGAGTCTTCTGAGGTTCTCCATCCCACAGCCCTTCACCTCTACCCTGCCTCCACTTGTCCCCAGCAACCTGATCAGCTTCCACATAATCCTCTCAGCAGGCAGGACTTTTACACCTATCTGGTGTAATAACTCCAACACAATTGGTCCACAATTCCTGTGTCTAGAAAATCTCAATTCCAACTTTATGCAGAAACTAGGTAGCTGCCTCTTAGTTCTAAATCCCAAATCCCTGAAGAGAGAATCTGACTGGTCCAATTTACATCAGTTGTTTATGCCTGGTCCAATAAAATGCAGTCATGGGTCAGAAAGGAGGTCACATGGTGCAAAGCAGGTGTTCAAGCTCATTCCTGCGGGTGGGTAAGTGCTGCTGAAGGAAGCTCCCAAAGGAATATCTTTGGTTGGGCACGGTGGCTCACGCCTGTAATCCCAACACTTTGGGAGGCCGAGGCGGGCAGATCACTTGAGGCCAGGAGTTTGAGACCAGCCTGGCCAACATAGTGAAACCCTGTCTCTACTAAAATACAAAAATTTGCTGGGCATGATGGCACATGCCTGTAATCCCAGCTGCTCAGGAGGCTGAGGCAGGAGAATCTCTTCAACCCAGGAGGCGGAGGTTGCAGTGAGCTGAGATTGTGCCACTGCACTCCAGCCTGGGCAACAGAGCAAGACTCTGTCTCAAAAAAAAAAAATATATATATATATATATATATATATATAATCTTTGAATTAGGGTTCCCTAGAGGGTCAGGACTAACAGGATAGATGTATGTATAAAGGGGAGTTTATGAAGGAGTATCAACTCACACGATCACAAGGTGAGGTCCACAATAGGCTGTCTGCAAGCTGAGAAGCAGGGAAGCTAGTCTGAGTCCCAAGATCTCAAAAGTAGGGAAGCCGACAGTGCAGCCTTAAGTCTGTGGCCGAAGGCCCAAGAGCCCCTGACAAACCACCAGTGTAAATCCAAGAGTCCAAAAGCTGAAGAACTGGAAGTCCGACGTTCGAGGGCAGGAAGCATCCAGCACAAGAGAAAGATGAAGGCTGGAAGTCTTAGCCAGTGTAATCCTTCCACATTCCTCTGCCTGCTTTATTCTGGCTACGCTGGCAGCTGATTAGATTGTGTCTACCCAGACTGAGAGTGAGTCTGCCTCTCCCAGTCCACTGATTCAAATATTAGTCTCCGTTGCCAACACCCTCACAGAGAGACACCCAGGAACAATACGTTGCATCCTTCAGTCCAATCAAGTTGACACTCAGTATTAACCTTCACAGTCTTTGATCTGAGCAGACTCCAAACTTACATGGAGAATGACTTCTCCCAATAGGTGAAGCCACTCTCCTATGTACAAAGCTGTAGCTTTACCCTCATACACCCCAAAGTGAAATGTAATGAAGTCTCCATACAAAACTGTAGTCACAGCATTCATTTATCAAGAGAGCATACAGCACAGATGAGTTCGCTGGTGAATTTTAACAAATATTTAAGGGGAAATAATATCTATTTTCTGCAATCTTTTCCAGAAGATAGAAGCAGGAGGAATACTTCCTAAGTCATTTGTCACTGTCACCCTAATGCCAAAACTAGACAAAGACATTACAAGATGACTATAGACCAATATCTTTCACATAGATGCAAAAATTACCAACAAAATATTAGCAAATACAGTTCAACAATATGTAAAAAGAATTATAGGCCATGACCAACGGAGATTTATCCCAGGTATGCAAGACTGGTTCAATATTCAAAAATCAGCTAATGCAATCCGTTACATCAACAGGCTAGAGAAGAAAAATCACATGATTGGCTGGGCGCGGTGGCTCATGCCTGTAATCCCAGCACTTTGGGAGGCCGAGGCGAGCGGTTCACGAGGTCAGGAGATCGAGACCATCCTGGCTAACACGGTGAAACTCCGTCTCTACTAAAAACACAAAAAATTAGCTGGGCGTGGTGGCGGGCGCCTGTAGTCCCAGCTACTCGGGAAGCTGAGGCAGGAGAATGGTGTGAACCCAGGAGGTGGAGATTGCAGTGAGCCGAGATCATGCCACTGCACTCCAGCCTGGGTGACAGAGCGAGACTCTGTCTCAAAAAAAAAAAAAAAAAAAAAGAGAAAAATCACATGATCATATCAGTGGACACAGGAAAAGCATTTGACAAAATCCAACCCTGCTCATGATAAAAAAAAAAAAAAAAAAAAAACTCCCAGTAAATTAGAAATAGGAACTTCCTCAACTTGATAAAGGATATCTACAAAAACTTAGCCGGGTGTGGTGGCTGACGCCTGTAATCCCAGCACTTTGGAAGGCTGAGGCGGGTGGATCACAAGGTCAGGAGTTCGAGACCAGCCTGGCCAACATGGTGAAACCCCATCTCTACTAAAAATACAAAAATTAGCTGGGCATGGTGGCCGGCACCTGTAGTCCCAGCTACTTGGGAGGCTGAGGCAGGAGAATCAGCCCAGGAGGCAGAGGTTGCAGTGAGCCAAGATCGCACCACTGCACTCCAGCCTGGGTGACAGAGTGAGACTCTGTCACAAAAAATAAATAAATAAATAAAAGAATATCTACAAAAACCTACAGCTAACATCATCTTTAATGGTGAGAAACTAGATGCTTTCCCCTAAGATTAGGAACAAGGCAAGAATGTCCCCTCTCACCATCAATTCTCAACATCCTGCTGGAGGTCTTGGCCAATGCAACTAGACACAAAAGGGAAATAAAAGGTATACAGAATAAAAAGGAAGAAATAAAACTGCTTTGTTCACAGATGACACAATCATCTATGTAAAAAAATCTAAGCGTTGACAAAAGGAAAAAAACCCAGAACAAAGAAGCAATTTCAGCCAAGTTTCATGATATAAGGTTAGTGTCCCAACGTCAACGGCTTTTGTGTGTGCCAGCAAAGAACAACTGGAATTTAGAATTAAAAACATTTGAGCAAGACAGGAAACAAAAAAAGAAAAACTAATAATAAAATTAAATACATATTACCATTTACATTAGCATCCCCCAAAATGAAATACTGAGGTGTAAATGTAACAAAATATATACAAGAGCTTTATGAGAAAAACTATAAAACTCTGATGAAAGATATCAAAGAACTTCATAAATGGGATGACATTCTATGTTTATGAACAAGAAGACTCACTTTTTTTTTTTTTTTTTTTTTTGAGACAGAGTCTCCCTCTGTCACCCAGGCTGGAGTGCAGTGGTGCCATCTCAGCTCGCTGCAACCTCAGCCTCCCGGGTTCAAGCAATTCTCTTGCCTCAGCCTCATGAGTAGCTGGGATTACAGGCTCCCGCCACCACGCCTGGCTAATTTTTTTTTATTTTTAGTAGAGATAGGGTTTTGGCATTTTGGCCAGGCTGATCTCAAACTCCTGACCTCAGGTGATCCACCCACCTCGGCTCCCGAAATGCTGGGATTATAGGTGTGAGCCACCACACCAGGCCAGAAGACTCAATATGAAGATAGCAGTTCTCAATATTATCAAGATAGCAGCAGATCAAGATAGCCAACTTGATCTACAGATTCTACATAATAACACAATCTTAATCAAAATCCCAGGAAGTTATTTGTAAATATTGATAAACTGGCTCTAAAGTTTATGTGGAGAGGCAAAAGATCCAAAATAGCCAAATCAATATTGATGGAGAACAGTCAGAGGACTGATACCACCTGACTTCAAGGCTTACTCTAAAGCTATAGTCATGAAAACAGCATGATACTGGCAAAAGAATGAAAAATAGATCAATGGAACAGAATAGAGAGCCCAGAATATTAAAAGTAATATTTCTAATAGACCTGTATAAATGTGTCAACTGATCTTTGACAAAGCAGCAGGGGCCACACAATGGAGCAGAGATAGTGTTTTCAACAAATGACGCTGGGACAACCGGACATCTACAAGCAAAAAAAAAAAAAAAAATCTAGACACAGACATTATACCTTTCATAAAAACTCAAAATGAATCATAAACCTCAATAAAATGCAAAACTGTAAGACTCCCAGAAGATAACACAGGAGAAAATCTAAATGACCTTGAGTATGGTGATGACTTTTTAGATACAATAGCAAGGGCATGATCCATGAAGGAAATAATTGATGAGCTGAACTTCATTAACATTAAAAACTTCTTCTCTGTGAAAGGCAATGGCAAGAGAATGAAAATATTTGCAAAAGTCCCATCTGATTAAAGACTTTTATCTAAAATATACAAAGAGCCGGGTGCACTAGCTCAGACCTGAAATCCCAGCACTTTGGGAGGCTGAGGTAAGCGGATCACTTGAGGTCAGGCGTTGGAGACCAGCCTGGCCAACATGGTGAAACCCTGTCTCCACTAAAAATACAAAAATTAGCCAGGCATGGTGGCAGACGCCTGTAATCCCAGCTACTCAGGAGGCTGAGGCAGGATAATCGCTTGAACCCAGGAGGCAGAGATTGCAGTGAGCTGAGATTGCACCACTGCACGCCAGCCTGGGCAACAGAGTGAGACTCTGTCTCAAAAAATAATATTAATTAATTAATTAAATATACAAATAACTCTTACAACTCAACAATAAGAAAATGAACAACCCAGTTTTTTAAATGGGTAAAAAAACTGAACATACATATCCCCAAAGAAGATATTCACATGGCACATAAGCATCTACAAAGATGTTCAACATCATATGTCATTAGGGAACCGCAAACGACGCGAAACCAATACACAGCCATTAGAATGACCACAATCGCCAGGCACCGTGGCTCACACCTGTACTCAATACACACCTGTTAGAATGACCACAATCACCAGGCACCGTGGCTCACACCTGTACTCAATACACACCTGTTAGAATGACCACAATCGCCAGGCACCGTGGCTCACACCTGTACTCAATACACACCTGTTAGAATGACCACAATCACCAGGCACTGTGGCTCACACCTGTACTCAATACACACCTGTTAGAATGACCACAATCGCCAGGCACTGTGACTCACACCTGTACTCCCAGCACTTTGGGAGGCTGAAGCAGGAGGATCACTGGAGCCCAGGAGTTTGAGACCAGCCTGGGCAACAAAGCAAGATCCCATCTCTACAAAACATTAAAAAATTACATGGGCACGGTAGCATGTGGCTGTGGTCCCAGCTACTCTGGAGGCTGAGGTGGCAGGATTGCTTGAGCCCAGGAGGTTGAGGCTGCAGTGAGCCGTGATCCAGCCTTCACTCCAGCCTGAGCAATGGAGTGAGACCCTGTCTCAAAAGAAAAAGAACAAAAGAATGATCAAAATCCACAGCACTGAAAACTTCAAATGCTGTTCAGGATGTGGAGCAACAGGAACCCTCCTTCATTGCTGGTGGGAAGGCAACATGGTACAACCACTTTGGAAGACAATTCGGCAGTTTCTTTTTTTTTTTTGGAGAAGGAGTCTGGCTCTGTCACCCAGGCTGGAGTGCAGTGGCGCGATCTCGGCTCACTGCAAGCTCCACCTTCCGGGTTCACGTGATTCTCCTGCCTCAGCCTCCTGAGTATCTGGAACCACAGGTGCCCGCAATTTGGCAGTTTCTTACCAAACTAAACCATACTCTTACTATGCAGTCCAGCAATCACACTCCTTGGTATTTACCCAAAGGGACAGAAAACATTTTTGTCCACATGAAAACCTGCACATGGAGGTTTATAGCAGCTTTATTCATAATTTATAGCAGCTTTATTCATAATTGCCAAAACTTGGAAGCAACCAAGATGTCCTTCAGCAGGTGAACGAGTAAATAATCTATGGTACATTCAGACGAGGGAATATTATTCAGTGCTAAAATGAAATGAACTACACAGCCATGAAAATACATACAGAAAATTTAAATGCATATACTATGTGAAAGAAGCAATCTGAAAAGTCTATTTACCTTACAACTGCAATTATATGACACTCTGGAAAAGGTAAAACTATGGAGACAGTGAAAAGATCAGTGGTTGCCAGGGGTTGGGGATGAATAAGTGAAGCACAGAGGATTTTTAGGGCACGGAAACTAGTTATTTTTCTGTATGATGCTACAATGGCAGAAACATTTATGTTATTTTATTTTTTGAGACTGAGTCTCACTCTGTCGCCCAGGATGGAGTGCAGTGGTGTGATCTTGACTCGCTGCAACCACCGCCTCCCAGGCTCAAGCGGTTCTCCTGCCTCAGCCTTCCGTGTAGCTGGGATTACAGGTGTGCACCACCACACCCAGCTAATTTTTGTATTTTTAGTAGAGATGGGTTTTCGCCATGTTGGCCAGGCTGGTCTAGAACTCCTGATCTCAAGAGATCCACCCGCCTCGACCTCCCAAAGTGCTGGGATTACAGGCATGAGCCACTGCGCCTGGCCAGCCGATACATTGTTGAATAGAGAATGGAGAATATCCAACGCCAAAAATGCGCTGTCAACTCTGGACTTTGATGAGGATATGTTGACGTGGACGCATCGACTGTCACACATGTGCCACCTGGTGCAGGGCGTTGGTGGTGGGGGAGGCTGGGCATAGGTATATGCGTGTGTGGCAGGGGGTATATGGGAACTTTCTGTATTTTCCACTCAGGAAAATTTTGCTGTAAACCCAAAACTGCTCTAAAAAGTAAATTTTATTATTTAAAAGATGATTTTAAAATTAATATATTTAAATTTTTAAAAGAATTAAGCACACATGGCACTAAGGGGGCGGCTAGGGAGCCAACCGTCCGTCAGTTGTGAGGAAGGGGGAGGCCTGCAGGCATGAAGCAGCTGGTGAGACCGCCCTCACCTGGCCGCCGGAATCCCAATTCCATGAGGACTTTGTCATGTGACTCAAAGTCAGAGACAGCAGAAGGTCCAAAAGTTACAACTTACCTGAAATGCACCAGGCACTATTGGCAAAGGATTCACCCCCACCGTGGAAGGTATGTGAGTGCTGTGGGTGCCCTGTGTCAGCAACTGCGGAGAAGGGAAACCAGAAAGAGCAAAAGCAAAGTAGCGAGTGGGGAGCAGAACCACCCCAAACCCGAGGTCCCTCCTCCCCCGTCCACCTTCGGACACTAAGCAATGGAGGGAGTGGGAGGACAGAGTCTGTGTTTGATGGACAGCTCCTCCCGAGGCAGAGGAGAGGCCCAATACCTGGGAGAGGGTTGGAAGCTTGCTACCCCTGAAGGAGACCCACAGATTGGAGGGAAGAGAGGAGGCAGGGACCCTCGTGGGAGAGGATGCATTAAAAGTAGGGCTGTCTGGGCCAGGTGTGGTGGCTCACACCTATAATCCCAGCACTTTGGGAGGCCGAGGCAGGCAGGTCACCTGAGGTCAGGAGTTCAAGACCAGCCTGACCAACATGGTGAAACCCCGTTTCTACCAAAAATATAAAAAATTAGCTGGGTGTGGTAGTGCACACCTGTAATCCCAGCTACTTGGGAGGCTGAGACAGGAGAATCCCTTGAAACCAGGAGGCGGAGCTTGCAGTGAGCCGAGATGGCACCACTGCACTCCAGCCTGGGCAACAGAGCGAGACTTGGTCTCAATAACAATAATAATAATAGTAATAATAATAATAAAAGTAGGGCTGTCCAATTTAGCAAATGAAAATACAAGAAGCCCAGCTTAAATCTCAGATTAACCACAAATAATTGTTTTAGTTTAAAGATATCCCATGAACTATTTGGAACATTCTTGTATATTTTCAAGTGTCCACCATTTATCCGAGGTTCTCATTTAAGTGGACGTCTTGTGTTTTCTTGGTGAGTCAAAGCCGCTGAGGCCCTGACTACACAGGAGGAGGAGGCGTCCCGGGAAAGGAGAGGGCAGCTGGGGACACCCTTCTCTAGCTGGACAGGGAGCTTCCCCTTCACGGGTGGGACAGTTAGAAGGACAAGGACACAACCATCCATTTTCGTCAGCTCATTCCCTGGCTACGAGTGGTCTGGATTCTGTCGCTTTGGCCCCTGGAATAAAATAACTGACTGACCCTTCCCCAGGGTGCCAGGTGTGAGTTTGCTTGGAAGAGAGAAGGGTGCAGACCCCCGTCCCCTGCTGGTGGCAGCAGCTGGGACAACTTCAGTGGGCTCGGGAGTGGCAAAGGGAGCTATCTGGGGCAAAGCTTAGCCAAATACACAGACTCCCTTGCCCATTCTTCCCTGCTTCAAAGGAGCCTTCCAGAAACTCCCCGTAGGCCTGAAGTAAGTGGCTTAATGACTGGGATGATGAGTAATAGGTCACTGGCATGAGACACCCCTTTACGCATTTACTGGCACCAGAAAGTGATATGATGCCCACTATTAAAGTGTGGGGCACACCCATGGAATTTGTTTCCGTTCAAATGCTCTGCATACTTTGGTGGCCAATCCCCCTCTCAAAGGATGAAGGCAGGACTGGCTGTGGCAGAAGCTTCAGATGAGGTCTCTGGTCAGAGAAGTTCCAGCTCACGTTGTCTTCATCATTGCTGTGGAGCTTCACCACCTCAGAGCTCACGCCGAGTCACAGGTGACTTTAGACAGGCCATCTTGTTTAGGTCCATGCTTAAATTTGTCTTTATAAAACATGTGGCATTTTTACCTCATATACACACACTTTAGAATCTTAAATAGCTGGAGAGTTTTCTCCAGGTACTTCTGGCTCCTGTTGGCTTGGTAACATTACTCCTGCTATCTTTGGTTATCCCCAGTAATACAGGCGTGCACACACACACACACACACTCTCTCTCTTCCTCTTTCTTCTCCCCCCACCCACCCACATGCAATCGTAATGATACACGTTAGTTCCCAAATGCTTCTAATTTGTGTTGTTGTTGTTGTTGATGTTTTGAGACAGGGTCTCGCTCTGTCACCAGGCTGGAGTGCAATGATGTAATCTCAGCTCACTGCAACCTCTGCCTCCCAGGTTCAAGCAATTCTCCTGCCTCAGCCTCCTGAGTAGCTGGGATTACAGGCACCTGCCACTACACCCAGCTAATTTGTGTATTTTTAGTAGAGACAGG
The DNA here is from genome assembly GCF_028885625.2 of Pongo pygmaeus. Lineage (NCBI taxonomy): Eukaryota > Metazoa > Chordata > Mammalia > Primates > Hominidae > Pongo > Pongo pygmaeus. The sequence continues at coordinate 205,675,209 of NC_085930.1, forward strand.
ATTTCACCATGTTGCCTAGATTGGTCTCAAACTTCTGGCCTCAAGCGATCCGCCCGCCTCGGCCTCTCAAAGTGCTGGGATTACAGGCGTGAGCCACCACACCCAGCCTCTAATTTGTGTATCCTATATTTTACAGATTTGTTAAACTAGTCAAATTTTACAATTTTTTACTTCCAAAAATAACAGTAATCAGCATTATATGTACATGTCCGTGTCCTCATATGTAGTAATTAAGAGTACATGAGCTACTGTATTAGGTATCACCCATTTGAGGAAATACAAAGCAAGAGGAGAAAACCTATTTAAGAATTGGGTTTATATAACAGCGGTGTTATTGTCATTTTTGTAAACTGCTCTCCATTCATGCCTAACTACAGTGCAGCTTCAGAACAATGATATCATTAAATTTACATTTTGTGTGACTTCAATACCAAATGCCATTTTCTTAACTTTCAGAGCCCACTGAAAGTTTCGGGGCTCACGTGGCCCACCATTGTCCCAGTCACTCAGCAAACACATCAGTGCCCTCACGTGGAGGGCTCCACGCTAGCTTCTGTGATGACAGAGGTGAATACTACCGGCTGCTTGTCCTAGAGCACGTACAATGTAAAAAACTTGTAAATAAAATAAGCACATTATAGTACAGCATGTTAAGTGTTACAACAGAAACACAAGTAAAGAGACCAGAAAATCAGCACCTCTGTAGGGAATCTGATGAAGTCATGGAGAGGTGCCATCTGAACTAGGCTTTGAGGAATGAATAGGAGTTTTCCAGGTGAAGGGACCAGGGGGAGGAATCATGATAGGCAGACACTCCAGATGAAAGCAGGTGTGCCTGGGGTTAGCGAGCTGCTTCCTGTGCAAGCAGCATAGGATATGGAAGATGGGGCCGTGACCTGGAGCTAAGGTAGTTGGCTGAGGCCATATCATGAAGACCTTTGCATACCAAGGTGGGGATTTCATCCTGGAGGTAGGAACAGGAGTAGCTTTGATTTGGGAGAGGAAAGCTCTGCAGATGGTGTAAAAGGTAGCTTGGAGTTAAAAAAAATTTTTTTAAGTTCCATTTTAAGAAAAAAGAAGATAAAAGAACATTTCATGAACTTTTTTCCGTCCTAATAAATATATGTTTCAACAACGCTTCCGTAGCTTGCGTAAAATAACACTACAGTGTTTAAGCAAACTGTTACATGGGGAGATTTGAGGTTATTTGTGTTTCGTTTTGCCATTTTCATCTATTAGTTGTTGTAAACAGTTAGGCACAGATTCTTAATTACTTCCTTAAGATAAATCAGTAATGAAACTGCTGAGTTAAAGATATGTACATTTTTCGGGCTTTAAATAAATCAGTTAAATTGTCCTCCGGAAAGGTTGTACCAATTTCTTCCCTACTAGGAGTGTTTAAGAATGCCCATTTGCCCAGCACCAAGTATAGATCAGTACAGACATACAATAAGCAATATCTCACTGTATTAATGGACCTGTTTTTGCTACTGAAGTCACACGTTCTTTTTCATGGGGGGGTGGTGGCGGGAGGAGAGGACATTTGTATTTCTTCTTTTGTGAATTACCTGTTGCCATTTACCCATTTTTCTACTGGTGTGTTTGTCTTTTTTTTTTTTCTTACCCTGTAAGAATTCTCTATATATTAAGAGCATCCTGTTGTTGCTATGTGTGGTGTAAATAAGTTCTTTCAACTTATTATTGCTGTACATGTCTAACTTCAATCCCTGGGAGCAGAGACAGATTTGAATCCTCCACGGCACATAGCTCAGTCTCTCTTCTGTAGCAGGTGCTCAACACATATGCCAAGATGAGCGAATTATTTTTGTCCAGGCTACTTTATGAAACTCATTCCGCCCCACTCCAGAAATGGAAGGGATCCGTCAAACGTTCAGACTCCCCGTGCTCACAGCAACAGCAACATCAACATTGTCTCCTTGTTTCCTCCATTCATCTAACAAATGTTTACTGAGCCCCTGGTATGTGCCAGGTACTGTTGTTGGCACTAGGGAAAGCGTAATGGGCAAAATCTTTCATTCTAGTTGGGGGACTCAGATAATAAAGAAAACAAATAAGATACGTATGATGTTCAATTGTGATGAGCGCTATGAAGTACATCAAAGTACAGAAGCGGAGACTGAATTTGTAGGCAACACAGTCATCGTAGACCTCGCTAAGAAGGGGCGTGAAGGTGGAGGTAGAGGGTTTAGACGAGTGGATATGTAGAGGAGAAGGCTTCTGAGCAGACGAAGCAATGCACAGAAAGGTCCTAAGGCAAGAGCAGGCCCAGTGCATTCAAGGGACAAGAAAGACATCCGTGTGGCTGCAGTGCAGTGAGCAAATTAAGGAGGCAGGGGAGGGGCGCAGGTCGTGCATGGCTTTGCAGCTGTTGTCAGAACTCTGCTTTTCTTCTGAGTGAAATGGGAGGATTGGAGCAAAGAAGTGGTGTGGTCTGCCTTATGTTGTGAAAAGACAGCCCTGGCTGACACTGGGACTAGACTGGGGTGGGGGCTGAGCTGGAAACAGGGAGACCTGTAGTAGTGCAGGTGAGAGATGATGACATCGTGGACCATCTCGGTGGTAGCACTGGAGATGCTGAGGAGGGGCCACATTCTGGGCATAGTTAGATGGCAGTAGAGCCAGCAGAATTTCCCGGTGCAAAATGTGAGGGGGAATAAAGAACGGTGCCGAGGATTTCGGCTTGAGCAACTGGAGGATGCAATTGACGTTAACTGAGATAGGGAAGATGCAAGTGGGGCAGGTCCAGAAGAAAAGGTCAGAACTTCAATTTTAGAAATGTGGAGGCCGGGAGCGGTGCTCATGCCTGGAATCCCAGCACTTTGGGAGGCTGAGGCGGGTGGATCACTTGAGGTCAGGAGTTTGAGACCAGGCTGGCCGACATGGTGAAACTCCATCTCTACTAAAAATACAAAAAATTAGCTGAGCATGGTGGCGGCACCTGTAGTCCCAGCTACTCAGGAGGCTGAGGCAGGAGAATCATGTGAACCCAAGAGGCGGAGCTTGCAGTGAGCCCAGATCACGCCACTGCACTCCAGCCTGGGCAACAGAGCCAGGCTCCATTCCATCTCAAAAAAAAAAGAAAGAAATGTTGAATGTGAGGTATGTATTTCATCAACATCCAAGTGGAGAGATTAAGAATTGAATTGAATACACAGTATACATTAATAATAATAGCTGTATATAAGGCTGGGCACAGTGGCTCATGCCTGTAATCCCAGCACTTTGCGAGTCTGAGGCAGGAGGATTGCTTGAGCTCAGGAGATGGAGACTAACCTGGTCAACATGGTAAAGCCCCTTTTTTACAAAAAAAAAAAGCACAAAAATTAGCCAGGTGTGGTGGCGCACCTGTGGTCCCAGCTCCTCAGGAGGCTGAGGTGGGAGGATCACTGGAGCCTGGGAGGTGGAGGCTGCAGGGAGCCATGGTGGCACCACTGCACTGCAGTTTGGGTGAGAGTGAGACCCTGTCTCAATTTTAAAAAATAAATCGTTGTATCTAAGAGGTGGGATTATAGAAAAGTTTTTCTTTCTCCTCTTCCTACTTCTTACTTTGCTTGGTCTTTGGAATATTTCAAAATTTTGAAATCATAAACAAGTTTTACTTTTATTTTAAATTTATTTATTTATGAGACAGAGTCTTGACTTTTGCCCAGGCTGGAGGGCAGTGGTGGGATCTTGGCTCACTGCAACCTCCGCCTCCTGGGTTCAAGCAATTCTCCTGTCTCAGCCTCCTGGGTAGCTGGGATTACAGGCACCTGCCACCACACCCAGCTAATTTTTGTGGTTTTAGTAGAGACGGGGTTTCACCATGTTGGCCAGGCTAGTCTCAAACTCCTGACCTCGTGATCCACCGGCCTCAGCCTCCCAAAGTGCTGGTATTACAGGCATGAGCCACTGAGCCTGGCCAAGTTTTACTTTTATAATAAAAAGTAAACCATATTAATTTTTTAAAAAATAATAGCATGTAAGTTATAACATATAAGAGGAATAATTGAGGCTTGTGTCCAGAACTTGAAATTTAAATTTAGGTCAATTCCACATTCTCTGCAATCCCACTGCAGGCCAGACACTCTGCTAGTTCAGGGGATATTGAGATGAACAAAGGTGGTCCCTGCCCTGCCGCAGCATGCTGTTCAACAGGCTCCAGGCCCGTCTCAGCAAATGCTATCATCAAAGTCCAAACCAAGACCTGGGGGAGTGGAAGGAGGAGGTAGCAGTGAGACTATACACAATCCCTTACTGTGAAAATGGCGAAAGCATGCAGATCAATAGACAGCCTCTGGGCCATGCTGTGTGAATTCTAATACAGGATGAAAGCACACAGATGGGTGACCAGGTCTCTCTTTACTGAAACACAGAACATGTGCCAAGGTGAGTCCAAGGACACCTCTGGGAACAGGTGAAGCCCCTCCCCACACATACGCTCCGGTGGACGTGAGCAAGGGTCCTGTTTCCACATCTGGGGTCAGGGGCTTGGACCTGCTGCCCTTCATGGGAACCTTCTGGGTACCTCTCAGCACAGTAACGCAGCTGCAGTCTGTCGGTGGGTGCCCAGGCCAGGGGCAGCACTCTCTTTTGGCGTACAGGACATGCCTGGCTGCAGCTGATGTCTGTTAGCCTCTCCTGACGTGCAGTAAGGAGACCTGGAAGTGAGGCGCTTGGGCGTGGAGTTCCTGGTGGAGCTGGAGAGCAAGGGAGCCAGCTGTCCTTTCAGCCCATCTGGCCCATGAGCTTGCCACAGGCAGAGGACAGGAAGGGACAGTGGGGCAGAGTGCATGCGGAGGACAGCAACCCTTCCTGGGCCTCCTACATGCTGGACACAGGCTGGTGCCTTACACACATTATGTCATCTAAACCTCACAGCAACCTTGTAAAGCAGGTGTTACGATCCTCATTTTATAAGGGATGAAAGTCGCATGGAATAACTCATCCAAGATCACACAGTTGGGAACTAGAATTCACACCCAGATCTAGCTGGTTCCGAAGCTCATTGTCTAATCCCTGAGCCCAAACCATTGGGCTGTCCCCAGATGAGAACTGACACCCAACCCCACATGGCCTGGTGAGTGCGCCTCAGCTGCCTGACCTGCTCCTGATCTCCCGGTTTTTTCTGATTCCTGAAATCGTTTCTGGTTTGGGGGCTTAGACCTGAGATTCAAAACTGGCTTCCCGGCCGGGTGCGGTGGCTCACGCCAATAATCCTGGTGCTTTGGGAAGCAGAGGCGGGTGGGTCACCTGAGGCCAGGAGTTCGAGACCAGCCTGACCAACATGGAGAAACCCCATCTCTACTAAAAATACAAAAATTAGCCAGGAGTGGTAGTGTGCACCTGTAATCCCAGCTACTAGGGAGGTTGAGGCAGGAGAATCACTTGAATCCAGGAGGCGAAGGTTGCAGCGAGCCGAGATTGCACCGTTGCACTCCAGCCTGGACGACAGAGCAAGAATCTGTCTCAAGAAAAATAAAAGAAAAGAAAAGAAAAAGAAAAATAGAAAGAAAAAGAAAAAGAAAACAAAACTGGCTTCCCAGCTGGGCGCAATGACTCAACGCCTGTAATCCCAGCACTTTGGGAGGCTGAGGCAGGTGGATCACGAGGTCAAGAGTTTGAGACTAGCCTGGCCAAGATGCTGAAACCTGAAACTCCGTCTCTACTAAAAATACAAAAATTAGCCAGGTATGGTGGTGCGGGCCTGTAATCCCAGCTACTCAGAAGGTTGAGGCAGGAGAATGGCTTGAACCTGGGAGGCGGAGGTTGTGGTGAGCCAAGATCGCACCACTGCACTCCAGCCTGGGCGACAGAGTGAGACTCAGTCTCAGAAAACAAAACGAAACAAAACAAAACAAAAGCAACTGGCTTCCCTCTCCCACAAGGATTCACACTCGCTACTTTGATTATCACGTGCCAGGGGCATTTGTCATTTATTTGGCCATCGGGTGTCGAACCCCGTGCCATGTTTAGGGAACTCCTTACAGTGGGAGTCATGATGGGTCTCGCTGCTGCTAAGAGAACTCCAAGGACGCAGATATCCCTTCTTCCCAACCCCTGGCTCCTGGCTGTGGGCTCATGGGAGTACAAGGGCTAAGCTCGGACTAGCGAATGTTCCTACTCAGGACTTTGGCTCTGGAGCAAAAAGTCCAGCGAGACAAAAAGGCAGCGAGAACCTGTGTGAACGTGTGCGCAGGCCGCGTGATGCCCGTTGGCTGTGGCAGCATCCAATAGTGACTCACCAGCAAGAGGGACAGTGTCTCAGCCAGCCTGATCCCACTGTCTGGCCCCCAGAGCCCCTGGGGGCCCTCCTGCCTATTTTCCAAGCCTGCTGTCCTGGCATTGCTTTGATTCTATGCACTCTGGGATGCTGCCAACAAATCCCCCTTTTACTTACGACAGACAGACAGAGGTTTTCTTTCGCCTGCAACAAAGGATCCCACTCTTCATGGACATATCTTGCTTCCCTCTGCTAAGGGCAATCATTCCACCTGTCCAGCCTGGCTATGAACTCTACACCTGGCATAAGACCCCCAGCCAGCATCTCTGCCAGGTTTACCCTTGCAAGGGATGACAGGAAGCCTGAGCCACTTTTAAGCGGTGCAGCACCCATTGACTGTGAGAGGTGCTAAATGCAAGCTTCAGATATTAGCAAGGGCACTGTCAAAGAGGCAATCCACATCAGACTGTGCACTGGGCCTGTTTTCACGATCACATCTGTGAGCAGAGCTTAGACACTTCCCATCATGCCCCATCTGCTACTTTGTACCACACAGTAGGAGAACCAGCTACCCCTCAGCGATGCCAGGCCCGTGACATCTGCACTGAGCTGACCCAGTCTAACCTCCAACAAGCCACACCATACCCATCCTCAAAACCCTGACCCCGGAACTTCACCATTGGAAGTTCTGTCCAGTGGGTTTTAGGATAATTTTCCCAACTTGTACAAATACATCCCAATCATGGTCCTCATCTAGAATATACATCTCTGGGTTTTTTTCTGCCTAGCCTCCCTATTTTCTTGGAGCTCATCCTTCCTCTGTGGGATCCTGATTGGGTTGTCAGTCCTGGTGACCCTTGCAGGCCACGGAGACCTGCTCTTCCCCAGATGACATGAAAATTTGGGGAGAGGGGGCCGGGCGCGGTGGCTCACACCTGTAATCCCAGCACTTTGGGAGGCCAAGACGGGCGGATCACGAGGTCAGGAGATTGAGACTATCCTGGTTAACACGGTGAAACCCTGTCTCTACTAAAAAAAATACATAAAAATTAGCCGGGCTTGGTGGCGGGCGCCTGTAGTCCCAGCTACTCGGGAGGCTGAAGCAGGAGAATGGCGTGAACCCGGGAGGCGGAGCTTGCTGTGAGCCAAGATCACGCCACTGCACCCCAGCCTGGGCGACAGAGCAACACTTCGTCTCAAAAAAAAAAAAAAAAAGAAAGAAAGAGAAAGAAAAAAGAAAAGAAAAGAAAATTTGGGGAGAGGGAAGTGCCTTGTGAATCTGTGGCTAACAAGGCTGCCTTTTCATACATATGAAAAAAGACTGAAGAATGAAGGGAGTAGAGGTACAGGGAGAGAAAATCCCTGTGATCATGTTGGAGCTGCTGGATCCAGCCGTACTGAAGCTGAAGAGATGCTTCTAGGTTTCTAAGACCTTGCCTTTTTGTTTGTTTGTTTGTTTTTGCATAAACTGCTCTGACTTGGGTTTCTGCCACTTACAACCAAGAGTCCGGCCTCCCCTCCCATCAATATCACCGACCTTCGCCTCAGGGGCCAGAAGGCCAAGCTTCCAAGGACCAGAAGAAATTGGGGGCTCTGAGAGTCATGTGTTTACATTGCAGAGAAGGAAATGAAGAACTCGGAGAAGGCAGGCAGAAGCAAAGCCAGGCAGATCCTCAGATTCAGCTCCTAATTCTCCATAAGAAACGAGACTCCCTTCCAAGTGCGGCAGCTGCTGTTCTGTGTCCTGTGGGTCTTCCCAGCAGCCCCTGTGAACCTCACCCCTTCCTCTACTCCCCCCACCCGGAAAGTGCCCGCTCACCTGCTGCATCAGTCTTTCTGCCACTCTGGGGTCAGTGAGGTCTTCCAGGGAAGCCACACTCAGCCTCAGGAGGAGGAAACCTCCTTTTTCACCTGCAAATGGAGAACAGTAAGATCAAAATCAGGGCTGGGCGCAGTGGCTCACACCTGTAATCCCAGCACTTTGGGAGGCCAAGGCAGGTGGATCACCTGAGGTCAGGAGTTCGAGACCAGCCTGGCCAGCATGGTGAAACCCCATCTCTACTAAAAATACAAAAATCAGCCGGGCGTGGTAGCTCACGCCTGTCATCCCAGCTACTCAGGAGGCTGAGGCAGGAGAGTTGCTTGAACTCAGGAGGTAGAGGTTACAGTGAGCCAAAATCAGGCCACTGCACTCCAGCCTGGACAACAGAGTGAGACCCCATCTCAATAAATAAATAAATAAATAAATAAATAAATAACATCAGTCAAAGAAACAAAACACAAGGCCACGAATATGAACTTAAAATACAAAGTAAATGAAAACCTTTTCTTCTGAGCTTATCATGTGCTCCATTTGCACGAAAAAGGAGGATGAAATATGGCTGGGTGGGGTGGCTCACGCCTGTCATCCCAGCACTTTGGGAGGCCGAGGCAGGTGGATCACCTGAGGTCGGGAGTTTGAGACCAGCCTGACCAACATGGAGAAATCTCGTCTTTACTAAAAATACAAAATGAGCCGGGAGTGGTGGTGCATGCCTGTAATCCCAGCTACTCAGGAGGCTGAGGCAGGAGAATCACCTGAACCTGGGAGGTGGAGGTTGTGGTGATCTGAGATCGCACCACTACACTCCAATGTGGGCAACAAGAGCGAAACTCTGTCTCAAAAAAAAAAAAAGAGGAAGATGAAATAGACACATATATTTGCTTCCGTATGTACATTTCATTTGCAGAAAATTGCACACGAGACAATCTCACGGGTTACATGTGTGGAGAGAACTGGGTGGGGGCACAGCCAGGGGAGAAAGATATTTTATGGCGAACCTTTTTGTGCCTTTCCATTTCAGATCATATGAAAGTCTTATCTAATCAACAAATAATAAAGTATTTTTCTTTCCAGGGAAAAGAAGGAGCGATCAGACTGTTACTGTGTCTACGTAGAAAGGAAAGACATAAGAGACTCCATTTTGAAAAAAGACCTGTACTTTAAACAAGCTTTGCTGAGATGTTGTTAATTTGTAACTTTGCCCCAACCTTGAGCTCACAAAAACATGTGTTGTATAAAATCAAGGTTTAAGGGATTTAGGGCTGTGCAGGACGTGCCTTGTTAACAAAATGTTTACAAGCAGTATCCTTGGTAAAAGTTATCGCCATTCTCTAGTCTCAATAAACCAGGGGCACAATGCACTGTGGAAAGCCACAGGGACCTCTGCCCTTGAAAGCGGGGTATTGTGCAAGGTTTCTCCCCATGTGATAGTCTGAAACATGGCCTCGTGGGTTGAGAAAGACCTGACCATGCCCCAGCCTGACACCCATAAAGGGTCTGTGCTGAGGTGGATTAGTAAAAGAGGAAAGCCTCTTGCAGCTGAGATAGAGGAGGGCCGCTGTCTCCTGCCTGCCCCTGGGAACTGAATGTCTTGGTATAAAACCCGATTGTACATTTGTTCAATTCTGAGATAGGAGAAAAACCGCCCTATGGCAGGAGGTGAGACATGTTTGCAGCAATGCTGCCTTGTTATTATTTACTCCGCTGAGATGTTCTGGTGGAGAGAAACATAAATCTGGCTTACGTGCACGTCCAGGCATAGTACCTTCCCTTGAACTTAATTATGATGTAGATTCTTTTGCTCACATGTTTTTTGCTGACCTTCTCCATATTATCACCCTGCTCTCCTACTGCATTCCTTTTTGCTAAAATAATGAAAATAATAATCAATAAAAACTGAGAAATCTCAGAGACCGGTGCCAGTGCAGGTCCTTGGTGTGCTGAGTGCCAGTCCCCTGGGCCCACTGTTGTTTCTCTATACTTTGTCTCTGTGTCTTATTTCTTTTCTAAGTCTCTCATCCCACCCGACTAGAAATACCCACAGGTGTGGAGGGGCAGGCCACCCCTTCACTTTCCAGGGCAGTTTAGCTACCATCTTTAACCCCGTCAGATGGGGTCGTGTTACCCACCTCCTCAGGCTGTTCTGAAGGTTACATAGAGGAGATAACATATGCAAAGCTGGTGGCACACTGCCTGGCACTGGAGAGAATGTTCACCTGGGGCTGATGCTTACTGGGTGTGAAACATGTTTATAAAACCCCTGCCTACAATACAAAAGATATTCAATAATATCTTTATGTATTGAGTGGTTGTGATTAATATTTGTATTCCCACCTCCCCCAGAAAGGTGGTAACAAGCTGCGGATACACAGAGATGAGGCCCAAGGGCAGAGTGACAGGAAGTGTGGAGGTGGAGGCTACAGGCTGACCAGAAGCTGGACTGACCAAGCAGCCTCTGACAATGAACGTCTCCCCTGAGAAGTCCCTGTTGCCTCCGAGATGTAGCTTTAAACTCCCAAGCCTTCGCCGTATTTATTTGTTTATTTTATCTTACTTTTTTTTTTGAGACGGAGTTTCACTCCATCTCAGCTCACTGCAACCTCCGCCTCCCGGGTTCAAGTGATTCTCCTGCCTCAGCCTCCGAAGTAGCTGGGATTACAGGTGCCCGCCACCAAGCCCAGCTAATTTTCATATTTTTAGTAGAGATGGGGTTTCATCATATTGGTCAGGCTGGTCTCAAACTTCTAACCTCAGGTGATCCGCCCACCTCTGCCTCCCAAAGTGCTGGGATTACAGGCATAAGCCACCGCACTCGGCCTGTATTAATTTATTTTAAGTCACTATCTATGGCATAAATCCCAGGAAATGCATCCAGCAGGCCCCAATTTCATGGGGTCCCAGCCCGTCAGAGAGCAGCAGCTTGGGCCTGATGCCCGCCTGCTGCTCCTCTGTGTGGCTATGGCTGGAATAGAAGCTTCCAGAGCTGCTCAACAGTGCACTTCACAGAAGGTCAGAGTTGGACAGGACTTCAGTGCCCATTCCAACCCTCTCCAACTATGGGTGGGGAAACTGAGGCCCAGAGAGGGATGGGGACTTGCCCAAGGTCACTCAGGTTGTTAGAGGCAGAGCCGAGACCGCAAACCATTTCTCCAGACTTCCATCCCCACATCTTTCCATACACAACCCTCCATCTGCCTTTTCCTGATTTCGCCAAGAACCACTAGAAGATTACAAAGAGGTAACATCAGGAGCAGGCTCTGAATAGGCTCCAGATCCTTCCTTCCTCTGCACTCCTCAAGTGAGGAGACCTCCTGGAAACTCCGCATCCCAAATCCCCGAAGATCACCAGTGGGAGCCACTTACCTGCACTCACGTCTGTGGTCGGCCTCGTCCGAGCAGTGGTGGGCGTGGCTGTTGGGGGCTTCATGGGGGTCTTTGCTGAGGTTGTGGTCTTGGCTAAGGTGCTGTTCGTCCCTCGGCTGCTGTTGGTTGTAGTCGGAGGGACAGAAGGAAGAGGGTCCCTGCTGGTGGGGAAGGGCCCCTGGGTTGTGATGTCCGTGGTCGGTGTCTCTGAAGGGGTGAAATTCTTGAGGGTGGCTTCCGAGGGGCTGTAGGAGGAAGCAGAGCTCCCAGCAAAGGAAGTAGTTTTGCCCACTGCTGACCCAGCCTCTATGGAGACCGGAGCTGCTCCTGAGACTTTGACGTAACTTGGTGTCTCAACAGAGAGGGCTGAGGTTCCTTCCAGGGGATTCCCACTAACTGTGGCCAGAGCTCCACTGAGGGTCGTGGCCCTGGGTGCTGTCACTTCACTTTCTGTGGTGCTGTTGGTGGGGAGTGGGGTCCCAACCGTGGCATCAGGTGCAGCTGACTCTGTGGTGCCGGCTGTGGACAGGGTCTCGGCAGAGGCTGTGGCCTCAGTGATGTGTGGTTTTGCGTCAGTGGAGTCAGGCAGAGCTGGTGGATCGGAGATGGACGAGGCCTTCACCCCTTCCGTGGGGATGTGATCTCTGTCTGAGGCCCCAGGGATGCTGGAAGTCAGTGTTTCTATTTCTGTGATGCTGCAATTGATAACCTCGATGTGGGTGACGGTCACCAGGGCTTCAGTGAGGAGAGTGATGTCAGATCCCGGGGACCATGACGGGGTGATGACTGGATGGGGGCTATCGGAAGAGGCGCTGCTCTCTGAGGCCCATGACGGGGTGATGACTGGATGGGGGCTGTCAGAAGAGGTGCTGCTCTCTGAGGCCCGTGACGGGGTGATGACTGGTTGGGGGCCATCGGAAGAGGCGCTGCTCTCTGAGGCCCGTGACGGGGTGATGACTGGATGGGGGCTGTCAGAAGAGGTGCTGCTCTCTGAGGCCAGTGAGGGGGTGATGACTGGATGGGGGCCGTCGGAAGAGGTGCTGCTCTCTGAGGACAGCACCTTAGCTTCTGTGGAGGTGTGAGCCAATGTCAATATGTCCATTGTGAGTGTCTTTGCCTCTTCAGAGCTGTCATCGGTGCAAAGGGTGTCAAAGATGGCTTCCTCTGGATCACTGCCTGTGACAGTCTGAACTGTGGTCATTCCAGCTCCCTTGGGGCTGCCACTGGTGGCTGATGTCTCCACAGACGTGGCGATCAGCACCCTGAAGTCGGGAGGTGCTTTTGTGAAAGTCCTGGTCTCTCTTGCAGGGGAAATTCTCTTGGCTCCTCTGGTCTCCGCTTCTGGAATGGGGCTGGCTGGGGTTGAGGCCTTAGAAGAGGTCTCAGCGCTCGGCGTTTGAGTTTCCAGAGCGGCGTGGCCTGGTGCTGGAGTCATAGCAGGCATTTCTGTGTCGTCTGTTGTCATCGCAGTGTCTGCTCTGCGGGTGCTGGGGCCTGTGTTGGTTAAGACTGACTTGGTGAGCCTGGGTTCCAGTGGACTTCACACAAGCTATTGCGTTTACACCCTGGGCACTTCTGGGAGGAGGGTGGGGAGGGGGAGTGCCATTACCTCATTTTTCATCTACATAAGGGAACAAGAAGGAGGCAGTCCTGGGAAGCCCAGGCCGGTGTGGCAGCCACGGAGCTGGGGTTGCCGTGACTGGCGTCCTCTGAAGCCCTGACAACTCACTTGGGGCCAGCAAGCCCCGGGATCTGCTGGCTGTCGGCCTGCATCTTTAAGAGGGGATGTGTGGGGCCAGCGTCCACCTTCCAGGGTGAGCCAAGAAGGCAGACCAGCATCCAGGACTCGCAGAGCTTTCTGAACCTGTGTCTCCTTCCCTGGATAATTTTCTCATCCAACACATGATTCCCCATGGAAGTAAAAACACTTAAAAGATGAGAAAGGCCTATGATTTGCCTTTCATGGTAGCTGGGTGGATTGAGGGGGAGGAACCTCCTGAGACAGGGTGGGCAGTGCTGCTGCCAAACCGAGGGAGCTGGCAGAGTCTTTGGGGCTCCGGCAAGGGAAAGAGGGCACTCCCCACCCTGCCGAGGCCCCTGCTGATGAGGGCTGAGGACTGCAGGGTTGGAGCCTGGGAACCATAGAAACCGTGGCCAGGCATTTTCCACAGGACACAGGGAGCCAGCTCAGGCAAAATCTAGCTTTTCAGAGAGCGGCTGCTGGCACTTCTGCCTAGAGCAGAGGCCTGTTCCCTTGACTGGCCCTGAGGTGGGAGGAACGGGAGTCCCTGAGGGAGGCTATGGTATGATATTTTCCCCAGAGACAGGGTCTTGCTCTGTTTCCCAGGCAGGTCTTGAATTCCTGGGCTCAGGCGATCCTCCTGCCTCAGCCTCTTGAGTAGTTTACTACAAGATCTTTTCCGGCCTGAAAAAGGGGGCCTCCCCTGTCTAGAGGGAGATCGGGCTCTCCCTGTGAGTAGGGCAAGGAGCCTCTTGGAGAGGGTTTCTAGATTTAGCAAATAAAAATACAGGGTACTTGGTTAAATTTGAACTTGCATTTCAGATAAATGACGAATAACTTTTTAGCATGAGTATTTCTCATGCAATATTGGCTACACACTTACACTTAAAAAAAATTGTTACCTGAAATTCAAATGTAACTGGATGCCCTGTGTTTTATCTGGTAATCCCAGTCTTGGAAGGAAAAGGATCAGATATGAACCTCCTAATTCTCTGAGCCTTCTTGGTCCAGCCCACACAGCTGGAAGCCCGAAGGTGGCGCTCTTGGAGTCTGACCTCCCCTGGCACACGGTTTGAGATGGTCTTTACTGGGCTCCACTGGCCCAAAAATAGCCCATAGACCCAAAAGAGGCCTAGCACCTCTCCCCAGGGCATCAAGATGGGGTCCCAGGTCCCCGGCTGGTTGTCCTGTGGACCTCAGGGAATGACGAGGCAGGAGTCAAGAGCCTCGGTTGCAGCTCCTGCTGTGCCACCCACTACCGGCTCTGGGGCCAGATGATCTGCTGGTTCAAATCCTGACTCAGCCTCCTACTAGCCAGGCCAGTCTCTAGACTCCTCCCAGCCTCCATGTCCTTACCTGAGAAAACAGGGTTACAATACCTGCCTTGCCAAGGTGGTGAGGACCAGCGGAGAAGGTGAAAGGGCTTATATTCCAAAGCCCACAAGGTAAGCATCCCTCCCCCTGGAGTCCTCTCCTGAGCCACTGGAAGGCACGCACAGTCGATTTGACTGTAGTGAGGAGTGCGGGCTGCACCCCCAGGCAGTGTAGGCGAGTCCCGGGCACCCACTCTCATCCCTGGTCCGGTGCAGCCCAGCTGCACACACAAATCTCACTTTTGCAGGAACTGTTCATCTGCCTTCATAATACAGTTTCTTCTCCCCACTTCCAGGCCTGAGATCATTTCTCTGAGCCTTCTTGGTCCAGTCCACACAGCTGGAAGCCCAGAGTGGTGCCCTTGGAGCCTGACTTCCCCTGGCACATTTTCCGGCTTGTCCGGTAGCCCCGGAGTGTCCTTTCTGCTGTGAAACCTCCTCATGCTCCCCAAGCCCACAGCCTCTCGGGTCCAGGGGGGTCTTCTCAAATACAGCAAAGCCCGACCCAGTCCCTCGGTAGCCCTGGAACACTGCTGCTCTCCTGGTACAATCTTCAAATCTGGTGGAGAGGAAAGCATGTGGACTTGGGACCCTGAGGTGGAGAATCTGCTCTCTGCTCTGTGACCCTGGCCAAGTCTCTCAGCTCCAAGCCTGCATTTCCGCACCTGCAAAGTGGAGCTCACGGGACACATGCAGCACAAACCAGGCCACGGTGAGCACAGGCAGGAGGCTGCGGGGTGCAGTGCTCAGGCCTGTGTGGAGTCAGATCCTGGCTCCGAGGAGTTGTTACTGGATCCCCAGAAGCACAGTGGCCCTGTCCTTAAAGCAGTGGAGGTGGGGGGTGGTAAGAACAGGGCCGATCTTGTGGGGTCATTGTGAGGATTAAAAATATAATGTATGATAATGATGTGTCAAAGTAGATTCCTCAGTCCTAACAAATGTGCCACTCTGGTGGGGATGTTGATGATGGGGGAGGCTGTGAGTGGTGGGGATGGGAATTCCATACTCTCCACTCCAGTTTTTTTTTTTTTTTGAAACAGAGTTTCACTTTTGTTGCCCAGGCTGCAGTGCAGTGGTGCAATGTCAGCTCACTGCAACCTCCACCTCCCAGGTTCAAGCAATTCTCCTGCCTCAGCCTTCCGAGTAGCTGGGATTACAGGCACCTGCTACCACACCTGGCTAATTTTGTATTTTTAGTAGAGATGGGGTTTCTCCATGTTGGTCAGGCTGGTCTCGAACTCCTGACCTCAGGTGATCCACCCATCTTGGCCTCCCAAAATGCTGGGATTACAGGTGTGAGCCACCACACCCAACCTCTCCACTGGAGGTTTAGAGCGAACCTAGAACTGCTCTAAAAAAATAAATAAATAAAATAAATCCTTTTTTATTTTTTAATGTATGTGATGAGCTTGGCACAACTCCTGTTGGCGACAGGTCAGGGTTCATTCCCGTGTTTCACAAAAGCCCTGCCTCTCAGTATCCACCCTTCCCAAGCAGTTTGTGGCAATTGGACTTTTCACACAAAATCTGTATTTTAAAGGAAATCCATGCTAGGTAATAAACTTGGAGGAGTCAGAATCTTGTTAAGCCACATTCTTCAGCTTTCTGCACAATGATCACCAGCTGGCACCTCCCTGCACCCCCGCTCCATGCCCCACTTACTGTCCCACATTCATAAAGACAAACTCTCAGCCACCCTTTACGATGGCAGCGTCATGGCTGATTAGTGTATACTGCGGTGCCAGGCACACTCACACTCACACACACCGTCATGGTTGATTAGTGTGTACTGCAGCGCCATGCACACTTACACTCACTCACACCGTCATGGTTGATTAGTGTATACTGCGATGCCAGGCACACTCACACTCACACACACCGTCATGGTTGATTAGTGTGTACTGCAGCGCCATGCACTCTTACACTCACACACACCATCATGGTTGATTAGTGTGTACTGCAGCGCCATGCACTCTTACACTCACTCACACTGTCATTTGCACACTCTTTATCAACAATAATAGCACTTCACAGGTAGCACTGTGGTTCATTATAATCAACCCAAGAGAGCCTGCCCTTGCCCATGAATGGCGGCTCATACTGAAATTCACTCCCAGAGCCCCACTAGGGGAGAGGCCCACCAGGCCCCTCTGGCCTCCTTACCTGCAGAGCTCCCAGAGACCCCAATCTCCCAGCAGAAGAAGAAAAGGGGCAGAGCCAGACCCCAGAGAGAGCCCATCCTAGCCAGCCACCGCCGCTCCACAGAACTGCTGGCTGTCTCTCACGGGTACCTTTTCCTGCTTCCTCAAACAGGGAGGAGGGGCAGCCTCCTGCCCAGGTGTGTGACCAGGTGATCACAAATGTGCTGGCTGAGGGCTGGCAGGTTGAGGCTGTCAGCAAGCTGACCCCCCTGCCTTCCTTGCCTGGTAAACACTCCACTGAAATTTGATTTGAAGATATGGAATCACTAGCTTTTTTTTTTTTTTTTTTTTGAGATGGAGTCTCGCTCTGTCACACAGGCTAGAATGTACAGTAGTGAGATCTCAGCTCAATGAAACCTCTTCCTCCCGATCAAGCAATTCTCCTGCCTCAGCCTCCGGAGTAGCTGGGATTACAGATGTGCACAACCATGCCCAGCTAATTTTTGCATTTTTAGTAGAGACGGGGTTTCACCATGTTGGCCAGGCTGGTCTCGAACTCCTGACCTCAGGTGATCCACCTGCCTCGGCCTCCCAAAGTGCCGGGATGACAGGCATGAGCCACTGCGCCTGGCCAAATCACTTCCACAGTGAACTTGACCCCTCAGTCTTGTGCTGGGAAAGCCACAGGAGGTCACGTTTCACCACCACCGCCTCCCATGCCTGGAGCTTGGGCTTCGAGTCAGACCCGGGTTTCATTCCTGGTCCTGGGCATGATTAGCTCTATCACCGAGGGCAAATTTCAGAGCCAGTCTGAACCTTCACTTCCTGCTCTGTAAATGGATAAACCGTACCTCCCTGGGCTGTTGTCGTGAGGTTCACATGTGATAGTAAAGCTCTCACACATTGCCTGCTGCACAGTTGATGCTCATCAAAAATATATACATCTTAGGTGCTCAGTAAATGAGCGAGAACCCTGACATCCATTCTGATCCTCAAGCGCTGGGGAGAAGAGACGGCTCCCCAGTGTGGGACAACTCTAATGCTAACAACCTTCCATCTTCATCATCCTGTGATTCTGCATCCCAGTCAAAGCCAGGAACACTGGCCAGGCTGAAGGCACGGGGCTGGGGAAGAGACTAGCTGGGAAGAGAGAAAAGGTGAGGGCGCTTATCTGAGTCTTGGGGCCTAGGAAGAGAGGACGCATGAGGGTGATGACTCAGCCAAGCTAGAGATTCAGCCATGAGAAGGGACATGCAGTTACCGAATATATTTCCAAACGCCCTAGAGAAGAATCTTACTCCCTCCATGTGTCACGGACGTGAACTGTTATGGCCACTGGCCAGTGACCAGACAAGGTAGCTTGGGAATTTCAGGGCAGGAGCGCTGATGAAGGCAGCTCTTGGGTAGAAGAAAGCCTGCTGGATCTGCATCAGGGAATCACAACATCTCAGAACTGGAAAGAACTTTAAAACCAGGCCGGGTGCAGTGGCTCATGCCAGTAACCCCAGTGCTTTGAGAGGCCAAGGTGGGCAGATCACTGGAGGCCAGGAGTTCGACGCCAGCCTAACCAACATGGCGAAACCCCATCTCTACTAAAAATACAAAAACTAGTCAGGCATGGTGGCTCACGCTTATAATCCCAGCACTTTGGGAGGCCAAAGTGGGTGGATCACTTGAGGCCAGGAGTTCAACACCAGCCTGACCAACATGGCGAAACCCCATCTCTACTAAAAATAAAAAATCTAGCCGGGTGTGGTGGTGCACACCTGTAATCCCAGCTACTCGGGAGGCTGAGGCAGGAGAATTGCTTGAACCTGGGAGGTGAAGGTTGCAGTGAGCTGAGATTGCTCCACTGCACTCCAGCCTGGGTGACAGAGCAAGACTCTGTCTGAAAAAAAAAGAGAAAGAAAATTGGAAGGTCCAGGTTCCATTTCCAGCTCTCTCCTTAACACTGACCCAGGAGCTGTGTGAATTTACAAGTTATCTGCCTTCTCTGGGCCTCCATCAACATGATCTACAAGGTCCTTTTGGCCCTGTGGTCTGGTTCTGCGTTGGGTGTGTGACATTGTCTTCCAGAAATTTACTCTTAACACTGACCCAGGAGCTGTGTGAACGTACAAGTCATCTGCCCTCTCTGGGCCTCTGTCAACATAATCTACAAGGTCCTTTTGGCCCCGTGGTCTGGGATTCTGCATTGGGTGTGTGACATTGTCTTCCAGAAATTTACTCTTAACACTGACCCAGGAGCTGTCTGAACGTACAAGTCATCTGCCCTCTCTGGGCCTCTGTCAACGTGATCTACAAGGTCCTTTTGGCCCCGTGGTCTGGGATTCTGCATTGGGTGTGTGACATTGTCTTCCAGAAATTTACTCTGCTCTGGGCTGTGCTGCTGGGAAGAAGGAGGGAATGGGAGGGAATGGGAGGGGATGGGAGGGGATGGGAGGGAATGGGAGGGAATGGGAGGGAATGGGAGGGAATGGGAGGAGGAAGACTCCCCAGAAGAGTTTGAGGGGGGTCCATAGGGGACAAAACCCAGCACTTGGGGTGGGGATCTTGGACACCATTGATCTGTAGGCTGAGTCCCTTCCATCCTCCACTCAGCCTCAGCTCTTTGCTTATCAAATGAGACAAGGACCCCCCCCCCCCCCGCTGGGAGAAGTCAGTTAGGGAGAGGAGGCCAGGGTCACAGCAGGGGTTGTATTCTCTTAGACCCATCTAGTAGCTGCGATCCACTGTTAGCCTTAGCCCAAGGGAAGATGGAGAAGAGACTAAGCAACAATGCACCTCCTCTCAGCCACCCCAGCCCTCCTCCAGCCCCGCCCCCACAGGGATAGGGGCTTCCTCATTCCAGCAGCAGGTGAGTCCACCCCAGCCCATTGCAGATGAGGAAGTGAGGAATCCCTGGAAAGGAAGCCTGGCTGAAAGCTTCCCTGGGTTTGCTGAATTTTTGACCATTTTCCTCAGTATTTGGGAAATTTACAAGCCTGGGCAGATGACTGTTAGCCCTGGGGGCCATAACAGTCTTATGCAGAAAGTTCCTGGGCCATATTTTAGCCAAACTCAGCTCTCACCTTGAATGAGCATAGGAGGCTAGTTCATTAATTTAACACATGTATGGAATTCCTTCTATATGCCAGACATCGCTGCAGGCACTTGGAATACGTCACTCAGTAAAAGAGATCCCGGCCTTCACAGAACAACTCTCCTAGTGAAGAGAGACAGCAAACTGTGAACCCTGAATATCTGAGACAGGTCTCAGTTCATTCAGAAAGTTTATTTTGCGAAGGTTGAGGACTCGCGTCCATGACACAGCCTCAGAAGGTCCTGGTGACATGTGCTAAGGCAGTCAGAGCATAGTTTGGTTTTACACATTTTAGGGAGACATGAGACATCAATCAACATATGTAAGATGAACATTGGTTCACTCTGGAAAGGTGGGAGAACTCAAGCAGGGAGGGGGCTTCCAGGTCACAGGTAGGTGAGAGACAAATGGTTGCATTCTTTTGAGTTTCTGATGAGCCTCTCCGAAGGAGACAATTAGATATGCATCTATCTCAGTGAGCACGGGGTGATTTTGAATAGAACGGGAGGCAGGTTTGCCTTAAGCCATTGCCAGCTTGACTTTTCCTTTAGCTGAGTGATTTTGGGGGGCCCAAGATAGTTTCCTTTCATATTTCCCCTTTTATTTTAAAACATCTTTTGGAGAAAGCATTTTAGAAGAAAACGAGTCTCTGGTCTCAGGTTTCATCGGGTCTCTCATGGCTAGGATAGTTTATTCATAGATAGGTAGGTCCCGATAGCTACCCTAGATAGGCAGCTCATTATTAGCAGGTTGAGAATACCCATGTCCTATGAAGAGAAAATAGGGGGAGGAAGAGAGGAAAACAACAAACAAAATAACGATCCTAGAAAATCGATATAGGCCACATTACTCTGAAATCCATATGTCAGTAGGCAGGTATGAAAGTAGCTTATACATGTAAATAGGCTGCTGTTATTTTCTTCTGAAGTTTAAGTTGTCTAGCTTCAGTTCACAGTGCTTCAAAAAGTGCAGCTTAGCTTTCAGTGATTCCAAATTAGGAAAAATGGGAAAAAAGAAAGGGAAAAAAATTGAAAACATTATTTTGAAGGCTTGTAGCCAAGAGAAATTAGAATTTGGTCCAAACTATAGAAAATAATAAAAATGGAAAAACATTAGGCAAGACTAGAATCTAACAACAGGTGTACTATAGTTTTTAAAACATAGTTTTTCTCTCTCCAGTTTCTCATTTTTACTAAAGACAAATCATGGTAGGACTGATTTCCTTCATTATACTTGGCCTGATTATTTGTATACAGTGCAGCAAGAATAATTATTTTTTTACACAGGCTTTTAAATTGGCTTTGATGGAACTTTGTTCCATAGAAGGAATCTCAGAAAAGACTTGTTTAAAGCCGAGCCCTGCCATGGATTTGTACCATCTAATACCTATGAGTTGCATGAATTCCTCTCCTCTTGAGGTTCCAAGATAAAACTTGGGGCTCCTGGGCCTGTCGGAAAGTGACATTCTTTATTTACCACAGATCAGGAAACCTGTTCAGGGACTGTGTAGACAGGGCATGTGGCTTTTACTGGCTCCATAAAACAAGTTTAATTCCTTAAAGGAAAGCACACCATTCCAGTCAAAGCCGTGGTAGAATAACCAGTTTCTCCAATTGTGTCCTGTTACAAATAAAAACAGATTATTATTGCACTTATGCAAATAACTATATTGTGATAAGAATACTCACAAATAGTTTCCAAATTCTGGAGAAATCAGGCAGAGAGAAACAAATATGCTCCAAATTTTGTTCATAGGAGTATAATAACTTATTAAAAGCTGTCAATAGCTCAAAAGACAAGTTTCCCTCACTCTGAAAAAATAAAACAAAGGATCAACAACGTTTTAAGCAAAAAGTCAAAAAGATGATTACTTCAGTCTTCTATAAGTTCAGTCCATGCAGTTAATTCATGTTCTGCTTGATATTCATGAACATCTCAGCTCTCCATGAGTCCCAAAGTTTTTCCTCTATTCTGATGTCACAATATCCAAAGTTATCAGAAACCTGCATTTGAGAGCACCTTTTAGAGTTTTATAGCTGATTACAAAACCACCTTCTTTTTTTTTTTTTTGAGACAGAGTCTCACTGTGTCACATAGGCTGGAGTGCAGTGGTGTGATCTCAGTGCACTGCAACCTCTGCCACCCAGGTTCGAGTGATTCTCCTGCCTCAGCCTACCGAGTAGCTGGGATTACAGACACCTGCCACCATGCCTAGCTAATTTTTGTAGTTTTAGTAGAAACAGGGTTTCACCATCTTGGCCAGGCTGGTCTTGAACTCCTGACCTTATGATCCACCCATCTCGGCCTCCCAAAGTGCTGAAATTACAGGTGTGAGCCACTGCACCCAGCTATAAAACCACCTTCTAAAGAGGACCAAAACAAGACAATTGTCTGTGGATAACAAAAAGTTTAAGGCAACCATAGTCAAAGACACAATGGACAAGGAAATTTGTTAGCTCTGTGGCACAAAATAATGTAACATAACAATTATTACCGATAATGTACACTAAGTCATATCAGAATTATAGGAGTTTCTGGTAATTTTAGAACACATACCAATAACATATTTATACAAATAGAGTTCAAAGAAAACCAAACACAATTTCATACTTGACAATGCTTTCTGTATAATTTTTATACCAAATAAGCCAAATTATGTCATTTTTGAACTTTAGGGAACCTAGTATCTTAAATGATTAGGACAGAAAAATACATAATTTATAATTTGATTTTGGAAAGTTTGTCAGATATCAAAGGTTTAAAACACTTGATATCACAGGTCATTGTAAAATAAGTCACTCATTTGACCACAGTGATAGCTCAAGGATTTCAAAAAAGGCAAAAGCCTTCATTGTTTGGGAAAGGAGACTTAATTTTTCAAACAATAAACCCTCATTTAAAAAAACAGCAGGAAGCTAATTAAATTTGTTTTTCAAAATTTTATAAACAGTCTATAAAATTGTAATATTGACCATAGCATACAACTTCCATAAGCCTTTTATAATCTTTATTGAGGAGCCAGTTACTGCTTCAAGAAAACCTTCTTAATCTGACACAGGGGCCCATATGCTGGTCTTGTGTCAGCGTGCCTTTGACATTAATGATTAATTTACAGGGAAACTCAACTTATTTTATCTCTGAAAATTGGCCCTTACAATCTCACATGCCCATGCTAGTCCCTGGGCCTTGAGGAGTTAACAGCTTTAATTCTGTGTCTCAGGATGCAGTTCATTTTGACTGGCATCTTCTACTGGGCCTGAAGATGAGGCTTGAATTACTGTCAGTGTTTAAGATTTTCTACTGGGCCTGAAGATGAGGCTTTAATTACTGTCAGTGTTTAAGATTTAGCAGGACTTGGTGCCCTTTTTAGATCCAGGAGTCAAAGCTCTGTAACTTCATGTTGCAAGGACTTGAAAAGCACATACAGAAAGACACATGGATGTAATAACCTTAATTTAAGAAAATTTTTTCAATCTCAGTTTTTTTCCTAAGCAAACCAAAATTTAATAATAATGGCAATTATTTCAATAAACCATAAAATCTCTTGGGCCAGTTACCAAAGGCAAAAGAAAAGACCTTCTGCACTGCACAGAATATTATGATGGAAGAAAACATTTCCTTTAGACCTTTAAGAGAATATTGTTAGCATCAGGCCACAACAAACAGAACTTGAGGAAAAAAACTTACATGAGCTGAAAATGAGTTGAAGGAGAGCATTAATATTTTGCACCCTTTCAAAGAGGAGAGAAAATAAAAAATGGTGAGATGCAATAAAAGTTGAACTTTGGGTTAAAAAAATTAGTCTCATAATTTATTAAGAGTAAATAAATCCCTTAATAAAATTTCATTGTTTTAACCAATTATTTAGTGTATAAGTGTTTTTTTCTACATCAAGCCCAATCTCTAGAAAGACCATTATAATTTCCCTTTAATTATAGACAACTTAATCATATAAAAGTTTTTTGGTTTGGTTTTTTAAAAAAATCCTCTTGTTGTGACTTACACAGACTGTTCATGATATGCTTGGATTTTCTGGCCTGTCCTGAACATCTCTCTTTCTTAAACAACCAGTCATTTTATTTTAGGACTATGTTTACCATACAAGATTCTTTCTCATATAAAATTCTGTCTCTTTAACTTTCTTACTAAAGAGAAAAAAACCTCTTTATTTTTATAACTTTCTTTACTACTCTCTTATTTCCTGGTTCCTTTTACTTGTTTTATACATAACCTTTAAATAAACCTTGAATTAGACAAATATTGTTCACTTTTTTAAAAAGGATACACATTTTCTTAGAATGTTTTTCTACAATATATTTTTATTGGAAAATACTCAAATAATGAAATATCTATTATTTAGTTTAATATAACTTTAGATTCCAAATTATGATGAGTTTGTCTACAAGTATTTGTCCCATTACTTTGCCTAATTATTTTATTTTAGTTGTTTACCCAGATTATTTATGAAAGCTGCAATAGTCATCATTTAAAGTTATGGAACTGCCATTGCAAAATCATAACTGAGACAGTGAGAAAGATCTGACCTAACCAACTCCATCTTGCTTCTAACCTCCAAGCTGTCCTTGTTAATTCCTGGGCACAGGCCAAACTAACTTTAGGAGGAACTTAGTTTATAGTTTAGCTTTGAAACAAAGTGGATAACAGTCCTTTCCCAAAACAAACCTTACTCCCTGTGGACTAGACTGCCTAAAACCACAAGATTAGAAGTTATGGTAATCTTACCAAATTTACGATGTAGCTGTTTTCATTAAACCCATATCAACATCCTAATTATTAAAAATTACATAAGCAAAGATCATCCGGTCTTGGGCTGTGTTCATAGTTTTGTAACCTCTGTGCCAAATTTTGACACTTTGTATTATTTGGCAGGGATAAGTATAAAATTGCTTGATTAATAAATGCAATCAAAAATGTATGCTGGCAATTCTTAAGATATTTCTAATATTACTTTACCAATAATTTTAAAGCTAGCTTACTTATTAAAGATTTTACTTAAGTTATATAAACTTGAACAAGCATTTGACTTTGACTAGTCTTTTCTTTTTTCCTGATAACGTATTTCATTCAAGCACTTTTATTTTCTTTTTCTTTTTTTTTTTTTTTTTTGAGATGGATTCTCATTCTGTCACCCAGGCTGGAGTGCAGTGGCATGATCTCAGCTCACTGCAACCTTCACCTCCCAGGTTCAAGCAATTCTTCTGTCTCAGCCTCCTGATTAGCTGGGACTACAGGCACATGCCACCATGCCTGGCTAATTTTTGTATTTTTATTAGAGTCAGGGTTTTGCCATTTTGGCCAGGCTGGTCCTGACCTCAGGTGATCTACCCGCCTCAGCCTCCCAAAGTGCTGGGAGTACAGGCATGAGCCACTGCACCCAGCCAAGTGCTTTTATTTTCTTAAGCCAAGTAATTAGAGCTCTTTTATATATTTTCAGTAGCAAAATATTGTGTACATGTGTACACAACACATAAATACATAGATGTATTAGGTATGCTGAAAGAAGTTCACCTTATAGATTCATAAAGAGCTTTTTTTCTTACACCTTCAAATTCTTTTTTACTTTTTTTTTTTTTTTTTTGAGACAGAGTCTCACTCTGTTGCCCAGGCTGGAGTGCAATGGCTTGATCTCGACTCACTGCAACCTCTGTCTCCTTGCTTCAAGCGATTCTCCTGCCTCAGCTTCCTGAGTAGCTGGGATTACAGGCACCTGCCACCACACCTGGCTAATTTTTTTTGTATTTTTAGTAGAGATGGGGTTTCACCATGTTGGCCAGGATGGTTTTGAACTCCTGACCTCAAGAGATCTTTGCGGCTCAGCCTCCCAAAGAGCTAGGATTACAGATGTGAGCCACCGCGCCCAGCCACACCTTCAAATTCTTGATAACCTGTTTTACTACTCTAAGCAGTTGTCAGCTAAATAGCCTTGAATTTGCATTTTAAGGAAACTGAGGTGAAAATCGAATAGCAAAATTTACATCATAACATATGGAGAGAAAAAGTCTGGTGTGCTGGAGGGAAATTAAAACAGATTTAATTGCCAATTAAACATAAAATTATAGAAATTATAAAGGCCTTTTAAATATATATACACACACAAAGATCCTATAGCTTTTACTTCAGAAATTTAGCCATGAAAGCTGGGCATGGTGACTCATGCCTGTAATCCCAGCACCTTGGGAGGCCAAGGTGGCCAGATCACCTGAGGTCAGGAGTTTGAGACCAGCCTGACCAACATGGAGAAACCCCATCTCTACTAAAAATACAAAAAATTAGCCAGGCATGGTGGTGCATGCCTGTAATCCCAGCTACTTGGGAGGCTGAGGCAAGAGAATCGCTTGAACCAGGGAGGTGGAGATTGTGGTGACCCAAGATCATGCCATTGCACTCCAGCCTGGGCAACAAGAGTGAAACTCTGTCAAAAAAAAAAAAAAAAAGAGAAAGAGAAAAGAAAAAAAGAAATGTAGCCATGAAATAAATACAAATTCACCAGTTTACCAACAGAAAAACTGTCAGATCCAAACAGCATTTTTTATCTTAATAGAAAAATAACAGCAAATTTAAAGCAGGCAGAGAAGAAAATAGAGAAAAAAGAGAACTCAGGAGCTCTATTGTTTGCAGGTCAACCTTAGGGCTCCTTTTTTTTTAATGTAAATGTGCACAAAGTCCATATTACTTCCACTTTACACAAACTCTGGCAAGTAGAGGCACCAGGAACCCTATGGAGTACTCAGCTGGGAGGAGCAAACGCCCTTTCTCTTTGGAGCTGAGAAAACTCAATCTCTCATTTACCTATGACAACAACAGTTCAGTTACTCATGCAAATACACACAGACAACCCAAATGGAGATTCATTTTGGGAGAAAAAGCAATAGAGAAGACCCTTTAGGATGCATCTCTGAACTAGAATTAGGATCCTTAAATCACAGCTTCCTAGAAGAGAAAAAAAAGAAACCCAGCCAAGACCATTCCCTGTAAACTGTGCTCAGCCAACCCTTCTTTGTAGTTCTCATCTGCCATTACACACGCCAAGGTCAAATCCTCTCACAGTGTAGGGTCATCTCTGGTTCCCCCAAAGCCAAAGTGGTCAGGTCATGCCATACAGGAAGACAGAGCTTTAGATCTAGGAAGAATCTGCCCATCACTCTTGAAACTCCACAAAGAAAACAGAGCACTCCAGAAGGGGTGAATGGCCCCTTTGTTCTGAATCCTTTAAAGGGGCTCGAGTCAGTAGAAGCCTTCTCTAGATTTTTTAGTACTGCAGATGGCAAAGGGGGCAGGAGGTATAGGGAGGAAGAAAAGTAAGTGAAAGAGCATTTCTTTTTTTTTTTGTTCATTTTTTAAGACAGAAAGCAAACGCAGAAACCAAGCACATGATTTGTTGGGTTTTTGGCTTTAGTTTTTTTTCCTTTTTTGCAGCTGCAAGGAATTTTAGCCAAATTAGAGAGGTTTTGTTACCCACAATTTGGAATTCTCACTTGGATTTGACTAAGTCAGGTAGTTGGTCAAACCTGATGAGAGAAAGACCAGAACAAATAACAACAAAAAAAGCCAAATGATGTGACCACAGACTGCTCTAATGGGAAGAAGAAATTCAGACCAGCTGGTTGTTAACCTTTAGCCCAGACAAAATCTCAATTCAGCTACTTACCTAGGGATGGGTCTCAGGCTGAAGACTGCTCTCCACCATCCTTGAAGCAGGAAAAAAACTTGAACTTGTCTTCCCTACTGGGAGCAAGCTCAAAATCCATAAAAGAGTTGTCAGCCTTCCATCATCACGGATCCAGGAAATCTTGGAAGCAAATAAAACTCCAAAAGAAGGGGAGGGGGAGTTGTACATCAAATAAACTTTAGATCATGACCAAGTTGTGAGAGATCAGGGACTCTCTGGAGCGGGTGCTCCCAGACCTCAGCAAATTGTCCTGTTGGTTTGAGCCATAAGGTTAGCTCGTGCTGCTACCAAGCACCAATAGCTCTGTCAAAGGTCAGGGGCATCTCCACTCAGAATCCCTCCATGGTTACCAACATGTGAACCCCCCAAATCTGAGACAGGTCTCAGTTAATTTTAGAAAGTTTTTTTTCCCAAGGTTGAAGATGCGCATCCGTGACACAGCCTCAGGATGTCCTGACGACATGTGCCAAGGTGGTCAGAGCACAGCTTGATTTCATATGTTTTAGGGAGACATGAGACATCAATCAACATATGTAAGATGAACATTTGTTCAGGCTGGAAAAGGCAGGGCAACGCCAAGCAAAGGTGGGACAATTTGAAGCCAGGAGAAGCTTCCAGGGCACAGGTGGGTGAGAGACAAAGGTAGCATTCTTTTGAGTTTCTGATGGGCCTTTCCAAGGAAGGCAATCAGATATGCATCTATCTCAGTGAGCAGGGGGTGATTTTGAATAGAATGGGGGGCAGTTTGACCCTAAACCATTCCCAGCTTGACTTTCCCCTTTAGTTTAGTGATTTTGGGGGCCCAAGATTTATTTTCCTTTCACAAAACAATAAACATAATAAATAAGTGAATTATAGAAAGGTGAAAACTATGGAAAAAAAAGAAAAACAGGGAGAAAGAATCCTGAGCACTGGCGTGGGGAGGGCAGGTGCCAGCTGCAGTGTCTGGGAAGGGCAGGTGCCAGCTGCAATACTAAATAGCGGGGGAGAGATTTTTTTCTGAGCAACTTCGAGTCACTGCTCACATCTCATGCCAAAATGTATTAATCCCAAGTCAAGGGTCAGATGAGGCACTCAGATCTCTCCAGTTGCCAACACAGCTCTTCCAAGTGTACTTTACTTCCTTTCATTCCTGCTCTAAAACTTTATTTATGTATTTATTTTTGAGACAGAGTCTTGCTCTGTCACCTAGGCTGGAGTGTAGTGGCACAATCCCAGTTCACTGCAACCTCTGCCTCTGGGATCAGGCGATTCTGCTGCCTCAGCTTCCTGAGCAGCTGGGATAACAGGCGCACACCACCATGCTTGGCTAATTTTTTTTTTTTTTTTTGTATTTTTAGTAGAAATGGGGTTTCACCATATTAGCCAGGATGGTCCTGTACTTCTGACCTCAGGTGATCCGCCTGCTTTAGCCTCCCAAAGTGCTGGGATTACAGGTGTGAGCCACCATACCTGGCCCTAGCCAACTTTTGTTTTTTTGAGACAGAGTTTCATTCTTGTTGCCCAGGCTGGAGTGCAATGGACCGAACTTGGCTCACTGCAACCTCTGCCTCCCAGGTTTGTAGGATATAATAAATTCCTGTTCAAAGGTTTTAGCCTGTAAATTGTTAAGTACAATGAGTTCTGAGATCCTCTCCAAAGAATCAATGTATCAGTATGTTCAGCTCTTCATTTTAAAGTTTAACTTCCTCGTTTTCTTCATCTCCTTGCCCCTAGTTTCAGTAAACAACCCCCTCCTAGCCTCTATCACCTGCTCCATCCTGAGTCACCCCCGGTCACCTGCTCTGATCTGAGTCATCCTGAGTCAACAGGGTTTCACCATATTGGCCAGGTTGGTCTCGAATTTCTGACCTCATGTGATCCACCCACCTCAGCCTCCCAAAGTGCTTGGATTACAGGTGTAAGCCATCATGCCTGGCCAGTTTTCACTTTGAAATGATCTTTAATACCAACACTTGGGGTCTGAATGGGTCCCCACTCGTTTCAAATGTTGAGCATGCACAGATTATGTGGATGAGAACTTGCCAGGCAGGCTTACTGAAGGAGACATGGTAAGAATCACCTGCATTTGCCAGGCCCTGAGGACAGGCCCTCTCCACACCGAAGCTTATTTCCTTGGGTTGCAGAAGAGGAAATGCCAGGGAGCCCAGTATTCTTTGGTTCATTCACTTCTTTTTTATGGTGTAACCTACATACTGTAAACTATGCCCAGCTTAAGTAGCTTATACCCTGATGAATTTTTATGTATGTATGTGTCCCCAGGATGTATCCAACACTCAGGTCAAGATACAGAATGTGCTCAGCACCTCAGGTGCCCTTGTGTTTCCTTCCAGTCAAGCCCCCATTTGCGACCACAGAATGGAACAATCTTTATTTCTTTTTTTTTAGAGACAGGGTCTTGCTCTGTCTCCAAAGCTGGAGTGCAGTGGTGCCATCATGGTTCATTGCAGCCTCCGCCTCCTAGGTTCGAGTGATCCTCCCATTTCAGTGTAACCACCATTCTTATCTCTATCACCATAGATTAGCTCTGCATGTCTTTGAACTTCATATAAATGGAATCATGCATATACAGGCTCTTTTGTGTCTGGATTCTCTGTTAACACTGTGTCTGTGAGACTCACTCATGCTGTGTGTAGTATTATGCTTCATCCTTTTTTGTTGTTGCATATTATTCCATTGTATAAATATACCACAATTTAGTTGTCCATTTTCCAATTGCTGAGCATTTGGATTGTTTTGTTTTTCACTATTTTGAATAAAGCTGCTATGAACATTCTTGTATATGTCTTGGGTATACAGATGGTCCCGGCTTACAGTGATTTGACTTAAAAGTTTTTGACTTTATGATGGGCTTATCAGGGTATTAAATGTGTTTCTGACTTACAGTATTTTTGACTTACCACATGTTTATTGGGATGTAACCCCTTCCTAAGATGAGGAACATCTGTATACATCCAGAATCCTGTGGAGCAACTCGTAACCCATGAGGAATGGGAGGCGACAGACAGACTCACCCCAGGACAGATGGTTCTCACTACATCTCATAAAGCTTCTTAGAAGATCTTACAGGATCGCGCAACCAGCCAGCCACAGCAGGGGCTGAATGGATAACACATCTTTGCACGGGCTCTCCCTCTGTCCCTGTCTCCCCTCCCCTTTTCCTAACCTTGTTCCTTGGGATTATGTTTTGAAATAAATTGTTCAGAGAAATGAAGCTAAAGCTGGCCAATTAGCCAATAGCTGGGTTCTGTGATGACAGGGCTTCTGGGCTATAATCATTTACTGAGAAGCCAGTGTTCCCAAGGGGATAATGGCTTGTTCCATTTAGCTGCAGCATAGGAGTGGGTGCAGGGCATTAGCAGAAGATAACACTAGAAATGTGCCCTGGGGCCTGTTGATGACTTTCTTTGCCAAGCATAGGCATTTAGCCTTTATTCTGTAGATGATGGGAAGCCAGTGCCAGTGGTGGGTTTGAGCAGAGAACCAGCAACCAGTGGTGGGTTTGAGCAGGGAACCAGCAATCCTCAAGCTCTGCTTGGACAGAGGCCAGTCAGGGAGGAGTTAAGGCTGGAGGATCAGTCAGGGAGGAGTTAGGGCAGGAGGACAAGTCAGGGAGGAGTTAGGGCAGGAGGACCAGTTAGAAGGCTGTGACCTAGGACTTCAGCAGTGGGACTAGAAAGGGGATGGATATGAATGATATGGCAGAGTAAAACTAGAGAGATGGCCAGGCACAGTGGCTCACTCCTGTAATCCCAGCACTTTGGGAGGCCAAGGCGGGCGGATCATGAGGTCAGGAGAACAAGACCAGACTGGCTAACATGGTGAAACCCTATCTCTACTAAAAATCAGTAAAAAAAAAATAGACAGGCATGGTGGCAGGCACCTGTAATCCCAGCTACTTCAGAGGCTGAGGCAGGAGAATTGCTTGAACCAGGGAGTCGGAGGTTGCAGTGAGCTGAGATCGTGCCACTACACTCCAGCCTGGGCAATAGAGTGAGACTCCATCTCAATAACAAAACAAACAAACAAAAAACTAGAGAGACTTGGCACCTTGCAGAGAGAAGCAAAAGATGACCCTGAGGTCTGGAGTCCAGGAAGCCAAGGACAGGGAAAGCATTCACAGAAACAGGAAAACAGCATGTGTGGGAGGGAAGGTGAGAGGTTCATCAGATCCCACAGCCCCTGGCAGCTCCTCCTGGATCTTTGAAATCCTGTGCATCCCAGGAGACTCTGGGAGGCCCATCTGAGCTCATCGGAGAAAGGTCTGCCACCTCTCCTTTCATCACTGGGGACAGAAAGCCTGAACATGAGGCCTGGACTATGGGGCTCAGACCAGAATATTTCCAGATTTAAGGGCAGTAATGTGGAGCCCAAGAAGGAATATTGAGGACAGAGGGCACATTACTTAGCTAAAGGGGTGCTGGGTTCTTATTTTCTACTTTCAAGAAATGTTTGCTATAGTCATTGTTACCATCACAAAACAATGAATAATACCATGAGCCAAACATATGTTCATAATTTGTATGGCTGATTCTATGCACATTTAAATATGTTCATGACAATTGTAGATGTCAGTTTTGCTCTGGTTAAACCAATGTGGAAGTACACAGGATGGGAGCTGAGAGACAAGCATCCTGGGCCCAGCCATGCCAGCCTCAGTGGGCCAAGTTGCGGGCAGATGACCTCTGCTCCGTGGATCCTGCTGGCTCAGGGTGTGGAAGGGGCCTCAGGAGAGGAGTCAGGCTCTCTTCTTGATTCCCCTCATGGCCATAGAGAACAGCATTCCTGGGAGGCTGGTTTGGAGAAGTCGCTGAACCTAAGTGAGCAGGAAGTGAAGTTCTGTTCCCACCTGTACCTGTGTTCCCAGATAGCAGCTGCCTCCTGGCGACTCACCAGGAGCCAGGTCCCTCCACACCTCATCTCACTTAACTCACCCACCAGGAGCCAGGTCCCTTCATACCGGATCTCAATTAACTCACTCACCAGAAGCCAGGTGTCTCCATACCTCATCTCAATTATCTCACTCACCAGGAGCTAGGTCCCTCCATATCTGATCTCAATTAATTCACTCACCAGGAGCCAGGTCCCTCCATACCTCCTCTCAGTTAACTCACTCACCAGAAGCCAGGTCCCTCCATACCTCATCTCAATTAACTCACTCACCAGGAGCCAGGTCCCTCCATACGGGGTCTCAATTAACTCACTCAGCAGGAGTCAGGTCCCTCCATACCAGATCTCAATTAACTCACTCACCAGGAGCCAGGTCCCTCCATACGGGATCTCAATTAACTCACTCACCAGGAGCCGGGTCCCTCCATACCTCATCTCAACTAACTCACTCAGCAGGAGTCAGGTCTCTCCATACCGGATCTCAATTAACTCACTCACCAGGAGCCAGGTCCCTCCATACCTCATCTCAATTAACTCACTCACCAGAAGCCAGGTCCCTCCATACCTCATCTCAATTAACTCACTCACCAGGAGCCAGGTCCCTCCATACCTCATCTCAATTAACTCACTCACCAGGAGCCAGGCCCCTCCAGACCTGGCTTAATTCTCACTATACTTAATTCAATTAATTCACTATAGCCCTATCAGACAAGCTCTAGGATATGCATGAGGAAACAGAGTCTGAGAAAGGCTGAGAAAGTGGCTTGAGGTCACCTAGGTGGTGAGTGGTAGAGCTAGGAGTTGAAGTCAAGTCTGACTCTCAAGTCCACGCTCTTTCCATTGCACTATCTACTTTTCTTTCTCCCCAAAGCCACAATACGCCATGATGCAGCCCAAGGACTCTCCTCCAGTACTGTGCTGAGGGCTCTGAAGAGATCAGGGCTGAAGCCAAGATGTCATCCAGTGTAATACCCACATGACCTCTGTGAATATCTACCCTGCCTTAACACTGTTTATCTTTAGGAAGCAGGATGCCTGAAGTCCAAACTTCTCCCTGGTGATCAAACCAGCTAAGACTGATGGAATCCAAGATGGCAGCTCACTTTACCTCTAACTTCATTATAATCTAATTTCCATGTTAAATGACAGTCCCACTAGCACTGTAACAGTCAACAACCAACATGACAATGATGGGAAAAAAAAATAAAAAAACAAATAGGAAGGTGGCACTCTGGTTTTGAAAAGTTCTCCACCCAGACCCAGAAAACACATGATTCCTCCCCTTGCTCTTTTCATTTTTATTTTTGTAGAGATAGGGGGGTATCACTACATTGACCAGGATGGTCTCAAACTCCTGGTCTCAGCAATCCTCTCATTTTGGCCTCCCAAAGTT
The DNA here is from genome assembly GCF_028885625.2 of Pongo pygmaeus. Taxonomy (NCBI): domain Eukaryota; kingdom Metazoa; phylum Chordata; class Mammalia; order Primates; family Hominidae; genus Pongo; species Pongo pygmaeus. The sequence continues at coordinate 205,708,927 of NC_085930.1, forward strand.
CTGGGTTTATGAGAGTGAGCCATTGCACCTGGCCACTCCTCCCCTTGCTTTTAATGCTCAGCCCCTTCACTAAAGATGCCCTGTATCTGTGACTACCTGGGTCTCATGAGCAGAAAAGTTGATTTGTGAGCCAAGCTCTCACTTCTCAATTCCATGGCCACCAAATAAAGCCTGCACTGCTTGAGGCTCACTTTTGGTTTCGCATATTGGCTTCATGGCATCAAACAGGGAAAGACCCCATTTTAGGGGAAGTGGCTTTGTCAGTAACAAGGGCACAGAAGGAAAGAAATGGAGGATGATTTAGGGCAGAAGTCAGCAAACTATGGTCTATGGACCAAATCTGGCCACTGCCTGTTTTTGTGCAACTCATAGCTAAGAATGTTTTCTACATTTTTAGATGGTAGGAGAAGAACAAAAGAAGAATAAAGTTTTGTGACACATGAAAACTATATGAGATTCAAATTTCAGTGTCCACAGACAGCAATCCTGGCTCCTACCCCTGAAACAATCATTGCAGTGGAGCTCTGCCCTAGCTATGGCCCCTTTCTCCCTTTGGTTCCCTGACTTTGGGGTCTGGAGGCCACAAAGGCAAGGAGCAGGCTGCCATCCACCCCTTCTCAGAGCACCTGCAGGGAGCTCACTGTGCTCTGCATCCAGTCTAGGTGGCTCCTAGCGGGGCTTGGTGGGTTCTCCATCCTCAGCACCATCGGCAGCACCATCTTGGTCATCTGAGAAGCTGAGAGAAACATAAGGTAAATGTTCCTGTCCTCATTTCTGCCTCCCAACCCCATTGCCGCTGCTCAATGTCCCCAGTATCTCTCTGCAGACTCCTGTCTGCCCTCAAAAGTCTACATGGTACCAGTCAAGAGACATCCATACTGCAAGATGATAGAAAGGTAAGTGGAACCCAACCATCTCATTCTCTACCCTCATGTCTACCATGGACAGCTGAACCTCTCCCTGTGGAACCTGGAAAAGTAGCTCAGAGAGGAGTAGCAGGTGGCAAGGAACATCAGGGAAACAAAGCTAGAAGGAACATGTAGGCACCTTTGACCTGAAATAGACAAGATGCAAGATCTCAGGACTGTCAGGGACCTTAGGAACCATCTAGGCCACATCCTGGCTTTGGCCTGAAGTGCAGGCAAGGGGCTTACCTCTGCCAACCATAGCATCCAGCTTTGCTGTAGGTGGAATCAGGCCTGTATGTGAGTTACCAGGGTTGCAGAGGACACTGTGGTCTGGGCAGCAGTCTGGTACCACATGGCAGAATTCATCACAGTAGCAACTTCCCGTCTTTCACTGGTGATCCGTTCTAAGATAGCAAAGTTGCTGGGGTTGGGAGCAGCTGCCTGGAGAAAAAGGAACATTAAAAAAAAAAAAAGATTAAAATTAGCCAGGTATGGTGGTGCATGCCTGTAGTCCCAGCTACCCAGGAGGCTGAGATAGGAGATCACTTGAGCCCAGAAGCAGGAAGCTGAAATGAGCCATGATCACACCAGTGCACTTCAGCCTGGGTGACAAAGCAAGACCCTGTCTCAAAAAAAAAGAAAAGAAAAAGAAAAAGAAAAGAAAAGATAGATTTAACAAATGGTGCTTGGACAACTGGATAAGCACATGCAAAAGAATGCATTTGGACTCCTACCTCACACCATATACAAATATTAACTCAAAATGGACCATAGACCTAAATGTAAGAGCTGAAACTGGCTGGGTGTGGTGGCTCATGCCTGTAATCCCAGCACTTTGGGAGACCAAGGAAGGCAGATCACTTGAGGCCAGGAGTTCAAGACCAGCCTGGCAAACATGGTGAAACTGCTGTCTCTACTAAAAATACAAAAATTAGCTGGGAACGGTAACATGCACCTATGGTCCCAGCTACTCAGGAGGCTGAGGCAGGAGAATTGCTTGAACCCAGGAGGTGGAGGTTGCAGTGAGCCAAGATTGCACAACTGCACTCCAGCCTGGGCAACAGAGCAAGACTCTGTCTCCAAAAAAAATAAATAAATAAAAATAAGTCAATCAAATTTAAAACTGGACAAAGGACTTAAATAAACATTTCTCCAAAGAAGATATACAAGTGGCCAGTGAGCATGAAAGATACCCAACATCGTTAATCATAAGGAAATGCAAATCCAAACCACAATGAGATACCATCCCACATCCATTAGGATGGCTAAGATAAAAAATAAAATAGCAAGTGTTGGCTGGGTGCAGTGGCTCACACCTGTAATCACAGCACTGTGGAACACTGAGAAGGGTGGATCACGAGTTCAGGAGTTTGAGACCATCCTGGCCAGCATAGTGAAACCCCGTCTCTACTAAAAATACAAAAATTAGCTGGGTGTGGTGGCAGGCACCTGTAGTCCCAGCTACTCAGGAGGCTGAGGCACGAGAATCTCTTGATCCCAGGAGGCAGAGGTCGCAGTGAGCTGAGATCACACCACTGCACTCCAGCCTGGTGACAGAGTGAGACTCCATCTCAAAAAGAAAAAAAAAAAAAAAAAAGCAAGTGTTGAAGTGTTGCTGAGGATGCGGAGAAATTGGAACCCTCATACACTGCTGGTGGAATTGCAAAATGGTGCGGCCACTTTGAAAATTTAGGGAGATGAGGTGGCAGCAGAAAAGAATAAAAAAAGAAAAAAGAAAAAAGAAAAACAATTTGACAGTTTCTCAGAATGTTAAACATAGAGTTGCCATATGACCCAGAAACCCTACTTCTGAGCCTGTAGTTAGGAGAATTAAAAACACATGTTCACACGAAAACCTATCAATGAATATTCCTAGCAGTGTTATTCATAATAGCCAAATAGTAGAAACAATTCCAATGCCCTTCAACTGATGAATGGATAAAACTAAATCTGGTATATCCATATAATGGAATATTACTCAGCCATAAAAAGGAATGAAGTACAGATGCATGCCACAACAACAATGAAACTCGAAAACATGCTAAGTGAAAGAAGCCACTCACAAAAGGCTGTGTATTGTATGATTCCATTTATATGAAATGTTTAGAATAGACAAATCCATCAAGACAGAAAGTATATTAGCGGTTGCCAGGGGCTGGTGAGATGTGGGGACTAGGCAGTGACTGCTGATGGGTACAGAGTTTATTTGGGGCCTAACAAACATGTTCTGAAATTAGACAGAGGTGGCCGGGTGCAGTGGCTCACACCTGTAATCCCAGCACTTTGGGAGGTCGAGGCGGGCAGAACATTTGAGGTCAGGAGTTTGAGACTAGCCTGGCCAACGTGGCGAAACCCTGTCTCTACCAAAAAGTACCAAAAAAATAAAATAAGACAGCAGTGATGGTTTTGCAATCCTGTGAATACACTAAAAAACACTGAAATGTACACATGGTGAATTGTACAAAAGGGTAAATTTCACATCATGTAAATTATCTCTCAATAAAGCTATTATTAAAAAGACAGAGAGAGAGAGAAGGAGAGAAAAGGGGGAGATAAGATGAGGACGGTAATGGGAGGGACAGCAAAGAAGAGAGAAATAGAGAAAACAGCAGAGAAGAGAGTGCCTAAGAGGGAGAAACCCCTCCCCCACTCCCCACAGTTAGAGGAAGGTCTTCCGGAGCCCTAGTTACAAACCAGTTCTGCCAACTCTACCCCCTGCCCAAATTTCCCCAAATTGCTCAGCTCAGTTGTGATCTAGTCATTGTCATTCCCTCCAAGATAAGGGGATGCATCTTCTTTAAGAGTGGGGCAAGCAAGGCATGGGCAGGAGGGATGTTGGCCCAGTTACCTGGTGAGTCTGTGACTCAGATGATAAGAGGACCCAGGTGTTGCCACCCCAGGACTCTCAACACTGTTCTCTGTCTACTTGACTTTGACCTTCCAAATTGCTTCCTGTTAGGTTAACGCCTGGCTCTTTAGGGCTAAACTGGAGGGCTTTGTTTAGGGATAAACTTGAAGGCCTTTCAAAGTTGACAAGATCAACAGGGAGCAGGCCTCTGAGGCCTGTGGGCCTGGGTGTGGCTGAGCCAGTCTGTTGTGGAAACAGGGCTAGCACGTGTCTGGTAGTGTGGTCTGGGGGGTCAAGACTCTGAAGGTGAGGGTGGCCTGGCTGGGGCTGCAGCCTCTGAGTGTGGCCTGGCTTTTGCCTCATGTTCAGCTCAGGAGCCTCCTGCAAGTGATCAGCTTCTCTTCTCATGTTGTCCCTCTTCTCCAGAGCCTGGTCCTGTGTCAGGTTGTCACCAAGACCAGGGATCAACCAGAAAGGGCTGGAGTGGAAATAGAGCTCCAGAAGCCACCCAGACTAAGGTTGCCGACAATTTGTGAGACTGAGGTCAGTTTGGTGGTCATAACCAACATTTATTTCAACAGGATGACACTGAATGAAATAGAATAGAATAGACCCACATACATTGTATGTAAAAGTCAATTGAGTTCTTTTTGAAATTTCTGTTGGTTTTTAGATGGAGGCACTTACTGGGTCAGAGTATAAAATGTATTTATTAAAGTGAACTGGGGCCAGAAACATTGGAAAGCCACTGATCTAGAGAGATGTCTTCATTGTATAGACAAGGGGAGAACCCTTTGCCCATGGCTGGGAGTCAAACCAGCAATCCTGACCTCTCCCCTTTTCCCACCATATCGTGCTCAGGGCTCTCACTCAAAAAGCCTCTTGTTCCACGTGCTACTGAGCTCTGCTGTTCTCTAAAGACCCTGCATTCTCCTGCCTCTGAGCCTTTGCCCAAGCTGTTCCCTTGGCTTGGAAGGCCCTTCCCTCTCATATCCATTAGAATAAAATATTCTATGCTTCAAGGCAGCATTTGAAGACAACTTCCCCCGGGGTGCCAAGGAGCTATCTCATTATTATGAAAATGATAAATAAAGAATCAAACATTGATCCAGCCTTTCCATCCAAGCCAAATAGTTGACAAGGGAAATATCTTCACGATAGAGAAACTTCGGCTAACAAGTGCACAAAGAACAATAGAAAAGCACTACTTGGCAGCCCCTAATGAAAAGTGGATCTCAGCACAAATCATTAGTGGACAGAATTTTATAATGGGTGCACTATCTGGTGGATGAAGTTTAACATCAGTAAAAGTGGGACAGCTGGGCACTTTGTGTCTCAGAGGTGTGATAGAAGTACCCACCTATGGATTCTTCCTGCCAAAGAAATCTCCAGTCCTGATCTCATCTCAACTACCAGATTTCAGGAAAGACAGAGGCAGAGGGACATCCACAAAGATTCAATCAGCCAAACCCAGAAGGTAGGATATGCTGCAGGACACAGTATCTGCTTCGTTCAACAACTAAATGACATCAAAAAATGGCACTGATCTAGGTATAGATTTAAAGACATTTAAGAAATACGCTAGTTAAACATGTGTGCGTACCTTTTTTGGATCTTGACTTGAATAAACCAGCTGTAAAAAGGCATTTTTCTTTCTTTCTTTCTTTTTTTTTTTTTTTGAGACATGGTCTCACTCAGTGCAGCAGACTGGAATGCAGTCGTACGGTCACAGCTCGCTGCAGCCACAACCTCTGGGGCTCAAGCAATTTTCTCACTTCAGCCTTCTGAACAGCTGGGACTATAGGTGGACATCAACACACCTTGCTAATTTTTAAACAAAATTTTTTTTGTAGAGACTGAGTCTCGCTATTATACCCAGGCTGGCCTCAAACTCCTGAGCTCCAGCGATCCTCCCATCTTGGCCTCCCAAAGTGCTGGGACCACAGGCATCAGCCACCGCACCTGACCTTTTTTTCTTTTTCTCTTCAGCTTTGCTGCTGAAAAACAAGATATTTTTGACAAGTGTGGGAAATATGAACACTGATAGGTATTAAACGATAGCAAGTAGTTTTTTAATTAATTAATTAATTTGTTTTTTTAGAGACAGAGTCTTGCTCTGTTGCCCAGGCTGGAGTGCAGTGGTGCAATCTTGGCTCACTGCAACCTCCACCTCCCTGGTTCAAGTGATTCTCCTGCCTCAGCCTCCCGAGTAGCTGGGATTACAGGCATCCGCCACCATGCCTAGATAATTTTTGTATTTTTAGTAGACACAGGGGTTTCACCATGTTGGCCAGGCTGGTCTTGAACTTCTGGCCTCAGGTGATCTGCCCACCTCAGTCTCCCAATGTGTTGGGATTACAGGTGTGTGGCCATATTTATTTTGGCTCTGATAAGGCATTGTGGTTATATTTTTTTAAATATGAGGGATAAGAGCTTGAGTAAACTGTTGATAATTTTGAAGCTGGCCAGCTGGTACCTTGGGTTCATCATCCTATTCTCTCCACTTTTGCATGTGTTTGAATTTTTCCATAATAAACAGTTTTGGGTTTTTTTTTTTTTTTTTTTTTTTGAGATGGAGTCTCCTTTTGTCCACCAGGCTGGAGTGCAGTGGTGTGACCTTGGCTCACTGCAACTTCCACCTCTTGGGTTCAAGCAATTCTTCTGCCTCAGCCTCCTGAGTAGCTGGGATTACAGGTGCACACCACCACACCCGGCTAATTTTTGTATTTTTAGTAGAGACGGGGTTTTGCCATGTTGGTCAGAGCTAGTCTCAAACTCCTGACCTCGTGATCTGCCTACCTTGGCCTCCCAAAGTGCTGGGATTACAGGTGTGAGCCACCGTGTCTGGCCATAAATAGTTTTTAAAAATAAATTAGATCCATTCTGAGAGGATTTCCTACATCCTCCCAGCTGAGATTTCTTATTCTTACCTTAGAAGCTATTGATTTTAACTTCTCTCATTGCATCATTGCATTCCTCCCTGTCTGCATCACCGTTACAGCTTTCTTTCTGTAAGGGGGTTCTGTCTTCCCTGTCTGCTTCTTGAAGGCAGGAAATGCATCTGTATTTCTGATAATAATAATGCCAAATAATTTTTATTTAATTGAATAAGAAAGATCTGAATGGAACTTAGGCTCATACTTGAACCTCCACAGTGTCCAGGGGCCAGGAGAGAATTCTAGTCATTAACAGTCCTGACTGGACCATCAAAAAATGATAGCACGGCTGGGTGTGGTGGCTAATACCTGTAATCCCAGCACTCTGGGAGGCTGAGGTGGGAAGATTGCTTGAGCTCAGGAGTTTGAGACCAGCATGGCCAACATGGTGAAACCCCATCTCTACAGAAAAAAACACAAAAATTAGCTGGGTGTGGTGGTGGGCACCTGTAATCCCAACTACTCAGGAGGCTGAGGCAGGAGAATTGCTTGAACCCGGGAGGTGGAGGTTGCAGTGAGCCGAGATTGCACCAATGGACTCCAGCCTGGGCACAAAAGTGAGACTCTGTCTCAAAAAAAATTAAATATAAAAATAATTAAAAGAAAAAATAAGGTCGGACATGGTGGCTCACTCCTGTAATCCCAGCACTTTGGGAGGCTGAGGTGGGTGGATCACAAGGTCAGAAGTTCGAGACCAGCCTGGCCAATGTGATGAAATCCCGTCTCTACTAAAAATACAAAAATTAGCCAGGCATGGTGGCAGGCACCTGTAATTCCAGCTACTCAGAGGCTGAGGCAGGAGAATCACTTGAACCCGGGAGGCGGAGGTTGCAGTGAGCTGAGATTGCACCACTGCACTCCAGCCTGGGCAAAACTCCATCTCACAAAAAAGAAATAAACAAAGAAAAAAGAAAACAAAAATAGCACATTAAGGGAAAAGAAGTTCATTCCCACGGTGACCAAGCACCAATTCACTCACTCATGGCTCATTCATTCATTCATTTATCCCACTGAGTGACTCTCTAGCCGGCTGCCATGGTGGATCATTTTATTCCACTGAGTGACTCTCTAGCCGGCTGCCATGGTGGATCATTTTATTCTATTGAGTGACTCTCTAGCCGGCTGCCACGGTGGATCATTTTATTCTATTGAGTGACTCTCTAGCCGGCTGCCACGGTAGATCATTTTATTCCACTGAGTGACTCTCTAGCCGGCTGCCATGGTGGATCATTTTATTCCACTGTGTGACTCTCTAGCCGGCTGCCATGGTGGATCATTTTATTCTATTGAGTGACTCTCTAGCCTGGAGGCTATCTAGCAAAATTTACTGAAAATATGACACATTACTTCCGGAGATAACATTTTCTCATTGTGATAAGTGTATTTTTTAAAATAAAAATTTATGAAACTAAGAATATTTTTAAAATATAAATAATTTTTGAAATTTTCAAAACTTGCTATGTTTTTGGAAATATATAAAAATGTTATATTTATTCAGTCCTAGTGATAAACAGTCCTGGGATCTAAGGCTAAAAAATAGTTTGAGGCAGATTTTGAAGGTCTTCAAATGCATGCTAAGTCATTTGGAGTTTATTTTGTCTGTCTATAAGGGCGCTTTGAAAGTTTTTAAAACAGAGGAGTAGCAGGGGAAAATAGAGGCAAAATGTTAGGAAATATTTAATGCTGAAAAGTGTTAGGAAATATTTAATGCTGAAAATATGCAAAAGAATTAAAGAAACCGAAAAGAAATGCTCTAGACTGAAACAAATTAAGAAACAAGTGCAACCATGTAAAGGTCCAGATGTCTTCATTTCAGAAATAGCTGTACTCTCTGGGCTTCCCTGACACTGAGTTACGATTTTCCAGTTCCAAATCTACCCTATGTTTTCTTCACCATGTGACTTTTTCTTCCTTTTTGCTCGTGAATATTCCATATTAGTCATCTGCTTTCCTCCCCTCCTTTTTTCTCTGTCTTTTCCCATTTCTCTCCTCTACCATTTTCTTTCTCTCCGTTCCTCTCCTCCCCTTGCCTTCCTTTCTCTTTTCTTCCTGTTACTTCTCTGCCTTTCTCATTTCTCTCTCTCCTTTCTCTCCCTGCTCCTTCTTCCTCCCTTCTTCTTTCTCTCCCACCTTTCTCCCTCACTCTCAGTATATCTATATCCATATCTATATTTATATCTACATATACATCATGCATTTCCTTCAGAAATATGGTAAGCGTTCTAGACCCTTAAAAATGCACTTGTGTGGCCTATCCGATTATAAATTGCAATTTTCTAAATCTAAAGTTAGAGTAAACAATGAATTTTCTTGAAAAGGTAAAATCTATCTGACTTACTATATAACCCTAAGGAAGTTAATATCACGGCCTCTCTGGATCTTAGATATCTCATCTGTAAAATGCGGAAAATGATGATGCCTATTTCCTAGGTTCTGTTATAAGAATTAGATTATTAATGTAAAATGCTCAGTCCTGTCTCTTATATAAAGTGATCTCTTAATGAGTTTGCTCTTTCATTACCTTATAATTCTGCAGGTCAAATGGAAAACAATTTATAACTTATTTTTTCTCTGTTCTTTGCCTCCAGGTATATGGCTTGTATTCAGTGATTGGATTTAATCATAAATTGCACAAATACTATCGCTTCCTAATTCGAAATACTACAGAAGGAGGGAGCAACTTAACATTGGATAAGGCATTTACATGATTTCAGCCTAATAGTATTTCTCTGTATGGGGAGAAGAATTACTAACTACATTAAAGTCTTATTTTGAGTGGCAGAAGAAATGGTATATTTGAAAACATATACGCATAATTCCAACAAGTTACAAGGCATTGCTTAGACCGATAATGTATAGAGAGATTGACATACATACAATATATTGTGACTTAATAGATTTCTCCTGGTAAGGATATTTTGGAGTTTAAAGTTTTTTCCTGCATACTAACTTCAAAAGGGATATAGATCAGCTATATATTTTTCTTTTTCTTCTTCACAGTTGATAGACTAGATTTTAAAATTCTTTTATTCTTTTCTTAACTAATTATTAACTAATTTATCAGATATTTATACTGAATCCCAATAAATAAGTGATATGGAATAAAAACTTACAAGCCTTATTCAGTTCTAAATACATGTAGATATTGCATAAATATCCATATAACATGACTAATGTTAAGACCTTCTGTTTTTCTTACACTGTCTTTGAATGTTTGAACTCTAACAAAATAACTAAAACATTCAAATACAGTGTAAGACAAAGCAGAAGAGAGACCAGTTAGCTCAACCCACAACTTTTGCTGTCAAGAGAAAAAAGAAAAAACAAAAACAAAACTAAAGAATCAAAAATCATGAGTAACTCAGCCACACCAATGAATTATTTAGCTCAAAATTGACTTCAGATCTTTTATCTTTTTAACATTAACTAAGTAACTGTTTTAAGTTCTGCCAATGATCAGTGAAGTTAGATAGACAAAAATATTCTTGAGATGTACTGATATAGGATGTTAACTACTTGAATAGTTCTACAGGAGCATTCAATCACTTTCTTCACGTAAGTTTTGGTTGGGCCACATTCTCAGTGTCCCAACACAGCCTTGTTTCAGGGAGTTTCAATTTATATATACTCTGACTTCATTCAAATAATATTATGAAAATGATTTAATGGCATCTTCTGTTTATGTAATGCAAGTATTAAACCATTTTCTAGTCAGTCATTTAAAACAATAATTTTGTTATCCAGAGAACGTAACCTATCATACCTTGAAGATCTTACTATTTTTAATACCATTTTTAATACTGAAGTCGATTTGCATAGTTACATTTACAATATTCAATCTCTAAAATGCAAGAACTCTGAAATGAGATGTTGATATTTTAAGAGATAATTATTGAAATTATTTGTCTTATGAATTTAATTATATTGCTTAGAGAAAATCTTTGTTTTTCGGTATCGAAAACATTTCATTTGAATGAAAGCTAAAACAACCAATTTAAAAAGAATCACATCAAAATATTACATTTTTTCTTTTCATTTTCTCTTTGATTTAGTAAGTATAATAGCATACATGAAAATATTTAAAGAGAATCACATCAAAATATTATATTTTTTGTTTTCATTTTTTAATTACTAAGTGTAATAGCATTCATTAATGAAGTATGTCTACTCACATACTCCTAAAGTAGTCCCAGTGGTAGATTTTGTCTGCTTTATATTTTAGTCACAATACACATATTTTAAATGAGATCATCAAACAAGCAGTGAGGAGTTATCCAATAAAATGTAGTTTTTTCCTTCAAATTTAAACATTAAATTATATCTTCTTGTAATATTTAGTCTTGAAATTTGCTCTCCCTTCTTTATCACAATATTCAAAACATTGAGGAAACTGAAATATATATCTATACATATTTTAGAAGTATTATCTAGAGCATCGAACATTACATTTGGTTTTTATGCAGTGATAGCTAAAGAGCTATTGCAGTACAAAGCAACATTCATCCCTGTCCTGTGCAAAATGACCATTTGTTATATTATTTCTTTGTTAATATTTTAATCTAGGTTGTAAATTTGATCCAATTTTATTTGGTACCGTAAAATGTTTGCTTTAGTCTGTTTCATCTCATCTTCATATTGCTGTTTCAAATGTTAAAAGTTTTAAGACATCAATTTACCACATGTTAGAGCTGTGAGTGAATAAAGACTTAATAAAAGAAGAGTAATGCCTTAGGAGACTATAAAGTGACCAAAGGTGGAAATAGTATTAATTAAGTTTTATGAATTTCTATTTTCTCTGTTGGATTATTTTACTTAATTTTAGAAAAATGCTCGGGAGTTTTGGCAGGTATAGTCAGGTTTCTGATTAGAAGCCTCCCCAGCCCTCTTCTTTTTATTGGCAATAGTCCTGGGTTTGTGTGATTAATTGCCATCTGCTGAACCATGTGCACAGAAAAACCATCCCACTAGGAGCTGGATCATTACTGGATAAGATCACATGCACATGTGACCTAAACCTAGCCAATGGGAATCAGGTGAAGTCTGCTGGAGGGCATCTGGGAAAGATTTTCTCATTGATAAAATAGGTACATACAGAAAGGAATGTGTTTGTCTTTTCCGGACATTGGAGTTTCTGCATGTGACGACTAGAACTCAATAATGAGGAACTGGATTACCAGCGTCCTAAGAATGGCAGGATAGAGAGCTGCAAATAAGTTGGATTTGAAGAATGGCAGGATTAAGCTGGTTTGTTTACAGTCATCTAGAGCAGGAAACATTCTCTCCAATATAAAGGTGAAGATTGTGTCTGGGATAGTTGGAATTACTGCACAAGGAGCTTCTTATGTAAACCATGTAAAGTTGGACTTGGTATTAATATTCAAGGGTAAAAATAGAGGGCATGTCCTTCACATATAATTCTTCATTCCCCACAAGCTCTTTTTCTCTTCTGTCTCCCGGTTACATTTCTACAAACTTGAGTAATGAGAAACAATATATGCAACATGCAACAGACTGAGGGACTAAAACGCTGGTGCAGAATGTTCTTATCCTTTAATTTTGTGACTCCTTTAGGAATGCTGTGTCATTAGTATTTAAATCACTTCATAAATATTTCACTTTAAATACCATTGTAATGTCTTGTGTATGCCTTAATTGAGTTGACCAGAGAACAGAAAGCAAAAGGCCATATCATTCCTGCAAAAATAGCTTCTTCTATTTAGATACTTTGCACTGTGAAAGAAAAATCAACATATATATGTCTCACAATATGTACTCAGAACAACTGCAGACATTAGACATTGTAGCTTAAACAGGATAAAGTCGAAGAGGAAAAAGGAGAGAAGCAGGGGGGAAAAACCTTCAAATAACCTTGTATGGGGAAACTGAGGGAAGGGGTAAAAAAAACGGAGGCTATAGGTGAAGGTTAAAATGAGGGAAATTTCTTGGAATGTTTAAAGCTTTATTTTCTTTGACCTCTCTTCTGTTGTTCTTCAATTAGAATGTCATTCTAGGGTGTTCAAGAATTTGAAGGCCATATGGATACATTCCACAGAAAAAAAAAATCTTCCCAAGGATAACATCATCAGTGTTTCATTATGCACATGAAGGAATTTAAGGTTTTCTTTTCTTGTAACTCTGTTAAAAATATATCTGATGAGAACTCAAGAGGCATATTTCTTTTCCTAAACATCTCATGTCTTATTAGTTTGCTCTTACTGTTTAATTGAAAGTCCTCCTGAACTTCCTGAAGAGCGAGTTATATCTTATACGTTGCATCTTTTATAGTATCAAAACAGCAATTGCTGATTCATTAAAAATTGTCTTTTAAAAAGTTGTCTCATGATAACAGTGTAAAATCATCTCTTCTTGTTTGCCCTCAATGATCATATTCTTAATCATAAAGTAAAGGTTTAGGGATATTTTTAAATTCCATTCAAATCTAGAAGAAATGGAGAAAATTTGCCGCAAAATTACAAGCAAGAGCAAAACTAAAATTTTAACTTGCATAAGTGTTTCAATAAGATTAAAATCATTAAGATTGTATGCCATTATTTACATATTTACCCTTCTGTGGAACTTATGCACCATAAAATTTTGATACTAGAAAGAGACATTATGGAGAGTTGAGTTATCATTTTCAGGGAAAAGTGCACTGTTTTCCAGCTAAGAAAGTTACACAGTGCCGCAGTATTGAAAAGAATCACAGATCCTTCTAAATCTGAAGGAAAATAGGGCCAATAAACTCATATTTAAATTAACACTGACTTGATCTCCAAAGACCAAGAATAGATTCTCATTCTTGAATACGACTTTTTTTTTCTGTATAACTGACATCCCAGGGTAAGAGCCCATGAAAGAGAATAGCATTAATTTTCACAAGCTTTGCTTAGAAGGAAAGACCGAGAAATAAAGAAAATATAAGAAAATTGGAGAGACATGGAGAAGAAATGAGAATGTCCAGAGAATCTTTGGAAAAGAATTCCGGAAGGATAGAATAAAGAGAATTAGGGAAGACAATATTCAAAGAAAAGAATGACTGAGGATATTTCAGAGTTGATGAAACATGTAATCTCATATTATAAAAACTTATGAAGTCTGGAAAAGTATTTTAAAATCTATTTCTAGTTATATACCAGTAAAAGATGGAGAAGAAAGAAAAAGATAAGGGATAAGAAAAACAACCCATAACCTAAAAAAGAAAAGTTATCTTACAAATGATCAGACTTAGAAAATTCCCAACGGATTTTTCAAAGGCAACAATAGATGTGAGAAGATAAAGGACACTAACAGGTAAAGGCATAAACTTCAATAAGGTCAAAATAAGCATGTTCACCTGGAGGTACAAACTGATCACAGTTTATTAAGAACCCAAGAGCATGCTCTAGTCTTCAAGTGTCTTGTATTGTGAGCCAAGTTGACTCACTATAGCACTTCTTTCAATACTATAATTAAATAATCAACATTGTTGCTTCTTTTATAGAATCCCCAGTTAACATTTGGAAGGACACCTTAGGGATTTTGCAGTCCAAAGCATATGCCCGTGTGTCTTCTCTGTCTCTATGCTGCAAGTTGTCATCAAACACTTTTTCAGTTGACCTAGGATGAATTAGAGCAAGGAGATGAATGAGTGACCCCATTTGTACCGTTCTTCAATGTCAACGGTAAGGGCATGGCAAGTAGCAAAATAAAGTCTGTGTCACATTTTGAGACACTTGGATATAACTCAAGTCAGAGGAATTAGGTGGCTGTGGAGTGAACTTCATTTAAATTAGAACATTCTGAAAAACACACGGAAATACAGTGAGGTAGTGTAATATGCCACATAATATTGAGTATGCCTGAATTTATGTATGGTGCAAATTATTCTAACATTTTCAAATTGCTGACAGTAGAAAAAAATAGTATAATTTTGTGCAATGAAACCATGACTCTACAACAGTTCATGAAATAAAGTCACTTTCAAAAAAGACTATGGGAATTTATTTCTCATACAATAAAACTGGAAAATGGTGATGAAGTATTTGGGAAAAAACGTGGATCCTAAATGAAAGATTCAAGAGGAAAAACTGACATGGGGAGGCAGAAGTAACAATAAGAAAATGACTAATTTGATGAATATGCAATGGGTAGAATTATAATGCTGAAATATACAGCATGTACCACAGAAGCTGGTAGTCAGAATTAAAGGAGTCTAAGATCCCCAATTATTTTCAACAAGCATAATGGTGATATTTGCTTTTAAAAGTTAAATTTAGACTGGGTGCAGTGGCTCACTCCTGTAATCCCAGCACTTTGGAAGACTGAGGCAGACGGATCACCTGAGGTCAGGAGTTTTGAGACCAGCCTGGCCAACATGGTGAAACCCCTTCTTAACTAAAATTACACACACACACACATACACACACACACACAAACAAATTAGCTGGGCGTGGTGGTGGGCACCTGTAATCCCAGCTACTTAGGAGGCTGAGGCAGGAGAATTGCTTGAACCCGGGAGGTGGAGGTTGCAGTGAGCCAAGATCATGCCATGGCACTCCAGCCTCGGCAACAAGAGGGAGATTCCATCTCGAAAAATAATAATAATAATAAAAGTTAAATTTAATAACAATTTAAAGTGAATCACTATGAAACAGAAATACGGTATCAGTTGCTCAAAATAAAGGCAGTAAAAAGGAGGATGCTAACCCCAATCAATTACAAGGAAGGTAAGATGCAAAAAAAAGAGAAAAAGCAAGATTAAGGAAAGCATGAAAAATGGATGGAAGTAACAAATAAAAAAATATCAAAAATGATAGCAACTCACTAGTTACAAAGAAGATAATACCTTTACTTTTTTTTTCCCAAATCCAGCTATACACCACTTACAAGAACACAAAAAGATTGAAATTTAAAAGTTAAGAAATAGAGTTAATGCTGCTGTATTAACATAGAAGATTGAAGAATGTTAAATAAAAAAAATAAGGCTAATGAAGGTCATTACCTCATTATGATAAAACAAAAAACTACCAGGAAAATGAATATAATGTTAAATTGAAATACACTTCATTGCATATTATTTGACAGAATGACAAGAAGAAATTGACAATTTATATTATAGTAGAAAATATTCCAATTGAACTGTTTCCTAGGTATCAAGAATATAGTGAATCTTCATGGGTTAGAGAATTCTATGTTAAGCTTGAAGCAATGTAGGATGCAATAAATCCCCAGCCTTGAGAACCGTCTAACAATCGACTTGACAATTCTAGATTGTTATGTTGACATGTCTCAACTGTAAAATAACTTACTCATATTACAATTTTTCTGACCTCAAACATTTTGATATTAATAACACTATATATGATAATACTTTTAAAATTATACAACTTCTATTTCTAGAAAGATGGGATAGATGTACTTTTCCCTATATCTTTACTTAAGTTCAACTAAAAATACTTAATATGTTATAGTGTTTAAGAAGACTCTAAAAGTGGAGGGAAGATGGCAGACCAGCCAGGGACCTCGGCAGCCAAAGATGATGTGCTGGTGAGTGCTCTGAGCTTTCATTTTGCCTCCTGTACCCCAGACTGTGTGCAGAAGAAGCTGACAACCCAGAAATGCCAATAAAGGCTCCGATAAAGCTTGCTGTCTCTAGCCAGCTGACCAGAAGGGGAAGCATAAACATGCAGAACATGTACAGTCAATACTGCCCAACTCTAGCCACAGAAAACACAGAAAACAAAATGTGACCTCAACCCTTACCCCTCTTCCACACCCACAAAGGCTGCCTGGGGATCCTGGACTTCCACACTTCCCAAGTTGTAATGAGGTGACCCAAATACCACCATCCACCACCAAGGTGGTCTCAGAGTAGGCCGAATAGAGAATTGGGACATTCAGCCCTGCCAGGGCAACTAGAAATCATTTTCCACAGTGTCGGAGACTACATGGAGGACCTGGACATCAACACTCCACCCGGCAGGAACAAGGTGCTACCTACTCCAAGTGGGTAGTATCTCATGAAGATCACTACCTTCATTGTGATAAAAAAAAATACCAGGAAAAATAATATGTTAAATTGAAATACACCTCATTGCATATTATTTGACAGAATGACAGGAAGAAATTGACAAATTTATATTATAGTAGAAAATATTCCAATTGAACTGTTTCCTAGGTATCAAGAATATAGTGAAGCTTATTATTATAAGTGGGTCGTATCAGAGGAGGCATGTGGAAAGGAGGGTCAGGGCTTTCATCTCTAGCTAGAGATAACAAGGCAACTGCTGACTCCATAGTATCGGCAATAAGGTACCCAGTAGGGTGGTATCAGCAGAAGCCTAGGAGAAAACCAGCATATCCATCCCTCCTCAGCAGTAGTGAGGGGCTGCTTCACACCTTGGGTGTCAGCAGCCTCTTCATTTTCACAGCCCACTCCTGCCTTTGTAAGGCTGGAGCCTGATGACTCTGAGTGTCATAATCGAAAGACATTTTTTTCTTTGAGACGGGGTCTCACTCTTGTCCCCCAGGCTGGAGTGCAGTGGCATGATCACTGCTCACTGCAGCCTCCTTCTCCTGCGTTCAAGGGACTCTCCTGTCTCAGCCTCCCAAGTAGCTGGGACTACAGGCACGTACCACCATGCCTGGCTAATTTTTGTATTTTTAGTAGAAACACGGTTTCGCCACGTTGGCTAGGCTGGTCTCAAACTCCTGGCCTCAAGCAGTCCACCCACCTCAGCTTCCCAAAGTGCTAGGATTACAGGCATGAGCCACCGCGCCTGACCTAAGAGACATTTTTATTTTAGCTTGGGCTCCTCATTTCTTAGGCAATACAGTCCTCTCAAAACAGTCTCTTCTAATCCTTTCAATGCTACTAACCAATCCAACATTTCTTTCTTAGATATAACTTTCAAATATGTTTTATCTCATTTCTTTCTTGTTCCAGTGCCACTTTCTCCAGGTCATACCACCGTATGTCTTGATTACATTGTTCAATGAGAAATGTCACTAGTCCTGTGCTATCCAAGACTATTTTTGGAGTCTGGTTCTCACTCCTTTACGCAGGCTAGAGTGTGTAGTGGTGCTATCATAGCTTGCTGCAGCCTCGACCTCCTGGGCTCAAGGTATCCCTTCCAGGTAGTTTCAACTACAGGCACACATCACCATGCCCAGCTGATTTTTGTATTTTTTGTAGTGACGGTGTCTCACTATGTTGCCCAAGCAAGTCTCAAATTCCTGGCCTCAAGCGATCCTCCCACCTCAGCTTCCTGAAGTGCTGGGATTACAGGCATGAGCCGCTGGGCCCAGCCTCAAAGACTTAAATTTTTCATTTCAACTATTTGAAGTGTAAGTACAATATGATTTTCTAACTCTGAAAGTTCAAGAATTTATGAAAGCTTTATAATCTATGTATTTTCTTACTTATAAATCATTCAATTATTTCCCAAACTCATCTTTCTCATCATATTTTTCCCAAAAATAGTGAATTCTAGCCAACACCTACAACTGTGACATTATTTTCCAACTTCTTACCTTATGGCTTCCAGCACAATGGCATATACTAAGCCCTTTTATGCTGTCAAAGTTGATGATTTTATCAAAAGTTTTCCTGACACATAACCTATATCTTTACAAGTTTCAATATAAAAGTCCTTATCTTCCACACTTTAACATTAAGCCAATGACACATAATAATTTGATATCCCAGCTCCCCATTTCTGGATACAAATTTGCTTTATTTAGGGTAGGCTAAGCTTCTTTGCAGGAATAAAGAAATCTCAGTATCCCAATTAGTTTAATAGAGTGAAGTTTTATTCCCTGCTCAAACAAAGGCATGTGTTCTCATTTATATAGGTCTTCCGAAAGGTTCTCTTCCATGTAATCATTCAGAGACACAGATGCTCTATATAGTGTTTCCACTTCCACTTAGAGTCTTGGGGTCTTACATGAATTCCTGGTATCTAATTGAGCAATAAGCAGGAGTGGGAGGACATTTTCATGGGCCATTTCCAAGATTAGGCTGGAAATTGGCATATGTCAATTCCAATGTCCCAGACATATTACATGGTGGCACTGGGATGTAAGGGGGCTCAGTGAATGTAGTTTACATGTGTCCCAGGAAAAAGAGGAGCTCTGCATATTGGTCAACACAAACAGGCTTCCATAACATGAAGACTGAAACACTTGGTTGCTAAATGGGCAGCCCACTTAAAAGGATTAATACAAAAGAACAGATAAATATATTTTCAGGGCCAAATAGCAATCCATATCCCAAGTGTAAACTTCCATTTCTTAAATGTCTTACGAGATATGACAATTGGAATCAATATAAATGAAAAATAAATAAAATAAAATAATCTGGCCGGGTGCAGTGGCTCGCACCTGTAATCCCAGCACTCTGGGAGGCCGATTTGGGCAGATCACAAGGTCAGGAGTTCGACACCAGCTTGGTCAACATGGTGAAACCCCATCTCTACCAAAAATACAAAAATTAGCTGAGTGTGGTGGTGGGTGCCTGTAATCCCAGCTACTCGGGAAGCTGAGGCAGGAGAATCATTTGAACCCGGGAGGCGGAGGTTGCAGTGAGCTGAGATAGCCATTGCACTCCAGCCTCGGCAACAGGGTGAGACTCCGTCTCAAAAAAAAAAAAAAATTCATATATTGCAATTTACTAAATAATACGTCAATGCCATTTTAATATTTAAAAAAAACTCTTTTGCAACTACATAACATTTTGTTAAATTGGCACTCCCCAAATTTGAAATGCTTCAATCTCTATTTATCAAACATGTATTGAGTACCTACTCCACGGCAGACATGAAGTGGGGGAATGGAAGACAGCAGTAAACAGGAAGGCATGGCCTCTAACCATGAGGAGTGCCTTGCAATTGATCTGGTATTGCTCCAGCCACATCCACAATGCCCCATAGGGTAATTGTACCCCGCTTTGAGAAATTGTCTTACACACTCTTTAGAGAGTCATAGGTTTAATTATTTAAAAAGTGCCAAATTTAACCAGGCTTAAATGACCACTCAAGGTTTTACAATTAATGAGTTATTTACATAGGATCAAATTTCAGCTCTTTTGGAATCTTTTCAGGTAGATATCCTATATTTTACCTCCCCGTTAGTGTTGATGCTAGAAACAGGGCAATTCAATGATATTATGCGGTGTCCGAAGTGAAAAGAGATACAGATAGAAATAATAACTGAAATTCCAGGAGTGTTTGAAATATCGGAAAGAGACCAAGTGGTTTTTGTTTGTGTTACATTAATACACAAACACAACATCTCTGATATTTATATTTAAGGTTTCTTTCATTAGACGATGGAATAAGTATGAATTAAATCAAGTTTATTTTATATCCTTTAATAAACCAATAAATTATAAAAGTAAATTATTTTTCCCAAATATGGCAAGATAGCATACTCTCCTTAAAGCACGAAAAGATTTATTTAACAATATATGGAAGATTATAACATTGGACACTACATTAATGAAGGGTAACCAGGCTCGCCTGATGTTGTTCCAGTTAATATCCCAGAAAACAGTCAATCACGGAGAAAATATCCCATTTGGGGTTAATGACAGATGCTGAAATGTTATGTCTACTAAATTTAGTTTTTCAGGCAGTTTTTACACTGTATCTAAAACTTGCAGGATAGGAAGTACCCAGAAAGTGAAATTCTTGTGACAATAATTGCCTTTTTCTCATCTGAGATATTTTGGCATCATTATTCATATTCCCCCAATGTCAAAAGGAAAATCTGTAACTATTTAAAAATCATTTTCCCTAATAAGATTACTATTAGGATTTTGCACATGGAGGATATACACTCAAATAGTACCTTATTATAAGAAGCATATCTTAAATATTAATTATTTTATAACATATCAAAAGAAGTCATGTTGCTTGTAATTATTTTTTGAAGCCACATGTGGAAAATATGAAAACAAAATTTATATTTTATGTGGAAGATTCTTGTCCTCTTTTATCAAGTAGTGTTTGTTGTTACTCACCATTTTCTGTACACAGCAACGTGGGTTTCTTAGCTTGACTTACATTTCAAAAGTAGGAATCTTTTCTGTTTTAGCTCAATGCCAGTTGTGTGCTGACTGCCTGCTGCTTCCCAACTACGTATCTGGAATTTTTTAGTTTAATTGCTGCTTGCACAGTGGTATTGTACATAAACACAGCAGCTGCTACTGTATGTTGGAAGTGGCTCAGAAAAATCTACGGACACTGTTCAGCTTTGACTAAAAAGCCAAAAATTTTAGACCCAGCTGCATTACTCTAACAGCTTGACAATCTAGCGCCTTAACAAAAAAAATCCTCAACTTATTGGAAATCTTCTTACAATATGTTTGAGACCACACCAGAGAAAATTGCGTGGAACCATGTGGTCTGGTGGTAAAACTTTCCAAAAATGATTTTCTTTCTCTTTTTTCTAGTCACTGAGGTCCTTAGATTTTTGTTTGTTAGTGTTCTGTATTGCTGGAGATAGCCACTAGAGATAAGAAAGCTAATATGAAACTTGGATATCTTCCTGTTGCCAGGTAGAGATTATGTTCTTTTTGGTTAAACCAATTAAAAATGTGAAACCAAAGGGGAAATGCACAGAAACCTTGACAGAAGACCTTTGCTGCAGCAGCTTGCAGATTTTAATGAACACTCTGTTGTGTGGAAGAGGTAGGCTGATGTCACATTAAAATGTAGTCATGAAAAAAACTCAGTTTGTACTTAAGTGTTTCCACATAACGTTTTTTAAAGGGGAAAAATTAGAGAGCCATTTTTATTTTTTATATATAAACAAAATTCAGGGCATTGCAATAAAAGGAGAAATCAAGACCTCATTTGTTTCACTGCTTTGATATTTATCCCTTCATTATGCAGAGTTTTCTGTGTTTCGGTATTTAGAAGCCCAAGTAGCATTATCTGAAGAACAAAACTTCCCATGAAAATTAGAAGTTGGGCAATAAGTTCGCAATAGAATATTGTTGTTATCCTGATGTTATTTTTAACCACTCTGATGAATTTAAGGATGCCTAAGATTGTTTAGCAAGAGCTTAAGCTCAATTTATAAACATGATATTATTTTTTAAACAGTGTTAAGCTTGCTATACAAGTCCTGTAAAATATTGCTAATATCTCTGTCAATGTTGGTGTGTTAGGTACCTAAGAGAATGTTAAGGTCTGATGGCAAAATGGCCTCCTTTAGAGCACAGGGGATCCAAATCCAGTGGTTGATGTCTAGTAGTGAAGAAATAATTCAATTATTTCTATTCTCTCCCAGTATTATAAACAGTAAGAGATAGATGTGATAGACCTAGTTCACAGAGTCCCATGAAGGAATTTCTCTGAGGTAAGTATTCTGCCATAGCATACTAGCAATAAAAAGTGTCTTCAAAGATTTCATTAAATCAATGGTAGCATCTCGTTGACTTTTTACCTAATTAACTCAAATGACTGCAGCTGCAAATAATGAGGAATTGACTGAATAAGTCAATTTACAAATTTGAATGCAATAGAATTATATTTAATTTAATTATGAAATCATGATCCTATATAGTTTTTAAATAGATCACATTGACTATTATCCCATTTTAGGGTGAAAATTTAATGCCAATATTTCAATGGTTATCAGCAGAGAACCACTTCACCTGTAGGCACTCAGTTATTTTGTTTACTTTTCTCATTTTCTGCCATTAATTGGAGTTAATAAAATTTAAATGTTATAAATTATTTTCCATAAAAAATTTTACCACCACCAAATGGCAATGTTAATACCCTAAAGACTCAAAGTTTCTGATGACTTATTTTATGTAAAAAGAATATGCTAGACACACTTATATTTGGGCAAACTGGTAAAGACAGAAAATATAGAGCTATATGAAAACAGTATAACAAATATATCTGAAAGTTGATGACAATGTAGATAATTTCTGCAACAAAAAGTACTGAAAAAGACTAATGGAAAAGAAAAGATGTAGAACTATCCTCCATCCAAGTGTATGTGTCTCAAAGATTAATGACTGTCAAGAAGAGAGAGACACTTTGAATAACAGAATCCAATGATACTAGCTGTCAGAGTTGATCCTCTATTGAAAAAGGTCATTTGCATAATCATAACCATAATTCATATAATCTTTTTATAAACCAATTAATAAGTCAGCTTTTATGCTGCTATGAAAATAAACAAAAACAGTCTCTCTGTGCATTTAGCAATAAGCATTTATTTCTTTCTCATGTCACAGGAAGGCTGAAATTCAGTTATGACTTTTTTCTCCATCTGGATTGTCTGACTCAGCTAGACTTTGCTTCGTATATCTTGTCATTTCAGAATGCAAGATGAAGGACTGGCTTTTATTTGAAACATTTTGTTCTCATGGTGGAGAGAAAGGAAGAGGTCCCAGGAAACCATATGAGCATATTTAAACCTTCTGCTTAGACATGATATATGTCAGTTCTGTTCAATATCCACTGAACAAAACAAGACCCATGGCCAAGGCAAAGTCAATGTGGTGGATTGCAATACTCCTCTTACCATAAAATACTGTCAGGGCAGGAAGAGAATAATTTTGAACAAATAATAAGATGTGCAGTTGTCACCAGCCAAGTTGTTGCATGTGGCCAAGGTATTTATATCAACCATTTAATAGTAATTCATTCTAGTTCAGTTTTAGCAGCTTAGTTTTATAAATATTCAATCCTTTGGAATTCTTCCTCCTCTCCATTTTCCAACCAAAGAGGGCTTATAGACATGTGGGTGAAATAGGAGACTTAGTGACATCATGATGCTTGGAGAAAGGTTTCTCTGAATTTACAAAGGTTCTTATGCTGTTTTGGAGTTGGCTGGATCATTTTTGTAATGGGATCCTATATGCTGATATCTACTGAAGTGTTTCTCATGGACTTGTGAGTTCTTCTCTTGGCTCATTCAAGCCTAGATCATCTTCCTCAGAGATATAGCTTTTCATTCGTTTCAAAGATATGGCACTTCCCTTTAATTCGCTGCTACAATTTCTAGTTGGGCTCTATCTAGATTGTCCTTTCTTCGGTCACTTCTTCTTTCACTGGAGTGGTCTCACACAGATTTTTCTGGCACTTATTGCAGTTAAATTCAGGCTGTGACCTTGTTCGTGTGACAATTCTTTCTTTTTTTTCTTTATATAAACAGTTTATTTACTCTACACAGCAACACAGACAAAACACCATATAAACACAAAGGAAATGACACAGAGCCGAGATGCGGGCTGACCTGGGATCTGAGACTCAAAAGCAAACAGAATACAGCATACTGATGGGTCTTGACTCTTTATCCAATTTGCCAGTCTGTGTCTTTTAATTGGAGCATTTAGCCCATTTACATTTAAGGTTAATATTGTTATGTGTGAATTTGATCCTGTCGTTATGATGTTAGCTGGTTATTTTGCTCTTTAGTTGATGCATTTTCTTCCTAGCATCGATGGTCTTTACAATTTGGCATGTTTTTGCAGTGGCTGGTACCGGTTGTTCCTTTCCATGTTTAGTGCTTCCTTCAGGAGCTCTTGTAGGACAGGCCTGGTGGTGACAAAATCTCTCAGCATTTGCTTGTCTGTAAAGGATTTTATTTCTCCTTCACTTATGAAGCTTAGTTTGGCTGGATATGAACTTCTGGGTTGAAAATTCTTGTCTCTAAGAATGTTGAATATTGGCACCCACTCTCTTCTGGCTTGTAGAGTTTCTGCCGAGAGATCTGCTGTTAGTCTGGTGGACTTCCCTTTGTGGGTAACCTGACCTTTCTCTCTGGCTGCCCTTAACTTTTTTCCTTCATTTCAACTTTGGTGAATCTGACAATTATGTGTCTTGGAGTTGCTCTTCTCGAGGAGTATCTTTGTGGCGTTCTCTGTATTTCCTGAATTTGAATGTTGGCCTGCCTTGCTAGGTTGGGGAAGTTCTCCTGGATAATACCCTGCAGAGTGTTTTCCAACTGGTTCCATTCTCCCCGTCACTTTCAGGTACACCAATCAGACATAGATTTGGTCTTTTCACATAGTCCCATATTTCTTGGAGGCTTTGTTCATTTCTTTTTATTCTTTTTCACACATAGGCTCAAAATAAAGGGAGGGAGGAAGACCTACCAAGCAAACGGAAAACAAAAAAAGGCAGGGGTTGCAATCCTAGTCTCTGATAAAACAGACTTTAAAGCAATGAAGATCCAAAAGGGACAAAGAAGGCCATTACATAATGGTAAAGGGATCAATTCAACAAGAAGAGCTAACTATCCTAAATATATATGCACCCAATACAGGAGCACCCAGATTCATAAAGCAAGTTCTTAGACTTGCAAAGAGACTCAGACTCCCATACAATAATAATGGGAGACTATAACACCCCACTATCAACATTAGACAGATCAATGAGACAGAAAGTTAACAAGGATATCCAGTAATTGAACTCAGCTCTGCACCAAGCGGATCTAATAGACATCTACAGAACTCTCCACCCCAAATCAACAGAATACACATTCTTCTCAGCACCACACCACACCTGTTCCAAAATTGACCACATATTTGGAAGTAAAGCACTCCTCAGCAAATGTAAAAGAACAGAAATTCTAACAAACTGTCTCTCAGACCACAGTGCAATCAAACTAGAACTCAGGATTAAGAAACTCACTCAAAACTTCTCAACTACATGGAAACTGAACAACCTGCTCCTGAGTGACTACTGGGTACATAATGAAATGAAGGCAGAAATAAAGATGTTCTTTGAAACCAATGAGAACAAAGACACAACATACCAGAATATCTGGGACACATTCAAAGCAGTGTGTAGAGGGAAATTTATAGCACTAAATGCCCACGAGAGAAAGCAGGAAATATCTAACATTGACACCCTAACATCACAATTAAAAGAACTAGAAAAGCGAGAGCAAACACATTCAAAAGCTAGCAGAAGGCTAGAAATAACTAAGATCAGAGCAGAACTGAAGGAAATAGAGACACAAAAAACCCTTCAAAAAATTAATGAATCCAGGAGTTGGTTTTTTGAAAAGAACAACAAAATTGATAGACCGCTAGCAAGACTAATAAAGAAGAAAAGAGAGAAGAATCAAATAGATGCAATAAAAAATGATAAAGGGGATATCACCACCAATCCCACAGAAATACAAACTACCATCAGAGAATACTATAAACACCTCTACGCAAATAAACTAGAAAATCTCGAAGAAATGGATAAATTCCTCGACACATACACCCTCCCAAGACTAAACCAGGAAGCAGTAGAATCTCTGAATAGAACAATCACAGGCTCTGAAATTGAGGCAGTAATGAATAGCTTACCAACCAAAAAAAGTCCAGGACCAGATGGATTCACAGCCGAATTCTACCAGAGGTACAAGGAGGAACTGGTACCATTCCTTCTGAAACTATTCCAATCAATAGAAAAAGAGGGAATCCTCCCTAACTCATTTTATGAGGCCAGCATCATCCAGATACCAAAGCCAGGCAGAGACACAACAACAGCAACAAAATTTTAGACCAATATCCCTGATGAACATCGATGCAAAAATCCTCAATAAAATACTGGCAAACCGAATCCAGCAGCACATCAAAAAGCTTATCCACCATGATCAAGTGGGCTTCATCCCTGAGATGCAAAGCTGGTTCAATATACGCAAATCAATAAATGTAATCCAGCATATAAACTGAACCAAAGACAAAAACCACATGATTATCTCAATAGATGCAGAGAAGGCCTTTGACAAAATTCAACAACCCTTCATGCTAAAAACTCTCAATAAATTAGGTATTGATGGGACGTAACTCAAAATAATAAAAGCTATTTATGACAAACCCACAGCCAATATCAAACTGAATGGGCAAAAACTGGAAGCATTCCCTTTGAAAACTGGCACAAGACAGGGATGCCCTCTCTCACCACTCCTATTCCACATAGTGTTGGAAGTTCTGGCCAGGGCAATCAGGCAGGAGAAGGAAATAAAGGGTATTCAATTAGGAAAAAAGGAAGTCAAATTGTCCCTGTTTGCAGATGACATGATTGTATATCTAGAAAACCCCATCGTCTCAGCCCAAAATCTCCTTAAGCTGATAAGCAACTTCAGCAAAGTCTCAGGATACAAAATCAATGTGCAAAAATCACAAGCATTCCTATACACCAATAACAGACAAACCGAGAGCTAAATCATGAGTGGTCTCCCATTCACAATTGCTTCAAAGAGAATCAAATACCTAGGAATCCAACTTACAAGGGATGTGAAGTTCCTCTCCAAGGAGAACTACAAACCACTGCTCAACGAAATAAAAGAGGACACAAACAAATGGAAGAACATTCCATGCTCGTGGATAGGAAGAATCAATACCGTGAAAATGGCCATACTGCCCAAGGTCATTTATAGATTCAATGCCATCCCCATCAAGCTACCAATGACTTTCTTCACAGAATTGGAAAAAACTATTTTAAAGTTCATATGGAACCAAAAAAGAGCCCGCATTACTAAGTCAATCCTAAGCCAAAAGAACAAAGCTGGAGGCATCACACTACCTGACTTCTACAAAACAGCATGGTACTGGTACCAAAAGAGAGATATAGACCAATGAACAGAGCCCTCAGAAATAATACCACACGTCTACAACCATCTGATCTTTGACAAACCTGACAAAAAGAAGAAATGGGGAAAGGATTCCCTATTTAACAAATGGTGCTGGGAAAACTGGCTAGCCCTATGTAGAAAGCTGAAACTGGATCCCTTCCTTACACCTTATACAAAAATTAATTCAAGATGGATTAAAGACTTAAATGTTAGACCTAAAACCATAAAAACCCTAGAAGAAAACCTAGGCATTACCATTCAGGACATAGGCATGGGCAAGGACTTCATGTCTAAAACACCAAAAGCAATGGCAACAAAAGCCAAAATTGACAAATGGGATCTAATTAAACCAAAGAGCTTCCGCAAAGCAAAAGAAACTACCATCAGAGTGAACAGGCAACGTACAGAATGGGAGAAAAGTTTTGCAATCTACTCATCTGACAAAGGGCTAATATCCAGAATCTACAAAGAACTCAAACAAATTTACAGGAAAAAAACAAACAACCCCATCAAAAAGTGGGCGAAGGATATGAACAGATACTTCTCAAAAGAAGACATTTATGCAGCCAACAGACACATGAAAAAATGCTCATCATCACTGGTCATCAGAGAAATGCAAATCGAAACCACAATGTGATATCATCTCACACCAGTTAGAATGGTGATCATTAAAAAGTCAGGAAACAACAGGTGCTGGAGAGGATGTGGAGAAATAGGAACACTTTTACACTGTTGGTGGGACTGTAAACTAGTTCAACTACTGTGGAAGACACTGTGGTGATTCCTCAGGGATCTAGAACTAGAAATATCATTCGACCCAGCCATCCCATTACTGGGTATATACCCAAAGGAATATAAATCATGCCGCTATAAAGACACATGCACATGTATGTTTATTGTGGCACTACTCACAATAGCAAAGACTTGGAACCAACCCAAATGTCCATCAATGATAGACTGGATTAAGAAAACGTGGCATGTATACACCATGGAGTACTATGCAGCCATAAAAAATGATGAGTCCATGTCCTTTGTAGGGACATGGATGAAGCTGGAAACCATCATTCTCAGCAAACTATCGCAAGGACAAAAAACCAAACACCACATGTTCTCACTCATAGGTGGAAATGAACAATGAGAAAACCTGGACAGAGGAGGGAGAACATCACACACCAGGGCATGTTGTCGGGTGGGAGGAGGGGGGAGGGATAGCATTAGGAGATATACCTAATGTAAATGACGAGTTAATGGGTGCAGCACAGCAACATGGCACAAGTATACAAGTGTAACAAACCTGCACATTGTGCACATGTACCCTAGAACGTAAAGTATAATAAAAAAAAAATATATATATATATATAAAGCAACACAGCCCAGGCTCTAGAGAGGAGGGGTGGGACGGAGGGCGGGTTTCCATGCAGCCAGCCCAGGTGAAATGCAGCTCTGCACAGTGAGAAGCATGCCTGTATCTGACAGCGAAGTACTTGCTCCTGGGGGACTTATCCAAGTATAAAAGTTTATAATTTTACAGCAGTTGAAATACTGACATCGATATTAAAATAAAAGAGAGTTTTACATAACAATCAACAATGATTGATGTTTTCCATCCCACATAGAAGCTGCAGTAGGTACAGGACTGTAAGCTCTTAAACTTAGTAGTCACTGGCTTAACCCACTGTACTCTTTTATTGGAACCCCCTAGCAGTTATAAAATGCTCCACTCAAACTTTCAATGTGTGCTTGAATACATGGTCTTCTTCCTTGAGTAAATATTATGGAAAACTGTTTTTCCCCGAAACTACTATATCCTTCACTACTATAGGAAAGGGACATTATACTGTTGCTCTGTCAGAAACTTCAAAGAAACAAGTAGTGTGACACAAGTAGTATCCTTTGATTGCCATTGTTATTAGGGATAGCTGATGCCCCATCTTCAATGGTATCCTCCCTTTTTGAAAACTATTGACATCTATTTATTCTGTAGTCTCCTCTTCCCTGTTTTATAGCTTCTTAAATTCATGAGGTTTATCCACTCCATCTAATCTGTTCCAGTTTAATTATCTACAAATAGAACCCCCTTCTGTGTTTCACCACTATTAAACATTGGTCTACATTGAATATTTCAAAATCTGCAATTCTTCTTTTGACCACGAATGCTTGTTTTTTAAAAATGTCTCCCATTTTCTCTTTCTGCTGTATTCTACTTATCTCCATTATAAACTCCAGTTCTTTGAAATACATCGTATTTCTCACCCGTTACTACAGTTAAAATTTCACTTAACTTCCTCGGCCATTTCTTCCTCATGTTTGGATCCTATATTCATATACTTATACTATGTGCATTTGGCTCCTTGATCCTCTTCTCTTGTAAACTTTTGTCAAATTCAATTCCACAATTCTTTGATTATTCTACTTCTCCTCTAGGGCTGAGCATTTCATATAAGGTCATGAAAAATGCTGAGTGATTCTCTTTTAAATCCCTGCCATTAAATTTTCACTAGGATTTTGTTATTAGTTTGAATTCCGTATTTTGTTCTCTTGTATCCAGCTACCTACAGTAGCTGTTTTAATTATTTTCCATGGTCTTCAAAAAATCCACACTTCCACAAGACCTCTCAGAAAATAGACATGAAAAGTATATGTAAATTTCCAGTTTTACCTGGAGCATCTCTTCACTACCAGTCAGCCTTACTAATTTTTGCAATGCAGGCATGATGTTACTACCTAAGGAATAATGTTCTTGAGCCTCTTGTATACAAGAAATATATATTTTTCTTTTTTATAACCAATTGTCAGAGTATATGGTCTACCCAGATGAATTTCACTCCAATGGAAATGGAAAAAAAATCCTATTTTAATTCAGAATTGTCCCAGCAAAGCCAACAATAATCACATCCCTAAACCACTGATCATTCATAGACTTCTCCAGGACACATCCAATCTCTGCGATGCTCTACGTGCACACTACTTGCTACGTGTGTCCAGACTGATATTTTCCTGCCTCATGAGCACAGCTGGAACACCGCTTCAAGCAACCACATCATCATTCTCCAGTGCACGAGAAAATCCCACCAGGGAATTAGGGCAAGGAAGGTCATCTTTCTTTCACATCTTGAAAATATTTTCCAAATGTGCTCCAAACATTAAACAACTTAATAAAGAGATGATGCAAGAACCAAAGGAAATGTTTAATAAAAATATTTTTATGAGAATATAAGCTATAAAAATTTCCAGTGCATTCTGTAAAAATATTTCCCTAAAATTTTGAGTGAAGTATCTGTAGTAGTACTGTGTTTATTACAGACAAGATGGAAAATAAACAGTATTTCTGCATTGCCAGCAATACATTGGGAGTTGTTATTTCAGAAATTTTAAATTCCAGATTTGGAAGTTCAAGATCTTGCGGCTGGCATCCATTATACCTCTGCTGCCAAATGCATAATATAATTCCCTGTGTTCTAATTAGATGCATTTGCAAATAATGTAAAGTGTTTTTGAAGGACAAGAGAGAAAAAAATAATCTAATAAGTAAAATCTAAACAAAATATGAAGGACAAAAATGTCACCAATAATTTTATTTTTAAAATGTTATAAGTAATTACACTGAATAATTAAACATTTTGTAGTGAAAATGCAAATAGTTTCTCTAAATTGTATGTATTGTAATAGTAAGTCAATATAAGAGAATAACTGTCCACATTAAATTATATATAAATGGTAAAATAATTTGACATCTGTTTACATACTTATAGAAGTTAATCTTCCTTTTAGAAAATATACTTATGAATACTCATTCTAAAGTAGATTGGCTTACTATTTTAATTTGAGAATGTAGATTTAAAAAATTGGGGATGAAAGAGGGAGAAAGATTCATTGAAGAGAGGAAAATCAATGCAGACGAAATGGAAAGGCACAATGGAAGGTTGTGCTTGAAAAGGTGAGCGTTAGGTAAGATCCTGTGTAGAAATAGGTTGGCTGATCTGACTTATATTTTACAAATTAGGTTAGTTCATTTAAAGTAACAGGAAGGAAGGCAAACTATGGTTTATGAGGAAAGATCCAGGCTGTTGGGTAGACAGGTTGGTTGGTTACAGAGGAAGCTCCCTTTGGAATCTTCCCCTCTTGTCCCTTAGTGAAATTAAAAGGAAGTCGCCAACTGAGTCTGAAAATTGGGAGATGTTGGAAATTTATGAAGAAAGAAGATAAGGATGGGAAAGCCTTCTAGGCAAGTGAGAAAGGAACTGACTCAGAATATGTAGTTTTAGAAACTTATATTGAGAATTACTTATAATTAGATCCTACAATAAACAACACATAAACGTTTAACCGCCAAGGGCATGCTTTAGTGTTCCTGAGATGCCACCCCACATTTCCCTGGTCTTTAGGGATTCAGGGTAAACATTTTTAAATTTACAAATAATAGGCAATTTTACTATATATCACAATCTTTGGGAGACAGTAATATTCCGGTCCAAATTCAGCAAAAAGTGTATAGATCATCCATTGTAACAATTATATATTGCAGCATGTCAAAAACCACCTCGAAACTTTGTGGTTTAATAAAACATCCATTCATTTAGTTCCAAATTCTATGGGTTGGTAAATGAGGCTGAGCTACATTGAGCAACTCTCTTGCCAGTCTCTGGACAGCTGCTGGTCAGCGAAACACTTTGCATTGGGAGACTGGCTGTCTGTCAGGTGCTTGAGAGCTACCGTGCCATGTGATTCTCTTCACGGAGCAGGCTGACCCAGCTTCTCCCCAAGGCAGTGCTTCAGGTATCGCAGCAGCAGCAAGAGAGGAATCTAAAAGACATTTTCAAGCATAGGCTTGGGGCTTGTACAATATCAGTTCTGCCATATTCCACTGTGGCCATTTTTACAATCCTTCACACCTGTTACTTAATATTATAATGTCTTGTTTCTCATTAGACAAGATCCCACTTATTAAAAGTGTTGTCTTCAAAACATATCCTACATCTGACCACTTCCTTCTATTCCTCTGCCACCTTCTTGTTCTCAGTGCCCATCTCCTGTTCCTGGGATTATTGCAATGATTCCTCACAGATCCCCTTGGCACCTCCCATTTATTAATCTGTTCCCAACCAAGCAGCTAGTGATTATGGTCACTACTCTTTCAGCATAAAACTCTCCAATACCCTGATACCTTCACTCAGAACAATAACTTAAAGTCTTTACAGTGACTTTAATTTCAAACGTGATCTGTACCACCTCTCCATGCACTCTGTCATATCTCAGAATATATCACCTACTGTAATTCATCTCACTCTGCTCTTGCCTTCCTTGCCCTTTCTCAAATATGCCAGGTAACCCCCCTCCACCCCCTCACATGCCTATATATTTGAAGTATTTAAGAAATGATATAATACAGAAATAAGATGGATGAATAAAAGGCAGAAAACAAATTAGAAAAAATGTTTCAAGTCAAAGAAATAAATTTTTTTTAAAATCATGAAATACCTGTCTATGTAAGCAGAAGTATATAGGCATGCAATTTTTTATTTCATCTTCTAAATAGCCACATGGTTTGTTTTCCCTCAGGTCTCTTCAAACGTTGCGGTCTCAGCATGGTCTTCCCTGACCACGTTATTTTTAATCCTACCTCTTGATCCTGCCTTTTTGCCTACCCTGGCCCAGTTATTATGTGGAGACAATGTTATGAATATTTTTAGCATTCAAAGTCATTAATTCACATAAGGTGATAGTAAAGAATGTGCTATTCTATCGTCCATTTTACAGGTAAAGCCATTGAGAAGGCAGGCAGTTAAGTGTCTTAGCTGAGGTCATGCTGTTATTAATTGACAAAGCCATGACACAAATGTAAACTCATCTGGATACACAGCCAGCTTCCTTAAACCAGTTCTTTATTTCATTGAATTAGCTCATGCTCAGCGTGGTGCGTGCTTTAGCACTGTCACTCTTTATGAGGCAGGCACTACTGCTAACATGATTTTACAGAAGAACAAGTGGACACATCGATGGTTTGAAGTCCACTTTCAAGGTTACACTCTTTGTGGAGCCAGGACTCAAACCCCATCAGTCTCATGACAAAGCCCATATTCCAGCTGTCTATGCCACACTGTTTGCTCCATGATCTGATCCTACAGTCTCCCAAATCCTTTCAGATTTAATTTTAGGTTCTATAATATGCTCCGTTCTGACATGAAACATGATATTACAATTTTTTTTCTTCTACTTGGAACATTGTTTCTAATTACTTTGTTTCTGTCCTTTTTTCATCCATTTTATTTCCGTATTATATCAGTCCTTAAATACATCAGCCAGGTGAAGTGGCCTTCCTATGTACATATCATATCAACTTAAAAATCATTCTTAATTGTTTATTTCTCACTATCTCTTCTGGAAGGAAATAGAGATCCCAAACCATGTCTAGATAATCATTGTAGCTCCAGAATTTTACAGTGCTAATCACATACTAAGGGTTAAATATATTTTTGAAATAATAAAAATAGATATATTTTTAAGTATCAGTATGTAAATTAAATGCAAAGTTAATGCCTTAATTTTGTGCAAGTACAAGTAGACAAATATTAAGTACAACAATGTTTTTTCCCATTTCACAAAAAAATTTTATGATTTCTTACAACCTAATAGACAGAACAAATGTAAGTAAATCTTCCCAAATCAATCCTGGTAGGTGGGGCTAGAGGGCTGCTTTGTTTGTCCCTTTAGGCAAGTCCTGAAGCATTTAGTGCCATGGAGAATTTTGACTGAAACCCTCTACTATGGAGGAAAGATCACGGGATTGTCAAAACATTGGAGGGATTCTGGATTTGCTGTTAATTAAGTGTATGTTCATAACTAACACAGGTTATTTTGCTTGTCCTAACTCCTTCACTTGTAAATTGAAGGTTACATTAGGTGATGGTTGGTATCCATTTCAGGCCTAAATTTCTTTGCACAATAAATAATTAGTAAGTGTAACTTAGTTCTGTTCCTTCCTAATATATATCCATATATCCTCCCCAGTGTATATGTATATTTTACATAGATGATCCACAAGCTGTACTATCACACACACAGACACACACACACACACACAGACACACACACACACACACACACACACACACACAAATGGAAGCAGGAAACATAATTGAGCTGCAGCAGAGTCAAATGTAGTCTAAGCTGCAAGGGTAATTTGAACAAGGTTAATGTCAGAAGCCACGTGCGAGACCCTAACTCGATACATGAGCAGACACAATATAGCCCTGAAGATATCTGGAAAAAGAGAAACCAATCCCAACTTGGTTTGGGTACTGAATGTTTGGGAGTTTTACAGCTATTTTGTGCCTAAATATTTCTACATCTCAAGCCTTAGAAATATCCCCAGTAATCTTAGAGCAGAAATGTAGCCTTGTAGGGTTTCTTGGTGTGGGAGTTTGATAGCAGTTACTGGCCTCTCCTAGAAACTCTGATGTGAATGAAAGATTTTCCCTCCCTTTTGGGCTCAGAAAGCTGTAATGTGTTTGCCCTGAAAGTTTCAGTGGCCAGAGACTAATAGGTTAATTTGTGTTGCCAATTCCTGAAACATTCTTTTTCCTGCTTTTTTCCTCTTTCTATTTAAGTCTTTAACTATACTTATCATTCAGTCCTCATTATCTTAAAGCAGATCCTCATTACCAATTTGGTGAAACTCCGTCTCTACTAAAAATACAAAAATCAGCCAAGCACGGTTGTGAGCGCCTGTAATCCCAGCTACTCAGGAGGCTGAGGGAGGAGAATTGCTTAAACCTGGGAGGCAGAGGTTGTAGTGAGACAAGATCGTGCCATTGGACTCCAGCCTGGGCAACAAGAGCGAAATTCAGTCTCAAAAAACATAAAAACAAACAAACAAAAAACAAACAAAAATGTATACTTTTAAACTTTTTACATGACATATTTTATTTTTATATTCTTCCCATGTAAATTATTTGTATTCAATAATTAATGAAATAAACAGTATGCACAAACAGCTGCATAAGAAACAAGGAATTTTCACTCCTTCTCTTTTTCCCTTCTCCTCCCAAATAGCGTTATCTAGAATTTGGTGCCCAATATTTCCTGGATATTCTTTGTAGTTTTACCATATCTATTATATCCATGTTAAGATGTAGATTATATTTTAAATCTCTAAATATATGAATTTCCTGGTTATTTTGGCTACTGTCTTTTAATTTAATCTCATTGGGTCAGATATGGAATAATTTTTGAGATAATTTCAATTACTGATACCTTTGTGATATATAGTTGAGTTCACCATATTCATCAATTTATGGAATTATCACTGTTAATACAGGCAATCCCTTCTTTACTTAATCACTTTATTTGATAAAATGTTCTGTTTTGTGTGCAAAAAGAAATTTTAACTCATTGTATATCTCACACTGCTTTTTAAAAATAAATTCAGATAATTGTGTTTTTAGAATCAGCTCAGATAATTATTTGCACATTAATTCATTGCTTCTAATTGCTGTTATAATACTCCATCATGAAAATTCACCACTGTTTTTGAGTCCCCTAGGAACAAACATGAGGTTTGCCTCCAGCTCTCTGATACCCATGAAGAAGGCTGCGTGAACATCTCATACTGTACATGTCACTTTAGTATAGTACTTGACATTTTTGGGTATACCCAGGAAAAGAATGGTTGACTCATAGTGTATGTGTGACAGATTATAATATTGTTTATTATAATTTACTCCCATCTTTCCCTGCGCCCTGCTGTATGACTAGCGGGACTTTCCAGTGGGAAGTGTATCTACCTAATTTTCTGATATATAAAAGGTGAGCAAATTGACTATTTTCATTCAAAGTTGAAGCCCTAAGAGCCATTGAGTGTGCCCGATAGCTCTCTTGCTTTCTTCTTTCTGCCATGAAAAGACATATTCCAGATCTGGCATCCCACTTCAGCCCATGGCCCAGAATGAAGACACGTGAAGACATGGGATACAGAGTTGAGCACAGCTGCAGCCAACCAGCAACTGGCATGTAGTAGGAGCAAGATATAACCTTTTCTTATTGTGAGCCACGAGAAATTTGGGGAAGTTTGTTACCATAGCAAAGCATAGTGGAAAATTATTATCACAAAATGTTTGTAATTAATTTTTATAACTATGAGAGATTGGCTTATTTATTTGTTTTTCAGATGGCGTCTCACTCTGTCATCCAGGCTGGAGTGCAGTGATGCAATCTCAGCTCACTGCAACCTCCGCCTCCCAGGTTCAAGTGATTCTCCTGCCTCAGCCTCCCTAGTAGCTGGGATTACAGGCATGCACTACCACGCCTGGCTAATTTTTGTACTTTTAGTAGAGACAGGGTTTCACCATGTTGCACAGGCTGGTCTTGAACTCCTGGCCTCAAGTGATCTGCCCGCTTTGGCCTCCCAAAGTTCTGGGATTACAGACGTGAGCCACTGTGCCTGGCAGAGGTTGCTTTTTAGAATGACCGATCTACACACTAAGCAGCAATCCTTATGTTGAGGCCAACACTTGACACCACGAATTTTTGAAACACTAATAAGAAATTATTGTTTTACTTTTAGTGTTTGTGATTACAAATGATATAGGGTATCTCTTCATGTGTTCATTATATTTTTAAAATTTGCTCTCTGTAAATTTTGTTAGTTATGGAAGCATTTTTATTTTTTCATATGGTTTGCCTGTTTTTTCTATCTTCTACTAAACGATCTCATCTTTTCCCCCCTTATTCAAGGTGCCTAATTTAATGCATATTGAGTCTGTCTCTGAGATTACCATTTTGCTACATTGGTATATTTATCTATTATTGTGAAAATGCCACATTATTTTTATTACTATGACATTAAAATGTCTCTTTAACTTCTAAGGAAAGATGTTCTCTCTTTTTTTTTTTTAAAGTTAACCTATAGCAAAGATTTTTAGTAGTCCATATAATGTTATAATGTTTAGCAAATCATTCAAGAAAGTTTCTGGCTCTTTATTGATAATCAATTTCTTTTTTAGATTAATTTGTGGAGTGTTGGTTTCTATAATATTACATCAACCACATAAAGCATGAATGACAAGAATTTTTACTGCAGCCACTTTGTCCAGTCTTCCAGTTGTCTAGTTCCTCGTTTAAGTTGCTGTTATTGCTAAGAATATCTTAATTTTAGTTACTTTTACTAATCGCCTGTTGCTGTTTAAAAGGAATTATTTTGTAGGTTGATTTTTGATTTTGTTAAATTTCTAGGGTTTTTGTCTATTTTTTTTGCTCATCTCCCAAGCTGATGACAAAATTATCTTCAAACAGTGACGCTTCCATTATGTGCTAATGATAACACCTCCCTTCAAATCTTTTTATGTCCACTGCAGGGAAGGCTGGGAACTATTTTTACACACATGGTGAGATGTCACAGCCAATGTCATCTAAGTAAGAAAAGGAGCACAGGCATTCGATAACAAGAAGCTTTGCTGCAGCTGCTTTCTCTAACATAAATAATGCTGTCTTTTATTTGTGAACTTATTTTTTATCACCTAGTAAACAATAATGTACGTAGATGTTTCTTAATAATTCTGCTTGAAAGATTCATATCTTGAATGAAGAATGGGTTCCCAAACTTCATGATGTATTATTAACCCAGTGAAAAATCAAAGGAAGAATCCAGACTTAATTTATTTATTCAAAAATGTAAGATTAGCTGGGTCGTAACAAAATTGCTAAAATTTAATAATTTTAAAATTTAATAATGTTGTCTTATGCTCATTACCCAAACCTTACTTTCTATCAAGTAAAAAGCCATGATCTTTTAGCATGTGATGTTATCTAATATTGAAAACAATTGAATATAATAATCATCTACTAATACATATATTCTAATAGAGTCTCTATGCATTCACATCTGTGGATTTTATATTAAAAAGTAAAATAATGCAAAATTGTGACCTATATCTTACTGAAATAATAAAAAACATCAGATGAAGCAAGATGTATGACTGCACAGCAACTTTGCTGATCTTGTTTTCCTTCAGTAACATTAGTAAATTGCAGTGGTATGTTTTGCATAACATTTATGTAAACCTGTGGGCAATGTGAAAACAATTCTTTCATTGGTTTTACGGGTTCCGTTTAAAAATGTTAGTTATGTTTTATGCGCTCTAGCAGGTGAAAACGCCATAGCAGAACTGGGAGAAGAAAATACTGAAGTCAAGCTACAGATGTTATTTCCAGGACAACATTAGAAAGGGCATTGTCCTGTTAAGAGCTGAATTCAGTGTTTCTACTGTTCTAAGATCACTTTGAAATGGAAACGATAAAAACCTTTAATGTCTTGTCCAAATAAAAAGGTGTACAGAAATCAGAGCCATGCTTGGCGAGAGATAAGAGGCATTGCAAATACAGCTGGGTAGAGCAAGTTTATCGTGCATGGTCCCAACAGAATAGTGACAAGATAGAATAGCTGGGGATTTTAAGTGGAGGTACAGAGGTAGTTAGAGATATCTTCTTTATGCCTTATCTTGTAATAGTGGGCACATAAATATTTATTTTTTGAATAGGGATATTGTAGCAAACCTGTATCAAAATTGATATATATATATATTGCTATTTAGCTTTAGAAATTTCTCCAAAGAATTTCCTGTTTGATATATATTTTCTCTCTTAACTGAGGTACAAATTATTTTAATATTATACAGCCTTGCTTATATCATGTATTACAACACCCTGTATATGAATAAAGATGAAAACTGTTGAAGACTATATCCAGATTTTATGATAACTGTAAGTGCCAGAAATAAAGAAAGTAAAGGAAACAATATATTTAAAGATATGTTCAGGAAATTTGCACAGATATTGCAGAGAGAGTTATGGTATTGAGAATATTATTCTGAACTCATTCTAAACACTACAGTAAGGAAAAGCTTGATCTATTTTTTTCTTAACTTTTGTTTATCAGAAAGCTTGTACAGGGGACTTCCTATAATATTGATGCTTGTTATCTTTCTTTTTTTGTTATCTAGAGAGAGCACTTTAAAAAAGTAAATGTACTAGGCACTGTGTTCCATGAGGGAAACTGATAGCTCAGCATTGGACAATTGAGACCAACAGGGTGCTTCTGCTGAATATGGATTCATTGATTTTTCTTCTTTTCAGAAAGACACTACTCCATTTACTCTGTCAAAACCCTTGCTTCCAGGCCATGTAGGTGCATGCTGGGTGTGAAGAAAAATCGCATCTATCAGACAAGTGTCTGTGATTATTTGCTCTTTATTTAGACAACAGTTTTAGAAAACAAGCTAGTCTTTAGCTAGATTGCAAAATTAACTAAGTAGCTACACAAAAAAATGGATTAGTTCACATAAGTTAATAAAAATAAATTATTTAATGGATATTAACTTTCTTTCCATCTGTAAGCTTTACCTTTTCTAAATATAAGCACATATTCCATAATTGATCTTTTCTTCCAAAATGAAAACACTGTTTAGAAAAATTCTTTTGGAGAAAACTGTTAAGAAGTGATGTTTTTAAAACTACTGCTGCCTACAAACATCTTTAAAATTAACTTTTCATGGTATTTTAACTTTTTAAAGGGGCTCAATGGAATGAAAATGAGTTTATAAACTGAAGCTTAGTTCATCTGTAAGGACATTGCATTGTATATATTTAAAGAAAAAAACAACTATGTTTTTCATTTTTCAACAAGGTAAGCTTAAACATCAGTAAAGAAATGTCCATAATAAACTTACTAAACTTAGATTTTAGAAAAAATATAATCATGTCTATTACATAACTCTAATTCATTGTTTTATTGATTCTAAGCCAATGTGTCAATTCTGATTGGATTTTTGAGCATTTGGTCAAACAATGTGTGTTAAAACTCCAAGTTCTTTCCTTACCTATACAATTTCTTCAAATAATTGCATTTAAAATAGTTTGGATATAAATGAGATGTCAATTTGTAGATCTTACCAATTGTCAGATATAATTGGCAATTATAATCAGATATAAGTCCTAGGATATAATGTTAAGAATGTTGGGTTGACTGATGACATAGGCCCTTACTTAAGGGAATGTGAAGCAAAGGTGTCAGAAAAGGTTACATATTAGATATCCATGCAATTGTTGCACATACTGCTAATTTTGTTGTTGTTGTTGCTATTATTGTTTCTGTTGCCATTTTAAATAAAACGAGCAAATATTTTCTCTGTCTTTACTAACTATTGAGACAATAGTCTTCCTTGCCATGAGCTTACCAGGATCAACCTTGGTTTATACTGCCACCTAAGTTTGACAATAACTATTTTTTTCTCTACATGATAAAGCTCTATTAGGCTGAAATTTTTTCAAAACTGTAAAACATCATGTCATCTTTATATAAGTGACAACTTCTAGGTATATTTCTTTTAAAATTAGGCCAAGATATTGAGTTAAGCATTACAAAATATTAAGGAAGGCATAATAAAATGTTAGGTAGTTGTTACATTGGCATCACAGGAATTCTTACAAATTACAGATTTGCATTGATAAATAAGGAAGCTATGAAATAATAATTAGAGATAGACCATTGAAATCATAAAGAGGGCCATGTTTACTGTATTCATATTTATGTTGCATATCCATTATCTATTTAGTAAAATGGATAGTTAAAAATAGATACTCACTATTCCCCACATCAGGGGAACGTATAATTCAGTGCTCTTTCTACCTAACAGATCATAATCTAAATAAAATAAATATTATCTGTCATATAGGGATTTTTTTAAAATATGACCATGAAAATAATTATTTTCAAATCTTCAACTCCATAGCAGCTCTGTACATTTTATCTGGATCTTGAGTCTTCTTGAGTTGTACATTAAGTATTTAAAGAATTGTTTTAAATCTTGCTGTTCATTTTAATACAGTATGGTGAGTTGTAAATACAAAAAAAGGATTTTGAGGACCTGGAAAATATAGTCTTCTTCCAAGTGTCAGACTTGCAAGAAATTGTTTTACTGTTTATTCTGCGGAGGTGAAATTGTTTTACTGTTTATTCTGAGGAGGTGACAATTAATCCTGATTGTCATTTTCTGTCCATAAGGAGGAAGGCAATTTGATTAACATGCATATGGCTGAATGATTTCAAGAACAAATTGAGACACATTTTCCTAGACAGTTTTGTAAATTATTTTGTACTATGAGGTCAATAGGATTGTAGCCTCTCAGGGATGTGATCTTGACAGAATAAAAGCAACTGCCTATTTCCGTTAAAAATTCAAGGAACTCTGAATACTTTTTGAAAATATCATTCAGATATCTCATTCATTTCCTCCAATGTTACTAGGGCATTCTTCTGTATCCTCAATGACAGCTTTTCTCAAACTTTAATGTGAAAACAAATCACATGGGGATCTTATTAAAATTCAAATCTGACTCAGTAGGTCTGAGTTCGAACCCATGACTTCATTTCCAGCAAACTCTCAAATGTTTATACTGTTGTTTCTTTGAAACACATTTTGAGTAGGTAATGTTGATGCTTCTGGTTTCTTAAAAGACATAGTTCTATGGCCATCGTGGGGGAATAGTTAGAATTCAACGTCCTTTGGACTTATACTTGATCATAATCTTAATTATAGGAGGGTCATTTTACAGTTGTATTTTCTATTTTCATAAAATCAAGGTTTATAGCCAATATTCTCTTTGATTCCTAAGAGAAAGCATGAATTGGAGTAGATTCTAAGAGTTCAGATATTGTGGCCAATTTTTCTCTGTTAGCTGTCTCAGTAACTCACCATTGATTTTGCATACCATAGGTTCTTATTAAGAATTCACATTCACTAACAGACTGCAACCTACCAGAAAACTCTTGAACTGTATGCAAACTTTAAAAATAGTGATAAATGAAAGTAAATTTTTTGAAAAACAAGAATACTTATGCTTAAAATTTTACAGGTTTACTTCATTAAAAGTCCTTAAACATTCATACCTCTCTAAGTTCACATAACTTAGTATCCAAACATATAAAGCATCCATTATCCAAATGATGACAGAAATGGTGGTGAGTACGTGTGTGTGTGTGTGTGTGTGTGTGTGTAATCAAGAAAGACAAACATATGAACATACATACAAAAGGAAAAAGAGAAAGAAAATTGTCAGAATAAGGTGAGATTTTGCACTTTTCACTTAAGCAGCTGTGTCGGAAATAATTTTTCTCCATGTGGTTCTCCAAGACCATGGACCATTCCTCTGCAACCTGTATTTTCTAACTGGTGAAAGAAAGTCACCTGACTGTACTGCCTTTGTCTTTGCCCTAAATGATATGGAGCATCAATATAATATTGGAATTTTTCTCCTTTGCTGAAAGTCAGAGAACCTTGGTGGTAGTGTCTCCATGAGATTTGCTAAATGCATGTTCTTAGTGGTTTTATTTCATTTTATTTTATTTTCTTGAGACGGAGTCTCACTCTGTCACCCAGGCTGGAGTGCTGTGGTGCGATCTCAGCTCACTGCGACCTCCACCTCCAGGGTTCAAGCGATTCTCCCACCTCAGCCTCTAGAGTAGCTGAGATTACAGGCGTGCCCCACCACACCCAGCTAATTTTTGTATTTTTAGTGGAGTCGGGGTTTCATCATGTTGGCCAGGCTGGTCTCAAACTCCTGACTTCAAGTGATCTGCCTGCCTTGGCCTCCCAAAGTGCTGGGATTATAGGCGTGAGCCACTGGACCCTATTTTAAAAAATATTTCTATCAGCATTTCTATTTATACACAAGAAAGCCTTTTAAAATTATTTTTAAAATATTATAAATATAATTGTCTTATTTTTTTCTATATCAGACCCCAAATATGCAATGAAATAAAGCAAAACACACTACTACACATTTTATTAACACTGAGAAAAGAAAGCATTCCTTGATTCATGCCCGTGGTTCATTATTTCACTTGCCAAAAATCAACAGAAGAGTAATCATCTAGACTAGCTTGATTTACAATGACACGGGGTTATTGGTTGAAAGATATCTGGACTGTTGCACCACCAAAATGATTTAAACCTGAGGCAGTATTTCTTTGGACTGGTGCCCAGACTGTCTCTATCTTGTAAACAAAATTTTGTCTCAGAGTGCTTTCAATTTCTTTTCCACCTTAGATTGGCCATTTATAGAAAATACTACTCTATAAAACTAGGATTTTTTCCCATGAACAATTTTTACATAAATGTGTTCCTCTTAAAATGTAGCTTTGTAACCCCCTTATTCAAGCCCAATAGGAATGAAGAAGGAGGGCTTGAAATCTTGTTCTCCTGGTAACAAATTCCATCCTGGCTTGCAGCCTGCTCTTAGCAGGAAAAGAGGGAAGACACAGCAAGCATTTGCCCCTGGAATACTCAAAGTCTCAACGAATAATTTCAGGAGACCAGGATTAATCTCTCCATGCTTTTTTTGCATATTTATGTCAATCACCACAAAATGTCCTAAGCAACCAGGCTTTCTCTCAAATTGCAATGTCTCACGCCTTAACGGAATCCTATTTTCACACAACACTGCACAAACTTCCACCTCCCTCCAAACATGAAAACCTTTCCACTCCCCTTTCTGGAACTCATATCTCATCTCTTTTTTTATTATTGCTTTTATTTTTTTGCCCTAACTGTAACCTGGTTCTTCTCAAAAGATGTTGCTTCTGAACTGCTGGTACCACAGGTTGTGGCAATTTCTCTCCAAGTCTCTCAAATCAGTTGGTATGAAGATGAGGTTGCATTCTTTGCTCCTCATGGTAACTTACAGATCATTGCTCTCTTTCCCCTAAAACACTCCAAATTTCAAGCCCATGTTACCAGATACTACCAACTTTTTCAGAACAAAATCCTTATGTCCTCACAAAATGTCCCAATATACCTGGAGTATATTAACTCTGGATTTTTATTCTATTACACTAGTTATGTCTTTAAAGTTCAAAATCTCCAGTGGTTAAGAGATGCCATTGAAAAAGAGGAAAAAAAATACCTTGTTTCTAACTAGGAAACCTAAAGATCTCCTTCATGTCAATAAGAAAAAGGCAAATCAATAGAAAAAAAATTTGAAATGGTCAAGAAAAAATATAAACATCGGTTCTTACTTTATTAGCAATAAAGTTACAAAAAGCAACAAAGACTATGTACCAACCAGATAGACACAAATCAATGTGTTTGATAATTCCAAGTGATGGCAAAAATGTAGACCAAAGGAAGTTTTAGTACCCTGCTGATGATACCGTATTGTGAAGGCATTTGTATACTTTATTTTCTAATAAAGTTAAACATCCATGAAGTCAATGGCTTCTAGATTGTGTTTCTTGGTATTTAATCAATAGATGTATAACAACATTGTCTATAAATGCAAAACCAAGGAAATAACTAAACATTTATCAGCATTTAATTCTGGCATATTTAGACAATGGAGTTTCATATATCAATGAAAATTTGATTTTTATAT
Organism: Pongo pygmaeus; assembly: GCF_028885625.2. Classification (NCBI taxonomy): domain Eukaryota; kingdom Metazoa; phylum Chordata; class Mammalia; order Primates; family Hominidae; genus Pongo; species Pongo pygmaeus. The sequence goes on from NC_085930.1 coordinate 205,753,620, forward strand.
GCAAGAACATAAGTAGATTTTACAATTTATGTTAGTGCAATAAACCAGACACAAAATATGTATCCTGATGTCCCCATTTATGTAACATTCAAACAAACCAATCGAAACCATATTTTAGAAGATGCATTTTTAGATGGCAAAACTGTAATAGAAAACATTGAAACAATTTCAGTTGACACTGGAGCATGGGTTTGAACTTCATGAGTCCACTTAAAAACAGATTTTCTTCTACCTCTGCCACCCCTGAAACAGCAACACCAACAACGCCATTTCCTCCTTCCCCTCAGCCTACCCCATGTGAAGATGATGAAGATGAAGACCTTAATGATGATCCACTGCCACTAAATGAATAGCAAATAGATCATCTTTGTTTTGGATTTTCTTAGTAATGTTTTATTTTATCTAGCTGACTTTGTTATAAGAATACAGTAAGTAATACATATAACATACAAAGCATGTGTTAATCCACTGTTTATGTTATCTGCAAAGCTTCTGGTCAGCAGTAGGCTATTAGTAGTTACCTTTTGGGGGAGTCAAAAGTTACACTTGGGGGCCAGATGCGGTGACTCACACCTGTTACCCCAGAATTTTGGGAAGCCGAGACAGGTGGATCACAGGAGTTTGAGACCAGTCTGGCCAATATGGTGAAACTCCATCTCTACTAAACATATAAAAATTAGCCAGGCATGTTGGCAAGCGCCTGTAATCCCTGCTACTCAAGAGGCTGAGACAGGAGAATCACTTGAGCGTGGGAGGTGGAGGTTGCAGTGAGCCGAGATTGTGCCCCTGCACTCCAGCCTAGGCTACAGAGCAAGACTCTAAAAAAAAAAAAAAAAAAAGTTACACTTTGATTTTTGGCTGTATGGGGAGTGGTGCCCCTAACCCTAACATTGTTCATGGGTCAACCGTATTGTAAATTTCACTTGTGGCTACCTCTAAGAGATTAATGGGATTTTGATTGGTAAGGAGTATATGAGGAGCTTTAAATTACTGGGAGCCTTCTATACGGTTTGAAATTACACAAATATTTCCTTTAAAATATTTGGTATTCAGTGGTATATATGTTACTAAATATGCAGCTTCTTTAAAAATATGAAAGATTTATATTTCATATAAAACTTTGAAATTTCTTTGAACTCTGCATTAGTTTCATATTGCTGCAGTAACAAATTGTCACAAATTTATTGATTTAAAACAATACAAATGCATTTTCAATATATTATCTACATTCCTGAACATCAGAAGCCTAAAATTAATCTCACTGGACTAAATTCAAGTATTGGCAGTGTTGCTTTTCTTCTGGAGTCTAGGAAAGAGTCTATTTTCTTACCTTTTCTGGCTCCCAGAGCTCCCTGCAATCACTATCTTATGACCCTGTTCTCCACCTTCAAAGCCAGCGATATAGCATCTTCATATCTCTCTGTCTCTGCCTCTCTTTGTCTTTGTTTATCTCTCTCTTTCTCTCTTTTCCTCCATCTTTTTCTCTTTTACTGTCTCATCTCTGTTTTCATCATCACATCCTCTCTGAGTCTCACCCTCCTGCTTTCCTCTTATAAGGACCCTGTGATTACATTGGGTCCGCCCACATAATGTTGGATTCTCTTCCCATCTTGAGTACCTCAGCTTGATCATATCTGCAGAGTCTTGTTGCCACGTAAAGTAACACAATTCTAGATTCTGGAGATTATTATGTGTACATATTTGAGGGGCTCTCTCAGTCTACTAAACCTCAAAATTTGCTTTTAGCTGCTTACCCATTTCTCTTCTCAGCAGTACAGCAAAACATATCAAAAAATGTTAGACTCCAGATCTCCAGATCCCATACAAATTCCCTTTTCCCATAAAAACAACTTCATTCAGGCTTTTCTGTCCAACATTGTATGCAAATAGCCTTTGTTACCTATGTCGATACCAAGACCAGTGCTCAGTTCTTATTCTTCATTATAGGATCAGTAGTTGAACGAGTTGAATATTCTGCATTTCTGGAAACATTTTTGTTGTTTATTTCTAGCATATACTTCTACTAAGGCTGCTTCTGTTCAGACCTCTCTGATGATCTCCCCTCATCGCCCTGACCCTAGTATGTTGCAGCGTTCTGGAGCAAAATCCTTAGGCAGCTTCTCTTTTCTATTCACATCAAGTCCTTAGTTAATCTCTTCTAGTTTTATTTCTAGATCAATGATTCCAGCCCAAACTTCCCCTCTAAGGAAGCTGACTCATGTCCAGTTGTGTTCTGGATCTCATCCTACAAGACAAAGATGTATTTCAAACTTCATAACCAGAGCTGAACTCTCAATTTTGCCCACCACAAACTTGTTCTTCTCTCTTCTTAAATGACAACTCCATTCTCTAATATTTCAACTCAAACACCTTGTAATCACCCTTTTCTCCTCCTTCTAACTCACACCTGGCATTGATTTCTTTATAAAGATTGTTTATACTCCTTTTAATATATGTCCAGCATTTGATCAATTCTCAACACCTCCACTACTAGCCTCCTAGTGTAGACTTTCAGTTCAGAGACTAAGGCATTCATTCAGGCAAGAGGTGAATGTGCATTTTTCTCGTTTTATTTATTTATTTATTTATTTTTGCATTTACTATTCTATAGTCTATTCTAAACAGAAAAGCCTGAATCATCCTGTAAAAAGTATGAATCATATATTGTCACTCCTTTGCTCCCAACTGTACAATGTCTTCCTATGTTACTCCTAATCAAAGTCCTTATAACAAAACCCTTCATGATCTGACCCTTCATGCCTCTCTGATTTCATCTCCTTCCACTCTCTCCCCTTTCTTCCTCACATTACACCTATTATATGGCTTCCTTGCCATTATTCACACATTCAAGCCTGTTCCTCTCTCAAGATTCTTCCCCTTGAATGTTTTCTATTGGAGAGCTCATTCCCCACCACCTGCAAACTAGTCTCTGGCTACTTCTTGATAGTCACTCAAGAACCACCCAATTAGTGAGGCATTCCCTGAATACCATCAGAAAAGTAAGAATAAGCAGTTCCTGACCAGCCCATTCCTCATTAATTTTGCTTTATTTCTTTTCAGAACACTTCCATCATCTAACATGACATTTATTTATCTATCAATTTAAATTTGTTATCCGTTTACCTGTAGAAAACAATCTTACTGATTCCAGCAGGGGCTTCGTTTTGTTCACTGTTGTACCTCCATTTCCTTAGACCAGTACCTTAAGCGTAGCAGACACTCAATAACTACTTGTGGAATGTACAAGTGCCTTAGTCAGTTTGGACTGATATAACAAAAATACTTGGTGACTTAAACAATATAAATTTATTTCTCACTGTCTGTAGGCTGGGAAATCTGAGATTATTGCTAGCTGATACTGTTGTTTAGGAAAGTCTTTTCCTGGTTTGCAGATGGCTGCCGTCTTGATGTATCCTCATAGGGCAGAAAGAGAGATTGTGTCTCTCATTTCTCTTCTTATAAGGGCACTACATGAAGCCTCCAACCTCATAAGCTAATAACTTTCCAAAGGCCTCACCTCCAAATACCATCACAATGGAGATTAGGGCTTTGACATGTAAGTGTTGGGGGGATGCTAATATTCAGTCCATGGCAACGAGCCAGTTCTTAAATGGATTACAACTCTCAATACTCTATATCAAATAAATTGGTTCCTGAAAATTAACAATGCTAAAATAACCAAAGTACCCAGACCAATGTAAAACCATCTAGTGGGCCGGGTACCGTGGCTCACACCTGTAATCCCAGCACTTTGAGAGACTGGGGCAGGTGGATCACTTGAGCCCAAGAGTTTGAGACCAGCCTGGCAACATACCAAAAACCCGTCTCTAAAAAAATACAAAAATTAGCCAGGCATGGTGGTGAGCACCTGTAGACTCAGCTTCTCGGGAAGATCGCTTGAGCCAAGGAGGTTGAGGCTGCAGTGAGTCAAGATCGTGCCACTGCACTCTAGTCTGGGCAACAGAGCAAGACCCTGTCCCAAATAAACAAATTAAAAATAAAACCGTGTAGTGCCCATAGTTATTTACTTCAGCTCACAAGAGACAAAGTGGTTACCGAAACATGCCATCTCTGGGAATGGACATCTGAATCAAGTTAAGTGTAACAGCACAGATTGTGCTTCTATCATGTTTCATGACAAGGCTTTGCTGGTGTTTTGGGAAGAGTGGGTCTTATTGTCATATTGGAGATAGAGGGTGCTATAAAAACTAAGATCTGGAAACTGGTGCTGTTGGAATTAGAATTTTGCTACCGTATGTCACCATATAATTTGCCCCCTTACACACACTGAGGTGTTCTGGTGGCCTGCACTCACACTGTCACTTAGATTTACAAGGGCTAAATTACTAAAATTTACTGCAAGTCAGGCCCATGGTGGCTCATGTCTGTAATCCCAGCACATTGGGAGGCCCAGGTGGGAGGATTGCATGAACCTGGGAGTTCAAGACCAACCCAAGCAACATAGTCAGACCCTGTCTTTACAAAAAATTAAAAAATGAGCTAGGTGTGTTGGTGTGCAGCTATATAGTCCAAGCTACTTGGGAAGCTGAGGTGGGAGGATCGCTTGAGCCCCAGAGGTTGAGGCTGCCGTGAGTTGCAATCATGCAAAAAAATAAATAAATGAAATAAACAGATAAATAAAAAGAAAGAAAATTATTTTAAAAAATTATAAAAATTTACCATGAGATAGTGTTATACAATCAGAATCCTACTCTCACATCAGTCAAAAAGACCTTCTGACACATATACAGTTGCAATGATCTCTAGCCAGCTGGTTGTGACTCATACCAAACAACCAATTTAGATTTTCATGGTAAGTAGACAGCATTTTCCCTACCAGTGGAAATGGACTTTGGTGACCCTTGCTGGTTCAATAGGTAAAGTCCAGAATTCCCAAGGTCAAAAAATATTACAAACCTAATATTTTGCCTATTACCTACCTGTACCTTCTTTCTTATTTGATTTTCCTAAAGCTCTCACCTTGCTTAATTGGCTAACAGATTTTTTCACGGGCCTTCCAGTGTGCTGTGCAATGCTATTAATTGGACCCTTCATCATTGACATTTAGTCAGGGCCAACTTTATGGTAAGCTGCCAGGGCAGTTTTACCAGGCCCTCTGCTTAGGGTTTAATGTTCTGCCCTGGCCATCTTGACACTTAAGTTTGTGTTTTGTCAGTGAATTCTAGTAGGGTAATCGTGGATGAGCTGGGGATGTGCAGCCACTGTTTACCCAAAGTCACTTTTCCTGTTGTCACTGTAGCATGGGATCTCGGCAGCCCATCTCTTGCTGCCTGGTGCAGTGGTCCTGCTAGACCTTTTTCTTGCTTGCTTTCCAGTGGGGTTGGGTACCTGCAGCTCACAGCATCTAAGTGCAAGGAATGGTGGCCCATTGCCCAAATATCATTGTGTGTCTGGTGAGCATCCATTCACAGGTGGCATCACTATGAGCATGAGCCTCTCTCCCACCCCCATGCGGATAACTAGTATGACCCAGCACAAAGATTTAAAGATCTTGAGAGTCATCTATCTGCTATGGGTTGGGGCAGTGAGCTTGTGAGAAAGTTTCTGTCTCAAATTCCCCAGACCCCTTCCAGGCTGGGGTGTGGAATGTGAGTTTGGCGGCTGGCAGGAATGAACATTCCACACGACAAGGTGGTAGCCCCATGTACCTGTGAGGGTCCACACTCCGAGATTACCTCCATGCCTGGAGTGCTCTTTCAGCCAGCTTCTTGCCTGGAGGTAGCCTACCTTCCTTCTTCAACCCTTTTTGAGTCTGGTCTGTGATTTTTCTCTTTCTGGCCTGCTAGAGGCATCTTCCTGGATGAGCCCCAAGAAACAAATTGCTTAACATTGCTTACTCTGCACACAAGTTAAATGCTCTCATATTTCCACTTAAAACTGTCATTGTATGATATAAAGATGAACAGCAAAATGTGTTCTAATAATTTAAAGTATAAATTTTTCTTTACTTAAAACAACATTAAATAGCAAACAAGAAAACTTACCATAAATCAAGACAGAGGCTGCAGAGAAAAGGTTGATCTGTGCCTTTAACGGCATTGTTTTCCTGTTTTTTTTTATACAAGGAACTCCAGACTTTCCTTCTGCTGTAGGCTCTGAAAATTATGTAGCTGGACCTTATGGTGTAAGCCCTGAATGGTGTGTTGCCTTGACGTTCGGTAAAACCAAGTAGACTCAAATGAATGGCTTGACAAATTCTCCTCACCGTTCTAGCCCTGTGGATAAGGTCTCCCTAGCCAAACAACCCTCTTTATCAAGGGGGACCAGGTAACGCTCCTCCTATCCCTGAGTGGCAGGATGTAGTTCTCTTTCACTTTATTATTTTTTATTTATTATTATTATACTTTAAGTTTTAGGGTACATGTGCACAATGTGCAGGTTAGTTACGTATGTATACATGTGCCATGATGGTGCGCTGCACCCATTAACTCGTCATTTAGCATTAGGTATATCTCCTAAAGCTATCCCTCCCTCCTCCCCCCACCCCACAACAGCAACTTCAGCAAAGTCTCTTTCAGACTGTGGAATTATTCAAACAAGCCAAGCACATCCTCCTGCAGGAGCCATGGGGCACCCCATCTTCTTAGCACTACAAAATCTGCCTTCTCCTGCCGCTTCTTGTCCACTCTGTTTCCAAAACAATCTCTGTGTGACCCTGCATGGCATAGAATGTCTTCCTCTCCTTGGCTGTGAGTGTATATCCTAAGAAACTACTGCTGATCACATTTCTCCTGTGTTGAGGAGCACAGGTTCAGCCATCCCCATGATCTTAGGGCAGGTATCCCTCTCTCACCAACACGGGAAGAGAAGCCAAATACAACAACAGTACCTTTGTTATATTAAAGAAATCATCTTTTAGCTTACTTTCTAGTTATTGACTGTGTTAGTTATCTATCGCTAGGTAACAAATTAGCCCCAAATTTAGTAGTGTAAAACAACAGCCATTTGTTAACTCTCCATTAATGTGAGTCCAGAACTTAGATGTGGATTACCTGTGCACCTCTGGGTTAAGGTTTTTCAAAAGTTTGCAGTCAAGTGTTTCTCAGGGCTGTGGACTCATCTGAGGGCTTGAGTCAGGGGCAGATTCTATACCAAATTCATGTAAATGATAATTGGCAGCCTTAGTCCCATGTCATGTCTTTCCACAGGGTTGTCTCTCAGTATGTCAGCTGGTTTCTTCTGGGCTAAGAAATCCAAGAGAGAGCAAAAGAATAAGAGAGATAAAAACCCAAGATGGAAGCTGGAGTCTTCTATAATCTAACCTCAGAAGTGACATCCCATAGTATTTTCTTTGTTAGAGGCAAGTCACTATATTCAGGTCCCATTCAAGTGGTGAGAATGATATAAGGGTGTGACTATTAGGAGGTTAGGATAATTGGGTCATCTCAAAGTCTGCTTACCAAAGTCAGCTCCCTGGACTCCCAATGATTAGCATCCCTTTCACAGGCAAAATATTCTCCCTTCCTCCCAAGGTCTCTGTGATTAGTTTCCCAGAGCTGCTATAACAAAATAGTACAAAGGGATAATTTAAAACAATAGAAAGTTCTTCTGGAGTCTATGAGTCTATGAGTCTGAAATTCAGGTGTGGCAGTGCCATGTTTCCTCCAGTGCTTCTAGAGGAAGATCCTTGTTCATCTTCTGATAGCCCCAGATATCTCTGGGCTTATAACAGCTTAACTTTAATCTGTGCTGCTATCTTCACATGGCTTTCTTCCCTTTATGTGTCTCTGTGTCTTCACATGGCATTTCGCCTCTATATCTCCTCTGCTCTTCTTATAAGGATACCAATCACATTGGATTGAGGGTACACCATACTCCAATGTGACGTCATCTTAACTAATTATATCTGCAATCACCCTTTTCCAAATAAGATCACATTATACAGTTCTGGGGTTTAGGACCTCAGCATATCCTTTTAGGGGACACATTCAACCCATATCAATCCCCAAATGCCTCATTCTATTAAAATGATGCTCTGTCAATGACATATGTAAACATTTTTCCACAGTGTATCTTTTATTCATGTATCAAAAATCTATACAGCTTCTTATCTTATGAAAAATATAGTTTGGTTATTTTTTAAAATTTTATTCTATTGTATGTTTTTTCTAAATTAAACAGGAAAATAGATAAATCTGTAACAAATATATAACTGACCTACAAAGCAGTAATGCAACTCCAAACAATAGCAAAGATGTTGCAGAGGAGTTCTTGAAACTTATATATAGTTGCATCCTATATTAGTATCTGGATATCCATAATAAAAGATAGGAATACTGAACACGTACATTTTTTTTTTTTTTTGAGACAGGGTCTTGCTCTGCAGCCAGGCTAGAGTGCAGTGGTGTGATCTCGGCTCACTGCAATCTCCACCTCCCAGGTTCAAGCAATTCCCCTGCCTCAGCCTCCCAAGTAGCTAGGACTGCAGGAGCATGCCACCACCCCCAGCTAATTTTTTTGTCTTTTTTTGTATTTTTAGTAGAGATGGGGTTTCACCATCTTGACCAGGATGTTCTCCATCTCCTGACCTTGTGATCTGCCCACCTCGGCCTCCCAAAGCACTGGGATTACAGGTGTGAGCCACCATGCCCAGCCAAACATATACAAGTTTATTGCTTATTGAGAGAAAGTGAATATTGATTCAAACAGATAAATTCACACTTGGCTTTTATTTTAAACATTTAAACATATGTAAACATTTACATATGCAGGTCTGCTAAGCCAACTTTGGTTCAGCTATAATTGTGTTCTCATTCAAGTAACAAAAAAGTCCAACTTGCAGTAGCTTAAAATATATGTATTATTTTTCTCACATAACACAAAGTCTAGAAGTAAATGTAACCTGCATCAATTCAACAGATCAAAGATGCCAGCCTTTATCTCTCACAGTATTCTCTCAAAGTGTAATGACTTTATTCCCCATGCTTGTTACTTTTTGTTCACAGACAACTGCTTCTGCTCTAAAAAAATACATTTATTTGAAAGACAAGATGACAAAGAGCGCAGTGCTGTCTACTCTTGCCCCATTTATAAAATAACAACAACAACAACAACAAAAGAAAACACTTTCTACAAAACAAAACTCTCACTAAAAAAAAAATTTATGCATGTGTCAATGGCCAGACGTGAGTCACACAGCCACTGCACTTGTGAATTCTGAAGTGGCAAGTGGCCATAATCATCACAGTGGAGCTCAGTATTTAATGCAAGTTGATTTCACTACCTCTTTTTTTAAATATCGAACACAAAATTTATTTCTGTGCAAAACGCAGTGGAACATAAAACAACAAAAAGGAGCTATAATTAAAGAAAATGACTTTTCAACTAATATCCAAATATCACTAGTGCTTAAGTGTGAATAATAGAGAGAAGTCACCATTATTTCTAGAACCAATATCTTGCATAGACAATTTCTATAAGAAATATCTGGGCTGGGTACAGTGGCTCATGCCTGTAATCCCAGCGTTTTGGGAAGCCAAGGCAGGCGGCTCATGAGATCAGAACTTTGAGACCAGCCTGGCCAATATAGTGAAACCCTGTCTCTACTAAAAAATAAAAAAAATTAGCCAGGGGGCTGAGGCAGGAGAATCACTTGAGCCCGGGAGGCAGAGGTTGCAGTGAGCCAAGATTATGCCATTACACTGCAGCCCGGGCAACAGTGTGAGACTTCTACTCAAAAAAAAAAAAAAAAGAAAAGAAATATCTGGGCCGGGCACTGTGGCTCATGCCTGTAATCTCAGCACTTTGAGAGGCCGAGGTGGGTGGATCACCTGAGGTCAGGAGTTCGAGACCAGCCTGGCCGACATGGTGAAACCCTGTCTTTACTGAAAATACAAAAATTAGCTGGGCGTGGTGACAGGCACCTGTGATCCAAGCTATTCAGGAGGCTGAGGCAGGAGACTCACTTGATCGTGCTACTGCACTCCAGTCTGGGTGACAGAGCGAGACTCTGTCTCAAAAACAAAAACAAAAATCTGGTAATTTTATTTTAAAGAGTAGAACTTTGTGCTAGCTTTCTGGTCGAAATATTCCCAGGCCTTACACATATATCTTGCATATCAAATGTTGCAATCAGATCTGTCTCTATGTGACTCTGTTTTTGCTGAGATTATTTCTTATATTTTTGTTAGTTTATACCTGCTACTTTTGATTATTCTGTACATTTTTATGTGTCTTGATCACTTTCTCTCTAATATTTGCTTTGAGTCAGCCAATGCCACAGTACTGTACAACCATTAGAATAGCTGTCTAAATTATAATGCCTCAATGGTGATCATAGCATCTAAAAGAGATGTACTGGCAGTTTGTCAACAAAATGACAATTATTATGGTAAGTCACTCATAAACAGACATGGATTCTAGAAGATGGTTCAAATGTCTCCATTTTTCTCATTTATTTGCTTTGGGTACGTACAGAATTGATATCAGATGGTCATTTAAGTGAAAAAAAAAGTGCCTCTTTTGTTTCTTTCCATATTATTCTTCGTACCTCAATTCTCTTTCACTTTTGCTTTTCAATTCTCTCATCAGCTTGTATTCATACCAATGCCTAGTTCTAGCTTTTTGTATGTAGGGTAGTTATAGATTCTTACAGTTGCTACTCGGTAGATTAAGCATTTTTGGATTATTCAGAATAAAAAGACAACACACAGTCTGAGATAAATATTGGCAAACCATGTGTGTAACAAGGGACTTATATACAGAAAATATAAAGAACACTAAAAGCTCAACAATAGGAAATCAAATCAAATAAAAATGGGCAAAATATTTTGAGTACTTTATCAAAGAAGATTGCAAATGGTAAATAATTTAAATGAATGGAAGATGCTGAACATCATAAGACAATAAGAAAATCCAAATGAAAACCACAGGAGATACTGTTGTATTCTTATTAGAATTGGCCAGAAAATATTAATATCAATTGCTGGCAAATATGTAGAGCAACTGGTGCTCTCATACATTTCTTTTAGAAATACACACATCGAAAAGAATGAATTCTGGCCTGGTGTGGTGACTCATGCCTGTAATCCCAGCACTTTGGGAGGCTGAGGAGGGTGGATCACCTGTGGCCAGGAGTTCGAGGCCAGCCTGGACAAAATGGTGAAACCCCATCTCTACTAAAAATACAAAAAATTAGCTGGGTGTGGTGGCTATATTGATGTAGCTATTGTACTGATCAGTTGTCACATTCTCATAAAATATGACATATATACAGTTACCACACTACACAAAAATCTCACTCCTGTGTATTGATCTGAGAAAAATGAAAACCTGGGTTCACACAAAATTTGTACATGACTGTTTGCAAAGACTTTATTTCTGATTACCCAAAATTGAAAACAGGCTTGGCGCAGTGGCTCACGCCTGTAATCCCAGCACTTTGCGAGGCCGAGGCAGGTGGATCATGAGGTCAGGAGTTTGAGACGAGCCTGGCCAAGATGGTGAAACCCTGTCTCTACTAAAAATACAAAAATTAGCCAAGCGCGGTGATGGGTGCCTGTAATCCCAGCTACTCAGGAGGCTGAGGCAGGAGAATCACTTGAACCCGGGAGGCGGAGGTTGCAGTGATCGGAGATTGTGCCACTGCACTCCAGCCTGAGTGACAGTGTGAAACTAAGTCTCAATAAAAAAAAAAACCTGAAAATAGTTTCAATGTCCTTCATCTGTGGACTGTATAAACAAACTGTGGAATAACTATGCACTAGACAAGTCCTTGGCAATAAAGAACAAACTAAAGACACATACAATAATATGAATTATGGCAATGCATCACAAATGCATCATGCTAAATGAAAGCCAGACTCAAAGACTACATATCATATAATTTCATTCATATAATATTTTGGAAAAGGAAAAACAATAGAAACAAAAATTATATCAGTTGTTATCAGGGGCTGGTTGTGGGGAACAAGAAGTTTCTAAACAGGCATGAGGGAAATATATAATGGAAATATTAAATATCTTTTGTTGTTGTTGTTTTGAGATGGAGTTTTGCTCTTGTTGCCCAGGCTGGAATGCAATGGCACCATCTCAGCTCACTGCAACCTCCTTCTCCTGGGTTCAAGCGATTCCCCTGCCTCAGTCTCCCAAGTAGCTGGGATTACAGGCACCCACCAACACGCCTGTCTAATTTTTGTATTTTTAGTAGAGACAAGGTTTCACCATGTTGGCCAGGCTAGTCTTGAACTCCTGACCTTAGGTGATCCACGCAACTCGGCCTCCCAAAGTGCTGGGATTATAGGAATGAGCCACCACACCCAGCCTAAATATCTTTATTTTGGTGGTGTTTACATAATGTATATGTTTGTCAAGAGTCACAGAATTCTATGTTAAAAAAAGTGAATTCTGGCTGGGTGCAGTGGCTCACGCCTGCAATCCCAGCACTTTGGGAGGCCGAGGTGGGTGGATCACCTGAGGTCAGGAGTTCGAGACCAGCCTGGCCAACATGGTGAAATCCTATCTACTAAAAATATGAAAAATTAGCTGGGCATGGCGGTGGGTGCCTGTAATCCCAGCTACTTGGGAGGCTGAGGCAGGAAAACTGCTTGAATCTAGGAGGCAGAGGTCATATTGAGCCGAGATCATGCCACTGCACTCCATCCTGGGCAAGAAGAGTAAAACTTCATCTAAACAAACAAACAAACAAAAAGCAAAGAGTGAATTCTGCTGTATGTAAATTATTATCTTAATATTCAAAAATAAAAAATGGTATAATTTCTTTGACTTCTTCCCCAATCTTTGGTATTGTAGTATTAAAAAAGCAATTGTCCTTCCTCCACATTAATTTTGCTTTTTGCCTCCATACACACAATAATTCTCATTGCCCTTTGCATTAGTCTGTTCTCGCACTGCTCTTAGTACATACCCGAGACTGGGTAATTTATAAAAGAAAGAGGTTTAATTAACTTACAGTTGCACAGGACTGGGGAGACCTCAGGAAACTTGCAATCATGGCAGAAGGGGAAGCAAACACATACTTCTTCACATGGCGGCAGGATGAAGAAGTGCAGAGCAAAGTCAGGAAAAGCCCCTTGTGAAACCATCAGATCTCATGAGAATTCATTTTCACAAGAACAGCCTGGGAGAAATGCCCCCATAATCTAATCACCTTCCAGAAGATCCCTTCCATGACATGTGGGGGTTATGGGAACTACAATTCAAGATGAGATTCAGGTGGGGGCACAGCTAAACCATATCACCCTTTAAACCTTCTATATTCATAATCAGACCACAGCATGATCCAGGGAGGGAATTACAATTTCTGAATTGGAAAGAGGAAGGTTACAAAACAAAGAGGCAAAAGTTTTTTCATTTATAGAGCAAACTATTGGAAATACATGTGAAAATAAGTTGTAAGTGTGCTGGTATAAAGAAGAGGCAATACTTTTATATCAGGATCAAATAATCAATATCAATTGCCAGAAATTCTGAATTCTCATCCAAAAGGAAAGAAGTATTTTATCTAAGAAACTGGTTGAATAAAATGTGGATATAATGGTGGTTATCTCTAAATGAACTTGAGATACTAGGCTACCTATATATAATGTAGAGAAAAAAAATTCAGAGCTTAGACATATAAAAACATTAAAATATGTTTAACACACGTGACCTATATTTGTATTTGTATTGTCAGTCATGGTTCAGAGTACACAACATTCAACAAGCCATTGGGGACTGATTGGTTGAGGTAATATCCACATTCTTGAAAGGTGAAGTAATTAGTGGCTTTTCTCTGAAGCCACGAATAAAAGCGAAGAAACAGCTATATAAATGGGTTTCCTAATATTAACAAGGATGACTGGATATTGGAGTCACAAGTGGCAGTAATTAAATGATAGATAATTGAACAGACTTGTTTAATAGTAATAGGCAGGAAGGCCAAAATTATATGGTGGTAATTTTAATATAGAGTTTCAAAGTTTGAATCTGTAGAAGCCAACATAAATTTATCCTTGCTATTAAACCACAAATTTTAAATTGTCTGATATAAAAGGATATTTGATTTAAGGAAATTTAAGATTTAAATTTAATTTTTTAAACATAATATTTAAATTTTAGACTGGAGAGTTTTAGCCTATACCCCATTCCCTTAGTGGAACTAGTTCACACCCCCACTCCTTCCTCAATAAGGGGGAAGCTGTGAATCTGTGCACTGCCACATTTATGTGCTTTATATACAGCTGCTAATCTTTCCCAAAGGGACTGAAAACAATTTAACCATGTACCCATGCACTGAGGAAAGGGAAATACCGAGACTTTGGGGGATTACTGAATACTGGCTCTAAAATAGTAATAATTACTACAGAATTAAAATGACTTTCTGGTTTACTATCATAATGGGGGACTCAGATGATAAACAGGAATTTTGACTTGAATCCATTCTCATGAGCTCAGAGTGTCCCTAAATGCATACTGTGATTATTTCTTCCATTTTGAATTAGCTGTTGGCATCAACACATACAGACACAGGAAACATTCTTCTTTTAGTTATGTGACCTATGGAGTGAGAGATAATACTGTAGAAAGAGCTAAGTTAAATCCCGAGAACAGCCAATCCCCTAGAATTAGTAAACCAAAAGCAATTATCACACTGATGGAAAAATGGCAGTTTCTTCTTCAGGAGAATCTTAATGAAACAAGTAATGTGCAAATAAAGCTCTGATGTCTTTGGCAAAGGAAGAAAATTGAGAATCTACTTTTGGCATGTTATTGGTTACGGGCAGAAAGTTAACCCTGATCATGGAATACTGAGTCCCCATGAGACAGACAGCCCATCAGTATTTTAAGTTTAGAATGTAATGTGACAGAGGTAGAATAGGACAAGCAGAGTGACTGATGAGGCTTTAGTCTCGCTTTTTGGAAAAAGAGTGAGCATGTTTTCTTTTGTGTGAGCAAGATTTACATCCTATTAAGGATAATGTTGCTGTACTTGTTTTTAGATTGAGTTACAGGATGATATGGATACTGACGGCTACGATAGACATGATTATTTTGCACTCTACCTCCTTTCCAATTTGTTTCTAGTGAATAGCCCATTGGATAAAGGCTAAAAATCTAAAAATGGATGTATTCTTTGCAAATAGAGATCTTGATACAAATTGGGTTTTATCACTAACTTGACCAAACTAGAGCATGGGATGACAGAAATGCCAAATTCCTGCTGCTTTTTTTCTATATTTGCTGGCAAGTGGTTAGATTTACTATTCCATATATATATATATATATATATATATATATATATATATATGCAGAGACAATTGTAGTGATGCTGGAGGTGGTGGTGGTGGCAATGGTGGTGGTGGTTGTGATGGTGGCGGTGGCAGTGACAGTGGCAGTGATGGTGGAGATGGTGATGGTGGTGGTATGGTGGTTGTGGTGGTGGTGATGGTGGTGTTGGCGGTGGCGGTGGTGGTGGTGATGGTGGTGTTGGCGGTGGCGGTGGTGGTGGTGATGGTGGTGGTGGTGATGGTGGTGGTGGTGGTGATGGTGGTGATGGTGATGGTGGTGGTGGTGATGGTGGTGGTGGTGGTTGTGGTGATGGTGGTGATGGTGGTGGTGGTGGTGGTGATGATGGTGATGGTGGTGGTGGTGATGGTGGTGGTGGTGGCAGCGGCAGTGATGGTGGTGGTGGTGATGGTTGTGGCAGTGGTGATTATGGTGGTTGTGCTGGTGGTGGTGGTGGTGGTGATGGTGTTGGTGGTGGGGTGGTGGTGGAGTTGGTGGCAGTGGTGGTGGAGGTGGTGGTGTTGATGGTGATGGTGGTGATGGTGGTGGTGGTGGTGGCAGTGATGGTGGTGATGGGGATGGTGGTTGTCCTGGTGGCGGTGGTCGTGGTGGCAGTTGTGGCAGTGATGGTGGTGGTGGCTCTGGCGGTGACAGTGTTCTGCAATGGCTTCCTGATACTTGGAGAGAAACCGTACAATGGCATGAACAATTTTAACAATAGTTCAAGCGGCAGACTCCAAAGAATCTTCTTCCAATGCTTTCAATAATTTTATAAGCACCAAGTTCTTCTACTAAATGTCTTCTCTCCTTAGTACACTTTGGATGGTTTCTGTTTCATGCACTGAATCCCTGACTGGAAGGATGCACAGTGACATAAAAAATGTAAGAACTATAGAATGAAAACAGAATACATAATTTTAAGGCAGTGAATATAAAAGAATAAAAAGAGAAAACCGACTCAATTTAAAAGAAAGTGTGCAAAGAGAAAAGAACTATGAGAAATACAGGACAAAAGAAAAGTAAACAATTAGAGTATGCAAAAAAGTTTAAATACAATACTACTAAAATAAAGGAATATACAGACTTCTGAATCTACTAGGTTAACACTGACAGTTTAAAGACTATCAGCTATATGCTCTTCACAGAAAAATAACTCAAAATAGATAAAAAGGGGTGAGCCTAGTGTTCCATTAATGGAACGCTAAGCATGTAGGAGTTATTTATATCCTACTGCTTAAGGTCATCGCCAAGGTCTGATTGCAAAAATTCAAAAAATTGCAACCTCGGGCATAAATAGGTTAAAGTATGAACAAAATATATCAAACAAATGCCAATCAAATGAAAGTTTGGGTAGCTGTTCTTTTATGCACTTAATAGTATATGTTCAGCATATATAAATTGACAGAAATACGTGGAGACATTAAGAAATACATCAATATAGTGAGATATTTGAAAATGACTTTCACACATAATTAATCCATTGGTCATACATATGAGCACATACACAAAAACAGTGACAAATACCACTTAGATTCAAAGAGCATAATTGACAAGATGTGTTTAATGGAAATATTAATATAAGGATTCCTACATTCAGCAATTACAGGAAACACATTTTTAACATACATATCATACTTTTTAAAAAATATGTCAATAATAAAAGCAGTCATAACATTTTTAAAAAAGAATAAAAAAATGAAAACCGTAAGTAACAGGCAGAATGCAGTGTGGTATAGTTCGGAGTAAGGATCCAAACGCATTCTTTTGCCTGTGGATTTCTAATGGTCCCAGCACCATTTCTTGAAGAGACCATTCTTTTTTTTCCCCATGTTGAATGGTCTTGCCGCTCTTGCTAAGTATGTTGATGATAAATGTGTGGGTTTATTTCTGCACCGTCAATTCTGTTTTATTGATTTATATGTCTATCTTTTTGCCAGTACCAAAATGTCATGAGCACCACAGCATTGTAGTAAGTTGTTTTGAAATCAGGAAGAGTGAGTCTTCTATTTTGCTCTTCTTTTTAAGATAATTTTGGCTATTTTAGTTCCCTTGCAGTTGTATATAAATTTTAAAATCAGCTTGTAGTTTTCTGTACAAAAGTCATCTGGGATTTGAGGGGGATTTTGTTGAATCTATAGAACAGTTTGAGGAATATTGCCTTGTTAACAGCATTAAGTCTCTGATACATTAACATGGAAATTTTTCCTAATTACTTAGCTTTTTTTCAGCAATGTTTTGTAGTTTTCAGAGAACAAATTTTGCATTTTTAATTAAATTTATTCCTAATAATTTTGTTTTCTTTAAGACTTTTGTCAATTGAGTTGAAAATATATAGAAATACAATTGATGTTTTATATTAATTTTTTATTCTACAACTTTGCTGAACTCACATATTTGTTCTAATAGTTTTTTAGTGGAATCCTTAGGATCAAGAAGATTGTATAAACTGTGAATAGAGATAGAATTACTGCTTTCTCTCTATTATAGGTGACTTTTATTATTCTTTCTCTTGTCTAATTCCTCTGGATAGACCCTCTAGCGTAATGTTAAATGGGATCAGTGTTAGTGACATCCTTTCTGTGTTCCCAGTCTTAGTGAGTAAGCATCCAGGTGTTCATCATTAAGTATAATGTTAGCCATAGGTTTTTCATAAATGATCTTTGTTAGGTTGAAAATGTTCTCCTCTATTCATAGGTTGCTGTGTGCTTTTTATAATAAAAATGCATTGTTTTGTCAAATGCTTTTTCTGAAACTGTTGAGATTATTATGAAATTTTTGTTTTTTATTCTGTTGATATGATGTACTACATTGATTGATGTTTGAATAAGCCAGCCTAGAATTCTTTTCATATCTTATTGACCATGGCATATGAATCTCTCTATAGGTTGCTGAGTTTGATTTGTTTGTTAGTATTTTGTTGAAGAGTTTTGCATCCACACTCATAACAGATACTGTTCTGAGGTTTTACTTCTTTATGATGTCTTTGTCTAGTTTTCACAGCAGGGTAATACTGGCCTCATAAGTTTGGGTATCACAGTAATACTGGCCTCATAAGTTTGGGTATCACGGTAATACTGGCCTTATAAGTTTGAGTATCAGAGTAATACTGGCCTCTTAAGTTGGAAACTGTCTCTTCCTTTTCTAGTTTTTGGAATAGTTTGTGAATAAAGGTATTAATTCTTTAAATATTTGATAGAATTAAATAGTAAAGCCATTTGTACCCGGGCTTATTTTATGGGTAGGTTTTTTGTTACCTCGTTAATCTTTTCACTTATAGATTTACTCAGATTTTCTAGTTCTTCTTAGTTGGCTTCGCTAGTTTGTATCTTTCTAAGAGTTTGCCAATTTCATCTAAGTTATCTAAGTTGTCTGTGTACAGTGGTTTATAACATTCCTTTATCTTATTTCAATAAGATCAGTAGTAAATGTCCTCTCTTTCATTTAAGTTTCCAAAAATTGAGTGTTCATTTATTTTTCTGCTTTGATCAGACTATGTAAAGGTTTTTCAATTTTGTTAGCCTCTCCAATGAATTAGCTTTCAGTTTTATTAATTTTCTTTATTGTTTTTCTATTTTTTTCATTAGTTTCTGTTCTAATATTTATTATTTTTTCAGCTCACTTTAAGTTTGCTCTTCTTTTTCCAGAATTGTAAGGTGGAAGTTTACGTTATTCATTTGAGATATTTCTTTTTCTTAATATAGACATTTTGGAGCTATAAATTTTTCTCTAACTACTGTTGTAGCTTCATTCAAAAATTTTAATATGTTATATCTACATTTTCATTCATCTCAAAGTATTTTCTAGTTTCCCTTTGATTTTTTTATTTGACCAATTGGTTATTAAGTAGTATGTTATTTAATTTTAAATAGTTGTGAGTTCCCTAAATTTTTCCTGCTACTGATTCTAATTTCACTCAGAAAGTATACATTGTGTTATCTCTGTCCTTCTAAATGTGTTGAAGTTTGTCTTATGGCCTAGAAGATATCCTAGAGAATGTTCCATGTGCACCTGAAATGAATGTATATTCTATTGTTGTTGGATTGAGAGTACTTTAGATATTTGTTAGTACTATGTAATTTTTGAAGTCTTCTATTTTTTAATCTTCTGTCTAGTGGTTGTATCCATTATTAAATATTTAGTATTGTAGGTTACTAGTATTATTATTGAATTTTTCTATTTCTCCTTTATTTTCTGTAAGTTTTGTGTAATGTATTTTAGTGCTAGGTTATTAGATGTATAGATGATTATAAGTATACATTCTTGATGAATTGACCTTTTCATTATTATAAAATATCTATCATCTATCATTGTCTCTGGTAACATTTTTTAAGGTGTATTTTGTCTAATATTACTATAGTCACTCTAGATTTCTTGTGTTTACTATTTGTATGATATATATGTTTCCATCCTTTGATTTTCAATCTATTTGTATTTTTGAATCCAAATTGTATTCCATCTAGAGAATATATAATTATATCATATTTTTAAATCTAGCCTGACAATCTCTGCCTCATGATAAGATTGCTTAACCCATTCACATTTTATGTTACTATTGACATAGTTGACAACATTTTCAACTATATCAACTAAAAAAAATTAATTTTGTTTCTATATGTCTCAGGTATTTTTTTTCTATATTCCTCTTCTGCTTTTTTTGCAGTGAATAATTTTTCATATGGCATTTTAATTTCTTCAGTGATTTTGTCATTATACATTTTTGTGTTAATTTTTTTGTTTTGTTTTGGTGGTTCCTGTAGAATTTACAACATACATTGTAACTGACCAGAATCAACTTCAGATGTATACTAACCTAGCTCCAGTGATATATAGAGATGTTACTCCTATAGAGCTTTATTCATTTCCCCCATTGTGTTGCATCATTTTATATATATTACATCTATTAATGTTACAATTCCAGTAAAAGTTGTTATATTATTTTACCATATGTAGCCATTTCCTTTGCCTAATATAGCATTTCCTCATCTATCTTCTCTGTGTTATTATTGCTAAATATATTACACATGAAAATTTTCTATATGTTATAGTATCAACAATACATTATATACATATTATTTAATACAATTTCTTTTTATAAATCTGTAAAGAGAGGAAAAGAGGAAAAAGTATGCCTGTAAACTCTCTTGTATAATAACATAGCTAGATGAATTGTTGCACTTTGTTTTTTTCCTGTGAATTTTTATTACCAGTGGAATCACTTGCTTTCAGCCGGAAAAACTTTTAGTATTCTTTGGCAAATATACAGAAAATTATCTCCATTTACGTTTATGTAGGAAAGTCTTTTTTACCTCCACTTTTTTAAAGATTCGCTGGACTTAGAATTGTTGGCTGTTTTTTCCTTAGAGCACTTAGAATATATTACCCCTCTGCCTTCTGTCCTTCAATGTTCACACTCAGGATACAACTGTTAGCCTTAGTGAGCTTCTTCTCTAAGCAATGCATCATTTTTGTCTTGCTCCTTTCATAATTGTCCATGTCTTTGATATTCAGCACTATTACTATGATGTGTTTATTTGTAAATCTCTTTGTGTTTCTCCTGCCTGGGGTTTGTTCAGCTTCCTGGCGAAGGAAATCAAAACATTACACCCCAAAATATGGCTTGTTTATATAGTAAATATTTTGAATTAAAAATCCTTGGACAACAACAAGCACCGGCAGAAAATTTTCCTTTGTGTATATAAAAATAGTACTAACCCACCAAAGAGAACAATTATCCTTCTTCCATTCCCTGTAATCTTATTATCTGTTATAGGAAAGAAGACCAAGAATGTAACCACAACTGTTCAAGTCCTTCTTCAAGATATTGATGGTTTCCAAGGTTCATTTAAATTCCAGAGAGCAATTTACAACTTCTGTTTCCCAGTCTAATCATTGTTCCTAGTGATCATTTATTGTTCTGCAGTAGAATTCCTTTTCTCCAGCTTCCATGACTTGTCTTACCAGGATCCAAGCCTTCAATCTTTCTATAACCTCAAGATTGTATGTTAAGTTTATATAATTCATTGAGAAGTTGCTTCTTCATTCGTAAGGCTCCTGTGTAAACACGTTAAACAGATCGATGTGCTTTTTCTCCTGCTAGCTACTCTGCCTCGTGTCAGTGATTTCTCAGTGAAGCTTTACAGGGACAAAGGCCTTGGTGCCCACACTGGATATGCAATTTGTTTGTCGATAAATGAGGGAAGTTTTCACACATTATTTATTTGAATATCTTTTCCACTCCTTTGACTTTCTTCTCTCATTTTGTTGTTTTCATTATGCATGTATGCATTAGTGTGCTTAATAGTGACCCTCATTTCTCCAAGGCTCACATTATTTTTCTTTATTCCTTTTTCTTTCTGCTTTTTGGCTTACAAAATCTCTGTTGGTCAGTCTTCAAGTCTGCATAGACTTTCTCCTGCCATCTTGAGGCCATCTAATGAAGTTCAAACATTTTAGTTATTAAACTTTTTTTTCTGAGTCAGAGTCTTGCTCTGTCACACAAGCTAGAGTACAGTGATACAATCACAGCTCACTGCAGCCTTGACCTCTTGGGCTCAAGAGATCTTTCTACCTCAGTCTCCAAAGTATCTGGGACTACAGGCATGTGCCTCCTCACCTGGTAGTTTTGTCAGTTTTTGTAGAAATAGGGTCTTGCTATGTTGCTGAGGCTGGTCTTGAACTCCTGGGCTCAAGCAATACACATGTCTCAGCCTCTCAAAGTGCTGGAATTATAGGCCTGAGCACCTGGTCTACTACATTTTTTAAGTCCAGGATTTTCTTCAGGTTCTTCTTTTGTAATTTGTCTACTTACTAACAATCTGTATTTGATACAAGAGTGTCATTATACCTTGCCTTACTTCCTTAATAATGGTTTCCTTTAGTTCTGTGAACATGTTTGTAATGATTCTCTTGAATTTTTCTGGTAAATCTGATATGTGGTCATCCTCAGACAATTTCTGTTGCCTTTTTTCTTAGTTTTGGGGTTATGCTTTCTTTTTTTATCAGAATTTTTTGTTGAAAACTGGACATTTTAAACAGTATATTGTAGAATGTCTGGGTATTATTTATTTTCCCCCCACCTCCCAGGATCTTCGAATGTTTTTACTTATTTATTTGTTCTGTGATGGGCTAGATTATTTGCATAAACTGGACCTTTTCTTCCACAGGTTAAAACTGGTGATATTAAATCTAAGGGAGGTGCAGCTTTGCATCTGCCTACAATCACCCTGGGATGGCAACTGTTTGGGTTAATTCTCTTCATCTCTTTCCTTGACTATACAAAGCTGTCACACTCTACTAATTGCCCATTAATTGAATAAGCGTTTTCAACAACACCTCAGAGCATAAATTCTTCTATAAACCAATCCAGTCAAATTATAATTCTTTTGAAAATGGTTTCCAAGGTCAGTGTTAGATACTTGTTTTGACCGCACTAGTGGTTATCCGAGCAGCCTTATTCCCCAGTTCTGTCCTGCAGCGTATATTGCCTACAGATTAGCTTGTATCTTGAATCTTCTCTCAACTCTCCCTCACTACAACTTCCACTGTTCTTCAGAACACCCTTAGGCTTGAGTTTCTATACCCTCTGCTTCAAATGAATTCAGACTTTTGGAAAGAGATTAGGAGGTATGTGCTTTATGATCTGCTTCTCTCCCCAGACAAAAATCTCTGAACAAGCACTCTGGACATGTGGCTGTGCACATCAGGTTTTCTTTGAGTGACAGAGAGAAACTCCTGCTCTAGAAGCTAAGCACTCGGTGGAGAGTGAGGCAGCATCCTTAGGACCTCTCAGTTTGCCTCTCTTGATGTGGAATCACTGCCTTTGAGCCAGGGAAAGGGTGATGAGGGCCCAGTTTTCTTAGCTGACTGTACTCAAGGTAAAACCTCTGATCCACTAGTAGAACGAGGTGGCATAAGAGACCTCCCCTACCTGTCAACTACACTTGCCCAGAACTTAGCCCCAGCAAAAAGTAGGTGTGGCAGGATGAGAAATTCTGATGTTTTGGTCTTCAGAGAAGAAATCCCTCTAACTGATTTCTGGTGGGAAAGGAAGCCCTGTATTCCTGACTGCAGCTCTATTAAGTAGAGTATGCAAATCAGGGAGCTAGGAGACAGGAGACAGGGAGAAGACTTGGGTCAAATACCACAGACTCTACTTTTTACTGAATCTTTATAGATTTCCTTGATTAGATGTGTAAAAGGAATATAAAAAATCTCAGGACCCCAAACTCACTAGGCCAATGGGAAAAGTTAAGCTTGGGAACCGAAATATTAAAAAACTGGTTTCTATTTTGTTCCTAAATAGATAGCTACAAAAATAAGAAGGCCACGTATCTCCCCAGATAGCCTCCCTCACAAATTGCTAAAAAGGAAATTCCTTGCAGGACCTAAGATTTTTACCCCAAAACAGAGTTCTGTTGACTTTCACCCTGACTGTAAATTAACAGCTTATTTTTCCAGGTACGGGACAAAGACAGGACTAGATGTCAATCCTCCACTCACCTAAGACAGATGCCTATTTGACTGCTTCCTCTACTCTGTGTATACTTCATCTTATATAAAAATTTAGATTCACTGAGGGTGAGACAAATGCATAATTGACTGTTGTACTGCCCTCCTTTCACATGGAAGCTGTGGATTCACTAAGCACTCATCAAAGTCCCGAACAAATGGAACCCTTTGCCTTTTTTGTCCTTTCTTTTTTGTTTGTTTTTTGTTTTTTGTTTTTTTTTTTACTTTCCTCTTTCCCTATTGCCCACTCTTTTCCCTTTCAGTGTTGAAGTCCTAAAATCCTCTTTGGAGAAAGGATTAATCACAAATGTTCCGGTGATTTGTTGTTCCTTTTGCCTGGGCGTGTCCTCAACTTTGGCAGAATAAACCTCTAAATTGATTGAGACTTGCCTCAGTCATTTTCTTTGTCTTACGTATGTTTCCTCATTTGCTGTTTTCTCTTAGCATGATTTCCAGAGACTTTAAATGGCTGTTTATATTTATTTATTTATAATTTTTGCCAGTTTCATTAGGGAGCAGTCAACAGAGCTCCTAACACCATTGTACCTGCACTTAATCTCCTTTTCCAGTGTTCCTTGACATACATCAGCAACAGACATAAAATAACATTTAAAATATAAAGTGCTTGTAATTTCTATAAAAATATTATCCACCTAGGAATGCAACTAGCAAAAAAATGAATGTGCCATTTGTGAAGATATAAAATTTTATTGTAAGACAACACAAAGTCCTAAATAAACACATATATTTATAGATAATTGGTACATTATAATATACATGTCAAATCTCCCCAAATTGATCTTCAGATTTCAATGCAATTCCAATCTCAATATTTGCAGCACGTGAAAAGACAATCTTTGAAATTACAATGTAATTTTTCATTTTTTTTTTAGAAAGTTTAAGTGGAAAAGCTGAAGAAGGTGTTTTGAATAAGATATTTTATATGATAAGTAACACATTAAGAAACACACACCATGTACAATAAAGAGGTATGTCAAAAGCACACAGGAATCAATCAAAGGCCTCCCAATGACCTGAGCTGGAACAGATTAAGCAAGCAAAGAAATAAAGTAGTAGTGGATAATATTCTAATAATAAGGAAATATTTATGAGTCTGTACTGATTCAAAAGGATGAAAAATAATTAACTATGGATGGGTAACTAATGTCCCATGCAGAAAAACTGCAAATAATGGATGTAAATACATCCATTATTGTGTGTGTGTATGTATATATAAAATATATATATGTATATATGTATATCCTTCATCCTCAAGGAGATTAGACAATAACTTCCCCTTTCTTATGCATGGGCTGCATACCGTGCTCTCTTTCCAAAGAGTCCAGTATGGAAAGGAGGGAAAAGATTAAATTTATTGTGGAGAAACTTTATAAGTACTGCCTCAGCAAGATTATCAAGGTTAACATAGTATATTATAATGTGTATATATTTATACACATAATTGATGTAATATATAATATGTAATATAAAATAACTACAATAGGTAATATATCTCATTGTATATAATATATAAATACAAAATTGATGGGAAATCCAAATGGCAAGAAACATATAACACGTGCTCAATACAGTTAATAATTAGGCAAATATAAAACTAACACTGAATTACTCCTTTTACTGTATACCAGACTAGCAGAAATTAATAATCTGGAAAAAACAAGTTCTATCGATGATGAGAAGCCATTATAACTCTTAGTTAATGCTGAAGGAAATGGGGATTTGGTATAACCACTTTGGAAAACAATTTGCATTATTTCATAAAGGTCCTATATTTGTAAAATACTACATGAAACATACAATAATTACTGTAAATATCCTGGTGAAACTCTGTCATATTATCTCCAGGGAACATTTATTTTAAAAAAAAGTGTTTTTTTTGCAGTATTATTCTGTAAAATATCTTTCTGAAACAATTTAGATGACCAGAATAGATTTCAAAACTCATAGTCTCAATAAAATAAAATATGACAACAAAAAGTAATGTCAATTTTAACAAAAGAAAGTCAAAGAAAAATGCATTGAACATGCAACCACATTTGTAATGGTCCCAAACAAATAAATTAAGTAATACATATAGGGGTAAGAACTTTGTTAATAATGTAAAATAAAACAAATATATGTCAACAAATCCAACAGTGTGTGTACTTTAGGTGAAGGAAAATGAGGATAAAAATCAGGGAATAACACAAAAATATGTCTTGTATATTTTTCTTAAACTCATTTTTTGAAAATAAATGGTTTTTGCATAATTCTAAATTGGACAGTTGGATTAGGGGTACTTGTTGCATTGTGTTGCTTTCCTATCCATCCTTTCTCACATATATGTTTCTATTTTTAAAATATTATACAATGAAATTTCAAATTGAATTTGATGCATGCTGAATTTAGAAGTACTGCCATTCAAAGACATTTTTGTTATAAACAGTAAGCAAATTTATTTTAAAAAAATTAATAGCATTTTAATTATATTACTTTCAATTATATGAAAACAACTAGAGGTCCTTCACAGCAGCAGTCCGCAACCTTTTTGGCATCAGGGACCGGTTTTGTGGAAGACAATTTTTCTATAGATGGAGGAAGGGTTGATCATTTTGGGATGAAACTGTTTCACCTCAGATTATCAGGCATTCGATTCTTATAAGGAATGTGCAACCTAGGACCCTGGCACATGCAGTTCACAGTAGGGTTTGCACTCCTGGGAGAATCTAATGCCCAGGCTGATCTGACAGGAGACAGAGCCCAGGAAGTAATGCTAGCTTGCCTGAAGCTCACCTCCTGCTGTGTGGCCAGGTTCCTCACAGGCCACCAACTGGTACCAGTCCGTGGCCAGGGGGTTGGGTACCCCTGCTTACAGTTTCCTTCATCTGATAACCATGCCCTTGAAAAAAAATGTGTTTATATATTCAAACATTTTGGTAAAAATAACTTCTGGTGCAATTCAAATTTTAAAATGCTTACTTAATGAGGTTATTTTGTGAGAACAACTTTTAAACCACTGTAAAGGAAGAATTTTCATTTTAAAAAATTATATATTTCCTACTTTAAAAAAGACTTTAAGACTCTTTAATAAGTCATTCTTTAATTATAATTAAAGTAGCAAAGCAATAGTTTTAGACAAGGTAATGTCTTTTTAAAAATGCTATCACTTTTCCTTCTTTTCCTGCAATCAATTAAATAGAAGTATTATCTTTTGTAGAGATAAGATCACTTCATAGTAGATAAATGCAAGAATACAATTTAGATTTAGTTAATGAGGCATGACTGCTCAACTAGCAAATGGATTCTATTTTCACTTAAATTATTTTTAGTTTTCAAATCTACAGTTTGTAATTTGTTTTACAACTTACTTTTCGAAGTAACGTATCTATTAAACTTACAAAAGAAGAGAAAAAAACAAGAATCGGATCTTCCGATTTAACTCTTGATAAAATTAAATTTAGAAACAGCTTGAGTAGAAATATTTTAAATCAGCTAAGCTAAGATATATTTAACCAGGAATATTTGTTGTTTTTGTTCACAATTAAAATAAAATAAATTATTTTTCACCACCTTCATTTCCATCTGACTTATTGTTTCTTTCAGACCTGTGGCCAAACAAGGTACTATCACATCGCACAGAACTACTACATAAGAAATATTTTCAATTCTAATATTTTTACACTCTGAATAAAACCTTCTGTTTTCACACCTCCAATTCTATTTCTTAATTTCAACCTAAGCACTAGTCACCAAAACATCCAAACCAGTATAGTAAACCCATTCCTGCTGGTTCAATTTCCTTTCTCTTCTCATCCTGGTTCACTATCTTATGCAACGTAAATTTCAAGATTTGCCATTTCTATGATTCTTTAGTTATTCCACATAATATCTTTAGAAAAATATCACAGTGTTGGTAGAAAATATCTTCTAGCATGAACAAACATTGAGTCTAAGTATAATGATATCACAGTGGGGCTAAGTATAATTGTATCAATATATAGATCTGTGCTATATAAGTTCTTTATGTTTATTTACTTTTTTGTTGGTTTCCCAATAGATTGGAATAATGTCTAAACAGAGAATGTTGATCTTGTTTGTTATTGACATTTGAATATTTACCCAAATAAGTAAAATGTAGCAGACTCTTTATAAGTTTCTTCATAAATGTATTTTTATTCTAATAAATGTTAGCGAGGCTGAATATTTTGTATGCCTATGATTCATCTGTTATTTATTAATTTTTAGATTGTCTTTTCTTGGAGCACACATGTAAAATATGATAGGACACTTGATATTTTGTCATGAGTATTTTCACATTATAAAGCTTAAAATATAGACTATAATATTATTACCTTTATTTACTTATTATTTTATGTGCAGAAGTTTCTTTTTATTTTTTAAATAGTCAAATATGTTCATTGTCCTTTTTCTGTGGTTTGGTGAATTAGTTATATAATGAAAAAATCTATTCTTATCTAGATACAATATGAATGCTCCATATTATTTCTTGAATTATTTATAGTTCAAATAATTAGATGTAATAATTCAGTGAATTCAAAAAGTATTTTATGTAAACTCTGTATTAAAAATATTATTTTTACCTCAAAAGTTATATTTTCAAATAATAAATATATATATATATATTTTTCTCTATCTTGGAAATGCCTAATCTTAGAAATGATCAAATAATATTTATTGAGAAATAATTTCTTTAACATCGATTCAAGTTGCTTTAGACATTATTATTTTGCCTATCATTCATCCCTCAAGTTTCTGTTTGGATGCTAATTCCTCTTTACCATCTACCTGGACTTTTACTTTCTTCTTCCCCATGTGCAGGCCGACTTGGCACAGAGACCTTTTATTGTAAAATATACCTCTAACAGTTCATTTAACCCAATATGTAACGCTAGTGTTTTTATGTTTCTGTCTCCACTGAATATATTTTGAAAGCAGGAAGTGTGCAGATTTATCGCTTTTTCCCATTTTCTAGAATAGTGACTACCATACAACAGATCAATAAGTGCTTCATGAATGGAGGGCAATATGAAATCTAGCTATAATTTATCATCAATTGAATAACATGTAGGCACCTCAAAATTAACTTAAAACGGAATTCATACTTCACTCAAAGACTTATTTCTTCTAAAAAATCTTTCTTGTGGGAAGTAATAGCACAAATTACAGTTACTTTTCTAAAGCTGAGGACTGTAACTCAACTTTGCTCCCCATCTTTCTTTACAACATATGCCCATTCACTCTCCAAGTATTACCTCTCTGATCTATGTGGATTTTTTTTTTCTGTCTTATCCACCCAATTCTCTTCATCTCCATCATTATTGCTTTATTGCAACTATTGTCTTTTCTGGTTTGGATTACAGCAATGAACCTTTAAACTAGGCTTTTTTCCTTCCTAGTACTATAATGTCCATGCTGACATAGAATCACTCTTCTAAGTAATTTTCATGCCACTTGTCTCTCAATTACTACTATTTACCATGTGCATGCCTGCATCTTTTTATTACTTAACGCATTGAACATAATCCAAAGTGTTAATACACTATTACACCTTAAATTAAAACCTACTTGAGGCATAAAAAAAAATTTATTTAACTTTGTAATCCCAAGTCTTAGCACAATGACAAGACATGATACCTGCTTTGTATGTGCTTCTGACATAAATTAACACAGAAGAAAATCTACCAATTATAAATATACATATGCATACCTTAATTATTTATCCCTATAAAATTCATTCAATTAATATTTGTTGATCTTCTTTGATATTTAAAGCAGTGTGCTAATAACATAGTATTGACAACAGTGAATGACATTTGATGCACACCATGCACCCAGTGAGAGAGATTAAACAAAAATTCATAACTTGAATAGAGTGTGAGGAGGTCTATGATATGAACTACAGAGAGTGCTAAGGGAGAGTATCAGAAGAGTAACTAATCAGGTCTTTTTTGGGTTTCTTTGAGACAGAGTCTCACTCTGTCACCAGGTTGGAGTGCAGTGGTGCGATCTCAGCTCACTGCAACCACCTCCTTCCAGGTTCAAGCGATTTTCCAGCCTTAGCCTCCCGAGTAGCTGGGACTACAGGCATGCGCCACCATGCCCAGCTAATTTTTGTATTTTAGTAGAGACGAGGTTTCTCCATGTTGGTCTTGATCTTGGTGGTCTTGATCCTGGTGATCATCCTTGATCATCCTTGATCACCAGCATGGTCTTGATCTCTTGGCCTCATGATCCCCTCAACTCGGCCTTCCAAAGTGCTGGGATTACAGGCAAGAGCCACCACTCCCAGCAGATCAGGTCTTTTAGTGTTATTCTCAAAGAAATGTAGGCATTTTAGTATGGCTAGAGAATGGAGCGCAATATGGGCACTATGGAGATTTACTTGGAGTTCATATAGTTTACAGCCTTGTAAGCCGTGTTAAAGAGTGTGATTGTCAACTACAGTATCAATGCAGAGCCACTGAGCAAGAAAGACTTTAGCAGGTGAGTAGCGGCTGACTGAATATGGGTTTTTATTAGCTGGTTTTTCCAAAAAATAGGCTCTGAGATGGAGAGATGTCTTAGAAAGTTGTGGATTATGTGAAGTCGTGAGGGAAGCAAATCAAGGAGAATAAAATTTTAGAGCCTATTAAAGCTTAGAGATAAGATGACCTTTCAGCATTTTCTGAATGGGAGGATTTGGCCTTTGTACCTATCCAGTTGGAGGTGGACTGATGATGCCAGAGAGAAGGCATAATGTTCAGCTGGAGGCCATTCCTGGAGAGGGACTCAGTTTCCTGCCATCAGCAAGCAACACTTCTAGAAGCTGGGAAATGATCACCTCTTTCATTGTCAGTGGAGTGTGGAGAGAGGAGATCTGGGTGGCAATTTGTGAAATAGTTTACACAACAACCTCATATTCACTCCCAGTACATGCTCAGAGTCACTTAACGTAACAACAAAGGTCTCGGTTAAAACCATCAGGAGTGCTAGAGCTGGCATGGATCTTCACTCTTGTCTCAAAATGAGGCGAGGAGGTCAGAAGG
Source organism: Pongo pygmaeus (assembly GCF_028885625.2). Taxonomy (NCBI): domain Eukaryota; kingdom Metazoa; phylum Chordata; class Mammalia; order Primates; family Hominidae; genus Pongo; species Pongo pygmaeus. The sequence continues at coordinate 205,784,420 of NC_085930.1, forward strand.
ACAAAGAGATGCATCAACTAGTCAAGTAGACATAGGCTGCTTCCAGCAAAGGGGCTTAATATTGGGAGAGGCAGTTCCTTTGAATAGTCAGAAAGCTATTTCCCAAAAAGGTGGTTAGCTGCGAGGAGGCAGCAGGCAATAATCCTGGAAGCAGGAATAATGGGCTCTTTGGTTCAGAAGGGAAATGGGGGCAGCACACTACAGCACCCACTGCGGATTGAATGGGTCATCTACGGGGCAGGTCCATTCCAAAATGAGAAAACAAAAACTGTAGAATGGATAGATCAAATATAGACACTTCTTTAATGAATTGTTAATATAAAATAGGATAAATACATATTTTTCAAAAATAGTAAAAGAAAACGTGGATAGAATTAATGAATTTCTAAATCTATTTTTAATTGTAAGAATGGAGGAGATAAGATGTGGAGGGACTGGCTGTGAATAGCTCAGAAAAGCTGAAACTATCAATATCTTTTGAGAGGGGCGTGGTAGTGACGATGAGTGGAACCCTATAAGTCACTCTTGGAAAAAGGAGGTGATGCAAAGAATTGGTTTGCAATTTGCTTTTAGAGTACAGTTGATTTTGAAGAACAGTGTGTGCCATGGCATAAAACGTGTGCTGCTGCTGTGATTTTTTTTTTTTTTTTTTGAAATGGAGTCTCACTTTGTCGCCCAGGCTAGAGTGCAATGGCACAATCTTGGCTCACCGCGACCTCCGCCTCCTGGGTTCAAGCGATTCTCCTGTCTCAGACTCCTGAGTAGCTGGAATTATAGGCATCCGCCACCACGCCTGGCTAATTTTGTATTTTTAGTAGAGTCAGGGTTTCTCCACGTTGGTCAGGCTGGTCTCGAACTCCCGACCTCAGGTGATGTGCCCTCCTTGGCCTCCCAAAGTGCTGGGATTACAGGCATAAGCCACCACACTAGGCCCTGTGATTTTTTTTGTATCGTAAATAACTTTGGTTAATGTTGTTAAACAAGCATAGAATCAAATGATTGGATTGATTCAGGATGAGATTTGACAAAACACACGAGAAGGTCCAATAATGAGCTACAGTAGTTGACTTACTGACAAAAATAGAGCTGGATGAAGCTTGAGTAGGGAAGGAAAGAAAAGCCAGAAGAACACTGAGAAATTCTGAGGATATATACAGGTTAAGAGACTGAGAATTCAATGACATTTTTAAAATGTAGTAGGAGCAATAGTTCATAAAATCACAGATTGAACACCTTTGTTTTCTTCTTTTTGATGGTGATAATGATAACAGGATGACCTATGTAAAAACGCTTAACCAGGCCGGGTGCAGTGGCTGACGCCTGTAATCCCAGCACTTTGGGAGGCCAAGGTGGGCAGATCATGAGGTCAGGAGTTCGAGACCAGCCTGACCAACATGGTGAAACCTCATCTCTACTAAAAATACAAAAATTAGCCAGGCGTGGTGGCAGATGCCTGTAATCTCAGCTACTCGGGAGGCTGAGTCAGGAGAATCACTTGAACCCAGGAGGCAGAGGTTGCAGTGAGCTGAGATCATGCCATTGCACTCCAGCCTGGGCAACAGAGCAAGACTGTCTCAAAAAAATAAATAAATAAAAAAGAATACTTAACCAAAACTATATGTAAATAAAATCTCCTCTTTACATATATGGGAGAAATTAGTCAGTTATACAAAATGTTGACTGAAAGAGAGACAAAAGTAGAACAAGAATTTTGTATGGACATTTATTGGAAATATGCTAGAATATGCTCAAGTGAGCTGAAAGATAAACAGGACTTGGATATTATAAAGTGTTCAACACGGATTATCACTTTTATCACTACATATTCTTCATTTTTATAGTTCAAGGTACAATTACTTGTCTCATAAAAGAGTATAATTTAGGATAATATTAACCTGAATTACATAAGAAACTGCAAATATAATTGCATTTTATTCTTCAACATCTACTTGATTTCTGCTCTGAAAAGATGTTAAGGATAGAAATTTTAGGTTTATAAACTCTGAAGAAGTTATTATGAATATGAATAAGTTATTACTAGCTAAATTTAAAGAAAAAATAAATTGAATTAATTTTGTTATCAGTTCCTTTATGGTAAAAATATTGGTTAATGTATTGGATACTAGTGTTGACTATGTCAAAATCCTGTTGTATAAATGAGTTTCTATGACATTAATGGGATATAATAGAATTTGATAAATGATAAATAATAAAAATGAACAAAAATGGGGAATTTATGGTCATGTAGATCTCTAGCCAATGAGTTATAGCCATTACATATATATGGTTTGCGCCACAGTCAATCAGTTCTGTGTTGTATGGTGATAGGAAATAATGGCTGCTTTTGGAAAGGTAACACATACATGGCGTATATGTATATCGTATTTGTAACATCGCTTTGAATCTATTTACAGCTTTTCCAGAGTTTCATTAAGCATCTCTTCACAAAATAAAATAAATAATAACTGTCGTTTCTTACAAATGCCTTTTGGTAATTGCTTCTCTCTAGGAACCTAACAGGATCTTCTCATAGGTTTTATGAACAATGCCTTCCTTCTTTCACTGGGCTAGTTCTGTGTCATCTTTGCTCCAGCATAGGAAGCTCATATTTTTTACAAATTGCCTAGACTCTGTTAAGGTCTACAGATGTATGACATGTGTAACAAGCCCACGTATGCTCTTTGTGGTTGTGCTGGGTGGGTTTGCAGAATTTCCTGGACTGATGTAAATAAATTGTAAAGTAGAATTCTACTGTTGGTTATACACCATTATTCTATATCAAATTTCCCATCATAGCATCCAGGATTTTGCACCTTCTTTCATGTCATAATATTTCATTGATTAATTTATTCACTTATTTGTTACAAATTAATTGAATATCTAAATGTCTCAGGCATGTTCTTAGGCACTTTTAAAAAACTGACAAGTGAAGACAGATATACCAGCCTTTGGGAAACTTACAAAATAATAAATATTCTAGATAAATTCTAGATATAAGTAAATAAAAGTGGAAATTTCAACTGCAATAAATTCCACAAAAGATAAGTATATGGTGCTATCAGATAATGCAATTAGCAAATTTTGCCAAATCATGGAGATTCAGGGAAGGATAGAAGGAGAAGAAGGACAAGGGAAATGAGAAGGAGAAAGGATTAACCTCTAGTAGAACTCTATAATGGTAGAAACATAACTTGTACAGAAGTGAGACGGTGAGTGTAAAATGAACTTACAAAGTGCAGGTAGCATAATGTGATATAAGAACAAAACCCAAAATAGTGGAGTGAAGGGTGCATATTGCCTTATAGGCCTTGATAAAAAATTGTATGACTATGTTAAGAAAAATAGGAAGCTATTAAGTGTTTTTCAAAAGAGGCAGGAAGAATCTTTATGATTTTTAATGAATCGATTATTCTGGCTGTGTGTGAAGGGTAGAAGAAAATCAGAGAGAATGGAGGCAATTCAGCTAAAGTATTACTGCACCAGTTAACAACAGAAAAAAAAGAACTTGGACTAAGTGGAAGTGATAGAAATGAAGTGGAAGATTTTAATAAATATTCAGGAGATACGAAAGACAAAATTGGTGATTGAGTAGAAAAATAGAGTGACGAGAATGGAGGATTTAAGAATCAGGCCTAGGGATAGTTGTGAATTCACAAAAAGTAGAGTAATCTGCAAGAGAATCACATTTGATTAAAAAGCTAATGAGTTTGATTTTTTATTTACTCTAAGGCATCTATGGGATATTTAAGAGTGGGTATAAAATGATATAAAAAGAATTTGTAAACAACATAGAAAGTAAAGATATTGTACCATGAAAACCATAGAAACACAGAAATAATATTTTGAAAGAGGCAGGCTGGGCACGGTGGCTCTTGCCTGTAATCCCCGCACTTTGGGAGGCCGAGGCAGATGGATCACTGGAGGTCAGGAGTTTGAGACCAGCCTGACCAACATGGTGAAACCCTGTCTCTACAAAAAATATAAAATTAGCCAAGTGTGGTGTAGTGTGCCTATAGTCCTAGCTACTCGGGAGGCTGAGGCACGAGAATCGTTTGAACCCAGGAGGGTTGCAGTGAGCCGAGATCATACCACTGGATTCCAGCTTGGGCGACAAGAGCAAAACTCCATCTCAAAAAAAAAAAAAAAAAGATTTTGAAAGAGGCCACAATATTGGATGCTATGGTAGATCCAACAGCGTGATGACTCATTGCATTAAATGACATGGAGGTCATGGTTCACCTTAGCAGGATTGCATATTGAAATGAAAGCAGTGAAACTCAGACAAAATAGGTCAAAAGTAAATGTTTGAGGATTTCATTCCCATTAACACCAATGTTTTATTTCTAATGTGTCTAATGGAATGGAAGAACAAGTAGACATATTGTCACTAATATTATCAGCTTGTGTCATATATCACATTCCAAAATCATAGATATCTGGTAGGAAAGTATACATATTTTGATACTACAGATGAGAAATCTGAAGTTGAGATAAATTAATTAAATTTCCTGAATTTCTTTTTGGTTTTAGCTACTTACAAAGCTAGAGTTTAAATACAGATCTATCTGGTTTTAAATAGTCTGCCTTCAATATGCCTTTTGACCTCTCTGTTAATTAAATGAAATTCTGCAACATTGCTGTAGTAGCAGAAGTTGATATTCTTAAGCAGAATAACTCACACATTTTTGTTATATATTATTATCCTTCCATTTCTTGTGTGTGTGTGTGTGTTTGTGTGTGCATGTTAAATACAGCCCCACTCCTCAATGCCGTCTTAAGAATTAAGGAATAACAAAATTCATATCATATACTTAGGAATAGAGTATGCAATAGGCCATGCATCACATAGAAAATAACTTACAGATAAAAATATTTACTAATAAGAGAAATAGCAGAAACCCTCCAAGCAGTTATGAGCAAGGGTGGTAAAATCAAAGTTTTAAAGGATTTAAATTTCACTTAGCCTGAGGTTCCATGGCTTGACTTATTGAGCAGGGATTATGACTTTATCACTGACATTTTTGTGATTAGTATTGAAGGTGGCAGTAGAAGCATGAAATCATTTCTGATGACCAGTCTAGAAATATCTATTTCTTAAATTCTCAATCCTTTATAAAATCCCATTTGACAGATGCTGCTTAAGTTGAGACACTATCTTTTCATAATAACTTTGATTTTTTAAAGGTACATAGATTATACAAATGTAGCAAGCTAAAGCTTTCTCTTTATACTTATAGAAGAGTAGTACTGAAAGAAAGGAAATATGCTTCAGATATAATCTTTAAAATCTTCAAAGGGAAATAATTTTAAATATTATTATAATTTAAATCATGGTTACACTACCATTTTTCGTAACTTGTATTTAAAAAACTATTTCATGGAATGGATTTGTTTTTTCATCTCAATACTGCAAAAACTGCTTATTTATGTTTTATCTGAGTTGTAGAGTGTGATTTTGGAAGGCATTTTAACGTAATCTTCAGGCTGTTTCTTAAATAGTTACGAAAGTTGGCATTTATCTTTATTGAGTTTATATTTCATGAATCACTGATTTATTATAAAATGGTCCAGTGCAAACCATCTCACAAATTTCATTGGTGCATTTCTAAATGGCATCATTTTGTGTTGTATTCTATAGCCTCTTCTTACAGAAAACATCATGTACTGTATTTGTGGGTGCCTACCCAATATAAATAAGCAAATTTATTGGTCCAGAATAGACTCTTGATGACTATTAATTACACCTGAATGTATCAAATATACTTATCACTTAATAGTACTGAAATTTGTGCTTCTATTTGGAAGACTGTAAGATAGCTATCAACAAAATTATAAAACAATTTAACATATGAAAATTAATAATAAGCCCTCCCACCATTTGAGAGACAATGTCTATACTTCTTTCTAAATGATTATAGTCTATTTTGCATTTGACTTGGGTTTTGTTGATGAAAAGAGCAAAATCTGTAAAATATTTAAAGAGATATATTCTGAGCCAAACATAAGTGACCATGGCGTGAGGCAGAGTCTCTGAGAACATGTGCACAAGGTGGTTGGGTTGCAGCTCGGTTGTATATGTTTTGGGGAGACCTAAGACATCAATCAATACATGTGAGGTAGACATTGGTTTGGTCTGGGAAGGCGGGACAACTCGAAGTCAGGGTGGGTTGAGGAGGCTTAGAGGTCATCAGTGGATTCAAAGATTTTCTTACTGGCAATTGGTTGAACAAGTTATTATTTAAAACTTCAATCAATAGAAAGGAATTTCTGGGTTAAGATAAGGGGTCTTGAAGATCAAAGTTCTTATTATGTAGATGAAGTATCATAGGTGGCCACCCTTAGAGATAACAGATGGCAAATGTTTTCTATTCTCACCTTTTCAGGTGTTAGACTATCAATCAGTCAGTCTCTTCAGGACTGGGAGGATCTGGAAGAGAAAAGACCTAGTTATGTTAAGAGATTCTTTACAAATGCAAATCTTCTCCCAATAAAAATAAAAATGGCTTTTCAGGGCCACTTCAAAATATGGCAAAGAAACATATTTTGGGGCTAAATATTTTGATTTCCTTCTTTATCTGTCACATGATGTGATGCCAGAGTCAGCCTGGAAAGTAAGCCACTTTATATGGGGTTAGATAGAACCATCTGATGAGATTTTCTGACTTTTAGGGCATGACTCCCCAGGCCCCTTAGATGGGAATTTGGGCAAGAGAGATAAAAGGTCAGAATTTAGTACTTGGATTTATAGTTTGCGTATTAGTTATCTCATCTGATTCTCAAACAACTCTGGGACACAGGGAGATAGAAATGAATTCCTTTACAGATGAGGTAAAAGAGGTTTAGAAAGTTCATATTTAAATAAAGTTCATATTTAAATTTGCTTCGTGTGTGTGTGTGTGTGTGTGTGTGTGTATCTGTGTGTGTATGTATGTGGGTGTAATTATGCTTCTTAAAAGTTAGAATTAAGATTTGTAGGGAACAAGAGTGCTCTAGTCAGCATTTTTTAGGAGAAATAAAAACATAAGCAAAAGTTATTAGTAAGTTAGCTTTTGTTTTGTTTTGTTTTAGCATTACTATACAAAATATTTTTTCTTATTATGTTTTATGCAACTTTAGTGACTCTCAAAGTGTTGATGTTTTTCTCTAACCAGGTTTCTGCCACAAAATCAACTCGGGAAACTGAGTTCAGAAATATCTCAGTCCCGTGGAATTCTAAATACTAAGACTGGATGGGGGAAAATGGTGAAATGTTAGTCAAAGACGAACAAGTGAGACAAGCGAGACAAGATGAATAAACTCTGGGTATCTATTGTACAGCATAAAGACAATAGCTAATAATGTATTGTATACATGAAAATTGTTAACAGAGTAGATGTTCAATGTTCTCACCTCCAAAAATTTGTAAATATGAGAGGGGATGTATATGTTAATTATCTTGATTTAATTATTTCACAATGTGTACACATATCCAAACATCACATTTTACATACTAAATAGATATAATTTTTACTTGTCAATTATACCATAATAAAGCTAGGAAGAATAAAAAACAAAAATAAACTAAACCCCACATAAACTAAACTGGAGTAAAAATGAAGACTACAAATGAAAAGCAATATTGACTACTTGAAATTAATCTAATAGACAGCAGAGTCAGTTATTTTCTCAATTGCTGTTTGAACCTCCATAAACAGAAAAAGGCTTTACAGTAAGAAAACAAACTATGTTATGATCTACCAAACACTTTCTTCTTTTCTTATGAATGTCTTAAGTCCAAATATATTTACAGTGTTCTAAAAAAGAATTACTTCCTAAAGGTAAAAATGCTGATTGACAAATGTTATAATGACAGTATGTTTTAGTTTTGGAATTGCCTTAGAAATACTGCATAACTACAATAATTAATGTTTATATTTAAAAACATTTATTTCATAGACATGCACACTGAAATTTTAACATCCTCTTTAGAAAAAAGCGGTGCAACTATGACAAGTCTCTGGAAAAGGTATTTTAAAAAACAACAGTGTAGCATCATGTTTTATATGCTGCTTTGAAACATATCACTAGGGTCTCAACCTACTGATCAGTTTACATGAAACTTACTTCTGAAAAGCAGTGAAGATGACTAAATGCAACAATGCTATCAATATTTTTAACTAACTATCAATATTTTTAACTAACTATCAATATTTTTAACTGTCAAGATTACATAAGAAACAACAAGGAAGCATTGGATATCTGTCCCTGAGTGTGTGAAGTAAAAATTTTTTAGCAGTGAAAACAAGATAATGTTATAGCTATATCATTAGTCATCATACAACCTTATCTACCACTGGTTATACATTATTTACAAGACACTAAATCAATGTTCACATGTAGCTAGGAAGTAAGTATAGATGTTTTACTTTTAAGAAGAGTGAGAATTAGTACATATATAAAAAGCAAATGTCATGAAATGGAGTAACACTTTATGAAAATGTTGGAAAAAATAGCATTTTTTCCCAAATATCTATTGGATCCAGACTCCATTTCAAGTATTAGTAAATAAAAGTTTAAAATTTCAATAGCAATTCTTAATGGAAACATATTTTTGACCAAAAAAAAAATGGCTAGAAAAAACAAGAGAGTAAAATATATTATTAATTTTGATATCTTAAAAATAGAGGAAAAATCTGCATAGCATACTCATCTACCCAAACAAAAAAAGGTAAAAGTAAAAATTTTTGAATTTTGATCAGATTGCCTGTCATAACTTTCTGCTGTTTTGATTTATCTCTTTAAAATGTTAAATGGGTAAAGATATGAGTTTTCCTAAGTCTTTAGAGAATTTTCATATTAGCCATAGAAACATTTCTCAAATGTGGAATTTTTCAGGCTATTCTTGATAGTCCCATTTGTGAAAATATGGGAAAACAATCAATCTCTCCTCTCAGTGTATGCATTAAAATAACCAATAGTTTTAGAATAAAGGAAGGACAAAGATTTCAGTACAGGAATAAAACAGGAGGTAAATAAAAGAAAATTGTTTCCTAATTTCTAGCAAAAGAAATTATATGTATCTAAAAAGTGAGCTGGTGCTAAATCTTGTCTATATTGTAGGATTATCACCAAGAAAACTGAGGAAATACTTTCATAATTGATAAATAAACTATATAAATTTATTTGGAGATTTGGATATGTTTTTTAATGTCTCTTTATAGTTTAATTTTAGAAAATTTTCAAATGTCTCAAGACATACTAAATGAGATTATAGGCCAGGTGTGGTGGCTCACACATATAATCTCAGCACTTTGGAACACCAAGGTGGGTGGATCCCTGGAGCCCAAGACTTTGAGACCAGCATGGGCAAAATATTAAGACCCCCATCTCTACAAAATAAAAATTAAAAAATTAGCCTGGCATAGTGCCACACGCTTGTAGTTCCAGCTACCTGGGGGTGCTGAGGATCACTTGAGCCCAGGAGGTTGAAGCTGTAGTGGGCTTCGATTGTGCTACTGCACTCCACCCTGGGTGACAGAGCAAGACCCTGTCTCTAAAAATAAATAAATAAATAAGATCATCTGAAATCATTTATTCTTGAATTATTACTGTACTTGGAATGATTCTAATGGTTTGTTTTGCCTGTGTGTTGACTGTGTATCTTCCAATCTTGCAAAACTCACTTATTAGTTCTGGAGGTATTCTGTAGATTCTTTTGGGTTTTCTACATATACAACCACAATGTATATAATAGAGTCTGTCTTATTTTTTGTTTTGCAATCTGAATTCTTAATTTATTTATTTTTTTTTGTAGTTAATGCATTTTATATGTCAAAATTCCTTAAATAGTAGATTTTAAATATTCTCACCACAAAAAAATAGATGTGTTGGTGATGGATATCTTAATTAGCTTAAAGTAATTGTTCCACCAATATGTACATATATCAAAACATCACATTGTATCCCATGAATATATACAATTATGATTTGTCAATTAAAAATAAACTTTAAAAAATCTTTTAAAAATATTTCAGCATTATTTACTATAATAACAAAAAAACTGGGGTGGGGGATAATAGCCATTGATTACGAGGGGTCGGGTTAAATAAACTCCAGTACATCCACACCGTACACTGTGTGAATTTGTTTTGTTTGTTTTAGATGAGATAAATGTTGATGATGAAATGTTAAATGAAGAATTTAAAACAAGTATTAAGTTACCCCTATTTCAACACATTAAATAGCTAGTAAAGACCGTGTGGTATGGACAGAGGGAGATGATCTATAGAACAGAAAAGAGACCAAAACAAATGCACCCAGCTGGTTTTTGACAAGCATGCGAAAGCACCTCGTGGGAGGAAAGGTAGCCTTTCCATCAAATGGGAGTAGGGCAATTGCACATCACAGGCACAGCAAACAAGCAGGCAAACCAAAACCCTTGACCTAAACACTGTCAACTTTAGAATCCTAAGCCCCCACCAAATGAATGGACCCCCTCTTGGCCAAGGGGACCTCAGGAAAATCTTAAAAGTTTAGTTCTAGTCATGACGGGGTGGGAGGTCAAACATGCCTCATTATACCCCCTGCCTTTTGGGGTTTAGACCAGCATTAATGTTAACATAGAGATCAGAAGACTGACAGAGTAGACTCTGCGGCAATAAAATACCAAATTATAAACAGGACCTAAGGCCATGCCAGGCAAGGGTTAAGTCACTAACCCTACGCCTAAAGAATAAACTGTGTTCTAAGGACCACAAGGCTTTTCTTTTTCTCTAGCAGCTAAACAACCACTGGCCTCGAGATAGACAAGATTAAAACAATTTCCAGCTCCACCACCCACTGACTTACTGAACCCCTGCTCTACCAGCCATAACTTCCTGATAAGACCACCAACCGTGGATTGTCTTTGGCTGGTTTACAGAGGCTGCACGCTTGTGTGCCTTCGTGCCCTGAAAAGACCTGTTGAAATATAGGACTTAACTGTAATACATTTAAATGTTAAGTCTCCACCCCAAAGTGAACATGGGTCATATGCTACATGCATGTCTGTTCAATATGCATGTGTCAGGACCACCTTCATGAATACTCATAGCTCCTCCTATAACCTGTTGAATATGTATGTTTAGCCAACCTGCCCAGCATAAAGCTCCTACCCTAACCCCTCCTCCTTCAAAGTGCCTGTTTCTGGTCCCTTGGCTGAGCTGGCCACCTTGAAGCCTGTAATCCTTATGAGAAATAAAGTCTCCTCATGTTTCTAAATGGATAAATTGTGGGGGTTCTACCCTCACACCTCATGCAAACCTTAACTCCAAATGGATCACATATTTCAATGTAAAATGTAAAACTATAAAATTTTAGGAAAAAAATTCTTAGAGAAAATTGGGATCTAGGCTAAAAAAGGAGATTTTATACTTGACATCAAAAGCATGATTCATAAAGAGAGATGGATAAATTGGAAGTCATCAAAATTAAAACCCTAGGCTCTGTGAAAAGTTCTCTTTCCCCGCCCCCCCCGAGATGGAGTCTGGCTCTGTCACCCAGGCTGGAGTGCAGTGATGCAATCTCAGCTCAGTGCAACCTCCTCCTCCCGGGCTCAAGCGATTCTCCTGCCTCAGCCTCCAAGTAGCTGGGACTACAGGTGTGCACCACCACTCCCAGCTAATTTTTGTATTTTTGGAATGGACGGGGTTTCACCATATTGGTCAGGCTGGTTTTGAACTCCTGACCTCGTGATCTGCCTGCCTCAGCCTCCCAAAGTGCTGGGATTACAGGCGTGAGCCACCACACCCAGCTGAAAGGTCCTTTTAAGAGGAGGAAAACAAATTATAGATCAGAAGAATATATTTACAAACCATATATTCTACAGGAATGTGTAAAAAAAAATTCAAAATGCAATGGTATTTTTCTTCAAAATCCAATTACAAAATTGACGAAAGACCTGTTAAAGTAAGCCCCCTGTAGAAAGACAAAATGACTCCCAGGAGACTAACTGAGGTGCTCAAAGTTAAAATGGAACCAGGCAGCCGTAGCTGGGTGACAGAGCCTTCATGTACTCTGTGTTCTCAGAAAGATGTTATAAAAGTATCATAAGACCTCCCATCCACAACCAAACCAAACCAGTTCCTGTTGTCAGTGCCAAAATAACTGTAGCCTGAGCACCATTTCCCTGGACCCCTGACAGCCATTTATAAGAAATTTCTTTTTTTTTTTTTTTTTTTTTTAGTATTTATTGATCATTCTTGGGTGTTTCTTGGAGAGGGGGATATGGCAGGGTCATAGGATAATAGTGGAGAGAAGGTGAGGAGATAAACACATGAACAAAGGTCTCTGGGTTTCCTAGGCAGAGGACCCTGTGGCCTTCTGCAGTGTTTGTGCCCCTGGGTACTTGAGATTAGGGAGTGGTGATGACTCTTAAAGAGCATGCTGCCTTCAAGCATCTGTTTAACAAAGCACATCTTGCACCACCCTTAGTCCATTTAACCCTGAGTTGACGCAGCACATGTTTCAGAAAGCACGGGGCTGGGGGAAAGGCCATAGATCAACAGCATCCCAAGGCAGAAGAACTTCTCCTAGTCAGAATAAAATGGAGTCTCCTATGCCCACTTCTTTCTACACAGACACAGCAACAATCTGATCTCTCCTTCCTTTCCCCACACTTCCCCCCCTTCTTTTCAACAAAACCGCCATCGACCTCATGGCCCGCTCCCGATGGTCGCTGTCTCTTCAGAGATGTTGGGTAAACCTCCCAGACGGGGCGGCCGGGCAGAGGCGCTCCTCACCTCCCAGACGGGGCGGCCGGGCAGAGGCGCTCCTCACTTCCCAGACAATGGGCGGCCTGGCAGAGGCGCTCCTCACTTCCCAGACGATGGGCCGCTGGGCAGAGGCGCTCCTCACCTCCCAGATGATGGGCCGCTGGGCAGAGGCGCTCGTCACCTCCCAGACAGGGCGGCCGGGCAGAGGTGCTCCTCACTTCCCACACTGGGCGGCCAGGCAGAGGCACTCCTCACCTCCCAGATGGAGTGGCCAGGCAGAGGCGCTCCTCACTTCCCAGATGGTGTGGCGGCTGGGCAGAAGCGCTCCTCACTTCCCAGATGGGGCAGCCATCTTAATTTATTTTTATTACCTGACTGCACTGGTTAGAATTTTCAGTGACAGATCTGAAGCTGGAGAATTTAATGTCAGCAAAGGATAGTTTGATAATTTTGGAAAGAGGTTTGGCTTAAATTTTTTTTTCAAGAAAACATTTCAAGAAAAGTTTCTGCCAACCAAGAGGCAGCAGAATTCTCAGATGCCATTAAGAAAATCCCTGAGAAGAGGGCAATCAGGCAGGAGAAGGAAATCAAGGGTATTCAATTAGGAAAAGAGGAAGTCAAATTGTCCCTCTTTGCAGATGACATGATAGTATATCTAGAAAACCCCATTGTCTCAGCCCAAAATCTCCTTAAGCTGATAAGCAACTTCAGCAAAGTCTCAGGATACAAAATCAATGTACAAAAATCACAAGCATTCTTATACATCAATAACAGACAAACAGAGAGCCAAATCATGAGTGAACTCCCATTCACAATTGCTTCAAAGAGAATAAAATACCTAGGAATCCAACTTACAAGGGATGTGAAGGACCTCTTCAAGGAGAACTACAAACCACTGCTCAAGGAAATAAAAGAGGATACAAACAAATGGAAGAACATTCCATGCTCATGGGTAGGAAGAATCAATATCATGAAAATGGCCATCCTTCCCAAGGTAATTTACAGATTCAATGCCATCCCCATCAAGTTACCAATGACTTTCTTCACAGAATTGGAAACAACTACTTTAAAGCTCATATGGAACCAAAAAAGAGCCCGCATCGCCAAGTCAATCCTAAGCAAAAAGAACAAAGCTGGAGGCATCACGCTACCTGACTTCAAACTATACTACAAGGCTACAGTAACCAAAACAGCATGGTACTGGTACCAAAACAGAGATATAGATCAATGGAACAGAACAGAGCCGTCAGAAATAATGCCACATATCTACAACTATCTGATCTTTGACAAACCTGACAAAAACAAGAAATGGGGAAGGGATTCCCTATTTAATAAATGGTGCTGGGAAAACTGGCTAGCCATATGTAGAAAGCTGAAACTGGATCCCTTCCTTACACCTTATACAAAAATCAATTCAAGATGGATTAAAGACTTAAATGTTAGACCTAAAACCATAAAAACCCTAGAAGAAAACCTAGGCAATACCATTCAGGACATAGGCATGGGCATGGACTTCATGTCTAAAACACCAAAAGCAATGGCAACAGAAGCCAAAATTGACAAATGGGATCTAATTAAACTAAAGAGCTTCTGCACAGCAAAGGAAACTACCATCAGAGTGAACAGGCAACCTACAAAATGGGAGAAAATTTTTACAACCTACTCATCTGACAAAGGGCTAATATGCAGAATCTACAATGAACTCCAACAAATTTACAAGAAAAAAACAAACAACCCCATCAAAAAGTGGGTGAAGGACATGAACAGACACTTCTCAAAAGAAGACATTTATGCAGCAAAAAACACATGAAAAAAGGCTCACCATCACTGGCCATCAGAGAAATGCAAATCAAAACCACAATGAGATACCATCTCACACCAGTTAGAATGGCAATCATTAAAAAGTCAGGAAACAACAGGTGCTGGAGAGGATGTGGAGAAATAGGAACACTTTTACACTGTTGGTGGGACTGTAAACTAGTTCAACCCTTGTGGAAGTCAGTGTGGTGATTCCTCAGGGATCTAGAACTAGAAATTCCATTTGACCCAGCCATCCCATTACTGGGTATATACCCAAAGGACTATAAATCATGCTGCTATAAAGACACATGCACACGTATGTTTATTGCAGCATTATTCACAATAGCAAAGACTTGGAACCAACCCAAATGTCTAACAATTATAGACTGGATTAAGAAAATGTGGCACATATACACCATGGAATACTATGCAGCCATAAAAAATGATGAGTTCACGTCCTTTGTAGGGACATGGATGAAATTGGAAATCATCATTCTCAGTAAACTATCACAAGAACAAAAAACCAAACACCGCATATTCTCACTCATAGGTGGGAATTGAACAATGAGAACACATGGACACAGGAAGGGGAACATCACACTTTGGGGACTGTTGTGGGGTGGGGGGAGGGGGGAGGGATAGCATTGGGAGATATACCTAATGCTAGATGACGAGTTGGTGGGTGCAGCACACCAGCATGGCACATGTATACATATGTAACTTACCTGCACGTTGCACACATGTACCATAGAGCCTAAAGTACAATAATAATAATAATAATATGATGTTTTACACCATACAACATTTTGAAAAATAAAGGATTTATATTTCAATTCCATCAATATTTCAATTAAAAGCTATGTAATTGATCATAAAAATATTTTTAAACTACCAAAAAACTAGAAAACAGTTTAAAAATAATGACAATATTTTTGAGCCAAAGCTCAAACTATTTGAGAAAAGGCAAAAACGTTTCACGTTTTAGGATAGCATGAGATCGTGATATTATACAACATATAAAACATTCATAAATATAGCATTACTTCAATATTAAAATGAAGTTAAATATGGGAAAGATAAAGGAGAATTTATGATTACATAAAGATGTATAAAATATATATCCATGGGTGAGGAAAAAAGTTGAAAAAGAGAGATTACAGGTAGTTGAGTGCCATTAGACCGTTGCACATAAAGGGAACTTGTAGCAATGTTGGTACGAAAGTTACTTAGTGTACTGGACCCAGCTGCAAGAAAACATATTGATTTATCCACTTACAGACCATGTTGTAGAAATTGTTACAACCTGACATTTACTGGAATGTAGGATCGTGTATCCAATAAGTCCTCAAGGGACAGAGGACAGTCAGAGGAGAGACAAACCTGGATGTCCCCAGAGGCTAATTTTTTCTCCTCTTGTCTAATTTGATAGATCTGCAGAATTATCAGAGCAGAAGAACCAGAGACCTCTAGCTGGTACCTGAACTCTAGATTAACAAGCCCATATCTCTGTTGAGAGATGTTCCTTTGTTATACAATGAACTACTCAAGGGATGTGCCATGGGCTCTTCTCAACTTGCCTATAGATTTATATAGTGGTAGGAAGGTTGGATCCTTCCCTTGGAGCAATTTCCACAGTGGTATCTGGTATGTCACTTTCAAGGAAAGCTGAGACATCAGAGAGCTGTGGACTACACTGATGTTTCTGCCTATGAATACTTCCATAAAATTTACATTTCATCTTCCCCTGAATCTGGTGTGATTCTTTGTCACTATTTGCCGTATATATCTTTTTTTTAATACAACATAGAGTAGACATAAAATAATTAATTTAAACACTGCCTGTTGATGAACATTTAGGGTTGTAGACACCTCTTGATTTTCATTCATTTTCCATGCCTAGTATTGATTCTTGGCAACATTATTACCATCACAGATAACTTAGGGGGCTGATCTACCATGCACCCGTTAGAAGATTCTGTTAGTACCGCCAATTATATTAGCCCTCCCCCACCCAGTGGGAAATTGGAACTGCAAATGTAATTGCCCCAAATTCTGAGCAACCAATCAGGTCAGGTTCTCCTTGCTAGATTTTCACACCTGAACTGAAGCACTGAGCGATGCTCAGCACTGGAGTTTAGTGCAGTAAACTTTATGAAAATCTATGAAATCCTTAAGTTGAAAACATAATTTTGAATATTAAAATAAACCTTTATTTCAGAAAAATACAGAAATTATAAAAATGCAGCTCTATGTATTCCACAATATGAACACACCTATGTGTTCATGCCACAGGATCACACACAGTTCTCAGTTTGCTGCAGGCTGTGTAGAATGTAGCCATGAGTTCCCACTGGTAGATTAAAGAATTTGCCCAGGTTCACTGACTCAGAACATAGCAGAATGAGGATTTGATCTCCAAGGAACTTCACTATGATGCTTCTTCTCTTAAGTAATAGGCATGCTGCCTCACTATCTTAGCTAGAACAGTTTTTCTGATAAATCTCCAACATGAAAATAAGGTCTGTTTTCTGATTTGTTGTATTTAACATAAGACGTTGATTGTGTATTTGTTTATTTATTTTTGTGGAGACAGGGTCTGGCTATGTTGCACAGGCTGGTCTCAAATGATCCTTTTGGTTGAGCCTCCCAAAGTGTTTGAATTATAAGCTTGAGCCACCACCCCCTGCCAGTATTGAGAATTTATGACAAACGTTTCCAACCTGTCTTAAAACATTTTATGTAAGAATATTAGAAGAGTATTTGAAAGCAAGCAAGAGTTACTTATTAAGAGTAGAGAAACAAGAGGAAGGACCATGTGTGGTTCCTGGGGCACAGCCACTGTGTGCAAGCACAGGTGAGTCATCCCAGGGAAATCAATGGGTCCAATAAAGCTGGTAAGGGATGGCTGGGGATATGCATGTTCAATTCACTCAATAACATCAAAAATCCTCCAAATGGATACTCCCCTCAGCAGTGTATAAGAGCTCTGCTTACTTCAGGTCCTCACTTAAAATTGGTGTTTTCGGTCTTTGAAAAAAGAATGTATTACCTGCACTGATGTATGTGTTCGTACTTCACTGTTGTTTTATTTTGCATTTTCCTGATGACCAGGTGGTGGAGCTTTTCGTATGTCTTTGTTAATCTACAAAGCGTTTTAGCTGAAGTCCTTTTTCCAATGTCTCTCCATTTGCTCTACCACATTTCTATTTCTTGATTATTTAAAGGGTTTTTTATATTCTAGAAACAAGTCCTTTGCTAGGTATGGTACTATAAATATATTCTGTTCTTTTTGTAGATAGTTTTTTTATGAAAAGTTGTTTTAAATTTTAAAGGCTAAATTTACCAATCTTTTTCTTTATTTTTATTGCTCTCTTTATTTTTTTTTAATTTTTATTTATTTTTATTGCTCTTTGTGTTTTATTCTTCTTTATTTTTATTGCTCCTGGTGTTTAGTCTTGGCAAAGGCATAAACATATTTTTCTATATTATATTCCAAAATATTTATATATTTTTATCTTCTACAATGATATCTGTAATTAAAGTGTTTGGGGGTGTACAGTTAGGCAAACTTTATGTCTTGTTCTCTTTTGCTTTGTTTTCCTGATATGGCTAACCAGTTTACTCAGCAAGGTTTATTGGAAAGTCTAATCTTTCCTAAGTGTCCTGTTGTGCTACCTTAATTACAAATCAAGACTCTGTCCATGTGTGGTTCTGTTTGGGGGCTTGTCATTCAATTTTGGTGGCTTAAATGTTTATGCTTACACTAGTATCACACAGTCACTTTACTGATCTTTCTAATAAGTATTAAGGTCTGGAAGTGAAAGTTCTTTATTCTATTCTTTCTTTTAGATTTTCTTAGCTATGCTGAGCACTGTATTTCCACACAAATCATCTTCTTAATTTACACACACACACACACACACACACACACAATGTGTTGAAATGTTGATTGGGATTTCATGGAATCTGAAGAACAATGTTGGTAAAATTCTGTCCTTTGGAATACGGAGTCTTTCAATAATGAACATAGTCTTTACATTGATTTGGTTCTTTAATTTTACTCCCTTATTTTTGTTATTTTTGGCATAGAGATTTTGTAGCTCTTTCATTCAACTTATTCCTAGGAATGGGATGTTTTTCATGTTACTGGAAGTAATAGCCATATTTTTTTCTTAAACTGTTGTTGGTACGGTGTTTAGAAACACAGTTTTTAAAAATATTTACTTGCATCCAGTAAGTTTGCTAAATTTCTTTAGAAATTCTAATAGCCTATTTGTAGATTTTTAATATCCTATTTTATATTTATGTAACTTTCAAGTAATACTATTTATATATTTCTATTTGATATTTATTTATCATTTATTTATTTGCTTGATTAAACTAGCTGAGGCTTCACTACAATATTACATAGGAGAATAAAAGTAGTAACAGGGGACAGCAATGTGTTATTTCTGATCTTGCAAGGAAAGTTTTTAATTTGTTTTAATTTAATCTGATATTTACCGTAGGATTTTTTTTTTTTTTTTTTTTTTTTTTTGCCTCTTCCCCCAACCCCACCTCGGCTCTAACAAAAACTGAAGCTCTGGCAGGTGCGGTGGCTCATGCCTGTAATCCCAGCACTTTGGGAGGCCGAGGCGGGCGGATCACGAAGTCAGGAGATCCAGACCATCCTGGCTAACAGGGTGAAACCCCGTCTCTACTAAAAAATACAAAAAATTAGCCGGGTGTAGTGGCGGGTGCCTATAGTCCCAGCTACACAGGAGGCCGAGGCAGGAGAATGATGTGAACCCGGGAAGCAGAGGTTGAAGTGAGCCGAGATCATGCCACTGCACTCCAGCCTGGGCGACAAAGCGAGACTCCGTCAAAAAAACAAAAAAACAAAACTGAAGCTCTTAAATAGGAAGTTTCTTCAATCTTTAGGTGGATAAGAAATGTTATGATAATATTATGAATTTTATGAAATGGATTGTTTCTGCCTTTATTGAAAATACGACAGAAGTTTTCTATTTGTCTTAGCTTCTATTCTATTGTTTACTTATCTTTTGTGAATATGGCATATTATATTGGTTGATATATGAATGCTAAATCCTTCTTGCATTTCGAGAATAATCCCAGCTTGATCAAGATGCAGCATTTTGTCATTTCTGTCACTGCATTCATTTTTATATGAGGATTAATTTCATTTTATTATTATTATTATTATTATTATTATTATTATTATTATTTGTGATAGAGTCTCACTCTGTCACCCAGGCTGGAATGCAGTGGGGCAATCTTGGCTCACTGCAACCTCTGCCTCCCGGGTTCAAGCGATTCTCCTGCCTCAGCCTCCCTAGTAGCTGAGACTACAGTTGTGCACCACCGTGCATTGCTAATTTTTGTATTTTTAGTAGAGTCAGGGTTTCACCATGTTGGCCAGACTGGTCTCGAACTCCTGGCCTCAAGTGCTCCACCCACCTGGGCCTCCCAAAATGTTGAGATTATAGGTGTGAACCATGTACCTGGCCTCATTTCACTTATTTTTAGCATACATGTGTTTATCCCATTCTCTTATTGTTCTTTTGATGACCATAAATTTTAAAGGATATCTCTGTTTCTATTATTGGTACTGACAAATTATGCCTCTAGACTACTTTAGGGGAGGGAGTGTTGTGCATTTGTTTTTCATTTTATTAGCCCACACTGTCAGCATTTTGAAGAGTATGTATTAGTCTTTTCAAAAGACCCACCTTTGATTTAATTATCCATATTATATTTTATATTTCATTATCTATCTGCTATTCTCTTTAAGATTACATCTCTCTTCTTTGAACAAAATGCTTGAATCACTGATTTGCAGCTTTTCTTTGATCATAGATGCATGAATGTCTATAAATATTTCTCTTTTGGATGTGTTTGGTGACTTTCACATCCTTAAGTATCTATTTTGTGTGTGCGTGTACTCAGTGGAATATATGTCTTAACTTAATCATTCCTTTATGATACATGTTTTATGTTTAAATGCATTGCTAATTACTAAACATTTTCGAATTTTAAAAGTTATTCTTTTGTACTTAATTTCTGGATTAATTCTACAATGGTAAGACAACCTACCCATTATGATTTCAGTTCCTCAACATTACTGAAGTTTTTGCTTTATAGCCTGCTGTTCAGCATAAAAGTTTGCTAAGTGCTCCTTGTGCAGTTGACAAGCGTGAATGCTGGAGTCATATGTTCACTTTTGACATTATTGTCTTACATTTCTTAATGACATTCCAATTTTCTATTTCCTTACTGACTTCTTTAGTCTGCTTTTCTTACTATTTTGTGTTAGCTACTTTGAATTTCTTTAAGATTTTAAGGCTACGAAGCTATGTTATGTACATAGCAGTATAAAATTGTAATATTTCCACAATGAATTGATTCATTATTGTGAAATGTCCTACCTTAACTCTAGCTGTGCTTCTTGGTTTCAAGAAGACGTTAGTTTGCTTTAGTATAAAGGCACCCATTTCCTTAGGTTACTAATCATAAATACCTTTTTATATACTTTTTACTTACAACATCCTTATTTTGAAAGTCGAACAGAAATGATTTATGTATAGGTGTATATACGTAAATCTTTGCCTTTTAATTTCAGCATGTGATACATTTGTTTTTAATATCATGATTAATACCAACTTACTATTCTTTTTCTACTGAGGCCACTTTTCTATGTTACTTTTTTTCTACTTTCTTGTCTCTTTTTGATTAATCTATTACTTTCATTTTTATATTGTTATTAACTATAGTCCCCATGTTGAATAATATATCTCTTGAATTTATTCCTCCTTATCAGCTATTTATCATTTCTTTTGCAATTTTATTAATGTGATAATTAGACTATTGCTATTTCTTTATTATTTTAGTAGACATCATAAAGTTTATCCTAACTTACCTTAGTCTAAAACAAATTAGGACTTTTTCTTCCTTCCAAAAAATAAAAGACTCTTGGAATATTTTAATTGTATTACTTTCACTTTTGCCACACTAGATATTATGTTAAGTATATGTATATATACACATATATACATGTATATATAAACACATGTATATACACATGTATACATATATACATAAGTATATATATACACACACACATACATAAGTATATATGTACACACACAAACACTCCACCAGACATTAGTATTCTTATTTTAATATAGTCAGTATTTATTTAGATGTATCTGTAGCTTTATCTTTTATATTACATTTAATTCTTTCTTTATCCTTGATTCATAATTTTGAATCATTTTTCTTCTGCCTGATGGATGTTCTGTTTAGTAATTTCAGGGCAGACCCAATGAAGACAGTGCTCCCAAAGTTTTTTGTCTGTCTGAGAATGTCTTCAGCCTTCTTTAATTTTGAAAGATATTTTCATTAGTTTGGAATACTGGATTTCCAGTTTTTGTTTCTTCACACTTTGAAGGTGACACTCAATTATTTTACAATTTTCAAAAGTAGTGGTGGCATCTGGAACTGGTCTGCACTTACTGTTAGACTCAGTGTCATTTAAGGCTGGCCTGGCAAGGAAACAACTAGGATATGCTGTCTTCCTGTTAGATGCACACACTCTCACCCCACACCACCACCAGCAAAGCCCACTCTGCAGCCATGGGAAGGTGAGACACAAGAGCTCACTTTATAATTTTGTGTCTGAGAGTGGGCAAAACCAAAGTCACTGTGCAACCCAGAAAATAGCAAACACAATCCTCTCCTGGCTAATATGACTGCTCTTCTTTGCAAATTGAAGCTCTATTTTCATTCTAGGGGCTCCTCTTCCTAGGTAAGATTTACTGAAATAACCAGTCATAGAATGGTCCTTACTTCCTAAGAGCACCCAATGCATAGTGAGTGCCTGCTTCCTTGGATGGTCTCCAAAATCATCCCATCAAAGTCCTCCCTAATACTCACTACTGAAAAGCCAGCTGACTTCCCATGATGTGTGTCCTTGCTCACTGAAAAGAATAAACCCAATTTGTTCAACTACAGGTGTGTTCCTGGTGATATATGACTGAGTGGCATTGAAATCGTAATTTCTTGTAATAAAGTCATGGTTCATTTGATTGTTTATCTTTTCATTGTAATCTGCCTTTTATCTCAGGCTCTTAGATGTTTTTCTTTGTACTTATTTTACGCATTCTTACCACATTGGGCCTAAATGTGTTTTTCTGTTTATTTACCCTGCTTGAAGTTTGCAGAATTCTTCAGTATGTGAGTTGCTGACTTTAATGAGTTTTAGAACATTCTTATTCATTATCTTTTCAAACATTGCTTCTGCTCCGTAGTCCCTGTCCTCTCCTCTTAAATCGCAAATACACATGAGTCAGATTTATTCAGCATGCTCCTCATGCCTCTTGCAATGTTTCTGAATTGTTCTCATATTTTTTTCTTGGCGCTTTAGTTTGTATGTGCACTACTGACCTGTGTTCCAGTAAACTGGTTCTATTTCCTTCTGTGAGTTGGGGGGTGTCCAGTGTCACTGGGCTCAGACAAGTTGGTAATTGATGCACGGTGAACATGTTTCATGAGCCTCTTCAGCAATTTGTTTTTCTTTTTTTTTTAAATTTCACTCAATCCTTTTTAGGTGATCTTTCTCTTCTGGAGCAAGTTATACCTTCTTAATTTTTCCCCTCCAATGCATATTAATTGTCAGTTTACACATGTTAATCATTTCCTCTAAAAATAAAACTTTTTATAGTTTTGCTATTTTACTATAATCTTATTCATCCGTATGTTCTACTACCTCTTTCATTTTCTTTCCTAGAGTTTATGTCACTGTTTCTTTTTTGAGTGTTTACTGGAGTCAGACATTCCATTAATCTATTTTTCTTATACAAGGCTTATATTCTTGTAGAACATGTATTTTATGCTCTGTTTTCATTTGTATACTACTTTAGCTCTGTTCCAAGATTCTAAAATATGATGATTTCTTTATTGTTATTTTTCACATGGTCTAGTCACATTCCTATTTGGCCCACAGTTATGAAATGTTCCAAAGTGCCCCAAATCTCTCTTTCTTTAGGAACCAAATACACTGGGGCTTCCACTGTCATACTGAAATTTACAATAGATTCTTGGATCTTTGGAGTAAGAGAGTACCTTATTTTACTTTTGTTCTTTATATTTGTATATGTCTTACTTTTTTACATTAAATATAACACTCTTTGATAGAGTATTCTTTAATCATCATAATAGAACATTAAGCGTAATTTTTATAGAAAGTTTAATTGTTTAATAATTGTATTAGTTTGCCAGGATGGTCATAAGAAAATGCCACAGATTGCTTGGCTAAAACAACAAAAAACACTACAAATTTATTTCTCAAAGTTCTGGAGACTGAAAGTCCAAGACCAAAGGATTGATTTGTCTGGTTTCTCCTGAGGCCACTGTCTTTGGTTAGCAGATGGCTACCTTCTTGCTATATATTCACATGGTATTCAGTGTGTGCACATTTCTGGTGTCTCTTTGTGTGTCCAAGTTTCCTTTTCTTACAAGGACACCAGTTATATTGGATTAGGTCCCACCCTAAGGGCCTTATTTTAACTTAACCACTTCTGCAACTACCCTATTGTCATGGGTGCAATGGCCACGGCCAGCATTGCTGTTGGTAAAGGAATCTAGCAACACAGTTGTTGGGGAAGAGAGGCAGATTTATTAGAGGAAAAGTACATTGCAAAAAAGCAATGGGCAGTATGGCAGAGAAGGGACTGCCTGGAAAGTGGCAGGGGCTGGAGGGAAGTTTTATAAGGTGGTGCTGAAGAGACTATGTGGGGAACCAGGTATTTGGGAACAGAATGTTGTGCCAATGGATTGTGATTAGCTGTCTCTCAGAACAATTGTTTGTCCCAACCCGGGGCCCCTTCCTCCTTCCTGCTTACTTACCTATCTCAACCCCACACCTGTCTCCACATACAGTCACATTCTGAGATACCGGGAGGTTCAACATAGAAATGTTTTTGAGGAGGGGGACAAGACAGGAACAATTCAGCCGGTAACAATGATATTTTACATAAATTTTTGCTTAAACATATTTATATGCATGTGAGTAATAACATAAAATATACAAAGAAATAAATGAATATAGTTAACTTAGAAAATTAAAGATTATAAATTATTTTGTGTACCTGTTTTTAGTTTTCATACTTAAAATAGGAACAGTGAACTCACCAGTTTCTTTGTGATTTCTAATAAAATATTTTGATATCTTCTTTTAGTGGAAGAGAAGTTCAATCTTCACTGACTATTTTCCATTCTCATTTTATTTCGTTATAGGAAATAAGAAGACCTGGGAATATGTACCACAGAAAAATATTTCTCTTCTTTATTGAATACATTCTAATAAAATATATGGATTAAAATGTTTTTGAAAGTAAAATTAAGTGGTAAATAGAAATTTGTAGGTGTTAAGAATGTTTTTGTTAATTTTGATTTTTTCCAAAGTGTTAAACTTTAAATAAATTTCAATAAGTATGAACAGATTTGAGGCTGAGAAATCCCACTCTACTACAAACTTATAATTCTCCACACCTACTCCTTTATTTTCATTTACATTTTTACACTTTGTTCAAATGAATGGAATTCACAGATGTAAATAGCAAAGAAAAACCCTCACAACTTTGAACAAAAGGAAGAAAAAATCATGATTTGTTGAGAAGAAAACCATTTAGTTGCAGTAATTTAGAGGACAAAATCAATGGGTCTATAAAAGAAATAAAATAGTTCTTTCACCAAAATGACAAATTGTTAAATCATATTTAAGTTTTCTAAATGAAGCACAACGGAACCTTTAAAAAATTATACCTATGAAAAATTTGTAAACTTTTTTCTTTAGGTGATTAATTTTTAGTTTCTTTTCTAACTACAAATTGAATTTCTCTTCCATTTCTTATCAGATCATAAACCACTTAAGAAATTACCCTGAGTGGGTGGGAAGAAAAGGCCATTTTTTTCCCCTTTTTGTGTTTTGTTTCTGCATAGAGAATCCTGTGGAAATTACATTTTTTATTCTTTTTTACTAGGCACATTCCACTAATAGATAGTTTGTGATATGTAAAGCTTATTTCCAAAGCTCTCCAACATCCTTGTTTATTGAATCTTCTTCCCTTCAGAGGTAATTACTGCTACCTTTTCTCCTGAGGCAGCCACTTACCACTGTTCAATTTCTATACTTAACCCCTTCCAGAATTGACCATGAAATATTCATCCCCAAGTATAACAGAGTAGCACTTGAGTGTAAGTCTTTATCACTTGCTATTGCCCTTCTTTACATCTGATACTTGCATTAATTGAAATCAAACTCCTAGCAGGGAAGAAAGCCCTGATATTACACCTTCAGATAATCTGCTATACAAAAAAGAAATTCCTTAAGGGGGATCAGTTCTCTCCAATAGCTTTAATATAAATTCTTCACACAAAGTCTATTTATTTGGTAAAATGCAAATTATATTAGAATATTATTTTAATTTGTTTCCTTTTTTATTCTGTGTTTTAAATGGATATTAAAGATAGAAATTTTATTTCATACTTTGTGGTATTTCTACAACCTAAAATAAGACTGATACATAGAAGGCACTCAATAATAATTTATTAATGAATGAATCAATGTGAAACCCCATTCCTTTAAAAGTAATTAAAATTTTCAATTGTGTAGAAGAAAACAATTAAAATTGCATAGGGTGTCAGGGATTCTCAATACAACATGAAGGCTCACTGACTCACTAGAAGGACTCACAGGCTTCAGAAAAGCTATTAAATTCAAATTAATTCTCCCAGCAATTGATATGGACAGGAGACAGGGAAATATTGGGTTGAAGAGGGTAGTTCCCTGGCAAAGGCCCCGCCTTCAATCCTGGAAACCTGTGGCCCTAAATGAGAACAGACATTCCTATTTTTGTTCCCAAAAGTTACCTTTTGGCCTGTCATGACCCCCATCCTATACTCATATAAACCCCAGACCCCAGGCTCTAGAAGCAGATGAGAAGGAGACAAACAGAAGAGCCGGAGAACAGCAGAGCGGCGCAGCAGAAAGAAGAGAAAGAGCGTCTGAATGCTGAGAGGAGTTTGGCTGTCGGTGGTCAGAGAGGAGATTGGCCACCGGACAGCCAAATTCCTAGGGAAGATCATCTTCCCTACTCCATCCCCTTCCAGCTCCCCATCCATCCTGCTGAGCGCCACCTCCACCACTCAGTAAAACCCCTGCATTCACAATCTTCACGTTGATGTGTGACCTGATTCTTCCTGGATATTGGACAAAGACCTGGGTGCCAAGAGGGCACTGAGCTGGTGAACACTTAAGCCGTATGTGGATGGCAAAGCTAAAAGAGCACACGGTAAGACAGGCCACACCCATGTGGGCTTTGGGAGTCACAGGCACTCACCTCTAAATGCTACCACGGGGCTGGAGCCCCAAAGCACTCGTCTAAGCTCATGTACCTGCCAGTCTGCACGCTCCCCATCCTCCCCGTCCTGTAAGGGGTTTGAGTGTGCAAAGGGGTCATTAGGTTACGGTATTTAAACATATGGCTCGTTGCCTATTGTATTCAGAAAACACAACTGCTAAAATGAAGAATCCTAGTGTATCTGTAATCGTTTTCCTCTCTTTATCTCTGTAATTAATGCCAAAGCTGAAAACAAAACAAAACTAAACTAAAACGCTATGCTACCACCCCTATTAAGCAGTCTGGAGAACACAGGTTTACTTTGCTCCAGTTTCCTTGATTTTTCTGTCTCTGTCCACAGCTTCTCATGAATGAGGAGGTAACATGCCATCAAGTGATGGTTGCTATGAAAGTTGCAAGCCCCTTGGACATACTCCACTGAGTTGCCTTGACCATATCACTTAAAAGAGTTACTAGAGTTAAACATTTCATTGCCTGCGCTGCAGCAACAGTTTTTGAAATATGGCTAGGTTGTCACTAACAGACAGTACCTTGCTTGACATAAAATTTATGCTTCATAGCTGAAGATAGTTACATGTCTATCAAAACAGCTGTAATAATGGAAAGTTAGCAGAGTGATAGCAGTCATCAGTTTTGTATTTTTAAAGCTACTGTCAGGACCTTTTATCCGGGAAAATTTCTTCCTAGTTATAGATTTGTTCCCTTAATGGCCACTCCCTTCTTTGCTAAATTATTGTGTATATATAATCTAAGATACCTATATTGGGGTAGAAAACTAACTCATTTGGTGACAGAGATAGAATATGTGGTCTATGTCCACGGCCCGTCTTTCACCTGAATTGTTATGTTTTATAGAGTTATTTAAAAGATTACTATTACCATTGGCCCCTTTCAAGCTGTGAATTTTGTATAAATCTTTCCATTGGCCCCTTTTAAGCTGTGAATTTTGTATAAATCTTTCTTCAGAGTTTCTCTTTCATTGGCTCACATAGTTGAAGAAAATATTGATGTTCAGGACTGCAAATGTTTTCTTGTTTTTGGCTTATGTCATAAATCTCATAGTGTACATTTGGCTTTTCACTTAGTGACACAAAACAATATTCATTCTGTGTCTTATAACTTGCACTTGTCCCCTCACTACTTTAGATTCCCTTCCATATCTGAAACATATTAAACTTTGCCCACTATGCGTCAAGTTTCTTAATAGATGGGTGATATTTCAGTGAAGTTGAGCACTGAAGGTGCCTAGCTATACTCTGGTTAAGTCAAGAACTGTATTACTTTCTTCAAAATGTCTAGCACATTATGTGTCAAATACATCTTGGCCTAGCTCTTTAGAGAATATTAGTTGCTGAATTACTTTCATCTCATGATATAATATTTTTATTATGCTGATGATTTTGAGGGGAAGCTAATTTCTCACTTTAAGGAAGAACTTAAACATTTTCAGTTCAATTTATGTGAGTGCAGCATTTCTCATGTCAGAGAACAACAGGTGCATTAACAGAAAAGTTAGCAGGTTGTTTTAGAAACTGTATTGTTAAAATACTTTCAGAGTGGAAACTTTGGGGATCTTGGATGCTGTCATCTTTATTGAAACAAATAGCTTTAAAGACCACAAATATATACTACATGCACACTCACACAGTCACCCACCCAATACTGTTGCTATTAATTACCACATTTAGTCACTAGGGACAGACTAATGAAACTTTTTATTAACACAATAGAAGCACAACGTACAAAACAATCTGTTTAATTCCAAGTAAAAAGCTCATTTGCCTGATGTGTCTCAGAAGGGAAACAAGAAACTCGGAAATTGTAACTTGCCAAATACTAAATGGATGGACACCTTCTGTCATGAGATTTCTGAAGCTCTCAAGATTGGAAATGTTTAAACAAAGTCAAATTTATTTCATTGGTAAAGTTACTTTGAAAAGATCAGGTAGGATAATTCTTATTTGCAGGCACATAAAAAAGTATCTTGGGAATTCGACTGATATTTAGTATTAATACAAGATTTGTGGAATAAAAGAAAAGATGTAGTGTAAAATAAAAATATGTGTTGCATTCAGAGTGTCTATACATAAAAACACACATATATCATGTATATATTTTGATATAGGTTTATATTTTTAAAGAAAATAAGCAAAAAGTATTATTTATAATATTTCAACCCACAGTTTATAATTTTCAAAGTTGAGCTTAAAATTTTAAATGAAATGAATTCTGTGAAAAAAACTATAGGTGAAGCATTTAATCAATTAATATACAAATGTGCAAGAGATTAGTACAAATTAATTTTAACATATTTGCAACAGTTTTCCAAAATCCTTACATTATCATAAACTGCAGACTTCCTCAGTTATGATGGTACAATTTACTTTTTTTTGACTGTACAATAGTATGAATGCCATCTGCATGCAGTGATCCACATTTAAAAACATACTTAAGAGTACCCATACAATCATTCTGTTGTTTACTTTCAGTTCACTATTCAATAAATTGCATGAGATATTCAGCACTTTATTATTAAATAGGCTTTGTGATAGATAATTTTGCCCAAATATTAATGTAAGTGTTGTGAGGATGTTTACGATAGGCTATGCAAAGGTGTGATGTTTGTAAGTTAGGTGTATTAAGTGCATTTTTGACTTACAGTATTTTCAACTTACGATGGGTTTATTGCGATGTAACTCCATCGTAAGTCAAGGAGTATCTGTATTCATGTAACAGAAATAACAGATTCATTTTAAAAACAACCACCATTATAAAAGGAAAGACTATACCTCTTAAAATTCTTAAGCACTAATATATATTTTATGAGAAAAGAAATAATCATGCCAAACAAATTAAATGTCCCAAACAAATTAAACTGTTTTTTATTTTAACAAATAAGCATATATTTCAAGTTTGAAGATATTGTTTACTTTATTACTTAGGTTATTGTTTAACCTAACGTTAAAACAAATTATAAATCAGATTATGATAATTAACATGGCACAGAGTTAAAGTATTTATTGTTAATAACTCACTTAGCATAATAGGCATGTTTAGCCTAAGTAACTGATGTCACAATATTTTTACGCCTAGGAGGAATTCTTTTTATATTAGCTCTCAAAAGAGATAAGATTCTCTCCACGTGGTTTGGGCTTACCCCTTTGACTGAGAACATGCCACTTGTTACTAGAGGTTGATGTATGACTCAACTTAGAGTTGAGGATGAAAAGTGGGGATCATAGCACCTGCCTATACCCTGGTACAGATCATACGATGTTGATTGATTTATTTGTGGAGTCAGGGTCTCGCTGTGTTGCCCAGGCTGGAGTGCAGTGGCACGACCATGGCTCACTGCAGCCTTGAACTCCTGGGTGTGGTGGTGCGCACCTGTAGTCCCAGCAACTCTGGCAGGCTGAGGCAGGAGAATCGCTTGAACTCAGGAGGTGGAGGTTGCAGTGAGCCGAGATTACACCACTGCACTCCAGCCTGGAGACAAAGTAAGACTCCATCTCAGAAAAAAAAAAAAAAAAAAAATTAAATTAAAAAGTTCTAGTATCTAAAATGAGCAATATCGCCAGGCACAGTGGGTCACACTTGTAATCCCAGCACTTTGGGATGCAGAAGTGGGTGGACCATCCGAGTCAGAGGTTGAGACCAGCCTGCAGTGAGCCGAGATTGCACCACTGCACTCCAGCCTGGGAGACAGAGTGAGACTCCATTTCAAAAAAAGAATTAGCCAAGCGTGGTAGCATGCACCTGTAGTCCTAGCTACCGGGGAGGCTGACGGGGAAGGATTCCTTGAGCCCGAAGGTCAAGGCTGCAGTGAGCCTTGTTTGCACCACCTCACTCCAACTTGGGCAAGACCCCATCTCAAAAAAGAAAAAAAACCCCACAAAAACAAAAAACAAAACAGAACAGAACAGCATCACTTCCTTATCATTAGTTTGAAGGAAGTGAATTGCCTGTAAAAGTTTCCATTTTCAAAAAAAGTATTAAAATATAGTGTAAAGCCAGGCACGATGGCTCATTCCTGTAATCTCAGCACTTTGGGAGGCTGAAATGGATTGCCCCAGGAGGTCGAGGCTGCAGCTGAGCGATCCTCCCGCCTCAGCCCGGCAAGTAGCAGAGACTACAAGTGCGTGCCACCATGCCCAGCTAATTTTTTATATTTTTGTAGAGACAGGGTTTCACCATGTTGCCCAAACTAGTCTGGAACTCCTGATCTCAAGCGATCCACTCGCTTCCGCTTCCGCCTCCACCTCCCAAAATGCTGGGATTACAGGCGTGAGCCACGGGGGCTGGCCTAATTACTTTCTTCAGTCTGAGCGTGAAGGCTGGAAGAAAAGCTCTCACTTGCATATAATTTTTTAGAGACAGAGTCTCCCTCTGTTACACGGGCTGGAGTGCAACGGCGCAATCTCAGCTCACTGTAACCTCAACCTCCCGTGCTTGATCGCTTATATAATCTCAGCTCACTGTAATCTCAACCTCCCGGGCTCGATCGCATATATACACACATATATTTGTTTGTTTAGGCAGAGTCTTGGTCTGTTGCCCAGGCTGGAGTGCAGTGGCCCGATCTCCGCTCACTGCAACCTCCGCATCCCGGGTTCAAACAATTCTCTGCCTCAGCCTCCCGAGTAGCTGGGATTACAGGCACCCGCCACCACGCCCGACTAATTTTTGTGTTTTTAGTACAGATGGGGTTTCAGTGAAACCATGCTGGCCAGGCTGGTCTTGAACTCCTGACCTCGTGATCCACCCGCCTCGACCTCCCAAAGTGCTGGGATTACAGGCGTGGGCTACCTCGCCCAGCCGATCGCTTATATTTTTAAAAAGATGTTTTCTTCGTTTCCTAGCCCCTTCTACCTCGCCACAAAGTTTCAAAGACTTAATGCTATTACAAAAGGCCGTCAGAGGTCAAGCTCAGCGGTGCAGCTCCCTCATGCCCGGCAGCCTCACAGGGGGCCGACCCTGCCCAGGATGAGCGGCGCCAGGTAGCCGGGGACGCTCCCGGGGGTCCCCGGGCCCTGGCTGGGGGAGGTGTTGTGGGACGCACTTACCCAGGCTCAGGAGAGGCGAGTGGGCGGCTGGGGCTGCAGCTGGAGCTGGCCATTGAGGAGCTTC
Source organism: Pongo pygmaeus (assembly GCF_028885625.2). NCBI lineage: Eukaryota > Metazoa > Chordata > Mammalia > Primates > Hominidae > Pongo > Pongo pygmaeus. The sequence goes on from NC_085930.1 coordinate 205,816,497, forward strand.
CGCGCGACAGTGCGATCGGTTGCACCTTCTGCGACAGGTGCCAGCCGGTTGGCGCGCAGCGCCTGCTAGGGCAGAGTCTGGCCCTTGCTGCGCCTGGCCCCGAAGACCGGGAAGTCGTAAAGCTCCTCCTCGCAGCGTATGTGCGGCTGCGGCCGGGCGGAAGCCTCGGGACACAGAACTGCCAGCTCAGCAGCCGGTTACATCCCGACCGGCCACCCGTAGCCAGCGTCCGCTCATGCGCGCTCCTGGAAGACCCAGCAGCCCCGCCGCGAGTTCCGATTGGCTCCGCGTGAGTGGCGGTCCCCTGAGACGTCACAAGGGCGCGCCTTCCGTGACGTCACAAGGGCGCGCCTTCCGTGACGTCACAAGCGCGCGCCTTCCGTGACGTCACAAGGGCGCGCCTTCCGTGACGTCACAAGGGCGCGTCTTCGCCGACACCGTAGAGGTGGGCGTTCGGCGACGTCACAGGCGCCGGGTGTTCGGCGACATCACCGGGGCGCTACAGCGCTTGGGGCTGGGCAGTCTTCTCGTCAGAGTGGGGGCTGGTAACAGCGACCTCCCCGCCAGGTCTGTGTGTTGCGGGCTGAAGAAGGGTAGCTGAAAAATTCAGACCCAGCACAGTGTTTATGTTCGTCAAAAATAGAAAACTATGTCTGACGCCGCTGAGGCGAGAGGACCCTTCAGGGCAAGAGCAGCCTAGCAACATGGTGCAACCCCATCTCTGTAGTCCTACCTCAGCCCCCCAGCTACTTGAGCCCAAAGGTTCAAGGCTCCAGTGAGCTATGATCCAACCATAGCATTCCAGCCTGCGAGATTGAGGTAAACCCTGTCTAAAAAAATTAAGAAACTATCCAAGTGTGCAACAGGGAGGGACTGCTAAATAAAACATGAGGCTGGCTGGGCCCTACTGTAATCCCAGCACTTTGGGAGGCCGAGGCGGGAGGATGGATGGCTTGGGCTCAGGAGTTCGAGACCAGCCTGGGCAACATGACGAAACCCTGTCTCTACAAAAGATACAAAAATTAGCCGGGCGTGGTGCGCACCTGGCCTAATTTTTGTATTTTTCTAGAGATGGGGGTGGGGGGGGCTCGCTATGTTGCCCGGGCCAGTTTCGAACTCCTGAGTTGAAGCGATCTTCTCACCTTGGCCGTCAGAGTTGTCGGGATTACAGGCATGAGGGACCGCGCCCCACCTGGGTTAGGCTACTTAATAACAGAAGAAAGTGCTTCGCCAGGCTCAGTGGCTGACGCTTGTAATCCCAACACTTTGGGAGGCCGAGGCGGGTGGATCACCTGAGGTCGGGAGTTGGAGACCAGCCTGGCCATGGTGAAATCCAGTCTCTACAAAAAATACAAAAATTAGCCAGGCGTGGTGGCGCATGCCTGTAGTCCCAGCTGCTTGGGAGGCTGATAAAAGGAGAATTACTTGAACCCGGGAGGCGGAGGTTGCATTGGGCCGAGATCACACCACTGCACCCCAGCCTGGGCGACACAGCGAGACTCCAGTTTGACACCAGCCTGGGCAATATAGTGAAACCCTGTCTCTACAAAACAAACAAAAACCCAGGCGTAACTGTGTCCACCTGTGGCCCTAGCTAGTTAGGAGGCTGAGGCAGGAGGATCACTTGAGGCCAGGAGCTCAAGGCTGCAGTGAGCTATGGTAATCCCACTGCTTCCCATCCTGAGCAATAGAATGAAAGCATGTCTCTAGATAGCTAGCTAGCTAGATAATTGATATGTAGTTTTGAATCAAATTTTTTCCCTAGATTTGAACACGTTTTTCTAAAGTAGCATTCAACACATCAGCATTTTACAGTGTTATTAGTTGTTAATATGATTTTTTTCTGAAATACAGTATCCTTTACAAAAGCAGTTTTGTCTTTCAAAGTACATAGATAAGGCCCTCAAGTGAATTTGTCTGATGTTGGCAACCTTGGTACCATTTTGTCCACTTGATTGGAAAAGTTAGTCAATAATTTCAGGTCACTGTTGGCCTTAGAAGAAGAGCCCAAAGGCAACAAGCAAAGGCGCTGGTGTCCAGTCGCCTTCTAGAAGCATTTTCACTTTCCTTTAAGGTTTCCCTTGATGAACATAGAAGTACTGTATGTAGAATTGACCCAGTGCTGCCCTGGCAACTTTGTATATTAGGCCAAATTTACATTGCTTACCTTTATGAGAGGCACCCTGATAGGCTAGTGGAGTTACACACAAAGTCTGATCTCAGCTGCACTGTCCAGAGATGCAACACAGTCCAATCAAAGAACATTCTCTGAGCCCGTTTCTTTAGCTGTAAAAGAATAACATACCCATCTAAGAAGGCAGCTTATTGTATTTGATTGGTCTTTTATTTTCTATGAAACTGTGTTTAACACAGTAATTATTTTCATTTGTATACTTCATTTGTGTTGTGTTTTTGGTTTTAGTTTTGTTTTTGAAATGGAGTCTTTTTTTTAGTGGTTTTTCGTTTTGTTTTGTTTTGTTTTGTTTTTGAGATGGAGTCTTTCTATTGTCACCCAGGCTGGAGTGCAGTGGCATGATCTCTGCTCACTGCAACCTCCACCTCCCAGGTTCAAGTGATTCTCCTGCCTCAGCTTCCTGAGAAGCTGGGATTACAGGTGCCCGCCCCCACACCCAGCTAATTTTTTAAATATATTTTTAGTAGAGATGGGGTTATAACATGTTGCCCAGGCTGGTCTCAAACTACTGACGTCAAGTGATCCACCCGCCTTGGCTTCCCAAGTGCTGGGATTATAGGCATGAGCCACCGCGCCTGGCTTGTTTTCAAATAAGGGTTTCTTGGCTAGGCATGGTGGCTCACGCCTGTAATCCCAGCACTTTGGGAGGCCAAGGTCAGTGGATCACCTGAGGTCAGGAGTTCGAGACCAGCCTGACCAATATGGAGAAACCCTGTCTCTACTGAAAATACAAAATTAGCCAGGTGTGGTGGTGCATGCCTGTAATCCCAGCTACTCAGGAGGCTGAGGAAAGAGAATTGCTTGAACCCAGGGGGCAGAGGTTGCAGTGAGCTGAGATCGCACCATTGCACTCCAGCCTGGGCAACAAGAACAAAACTCTGTCTCAAAATAAAAAAAAGATTTCTTAAAATGATATTTTCAGTATTTTATAGATGATGTGTAAGCAGCAATCTTAATAGGATGTTACCCAACACTTTGCGAGACTGGCAGCTGATTTGATCCAGATGTCTCTAATTCTTTTTTCTTTTTCTTTTTCTGTTCTTTTTTTTTTTTTTTTTTTTTTTTTTTTTGACAGCCTTGCTCTGTTACCCATGCCGGAGTTCAGTGGCACGATCTTGGCTCACTGCAACCTCCACCTCCCGGGTTCAAGAGATTCTCCTGCCTCAGGCTCCCGAGTAGCTGGGATTACAGGCGTCTGCCACCATGCCCAGCTAATTTTTTGTATTTTTGGTAGAGACAGCGTTTCACCATGTTGGCCAGGCTGGTCTCGAACTCCTGACCTTAGGTGATCTGCCTGCCTCGGCTTCCCAAAGTGTTAGGATTACAGGCGTCAGCCACTGTGCCTGGCCCAGATGTCTCTAATTCTAACATGAGATGTATTGCAGGATCATAGCAGAGTGAGTTGCTGATGTATCCAGAAGGAAACAAGCATGGAACTCTCACGACAGCTGTCCTGAGAAGTGTGTGTGTGCTGTGCTTGAATATCTCACTGCTCATTTATACACAGGCTTTCTGGTGACTGAGTTAACAGTATCTGTTTCATAAATAATGTAGCCCTCTTTCTTTCTTTCTTTCTTTCTCTCTCTCTCTTTTTTTTTTTTTTTTTTTTTTTTTTGAGACAGGGTCTTGCTCTGTTACCCAGGCTGGAGTGCAATGGTGCAGTCTTGGCTCACTGCAACTTCAGCCTCCTGGGTTCAAGCGATTCTCCTGCCTCAGCCTCCCAAGTAGCTGGGATTACAGGCATGCGCCACCACGCCTGGCTAATTTTTTCTTTTTTTTTTTTTTTGAGATGGAGTTTCGCTGTTGTTGCCCAGGCTGGAGTGCAATGGCACAATCTCGGCTCACCACAATCTTTGCCTTTCGGGTTCAAGGGATTCTCCTGCCTCAGCCTCCCGAGTAGCTGGGATTACAGGCATGTGCCACCACACCCGGCTAATGTTGTCTTTTTAGTAGAGACGGGGTTTCTCTATGTTGGTTAGGCTGGTCTCAAACTCCTGACCTCAGGTGATCTACACGCCTCAGCCTCTCAAAGTGCTGGGATCACAGGCATGAGCCATCGCTCCTGGCCTAATTTTTGTATTTTTAGTAGAGAGGGGGTTTCACTATGTTGGCCAGGCTGGTCTCGAATTCCTGACCTCAAGTTATCTGCCTGCCTCGGCCTCCCAAAGTGTTGGAATTACAGGCGTGAACCACCGTGCCTGGCCAGCTCTATTTCTTTAAGCCTACATGTTTTGCACTTGTTAAAAGTATTTGAACATACAATTACTCAGCTTCCCTTGTTTAGCTTGAATTTTGTATAATCTTAAATATTTTTTCCAATCTAAGCTTTATTTTATCCTGTTTCTTCTATATTTGTATAACTTCAGGTGGCTATCTTCATTGAAAGTTTTTTCTCAAAAGCCTTAAAATAGAACATAGTTCTTGGCAGCAATTTGAAAGTTATTTGAGGAGAAGGGGAGACTTACAGTGATGATTCAAATGAAGCAAACTAAAAAGTAATGAAGCAAGAGAGAGGAAAAAGCAGTATTCACTTGAGCACATCCCAAAAGAATAACATTTCAAATGTAACTAGAAAAAAGTATGCTGAAGTTCGCAATACAGAAATAATTATTAATAAGATAGCTTTAAAGCCCTGCTCAGCTTTTGAATGTTGGGAATTGACCCAGAGGTGGCTGTAACCAAAGATGATTCCTTCAGTAATGACCATTTTTTCTTTTTCAAGATGATGATTATTCCCCACCTTCTAAGAGACAGAGATCAACGAGCCACCACAGCTACCAGTCCCAGAACCTGCCAATGCTGGGGAACGGAAAATGAGGGAGTTCAACTCTGGTAAGTTCTCAGCAAAATCCACGACCTTTTCCTTTATCTTCTGGACTCTCAATGTGACTGATGAAAGTTACCACATGCTCTGCAGGGGGAAATGGTTTAGCATGTATTACTACATTTTAATCACATCTTTGTAAAGCCAGGAGCATTTTGAAAGTCACGTTACAGACATTGTTTAAACATAGTCCGTACTTACCAAAGTATAGGACATTGTATCATCTCATATTAATTAGTTAGTTGGCTCAAAATTAGTGCTAATGAGTTAGTAATTCAGTGATTTCTGTTAGCGTTAAGACCTTTATTTCAGAACTATTTCACCTCTTGGTTTTCATTTTTGCTGTGTGTCACTGCCTGCCGGCTGCTAATTTATTGACTCCCAGTGAATCATGTGTCCCGTGAAGGCACTCAGTATTAGTGGCAAATTATGTTGATGATTTGTATTTTGAATAAATAGTTTGAATACACAGAACATTAAGCTTGTATACATTTTGAAAATAGTATTTTAATATTCTACTGTGTCATAGTCACAATGATTGGATAGATATTGAATTTATATGTACTTTAAGTTGTTATATGTTTATGGTCTTTAGCATTCTAATGTGCAATTGTATATCTGTTAAGTCTTTTTTTTTTTTTTTTCAAGATTAGACTCTGATTTATTGAGGCATTTGTTTGATGCCACATTGAGTGGCCCAGGCTTTGTGTAGGGGTTGAGGTTAAAGCAGGAAGAAGGGTGGTGAGAGGCAGGGGTACCAGGATTAGGTTGGAATACCTGGGGGTGCTCTGAGGCTCCCCAAGTTTCCCTGGTCTTGGCCGGCTGTGCTGCTGGCCTGAGCATCTGATGGGCCTGCAAGGGTGGTTCAGGGGCTAGGGCAGGGACTTTGGAGTCACGCTGTTGGTTTTGAATCCAGACTCCTACACTTGGTAGCTGTGAACTCTCCATGCCTCAGGGACCTGCAGAACTGAGCTCTGTCTGAGCCAGGTTCCATCCAGGCACTGCGGATCCATCCAGAGGGGCACTGCCTCAGGTTGCTCACTATTCACTGCCTTCTCAAGCAGACCCTTGTCTCCTTCTAGGCCCTCACAATCCAGTGGAGGAGACGAAAATCATCTGCCTCTGTCCCTCTGGGCACGCCTCATGCCAGGTTGCATCTGTGGACAGGGGCCATGCTCCTGGGCTTCGAAAGTTGGAGAAAGCTGCCAGGCTCAGGTGGGTACATCACAGCAGCTGCTGCCCTCTGGACATAGTGACAAAAGAACACTCTGGGCCTGGAGCCCTGGTCTGGGGCATTGGGCAAGGCTGTTGCACTTCTCTGAGCCCATTTCCCCATCTGGAAAGTGTGCTGATTGTATCTCCCTGTGGGCAGTGAGGGCTCAGTGTTAGTTTGAGAGCCAGCATCTGGGGCTTGGGCTGTAATTCCCCGTCAGCCGCATAGCTGCAGGGAACCAGGGACTTTGTTGGGATTACCCTAGGCATCAGTCTAGCTTCCTGCCCCTGGCTTGGGCTCAGCACCTGAAGTAGTCTAGGGGGTAGGTGGTCCTGGTGGGGGCTGGGGCTTTTCGCCAGACTGAGGTCACACCCAGAGCCAGAAATCTTGGTGCCTGCTCTGGGCAAAGGTGCCAGCCTGTGCGACAAGAGTGAAACTCCGTCTCCAAAACAAAAACAAAAACCCTTGCATCATTTCAAGGGGCTCACACCTCCCTAAGGGCCTGGTAATTGGCTGGCTCTGGCCTGCATCTGGCCCCGAGGGTGTAGGTAACTCCCCACCTTACCTGGTTTCTTCCTGCCAGGGCCAATCTTCAGACCTCAGGACTTTGCAGCCTATCCCACCTCCCCTCTGTCCAGCCTTGAGCCCTTGTGGGCCCAGCACTTTTTCCAGGCTGTCTCCTGGTTGTCCTTCTGCCTCGAGGCCTGGCTCATGCTGCACCCCCTCCCTCTCACCAAGACCCACAAGGACCACTCCACACCCAGCTCAGCCCCATCCCCTCAGAGAGTCCTTTCTCTTTCCTCAGGTGGCCAGGTGCCTATCTTGGTGTGAGGCCCTTCACTGTATCTGGGAATGCCTACTGGTGACCTCGGTGACAGAGACCAAGGCATTTACCTGATATGAGTGTCTTGGTTCACTGTCTACATGGCTAGGGAGGGAGTCAATAATAGGCTTTTCACTTGCTGCAAGGGCCAGTTCTCCTGGCCCCATGGCTCTAGGGATGGAGGATGCTGCAGGAGATGCACCGCTCACTTCCCAGCTGAGGACTGTGGGTCATCTCAGGACGATTTCACAGTCCCCACATGCCCCACCCCCTCAGCTCTGCAAATACCAAGTAGTGCAGCCTGCCTAGGGGATGATGGGCTCGAGAGTGCCCAGGTAGTGCCCAGAGTGCCCTTGGCAGGCCTCTCACCTAGCTGCTTCCACAGCTGTGTAGCAAGAGTTCTAACCTTTTTTGACCCTGAAGCCTGCTGAGAATAAGAGCTGTGGACTGTTTTCCCAGAAAGGCATGTTCATGCTCTCCACACAAAACCTTTCATCGTGGCCAAGCACAGTGGCTCATGTAATCCCAGAACTTTGGGAGGTGGAGCCAGTCGGATCACCTGAGGTCAGGAGTTCAAGACCAGCCTGCCCAACATGGCAAAACCCTATCTCTACTAAAAATACAAAAAATTAGCCAGGCGTGGTGGCAGCCACCTGTAATCCCAGCTACTCCGGCAGCTGAGACAGGAGAATCACTTGAACCCGGGAGGCGCAGGTTATAGTGTGGTGAGATCACGCCACTGCACTCCAGCCTGGGCGACAGGAGCGAAACTCTGTCTCAAAAAAACAAAACAAAACAAAACCTTGCATCCTTTCAGAGGGCTCACACCTCCCTAAGGGCCCAGTAATTAAACCCCCTGGGCCTGAGGGTGAGAAACTTTGTCTCAGTTTTCCCCGAGTGATCAGCCCAGGGGTAAGGAAGGAGAAGCCAGAAAGCAGGACCCATGAGAAGGGCCCCCTCCTGGAGTTTGAGGCCCACTCCCTCCTGCCCCTGCCTCTCCTCTGTCCAGGACTCCTCCCTGCTGTGCCCCACTCCTGGGGCTATAACCATGGGGAGCTGTGGTTTTCTACAGGCCCCTGGGCACAAAGTAGGCAGGCTCACCTGGAGGTGATCAGAGTAACATGGCAGGAAGTGAGGGGGAAAGCCGCCCTGGAACTGTGCCTCTCTGCCCCCGATGTCACTGGCGTGCACTCCTCCCTCCCCTCACTCAGGCAGTGGCATGAGTTCCATGTGAGCACTGTCCTGCTCCCTCTGCTGCCTCTTTTTTTCCTTGGGGCTACCATAACACTTTCCCTTCCCCAGCCCTGCCAACCTGGTGGGACATTGGGCTTCCCTCTTACAGGGTCCTGGGGACAGGCCCATCCTTTATCATACCCACAGAGAGACCCTTTTTTTCTTCAGGACCTGGGGAGCAGCCAGGTTCCATGAGTTAAATGCAGATCTGAACCAAGCTGGGATTGAGGTACACACTCTCCTCTACTGAAAAGTAGCTAGGGATTCCAACTAGGTAAGTAGGAGAGTGGGGCAGAGCCAGACCAGACAAAGACTGATCACCTGGAAAAAGCCTGCCATCAAAGATCTTGGCAAATGCTGGGTGCGGTGGCTCACTCCTGTAATCCCAGCACTTTGCGGGGCTGAGACAGGTGGACTACTTGAGGCAAGGAGTTCGAGTCAAGCCTAGGCAACATGGCAAAACCCCATCTCTACTAGAAATACAAAAATTAGCTAGGCATGCTACACTCCTGTAATCCCAGCTACTCAGGAGGCTGAGGCAGGAGAATCACTTGAACTGGGGAGGCAGAGGTCGAAGTGAGCCAAGATTGTGCCCCTGCACTCCAGTCTGGGAGACAGAGTGAAACTGGGCCTCAAAAAAAGAAAAGAATATGGCCTTGGCAGAGAGGGGCCAGCCCGGCAGTGCCTTTCCTTGGGTTTCTCCTGGGTAGGCCTCTGCCATGAGGAGGCGCTTCCTTCTGCCTGTCCGTGGCCCACAGCAATGGAATGTCTGCTTCTGGGGGTTGGGTGGGAGACTGCTGGCAGAACTGGAAACCTTCAGGTGGGGTTTTTTTGTTTTGTTTTGTTTTCGAGATGGAGTGTCGCTCTGTCACCCAGGCTGGAGTGCAGTGGTGGAATCTCAGTTCACTGCAACCTCCGCACCTGTGGGTTCAAACAGTTCTCCTGTCTCAGCCTCCTGAGTAGCTGAGATTACAGGCATGTGCCACCATGCCCGGCTAATTTTTGTATTTTTTGTATAGATGGCATTTCGCCATGTTGGCCAGGCTGGTCTCGAACTCCTGACCTCGAGTGATCCACCCACCTCAGCCTCCCAAAGTGCTGGGATGACAGGCATGAGCCACTGAGCCCAGCCCCTTCAGGGGGGTTTTGAGGCTTCACTACAATACCAGTTTCCTGTGGCTGCTGCAACAAATTACCACAAACTTAGTGACTTAAAACAACCAAAATGTATTCCCTTACAGGTCTGAAGGCCAGAATTCTCCAGTAAGTCCTGCTGAGTCAAGGTGGGAGCAGGGTTGGTGGCTTCCGAGGCTCTGCGGGAGAATCCGTTTCCTGGCCGTGGAGGTGGCCTGCTCTCCTCAGCTTGTGCTGCCCGTCTCAAAGGACTGGAGATTCCTGCTCTGTCACTACACCTCCCACCCTCTCCATCACCTGCTCTGCTCTTATAAGGATCCAGGTGAGTACATCAACCCCAAAAGCCAAAGACCCTTAACTTCATTATATCTGCAAAGCCCATTTTGCCATATAAGGTCATGTTCACCAGTTCCCGGGATTAGGATATGGGCATCTTGGGGGCATCAGCCCGCTACAGCTAGGCTGCAAAATGGTTACACCCTCCTGGTGTTTCAGTGATTGGGAGAAAAAGGGTTGGCATTTTTTGCTTAGGGGTCCCTCTTAAACTTGTATCTGTAAGGTCTGGGGTCCCACTTAACCTTGTGTTTTTGTTTTTGTTTTTTTGAGGTGGAGTCTTGCTCTATCATCCAGGCTGGCAGTGGCGTGGTCTTGGCTCACTGCAATGTCTGCCTCCTGGGTTCAAGTGATTCTCCTGCCTCAGCCTCCTGAGTAGCTGGGACTACAGGCGCCCGCCACCATGCCCTGCTGTTTTGTATTTTTGGTAGGGACGGGGTGGGGGTCGGGCTAGGGAGGGGGGGTTTTGGCTATGTTGCCCTGAGCTCAAAGCGATCCGCCTGCCTCTGCTGCCAAAGTGTTGGGATTCCAGGCCTGCACCACTGCACCTGGCTGCTGTAAAGTCTTATTTCACACAGCTGACACATGTTTTAGGAAGTTTGCTAAAAGCCCCCTGGAGACCTCCTCATTGTGACCTCCCTGTTGTTGTGTTTAATTTGATTGAACTTTTCTGCCCTCCTGCTTTTCAGCTTCTCTAATAGTCTCCCATTAAATCAATTCTAAGAACCACCAAAAAAGGAAAATTTTTTTTTTGAAAGCAGTAAAATGACATGGACTGTTAGAATGTAAAGTATATGAAATAAGTCATTATATGTTAGTGCTGCTCTGACATAGGGACGCATTATTGAGAATCAACTTTTGCTTGATTTTCAGAGAAATGGAATAATCGTGTTGCTGATCTACGTAAACAAATTCAAGAATTGTCTGAAAGAAAATATGGTATGTCTAAACTGGAAAAGTCCTGTAATCTTATGTTCATGGGCATTTGCACAATGGAGTTACTGTTCATCATGGGGGTACCATGGACAAGCCCAGGGCTGCCGGCGAGTCATGCCATCCTTACACGTTTCTCCTTGTAAGGTGGTTTGTAGTGTCTACACACTTTGTTTCTAGATTGCTGCAAAGCTGAGGAAATGTTGTATTTCTTTAATTATTAGTTAGCATTTCTTTTAAACTTTCAGTATGGAGATTGGAAATTTATTTACATATTTATTGCAAAGCCCTGGATCTTAGGGATTTCATTGAATTATTTATTTATTTTTTTTGAGACGGAGCCTCACTCTGTCACCCAGGCTGGAGTGCAGTGGCACGATCTCGGCTCACTGCAACCTCCACCTCCCGGGTTCAAGCAGTTCTCTGCCTCAGCCTCCCGAGCAGCTGGGATTACAGGCGCCAGCCACCGCGCCTGGCTGATTTTTGTATTTTTGGTAGAGACAGGGTTTCATGATCTTGGCTAGGCTGGTCTTGAACTGCTGACCTCCTGATCCACTCACCTCAGCCTCCCAAAGTGCTGGGATTACAGGTGTGAGCCGCCATGCCTGGCCAAATGTTTTGTTTTTAAATGAATTGTTTCTCTTAGTCTGCTTTGTTAAATTTGGAATTCATCTGGGCGCAGTGGCTCACACCTGTAATCCCAGCACTTTGGGAGGCCAAGGCAGGCAGATATCTAGGTCGGGAGTTCGAGGCTAGCCTGACCAACATGGAGAAACCCCGTCTCTACTGAAAATACAAAATTAGACGAGCGTGGTGGTGCATGTCTGTAATCCCAGCTATTCGGAAGGCCAAGGCAGGAGAATCACTTGAACCCAGGAGGCAGAGGTTGCGGTGAGCCGAGGTTGCACCATTGCACTCTAGCCTGGGCAAAAAGAGCAAAACTCCATCTCAAAATAAATAAATAAATAAAATGTTCAGTACTCACCAAGATGCCCCTGTTGTCTCTACTTTTATCTTGATGCATCACTGAATTGATGTTAGATTTCAAATTCATCATTGCCCTTATACTATTCTATGCTGAAGCCACCTTTATATAATGATGAAAGAAATTAGCGATTTGTTATTATCCTCTCTGTTGGTATACATCAAATGCTCACCTAAAAAGAGCAACAACCAGTGGAAAACACATGATGTTTTTATTTGGATGACTACTTGTAACCTACTAGCAAACTATAAAATTGTATGATATGCAGAATTTTAACTGAATTGCTTTAAGTGGACATTTAAACATGATAAACCATATTGATGGTATTTACGTTAATATACTTAAAATGAACATTTTTCTTCATCATGAGTAATATAACCTACTCCTCAATGAAAACCTAGCATTAAATTTGCTAATGAATTCAATAACATTTCCATAATATTTTTAGTTACATGCTTAAGGTTCTCTTAGTGTTTCTCCCACTTTTTAATAGCTTATGCCTTTTTCGCCTTTGGTTTTTTTTTGGTTGATTTTAAAACAACAATCTCACAACATGTGACACCTGGAAACACTGTAACCTAGTGGTAAGACCATAGGCCCTGGGGACACAGGCTGGCCATGTCTCCTCTCCTGTCTGAGCTTTAGTATCCTCTTTTGCGGTGATGAGAACTGAAGATCTGTCCCGAAGATTTCATAAGATAGTAAAGTGCTTCGCATAATACCAGACATATAAATACACAGTAAATGCTTCCTCCTTATATTTTTATTGATTAATTGATTGAGACAGAATCTTGCTCTTTTGCCCAGGCTGGAATGCAGTGGCGTGATCGTGGTTTCTGCAACCTCCACCTCCTGGGTTCAGGCAATTCTCCTGCCTCAGCCTCGCGAGTAGCTGGGATTACAGGTGCCTGCCACCATGCCCAGCTAATTATTGTATTTTTAGTACAGATGGGGTTTTACCATGTTGGCCAGGCTGGTCTCGAACTCCCAACCTCATGATCTGCCTGCCTCGGCCTCCCAAACTGCTGGGATTACAGATGTGAGCCACTGTGCCCAGCCTGTCTTTTCTCTTCACACCCACAGTTCATGATGAAATATTAAATATGTACTAGTGGATATTACTTTGCTGAATATTGCCTAGTGAATATTAAGTATTCTCACCTTTCAGACATGAACTTATGAATTCAACAGGTGAAGATTTACAACTTGATAAATCAGCTTTGTGAGGTACATCTTCAGTCTTAAGTCAGATTAGAAGATTATGTGAAGTAATTAACACTTAACATTGATTTAATGGTAGCTTCCACATGAAATAGTATGCCTCTAAGTATTAATTATGTCCTAGGACAGGAGAATTCATGTTGTCAAAATTCTCATACTCTCTAGAACAATGAACTCATTTTCTTTTTATTAGTAGATATTGCATTTATGGGTAGACAAAACTGAAAGAACACTATTTGTTCTACCTTTGAGATGCAAGATTCATCTGGCATAATGCATTGAACAGGTTATTATTGAAGTCTACACCAGTCAACTGAATAAGCATTCATCAAATGTCCATGATATGCAGGACATAAGTTTTCTTTTAGAGTATGGAACCATGCATATTATCTTTTAATTAGATGATTTAGTTAGATATGTTTTTAAAGAAATAGAAATATAATTGATTTTCTTGTTTTGGCTCTGGAGTGGAGTGGGGATGAAACAGAATGGATTCACACTGTTTAGATTTACTAAAATGGAAGGATTGCAGCAAGATCATATCTGTAGTCTCCCCGTAGCAAATGTCACCTGCTAGCTGTTTTTTTTTTTTGTTGGTTTTTTTTTTTTTGGTAAGTTGAAGTTTTGTTCTGTCGCTCACGCTGGAGTGCAGTGGTATGATCTCAGCTCATGGCAAGCTCACCTCCTGGGTTCAAGCAATTCTCCCTGCCTCGGCCTCCTAAGTAGCTGGGATTACAGGCCTCTGCCACCACGCCTGCCTAATTTTTGTATTTGTAGTAGAGTTGGGGTTTCACCATGTTGGCCAGGCTGGCCTCGAACTCCTGACTTCAGGAGATTGACCAGCCTCAGCCTCCCAAAGTGCTGGGATTATGGGTGTGAGTCACTGCACTTGGATTTAATGGGATATTTCACTACAGACTTTGGTAAACAGAATATTAGCATTTTTGGTGTTCTTTTTATTTTACTCATACTATTTTTCTTTGGACTCAATCACAATAACAGAATTAAAGATCAAAGCGTAAAAGTTAAAGAGCAGTACAGATTCAATAATTATTCTTTTCTACATACTGTGTTTAAATGATATCCCTTTTTCTTTTTGTTCTTATAGCTCGAGCTGTAAAAGCCAAAGATCCGGTGATGATCCCATACCCTTTTTTCCAGTCTCACGTTGAAGATTTTTATGTAGAAGGCCTTCCCAAAGGAATTTTTTTTTTTTTTTTTTTTTTTTTTTTTTTTTGTTTGAGATGGAGTTTTCACTCTTAACGCCCAGGCTGGGGTGCAATGGCGCAACCTTGCTGGTCACTGCAACCTCTGCCTCCTGGGTTCAAGAAATTCTCCTGCCTTAGCCTCCCAAGTCGCTGGGATTACAGGTGCCCACCACCACACCAGGCTAATTTTTGTATTTTTAGTGGAGATGGAGTTTCACCATGTTGGCCAGGCCAGTCTCAAACTCCTGACATCAAGTGATCTTCCCGCCTCGGCCTCCCAGAGTGCTGAGATGACAGATGTGAACCCATGCCTGGCCAGGAATTTTGTTTTTTAGAAAGGCTTTCTACTAATGGAATTCCTGGCCTTGAGAGGATATTACTTTCGAAGGAAAGGATTTTTCTGTTATTTAAAGGTCAGATTCTTAGATTCTTATTGGACTATTATCTCTGTTATGAGTAATCCATCTTTAGTCATTCACCACTAGGGTTGTATTTAATTAAGTCTGAGTTATTTTATGGTGGTTTTGTTTTGTTTGTTTTGTTTTTACCGAATTTTGTTCTCATTGCCCTGGCTTGAGGGCAATGGCGTGATCTCAGGTCACCACATTCTCTGCCTTCCCGGTTCAAGCAATTCTCCTGCCTCAGCCTCCTGAGTAGCTGGATTTACAGGCATGCGCCACCATGCCTGGCTAAGTTTTTGTATTTTTAGTAGAGATGGTGTTTCACCATGTTGACCAGGCTGGTCTAGAACTCCTGACCTTGGGTGATCCACCCGCCTCGGCCTCCCAAAGTGCTGGGATTACAGGCATGAGCCACCACGCCCGGCCTGGGCCTGCTTCTTTCTCTTTTTCTTTTTTTTCATTAGCAGCTTAAAATTGGTGCCTTATTCAGACACAAGCAAAAGGACATTAGCCCAGCTTTGGAAATAGATGTGAGCCCATATATGATTTTCCTAGTTTCTCCTCCCCCTTTGCTTTTTGCTCTCTTGTTAGTATGTTAATTGTTTTCACTCTCTGAATCTTTTTTCCCCATTTCTTTGGCAGACATTTTTACTTGTCTTGGAAGAGTAGGTGAAGAGCTGTTTTTAGGACTCTTTGAAAGGGTACAGTATGGGTGACAGTCTTGGCTAATGGTAACATCCAGGGAGCTGGGGTCAGCGTGAGCTGGAATCAGTTCAAATTAGCAAAGCACTGGCACTCGGTGGCAGGAATACAAGTGACTGCAAAGTGTTAAACACATCTGGAAAGGGATACTGACATCATCCTCAGAATCTGTGGGGAGTTCACATAGCCAGTTAAGACCCATTCCTCTTTGGCCCTATAAAGATTCTTTAAAGAATAATACCCTTAGTGGTTTTCTAGCCAGCTTGCCTGCTCATTTATCTTTGAGGACGACATGCCTTGTGGAGCTCCACAGGCCCCAGAGGGGTATGGATTCTGCATTTGAAAGTGCTGGAGCTGAGAGACTGGGTCTTGGTGGACCACAAGAGGTCTGTTTCTCCTCTACTTATTGTTCCTTTTTTTCCCAGCAGCTGGCATTGCTGTTTAAATGGGTTGTTCTTTGCTGTTTTAAGTTGTTTCATAGTGTTGTGTCAGGATTTGGGTTTTCTGAATACTTTCCAAGCTGGTGACTTGAGTGGTGGTTAGGGAGGAGCTGTTTTAGGGCTGTTCCGGAGCTATAGAGGTCAGGTGTCTAGATACTCCCAGCTTGTCTGTTGAGGAAAATGCTGTTCTCATTGTGCTGTCTTTGGTGGTGCTGTGTGTGGCTCTTTAGATGTGGTTGGAGGTGAGCTGGGGGAGTTAATGAGATCTTTTTTAGGTGCTTTTGATAAAGTAGCCTGCACTACAGGATTCATTGTGCCTTTTTCCCTTAACCTGTGCATTTCTGTCTGCTAGCTTTCTCTGTCTTTCTCATGCCTTTGATTTTCCCAGCTCCTCTTGGTTGAATTAAGTGCTCTGCTATGGTTTAAATGTGTCCCCCAAAGTTTATGTGCTGGAAACTCAATCCTCAATGCAGCAGTTGGGGTGTGGGGCCTAATAAAATAGCCTTTATGAATGAGTTAATGTTGTTAATGTGGTAATAGATTAGTAATCACAGAGTGGGTGCATTATAAAACAGAATTCAGCCCCTTTTACCCTCTTGCTTTCTTGCACTCTCTTTTCCTTCTGCCTTCTGTAGTGGGATGGTGCAGCAAGAAGACCCTTACCAGATGCAGGCCCCTCAACCTTGGACTTCCTAACATCCAGAACTGTTAAGAAATAAAATTTATTCCTTTCCTTTCCTTTCCTTTTCTTCCTCCTTTCCCTTCTCCTCCCTTTTTTTCCCTTCCCCTCCCTCCCTCTCTCTCTCCCTCCCTCCTTCCCTCCCTTCCTCCTTCCCTCTTTCCCTCTTTCCCTTCCTTCCTTTCCTTCCTTCTCTTCCTTCCTTTCCTTCCCTCCTTCCCTCCTTCCTTCCTTTTTTCCTTTTTATAAATTATGCAGTCTGTGGTATTCTTTTATAGAAGCATGAAATGGACAAAGACAGACTCCATTTTCAAGAGCAAGCACTTTTGTAGTTTCTGAGCGAATTATGACTGCAAAGGAAGTTCTATAGATAGCCTCAGATCCACTACCTAGGAAGCATGCTACCAAGGAGACCTAGGATCTAGGATTTGATCAAGTGCTGGGCAACATGATACGGCTGCAATTTAGCACCTCTGTATATACCTCCAGTTGGCTCAGCCCATCAGGGCTAAAACTACCCCTCATATCCTAGTGTCTCTTGTAGGCAGAAGCCTTGCCTAAACCCTAAGCTGCTTGGCTCACATTCTATCATGTGCTTTTTTTGTAGGGGGTTCAAATACACACAAAAGAAATATGTTGAACCTCCATGCACCCAACCCGCAGATTAAGCAGTTACCTCCATTTTTCCAGATTTGTTTCATCTGCTTCAATCTCCCTAAAAATTTATGTTTGTACAGGAAAAACTGAATAAATGGCTAATTCTCCACCCTACCTCTCATCTTAAGTCACTTTTCAGAGTAGTGAGTTAGTGACCTAGTAACCTTCCCTCTAATGACCAGTAGTTTTTTTTCTGAATACCATTATAAACTCATAGATTATTGTTTGCATTTGATGTATTTCAGGCCATTGCAGTCTTTATTGTTTTGGATGCTTACATTGTCTCATCTAGGTTAATAATTATCTCTTCAAGTTGACTTTCATGTCTTTTTGATGTGATCCTGTTGGACTTTGATGGCTTCCTTGCTTTCTGGCAAAAAAGATGTTCCAGGATCAATATACTGCACCATACATGGAGTCAGCCATTTCTCTAGGGAACCTTGATTCCTTTTAGTAGAGAACACAGTTTGAGGTCTTGGACTGAATGACTTTTGTGAACCTCCTCTCCTGAGACTACAGCCTGCATCCCTGCATATAGCCCGTTTGGAGCTCTTGCTGGGCACCAACAGGTCTCCTAAAACTGCTATATAGTTCTGCCTCACTCTTACAAAGATTCATCTCTTGAGAGTTTTATGCTCTACCCCCAGATGTGGTCTTTCTGGTTCTGAAGCTTTTGCTTCAGTCACCCTGAATTTTGCCAGCCCTATGCATGCTATACCTTGGATTGCCAACTTGCCCTCACTGAAGCCAGTTTCTCTGGTTAGAATCGTTGCCCCAACCCATGCCTAATACTCTAGTAAACAAGGTTCTACCTGGGCTTAGGTTAACTTTTGCTCCTTTGGGCCCTGTGTTCTACCAGCATTCCATTTATCTGAAACTCTCCCTCACCTTAAGAACTTATCTGTTCTTTAATGATTTACTGCTGCTTCCTGGGTTCGAAAGAACCCAGTTCAGGAGTTTCTGTTTTAGTTTGAGATCTTATAGGCCTGTCTCATCAGGTTGGTGTCAGCCCAGCTAGGATTAGGCAGAATTGGGTGGGGGCTGTAGTGCATTTTTGGCACAGCATGTACCTATCTGACTAATTCTCCGTCTTTTCTTTCTTGTTGCAATTCATGGGTCTTAGCATCTTCTGAATGGTATTTAGTAGGTCATCCTGTTGATTTCCTGCTAGGGAGTAGCATACTCTGGCTCTGTACCATTGGCCAAGGGAGTTAAGGATAGATGAAGGGCTGCAGTTTTGTTAAATGGAACAACATGAAGTGATGGCATTGTAAAAAAAAAAAAAAAAAAAAAAAAAAGGCTTGGCAGCAGGGCCCATTTGAATGGTTGGTCCTTGGCTCCTGTGTTGATATAGGCAGATCCTTGATGGGAATTTGGAATGATCCCAAATATGGTATTGGTACATCAAGTCATCCTCAAGGTTGTGTGTGTAACAGTCTTGAATGATGTTTTGTCAGTCTTTGGAGATTCTCTGTATAGGGTTTAATCATTTAGTTATTTCAGTTGAGCCTGTTTAGTTTCTTTGCAAGGAGATAAGAAATGTGAAAGAGATGCAGACATTAAGGAAAAAAGTCAGGAGCCTTGTTTCCCCACCCTCTGCTTGGGTTCTGGAACTGGACTCATAGGTGAGTAGTGAAGAGCTGGGCCCAAGCACATTAATCCTAGATCTAGCTCTGCTTTGCGCTCGCTCCAGTTCTTGTATCAAATTCACTTCAAGCCACCCAGAGTAGTATGTAGAGGAGTCATTCAGGACCGTGCTTATACTTCATTGTATCAAATGGGAGATCCAGTAATTTATAGCCTATTATTTCTGGAGCCTGGAGATGGCTCTGCATAAGGTTTGCTGAAGCAAATTTTATTACATTAGAAGAGAACCTAGCTGGCTGCGTCCTACACTGGAAGCTTTTAGATGCTAATAAGGAGGTCATGTAAAGGTCACAGAATGACTCTGGAATCCATTCCCCGCCAAGAAAGAATAATGACAATTCTATGTTGGCCTCTTTTCATTTCCCTTTGATTTTGAGTAATAAATTCTCTCCTCACTTCCCAGCTGAACGGTTTGGGAGTCTGTATTCCCTTGAAAGACTTTGGTCACATACCCATCAGATTAAATCAGGTGAAAACTCTTTGGCCTTCATGAATGTTGAAGGATTTCAAAGGGCTAATGGAAATTCTTCTAGAAGTAACTGCAACCTCCGCCTTCCAGGGTCAAGCGATTTTCCTGCCTCAGCCTCCCGAGTAGCTGGGATTACAGGCGTCCACCACTATGCTCAACTAATTTTTGTATTTTTAGTAGAGATGGGGTTTCACCATGTCGGCCAGGCTGGTCTAGAACTTTTGACCTCAGGTGATCCGCCTGCCTCAGCCTCCCAAAGTGTTGGGATTACAGGTGTGATCCACCGTGCCCAGTTAAACTTCAGTTTTTCATGTTCCATGCATAGGGCAGGGTCTTAGGGAGTGATTCATTCTAGCAGAACTCCCTGGATTTTAAGGCAGGTGTTCCATTTATTAATTGACAAAGGAGGCATATTTCTCCCCTGGTAACCCAAAGATTTAGGTCGTTTTCCCAGAGACTCCATTTCCACTGTGAGGGTTCTTGGAAAACTAAGCAGAGGATGAGGAAAAGTCTGTGAACAAGCTTGCTGGTTTCTCCCTGTCCTACAAAAGAGCATACGTCTTCTGTAACCCAGAAGGCCCTTTTGATTAGTCAAGGCTGGGCAGACTGAGATTAGGGGGGTGTGTGTGTGTGTGTGTGTGTTTGTGTGTCTGTCTTGAGACAGGGTCTCACTCTGTCACCCAGGCTGGAGTGCAGTGGTGAGATCAGAGCTCACTGCAGCTTCCACTTCCTGGGCTCAAGCGATCCTCCTATTTCAGCCTCCAGAGTAGCTGGGACTATACGAATGTTTTACCGCACCCAGTTCATTTTCTAATTTTTTGTAGAGATGAGGTTTCACCGTGTTGCTCAGGCTGGTCTTGAACTCCTGGCCTCACGGGATCCTCCTGCCTTAGTCTCCCAGTGGGCTGGGATTATAGGTATGAGCCACCTCACCTGACCTGCAACGATTTTTCAACAATGTAATTTCTCTTTTACAGAACCACCTAAGCTGAAGATTCCCTTGAGAACAAGTACTGTCCTGTGGTTTCATGACCTTTCTTCCATTTGTGGTTCTTGTGAAGTGGAATTTAAATGACATCTTATCAAGATGGATAAACCCTAGTTTCCCAGTGCTGGAATATAGAAAATGATGGACAAGTAAATCCCACTCAGCACCCATAGTCCAGGCATGGGGACCTCAACACACCTGAGCCCCAGACATCACCTTTCATTGTGAGTAGCTCTGAAATGACACTTCTGCTGTTCCCAATTCCAGCATTAATTGAATTAGATAGTTATTTTATGAAGAATTTTCATATGCCACAATCCTGACCATATCTTCAAGTGAACAGAAAAATTCTATTAAAAAGTCAACCTTCTGTCTCACTCTGTTGCCCAGACTGGAGTGCGGTGGTGCAATTACGGCTCACTGCAGCCTCAACCTCCTGGGCTCAAGCAATCCTCCTGCCTCAGCCTCACAAGTAGCTGGGACTACAGGTGCTTGTCACCACACCTCACTAATTTTCCCATTTGTGTTATATGTGGATTCCACAGGACTGACTTCGAAAACTTGAGTATGCGTGGATTTTGGTATACACAGAAATGGGAGAGCTGGAACTAATCCCCCCATATACCAAGGGACTAATTGTATCTGTTTTTACAATTATACTGTAGGAGACATTATGTTCCATGACAATGGTAATTTTTAATGACAATTTTTAATTGAGTGAAATTACCATAAAAATAATAATAGCAGCTAATATTTACTGAGCTGTTACTAGGTGCCTATAAATAGCATAGATTTTTAAATTCTCCATAATTCTTCCTTATTTCACTTAACCACTCTATCTTAAATTACTCATGCTTGCCTCAGTAGCACACATACTTAAGTTGGAACAATAGAGAGATTGGCATGGCCTCTGTGAAAGAATGACATGCAAATTTGTGAAGCATTCCATATTTTTTAAAAAAAGAAAAAAATTACTCCCAGATTTTCACTGTGTTTGTGCATACGACCTTCTGTTTAAGTTGAATTATATCCAAAGATGAAATTTCCAGAAGTGAGATTAGTGTGAGTCACAGGGCATGAGCATTCTTATTACCCTTGATGTAAATTGCAAAGCTTTCAGGCATGGTGGCTGTCAGCCTGTAATTCCAGCACTTTGGGAGGCTGAGGTGGGAGGATTGCTTGAGGCCAGGAGTTGGAGGAGGCAGTATAATGAGTCACTGTCTGTATGATTTAAAAAAAATTTCCAAGCTTTATCCTGGAAGGCTTATATACATTTTAAACACCACTAATACTGCAAGAAAATGGCCATTTCACTGCACCTTCGCCCACACAGGTATTATAATTTAACAAGTTATTTTCTGTGTGATAAATGAAAGACCTCATATTATTACTTTTACTTTGTCACCCATTTTTTTTTTTTTTTTGAGACGCAGTCTCGCTCTGTCAACCAGGCTGGAGTGCAGTGGTGTGATCTCGGCTCACTGCAACCTCTGCCTCCCAGGTTCAAGTGATTCTCCTGCCTCAGCCTCCTGAGTAGCTGGGATTACAGGCACATGCCACCATGCCCAGCTAATTTTTGTATTTTTAGTAGAAACGGGGTTTCACCATGTTGATCAGGCTGGTCTCGAACTCCTGACCTCGTGATCTACCTGCCTCGGCCTCCCAAAGTGCTTGATTACAGCTGTGAGCCATGCGCCCAGCCTATTTGTCACATATTTTATCTTTCCTTATGTTAGCTTATTAGCTTTATTTCTTTATTGTCCTTTTTTTTTTGAGATGAAGTCTCGCTCTGTCTCCTAGGCCTGAGTGTAGTGGCACAGTCTCAACTCACTGCAGCCTTGACCTCCTAGGCTCAGGTGATCCTTCCACCTCAGTAGTTGGGACTATAGGTACATGCCACTATGCCTGGCCAATTATTTTTATTTTTTTATTTTTACTAGAGACGAGGTCTTGCTTTGTTTCTTAGGCTGGTCTGGAACTCCTGGCCTCAAGCAATCCCCCCACCACCCCCTCCCAAAGTACTGGTATTATAAGCATGAGCCACCATGCCTGGGGTATCTGTGTCTTTTCCATTTATTTATAGAGTTACTTTGTCTTTTACTAATTCAATGATCTGTTTAATCTTTTATTAAATTAGAAAAATAGTAAATACTTTTAAATAAGTGAAAAATTTCCTTCACTCTTTAGACCCATAATCTTATCTCAGGAAATAATTGCTATTGAGAAAATGGGCCATATCCTTCAAGATACGTACATGGTGATTGAACATCACTTCACATTTTCATATTTCGTGGACAGTTGTGCCAATAGCTATTGATCTATCTTAATCCTTTTCATGGTTGCATAATATTTTATTATATGGGTGTATCACAATTTACCAGTACCAGTCAACTGCTGGAGGCATTTAGGCTCCTTCTAATATTTGCTTTGAGCTCTTTATATAATTAAAAATTAACCCCCTCAGCCGGGTGTGGCAGCTCATACCTGTAATCCAAGCACTTTGGAAGGCTGAGGTGAGAGAACTGCCTGAGTGTGGGAGATCACCACCAACCTGGTCAACATAGCGACACTTTGTCTCTACTAAAAATTAAAAAAAAAAAAATGAGCTACACGTTGCAGTGCACACCTGTAGTCCCAGCTACTGGGGAGGCTAAGACTGGAGGATCACTTGAGTCTAGAAGGTTGAGGCTGCAGTAAGCTATGATCACACCATTGCACTTTAGCTTTGCTAAGAGCAAGACTGCATTTCTTAAACAAAATAAAAATTAGATGGGAATATTGCTCAAGCCCTGGAGGTTGAGGCTGCAGTTAACTGTGATTTCACCACTGCAGTCCAGCCTAGGTGATAGAGCAAGACCCTTTCTCTAAAAATAAAATAAAATAAAAATTAATCTTCTATCATATTTCCCAGTAACACCTTCCCTCCTACGTTTCTCCTAGAAGCCCTTAAATTTTGTTTTCCACATACCATTTAAAACTTCTAAGTGCTGATGTCTGTCTGTGTCATCCCTCTTTTTTTTTTTTTTTTTTAGAATGTCTTTTTGTCACTTCTAGCTGGACCTACCATGAAAGACTTCTGAATCCAGGAAGAGAGACTGACTGGGCAACATGTTATTCAGGTACAAAAAGACTTGGACTGTAACTCAAAAATGATCAAATAATAGTGCATGCATCAAGTGCAATGGGAAGCTCTTCTGGAGAGGGAGAGAAGCTTCCAGTTAAGGTGACATTGAAGCCAAGTCCTGTAAGATGAGGAAGAGTTGTATGAGAGTAGGGAGGGGAGGGAAGGGGGAGGTGGAGGGATGGGGATTGGGCTGGGATGGGATGGAGTGAGCTGCCCAGGCAGGGAAACCAGCACTATACAGACCTGAACAATGAAGATGGCACATTTTGTTCAGGGAATGGTGAATTAAGTGTGGCAGGAATGCTTTGGAGAGACGGTCATTTGCTTGTATGGAATTTTGCCCAAGAGACCTCATTACAGTTTCTAATTTTTTGATGTTATCAT
This sequence comes from Pongo pygmaeus, assembly GCF_028885625.2. Taxonomy (NCBI): domain Eukaryota; kingdom Metazoa; phylum Chordata; class Mammalia; order Primates; family Hominidae; genus Pongo; species Pongo pygmaeus. The sequence goes on from NC_085930.1 coordinate 205,840,089, forward strand.
GCATCACTGCCCTTGTCAGATAGTATCATGATCACAATAACATCAAGCATAATATTTCATTGATTCTCACAAAAACAGGTGGGTGCCACAGTTATCCCCATTATGTGCACAAAATGATGAAGACTTGGGGTTAATGAGCGATTTGCCCAAGCTCACCTGAATATTAAGACTGAGTCAAATGTTAGTCTGGTCTGACTTTAATGCTTGCCTTGTTCATGAGCACCATCCATTGCCTCTCCTATGCAGTTAAGCAGGTAGACAGGTGAGAGAAGAGCCTGTGTGATATCGGGGGAAATTCACCCCTGATATTTCATGTAGGTTCTTTTCTATTTTCCCTGAGTGTCAGCCGGTCTGAGAAATAAAGGGAAAGAGTACAAAAGAGAGAAATTTTAAAGCTGGGTGTCCAGGGGAGACATCACATGTCGGCAGGTTCCGTCATGCCCCCCAAGCCGCAAAACCAACAAGTTTTTATTAGTGATTTTCAAAAGGGGAGGGAGTGTACGAATAGGGTTTGGGTCACAGAGATCACATGCTTCACAAGGTAATAAAATATCACAAGGCAAATGGAGGCAGGGCAAGATCACAGGACCACAGGACTGGGGCAAAATTAAAATTGCTAATCAAGTTTCGGGCACGCATTGTCATTGATAACATCTTATCAGGAGAAAGGGTTTGAGAGCAGACAACCCATCTGACCAAAATTTATTAGGTGGGAATTTCCTCGTCTTGATAAGTCTGGGAGCGCCACACGAGCCCGGGGCTTATTTCATCCCTTATCTATGACTGTAAAAGACAGCCGTCCCCAAAGCGGCCATTTCGGAGGCCTCCCCTTAGGGATGCATTCTCTTTCTCAGGGATGTTCTTTCCTGAGAAAAAGAATTCAGCAATATTTCTCCTATTTGCTTTTGAAAGAAGAGAAATATGGCTCTGTTCCACCCGGCCCACAGGCAGCCAGAGTTTAAGGTTATCTCCCTTGTTCCCTGAAATTGCTGTTATCCTGTTCTTTTTTCAAGGTGCCCAGGTTTCATATTGTTTAAACAACTTGTGCAGTTTATGCAATTATCACAGGGTCCTGCGGGGACATTCATCCTCAGCTTACGAAGATGACCGGATTAAGAGATTAAAGTAAAGACAGGCATAGGAAATCACAAGGGTATTGATTGGGGAAGTGATAAGTGTCCATGAAATCTTCACAATTTATCTTCAGAGATTGCAGTAAAGACAGGCGTAAGAAATTATAGAATTATTAATTTGGGGAACTAATAAATGTCCATGAAATCTTCACAATTTATGTTCTTCATCCGTGGCTTCAGCAGGTCCCTCCATTCGGGGTCCCTGACTTCCCACAACACGTTTCTCTCTACTCACAGACTTCTGACCAAATGTATGTGCAGAGTTTCTACACCGATTCTCCAACTCTCTGGATACCAACCGCATATCCCGCAATTGCATTCTGACACTACCTAGAGTTAGCGCAGAACCCACAGGTTAGGGGCTCAGTCCCACAAGACCACCCTCACTTCAGATGCCAGTTGCAAGTCCTAGGTTGTCACCTGTATTTTGACCAACCAGTTAGAAATCAGGGTTTCCCATGACCTTCTTCTTGAGTTTAATTATTTACTAGGACAACTCACAGAACTTAGAAAAACAGGTTTTTTTCTTTTCTTTTTAAGAGACAGGGCCTCGCTCTGTTGTCCAGGCTGGTGTGCAGTGGTGCAATCATAGCTCATTGAAGCCTCAACCTCCAGGGCTCAAGTGATTCTCCTGCTTCAGCCTCTCACATAGCTGGAATTATAGGGTTCCCACCACCACATCTGGCTAATTTCTTTTATTTTTTGTATAGATGGGGTCTTCTTATGTTGCCCAGGCTGGTCTCAAATGCCTAGGCTCAGGTGATTCCACCCACCTCTGCCTCCCAAAGTGCTGGGATTACAGGCATGAGCCAGCGCATCTGGCCACCTTATTTTCTATTACTGGCCCAATGTAATGGCTCCATCTCAGGAACAGCCAATGAAAGAGATGCACAGGACAAGGTAAGTGGGGAGGGGCACAGAGCTTCCATGCTCTCTGTTGGGCACACTACCCTCCCAGGACCTCCTTGTGTTTAGCAACACAGAAGCTCTCCAAACCCTGCTGTTTGGGTTTTTATGGAGGCATGTTTGATAAAATCGTTGGCCATTGGTAGTTAAGTCAATTTCCAGTTCCTTTTGCCTCCTGGAGTTCAGCAGGTGAGGCTGAAAGTTCCAAGCCTCAAAAAATGTGGTTGGGGTCAGGTGCGGTGGCTCACTCCTGTAATGCTAGCAGTTTGGAAGGCTGAGGCACATGGACCACTTGAGGTCAGGAGTTTGAGACCAGCCTGACCAACATGGTGAAACCCCGTTTCTACTAAAAATAACAACAATTAGCTAGAAGTTGTGGCACATCCCTATAATTCCAGCTACTCGGGAGGCCGAGGCAGGAGAATTGCTTGAACCCGGGAGGTGGAGGTTGCAGTGAGCTGAGATTGTGCCATTGCACTCCAGCTTGGGCTACAAGAGCCAAACTCCATTTAAAAAAAAATGCGGTTGCTTTCTCTGGCAGCTAGCCCTCCTCCTGAAGCAGTCTAGGAGCTTGCAGCCACCGTGTTAGCTCAACAGCATCCCACATGCATTCTTACCATGCTGCAGATCTGAAAGACCTTAGAGGCCCTTGTGTCAGGAACCTGGGACTAAGACTAAATATCAAAACAGAAAATGCTGCTATTACCTCTGTCACAAAGGGCTTTTTAAGAGCTTTGGAAGCTCTGTGCCAGGAACCAGGGGCAGAGACCAAATGTATATTTCTTTTCTTATATTTGAGACAGAGTCTCACTCTGCCACTGAGGCTGGAGTGCAGTGATGTGATCATAGCTCACTGCAGCCTTGACCTCCTAGGCTAAAGCAATCCTCCCACGTTAGCCTCTCCAGTAACTGGAACTACAGGCATGCATCACCATGTCCAGCTGATTTTAATTTTAATTTTGTAAAGACAGGGTCTTCCTATTTTCCCCAGGCTGATCTCTAACTTGGCCTCAAGCAATCCTTCCTCTTTGGCCTCCCAAAATGTTGGGATTACAGATGGGAGCCCCCATACCTACCAATCACAAGGATCTTTATAAGAGAAGGAGGTAGGAGAGTCAGAATTAGAGAAAGTGATGTGGTAATGGAAGAAGAGGTCAGAGAGGGAGATTTGAAGATGCTGTACTTCTGGCCTTGAATATGGAGTCACGAGGTAAGTCAAGGAATGGGGGTGGCTTCTAGAAGCTGGAAAAGGCAAAGGAGCACATTCTGTCTAGAGCCTCCCCCAGAAGGAATGCAGCCCCTCTGACACCTTGACTTTAGCCTTAATAGACCTAGTTGGACTTCTGGCCCCCAGAACTGTAAGATGGTAGATTTGTGGTGTTTGAAGCCACTAAATGTAGGGTACTTTGTTGTAGCAACAACCAAAAATGAACGTGAAGCTGGGACCTCATGTTACAGTTGCTGACGCCTGTAATCCCAGAATTTTAGGAGGCTGAGGTAGGAGGATCGCTTAAGCCCAGGAGCTTAAGACCAGCCTGGGCAACATAATGAGACCTCATGTCTAAAAAAAATTTTTTTAAAAGGCCAGGCTCAGTGGCTCACATTTGTAATCCCAGCACTTTGGGAGGCCGAGGAGGGTGGATCACAAGGTCAGAAGTTCAAGACCAGCCTAGCCAAGATGGTGAAACCCCATCTCTACTAAAAATACAAACATTAGCCAGGTGTGGTGGTGGGTGCCTGTAATCCCAGCTACTCAGGAAGCTGAGGCAGAGAATCACTTGAACCCAAAAGGCAGACATTGCAGTGAGCTGACATCGCACCCTTACACTTCAGCCTGGGCGACCAAAACTCCATCTCAAAAAAAAAAAAAAAAAAAGCCAGGTGTTGTGGCATGCAGCTGTAGTCTCAGTTCCTAGGGAGGCTGAGGCGGGAGGATTGTTTAAGCCTGGGAGGTTGAAGTTGCTGTGAGCTGTGATTGCACCAGTGTACTCCAGCCTGGGCAATAAAGCAAGACCTTGTTTCAAAAAGAAAGAAAGCAATGAGCATGGTGGGAATGGGGACAGATGACAATGTTAAGTAGAGTGGTCAGGGTCGGCCTCATAAGTGAATATTGAGCAAAAGTTTGAAGCAGGTGATGGAGCTGGCCAAGGTGCTGAGGGAAGAGCATTGTAGGCTGAGTCAACAGGATCTTTATCCTGTTGGATAAAGGAGGAAACTCTCTGGTGTGTCTGAGGCTCTGGAAGGAGGCCAGTGGAGCAAAGAGATAGAGGGAGCAAAGTCAGCAAGGAGGCCAGGGAGTTACTGGGCTGGGATTGGTTCAGATCGTGTAAGCCCTGGGATGCTATTGCTGGGGCTTTGGCTTTTACTCTGACTAAAATGGGAACCACCGAGGGCTTCTGAGCAGAGAGGCGACATGGTCTGTCTCCTGATTTAAAAGCACGACCTGGCTGCCAAGTTGAGAAAGACTATGGGAAGATTTGGGTAGAAGCGTGGGGGCCAAGCTGTGGCAGCATCCCGGTGGGAGATGATAGTGATCCTGACCGGGTTCACGGTGGTGGTGAGAGATGGTCAGAGCATGGATACATGTTGAAGTCAGTCAGTAGGATTTCCTGACAGACTGGATGTGAGCTGTGAGAGAAGGCAGTGGCCAAGGTTGAGTTTGATTCTAATTGAATTATTAAGTAATTTTAAAAAACACTACTGCCTTTCCCAATCCTACCAAGTAAAGGATGCTAGATAAAAGAAATCTCAAGTCAGGCCAGGTGCAGTGGCTCACACCTATAGTTCCAACAGTTTGAGAGGCAGAGATGGGAGTATGTTTGAAGGCCATGAGTTTGAGAGCAGCCTGGGCAACATAGCAAGACCTCCTCTCTAAAAAAACAACAAAAAAATAAATTTAAAAAAATAAATATAGCCAGACATGATGGTATGTACCTATGGCCCCAGTTACTCATGTGGCTGAGATGGGCAGATCTCTTGATTCTAGGAGTTTGAGGCCAGCTTGGGCAACATAGCAAGACTTCTCTCTCTACAAAAATGAAAAAAAATGCCTGACATGGTGGTACTTTCCTGTATTCCCAGGTATGGGGGCAGCTGAGGCAGGAGCATCTCTTGAGCCCAGTTGGTCAAGGTTGCAGTGAGCTATGATTATACAACTGCACTCCATCCTGGGTGACAGAGTGGGACCCTGTCTCAAAATACAAATACACATGAAATCTCAAGTCAGACCAGTCCCTTCTAGGCTATGTAGGCCTTGTAACCACATAGCTGTATGATCAGGTTTGTGTGGCTGTGGATGAGGAGACCCCTGTCCAATTGTCGGCTTTGTAATCAGTTTATTTTTCAATATAGTAATCAAATATATTTCATCATACTTGATGGTCTCAGATATGTGTGGATTTTGGAGTTCCCCTTGGAACAGGTTGTAACATCTTATTGGCTCCATAATTCCGTAATTTTTAAAATCTGATCAGTTTTTAATAAGATCAGAGTTGATATTAGACTACCTAATCAGTTTCGTTAATGAGAAAATGAAATTGTGTTGTTTGCATTTTATCCAAGTTGGCTGTCATATTGGCTACATCTCATCAATACTTGAACAAATGCAAAATTAGAGCTTATCATGAAACACAATGTAATTCTTGAAGAAGATGCCATTTCTTTTTTTTTTTTTTTTTTTTTTAAGATAGAGTCTTTCTCTTGTCACCCAGGCTGGAGTGCAATGGTACGATTTTGGCTCACTGCAACCTTCACCTTCTGGGTTCAAGCAATTCTCCTGCCTCAGCCTCCCGAGTAGCTGGGATTACAGGCGCCCGCCACCACACCCAGCTAATTTTTGTATTTTTAGTAGAGATGGGGTTTCACCATGTTGGCCAGGCTCGTCTGGAGCTCCTGACCTCAGGCAATCTGCCTGCCTCAGCCTCCCAAAATGCAAGGTGTACAGATGTGAGCAACCACGCCTGGCCTCCATTTCTTTTTTGTAGTCTTTAATAAACAGCTGCTATCATTGCAGACTTGCTATTTAGGCACTTAGGAATTTTTCACTAGAAGGCATGTAAAGAAGGACCATGGGCATTTGTAATGAATTTAGCATTTATTCTTTGACTACATGACTGTCCCCAGAGCCGTAACTTTATTAATGAATTTTTTAGAAGCCATTTAGCTAGCAACTGAGCCTAACCAGCCACTCACCCTCGTTATTCAGTGCTCTTTTACTATTGTCTATTTCTCCTCCAACTTGGCTACATTCACAAAGTGATAAAAACCTGCATTTGTTTTCTTTCCTTTTCAGAGACAGGGTCTTGCTCTGTTGCTCAGGCTACAGTACAGTGACATGATCATGGTTCACTGTAGCCTCAAACTCCTGGGCTCAAGCAGTTTTCTCACTTCAGTCTCCCAAGTAGCTGGGACTACAGACATGTGCCACCATGTCCAGCTAATGTTTTCATTTTTTATCATAGAGACGGGATCTTGCCAGGTTGCTCAGACTGGGCTCAAAACTCCTGACCTCAAGTGATCCTCCTGCCTCAGCCTCCCAAAGTGCTGGGATTACAGGCAGGCATGACCACCTGTGCCAAGCCCCCTATTATCATTATTTTAAATAATAGCTTTATTAAAATATGATTCACATACCATTCACTTTATTTATTGAAATCTGCAATTCAATAGGTTTTAGAATATTCACAGAGCTGTGCATCGATCACCACAGTCACTTTTAGAAGCTTTCATTACCCTGTAGAGAAATCCATACCCCTTAGCCACTACCTCCTACTCTCCCCACCTACCTTCGCCCCCAGCCTTAGGCAACCATTGATTAATTTTTTTGTCGCTATAGATTTGCCTAATCTGGACAAATGGAATTGTACAATGTGTGATCTTTTGTGGCTTTTTTTCCCTCTTAGCACAGTGTTTTCAAAGTTCCTTTATGTCATAGTGTGTATCAATATTTCATTCCTTCTATGGCAGTATTCCATGGTAGAGACACACTGCATTTTGTTTATCTGTTCATCAGTTGGTGGATATTTGGCTTGTTTCCATGTATTCCATGTATTGGTCATTATGAATAATGCTGCTATGAAGATTGTTGTACAAGTTTTTGTGTGGACGTATATTTTTATTTTTCTGGGATATATGCCTAAGAGTGAAATTGTTGCATTATAGGATGACTGTACATTTAGCCTTTTGAGAAACTGCCAGACTGTTTTCTAAAGTGGCTACACCAGTTGGGTGCAATGGCTCACACCTGTAATCCCAGCTACTCAGGAGGCTCAGCTAGGAGGATGGCTTGAGCCCATGAATTCAAGACCAGCCTGGGCAAGATAGTGAAACCCGGTCTTGATTTTTAAAAAATCCAATTAAAATGACAAGAAAAGAAATACCCAAACAAAATGGTTACACGATTTTATGTTCCCACCAGTAATATATGTGGGTTCCAATTCCTCCACATCTTCACTGACTTTTTTTTTTTTTTTCTAGATAGGGGCTTGCTCTGTCTCTCAGGCTGCAGTGCAATGATGCCATCACAGTTCACTGCAGCCTTGACCTCCCAGGCACAAGTGATTCTCTCATCTCAGCCTCCTGAGTAGCTGAAAATTGCAGGTGTACGCCACCATGCCTGGCTAATTTTTATATTTTTTTCTGTAGTGATGGGATTTTACCATGTTGCCCAGGCTGATCTCATACTCCTGGTCTCAAGTGATCTGCCCACCTCAGCCTCCCTAAGTTCTGGAATTACAGGCTGCCACCATGCCCGGCCTTCACCAACATTTGCCATTATCTGTGTTTTTTTTTTTTCCTTTATACCTTAAAGCAGTATGAGAACAAGTGTCTTCAATTATAGGAAACAGTATAATCCCAGGGCATTGGGAGGCTGACAGGAAGATGTCTTGATGCCAGGAGTTTTTGTTGTTGTTGTTGTTTTTGACAGAGTCTCGCTCTGTCACCCAGGGTGGAGTGCAGTGATGGGGTCCACTGCAACCTCCGCCTCCCAGGTTCAAGTGATTCTCCTGCCTCAGCCTCCCGAGTAGCTGAGACTACAGGTACACGCCACTACTGCCCAGCTAATTTTTGTATTTTTGATAGAGTCAGAGTTTCACCATGTTGGCCAGGCTGGTCTTGAACTCCAGACTTCAGGTGATTTGCCTGCCTCAGCCTCCCAAAGTGCTGGGATTACAAGCATGAGCCACCATGCCCAACCTGACGCCAGGAGTTTTAGACTAGCCTGGGCAACCTAGCAAGACCTTGTCTCTACAGAATATTTAAAAATTAGCCAAATGTGGTGGTGCCTGTGTATAGTCTCTCTCCCTCTCTCTTTTTTTTTTCTTTCTAACTTTTTGTGACATGGTCTGGCTCTGTCACCCAGGCTGAAGTGCAGTAGTGTGATCATGGCTCACTGCAGCCTGAAACTCCTGGGATCAAGTGATTGATCCTCCCTCCTCATCCTACCAAGTAGTAGGGACCACAGGTGTATGCCACCCAGGTCTTGCTATGTTGCCCAGACTGGTCTTGAGCTCCTGGCCTCAAGCAATCCTCTCACCTTGGCCCCCCACAGGGCAAAGATTACAGGTATGAGCCACCATGCCTGGCCCCTACCCTGCCTATTGAGAACCAAAAGAAGGATCCAAATTCTCCTTAGCTCAACTCGAGCCATTTCCTGATTGCTTCATCAGCAAGGAGCTTGTTATTGGGCTGTCCAGGCCTCCCAAGCAGCACAGAAATGAGGTGAAGGAGTTTTCCTGCTGCTCCACTCTGTAAGGAGTTGGAGGGTGATGTTTACTCGTTTGCAGAGAGAGATGCCTTGTAGGCACCTCAGGATGGAGAGGACCCTGATTCCAATGTCCTTTTTTTCTTTCGAAACAGGACCTTGCCCTGTCACTCAGGATGGAGTTCAGTGGTCCAATCATGGCTCATTTTAGCCTCAAACTCCCAGGCTCAAGCAGTCCTACCATGTCAGCCTTCCCAGTAGCTGGGACTACAGGCAAGCATCGTGACACTCAGTGAATTTCGTTTTTATTTTTTTGTAGAGATGGGGCCTCAGTATGTTGCCACGGCTGACCTTGAACTCCTACACTCAAGGGATTTTCCTGACCTGGCCTCCCAAAGTATTGGTATTACAGGCATGAGCCATTGTGCCCACCGTCTCTGGTTCTTAACCTTCTGCCTCCCTCGTCCAGTTTTAAAGAATGTGTGTAATTACATGGGCTCTCCTAGATACTCCAGGATAATCTTGTTTTAAGGTCAGCTGACGAGCAACATTAATTTTATCTGCACTCTTAATTCCACCTTTCTATGTAATTGTGCTGTGTAACATAGGACATGAGCAATTGGTGGGGGTGGGGGTTATTACTTTGGCCACCACAGTAACTATTTTATGCCAGGTACTCAGCTAAGCACTGGTGAATTAAGCATGAATAACACACACTCCCTAATCTCCATCCATTCTTGGGAGGAGCACCTCACCTGCCATGCTCCTGAGAATCTGGGGAGTCAAAGAAGTCTTCCATGAGGAGGTGATGCCAAAGCGGACAAGTGACAGAGGAGTCAAAGCTAGCTAGGAAGAGAGTAGAGGTTTAAGGGGAAACATATTATAAGCAGAGGATATCACCCACTTCAGAGACTCCCAGAGGAGAAAGAGTTTGCATTGAAGGGGCAGATGAGGCTCAGTTGGACTCCACAGCAGATGAAATGGAGAGGGGCAAGCAGTGAGGCTGCCTTGCAAGGCAGGGCAGAGCAGGGGCTGTTAAGGAGTTTGGACTTAATCCCTGAGGCAAGGAGAAGTGATGTAAATGGGGGAGTAACATGATGAGATTCATGGATTAGAGACATGGCTCAGGCTGCTGTAGAGAAGGCACCAGGGAGAGCGGATGGCTCAATGGGTGTGCAGGAGACCTCTCACTGAGTTTAGGGAGAGGTTTTTTAAACAGAAGAAGTTTGAGTAATTTAAATGATGATGGGAAGGAGCTAAAAGTGGGGGATAGGTTAAAGATACAGGAAAGTGGGAGGAAGAACTGACAAGTGAGGTTCCAGAGAGGGCAGGAGAAGAGGAGATTCTCACAGGGGGATTAACACTTTCTTTTCTTTTTTCTTTCTGAGACAGAGTCTCACTCTGTCACCCAGGCTGGAGTGCAGTGGCACAATCTTGGCTCATTGTAGTGCAGACTTCCCAGGCTTAAGGGGTTCTCCCACCCCAGACTCCCAAGTAGCTGGAACTACGGGTGTGCACCACCACCACACCTGGCTAATGTTTCTTTTTTTGGTAGACACAGAGTCTCACTATTTTGTGCTGATTGGTCTCCAACTCCTGGCCTCAAGTGATCCTCCTGCCTAGGCTTCCCAAATTGCTGGGATTACAGGCATGAGCCACAATGCCTGGCCTCTGATAGTTCTGTATTCTCTAGAGTTGTCTTTACTTTGTGCTAGTGTGTCCCTCATTGTGCTAATCCTCTGTAAAAATTAATACCTTTTCTTTTTTTCAAGATGGAGTTTCACTCTTGTTGCCCAGGCTGGAGTGCAATGGCGCTATCTTGGCTCAGCGCAACCTCCACCTGCCTGGTTCAAGCGATTCTCCTGCCTCGGCCTCCCGAGTAGTTGGGATTACAGGCATGTGCCACCATGCCCAGCTAATTTTGTATTTTTAGTAGAGATGGGGTTGCTCCATGCTGGTCAGGCTGGTCTCGAACTCCTGACCTCAGGTGATCTGTCTGCCTTGGCCTCCCACAGTGCTGGGATTACAGGCATGAACCATTGTGCCTGGCCAAAATTAATACTTTTTATATTAAATTTACATATATATACATTTTTTCTTTTTGATACCGGGTCTCGCACTGTCACCCAGGCTGGAGTACAGTGGCACAACCTCTGCTCACTGCAGCCTCCACCTGCCAGGCTCAAGCAATTCTCCTGCCTCAGCCTCCCGAGTAGCTGGGATTACAGGTAAGTGCCACCACACCCAGCTGATGTTTGTGTTTTTTGTAGAGACGAGGTTTCGCCATGTTTCCCAGACTGTTCTCAAACTCCTGAGCTCAAAGCAGTCCACCCATCTTGGCCTCCTAAAGTGCTGGGATTACAGGTGTGAGCCACCTTGCTCATTCTAGTTTAAACTTTTGAATGGTTTGTGTCTCCCGATTGGACTCCCTACAAGTACAGAGTCGATGCTAGGAAGGGTACCAGGAGATAGACACACACAGATGGGATTTGGGAGTAGGTTTGGTTATCCAAGGAGCAGTGCTGAGCTCCTTGCTTAATGGGATATGGGATGCTGGTGATTTCCAGGAAGTGACTTCACAATGACTCAAGCTACCATATACTGTTGATTGTGAAATGCCAGTTGAAGCATATGTCCTGTGAGCTTAGGGCTGCTACAGGTTGACCACTGCAGCAGTAAAGATGACTCTGAAGAATGGCATGGGATGGATCCTTTCGAATGCACTTGAGCAGCGGTCTCCAACCACAGGGCCACAGAGCTGGAGGTGAGCAGCAGGTGAGTGAAGGGAAACTTCATCTGTATTTCTAGCCCCTCCCATCGCTTGCATGACCACCTGAGCTCCATGTCCTGTCAGATCAGCAGCAGCATTAGATTCTCATAGGAACACAAACTCTGTTGTGAAGTGTGCATGCGAGGGATCTAGGTTGTGTACGCCTTAAGAGACTCTAATGCCTGATATTCTGTTACTGTCTCCCATCACCCCAGATGGACAGTCTAGTTGCAGGAAAACAAGCTCAGAGATCCCACTGAGTCTACGTTATAGTGAGTTGTAGAATCATTTCATTATATATTACTATGTAGTAATAATAGAAATAAAGTGCACAATATATGTAATGCACTTGAATCATCCTGAAATTATTCCCTCACTCCCAGTCTGTGGAAAAATTGTCTTCCACACATTCACTCTGTTTTATGGTAGAGGCAGGGTCTTAATATATTGCCCAGGCTGATCTCAAACTCCTGGCCTCAAGTAATAGACCTCTCTCAGCCTCCCAAAGTGCTGAGATTACAGGCATAAGCCACCACCCTCAACCAAGACTTTCTTAAACCAAATAAAAATTAAGTGAGATTACTTGAGCCCAGGTGGTCAAGGCTGCAGTGAGCCTGATTGCACCACTGCACTCCAGCCTAGGTGACGGAGTGAGACTGTCTCAAAAAATAAAATAAAATACAAATTAACCCTTTATGACGTTCCCAGTAACTTTCCCTCCTAAGTGTTCCCCACAAATCTTTGAATTCTGTTTAATTTTCACATAACATTTAAGACATTTAAGAACTTATGTCTGTCTGTGTCATCCCTTTATGTCAAAAGATGTCTTTTTGTCACTTCCAGCTGGATCTACCATGAACGACTTCTGAATCCAGGAAGAGAGACTGACTGGGCAACATGTTATTCAGGTACAAAAAGATTTGGACTGTAACTCAAAAATGATCAAATGATAGTGCATGCATCAAGTGCAATGGGAAGCTCTTCTGGAGAGTGAGAAAAGCTTCCAGTTAAGGTGACATTGAAGCCAAGTCCTGAAAGATGAGGAAGAGTTGTATGAGAGTGGGGAGGGAAGGGGGAGGTGGCAGGATGGGGAATGGGCTGGGATGGGATGGAGCAAACTGCCCAGGAAGGGAAACCAGCACTGTACAGACCTGAACAACGAAGATGGCATATTTTGTTCAGGGAATGGTGAATTAAGTGTGGCAGGAATGCTTTGTAGAGACAGTAATTTGCTTGTATGGAATTTTGCCTGAGAGACCTCATTGCAGTTTCTGATTTTTTGATGTCGTCATCCATCACTGTCCTTGTCAAATAGTTTGGAATGGGTATAATGATGACAATAACCCCAAGCGTAATATTTCTTTAATTCTCACAGAATCACAGGTAGGTGCCACAGTTATCCCTATTTGATGAATGGAGTGATGAAGCCTTGGGAATAATGAATGATTTGCCCAAGCTCACCTGGATATTAAGACTGAGTCAAATGTTGGGTCTGGTGTGACTTTAATGTTTGCTTTGTTCATGAGCACCACGTATTGCCTCTCCTATGCAGTTAAGCGGTAGACAGGTGACAGAAAAGCCCATGTTTGTCTCTACTCACACACTTGTGACTGAATGTATGTATGGAGTTTCTACACCAAATTCTTCAGTGCTCTGGATATTAACTGGGTGTCCCATGACTTTATTCTGACACTACCTGGAGTTAGCACAGACCCTACAAGTTAGGGCCTCAGTCCCACGAGACCATCCTGACTTCAGATGCCAATGGCAAGTCCTAAGTTGTCACCTGTACTTTTGACCAACCTGTTACAAATCGGGGGTTCCCATAACTGTTTTCTTGGGTTTAATAATTTGCTAGAACAGTTTATGGAACTCAGAAAAACAGTTTATTTTCTTTTTTTCTGAGAGAGAGGGTCTTATTTTGTTGCCCAGGCTGGTGTGCAATGGTGCAGTCATAGCTCATTGCAGCCTTGATTGTCTGGGCCCCAGTGGTTCTCCCATCTCAGCCTCCCTAGTAGCTGAGACTACATGCCTGCAACACCACATCTGGCTAGTTTCTTTTATTTTTTGTATAGATGGGGTCTTGTTGTGTTGGCCAGGCTGGCCACAAATTCCTGGTCTCAAGTGATCCTCCCACCTCAGCCTCTGAAAGTGCTGGGATTACAGATGTGAGCCACCACATCTGGCCAGTTCATTTCCTATTACTGGTTCATTGTGAAGGATACATCTCAGAAACAGTCAATGAAAGAGACGTGCATGCTGGATGCAGTGGTTCATGCCTGTAATCTCAGCACTTTGGGAGGACAAGGTGGGAGGATCGCTTAAACTCAGGAGTTTGAGACCAGCCTGGGCAACATGGTGAAAACCTGTCTCTATAAAAAATTTAAAAAAAAAAAAAAAAATAACCGGTGTGGTGTTGTGCACCTAGAGTTCCAACTTCTAGGGAAGCTGAGATGAGAGGATGCCTTGAGCTGCGGACTGGGGAGGCTTAGGTTACAGTAAGCTGAGATTGTGCCACTGCACTCTAGCTTGGACAAAAGAGCCTGATCCTGTCTCAAAAAAAAAGAAAGATACCCAGGGCAAGTTAAGTTCGGAGGAGCACAGAGCTCCCATGCCCTCTGTTGAACATGCGACCCTCCCAGCATCTCCTGTGTCCAGCAACCCTGAAAGCTCTGCAAACCCCATTCAGGGTGTTTATGGAGGCTTTATTATGCAAGCATGATTGATAAAATCTTTGGCTGTTGGTGATTAAGTCAGTCTCCAGCCCCTCTTCCTCCTGGAGTTCAGTGCATGAGGCTGAAAGTTCCAAGCCTCTTACCATGTGGTTGCATGGTAATCAGCCCTCCTCTTGAAGAAATGTAGGAGCTTGCAGTCACCCAGTCATCTCAACAACATCCCCAAATGCATTCTTACCATGCTGGAGATCCCAAAGTTCTTAGAGGCTCTTGTGTTAGAAACCTGGGACCAAGACCAAATATTAAAACAAAAGATGTTCTTGTCACATCTATCACTGAGGTCTTTCTAAGAGCTTTAGAAGCTCTGTGCCAGGAACCAGGGACAGAGATGAAATATATATTTCTTTTCTTTTTTTTTTTTGAGACAGAATCTCCCTGTGTCATCCAGGCTGGAGTGCAGTGATGTGATCATAGCTCACTATAGCTTTGGCCTTCTGAGATCAAGCGATCCTCCCATCTCAACCTCCCAAGTAGGTAGGACTACACATGCATGTCACCCATGCCCAGCTCATTTTTGTAGAGTCGGAGTTTCACCATGGTGGCCAGGTTGGCCGTGTTGGCCAGATGGGGTCTTCTTTTGTTGCCCAGGCTGGCCGCAAATTCCTGGGCTCAAGTGATCCTCCCACCTCTTCCTTGTAGAGATGCGATTTAGTTATGTCGTCCAGGCTGATCTCAAACTCCTGGGCTAAATCGATTGTCTCACTTCAGCCTCTCAAGTAGCTAGGACTACAGGCGCATACCACCATGTCGGGCTAATATTTGTTTTTATTTTTTTTCTAGAGGTGGGGGTCTCACTATGTTGTTCATGCTAGTTTCAAACTTCGGGCCTCAAGTGTTCCTCCTGCCTTGACCTCCCAAAATGTTGGGATTCTGGGTGGGAGCCATCATGCCCAGCAATCACAAGGGTCTTTATAAAAGAAAGAGAGTAGGAGATTCAGAATTGGAGCAGGAGATGTGGTGACGAAAGCAGAGGTGAGAGAGGGAGATTTGAAGATGCTTCACTTCTGGCTTTGAAGATGGAGTCAGGGGCCATGATCCAAGGAATGGGGGTGGCTTCTAGAAGCTGGAAAAGCCAAGGGAACACTTTAGAGTCTCCAGAAGGAATGCAGCCCTGCTGACACCTTGACTTTAGCCTTAATAGACCTAGTTTGGGTTTCTGGCCCCTAGAACCGTAAGATGGTAGTTTTGTGGTGTTTTAAGCCACTAAATGTAGGAAACTGCAAACTATGTTGCAGCGGCAAGAAGAAATGAACATGAAGCCAGGCATGATGGCTCATGCCGGTAATCCCAGCACTTTAGGAATTTAGGCAGGAGGATCACTGGAGGCCAGGAGTTCAAGACCAGTCTGGGCAACATAGTAAGACCTTGTCTCTACAAAAAATGAAAAAATTGGCCAGGCGTGGTGGCTCACGCCTGTAACTCCAGCACTTTGGGAGGCCGAAGCGGGCAGATTACCTGAGGTCAGGAGTTCGCGACCAGCCTGGCCAACATTGCGAAACCCCGGCTCTACTAAAAATACAAAAAGTAGCTGGGTGTGGTGGCACGCACCTGTAATCCCAGCTACTTGGAAGGCTGAGGCAGGAGAATCACTTGAATCTGGGAGGTGGAGGTTGTAGTGAGCCGGTATCAGACCATTACACTACAGCCTGGGCAAGAAGAGTGAAGCTCTGTCTCAAAATAAAATAAAATAAAATACTAAAAAATTTAGCCAGGCATGATGGCATGAACCTGGAGTCCCAGCTACTGGGGAGGCTGAGGTGGGAGGATCGCTTGAGCCTGGAAATTTGAGGTTGCAGTGAGCTGTGATTGTGCCACTGCACTCCAGCCTTGGTGACAGTGAGATCTTGAAAAAAAGAAGAAAGTAAAGATAGAAGAAATGAGCACAGTGGGCATGGGGACAGATGGCAATGTTAAATAGAATGGTCAGGGGTGGCCTCCTAAGTGAAAATTGAGTAAAGACTTGAAGGAGGGGAAGGAGCTGGCCAAGGTGCTGAGGGAAGAGAACTGTAGGCAGAAACAATAGAATAAAGTGTCTGAGGTGTGTCTGAGGCTCTGGAAGGAGGCCCATGGAGCAGACGGAGAGAGGGAGAGAATTAGGGGAGGGGGCCAGGGAGTTGCTGGGTGGGGATCAGTACAAATCACTTAAGCCCCGGGAGGTTATTGCTGGGGCTTTGGCTTTTACTCTGACTCAGATGGGAACTGCGGGAGGGTTCTGAGCAGAGCGACGACGTGGTCTGTCTCCTGATTTAAAAGCATTCTCTGGCTGCTGAGTTGAGAAAGACTATGGGAAGATGTGGGTAGAAGCATGGGGGCCAAGCTTTGGCAACATCCAGGCGGGAGATGATGGTGGTCCTGACCAGGGTCATGTGGTGTTGAGAGATGGTCAGAGGGGAGAGGTAGGGGAGGAGGCCAGGGAGTTGCTGGGTGGGGATCTTTAGTACATGTCGAAGACAGTCAACAGGATTTCCTGACAGACTGGATATGGGGTGTGAGAGAAGGCAGGGGTCAAGGTTGAGTTTGATTGTTACTGAAATTATGAAGTAATTTTAAAAAACACTACTGCCTTTCCCAATCCTACCAAGTATGGGATGCTAGATTAAAGACATCTCTTCAGGCTCATTGCGGTGGCTCATGCCTGTAGTCCCAGCTGTTTGGTAAGCAGAGGTGGGAGTATCTTTTAAGGGCAGGTGTTCAAGACCAGCCTGGACAACACAGCAAGATCTGCTCTTTACAAAAATATTTTTCAAAATTAAATTAATGTAGCTAGGCGTGGTGATGTGTACTTGTAGTTTCAGCTACTCAGGAGGCTGAAGTGGGCAGATCTCTTGAGGTCAGGAGTTTGAGGCCAGCTTGGGCAACATAGCAAGACCCCTCACTCTACAAAAAAATTAAAAAACTAACCAGGCATGGTGGCACTCAACTGTACTACCAGCTACTGGGGAGCTGAGGCAGGAAGATGGCTT
Source organism: Pongo pygmaeus (assembly GCF_028885625.2). Classification (NCBI taxonomy): domain Eukaryota; kingdom Metazoa; phylum Chordata; class Mammalia; order Primates; family Hominidae; genus Pongo; species Pongo pygmaeus. The sequence goes on from NC_085930.1 coordinate 205,857,299, forward strand.
GAGCCCAGGAGGTCGAGGCTGCAGTGAGCTGTAAGTGCACAGCTGCACTCCAGTCTGGGTGACAGAGCAGGACCTGTCTCACAATACAAATAAAAATACAAGTAAAATAATGAAATCTCAAGTCAGAGCCTTTTGGCTCTGCAGCCCTTGCAACCCCTCAGCCGTGCAGTGGGGTTTGCGTCACTGGGAATGAGGAGACCCCTGCCCGGTGTTGTTGCCTGACTAATCAGTGTTTTAAAACATATATTAATCGGGGTGGGCGCGGTGGCTCACACCTGTAATCCCAGCACTTAGGGAGACCCAGGCGGGTGGATCACCTGAGGTCAAGAGTTCAAGACCAGCCTTGCCAACATGGCGAAACTCCTTCTCTACTAAGAAAATACAATAATTAGCTGGACATGGTAGTGGGCCCCTGTAATCCCAGCTACTTGGGAGGCTGAGGTAGGAGAATCGCTTGAACCTGCGGGGCGGAGGTTGCAATGAGCTGAGACTGCACCACTTCACTCCAGCCTGGGCAAAAGAACAAGACTTTGTCTGAAAGAAAAAAAGAAAGTATTATATCAACATGTAATGGTTTTATTATTAATATGTAATGAATATTAAATATTTTTAAAATCTTGTATTATATTAACGTGTAATGGCTTTAATATGTGATGAATAATATTTAAGAACTTGTGTCTTATTTTCTAGTTTTAATATAATTATCTACAGAAAGAAATAGTCTTAGAGATCTTCAATAAAGTTAAAAAATGTAAAGGGATGTTAGATCCCAAAAGATTGAGAATTTCTAGTTTAGAAATATTCAGAGTAAGCCACATACTACTTGCTACTTGAACTATTTTTTTTCTTTGATTTTTATTTTAGGAGATGGGGTCTCACCCTGTCACCCAGGCTTGAGTACAGTAGTGCTATCAGCTCGCTGCAGCCTTGAACTCCTGGGCTAAGGATCCTCCTACCTGAGCCTCCTGAGTAGCTGGGACTGTAGGTATACATGACGATACTTGGCTAATTTTTAAATTGTTTTGTAGACGTGGGGTCTCACTTTGTTGGCCAGGCTGGTGTCAAACTCATGGCCTCAAGTGACCCTTCCACCCCTGCCTCCCATCCTAGAGGTGTGTGCCACCACAAGGAGCACTTGTTCAATGTTCTAAAAAACAAATTTCTAAAGTAAGGCTGTGGGATGATGGCAGGAAGATCAAAGAAAAACAGAAGAATAAGTTAAAATGACTTATTCACACATATTCTTTTGACAGCAAGAAGAACTTTTAGTATATACATTCCTTACAAACAAACAAAAGGCAGATAAACAATGTTGTATACGAACTTCAACACACACCGTACAATATTCCCATTTTGCTGACATAAGTTATGGAAATTTCGTTGTTTACTTGAGTGTCGCTACCAGTATTTTGCTTCTCTGATGATTTTTATCAACTTCCTCATCTGTTAACTTCTCTCCAAGGTATGTCATATCATGACATACTGCTGCTGCACGAACATGGCCAGTGTCTTCCTGTTAAACATGTAGAATGCTTTCCTAATTTCTCTTTTTACCCTCTGTCTTTGTGTTTTGCATTTTTCTTACTCTTATTGTCAGAAACTCCAGAAAGTCAGTCGTACTAATTTATCACCATTTGCTTTATTAATTTATACTTTGCTTATATGGAATTTTGCCCAACAGACCTCATTACAATTTCTAACCTGTTTTATTTTGTTTTTCTTCTGAGACAGAGTCTCCCTCTGTTGTCCAAGGCTGGAGTGTAGTAGTGCTATCCCAGCTGACTGCAGCCTCAACCTTCCAGGCTGAAGCGATCCTCCCATCTCAACCTCCCACGTGGCTGAGACTATAGGTGCTTGCCACTATGCCCAACTAATATTCGGAATTTTCCTATACGTGGATTCCAGAGGGGTGACAGTGAAACGTGAGTAAGCATGGATTTTGGTATATGCAGAGATGGGGGGCTGGAACTAATTCTGTATACTGAGGGACGACTGTATATGTTTTTACAATTATGCTGTAGGATACATACTGTTGCATAGCCTTGAAAATAATAATTTTTAATCGAGTGGAATAATAATAATATTGATAAAAGTAGCAGCTGGCCAGGTGTGGTGGCTCCCACTGGTAATCGCAACACTTTGGGAGGCTGAGGCAGGAGGATGGCTTGAGGCCAAGAGTTTGCGATAGGCCTTGGAAACAAAGGGAGTCACCATCCCTACAGAAAAATACATGAATTAGCCTAGTGTGGTGGCATGTTCCTGTAGTCCCAGCTCCTTGGTAGGCTGAGGTGGGAGGATCACTTGAGCCCAGGGAGGCTGAGACTGCAGTGAGTCATGATCAGGCCTCTGCACTCCAGCCTGGGTGACAGAGTGAGACCCTGTCTCAAAACGACAAAAAAGTAGCAGCTAACATCAACTGACCTTTTACCAGGTACCTATTAATACCATAGTTTAATTTCTTATAACTGTTTCTTATTTCACTTACCAACTCTGTCTTCAGTTACTCCCAGATTTTTACTGTGTTTGTACAGATGACCTTTTGTTTAGATTGAATTGTCTCCCCAGAAGTAAGATTACTGTGAGTCACGGTGAATGGACGTTCTCATTACCCTTGATGTAAATTGACAAGGTTTTGGGTGCCTCCCAGCTATAATCTTAGCACTTTGGGAGGCTAAGACAGGAGGATTGCTTGAGGCCAAGAGTTGGAGGAGGCAGTATGGCAGTATGGTGAGACCCTGTCTCTATTATTTTAAAAAATTGACAAGCTTTACCCTGGAAGGCTTATACACAATTTAAACACCCCTTATAGTATAAGAAAGTGCCCATTTCACTGCACCTTTGCCAGCACAGGGTATTATAATTTAGTAAGTCATTTTTTGTTTGATTATTTTAAATAGATAAAAGATCTCATATTACTTTACTTGTCACATTTCAACATCTTTCCTTAGCTTATTAGCTCTGTTTCTTTTCTGTCTGTAAATGGTTGTTGTTGTTTTGTTCTTTGAGACAGGGTCTTGCTCTGTCACCAGGCTGGACTGTAGTGGCATAATCATGCCTCACTGCAGCCTTGACCTGCCAGGCTGAAACTTCAGCATTCTGAGTAGCTGGGACTACAAGTGTGCACCACCACTCCCAGCTAATTTTTTTCTTTTTTTGGATAGAGACAGGGTCTCACTGTGTTGTCCAGACCAGTCTCTAGCTCCTGGCCTTAAGCAATCCTCCTGCATTAGCTTCTGAAATTGCTGGAATTTCAGGCATGAGCCACCATGCCTGGCCTGGGCTAGTTTTCTATTTTTAGTAGAGATGGGGTTGCTCCATGCTGGTCAGGCTGGTCTCGAACTCCTGACCTCAGGTGATCTGTGTGCCTTGGCCTCCCAAAGTGCTGGGATTACAGGCATGAGCCATTGTGCCTGGCCAAAATTAATACTTTTTATATTAAATTTACATATATATACATTTTTTCTTTTTGATACCGGGTCTCGCACTGTCACCCAGGCTGGAGTACAGTGGCACAACCTCTGCTCACTGCAGCCTCCACCTGCCAGGCTCAAGCAATTCTCCTGCCTCAGCCTCCCGAGTAGCTGGGATTACAGGTAAGTGCCACCACACCCAGCTGATGTTTGTGTTTTTTGTAGAGACGAGGTTTCGCCATGTTTCCCAGACTGTTCTCAAACTCCTGAGCTCAAAGCAGTCCACCCATCTTGGCCTCCTAAAGTGCTGGGATTACAGGTGTGAGCCACCTTGCTCATTCTAGTTTAAACTTTTGAATGGTTTGTGTCTCCCGATTGGACTCCTACAAGTACAGAGTCGATGCTAGGAAGGGTACCAGGAGATAGACACACACAGATGGGATTTGGGAGTAGGTTTGGTTATCCAAGGAGCAGTGCTGAGCTCCTTGCTAATGGGATATGGGATGCTGGTGATTTCCAGGAAGTGACTTCACAATGACTCAAGCTACCATATACTGTTGATTGTGAAATGCCAGTTGAAGCATATGTCCTGTGAGCTTAGGGCTGCTACAGGTTGACCACTGCAGCAGTAAAGATGACTCTGAAGAATGGCATGGGATGGATCCTTTCGAATGCACTTGAGCAGCGGTCTCCAACCACAGGGCCACAGAGCTGGAGGTGAGCAGCAGGTGAGTGAAGGGAAACTTCATCTGTATTTCTAGCCCCTCCCATCGCTTGCATGACCACCTGAGCTCCATGTCCTGTCAGATCAGCAGCAGCATTAGATTCTCATAGGAACACAAACTCTGTTGTGAAGTGTGCATGCGAGGGATCTAGGTTGTGTACGCCTTAAGAGACTCTAATGCCTGATATTCTGTTACTGTCTCCCATCACCCCAGATGGACAGTCTAGTTGCAGGAAAACAAGCTCAGAGATCCCACTGAGTCTACGTTATAGTGAGTTGTAGAATCATTTCATTATATATTACTATGTAGTAATAATAGAAATAAAGTGCACAATATATGTAATGCACTTGAATCATCCTGAAATTATTCCCTCACTCCCAGTCTGTGGAAAAATTGTCTTCCACACATTCACTCTGTTTTATGGTAGAGGCAGGGTCTTAATATATTGCCCAGGCTGATCTCAAACTCCTGGCCTCAAGTAATAGACCTCTCTCAGCCTCCCAAAGTGCTGAGATTACAGGCATAAGCCACCACCCTCAACCAAGACTTTCTTAAACCAAATAAAAATTAAGTGAGATTACTTGAGCCCAGGTGGTCAAGGCTGCAGTGAGCCTGATTGCACCACTGCACTCCAGCCTAGGTGACGGAGTGAGACTGTCTCAAAAAATAAAATAAAATACAAATTAACCCTTTATGACGTTCCCAGTAACTTTCCCTCCTAAGTGTTCCCCACAAATCTTTGAATTCTGTTTAATTTTCACATAACATTTAAGACATTTAAGAACTTATGTCTGTCTGTGTCATCCCTTTATGTCAAAAGATGTCTTTTTGTCACTTCCAGCTGGATCTACCATGAACGACTTCTGAATCCAGGAAGAGAGACTGACTGGGCAACATGTTATTCAGGTACAAAAAGATTTGGACTGTAACTCAAAAATGATCAAATGATAGTGCATGCATCAAGTGCAATGGGAAGCTCTTCTGGAGAGTGAGAAAAGCTTCCAGTTAAGGTGACATTGAAGCCAAGTCCTGAAAGATGAGGAAGAGTTGTATGAGAGTGGGGAGGAAAGGGGGAGGTGGCAGGATGGGGAATGGGCTGGGATGGGATGGAGCAAACTGCCCAGGAAGGGAAACCAGCACTGTACAGACCTGAACAACGAGGATGGCATATTTTGTTCAGGGAATGGTGAATTAAGTGTGGCAGGAATGCTTTGTAGAGACAGTAATTTGCTTGTATGGAATTTTGCCTGAGAGACCTCATTGCAGTTTCTGATTTTTTGATGTCATCATCCATCACTGTCCTTGTCAAATAGTTTGGAATGGGTATAATGATGACAATAACCCCAAGTATAATATTTCGTTAATTCTCACAGAATCACAGGTAGGTGCCACAGTTATCCCTATTTGATGAATGGAGTGATGAAGCCTTGGGAATAATGAATGATTTGCCCAAGCTCACCTGGATATTAAGACTGAGTCAAATGTTGGGTCTGGTGTGACTTTAATGTTTGCTTTGTTCATGAGCACCACGTATTGCCTCTCCTATGCAGTTAAGCGGTAGACAGGTGACAGAAAAGCCCATGTTTGTCTCTACTCACACACTTGTGACTGAATGTATGTATGGAGTTTCTACACCAAATTCTTCAGTGCTCTGGATATTAACTGGGTGTCCCATGACTTTATTCTGACACTACCTGGAGTTAGCACAGACCCTATAAGTTAGGGCCTCAGTCCCACGAGACCATCCTGACTTCAGATGCCAATGGCAAGTCCTAAGTTGTCACCTGTACTTTTGACCAACCTGTTACAAATTGGGGGTTCCCATAACTGTTTTCTTGGGTTTAATAATTTGCTAGAACAGTTTATGGAACTCAGAAAAACAGTTTATTTTCTTTTTTTCTGAGAGAGAGGGTCTTATTTTGTTGCCCAGGCTGGTGTGCAATGGTGCAGTCATAGCTCATTGCAGCCTTGATTGTCTGGGCCCCAGTGGTTCTCCCATCTCAGCCTCCCTAGTAGCTGAGACTACATGCCTGCAACACCACATCTGGCTAGTTCCTTTTATTTTTTGTATAGATGGGGTCTTGTTGTGTTGGCCAGGCTGGCCACAAATTCCTGGTCTCAAGTGATCCTCCCACCTCAGCCTCTGAAAGTGCTGGGATTACAGATGTGAGCCACCACATCTGGCCAGTTCATTTCCTATTACTGGTTCATTGTGAAGGATACATCTCAGAAACAGTCAATGAAAGAGACGTGCATGCTGGATGCAGTGGTTCATGCCTGTAATCTCAGCACTTTGGGAGGACAAGGTGGGAGGATCGCTTAAACTCAGGAGTTTGAGACCAGCCTGGGCAACATGGTGAAAACCTGTCTCTATAAAAAATTAAAAAAAAAAAAAAAAATAACCGGTGTGGTGTTGTGCACCTAGAGTTCCAACTTCTAGGGAAGCTGAGATGAGAGGATGCCTTGAGCTGGGGACTGGGGAGGCTTAGGTTACAGTAAGCTGAGATTGTGCCACTGCACTCTAGCTTGGACAAAAGAGCCTGATCCTGTCTCAAAAAAAAAGAAAGATACCCAGGGCAAGTTAAGTTCGGAGGAGCACAGAGCTCCCATGCCCTCTGTTGAACATGCGACCCTCCCAGCATCTCCTGTGTCCAGCAACCCTGAAAGCTCTGCAAACCCCATTCAGGGTGTTTATGGAGGCTTTATTATGCAAGCATGATTGATAAAATCTTTGGCTGTTGGTGATTAAGTCAGTCTCCAGCCCCTCTTCCTCCTGGAGTTCAGTGCATGAGGCTGAAAGTTCCAAGCCTCTTACCATGTGGTTGCATGGTAATCAGCCCTCCTCTTGAAGAAATGTAGGAGCTTGCAGTCACCCAATCATCTCAACAACATCCCTAAATGCATTCTTACCATGCTGGAGATCCCAAAGTTCTTAGAGGCTCTTGTGTTAGAAACCTGGGACCAAGACCAAATATTAAAACAAAAGATGTTCTTGTCACATCTATCACTGAGGTCTTTCTAAGAGCTTTAGAAGCTCTGTGCCAGGAACCAGGGACAGAGATGAAATATATATTTCTTTTCTTTTTTTTTTTTGAGACAGAATCTCCCTGTGTCATCCAGGCTGGAGTGCAGTGATGTGATCATAGCTCACTATAGCTTTGGCCTTCTGAGATCAAGCGATCCTCCCATCTCAACCTCCCAAGTAGGTAGGACTACACATGCATGTCACCCATGCCCAGCTCATTTTTGTAGAGTCGGAGTTTCACCATGGTGGCCAGGTTGGCCGTGTTGGCCAGATGGGGTCTTCTTTTGTTGCCCAGGCTGGCCGCAAATTCCTGGGCTCAAGTGATCCTCCCACCTCTTCCTTGTAGAGATGCGATTTAGTTATGTCGTCCAGGCTGATCTCAAACTCCTGGGCTAAATCGATTGTCTCACTTCAGCCTCTCAAGTAGCTAGGACTACAGGCGCATACCACCATGTCGGGCTAATATTTGTTTTTATTTTTTTTCTAGAGGTGGGGGTCTCACTATGTTGTTCATGCTAGTTTCAAACTTCGGGCCTCAAGTGTTCCTCCTGCCTTGACCTCCCAAAATGTTGGGATTCTGGGTGGGAGCCATCATGCCCAGCAATCACAAGGGTCTTTATAAAAGAAAGAGAGTAGGAGATTCAGAATTGGAGCAGGAGATGTGGTGACGAAAGCAGAGGTGAGAGAGGGAGATTTGAAGATGCTTCACTTCTGGCTTTGAAGATGGAATCAGGGGCCATGATCCAAGGAATGGGGGTGGCTTCTAGAAGCTGGAAAAGCCAAGGGAACACTTTAGAGTCTCCAGAAGGAATGCAGCCCTGCTGACACCTTGACTTTAGCCTTAATAGACCTAGTTTGGGTTTCTGGCCCCTAGAACCGTAAGATAGTAGTTTTGTGGTGTTTTAAGCCACTAAATGTAGGAAACTGCAAACTATGTTGCAGCGGCAAGAAGAAATGAACATGAAGCCAGGCATGATGGCTCATGCCGGTAATCCCAGCACTTTAGGAATTTAGGCAGGAGGATCACTTGAGGCCAGGAGTTCAAGACCAGTCTGGGCAACATAGTAAGACCTTGTCTCTACAAAAAATGAAAAAATTGGCCAGGCGTGGTGGCTCACGCCTGTAACTCCAGCACTTTGGGAGGCCGAAGCGGGCAGATTACCTGAGGTCAGGAGTTCGCGACCAGCCTGGCCAACATTGCGAAACCCCGGCTCTACTAAAAATACAAAAATTAGCTGGGTGTGGTGGCACGCCCCTGTAATCCCAGCTACTTGGAAGGCTGAGGCAGGAGAATCACTTGAATCTGGGAGGTGGAGGTTGTAGTGAGCCGGTATCAGACCATTACACTACAGCCTGGGCAAGAAGAGTGAAGCTCTGTCTCAAAATAAAATAAAATAAAATACTAAAAAATTTAGCCAGGCATGATGGCATGAACCTGGAGTCCCAGCTACTGGGGAGGCTGAGGTGGGAGGATCGCTTGAGCCTGGAAATTTGAGGTTGCAGTGAGCTGTGATTGTGCCACTGCACTCCAGCCTTGGTGACAGTGAGATCTTGAAAAAAAGAAGAAAGTAAAGATAGAAGAAATGAGCACGGTGGGCATGGGGACAGATGGCAATGTTAAATAGAATGGTCAGGGGTGGCCTCCTAAGTGAAAATTGAGTAAAGACTTGAAGGAGGGGAAGGAGCTGGCCAAGGTGCTGAGGGAAGAGAACTGTAGGCAGAAACAATAGAATAAAGTGTCTGAGGTGTGTCTGAGGCTCTGGAAGGAGGCCCATGGAGCAGACGGAGAGAGGGAGAGAATTAGGGGAGGGGGCCAGGGAGTTGCTGGGTGGGGATCAGTACAAATCACTTAAGCCCCGGGAGGTTATTGCTGGGGCTTTGGCTTTTACTCTGACTCAGATGGGAACTGCGGGAGGGTTCTGAGCAGAGCGACGACGTGGTCTGTCTCCTGATTTAAAAGCATTCTCTGGCTGCTGAGTTGAGAAAGACTATGGGAAGATGTGGGTAGAAGCATGGGGGCCAAGCTTTGGCAACATCCAGGCGGGAGATGATGGTGGTCCTGACCAGGGTCATGTGGTGTTGAGAGATGGTCAGAGGGGAGAGGTAGGGGAGGAGGCCAGGGAGTTGCTGGGTGGGGATCTTTAGTACATGCCGAAGACAGTCAACAGGATTTCCTGACAGACTGGATATGGGGTGTGAGAGAAGGCAGGGGTCAAGGTTGAGTTTGATTGTTACTGAAATTATGAAGTAATTTTAAAAAACACTACTGCCTTTCCCAATCCTACCAAGTATGGGATGCTAGATTAAAGACATCTCTTCAGGCTCATTGCGGTGGCTCATGCCTGTAGTCCCAGCTGTTTGGTAAGCAGAGGTGGGAGTATCTTTTAAGGGCAGGTGTTCAAGACCAGCCTGGACAACACAGCAAGATCTGCTCTTTACAAAAATATTTTTCAAAATTAAATTAATGTAGCTAGGCGTGGTGATGTGTACTTGTAGTTTCAGCTACTCAGGAGGCTGAAGTGGGCAGATCTCTTGAGGTCAGGAGTTTGAGGCCAGCTTGGGCAACATAGCAAGACCCCTCACTCTACAAAAAAATTAAAAAACTAACCAGGCATGGTGGCACTCAACTGTACTACCAGCTACTGGGGAGCTGAGGCAGGAAGATGGCTTGAGCCCAGGAGGTCGAGGCTGCAGTGAGCTGTAAGTGCACAGCTGCACTCCAGTCTGGGTGACAGAGCAGGACCTGTCTCACAATACAAATAAAAATACAAGTAAAATAATGAAATCTCAAGTCAGAGCCTTTTGGCTCTGCAGCCCTTGCAACCCCTCAGCCGTGCAGTGGGGTTTGCGTCACTGGGAATGAGGAGACCCCTGCCCGGTGTTGTTGCCTGACTAATCAGTGTTTTAAAACATATATTAATCGGGGTGGGCGCGGTGGCTCACACCTGTAATCCCAGCACTTAGGGAGACCCAGGCGGGTGGATCACCTGAGGTCAAGAGTTCAAGACCAGCCTTGCCAACATGGCAAAACTCCTTCTCTACTAAGAAAATACAATAATTAGCTGGACATGGTAGTGGGCCCCTGTAATCCCAGCTACTTGGGAGGCTGAGGTAGGAGAATCGCTTGAACCTGCGGGGCGGAGGTTGCAATGAGCTGAGACTGCACCACTTCACTCCAGCCTGGGCAAAAGAACAAGACTTTGTCTCAAAGAAAAAAAGAAAGTATTATGTAATGGTTTTATTTTTAATATGTAATGAATATTAAATATTTTTAAAATCTTGTATTATATTAACATGTAATGGCTTTAATATGTGATGAATAATATTTAAGAACTTGTGTCTTATTTTCTAGTTTTAATATAATTATCTACAGAAAGAAATAGTCTTAGAGATCTTCAATAAAGTTAAAAAATGTAAAGGGATGTTAGATCCCAAAAGATTGAGAATTTCTAGTTTAGAAATATTCAGAGTAAGCCACATACTACTTGCTACTTGAACTATTTTTTTTCTTTGATTTTTATTTTAGGAGATGGGGTCTCACCCTGTCACCCAGGCTTGAGTACAGTAGTGCTATCAGCTCGCTGCAGCCTTGAACTCCTGGGCTAAGGATCCTCCTACCTGAGCCTCCTGAGTAGCTGGGACTGTAGGTATACATGACGATACTTGGCTAATTTTTAAATTGTTTTGTAGACGTGGGGTCTCACTTTGTTGGCCAGGCTGGTGTCAAACTCATGGCCTCAAGTGACCCTTCCACCCCTGCCTCCCATCCTAGAGGTGTGTGCCACCACAAGGAGCACTTGTTCAATGTTCTAAAAAACAAATTTCTAAAGTAAGGCTGTGGGATGATGGCAGGAAGATCAAAGAAAAACAGAAGAATAAGTTAAAATGACTTATTCACACATATTCTTTTGACAGCAAGAAGAACTTTTAGTATATACATTCCTTACAAACAAACAAAAGGCAGATAAACAATGTTGTATACGAACTTCAACACACACCGTACAATATTCCCATTTTGCTGACATAAGTTATGGAAATTTCGTTGTTTACTTGAGTGTCGCTACCAGTATTTTGCTTCTCTGATGATTTTTATCAACTTCCTCATCTGTTAACTTCTCTCCAAGGTATGTCATATCATGACATACTGCTGCTGCACGAACATGGCCAGTGTCTTCCTGTTAAACATGTAGAATGCTTTCCTAATTTCTCTTTTTACCCTCTGTCTTTGTGTTTTGCATTTTTCTTACTCTTATTGTCAGAAACTCCAGAAAGTCAGTCGTACTAATTTATCACCATTTGCTTTATTAATTTATACTTTGCTTATATGGAATTTTGCCCAACAGACCTCATTACAATTTCTAACCTGTTTTATTTTGTTTTTCTTCTGAGACAGAGTCTCCCTCTGTTGTCCAAGGCTGGAGTGTAGTAGTGCTATCCCAGCTGACTGCAGCCTCAACCTTCCAGGCTGAAGCGATCCTCCCATCTCAACCTCCCACGTGGCTGAGACTATAGGTGCTTGCCACTATGCCCAACTAATATTCGGAATTTTCCTATACGTGGATTCCAGAGGGGTGACAGTGAAACGTGAGTAAGCATGGATTTTGGTATATGCAGAGATGGGGGGCTGGAACTAATTCTGTATACTGAGGGACGACTGTATATGTTTTTACAATTATGCTGTAGGATACATACTGTTGCATAGCCTTGAAAATAATAATTTTTAATCGAGTGGAATAATAATAATATTGATAAAAGTAGCAGCTGGCCAGGTGTGGTGGCTCCCACTGGTAATCGCAACACTTTGGGAGGCTGAGGCAGGAGGATGGCTTGAGGCCAAGAGTTTGCGATAGGCCTTGGAAACAAAGGGAGTCACCATCCCTACAGAAAAATACATGAATTAGCCTAGTGTGGTGGCATGTTCCTGTAGTCCCAGCTCCTTGGTAGGCTGAGGTGGGAGGATCACTTGAGCCCAGGGAGGCTGAGACTGCAGTGAGTCATGATCAGGCCTCTGCACTCCAGCCTGGGTGACAGAGTGAGACCCTGTCTCAAAACGACAAAAAAGTAGCAGCTAACATCAACTGACCTTTTACCAGGTACCTATTAATACCATAGTTTAATTTCTTATAACTGTTTCTTATTTCACTTACCAACTCTGTCTTCAGTTACTCCCAGATTTTTACTGTGTTTGTACAGATGACCTTTTGTTTAGATTGAATTGTCTCCCCAGAAGTAAGATTACTGTGAGTCACGGTGAATGGACGTTCTCATTACCCTTGATGTAAATTGACAAGGTTTTGGGTGCCTCCCAGCTATAATCTTAGCACTTTGGGAGGCTAAGACAGGAGGATTGCTTGAGGCCAAGAGTTGGAGGAGGCAGTATGGCAGTATGGTGAGACCCTGTCTCTATTATTTTAAAAAATTGACAAGCTTTACCCTGGAAGGCTTATACACAATTTAAACACCCCTTATAGTATAAGAAAGTGCCCATTTCACTGCACCTTTGCCAGCACAGGGTATTATAATTTAGTAAGTCATTTTTTGTTTGATTATTTTAAATAGATAAAAGATCTCATATTACTTTACTTGTCACATTTCAACATCTTTCCTTAGCTTATTAGCTCTGTTTCTTTTCTGTCTGTAAATGGTTGTTGTTGTTTTGTTCTTTGAGACAGGGTCTTGCTCTGTCACCAGGCTGGACTGTAGTGGCATAATCATGCCTCACTGCAGCCTTGACCTGCCAGGCTGAAACTTCAGCATTCTGAGTAGCTGGGACTACAAGTGTGCACCACCACTCCCAGCTAATTTTTTTCTTTTTTTGGATAGAGACAGGGTCTCACTGTGTTGTCCAGACCAGTCTCTAGCTCCTGGCCTTAAGCAATCCTCCTGCATTAGCTTCTGAAATTGCTGGAATTTCAGGCATGAGCCACCATGCCTGGCCTGGGCTAGTTTTCTATTTTTAGTAGAGATGGGGTTGCTCCATGCTGGTCAGGCTGGTCTCGAACTCCTGACCTCAGGTGATCTGTGTGCCTTGGCCTCCCAAAGTGCTGGGATTACAGGCATGAGCCATTGTGCCTGGCCAAAATTAATACTTTTTATATTAAATTTACATATATATACATTTTTTCTTTTTGATACCGGGTCTCGCACTGTCACCCAGGCTGGAGTACAGTGGCACAACCTCTGCTCACTGCAGCCTCCACCTGCCAGGCTCAAGCAATTCTCCTGCCTCAGCCTCCCGAGTAGCTGGGATTACAGGTAAGTGCCACCACACCCAGCTGATGTTTGTGTTTTTTGTAGAGACGAGGTTTCGCCATGTTTCCCAGACTGTTCTCAAACTCCTGAGCTCAAAGCAGTCCACCCATCTTGGCCTCCTAAAGTGCTGGGATTACAGGTGTGAGCCACCTTGCTCATTCTAGTTTAAACTTTTGAATGGTTTGTGTCTCCCGATTGGACTCCTACAAGTACAGAGTCGATGCTAGGAAGGGTACCAGGAGATAGACACACACAGATGGGATTTGGGAGTAGGTTTGGTTATCCAAGGAGCAGTGCTGAGCTCCTTGCTAATGGGATATGGGATGCTGGTGATTTCCAGGAAGTGACTTCACAATGACTCAAGCTACCATATACTGTTGATTGTGAAATGCCAGTTGAAGCATATGTCCTGTGAGCTTAGGGCTGCTACAGGTTGACCACTGCAGCAGTAAAGATGACTCTGAAGAATGGCATGGGATGGATCCTTTCGAATGCACTTGAGCAGCGGTCTCCAACCACAGGGCCACAGAGCTGGAGGTGAGCAGCAGGTGAGTGAAGGGAAACTTCATCTGTATTTCTAGCCCCTCCCATCGCTTGCATGACCACCTGAGCTCCATGTCCTGTCAGATCAGCAGCAGCATTAGATTCTCATAGGAACACAAACTCTGTTGTGAAGTGTGCATGCGAGGGATCTAGGTTGTGTACGCCTTAAGAGACTCTAATGCCTGATATTCTGTTACTGTCTCCCATCACCCCAGATGGACAGTCTAGTTGCAGGAAAACAAGCTCAGAGATCCCACTGAGTCTACGTTATAGTGAGTTGTAGAATCATTTCATTATATATTACTATGTAGTAATAATAGAAATAAAGTGCACAATATATGTAATGCACTTGAATCATCCTGAAATTATTCCCTCACTCCCAGTCTGTGGAAAAATTGTCTTCCACACATTCACTCTGTTTTATGGTAGAGGCAGGGTCTTAATATATTGCCCAGGCTGATCTCAAACTCCTGGCCTCAAGTAATAGACCTCTCTCAGCCTCCCAAAGTGCTGAGATTACAGGCATAAGCCACCACCCTCAACCAAGACTTTCTTAAACCAAATAAAAATTAAGTGAGATTACTTGAGCCCAGGTGGTCAAGGCTGCAGTGAGCCTGATTGCACCACTGCACTCCAGCCTAGGTGACGGAGTGAGACTGTCTCAAAAAATAAAATAAAATACAAATTAACCCTTTATGACGTTCCCAGTAACTTTCCCTCCTAAGTGTTCCCCACAAATCTTTGAATTCTGTTTAATTTTCACATAACATTTAAGACATTTAAGAACTTATGTCTGTCTGTGTCATCCCTTTATGTCAAAAGATGTCTTTTTGTCACTTCCAGCTGGATCTACCATGAACGACTTCTGAATCCAGGAAGAGAGACTGACTGGGCAACATGTTATTCAGGTACAAAAAGATTTGGACTGTAACTCAAAAATGATCAAATGATAGTGCATGCATCAAGTGCAATGGGAAGCTCTTCTGGAGAGTGAGAAAAGCTTCCAGTTAAGGTGACATTGAAGCCAAGTCCTGAAAGATGAGGAAGAGTTGTATGAGAGTGGGGAGGAAAGGGGGAGGTGGCAGGATGGGGAATGGGCTGGGATGGGATGGAGCAAACTGCCCAGGAAGGGAAACCAGCACTGTACAGACCTGAACAACGAGGATGGCATATTTTGTTCAGGGAATGGTGAATTAAGTGTGGCAGGAATGCTTTGTAGAGACAGTAATTTGCTTGTATGGAATTTTGCCTGAGAGACCTCATTGCAGTTTCTGATTTTTTGATGTCATCATCCATCACTGTCCTTGTCAAATAGTTTGGAATGGGTATAATGATGACAATAACCCCAAGTATAATATTTCGTTAATTCTCACAGAATCACAGGTAGGTGCCACAGTTATCCCTATTTGATGAATGGAGTGATGAAGCCTTGGGAATAATGAATGATTTGCCCAAGCTCACCTGGATATTAAGACTGAGTCAAATGTTGGGTCTGGTGTGACTTTAATGTTTGCTTTGTTCATGAGCACCACGTATTGCCTCTCCTATGCAGTTAAGCGGTAGACAGGTGACAGAAAAGCCCATGTTTGTCTCTACTCACACACTTGTGACTGAATGTATGTATGGAGTTTCTACACCAAATTCTTCAGTGCTCTGGATATTAACTGGGTGTCCCATGACTTTATTCTGACACTACCTGGAGTTAGCACAGACCCTATAAGTTAGGGCCTCAGTCCCACGAGACCATCCTGACTTCAGATGCCAATGGCAAGTCCTAAGTTGTCACCTGTACTTTTGACCAACCTGTTACAAATCGGGGGTTCCCATAACTGTTTTCTTGGGTTTAATAATTTGCTAGAACAGTTTATGGAACTCAGAAAAACAGTTTATTTTCTTTTTTTCTGAGAGAGAGGGTCTTATTTTGTTGCCCAGGCTGGTGTGCAATGGTGCAGTCATAGCTCATTGCAGCCTTGATTGTCTGGGCCCCAGTGGTTCTCCCATCTCAGCCTCCCTAGTAGCTGAGACTACATGCCTGCAACACCACATCTGGCTAGTTCCTTTTATTTTTTGTATAGATGGGGTCTTGTTGTGTTGGCCAGGCTGGCCACAAATTCCTGGTCTCAAGTGATCCTCCCACCTCAGCCTCTGAAAGTGCTGGGATTACAGATGTGAGCCACCACATCTGGCCAGTTCATTTCCTATTACTGGTTCATTGTGAAGGATACATCTCAGAAACAGTCAATGAAAGAGACGTGCATGCTGGATGCAGTGGTTCATGCCTGTAATCTCAGCACTTTGGGAGGACAAGGTGGGAGGATCGCTTAAACTCAGGAGTTTGAGACCAGCCTGGGCAACATGGTGAAAACCTGTCTCTATAAAAAATTAAAAAAAAAAAAATAAATAACCGGTGTGGTGTTGTGCACCTAGAGTTCCAACTTCTAGGGAAGCTGAGATGAGAGGATGCCTTGAGCTGGGGACTGGGGAGGCTTAGGTTACAGTAAGCTGAGATTGTGCCACTGCACTCTAGCTTGGACAAAAGAGCCTGATCCTGTCTCAAAAAAAAAGAAAGATACCCAGGGCAAGTTAAGTTCGGAGGAGCACAGAGCTCCCATGCCCTCTGTTGAACATGCGACCCTCCCAGCATCTCCTGTGTCCAGCAACCCTGAAAGCTCTGCAAACCCCATTCAGGGTGTTTATGGAGGCTTTATTATGCAAGCATGATTGATAAAATCTTTGGCTGTTGGTGATTAAGTCAGTCTCCAGCCCCTCTTCCTCCTGGAGTTCAGTGCATGAGGCTGAAAGTTCCAAGCCTCTTACCATGTGGTTGCATGGTAATCAGCCCTCCTCTTGAAGAAATGTAGGAGCTTGCAGTCACCCAATCATCTCAACAACATCCCTAAATGCATTCTTACCATGCTGGAGATCCCAAAGTTCTTAGAGGCTCTTGTGTTAGAAACCTGGGACCAAGACCAAATATTAAAACAAAAGATGTTCTTGTCACATCTATCACTGAGGTCTTTCTAAGAGCTTTAGAAGCTCTGTGCCAGGAACCAGGGACAGAGATGAAATATATATTTCTTTTCTTTTTTTTTTTTGAGACAGAATCTCCCTGTGTCATCCAGGCTGGAGTGCAGTGATGTGATCATAGCTCACTATAGCTTTGGCCTTCTGAGATCAAGCGATCCTCCCATCTCAACCTCCCAAGTAGGTAGGACTACACATGCATGTCACCCATGCCCAGCTCATTTTTGTAGAGTCGGAGTTTCACCATGGTGGCCAGGTTGGCCGTGTTGGCCAGATGGGGTCTTCTTTTGTTGCCCAGGCTGGCCGCAAATTCCTGGGCTCAAGTGATCCTCCCACCTCTTCCTTGTAGAGATGCGATTTAGTTATGTCGTCCAGGCTGATCTCAAACTCCTGGGCTAAATCGATTGTCTCACTTCAGCCTCTCAAGTAGCTAGGACTACAGGCGCATACCACCATGTCGGGCTAATATTTGTTTTTATTTTTTTTCTAGAGGTGGGGGTCTCACTATGTTGTTCATGCTAGTTTCAAACTTCGGGCCTCAAGTGTTCCTCCTGCCTTGACCTCCCAAAATGTTGGGATTCTGGGTGGGAGCCATCATGCCCAGCAATCACAAGGGTCTTTATAAAAGAAAGAGAGTAGGAGATTCAGAATTGGAGCAGGAGATGTGGTGACGAAAGCAGAGGTGAGAGAGGGAGATTTGAAGATGCTTCACTTCTGGCTTTGAAGATGGAATCAGGGGCCATGATCCAAGGAATGGGGGTGGCTTCTAGAAGCTGGAAAAGCCAAGGGAACACTTTAGAGTCTCCAGAAGGAATGCAGCCCTGCTGACACCTTGACTTTAGCCTTAATAGACCTAGTTTGGGTTTCTGGCCCCTAGAACCGTAAGATAGTAGTTTTGTGGTGTTTTAAGCCACTAAATGTAGGAAACTGCAAACTATGTTGCAGCGGCAAGAAGAAATGAACATGAAGCCAGGCATGATGGCTCATGCCGGTAATCCCAGCACTTTAGGAATTTAGGCAGGAGGATCACTTGAGGCCAGGAGTTCAAGACCAGTCTGGGCAACATAGTAAGACCTTGTCTCTACAAAAAATGAAAAAATTGGCCAGGCGTGGTGGCTCACGCCTGTAACTCCAGCACTTTGGGAGGCCGAAGCGGGCAGATTACCTGAGGTCAGGAGTTCGCGACCAGCCTGGCCAACATTGCGAAACCCCGGCTCTACTAAAAATACAAAAATTAGCTGGGTGTGGTGGCACGCCCCTGTAATCCCAGCTACTTGGAAGGCTGAGGCAGGAGAATCACTTGAATCTGGGAGGTGGAGGTTGTAGTGAGCCGGTATCAGACCATTACACTACAGCCTGGGCAAGAAGAGTGAAGCTCTGTCTCAAAATAAAATAAAATAAAATACTAAAAAATTTAGCCAGGCATGATGGCATGAACCTGGAGTCCCAGCTACTGGGGAGGCTGAGGTGGGAGGATCGCTTGAGCCTGGAAATTTGAGGTTGCAGTGAGCTGTGATTGTGCCACTGCACTCCAGCCTTGGTGACAGTGAGATCTTGAAAAAAAGAAGAAAGTAAAGATAGAAGAAATGAGCACGGTGGGCATGGGGACAGATGGCAATGTTAAATAGAATGGTCAGGGGTGGCCTCCTAAGTGAAAATTGAGTAAAGACTTGAAGGAGGGGAAGGAGCTGGCCAAGGTGCTGAGGGAAGAGAACTGTAGGCAGAAACAATAGAATAAAGTGTCTGAGGTGTGTCTGAGGCTCTGGAAGGAGGCCCATGGAGCAGACGGAGAGAGGGAGAGAATTAGGGGAGGGGGCCAGGGAGTTGCTGGGTGGGGATCAGTACAAATCACTTAAGCCCCGGGAGGTTATTGCTGGGGCTTTGGCTTTTACTCTGACTCAGATGGGAACTGCGGGAGGGTTCTGAGCAGAGCGACGACGTGGTCTGTCTCCTGATTTAAAAGCATTCTCTGGCTGCTGAGTTGAGAAAGACTATGGGAAGATGTGGGTAGAAGCATGGGGGCCAAGCTTTGGCAACATCCAGGCGGGAGATGATGGTGGTCCTGACCAGGGTCATGTGGTGTTGAGAGATGGTCAGAGGGGAGAGGTAGGGGAGGAGGCCAGGGAGTTGCTGGGTGGGGATCTTTAGTACATGCCGAAGACAGTCAACAGGATTTCCTGACAGACTGGATATGGGGTGTGAGAGAAGGCAGGGGTCAAGGTTGAGTTTGATTGTTACTGAAATTATGAAGTAATTTTAAAAAACACTACTGCCTTTCCCAATCCTACCAAGTATGGGATGCTAGATTAAAGACATCTCTTCAGGCTCATTGCGGTGGCTCATGCCTGTAGTCCCAGCTGTTTGGTAAGCAGAGGTGGGAGTATCTTTTAAGGGCAGGTGTTCAAGACCAGCCTGGACAACACAGCAAGATCTGCTCTTTACAAAAATATTTTTCAAAATTAAATTAATGTAGCTAGGCGTGGTGATGTGTACTTGTAGTTTCAGCTACTCAGGAGGCTGAAGTGGGCAGATCTCTTGAGGTCAGGAGTTTGAGGCCAGCTTGGGCAACATAGCAAGACCCCTCACTCTACAAAAAAATTAAAAAACTAACCAGGCATGGTGGCACTCAACTGTACTACCAGCTACTGGGGAGCTGAGGCAGGAAGATGGCTTGAGCCCAGGAGGTCGAGGCTGCAGTGAGCTGTAAGTGCACAGCTGCACTCCAGTCTGGGTGACAGAGCAGGACCTGTCTCACAATACAAATAAAAATACAAGTAAAATAATGAAATCTCAAGTCAGAGCCTTTTGGCTCTGCAGCCCTTGCAACCCCTCAGCCGTGCAGTGGGGTTTGCGTCACTGGGAATGAGGAGACCCCTGCCCGGTGTTGTTGCCTGACTAATCAGTGTTTTAAAACATATATTAATCGGGGTGGGCGCGGTGGCTCACACCTGTAATCCCAGCACTTAGGGAGACCCAGGCGGGTGGATCACCTGAGGTCAAGAGTTCAAGACCAGCCTTGCCAACATGGCAAAACTCCTTCTCTACTAAGAAAATACAATAATTAGCTGGACATGGTAGTGGGCCCCTGTAATCCCAGCTACTTGGGAGGCTGAGGTAGGAGAATCGCTTGAACCTGTGGGGCGGAGGTTGCAATGAGCTGAGACTGCACCACTTCACTCCAGCCTGGGCAAAAGAACAAGACTTTGTCTCAAAGAAAAAAAGAAAGTATTATGTAATGGTTTTATTTTTAATATGTAATGAATATTAAATATTTTTAAAATCTTGTATTATATTAACATGTAATGGCTTTAATATGTGATGAATAATATTTAAGAACTTGTGTCTTATTTTCTAGTTTTAATATAATTATCTACAGAAAGAAATAGTCTTAGAGATCTTCAATAAAGTTAAAAAATGTAAAGGGATGTTAGATCCCAAAAGATTGAGAATTTCTAGTTTAGAAATATTCAGAGTAAGCCACATACTACTTGCTACTTGAACTATTTTTTTTCTTTGATTTTTATTTTAGGAGATGGGGTCTCACCCTGTCACCCAGGCTTGAGTACAGTAGTGCTATCAGCTCGCTGCAGCCTTGAACTCCTGGGCTAAGGATCCTCCTACCTGAGCCTCCTGAGTAGCTGGGACTGTAGGTATACATGACGATACTTGGCTAATTTTTAAATTGTTTTGTAGACGTGGGGTCTCACTTTGTTGGCCAGGCTGGTGTCAAACTCATGGCCTCAAGTGACCCTTCCACCCCTGCCTCCCATCCTAGAGGTGTGTGCCACCACAAGGAGCACTTGTTCAATGTTCTAAAAAACAAATTTCTAAAGTAAGGCTGTGGGATGATGGCAGGAAGATCAAAGAAAAACAGAAGAATAAGTTAAAATGACTTATTCACACATATTCTTTTGACAGCAAGAAGAACTTTTAGTATATACATTCCTTACAAACAAACAAAAGGCAGATAAACAATGTTGTATACGAACTTCAACACACACCGTACAATATTCCCATTTTGCTGACATAAGTTATGGAAATTTCGTTGTTTACTTGAGTGTCGCTACCAGTATTTTGCTTCTCTGATGATTTTTATCAACTTCCTCATCTGTTAACTTCTCTCCAAGGTATGTCATATCATGACATACTGCTGCTGCACGAACATGGCCAGTGTCTTCCTGTTAAACATGTAGAATGCTTTCCTAATTTCTCTTTTTACCCTCTGTCTTTGTGTTTTGCATTTTTCTTACTCTTATTGTCAGAAACTCCAGAAAGTCAGTCGTACTAATTTATCACCATTTGCTTTATTAATTTATACTTTGCTTATATGGAATTTTGCCCAACAGACCTCATTACAATTTCTAACCTGTTTTATTTTGTTTTTCTTCTGAGACAGAGTCTCCCTCTGTTGTCCAAGGCTGGAGTGTAGTAGTGCTATCCCAGCTGACTGCAGCCTCAACCTTCCAGGCTGAAGCGATCCTCCCATCTCAACCTCCCACGTGGCTGAGACTATAGGTGCTTGCCACTATGCCCAACTAATATTCGGAATTTTCCTATACGTGGATTCCAGAGGGGTGACAGTGAAACGTGAGTAAGCATGGATTTTGGTATATGCAGAGATGGGGGGCTGGAACTAATTCTGTATACTGAGGGACGACTGTATATGTTTTTACAATTATGCTGTAGGATACATACTGTTGCATAGCCTTGAAAATAATAATTTTTAATCGAGTGGAATAATAATAATATTGATAAAAGTAGCAGCTGGCCAGGTGTGGTGGCTCCCACTGGTAATCGCAACACTTTGGGAGGCTGAGGCAGGAGGATGGCTTGAGGCCAAGAGTTTGCGATAGGCCTTGGAAACAAAGGGAGTCACCATCCCTACAGAAAAATACATGAATTAGCCTAGTGTGGTGGCATGTTCCTGTAGTCCCAGCTCCTTGGTAGGCTGAGGTGGGAGGATCACTTGAGCCCAGGGAGGCTGAGACTGCAGTGAGTCATGATCAGGCCTCTGCACTCCAGCCTGGGTGACAGAGTGAGACCCTGTCTCAAAACGACAAAAAAGTAGCAGCTAACATCAACTGACCTTTTACCAGGTACCTATTAATACCATAGTTTAATTTCTTATAACTGTTTCTTATTTCACTTACCAACTCTGTCTTCAGTTACTCCCAGATTTTTACTGTGTTTGTACAGATGACCTTTTGTTTAGATTGAATTGTCTCCCCAGAAGTAAGATTACTGTGAGTCACGGTGAATGGACGTTCTCATTACCCTTGATGTAAATTGACAAGGTTTTGGGTGCCTCCCAGCTATAATCTTAGCACTTTGGGAGGCTAAGACAGGAGGATTGCTTGAGGCCAAGAGTTGGAGGAGGCAGTATGGCAGTATGGTGAGACCCTGTCTCTATTATTTTAAAAAATTGACAAGCTTTACCCTGGAAGGCTTATACACAATTTAAACACCCCTTATAGTATAAGAAAGTGCCCATTTCACTGCACCTTTGCCAGCACAGGGTATTATAATTTAGTAAGTCATTTTTTGTTTGATTATTTTAAATAGATAAAAGATCTCATATTACTTTACTTGTCACATTTCAACATCTTTCCTTAGCTTATTAGCTCTGTTTCTTTTCTGTCTGTAAATGGTTGTTGTTGTTTTGTTCTTTGAGACAGGGTCTTGCTCTGTCACCAGGCTGGACTGTAGTGGCATAATCATGCCTCACTGCAGCCTTGACCTGCCAGGCTGAAACTTCAGCATTCTGAGTAGCTGGGACTACAAGTGTGCACCACCACTCCCAGCTAATTTTTTTCTTTTTTTGGATAGAGACAGGGTCTCACTGTGTTGTCCAGACCAGTCTCTAGCTCCTGGCCTTAAGCAATCCTCCTGCATTAGCTTCTGAAATTGCTGGAATTTCAGGCATGAGCCACCATGCCTGGCCTGGGCTAGTTTTCTATTTTTAGTAGAGATGGGGTTGCTCCATGCTGGTCAGGCTGGTCTCGAACTCCTGACCTCAGGTGATCTGTGTGCCTTGGCCTCCCAAAGTGCTGGGATTACAGGCATGAGCCATTGTGCCTGGCCAAAATTAATACTTTTTATATTAAATTTACATATATATACATTTTTTCTTTTTGATACCGGGTCTCGCACTGTCACCCAGGCTGGAGTACAGTGGCACAACCTCTGCTCACTGCAGCCTCCACCTGCCAGGCTCAAGCAATTCTCCTGCCTCAGCCTCCCGAGTAGCTGGGATTACAGGTAAGTGCCACCACACCCAGCTGATGTTTGTGTTTTTTGTAGAGACGAGGTTTCGCCATGTTTCCCAGACTGTTCTCAAACTCCTGAGCTCAAAGCAGTCCACCCATCTTGGCCTCCTAAAGTGCTGGGATTACAGGTGTGAGCCACCTTGCTCATTCTAGTTTAAACTTTTGAATGGTTTGTGTCTCCCGATTGGACTCCTACAAGTACAGAGTCGATGCTAGGAAGGGTACCAGGAGATAGACACACACAGATGGGATTTGGGAGTAGGTTTGGTTATCCAAGGAGCAGTGCTGAGCTCCTTGCTAATGGGATATGGGATGCTGGTGATTTCCAGGAAGTGACTTCACAATGACTCAAGCTACCATATACTGTTGATTGTGAAATGCCAGTTGAAGCATATGTCCTGTGAGCTTAGGGCTGCTACAGGTTGACCACTGCAGCAGTAAAGATGACTCTGAAGAATGGCATGGGATGGATCCTTTCGAATGCACTTGAGCAGCGGTCTCCAACCACAGGGCCACAGAGCTGGAGGTGAGCAGCAGGTGAGTGAAGGGAAACTTCATCTGTATTTCTAGCCCCTCCCATCGCTTGCATGACCACCTGAGCTCCATGTCCTGTCAGATCAGCAGCAGCATTAGATTCTCATAGGAACACAAACTCTGTTGTGAAGTGTGCATGCGAGGGATCTAGGTTGTGTACGCCTTAAGAGACTCTAATGCCTGATATTCTGTTACTGTCTCCCATCACCCCAGATGGACAGTCTAGTTGCAGGAAAACAAGCTCAGAGATCCCACTGAGTCTACGTTATAGTGAGTTGTAGAATCATTTCATTATATATTACTATGTAGTAATAATAGAAATAAAGTGCACAATATATGTAATGCACTTGAATCATCCTGAAATTATTCCCTCACTCCCAGTCTGTGGAAAAATTGTCTTCCACACATTCACTCTGTTTTATGGTAGAGGCAGGGTCTTAATATATTGCCCAGGCTGATCTCAAACTCCTGGCCTCAAGTAATAGACCTCTCTCAGCCTCCCAAAGTGCTGAGATTACAGGCATAAGCCACCACCCTCAACCAAGACTTTCTTAAACCAAATAAAAATTAAGTGAGATTACTTGAGCCCAGGTGGTCAAGGCTGCAGTGAGCCTGATTGCACCACTGCACTCCAGCCTAGGTGACGGAGTGAGACTGTCTCAAAAAATAAAATAAAATACAAATTAACCCTTTATGACGTTCCCAGTAACTTTCCCTCCTAAGTGTTCCCCACAAATCTTTGAATTCTGTTTAATTTTCACATAACATTTAAGACATTTAAGAACTTATGTCTGTCTGTGTCATCCCTTTATGTCAAAAGATGTCTTTTTGTCACTTCCAGCTGGATCTACCATGAACGACTTCTGAATCCAGGAAGAGAGACTGACTGGGCAACATGTTATTCAGGTACAAAAAGATTTGGACTGTAACTCAAAAATGATCAAATGATAGTGCATGCATCAAGTGCAATGGGAAGCTCTTCTGGAGAGTGAGAAAAGCTTCCAGTTAAGGTGACATTGAAGCCAAGTCCTGAAAGATGAGGAAGAGTTGTATGAGAGTGGGGAGGAAAGGGGGAGGTGGCAGGATGGGGAATGGGCTGGGATGGGATGGAGCAAACTGCCCAGGAAGGGAAACCAGCACTGTACAGACCTGAACAACGAGGATGGCATATTTTGTTCAGGGAATGGTGAATTAAGTGTGGCAGGAATGCTTTGTAGAGACAGTAATTTGCTTGTATGGAATTTTGCCTGAGAGACCTCATTGCAGTTTCTGATTTTTTGATGTCATCATCCATCACTGTCCTTGTCAAATAGTTTGGAATGGGTATAATGATGACAATAACCCCAAGTATAATATTTCGTTAATTCTCACAGAATCACAGGTAGGTGCCACAGTTATCCCTATTTGATGAATGGAGTGATGAAGCCTTGGGAATAATGAATGATTTGCCCAAGCTCACCTGGATATTAAGACTGAGTCAAATGTTGGGTCTGGTGTGACTTTAATGTTTGCTTTGTTCATGAGCACCACGTATTGCCTCTCCTATGCAGTTAAGCGGTAGACAGGTGACAGAAAAGCCCATGTTTGTCTCTACTCACACACTTGTGACTGAATGTATGTATGGAGTTTCTACACCAAATTCTTCAGTGCTCTGGATATTAACTGGGTGTCCCATGACTTTATTCTGACACTACCTGGAGTTAGCACAGACCCTATAAGTTAGGGCCTCAGTCCCACGAGACCATCCTGACTTCAGATGCCAATGGCAAGTCCTAAGTTGTCACCTGTACTTTTGACCAACCTGTTACAAATCGGGGGTTCCCATAACTGTTTTCTTGGGTTTAATAATTTGCTAGAACAGTTTATGGAACTCAGAAAAACAGTTTATTTTCTTTTTTTCTGAGAGAGAGGGTCTTATTTTGTTGCCCAGGCTGGTGTGCAATGGTGCAGTCATAGCTCATTGCAGCCTTGATTGTCTGGGCCCCAGTGGTTCTCCCATCTCAGCCTCCCTAGTAGCTGAGACTACATGCCTGCAACACCACATCTGGCTAGTTCCTTTTATTTTTTGTATAGATGGGGTCTTGTTGTGTTGGCCAGGCTGGCCACAAATTCCTGGTCTCAAGTGATCCTCCCACCTCAGCCTCTGAAAGTGCTGGGATTACAGATGTGAGCCACCACATCTGGCCAGTTCATTTCCTATTACTGGTTCATTGTGAAGGATACATCTCAGAAACAGTCAATGAAAGAGACGTGCATGCTGGATGCAGTGGTTCATGCCTGTAATCTCAGCACTTTGGGAGGACAAGGTGGGAGGATCGCTTAAACTCAGGAGTTTGAGACCAGCCTGGGCAACATGGTGAAAACCTGTCTCTATAAAAAATTAAAAAAAAAAAAAAAAAATAACCGGTGTGGTGTTGTGCACCTAGAGTTCCAACTTCTAGGGAAGCTGAGATGAGAGGATGCCTTGAGCTGGGGACTGGGGAGGCTTAGGTTACAGTAAGCTGAGATTGTGCCACTGCACTCTAGCTTGGACAAAAGAGCCTGATCCTGTCTCAAAAAAAAAGAAAGATACCCAGGGCAAGTTAAGTTCGGAGGAGCACAGAGCTCCCATGCCCTCTGTTGAACATGCGACCCTCCCAGCATCTCCTGTGTCCAGCAACCCTGAAAGCTCTGCAAACCCCATTCAGGGTGTTTATGGAGGCTTTATTATGCAAGCATGATTGATAAAATCTTTGGCTGTTGGTGATTAAGTCAGTCTCCAGCCCCTCTTCCTCCTGGAGTTCAGTGCATGAGGCTGAAAGTTCCAAGCCTCTTACCATGTGGTTGCATGGTAATCAGCCCTCCTCTTGAAGAAATGTAGGAGCTTGCAGTCACCCAATCATCTCAACAACATCCCTAAATGCATTCTTACCATGCTGGAGATCCCAAAGTTCTTAGAGGCTCTTGTGTTAGAAACCTGGGACCAAGACCAAATATTAAAACAAAAGATGTTCTTGTCACATCTATCACTGAGGTCTTTCTAAGAGCTTTAGAAGCTCTGTGCCAGGAACCAGGGACAGAGATGAAATATATATTTCTTTTCTTTTTTTTTTTTGAGACAGAATCTCCCTGTGTCATCCAGGCTGGAGTGCAGTGATGTGATCATAGCTCACTATAGCTTTGGCCTTCTGAGATCAAGCGATCCTCCCATCTCAACCTCCCAAGTAGGTAGGACTACACATGCATGTCACCCATGCCCAGCTCATTTTTGTAGAGTCGGAGTTTCACCATGGTGGCCAGGTTGGCCGTGTTGGCCAGATGGGGTCTTCTTTTGTTGCCCAGGCTGGCCGCAAATTCCTGGGCTCAAGTGATCCTCCCACCTCTTCCTTGTAGAGATGCGATTTAGTTATGTCGTCCAGGCTGATCTCAAACTCCTGGGCTAAATCGATTGTCTCACTTCAGCCTCTCAAGTAGCTAGGACTACAGGCGCATACCACCATGTCGGGCTAATATTTGTTTTTATTTTTTTTCTAGAGGTGGGGGTCTCACTATGTTGTTCATGCTAGTTTCAAACTTCGGGCCTCAAGTGTTCCTCCTGCCTTGACCTCCCAAAATGTTGGGATTCTGGGTGGGAGCCATCATGCCCAGCAATCACAAGGGTCTTTATAAAAGAAAGAGAGTAGGAGATTCAGAATTGGAGCAGGAGATGTGGTGACGAAAGCAGAGGTGAGAGAGGGAGATTTGAAGATGCTTCACTTCTGGCTTTGAAGATGGAATCAGGGGCCATGATCCAAGGAATGGGGGTGGCTTCTAGAAGCTGGAAAAGCCAAGGGAACACTTTAGAGTCTCCAGAAGGAATGCAGCCCTGCTGACACCTTGACTTTAGCCTTAATAGACCTAGTTTGGGTTTCTGGCCCCTAGAACCGTAAGATAGTAGTTTTGTGGTGTTTTAAGCCACTAAATGTAGGAAACTGCAAACTATGTTGCAGCGGCAAGAAGAAATGAACATGAAGCCAGGCATGATGGCTCATGCCGGTAATCCCAGCACTTTAGGAATTTAGGCAGGAGGATCACTTGAGGCCAGGAGTTCAAGACCAGTCTGGGCAACATAGTAAGACCTTGTCTCTACAAAAAATGAAAAAATTGGCCAGGCGTGGTGGCTCACGCCTGTAACTCCAGCACTTTGGGAGGCCGAAGCGGGCAGATTACCTGAGGTCAGGAGTTCGCGACCAGCCTGGCCAACATTGCGAAACCCCGGCTCTACTAAAAATACAAAAATTAGCTGGGTGTGGTGGCACGCCCCTGTAATCCCAGCTACTTGGAAGGCTGAGGCAGGAGAATCACTTGAATCTGGGAGGTGGAGGTTGTAGTGAGCCGGTATCAGACCATTACACTACAGCCTGGGCAAGAAGAGTGAAGCTCTGTCTCAAAATAAAATAAAATAAAATACTAAAAAATTTAGCCAGGCATGATGGCATGAACCTGGAGTCCCAGCTACTGGGGAGGCTGAGGTGGGAGGATCGCTTGAGCCTGGAAATTTGAGGTTGCAGTGAGCTGTGATTGTGCCACTGCACTCCAGCCTTGGTGACAGTGAGATCTTGAAAAAAAGAAGAAAGTAAAGATAGAAGAAATGAGCACGGTGGGCATGGGGACAGATGGCAATGTTAAATAGAATGGTCAGGGGTGGCCTCCTAAGTGAAAATTGAGTAAAGACTTGAAGGAGGGGAAGGAGCTGGCCAAGGTGCTGAGGGAAGAGAACTGTAGGCAGAAACAATAGAATAAAGTGTCTGAGGTGTGTCTGAGGCTCTGGAAGGAGGCCCATGGAGCAGACGGAGAGAGGGAGAGAATTAGGGGAGGGGGCCAGGGAGTTGCTGGGTGGGGATCAGTACAAATCACTTAAGCCCCGGGAGGTTATTGCTGGGGCTTTGGCTTTTACTCTGACTCAGATGGGAACTGCGGGAGGGTTCTGAGCAGAGCGACGACGTGGTCTGTCTCCTGATTTAAAAGCATTCTCTGGCTGCTGAGTTGAGAAAGACTATGGGAAGATGTGGGTAGAAGCATGGGGGCCAAGCTTTGGCAACATCCAGGCGGGAGATGATGGTGGTCCTGACCAGGGTCATGTGGTGTTGAGAGATGGTCAGAGGGGAGAGGTAGGGGAGGAGGCCAGGGAGTTGCTGGGTGGGGATCTTTAGTACATGCCGAAGACAGTCAACAGGATTTCCTGACAGACTGGATATGGGGTGTGAGAGAAGGCAGGGGTCAAGGTTGAGTTTGATTGTTACTGAAATTATGAAGTAATTTTAAAAAACACTACTGCCTTTCCCAATCCTACCAAGTATGGGATGCTAGATTAAAGACATCTCTTCAGGCTCATTGCGGTGGCTCATGCCTGTAGTCCCAGCTGTTTGGTAAGCAGAGGTGGGAGTATCTTTTAAGGGCAGGTGTTCAAGACCAGCCTGGACAACACAGCAAGATCTGCTCTTTACAAAAATATTTTTCAAAATTAAATTAATGTAGCTAGGCGTGGTGATGTGTACTTGTAGTTTCAGCTACTCAGGAGGCTGAAGTGGGCAGATCTCTTGAGGTCAGGAGTTTGAGGCCAGCTTGGGCAACATAGCAAGACCCCTCACTCTACAAAAAAATTAAAAAACTAACCAGGCATGGTGGCACTCAACTGTACTACCAGCTACTGGGGAGCTGAGGCAGGAAGATGGCTTGAGCCCAGGAGGTCGAGGCTGCAGTGAGCTGTAAGTGCACAGCTGCACTCCAGTCTGAGTGACAGAGCAGGACCTGTCTCACAATACAAATAAAAATACAAGTAAAATAATGAAATCTCAAGTCAGAGCCTTTTGGCTCTGCAGCCCTTGCAACCCCTCAGCCGTGCAGTGGGGTTTGCGTCACTGGGAATGAGGAGACCCCTGCCCGGTGTTGTTGCCTGACTAATCAGTGTTTTAAAACATATATTAATCGGGGTGGGCGCGGTGGCTCACACCTGTAATCCCAGCACTTAGGGAGACCCAGGCGGGTGGATCACCTGAGGTCAAGAGTTCAAGACCAGCCTTGCCAACATGGCAAAACTCCTTCTCTACTAAGAAAATACAATAATTAGCTGGACATGGTAGTGGGCCCCTGTAATCCCAGCTACTTGGGAGGCTGAGGTAGGAGAATCGCTTGAACCTGTGGGGCGGAGGTTGCAATGAGCTGAGACTGCACCACTTCACTCCAGCCTGGGCAAAAGAACAAGACTTTGTCTCAAAGAAAAAAAGAAAGTATTATGTAATGGTTTTATTTTTAATATGTAATGAATATTAAATATTTTTAAAATCTTGTATTATATTAACATGTAATGGCTTTAATATGTGATGAATAATATTTAAGAACTTGTGTCTTATTTTCTAGTTTTAATATAATTATCTACAGAAAGAAATAGTCTTAGAGATCTTCAATAAAGTTAAAAAATGTAAAGGGATGTTAGATCCCAAAAGATTGAGAATTTCTAGTTTAGAAATATTCAGAGTAAGCCACATACTACTTGCTACTTGAACTATTTTTTTTCTTTGATTTTTATTTTAGGAGATGGGGTCTCACCCTGTCACCCAGGCTTGAGTACAGTAGTGCTATCAGCTCGCTGCAGCCTTGAACTCCTGGGCTAAGGATCCTCCTACCTGAGCCTCCTGAGTAGCTGGGACTGTAGGTATACATGACGATACTTGGCTAATTTTTAAATTGTTTTGTAGACGTGGGGTCTCACTTTGTTGGCCAGGCTGGTGTCAAACTCATGGCCTCAAGTGACCCTTCCACCCCTGCCTCCCATCCTAGAGGTGTGTGCCACCACAAGGAGCACTTGTTCAATGTTCTAAAAAACAAATTTCTAAAGTAAGGCTGTGGGATGATGGCAGGAAGATCAAAGAAAAACAGAAGAATAAGTTAAAATGACTTATTCACACATATTCTTTTGACAGCAAGAAGAACTTTTAGTATATACATTCCTTACAAACAAACAAAAGGCAGATAAACAATGTTGTATACGAACTTCAACACACACCGTACAATATTCCCATTTTGCTGACATAAGTTATGGAAATTTCGTTGTTTACTTGAGTGTCGTTACCAGTATTTTGCTTCTCTGATGATTTTTATCAACTTCCTCATCTGTTAACTTCTCTCCAAGGTATGTCATATCATGACATACTGCTGCTGCACGAACATGGCCAGTGTCTTCCTGTTAAACATGTAGAATGCTTTCCTAATTTCTCTTTTTACCCTCTGTCTTTGTGTTTTGCATTTTTCTTACTTTTATTGTCAGAAACTCCAGAAAGTCAGTCGTACTAATTTATCACCATTTGCTTTATTAATTTGTACTTTGCTTATGTGGAATTTTGCCCAACAGACCTCATTACAATTTCTAACCTGTTTTATTTTGTTTTTCTTCTGAGACAGAGTCTCCCTCTGTTGTCCAAGGCTGGAGTGTAGTAGTGCTATCCCAGCTGACTGCAGCCTCAACCTTCCAGGCTGAAGCGATCCTCCCATCTCAACCTCCCACGTGGCTGAGACTATAGGTGCTTGCCACTATGCCCAACTAATATTCGGAATTTTCCTATACGTGGATTCCAGAGGGGTGACAGTGAAACGTGAGTAAGCATGGATTTTGGTATATGCAGAGATGGGGGGCTGGAACTAATTCTGTATACTGAGGGACGACTGTATATGTTTTTACAATTATGCTGTAGGATACATACTGTTGCATAGCCTTGAAAATAATAATTTTTAATCGAGTGGAATAATAATAATATTGATAAAAGTAGCAGCTGGCCAGGTGTGGTGGCTCCCACTGGTAATCGCAACACTTTGGGAGGCTGAGGCAGGAGGATGGCTTGAGGCCAAGAGTTTGCGATAGGCCTTGGAAACAAAGGGAGTCACCATCCCTACAGAAAAATACATGAATTAGCCTAGTGTGGTGGCATGTTCCTGTAGTCCCAGCTCCTTGGTAGGCTGAGGTGGGAGGATCACTTGAGCCCAGGGAGGCTGAGACTGCAGTGAGTCATGATCAGGCCTCTGCACTCCAGCCTGGGTGACAGAGTGAGACCCTGTCTCAAAACGACAAAAAAGTAGCAGCTAACATCAACTGACCTTTTACCAGGTACCTATTAATACCATAGTTTAATTTCTTATAACTGTTTCTTATTTCACTTACCAACTCTGTCTTCAGTTACTCCCAGATTTTTACTGTGTTTGTACAGATGACCTTTTGTTTAGATTGAATTGTCTCCCCAGAAGTAAGATTACTGTGAGTCACGGTGAATGGACGTTCTCATTACCCTTGATGTAAATTGACAAGGTTTTGGGTGCCTCCCAGCTATAATCTTAGCACTTTGGGAGGCTAAGACAGGAGGATTGCTTGAGGCCAAGAGTTGGAGGAGGCAGTATGGCAGTATGGTGAGACCCTGTCTCTATTATTTTAAAAAATTGACAAGCTTTACCCTGGAAGGCTTATACACAATTTAAACACCCCTTATAGTATAAGAAAGTGCCCATTTCACTGCACCTTTGCCAGCACAGGGTATTATAATTTAGTAAGTCATTTTTTGTTTGATTATTTTAAATAGATAAAAGATCTCATATTACTTTACTTGTCACATTTTAACATCTTTCCTTAGCTTATTAGCTCTATTTCTTTTCTGTCTGTAAATGGTTGTTGTTGTTTTGTTCTTTGAGACAGGGTCTTGCTCTGTCACCAGGCTGGACTGTAGTGGCATAATCATGCCTCACTGCAGCCTTGACCTGCCAGGCTCAAACTTCAGCATTCTGAGTAGCTGGGACTACAAGTGTGTACCACCACTCCCAGCTAATTTTTTTCTTTTTTTGGATAGAGACAGGGTCTCACTGTGTTGTCCAGACCAGTCTCTAGCTCCTGGCCTTAAGCAATCCTCCTGCATTAGCTTCTGAAATTGCTGGAATTTCAGGCATGAGCCACCATGCCTGGCCTGGGCTAGTCCTATATTCTCTAGAGTTCTCTTTACTTTGTGCTAGCCAATCTCTCATTATGCTGTTCACCTGTTATAATGAATAATTCTCTGTATTAAATTTTACCACTTTAAACTTTTGAGTGGTTTGTGCTTCCTGATTGGACTCTGACTAATATGCTAGGAAGGGTCCCAGGAGATAAACCCACACAGATGGGATTTGGACATAGGTTTGGTTTCCCAGGGGGCAGTGCTGAGCTCTTTGCCAGTGGGAAATGGGATGCTGGTGATTTCCAGGAAGTGACCTCACAATGACTCAAGCTACCACTTACTGTTGATTGTGACAAAATGGCAGCTGAGGCACATGCCTTGGGAGCTAAGTGGTTGCTGCACTTGACCACTATGAAGACTGGTGTGGGAAGGGTCGTTTTGGATGCACTTGAGCAGGGGTCCCCAACCCCTGAGCCGTGGAGCCGTAAGGAGCCACACAGCAGGAGGTGAGTGGTGCCAAGTGAGGGAGTGAGGGAAGCTTGGTCTGTATTTACAGCCACTCCCCTTTGCTCACATTCCTGCCTGAGCTCCACCTTCTCAGATCAGCAGCAGCATTAGATTCTCATAGGAGAACGCACCCTGTTGTGAGCCGTGCATGTGAGGGATCTAGGTTGCGCTGTCCTTATGAGAATCTAATACCTATTGATCTGTCACTTTCTCCCATCACGCTCAGGTGGGACCATCTAGTTGCAGGAAAACAAGCTTAACACGCCCACTGATTCTACATTATGGTGAGTTCTATAATTACTTTATTATATATTACAGTGTAATAATGGAAATAAAGTGCCTAATACATGTAATGTGCTTAAATCTCTTGGCCCAGCTCCTACCTCCCGGCAGCCTCTCCAGGCCCAGAACTTTCTCCAGTCAGCCTCTACAGACCAAGCTCATGACTCACAATGGCCTATTTAGGCCCATACCCTACCTCACAGCAGTCTCCGCAGATGAGGCTACTGCCTCACAACAGCCTCCACAGGCACAGCTCCATCGTTACAATGGCCTCTTTAGACCCAGTTCCTGCCTCCCAGGCTTCTCTCCAGGCCCTGAACTTTCTCAAGTCGACCTCACCAGGCCCAGCTCCTGCCACTCGTTGGCCTCCCAAGGGCCAGCTTTTGCCTCACGGCCACCTTCCAAGACCCAGCTCCTGTTGTACAGTGGCCTCTTGAGGCCCATCTTCTGACTCCGGGCAGCCTGTACAGGCCCAGCTCCTGCCTTACAATGGCCTCTTTAGTCCCAGCTCCTGCCTCTTTGCAGGAGGCCCAAATGTCCTCAAGTCCAGGCCACAAAATCCAGGGCCAAAATGTCCACAAGTCGGCCTCTCAAGGCCCAGCTCCTGCCTTTCGTTGGCATCTCCAGGCCCAGCTGCTGCCCCCAGATGGCCTCTACAGGCCGTGCTCTTTCTTCTGACTGTGTCTGGAGGTCCAACTCCTGCCTCAGAACAACCTCTTTTGGCTCAGCTCCTGCCCAGCTCCTAGTGGCCTTTGTAGGCCCAAAACTGCCTCAAGTCAAGCTTTCCGGGCCCACCTTTTGCCTCCCAATGGCCTGGACAGGCCCAGCTCCTGTGTGACAATGGCCTCTCCAGGCCCAGTTTTTGCCTCACAGAAGCCTTCCCCAAACAAGGTCCTACCTGCCTCCCAGCAGCCTCAACAGGCCCAGATCCTGCTTCACACTAATCTCATTAGGCCCAGCTCATACCTCACCGTGACCTGTCCAGGCCCAGCTCCTGCCCCTCGACAGGCTGTCCATGCCCGAAACTTCCTCAAGTCGGCCTCTCGAGGCACAGCTCCTGCCTAACATTGGCCTCTTTAGGCACAGCTCGTGCCTTGGTGGCCTCTCCAGGCCCAGCTCCTGCATCCCAGCACCTTCTCTAGACCGAGAACTTTCTCAAGTCTGCCATTCCAGACCCAACTCGTGCCTTCCGTCAGCATCTACAGGCTCAACCTCTGCCTCACAGCACATTTTCCCAGCCCAGCATGTGCCTCACCGCAACCCCCTAGGCCAAGCTCCTGCCTTTCAGCAGCCTCTACAGGCCCCACTCCTACCTCAATGGCCTCTCTAGGGCAAACTTATGCCTCACAGTGGCCATTCTGGCCCAGCTTTTGCCTTTTGGCAGCATCTCCAGAACCAGAACTTCCTCAAGTGGGCCTCTCCAGGCCCCGCTTTTCCTCCCAGTGGCCTCTGCAGGCCCAGACTGTTGTCAAGTCGGCCTATCCAGGGTCAGCTCCTGCTTCCCGGCGGCCTCTGCAGGCCCAGGTCGTCCTCAAGTCGGCCTCCCCAGGCCCAGCTCCAGCCTCTTGGCGGCCTCTCCGGGTGCAAAAGTTCCTCGAGTCAGCCTCTCCAGACCCAGCTCCTCCTGCCTCCCAGTGGCCTCTTTCAGCCCAGCCCAGCTCATGCCTCCTGGTGGCCTTCCCAGGCCCCACTTTTGACTTTTGGCGGCCTCTGCAGGCCCGAATTTGACCTCCAGTCAGCCTCTCCAGGCCCGGCCTCCTGCCTCTCGAAGGCCTACACAGGCCCAGCCTCTGCCTCACAGCAGACTATCCACGCCCATCTAGCCCTCGCCTCACTGCGGCCTCCCCAGTCCAAAGCTCCTGCCTCTCAGCCGCTTCGGCAGGCCCAGCTCCCGCCTGCCAGTGGCCTCTTCAGGCCCATGGGGCTCATTCCTCACAATGGCCTTTCCAGGCCCAGTTTTTCCCTTCCGGCGGCCTCTGCGGGCCCAGAACCTCCTCAAGTTGGCCTCTCCAGACCCACTTGCGGCCTCCTGGCGTCCTCTCTAGGCCCAGTTCTTCCTCCCGGCTGCGTCTCCAGGCCCGACTCCGGCCTCCCAACAACTCTTTGGACTCAGCTCCCGCCCAGCTCCCGGTGGCCCTGGTAGGCCCACAACTTCCTGAAGCCAAGCTCCCCAGGCCCAGCTCAGGCCTCACGGTGGCCTCTCCAGGCTCAGCTCCTGCCCTCCGACGGCGTCTCCAGGCTCCAAACGGCGTCCGGTCGGTGGGCTCCTCCTGGCCCAGCTTGGGCCTCCCGGCAACCTCTGCAGGCCCAGGTCGTCCTGAAGTCGGCCTCTCCAGGCCCAGCTCCGGCCTCCCAGCAAGCAAGCTCTTTTGGCTCAGCTCCTGCCCAGCTCCCGCTGGCCTTTGTAGGCCCTGAACTTTCTCCAGCCAAGCTCTTCAGGCCCACCTCCTGCCTCCCGGTGCCTGAACTGGCCCAGTTCTGGCAGAAGAACAGCCTCTGCAGGCCCCGCTCTTGCCTCCCAGGGGCCTCTCCAGGCCCGGCTCTCGACCCACGGCAGCCTCCCGGGGCCAACTCCCTGCCTGCCTCCCGGCAGCCTGCGAGCGGCCCAGCTCCTCCCTCATGGTGGCCTGTTGAGGCCCAACTCATGCCTTTGGCACCCTGCCCATAGGCGTGAGCCCCTGCCTCACACTGGCCTCTCTCACGCTGAGAGAGGTCCTCTCTCACGCTAGGACTTCTCTCAGCGTGAGAGAGGACCTGTGAGAGGACCTCTCTCAGGGTGAGAGGACCCCTCTCAGCGTGAGAGAGGACCCTCTCAGAGGACCTCTCTCACGCTGAGAGAGGACCTCTCTCACGCTGAGAGAGGACCTGTCTCACGCTGAGAGAGGACCCCTCTCAGAGGACCTCTCTCACACTGAGAGAGGTCCTATCTCACGCTGGCCTGTTGAGGCCCAATTCATGCCTCTGGCACCCTGCCTAGAGGCGTGAGCCCCTGCTTCACACTGGCCTCTCTGACGCTGAGGTTCTCTCTCATGCTAGGACTTCTCTCAGCGTGAGAGAGGACATGTTATAGGACCTCTCAGCGTGAGAGAGGACCTCTTTCAGCGTGAGAATGGACCTCTCTCAACGTGAGAGAGGACCCCTCTCAGAGGACCTCTCTCAGCGTGAGAGAGGACCCCTCTCAGAGGACCTCTCTCAGCGTGAGAGAGGACCCCTCTAAGAGGACCTCTCAGCGTGAGAGAGGACCCCTCTCAGAGGGCCTCTCTCACGCTGGCCTGTTGAGGCCCAATTCATGCCTCTGGCACCCTGCCCAGAGGCGTGAGCCCCTGCCTCACACTGGCCTCTCTTACAGTGAGAGAGGTCCTCTCTCACGCAAGGACTTCTCTCAGCGTGAGAGAGGACCTCAGCGTGAGAGAGGACCTCAGCGTGAGAGAGGACCTGTGAGAGGACCTCTCTCAGTGTGAGAGAGGACCCCTCTCAGAGGACCTCCCTCACGCTGGCCTGTTGAGGCCCAATTCATGCCTCTGGCACCCTGCCCAGAGGCGAGAGCCCCTGCCACACACTGGCCTCGCTCACGCTGAGGTCCTCTCTCACGCTAGGACTTCTCTCAGCGTGAGAGACTACCTCTCTCAGCGTGAGAGAGGACATGTTAGAGGACCTCTCAGCGTGAGAGAGGACCTCTTTCAGCGTGAGAAGGGACCTCTCTCAGTGTGAGAGAGGACCCCTCTCAGAGGACCTCTCTCAGCATGAGAGAGGACCCCTCTCAGAGGACCTCTCAGCGTGAGAGAGGACCCCTCTCAGAGGGCCTCTCTCACGCTGGCCTGTTGAGGCGCAACTCATGCCTCTGGCACCCTGCCCAGAGGCGTGAGCCCCTGCCTCACACTGGCATCTCTCACGCTGAGAGAGGTCCTCCCTCACGCTAGCTTGTTGAGGCCCAGCTCATGACTCTGGTGGCCTCTCCAGGCCCAGTCCCTGCCTGTTGGCTGGCGGCTTCTAGAGGCCCAGCCTCTACCTCAACAGTGGGCCCTCCAGGCCCATCTCTTGCCTCGCCGTGGCCTCCTTGGGCCAGGCTCCCGCCTCGGGACGGCCTCCGCAGGCCCAGCTCCTGCCTCGCGGAGGCCCTCCGGAGGCCAAGCTCATACGCCACGGCGGCCTCTCCCAGCCTGGCGTTTGCTCCTTTGCAAGTGCTCCAGGCCCTGCACTTCCTCCAGTCGGCCTCTCCAGGCCCAGCTCTTCCTCCCGGCAGCCTCTACAGGCCCAGACTGTCATCAAGTCGGCCTGTCCTGCCTCCTGGCAGCCTCTGCAGGCCCAGACTGTCATCAAGTCGGCCTGTGCTGCCTCCCGGCGGCCTCTGCAGGCCCGGGGTGGCCAACTTGAGGACGACTTGGGCCTGTAGAGGCGGCTGGGAGGAAGAGCTGGGCCGGGAGAGGCCGACTGGAGGAAGTGCAGGGTCTGGAGCGCATGCAAGGGAGCAAACACCAGGCCGGGAGAGGCCGCCGTGACGCATGAGCTTGGCCTCTGGAGGGCCTCGGCGAGGCAGGGGCTGGGCCTGGAGAGGCCACCAGAGTCATGAGCTGGGCCTCAACAGGCCAGCGTGATGGAGGACCTCTCTCAGCGTGAGAGAGGGCAGTGTGAGGCAGGGGCTCACGCCTCTAGGCAGGGTGCCAGAGGCATGAGTTGGGCCTGAACAGGCCACCGTGAGGGAGGAGCTGGGTTGCACGCGGGCTGCCAGGAGGCAGGCAGGGACTTGGTCCCGGGAGGCCGCCGTGGGGTGACAGCTGGGTCTGAAGAGGCCCCTGGGAGGCAACAGCGGGGCCTGCAGAGGCTCTTCTCCAGCCAGAGCTGGGCCTGTACAGGCCACCGGGAGGCAGGACGTGGGCCTGAAGAGCTTGGCTGCAGAAACTTCGGGGCCTACAAACGCCAGCAGGAGCTGAGCCAAAAGAGCTTGCTTGCCGGGAGTCAGGAGCTGGGCTGGGAGACGCAGCCAGGAGGAACAGCTGGGCCTGCAGAGGCCACCATGAGGGAGGCAGAGGCTGGGCCTCCTCAAGTCGGCCTCTCCAGACCCACTTGCAGCCTCCCGGCATCCTCTCTGGGCCCAGTTCTTCCTCCCGGCTGCGTCTCCAGGCCCAATTCCGGCCTCCCAACAACCTCTTTGGACTCAGCTCCCGCCCAGCTCCCGGCGGCCCTGGTAGGCCCACAACTTCCTGAAGCCAAGCTCCCCAGGCCCAGCTCAGGCCTCACGGTGGCCTCTCCAGGCTCAGCTCCTGCCCTCCGACGGCGTCTCCAGGCTCCAAACGGCGTCGGGTCGGTGGGCTCCTCCTGGCCCAGCTTGGGCCTCCCGGCAACCTCTGCAGGCCCAAGTCATCCTGAAGTCGGCCTCTCCAGGCCCAGCTCCGGCCTCCCAGCAAGCAAGCTCTTTTGGCTCAGCTCCTGCCCAGCTTCCGCTGGCCTTTGTAGGCCCCGAACTTTCTCCAGCCAAGCTCTTCAGGCCCACCTCCTGCCTCCTGGTGCCTGAACTGGCCCAATCCTGGCTGGAGAACAGCCTCTGCAGGCCCCGCTCTTGCCTCCCAGGGGCCTCTCCAGGCCTGGCTCTCGACCCACGGCGGCCTCCCGGGGCCAACTCCCTGCCTGCCTCCCGGCAGCCTGCGAGCGGCCCAGCTCCTCCCTCATGGTGGCCTGTTGAGGCCCAACTCATGCTTTTGGCACCCTGCCCAGAGGCGTGAGCCCCTGCCTCACACTGGCCTCTCTCACGCTAGGACTTCTCTCAGTGTGAGAGAGGATCTCAGCGTGAGAGAGGACCTGTGAGAGGACCTCTCTCAGCGTGAGAGAGGACCTGTGAGAGGACCTCTCTCAGCGTGAGAGAGTGCCCTCTCAGAGGACCTCTCACGCTGAGAGAGGACCCCTCTCAGAGGATGTCTCTCACGCTGAGAGAGGTCCTCCCTCACGCTGGCCTGTTGAGGCCCAATTCATGTCTCTGGCACCCTGCCCAGAGGCGTGGGCCCCTGCCTCACACTGGCCTCTCTCAGTGTGAGAGAGGATATGTTAGAGGACCTCTCAGTGTGAGAGAGGACCTCTTTCAGCGTGAGAAGGGACCTCTCTCAGCGTGAGAGAGGACCCCTCTCAGAGGACCTCTCTCAGCGTGAGAGAGGACCCCTCTCAGAGGACCTCTCTCAGCGTGAGAGAGGACCCCTCTAAGAGGACCTCTCAGTCTGAGAGAGGACCCCTCTCAGAGGGCCTCTCTCACGCTGGCCTGTTGAGGCCCAACTCATGCCTCTGGCACCCTGCCCAGAGGCATGAGCCCCTGCCTCACACTGGCCTCTCTCACGCTAGGACTTCTCTCAGTGTGAGAGAGGATCTCAGCGTGAGAGAGGACCTGTGAGAGGACCTCTCTCAGCGTGAGAGAGTGCCCTCTCAGAGGACCTCTCACGCTGAGAGAGGACCCCTCTCAGAGGATCTCTCTCACGCTGAGAGAGGTCCTCCCTCACGCTGGCCTGTTGAGGCCCAATTCATGTCTCTGGCACCCTGCCCAGAGGCATGAGCCCCTGCCTCACACTGGCCTCTCTCAGTGTGAGAGAGGATATGTTAGAGGACCTCTCAGTGTGAGAGAGGACCTCTTTCAGCGTGAGAAGGGACCTCTCTCAGCGTGAGAGAGGACCCCTCTCAGAGGACCTCTCTCAGCGTGAGAGAGGACCCCTCTCAGAGGACCTCTCTCAGCGTGAGAGAGGACCCCTCTAAGAGGACCTCTCAGTGTGAGAGAGGACCCCTCTCAGAGGGCCTCTCTCACGCTGGCCTGTTGAGGCCCAACTCATGCCTCTGGCACCCTGCCCAGAGGCGTGAGCCCCTGCCTCACACTGGCCTCTTTCACGCTGAGAGAGGTCCTCTCTCACGGTAGGACTTCTCAGTGTGAAAGAGGACCTCAGCGTGAGAGAGGACCTGTCAGAGGACCTCTCTCAGCGTGAGAGAGGACCTCTTTCAGCGTGAGAAA
Source organism: Pongo pygmaeus (assembly GCF_028885625.2). NCBI lineage: Eukaryota > Metazoa > Chordata > Mammalia > Primates > Hominidae > Pongo > Pongo pygmaeus. Next base: position 205,897,782 of record NC_085930.1, read on the forward strand.
GGACCTCTCTCAGCGTGAGAGAGGACCCCTCTCAGAGGACCTCTCTCACGCTGACAGAGGTCCTCCCTCACGCTAGCTTGTTGAGGCCCAGCTCATGACTCTGGTGGCCTCTCCAGGCCCAGCCCCTGCCTGTTGGCTGGCGGCTTCTAGAGGCCCAGCCTCTACCTCAACAGTGGGCCCTCCAGGCCCATCTCTTGCCTCGCCGTGGCCTCCTTGGGCCAGGCTCCCGCCTCGGGACGGCCTCCGCAGGCCCAGCTCCTGCCTCGCGGAGGCCCTCCGGAGGCCAAGCTCATACGTCACGGCGGCCTCTCCCAGCCTGGCGTTTGCTCCTTTGCAAGTGCTCCAGGCCCTGCACTTCCTCCAGTCGGCCTCTCCAGGCCCAGCTCTTCCTCCCGGCAGCCTCTACAGGCCCAGACTGTCATCAAGTCGGCCTGTCCTGCCTCCTGGCAGCCTCTGCAGGCCCAGACTGTCATCAAGTCGGCCTGTGCTGCCTCCCGGCGGCCTCTGCAGGCCCGGGGTGGCCAACTTGAGGACGACTTGGGCCTGTAGAGGCGGCTGGGAGGAAGAGCTGGGCCTGGAGAGGCCGACTGGAGGAAGTGCAGGGTCTGGAGCGCATGCAAGGGAGCAAACACCAGGCCGGGAGAGGCCGCCGTGACGCATGAGCTTGGCCTCTGGAGGGCCTCGGCGAGGCAAGGGCTGGGCCTGGAGAGGCCACCAGAGTCATGAGCTGGGCCTCAACAGGCCAGCGTGATGGAGGACCTCTCTCAGCGTGAGAGAGGGCAGTGTGAGGCAGGGGCTCACGCCTCTAGGCAGGGTGCCAGAGGCATGAGTTGGGCCTGAACAGGCCACCATGAGGGAGGAGCTGGGTTGCACGCGGGCTGCCAGGAGGCAGGCAGGGACTTGGTCCCGGGAGGCCGCCGTGGGGCGACAGCTGGGTCTGAAGAGGCCCCTGGGAGGCAACAGCGGGGCCTGCAGAGGCTCTTCTCCAGCCAGAGCTGGGCCTGTACAGGCCACCGGGAGGCAGGACGTGGGCCTGAAGAGCTTGGCTGCAGAAACTTCGGGGCCTACAAACGCCAGCAGGAGCTGAGCCAAAAGAGCTTGCTTGCTGGGAGTCAGGAGCTGGGCTGGGAGACGCAGCCAGGAGGAACAGCTGGGCCTGCAGAGGCCACCATGAGGGAGGCAGAGGCTGGGCCTCCTCAAGTCGGCCTCTCCAGACCCACTTGCAGCCTCCCGGCATCCTCTCTGGGCCCAGTTCTTCCTCCCGGCTGCGTCTCCAGGCCCAATTCCGGCCTCCCAACAACCTCTTTGGACTCAGCTCCCGCCCAGCTCCCGGCGGCCCTGGTAGGCCCACAACTTCCTGAAGCCAAGCTCCCCAGGCCCAGCTCAGGCCTCACGGTGGCCTCTCCAGGCTCAGCTCCTGCCCTCCGACGGCGTCTCCAGGCTCCAAACGGCGTCGGGTCGGTGGGCTCCTCCTGGCCCAGCTTGGGCCTCCCGGCAACCTCTGCAGGCCCAAGTCATCCTGAAGTCGGCCTCTCCAGGCCCAGCTCCGGCCTCCCAGCAAGCAAGCTCTTTTGGCTCAGCTCCTGCCCAGCTTCCGCTGGCCTTTGTAGGCCCCGAACTTTCTCCAGCCAAGCTCTTCAGGCCCACCTCCTGCCTCCTGGTGCCTGAACTGGCCCAATCCTGGCTGGAGAACAGCCTCTGCAGGCCCCGCTCTTGCCTCCCAGGGGCCTCTCCAGGCCTGGCTCTCGACCCACGGCGGCCTCCCGGGGCCAACTCCCTGCCTGCCTCCCGGCAGCCTGCGAGCGGCCCAGCTCCTCCCTCATGGTGGCCTGTTGAGGCCCAACTCATGCTTTTGGCACCCTGCCCAGAGGCGTGAGCCCCTGCCTCACACTGGCCTCTCTCACGCTAGGACTTCTCTCAGTGTGAGAGAGGATCTCAGCGTGAGAGAGGACCTGTGAGAGGACCTCTCTCAGCGTGAGAGAGGACCTGTGAGAGGACCTCTCTCAGCGTGAGAGAGTGCCCTCTCAGAGGACCTCTCACGCTGAGAGAGGACCCCTCTCAGAGGATGTCTCTCACGCTGAGAGAGGTCCTCCCTCACGCTGGCCTGTTGAGGCCCAATTCATGTCTCTGGCACCCTGCCCAGAGGCGTGGGCCCCTGCCTCACACTGGCCTCTCTCAGTGTGAGAGAGGATATGTTAGAGGACCTCTCAGTGTGAGAGAGGACCTCTTTCAGCGTGAGAAGGGACCTCTCTCAGCGTGAGAGAGGACCCCTCTCAGAGGACCTCTCTCAGCGTGAGAGAGGACCCCTCTAAGAGGACCTCTCAGTCTGAGAGAGGACCCCTCTCAGAGGGCCTCTCTCACGCTGGCCTGTTGAGGCCCAACTCATGCCTCTGGCACCCTGCCCAGAGGCGTGAGCCCCTGCCTCACACTGGCCTCTCTCACGCTAGGACTTCTCTCAGTGTGAGAGAGGATCTCAGCGTGAGAGAGGACCTGTGAGAGGACCTCTCTCAGCGTGAGAGAGTGCCCTCTCAGAGGACCTCTCACGCTGAGAGAGGACCCCTCTCAGAGGATCTCTCTCACGCTGAGAGAGGTCCTCCCTCACGCTGGCCTGTTGAGGCCCAATTCATGTCTCTGGCACCCTGCCCAGAGGCATGAGCCCCTGCCTCACACTGGCCTCTCTCAGTGTGAGAGAGGATATGTTAGAGGACCTCTCAGTGTGAGAGAGGACCTCTTTCAGCGTGAGAAGGGACCTCTCTCAGCGTGAGAGAGGACCCCTCTCAGAGGACCTCTCTCAGCGTGAGAGAGGACCCCTCTCAGAGGACCTCTCTCAGCGTGAGAGAGGACCCCTCTAAGAGGACCTCTCAGTCTGAGAGAGGACCCCTCTCAGAGGGCCTCTCTCACGCTGGCCTGTTGAGGCCCAACTCATGCCTCTGGCACCCTGCCCAGAGGCGTGAGCCCCTGCCTCACACTGGCCTCTTTCACGCTGAGAGAGGTCCTCTCTCACGGTAGGACTTCTCAGTGTGAAAGAGGACCTCAGCGTGAGAGAGGACCTGTCAGAGGACCTCTCTCAGCGTGAGAGAGGACCTCTTTCAGCGTGAGAAAGGACCTCTCTCAGCGTGAGAGAGGACCCCTCTCAGAGGACCTCTCTCACGCTGACAGAGGTCCTCCCTCACGCTAGCTTGTTGAGGCCCAGCTCATGACTCTGGTGGCCTCTCCAGGCCCAGCCCCTGCCTGTTGGCTGGCGGCTTCTAGAGGCCCAGCCTCTACCTCAACAGTGGGCCCTCCAGGCCCATCTCTTGCCTCGCCGTGGCCTCCTTGGGCCAGGCTCCCGCCTCGGGACGGCCTCCGCAGGCCCAGCTCCTGCCTCGCGGAGGCCCTCCGGAGGCCAAGCTCATACGTCACGGCGGCCTCTCCCAGCCTGGCCTTTGCTCCTTTGCAAGTGCTCCAGGCCCTGCACTTCCTCCAGTCGGCCTCTCCAGGCCCAGCTCTTCCTCCCGGCAGCCTCTACAGGCCCAGACTGTCATCAAGTCGGCCTGTCCTGCCTCCTGGCAGCCTCTGCAGGCCCAGACTGTCATCAAGTCGGCCTGTCCTGCCTCCCGGCGGCCTCTGCAGGCCCGGGGTGGCCAACTTGAGGACGACTTGGGCCTGTAGAGGCGGCTGGGAGGAAGAGCTGGGCCTGGAGAGGCCGACTGGAGGAAGTGCAGGGTCTGGAGCGCATGCAAGGGAGCAAACACCAGGCCGGGAGAGGCCGCCGTGACGCATGAGCTTGGCCTCTGGAGGGCCTCGGCGAGGCAGGGGCTGGGCCTGGAGAGGCCACCAGAGTCATGAGCTGGGCCTCAACAGGCCAGCGTGATGGAGGACCTCTCTCAGCGTGAGAGAGGGCAGTGTGAGGCAGGGGCTCACGCCTCTAGGCAGGGTGCCAGAGGCATGAGTTGGGCCTGAACAGGCCACCGTGAGGGAGGAGCTGGGCTGCACGCGGGCCGCCAGGAGGCAGGCAGGGACTTGGTCCCGGGAGGCTGCCATGGGGCGACAGCTGGGTCTGAAGAGGCCCCTGGGAGGCAACAGCGGGGCCTGCAGAGGCTCTTCTCCAGCCAGAGCTGGGCCTGTACAGGCCACCGGGAGGCAGGACGTGGGCCTGAAGAGCTTGGCTGCAGAAACTTCGGGGCCTACAAACGCCAGCAGGAGCTGAGCCAAAAGAGCTTGCTTGCTGGGAGTCAGGAGCTGGGCTGGGAGACGCAGCCAGGAGGAACAGCTGGGCCTGCAGAGGCCACCATGAGGGAGGCAGAGGCTGGGCCTCCTCAAGTCGGCCTCTCCAGACCCACTTGCAGCCTCCCGGCATCCTCTCTGGGCCCAGTTCTTCCTCCCGGCTGCGTCTCCAGGCCCGATTCCGGCCTCCCAACAACCTCTTTGGACTCAGCTCCCGCCCAGCTCCCGGCGGCCCTGGTAGGCCCACAACTTCCTGAAGCCAAGCTCCCCAGGCCCAGCTCAGGCCTCACGGTGGCCTCGCCAGGCTCAGCTCCTGCCCTCCGAAACCGTCTCCAGGCCCCAAACGGCGTCCTGTTGGTGGGCTCCTCTAGGCCCAGCTTGGGCCTCCCAGCGGCCTCTGCAGGCCCAAATCGTCCTGAAGTCGGCCTCTCCAGGCCCAGCTCTGGCCTCCCGGCGGCCTCTCCAGGCGCAACGCGTCCTCAATGAGGGCCCCTCTGGTGCCAGCTCCTGCCTGCCGTTGGCCTCTACAGGCCCGGCCTCTACCTCACAGTGGGCCCTCCAGGCCCACCTGTTGCCTGGCGCCGTGGCCTCCTCGGGCCAGGCTCCCACCTTGGGGCGGCCTCAGCAGGCCCAGCTCCTACCTCCCGGACGCCAAGCTGGGACGTCACGGTGGCATTTCGCGGCCTAGCGTTTGCTCCTTTGCATCCGCTCCAGGCACTGGACTTCCTCCAGTCGGCCTCTCCAGGCCCAGCTCTTCCTCCTGGCGGCCTCTGCAGGCCCAGACTGCCCTTGAGTCGGTCTCTCCAGGGCCAGCTCCGGCCTCCCGGCAGCCTCTGCAGGCCCAAGTCATCCTCAAGTTGGCCTGGAAGTGGGCCTGGAAGAGCCGCAAGTCAGCCTGCCCGGGCCCAGCTCTGTCCTCTCGGCAGCCTCTCCAGGTGCAAAACTTCCTCAAGTCAAGGCCGGTCGTGGTGGCTCACGCCTGTAATCCCAGCACTTTGGGAGGTCGAGGCGGGCGTTTCATGAGGTCAGGAGATCGAGACCATCCCGGCTAAAATGGTGAAACCCCGTTTCTACTAAAAATACAAAAAATTAGCCGGGTGCGGTAGCGGGCGCCTGTAGTCCCAGCTACTAGGGAGGCTGAGGCAGGAGAATGGCGTGAACCCGGGAGGCGGAGCTTGCAGTGAGCCGAGATAGCGCCACTGCACTCCAGCCTGGGCAAAAGAGCGAGGCTCTTCCCCTAATTCATTTTATGAGGCCAGCATCATCCTGATACCAAAGCCTGGCAGAGACACAACAAAAAAAGAGAATTTTAGACCAATATCCTTGATGAACATTGATGCAAAAATCCTCAATAAAATACTGGCAAACAGAATCCAGCAGCACATCAAAAAGCTTATCCACCATGATCAAGTGGGCTTCATCCGTGGCATGCAAGGCTGGTTCAATATACGCAAATCAATAAATGTAATCCAGCATATAAACAGAACCGAAGTCAAAAACCACATGATTATCTCAATAGATGCAGAAAAGGCCTTTGACAAAATTCAACAACCCTTCATGCTAAAAACTCTCAATAAATTAGCTATTGATGGGTCGTATCTCAAAATAATAAGAGCTATTTATGACAAACCCACAGCCAATATCATACTGAATGGGCAAAAACTGGAAGCATTCCCTTTGAAAACTGGCACAAGACAGGGATGCCCTCTCTCACCACTTCTATTCAACATAGTTTTGGAAGTGCTGGCCAGGGCAATTAGGCAAGAGAAGGAAATCAAGGGTATTCAATTAGGAAAAGAGGAAGTCAAATTGTCCCTGTTTGCAGATGACATGATAATATATCTAGAAAACCCCATTGTCTCAGCCCAAAATCTCCTTAAGCTGATAAGCAACTTCAGCAAAGTCTCAGGATACAAAATCAATGTACAAAAATCACAAGCATTCTTATACATCAATAACAGACAAACAGAGAGCCAAATCATGAGTGAACTCCCATTCACAATTGCTTCAAAGAGAATAAAATACCTAGGAATCCAACTTACAAGGGACATGAAGGACCTCTTCAAGGAGAACTACAAACCACTGCTCAAGGAAATAAAAGAGGATACAAACAAATGGAAGAATATTCCATGCTTATGGGTAGGAAGAATCAATATCATGAAAATGGCCATCCTTCCCAAGGTAATTTACAGATTCAATGCCATCCCCATCAAGTTACCAATGACTTTCTTCACAGAATTGGAAACAACTACTTTATAGTTCATATGGAACCAAAAAAGAGCCCGCATCACCAAGTCAATCCTAAGCCAAAAGAACAAAGCTGGAGGCATCACGCTACCTGACTTCAAACTATACTACAAGGCTACAGTAACCAAAACAGCATGGTACTGGTACCAAAACAGAGATATAGATCAATGGAACAGAACAGAGCCGTCAGAAATAATGCCACATATCTACAACTATCTGATCTTTGACAAACCTGACAAAAACACGAAATGGGGAAAGGATTCCCTATTTAATAAATGGTGCTGGGAAAACTGGCTAGCCATATGTAGAAAGCTGAAACTGGATCCCTTCCTTACACCTTATACAAAAATCAATTCAAGATGGATTAAAGACTTAAATGTTAGACCTAAAACCATAAAAACCCTAGAAGAAAACCTAGGCAATACCATTCAGGACATAGGCATGGGCAAGGACTTCATGTCTAAAACACCAAAAGCAATGGCAACAAAAGCCAAAATTGACAAATGGGATCTAATTAAACTAAAGAGCTTCTGCACAGCAAAGGAAACTACCATCAGAGTGAACAGGCAACCTACAAAATGGGAGAAAATTTTCACAACCTACTCATCTGACAAAGGGCTAATATCCAGAATCTACCATGAACTCCAACAGATTTACCAGAAAAAAACAAACAACCCCATCAAAAAGTGGGCGAAGGACATGAACAGACACTTCTCAAAAGAAGACATTTATGCAGCCAAAAAACACATGAAAAAATGCTCACCATCACTGGCCATCAGAGAAATGCAAATCAAAACCACAATGAGATACCATCTCACACCAGTTAGAATGGCAATCATTAAAAAGTCAGGAAACAACAGGTGCTGGAGAGGATGTGGAGAAATGGGAACACTTTTACACTGTTGGTGGGACTGTAAACTAGTTCAACCCTTGTGGAAGTCAGTGTGGCGATTCCTCAGGGATCTAGAACTAGAAATTCCATTTGACCCAGCCATCCCATTACTGGGTATATACCCAAAGGACTATAAATCATGCTGCTATAAAGACACATGCACACGTATATTTATTGCGGCATTATTCACAATAGCAAAGACTTGGAAGCAACCCAAATGTCCAACAATGATAGACTGGATTAAGAAAATGCGGCACATATACACCATGGAATACTATGCAGCCATAAAAAATGATGAGTTCACGTCCTTTGTAGGGACATGGATGAAATTGGAAATCATCATTCTCAGTAAACTATCACAAGAACAAAAAACCAAACACCGCATATTCTCACTCATAGGTGGGAATTGAACAATGAGAACACATGGACACAGGAAGGGGAACATCACACTTTGGGGACTGTTGTGGAGTGGGGGGAGAGTGGATGGATAGCATTGGGAGATATACCTAAAGCTAGATGACGAGTTGGTGGGTGCAGCGCACCAGCATGGCACATGTATACATATGTAACTTACCTGCACGTTGCGCACATGTACCATAGAGCCTAAAGTATAATAATAAGAAGAAGAAGAAGAAGAAGAAGAAAAAAAAAGAATGTATATTCTGCAGTTGTATGAAGCATGCTATAAATGTCAATTAGGTCAAAAAAAATGGAATAAACGGTGGTTTTCAAGGGCCAGGGAAAGGGGAAATGGAAAGTTGCTGATCAATGGTTATAAAATCTCAGTTATGCAAATTGAAAAATTTCTAGGCATCTGCTACCCAACATTGTTCGTATAGTGAACAACACTGTATTTTACATTTAAATTTTTGTTGAGGGTAGACCTCATGCTAATTTTCTTGCCACTATAAAATAAAAATTTTTTAAAAAGAAAAAAAAACTTCCTCAAGTCAGTCTCTCCAGGCCCAGCTCCTCCTGCCTCCCAGTGGCCTCTTTCGGCCCAGCCCAGCTCATGGCTCTCGGCGGACTTCCCAGGCCCTGGTTTTGACTTTCAGCGGCCTCTTCAGGCCCAGAACTTGACCTCCAGTCGGCCTTTGCAGGCCCGGCCTCCTGCCTCCCAAAGGCCTGCACGGGCCCGCTCTTGGCCTCACGGCAGACTCTCCATGCCCAGCTAGCTCTCGCCTCACTGCGGCCTCCCCATTCCCAAGCTCCTGCTTTTCAGCCGCTTCGGCAGGCCCAGCTCCCGCCTGCCAGTGGCCTCTTTAGGCCCAGCTCATTCCTCACAACGGCCTTTCCAGGCCCCGTTTTTCCCTTCCGGCAGCCTCTTGGCCTCTAATTTTTTTATCTTTTGTGTATAAATCCCAAAATATGAAATTTTGGAATATTTCCACCATTATATAAATATTTTGGTAGGTAACTTATTTGGAGTGAGTTTCTGCCCCAAGCCCGAATTTTTTATTTTATTTTCCTTATTATTTGGTGTTAAACAGGTTTAATGACGGTCATGGCAACTTTTTGGCACAATAAGAAATATCGCCCGTGATCAACGTGTTCTGTTCTGGGGAAGGGGGCAAAGGCAGGGTGAATCACTTTCTTAAAAAGTACAACTCAAGTTGAGAGTGCAGAGGGAATGGGGAGAAAACCCTCCCGCTGCCTGTGTCAAAGTGCAGGAGCCCCCACCCCCATACTCACCTGAGTCCAGCCCCTCTGGGGAAAGAAGGGATGCATGAACTCCCCCTGTTCCACAGGTGCCTCCCTGTGGCCCAAGGCCCTCTTCACACTCCATCTTGTAGCCCCAGCAGGAGCTATTTTCCGAAAAGTGAAAAGCTCTGAAGGTCCCACACTTCATGGTATGTACAGGGGCTCAGAGGAGGGAAACTGCCCAGCTTTCCCCTGGCACAGCTGCAGGGGTGGGGGGTGTATATAAGAGGAGCAGGCCTTGGCCAGGCATGGTGGCTCACGCCTGTAATCCCAGCACTTTGGGAGGTGGAGACAGGCGGATCACGATGTCAGGAGATCAAAATCAGCCTGGCCAAGATGGTGAAGCCCTGTCTGTACTAAAAATACAAAAATTAGCCGGATGTGGTAGCGTGCACCTGTAATCCCAGCTACCCGGAAGGCTGAGGCAGGAGAGTGGCATGAACCTGGCAGGAAGAGGTTGCCGTGAGCCAAGATTGCACCACTGCACTCCCGCCTGGGCGACAGAGCAAGACTGTGTCTCCAAAAAAAAAAAAAAATTGAAGCAGGCCTTATTCCATCCCACCCAAACTGAAAGGATTAAATGGCTTTACCCGGCAGAAGATAACCATCCTGCCCTCCATTGCTACCCCCACATACTGTCCCTGTTCTCAGGGGGTACTGTGAGTCCTGGGATCTTCTTTGGGGTCACCCACCTGCCTGTGGTAGTTATGGAGGGACCCAGGTGTTGAGGCAGGGCTGGGGTGTCCCCTTCCAGCCAGGCTGTCCAGGCCCCAACTCTGGGGCAGAGGCAGTGGCAGGGCAGCCAGGGTTGCGCCAGAGCCTGAGCAGGGTGAGATGGGGTCAGGCAGGGCTGGGAGTCAGGGCAGGGGCAGCAGCAGTGGACCCGCTATGCACACATCTTCTTCCCCAAGGTTTGTGTGCAGAACATCCTGCCCATGCTGCCCCAGCAGCTTCAGTTGGCACCTGCCCTAGTCCAGCCTCTGGGACCCATGCAGTGGCTCCCAGCGGCCCTGCACCCACCACCAGCATCCATTTCATCTGCAGTTGAAGATCCGTGAGGTGCCCAGAAGATCATGTAGTCATCAATCCCACAGAGCAGCCCGCGAGGCTGAGGCTTCTCCCACTGGACCGTCCCCCAACTGGCACCACTGCTGCCCCTGCCCCTACTGTCAGCCTCACGTGACTCTCGGGCAGAGGCAGTGGTGGGGCAGCCAGGGCAGCGTCAAGAGTCTGAGCCAGGTGAGGTGGGGTCAGGACCCCCGCAGGGCTGGGAGTCAGGGCAGGGGCAGAACAAACCTTGGAGGGGAAGATGTGTGCATAGTGGGCCTGGAGGGCGGCTGTGGCCTAGTGGACCGGAAGAAGCAGTGGGCCTGGAAGAGCTGCATGATCAGGGCCGGCACTGGTCCAGGGCGTGTGCAGTGAAGAGGACAGCGCCTTCTCGGTCTCCGGTTCCCTGAGCCTGCCCTCAGCTTCTCCACCTGTACAGACAAAGGGGAAGCTGTCCCCATCACACATGGCACACTTGGGGGTGTTGGGCTTTGGGCTGCAGCTGGAGCATCTTCTCATTTTGCATTTGGGCGTGGTGGGGTCCTCCAGTGTGGGGTCCATGTCCGTGGTGTTCCCTCTGCCCTGACCCCCAAAGCCCAGTCAGTTTCTCCTCTTCAGGCTCTGCCCCCTGGGTGGCTCAGCCCAGCTCCTGCCTAGGAAAGCCTTAGTGTTGGGAGGGACCGCAATGACTGAGGGGCCTGGTAGCTCCAGGTCGCCCACACTTTCAGGTCTCTTGCACCAGAAGGTGGCAGGATCCATTGGGAGGAAACAGGTCGCCTTGGAAGGCGTCCCTGGGCCCCCATCCCCAGGGGTAGGGGCCGTAGGGGGCCCGCTCTGCTGCCCTGACCAGACTCCTGGGCTTGAGGGCTCCTGGGCCCAGTAAGAAGGAGGTGGGTGCCAGGGTTGAGGAGGAAGCATCCGAGTATGTGTAGGAGGAGGACGGGGTGGGACCATAGACTTTGCCAAAAACTGCAGGTGGATCGGGGGACCCTGGGGGCTCAGGATCCAGCAAGGGGCGGCAGGAGTAAAGGAGGAAAAAATGACAGGTGCAAATACCTTCCCACCAAAGCCCTTGTTGCCCTCTGGCTCCTCCCCAGAGCTGTCCCCACTCTCAGCCGGTCACCCACTCCTTGAACTTGAGATCAGTGTCAGTGGTGCTAAAGCCGTCATCAGCAATGACATCATCACCCCCTCCTCATGGATGACCATGTGTTCCTCGTCACTCGCTATGTCCTCACTGGCCATGTGCTGGGAATGAGCAGCTCAGGTGGGCAGCTGAGTTTCATGTCCTTACATTTTAGTTATACTCCTTATAAAAAGCAACTATATAGTTGAACTTTTTAAAAAATTGAATTCCACAAATCTCTGTCTTTATGAAGACATTTAGTCAATTTCCAATTATTAGGTTTATTATTTTTTTTCTCTGCTGAATTGGAAATTATAAACTCAATAGTTGTTGTATGGTTGGTTATCCCTGAATTAATTTTAAAAGTCTAGAATTAGTTAACATCTTTCTATCTATACTGAGAACCAGTGAGATGCCAGAACCCTTTAAATATAAATATCCTTCATCTGACCTACATGACATTATATCTAGTACTTAAGCACAGAAAAGAACATAAATTGGCATTGTTATTGTTTCATAAATATAACATTTGCTAAAATATATAACAGCCTCTTGGCTCATCATTTTTAGAAACTGCCTTAGCAAAATTTGATTTCGATAGATAAAACACTCTTATTTTTTACTCTAAACAAGCCTTGTAACTTACTCATTTAAAAAAAACTGCTCAGCACATAATTTAAGTATATTGTTTGAGGCTTTAAATATAATTAATACTTTAGTATGTTCTCTTTCTTTAATGAAGTACTTAATTAGCCTTAACCCATTCATCTCTCAGATAAAGTTATGATTTTTAACACTTAATCTTTCTTGAAACAAGCGTTTATACTAAATGAGTAGATAGTAAACATCAATAGCAGTGAAAATTTATGTGCATATGTGTTTGTGCATATATCGAAGATGATGTTCCCATGTGAATGCATTTTATTTAATTTTGTAACCAAGTATTTTAACTTTGAAATTCATTTTAAACCTTTTTTTTCCCTTTTTTTCCTCTCAAGTCTTAAGATGTAACCTTGAAACAGATTGTAGAAATATTTTTTCTTAGCCTTGAGATAAAGCCTTGAAATGTACTTCGAAACTCTGCTTCCCTGTTTCCCAGCAGACAGTCCCTTGCACCATACACACTTATCTAACTGCATGCTTGTTAAGAAATTCCAGGGTCTAATTTTATAACAAGCCAGGCAAGGAGGCCCAGCTGCGGAATTCTCCCCAACAAGGAGATTGCCTCAGGACAGATAATCTACAACCCAGCCACAACCGAGATGGTCCAGCCAGCACTCCAGGTGGACGGTGACTCAAGATAGCCTTTGGAACAAGATATTCAGACCTGCACCCTGCGTTTCTCCTGCTGGTTTCCATACCAAGTCTCTCCCTTTTAAACCCCTTCTCCCAAGACTAACATTTGAAATGGTCTTTTGGAGGCAAGAACCTGACCATTTCCCAACTGCTAGCATTTGAATGAAGTTGCTTTCCTTTCACTACACTTTGCTTCTTGTATTCTGGCCCTCGAGCAGTGAGCAGCTGGACTTGCATTCAGTTACAATTCTAAAAGGTTAATTTTGACAGCTTCTTTAATAAACACGTATATACACAGTCCCTGGGATTTTAAAATAACTGTTATATTTGCCTTTTTTAACCTTTCTAATTGGATATAATTATTTATATAATTATATATACAAATCTTAGATTCAGTGTGAAAGAATACATTACTTCATTTGCAAATCCTTCTTGTATTACTTTTGTAATCTATATGTTATGTGATGGTATATAATTCCTAATTCTGAAGTGCATGGCTTTTTCACTCTGGAATACTCCATCTTTCTTACAGGTATACAGCTCATTATTATTATTATTATTATTATTATTATTAGAGATGGAGTCTCACTCTGTTGCCGAGGCTGGAGTGCAGTGGCACGATCTCGGCTCACTGCCAGCTCTCCCTCTCAGGTTCACGCCATTCTCCTGCCTCAGCCTCCCGAGTAGCTGGGACTACAGGCGCCCACCACCACGCCTGGGTAATTGTTTATATTTTTCATAGAGATGGGGTTTCACCATGTTAGCCAGGATGGTCTCGATCTCCTGACCTCGTGACTGGCCTGCCTCGGCCTCCCAAAGTGCTGGGATTACAGGTGAGAGCCAGCTCATTATTTATTTCCAAACATACTGGCTTCTGAATGGTACTTTATAATAAATGTTTGTGAAGTGAAGGATAAATAAATACATAAATTAATATTTCAAAGTCATTAAAGTCTCCAAAATTAAGAATACAGTAACTACATGTGGTTTCTATTTGAGTGCTTATTTCTGTGGTTAATAACAATTACTTTTTTATGAAAAATTGACCATATATGGATTGATTGATTGTATATATATAAATTGATATAATGCCCTAAGATCCAAGGATCAGTGATTCAGTATATTGCAAACTGCACTACATAAACATTTAAAGAATTTAGGATTATTCTGTTTAACTTGATTGAATAACTGAGTTTTTAGTATTAAATGCCTTACCTGATTCTTACCATTTGCATGCCATTCTTTCTAAAAGTTAAATTTGCTTGCCTCCCATATGCAAGTGTAGGATAGTTCTAGCCTCCAGGAAAAAAATCTAACATTTTAGCAGAAGAAATTTAAGGAGCACCTCACCAATATTAGGCAATACCCTGACTACTAATGACTCCAACTTGTGCTCATCCTGGTTACCCATTTTGCTGCTGACATTTTGTTCCTACCTTGTATTCTCTTTTAATAACCATAACCTTATCTAAGAATTGGGTTTTGAATTATTCATTGCTTTTGATAAACTCAACTCCTCTACTAAGTCTGTAGAAGACTGTCCCTGTCCGTGAACTAGGCCTATGACTGTGACACTCTCCTTAAGATGTTTAACAGAATCCGTTCCTCCTGAAACACAGTGGGGTTTGGAGTCAGACACACCTGAGACAGAATTCTAATTTAGTTTCTTTCAAAGTAATTTCTAATTTACTTTCTTTCATTAATGCAGATCCATTTATTAAATTACTTGAACTCCAGTTTTGTATAAAAGAAAGCAGTGTAAAATATTGTTTCTACAATTGCTATTAATTATAACTATAGTAGTACTGCTTATAACATGCTAGGACCTATTTTAAGCATTTTACATGTTGATAATTGCATTCTCATGACAACATTTTGAAGCAGATATTCTTAGGAATTTTTCAATCACCAAATGAGATAACCTGTGTAACTTTGCTGGAATATAGTAAACATTCAACAGTTTAATAAATGTTATTCCCTCTTACTTAAACAAATGAACTATATTTGGCAAGCATGTAAGTGTGTACATTATCAGGCTTTGAACAATCAAAAATAAATAAAACATCCACTTAAAAAGCCAAGTATTTTCCCTCCTATTTTTTTCCATTTTAATCTCTAAATTTCCACCAGCATTTTTCTGACACACATGCTAATATTTCCTCATTAACAACAAAACACAAAAACTACATAAAGTAACTTTTCTTATGTTTGTTATCTTCTGTAACTCCCATCCTCACTGAATTCCCTTCTCTTTGACAGTAAAACTTCTAAAATAATTTGTATTTTATTCCAGCTGCTATCCTCTTCCATCAATTAGCTCAAGCCTTGAGTCATGACATTTCCCAGAGAGTCCACAAGAATTTCTCTCTGAAGTCATGGAAGAAACTTTAAAAGCAGTGGGTTTTTCGTTTCATTTTTCTTAATGCAAGTGTAGGATAGTTGAAGTCTCCAAATAGCGACCCTGCTTTCTTTCACTGCATGGGCTTCTATGACGCTACTCACTTTCCACCTTGTCTTGCTTCTCTGGCCGCACCTTTCCTTGGTCTTATTACTGCTTTCTCAGTGAAGCTATTCTCAAGGATTATCTTCACATTTTCTCTCTTTTCCTCCTACACTCTATCTTTCTCAGAGTTGTAACCATAATCTCTGTAATTTCTGAAACACTGTCTTCGTTTGTATGTCTCATGAGACTTTTTTCTGTTTTTAAATAAATGTTTCCCCACTCCTTTGGTTGACTGTATTTATTTATTTATCTATTTATGTATTTTGAGATAGATTCTTGTTCTGTCGCCAGGCTAGAGTGCAGTGGCGCGATCTCGGTTCACTGCAGCCTCTGCCTCCCGGGTTCAAGCAATCCTCCTGCCTCAGCCTCCTGAGTAGCTGGGATTACAGGCACCTGACACCACACCCGGCTAATTTTTGTAGTTTTAGTAGAGATGGAGTTTCACCATGTTGGCCAGGATGGACTTGATCTCCTGACCTCGTGATCTGGCCACCTTGGTCTCCCAGCATGCTGGGATTACGGGCATGAGCCACCTCGCCCGGCCTGGCTGACCCCTAAGAACCACTGCTTTCTGATTCTGACTAGATTATTCATCAGTCTCCAAAATCTCTGAACCTTTGGTTGCTTGTAATTTCTTTCTCCCATCTCTGGCCATGCAAGTAAGCCCACCTTTGGGGCACATAATTTGTGATTCACTCGGTATACATTCGCATCATTTTACCAGTCTCATCAGATTCACTGTCATGAACCTTAAGAGGTAAAACTTCTTTCCAGAGTCTCTTATAGGAAGGGATGATCATATGACACATTTCTGAAAAATGACAGAAAACTGGAAATGTGCCGGGCATAGGAGGGCAAATTTGCTCTACTAATACAGGTGTCAAACTTCCCATTTTCTTTTTCTCCCCTGCTGTCTAAATAATGTTGTAATGGCTGGAGCTTCAACATCCATCTGACAGTATGAAGAATAGAGAAAGGAAATTTAGCCCCAGCATCCTCAAGCTGGTGAACCAAAGCCAGGCACTATCTGGCTGTGAGCACTTTTCATAAGAGGAAAAATTTCAGCGAATCCCCCTATGTTTAGCTGAAATGTGTCACATGCAGATCAATGTGATCTCTAACGAGCATAGTACCCTTTAGTATCCAGCTTAAATTCTGATCATTTCCCTCCAGCCCAAAGTCATTGCTCCCTCTTAAGTTTCCTTCTTTTCGTGTAGGAAAAGATACACTGGCTTTGTCAACAGGGATCAGAATTAGGATTCTGCCACTTAGGTGCTAACCAGATTATGCAATTTATTCTCTGTTCTTCTGTACATGCTTTTAGAATGGAAAAGAAACATCTGGAAGGTTTAATGTTAAGGGATGAAGGAGAAAATGGAAAACTGCATGACATTTAAAGGAATCTTCCTAAGAAAGGCATGGAGTGAGCCATATAGACATGCTTTTCTTAGGTAACTCTGCCAGATACAAGCTGCTTAAGGGTAGGCAGCATTTCACATGTAAAGTGGGGGTAACAATAAAATTTTCTAATAATTTATATTAAGTTACTATTATTAATTGACAGTTGATTGTATGTCTAGCACTCTCCAAGTTAAAGATATAGGGGCCGGGCGTAGTGGTTCATGCCTGTAATCGGCACTTTTAGAGGCTGAGGTGGGCGGATCTCTTGAGGTCTGGAGTTTGAGACCAGACTGGTCAACAAGGTGAAATCCCATCTCTGCTAAAAATACAAAATTAGCCGGGCATGGTGGTGGGCACCTGTAATCCCAGCTACTCAGAAGGCTGAGGAAGGAGAATCACTTGAACCTGGGAGGTGAAGGTTACAGTGACCCATGATCATGCCAGTGCACTCCAGCCTGGGTAACAAGAGTGAAAATCCATCTAAAAAATTAATTTAAAAAATTTAAAAAAAAGATATAGCTTAATTCTGACAGCAATTTCATGCATTAGGAACTACTATCTTATTGTGAAGAAAAAATAAATGAGGACTCAAGATATATAATTTGTCCAAGGACACAAAGTCAGAGTGCACAGTGATAAAATTATGATCCCCGCCACTCATTTCATATGATAAAACTTATTAGGTAAATGCAAAGTATTGGGAAAGCATCATGTTTCTTGTGGCATTTTCTGCCTCCTAACTCTGAATCGCCATCCTTGTCAATCAGGCACCATGTACCGTATCTTCTTTGTTTAACAATTTATCTCTTTGAAGGCCAATGACTTCAAATTACCCTATTTTTGCATCCCCCAGGGCCTTGCACAAAAACATTCAGTAAATTTTCCTGACTAAATAAAATGCTACATTAAAAAGCCAGAAAATTGTGGTATCCTAAAAAT
Source organism: Pongo pygmaeus (assembly GCF_028885625.2). Taxonomy (NCBI): domain Eukaryota; kingdom Metazoa; phylum Chordata; class Mammalia; order Primates; family Hominidae; genus Pongo; species Pongo pygmaeus. Next base: position 205,915,140 of record NC_085930.1, read on the forward strand.
TATAAATTTTGAAATGTTGACCATGATTTATTTCTCATATTTTTTCATTAGCATATATATGTGTGTGTATATACATATATAATTCATTAATAGATTTAAAATTTTCTTAGAAATTTAAAATTTCTTAAAAATTTCTTAGAAATTTAAAATTTTCTTAGAGACTCTTGTCACCAGTATATCCGTATTTAAAAGATATTTGTTCATGTCAAATCAATTGAACTATTTTCTATATTTTCTCAATGTTTCCTCTTGCTATAAAATATTTTTCTGGTGGTGCTATACTATATAACTGTATCATTTGACCCTTCAGAGTACAATAGCAACATTCTAATAAAAAATAAATGTAATAGAATTAAATGAATTTATTATACAGATAAGTCACAGTGATGTGGGGATGACATAAATTGATTTTTTAAGAATTTTTTTGGTTAATATTTAAAATTCTTATGTGTTTTGTTAAAGCTACTAAGTTTAATATATGCAACACAATATGGAGTAAAATGATTTTAGCCTTAAAGAGTGTGTTTTTGGCCGGGTGCGGTGGCTCACGCCTGTAATCCCAGCACTTTGGGAGGTCAAGGTGGGTGAATCACCTGAGATCGGGAGTTCAAGACCAGCCTGACCAACATGGAGAAACCCCATCTCTACTAAAAATACAAAATAAGCCAGGTGTGGTGGTGCATGCCTGTAATCCCAGCTACTTGGGAGGCTGAGGCAGGAGAATCACTTGAACCCGGGAGGTGGAGGTTGTGGTGAGCCGAGATTGCACCATTGCACTCCAGCCTGGGTAACAAGAGCGAAACTCCACCTTAAAAAAAAAAAAAAGAGAGAAAGCGTTTTTATGTATGACTATATGCTTTTATTTAAAGATGATGTAAAATCTTTTGTATGATGGCAACATCTTCAAATTTGAAGAGTGGCTTTCTTGGAATTTAGCCTGAATCTATAAATATTTGGTATATATAAAATAATTTAAGTAAACATGTGTTTACTCAAACAGACCTAACCTTATTTCTACACTTAGAATTTGATAATCTGCTTTATTTTAATATACCTGTAATATTTCTTAATTTTGGTCACACTTTTGAACTTTGACTTCTGGTCCCTTGGCCCTCCAGTTTCTCTCTGTTTAGAGTCCTACAGAAATTCAGAATTTAAAAACATCCTTCATAATTGAGAACTAGTTGAAACCTATCAGCTTGCACTGTGGACATTTTTCAAATCTCAATTATATAAACAAAAAAAGAGGGAGTTCTTCTACTACATCTTAGAGAAGCCTTATATAAAATCTGTCTCTTTTTCCTCTTTGTAATATATTCTGCTGCAGTACATTTTGTTTTTAAATTTCTTAGCAACCAAGATAAATATTTTTGTATCTGAATGGTTCAGTAAGTACTTCACCTGATTATCGTTCTGCTCAAAAAGGACTCAGAGATTTATAGTATAAGATAATTCAGCTCCAATAGGTGCCTACATTGTTTCCTCAGGCACAGGAAGGGAATTCAGTTCAATGCTTAAATGCCTTCTTAAAGGATTAGATGATATTAAACAAACAAACAAAAAACAAGAAAGCAAACAGAAGATACATTTGCCATGTAGACAGCGTATACATGAAATACATGTGATAGGATATTAAAAGATATGTCCCCTGTCATTTCAATTTGAACTGAGGCACAGAAATGGGAACAATTGGTGATAAATATCTTGATAATTTATTCAGGACTTGCTGAGGGATTGACCCAAGGTTGGTTCTTCAGATTTTATCCCATCATCTACCTAAAGCTTATCTACAAATACAGAAACATGTATAGACAGTATTTATTGGAAATAATTGTCGGAATGTTAAATATTTCTCCCTTACACCTCAAACTTCTTCAAATCAATTCGATCAACCACCTAGAGGTCTGCATGTAGTGAATTTGGTATGTGACTCTGACATCGACACTTTTAAAAGTAAAGCTGAGGAGAAAGATGAAAATGGCAGAGAATTAGAGACAGGAAGCAAGAAGCACTAATAAGAAGGGTAAGGAACAAGTGTGTTAGCTCTTTTCAGGGTCCAAGAGGACCCTGGTAAACAAAGAGAGATGAATTATCTTGAAGGTTACACTGATGAGATGAGTGTATAGACTCCATCAGGAGTCTTTTTGTGGTGTAACACCAGAAGCAGGAAGTGAGAAGAGAATACAGAAGGTACATTGACCTTTTCACAAAATATTGCAGTGAGAGCTTCCCACGTGGGGGAGTTTCAGAACAACCCACAGAATAGTCCATTGGGAGACAGACATATTTGGGCATCTATCCCAGCTAAGACACCAATGCCAGATGTCAGATACACTAGTCACTTTTGAGTTGGCTTTTATTTTTAGGGAAACTCCTCTCTGAATTTGAGTACAGGAGAAATATTAAAGGACAATTATTATTAAAGAGTTGGAAAGAAAAGACAAAAGAAAGTGACCATGTGCCCCTTCTTTATGTAGGTTTCTGAAACTGAATCATGATAAAGTTGGGGTAGGGAGAGAAGCATTGAACTGAATGAAAAACTCACATTTTCCTTTAAATAACAATGAATATTTTAATGCCCCCAAATTAGACCTCAATATCTAAAATAAGCACACTTGCCACAAGGTCTGCCACAAATATTGTCCAAGCAGAAAAGGGAGATCTACTATTTTATGTTTCAAAGACAGTGGCATGAGGAAAAACTAAGTTTCATGATTTTACTTGTAGCAACTCCACTCATTCAATAAACACATATATGAAAACATGGCACAAAATAAAATTAAAATACCCTAAATAATAGTTGTTTCTTTGTCTTATCAATTAAATGTCTGCTGGAGCCATCTGGATGGTCCAGATTTGCTAGTAATCTTGAGTTAGTTTATTTACACTCTGAGGGATAAGGCTATGTTCAGTCAGATGGTGTGAAATTTCTACAGCTGGTGCAACTTTCTATGCACAGTCATGCCTGTAAAGATGTTTCATCTGAGAACATCTCAGGCAATGGCTGTCAGCCACTGTGTAGATTCCCTACCCAAAAAACCCTGTGACTAGTACACAAGGAGATCCCTTACACTGCACTTTCAGCTGTGCCCAACAGATTCCATTCCTATTTTCTTCTATTTTCTCTCATGAGTAATCTCTATTAAATATTCTCCAAGGAAACTATTCTAAGCCAATTAAAGATGGTCAAAGAATTAAATTGCATATTCCTGGATATCATGAATAATCTTCTAAGATTTTTGATGCAACATTGTTATGGTCTCATGTGAAATTTATCAATAACTTAATCACAACAGTTGTCTGTAATAGCCCTAAGAATATTTGTGTCCAATAATCACAGTGCATAACAACCACTTGGCATAGTATTACATTCATGAAGTTGAATAAATGTCCTAAGAAAAATACAAATTGGGTTGAGGAAGCACTTATAAATAATATCCAGTTCATTTTTGTTTTGACCCATGATATAGTTTGGCTGTGCTCCCACCCAAATATCATCTTGAATTGTAGTTCCCATAATCCCCATGTATGGTGGGAGGGACAAAATAGGAGGTAATTCAGTCATGGGGGTGGTTTCCCCCATGCTATTCTTGTGATAGTGAGTAAGTACTCAGGAGATCTGATGGTTTTATAAGGGGCGTCCCCCTTCACTTGGCTCTCAATTCTCACCTTCCTGGCACAATGTGAAGAACATGTTCATCCCCAGGTCTGCCATGATTGTAAGTTTCCTAAGGCTTTCCCAGACATGCAGAACTGTAAGTCAATTAAACCTCTTTCCTTTATAAATTACCCAGCCTTGGGGATGTCTTTATTAGTAGTGTGAGAACAGACTAATACAATGCACATAAATCAATTGCTTTTTACTTCAGTGAGATTCATATTCAACATTTTCCAAAGAAAACAAAAAGGAATTTTCTCAAGGGCTTAGAAAATTTACTATTTTTAAATCACTGAAATATATCACACCTATCATCTACTTCTGTGTTTTCAAATATTTGACATATTTCAGAAAAAGAAAATGGTGGTAATAAAATTCTGGTGCTATAAGCAAAATTCAACAGTGGCAAGGAAATTAGTCTCTAAGAATAAATTCAGGACACCCTTTTTCATGGTGTCCTTTGACTCAAAGTCTGTACCCTTGTGGAAACCTGTTGTTTCATCTATTTCTGGGCTACATATCCCTCTTATAGATGATGTGCAGGAATATATAAGAAGTGTGGCACTGTTTTAAGGACCACCTGGAAACAGGGGTCAAGTCTTTACCAAAAACGTGGGATGTCAACGTCTTGGTTAAAAAAAATTTCTTCTATCCACAAACTGGGGAAAAAACTTGAAAAATGAAAACTATGAGACCTTGTCATTTGAGCATTTTTACTTCTATGCTAGACAATGATTTAGCTAAAGCAAAAGTGCATAAACATCTGAAATTTATTGTTTCATCTTACAGACAGAGCTTTGAATGTACTTAAAAGGAAACAGAATCACAGGGCAGTTTGTTTCTGAAGATGTGTCTAAATTGGTTTTAATTACAATATAAGAAAATAGCTAAAATTTATCAAATGCTCACTGTGGTGGTTAATACTGAGTGTCAACTTGATTAGATTGAGGGATACAAAGTATTAATCCTGGGTGTGGCTGTGTGGGTGTTGAGCAAAAGAGATTAACATTTGAGTCAGTGGCCTGGGGAAGGCAGATCCACCCTTAATCTGATGGGCACAATCTAATCAGCTTCCAGTGAATATAAAGCAATCAGAAAGACATGAAAAGATGAGATGGGTCTAGCCTCCCAGCCTACATCATCCTCCTGTGCTGGATGCTTCCTAATACTATGTGCCACGGATACTTCTCAACATTTATAAAGCAGGTTTAAGTGGTCATGTAATTGCCTGACTTTAGGTTTTCCTCTGCCTTCCTTTCTGAAATATTTACTTGATATATGGTATAATTTCCAAGACAATACTGCCACAGTTCTTAATTATATTAGGAGAAAGATATCCATAAAAATACCTAGATCTTAAGGCATATTCTAGTAAACATCTATTAAGCTATAGTAAATGTAAAGCAGAGAAGAAAAAAGTCCTGTCTAAATGCATTAAGGGAGCTACATACAGACACTTGTATCTGGGTCTGAAAAGCTGAATAGGATGTGGATTTAGACCCATGTGTACAAAATGTTTTTAGACAGAAAGATCTGATGTAAAACTGACAAGAGACAAGAAAATGCCATGCACATATAAGCAAAGGTGAATTTCCATGTGAGATATAATTGTGCACAAGGAAATCACTATGTGTTTCTGAGAAATATTGAGAGTTAAGGTGAGAAAAGTACTCTAGAGTCAGGGCTTGGTGGGCCTTAATGTCACAGTGTGCAAGTAGGACTTTAGGTTGCTTTATTTAGGGCTACTGGAGGTAACTGAGATGTTCTTAGGAAAGGTGAGTATAGCAGTGACATACCAAATGCACTGTGCTAAAGATTGTCTCATAATGGATTTTATTATACCACACATAGGACAAAAGCTACCTGGCTCTGGAAATGTTAAGAAAGGATCAAATGCTCTGTTAATTAGTGCTTACACATTTGTTAATTTTTTTAATATGCCTTGCATGATTAGGAATAAAATTATTACTTCTGTTCTAAAATCTAGATTCTCTTCACCATTTTTAAATAAATAAAACCAATAGTATAAAATCCCATATATACTTGGAAAATATATCATCTTAAATTCATTCTTCTCTTCCATCTCTATGCAATATACAGTTAGTATTTTCATCAAGCATGTATTTATATTCTCATAAACCAGAAAAGCTGTGTAGTACACTTGAATGTATTGAAATATTTTAAAGGTGACATATTTTAAGACATGTGAATAACTTTCTTGAACAATTTTAGTAACAATCTGTGTAGTTGTAGTATCCTATTAAATGACCAGTCTGTTAAAGTCTTTCTTTAAATGACACCTTGTATATGACATTTTTGTCCTATGATTTCTTAAAGATTATAGAATCTGAATGAATAATGAAAGACTATTTTTATAGATCTTTGAGAGTGAAAAACTATTTTTAAGTCTACTGACTTGCACATGTATAGGAGGCAAGAAAATATAGACAGGATTTCCCATTACCAAAGCATATAATGTGGGAAGATTTCCTATTTGTCAGATGTAAGATTCCTGTTGCTTCACTTATATCTAGAGTCCATCCAATAGCATTTACAAATGTTTAATAGCAGGAAGTACATAATTAAGGAGAATTGGCACAATGGAAATATAATTTTTTCTGGGAAGATAATATATCATGCTGAGTAAAAGTGAATGTTAATTTATCAATTAGATTGCAATCTGACAAACCAGTTGAGAGATGATTATTTGCTCTTAGGAGAAAGCCCAGAAGGTATTTGAACTTATCAGAAGGACCCAGAAGTAGGATGGATTCTTTGTGTAGGAAAACTGAAGATTGGAAAAAAAAAAAATCAGCTATCTCAACTTTTGACTGAAGTCATCTGTTAAAAAAAAAAAAAATGAACAAAAAAACAAAACAGTCTACAGCCTTGCCAAAGTAGCGAAACCCCATCTCTACTAAAAATACAAAAATTAGCCAGGCATGGTGGCGGGCACCTGTCATGCCAGCTACTTGGGAGGCTGAGGAAGGAGAATTGCTTGAACTTGGGGGGTGGAGGTTGCAGTAAGCCAAGACCACACTACTGCACTGTAGCCTGGGTGAGAAAAGTGAAACTCCATCTCAAAAACAAAACAAAACAAGTCTAAAATATCTAAAACCTTAAACCTTAAACAAAGATAAACTTTACAATGAACAATATGTTCCTTTTGAAAAAAAAATGCTGCTATGGGAGATACAATGTCACAAACACTATTATTTTTTCTATAAAATTGGATAGTTTTATAAATTATTAAAAATTCTTAATTTTATAAAAATATATCTACAAAAAATTAAAATTACAAGTATAAGGTTATTATACATTACCAAAGTGTAACTGAAGCTTCTCAAAGTTCCTGAAAGTAAGCTTGAACTTACCTTTTTTTCACTTTAAGTCTATTCTATACAAGTGTTAAGTATAATCATCTATTACATAATCATCTATTACAATAGTTAAATTAAATGTCAAATGCACTGATAACCAAACAGCTGAAAACTTTTCTAATGTTTTGAACGTCTATTGGCCTTGTACACAACTGCCTTTTGACAATTTTGGAGTTATCCACAGTGAAGGTTTAATAAAGAGTGTTGTGTACTATGAAAAAGTTGATTTTGTGCAGAAGAAGAAATATTCCCACATTATAGAATGCATTAGGTAGCCATGTAACCAAAAACCATCTATACCTCCCAAAATGATTGAAATTTTACAAAAAAGAATGCATCGGGGACAGAAGCATTTTGGTCTTGTCTAGTCATTTTTTATAGTTATTTCTCTTAATACTGTATCACGTTCAAACATTACTTCTTCAGAAGTTATAGTCATTGTAAGTTTTTACTATGGCTGTATCATGTATATATCCCCATCACACATATGTTTTCTGCTCTTCTAGGTAACTTTAATCCTTGTATAAACTTTGGGCATATAGAACATGTCTAATTGGGATTTTGGCTCCACAATTTCCTAGAATGGTTCCTCTATGGTTACTAAAATAAAGCTCCAGTGCTGACTTCCGTGAAGTCTTTCATATTAAAGTTGAAGCGATAATACAAAGTGGGGAGTAATATTGAATCTTTCATCTTCCTAGTAGATTAGATTGAAATTAGAATAGACATCCAAAAACATTGAATTTTTAGCTCTATAGATTTTGTTTTAACATAGTTTGCTCTGCGTAACATAAACCTTTTCTTGAATGCACGCTCACCTCTCTTGGATGGCTTTATTATGTTTTATCTTTCTTCCAGACTTTGTCAATATATTTAGTTTTTGACAAAGCAAAACATCTCAAAGAGGCCTTTGCTAAAATCTGGAAAGCTGCCAGAATATGTAAGGGATGAAGTAACAAAAAACTATATTATCATTCTCACAAAGTGGCTTTAAAAACACTAGTGTCATATATAAACTGACCTGGAATCCTAGTGTTCAAATATAACATATGTTTTCAGCTTTTGATATTAGGGTTGTGAACTTCATATTTGTTTTTCTCATAATGGTACTTATAAATTATGTTCATATGATATTGAAATGCTTATATTAAAAATAAATTATGCTCTATGGATTATTTTATTTTTAGGTTTCTTACCCCTTGAATAAAGTAATGTATGTTGAACTAGCAACCTTATAATTTAACTACACTGTAACTCAGTTAACTGCATGACCCCACCACCACAACCAAATTAAGATAAACTAAATTATACTGCTTTAGGCTTACATGATTTAGAAATCTGGGGCAACAGATGCTCTCGGGGTGTCTTTGCAAATGTCCATCCCGTTACTCTTCACTTGATTGCATATTATTAGGCCTCCACTAATGCCAATAAAGTTTTAGAAATTCTATTTATCCCCTTTATATTGTTTGGAGGCCAATGAAGATAGATTAGCTTAAAAATCACAAATTGAGCCATCTCTGAGACTTTCAGAACTAACATAGGCATGTGGCTTTCTCCATTCATCTAATTATGGGAGAGTGAACTCAAATAATCATTATATGCACTTATATGTGTTATATTTGAACCAGAATGAAATAACTTGAATAGATCCTTAACCTTTTACAATATATGTATTTAGCATGTACAAATGATTTTTTTAAATTAAAAGACTGTTTAAGTTCTTACTGTTAGAATCACCTGTGTTCTAATATATGAAAATTCATAATTTTAAGTTACTAAAAGTGTTCATGATTAGTAGTAATCCTATGCTGGAGCACAACTAGAGCATTTTACTGTTGTTGGTGGTGTTGATACTGCTTATAGCCCCAGATGTAATTTGCCTAGTTTAAAATTGTATATTTAACTGCCTTTCAAATGTATGCTATAATTAGTCTACTTCTATGCAAATAGGGTTTCCTCCTCTGTGGATCCCAAACAAGTTCCAGAAAGGAGTGTAGAGGAAATCTGGAGTTATACTCACCTATAAAAATGAACCCGTAAAATTACATGTCAGGGGCTAGGGAGTGGCACTTCATCAATGCCTTCAGCGCTTCCCAGGAGTTCTGAGTAATGACAAATGTGCTGCTTCGAGCGTCTGGGAGTGTGTGATCTGACTTCTTCAGTCATTGCTTGCAGACAAATCAATCTGCTAGTCGGATTCTTAATAGTTGAGTTTAACCGATTATATTTATTGTGAATTGCAAATACTTTTATAAACTGATTTTAGGTTTTCTTTTTACACTTTTCCTCCCCTTCTTTGTTTGTTCTCTCCTGTTTCTTGGTTCCTACATCACTCTGCAGTGTTTAGGCTCACCTCTTGACAAAGGCTTTGCAAAGTTTACCCTGCTACTAAATTGAAGACCCAGATTACAATTTTATCTTGAGTTTTAGATTCATCTTTTTATCACAAAAATTAGTTAATACTTTGTCAAAGTGTAATTATATTTACCAATACCTTTTTATTAATTATTATTATTATTTTTTTTTTTGAGATGGAGTCTCACTCTGTCACCCAGGCTGGAGTGCAGTGGTGAGATCTCAGCTCACCGCAACCTCCACCTCCCAGCTTCCAGCGATTCTCCTGCCTCTTCCTCCCAAGTAGCTGGGACTACAGGTGCCCGCCACCACACCCGGCTCATTTTTGTATTTTTAGTAGAGACGGGATTTCACTGTGTTGGCCAGGTTGGTCTCGATTTCCTGACCTCGTGATCCACCCGCCTCAGCCTCCCAAAGTGCTGGGATGACAGGTGTGAGCCGCCACCGTGCCCGACCTTTTTCCATCCATTTTTATAGATACCTCTGTTTCTTGGTTACCATGCCATTCATGGCTTCAATATCCTCTTCGTTAAGTCAAAATATTGAACAGGTCTTTCAGAAAAGGTCTTTATTGGTTTAGTCCCCTAAAGCTGCTCTGAAAATATCTTTATTTTTGGTATAATTCTGAAATATGTTAGTAGAGAACACATTTTATGTGAGTATTTTCCTTCCGTTCTATGTATATACTATATACTCTGAGATCATTTTACTGCTGAGAAATCCATTGCAATCTATTTTCATCTGTTTATGGGTAATCTTTGTTTCCTCAGAGCCTTGAAAAGCTCTTAATTTTTGATTATCTGCATTTCACACCACTGTGCCCAAGCGGACACTAAATTTCATTTAACATTCAATGTGAGGACTTAGTTATTTCCTCAAATGTTAGAAAACAAAACAAAACAAAACTCTCAGCTACTATTCCTTCAAATATTCTTTCTCTACTATTGGTTTTATTTTTGTATTCAGATAATTTTATTATTTTACTTACTATGGAATATTTCAATATATACTTTTTCTAATTGAATTTCTTCTATCTACCTATTCTTGTTTTCTGTCATTTGCTTATATTCTATAAATTCCTTTCATAAAAGATGTTTATTCTTCATTTATCACTTTGGGACTATAAACATTTTAAAATACTTTTCAGGTTGTTAAGATATTTTATTTAATTTTCTGATTATGGATGCATTTGGCTTTCATCATATTAGCTATCTTCTTGTTATGAAATGATACTTTACAGAAACATTTTAAATAATCCCCCCCTTTGTCACTCTTTTTCTAATTTATGACCACTTGTCTCCATGGTCCCTTAGTGTAGTAGTTACACAATGAATTCTTCCTAGCTACCCAAGTTCAGAATGCAAAACCAGGTCTCATATTAGCAGTTTGGTGTCCCTGCATTAGCTAACACTGGGAAATATTGGGTAATATTAGGGAAATATTGAAAAATCCAAATACCCATCCATTTACCATAGCACTTAACTACAAGCTTGGGCCAGTATTTTCCCATCTTCTATTAGCTGCATCCCCAATTAATAGCTTTCTTATTTATGTCTCCAGTCACATGTGAAAGATCGCTATACCAATCCCTCGGTTCAGATCATAAACCTTACTTCATTCCTCCAACTAACGAAGAACAATTTAGAAATTTATGTGAGCCAAATTCCCAGTCACATAATGTTGACTGCTTCAAAACCCCAGGACCCAGTAGGCCGAGGGCTTTGGCAAGGCTCATCTTACTTTTTCTGTTTGTCTTCTGTGACATATCTTGCTTATCACTTTTTATAACTTATCTATCCATGCCATGGTTTTGGAATTTGGATAGGGGAGGTTGCTCAAGGTATGACCAAAAGTAGTATGATCTTTAAAAACAGACCCAGAATTAACTCTTTTTCATATTTAAGAAATGTTGATTCATAAGGTATTCATATTTTTCCAATTTATATAACATTGTAAGCATCTAATAGCATATTTTAGTTTCTTATATGCTTCATTATGTTGCAATAGAACATAATCCTTGATTATGTTGTATGGAAATTTCAACTGATTACACTTCTTTGCAACCTTTTCAGTATAGGTCACACACATTTATTTTTGCAATTGCTAATTGCAAGGTCACTATCTGTGGTTCCCCAAAATCCCAGGAAATATCTTAGATTCTTTATTTACATATACAAACATACACATACATATGCAAACACCCTTTAGTGTTGACATCTTTTAAAATACATAATTTTCTCATCTGAAATGTTGTCATGCTTTTAACTTATTCAGATTATCTTATATTTATTTATTTTTTACATGGAGAACATCAAAATCACATAGATGGATGAATGGATGTATAGAGAAATTTGTTTCTTGAGTTACTTCAAAGTGATTAATGTAAATTATTTAGCTTTAAGCTTTTTAAATATTATGTCATTTAAGAAAAGAATGACATAATTAAATATTATGTCATTTAATAAAATATGTAATTTTATATATATTTTGTATCAGCACTAATAATATGTATTATTAACTTCCTTAATTTTTTGATTTTGAGTTTCTAAGTCACTAACGATATTAGCTGCCAAAATGATGATTTAATCTCCTTTCTAATTGCTTCAAATTTTAGTGCAGTTTTCTTGCTCTATTTTATTTGCTCCTTTCAGAAAGAAATACAATAAAAGTTGTGAGAGCAAAGGTTGTTTCTGTCAGGCCTCTGAGCCCAAGCGAAGCCATCGCATCCCCTGTGACGTGCACATATACGCCCAGATGGCCTGAGGTAACTGAAGAATCACAAAAGAAGTGAATATGCCCTGCCCCACTTTAACTGATGACATTCCACCACAAAAGAAGTGTAAATGGCCGGTCCTTGCCTTAAGTGATGACATTACCTTGTGAAAGTCCGTTTCCTGGCTCATCCTGGCTCAAAAAGCACCCCCACTGAGCACCTTGTGGCCCCCACTCCTGCCCGCCAGAGAACAAACCCCCTTTGAATGTTTTAAAAGCATTTTGGAAAGAGATCCCGTATAATGATAACTCTGCAATTGAAATACATCCTTCCATTAAAGTATTAATGTTTTACAAATTAAAAAAAAAAATTTAACCCAGGGCCTGTACAGGTCTTCTTGAATTTGTATCTACACTTTTTATGTTTTTAGCTGCAGTTTTTAATTATTAGATATCCTTATATTTTCAAAAATTTTGGCATCATAAATACTATCAATAATTTGTTTTGTAAACATCTAATGTGCTGAATGCTAATTGTTTCTGAACATATTTTGGTCACTTCAGGTTTTTAAAAATAAATAATAATATTGTATTCTTATTTCCAATTTTTATACCTCTGAATTCTTTTTATTTTCTAATTCGTTTGCCTAATAATTCAATAAAAATAAAGTTTTTATTAAAAATAGACATTAAAGTTAACTAAATGCCTTTTTTTTAAGATGGATTCTCACTCTGTTGCCAACCTAGAGTGCAGTGGCACGATCTCGGCTCACTACACTCTCCACCTCCCGGGTTCAAGTGATTCTCCTGCCTCAGCCTCCCAAGTAGCTAGGACTACAGGCACTTGCCACTACCCCCGGCTAATTTTTGTATTTTTAATAGAGATGGGGTGTCACTATGTTGACCAGGCTGGTCTTGAACTCCTGACCTCGTGAACCTCCCACGTGGGCCTCCCAAAGTGCTGGAATTACAGGCGTGAGTCACCATGCTGGCCACTGAACGCCTTTTTCAATAATCATATAGATTTTTCCAATTTTAGTGTCATTGATCATATTGACTTATAAAATTAATTAGGATAATTTTCTTCTCTTTTTCTAACCTCCAGCACTTAAAATGGCGTAGGCTTCTTGAGTATAGAAGAAATTCAAGAATAAAATTTTCTAGCCATAGTACTTTTTATTTTTAGGATAGCTCAAAAGCTATCTTCCTACTGGAAAACTTACAGATTTAACCACTTACTGAGACAATTCTTCTAATTTATAGCCCCCTGAAATATTATTAATTGGATGCATATTTTCTTGCTGTCCTTTCTATTTGTTTTCATAATTTTTGATCAAGCAAGCATTCTGTGTTTTATTTATTGACTTCAAGGAACAGGTTTCTGAATTTATTTTCAAATTCTGCTTTCCCTCCTAGTTCATTAATTTATGTTTTTATATGTACTAAATCATTCATTCTAATTGCATAAATTTTGTTGTGTTGATATTTTTCAGATGTTTAAGTAATTCATTTATTTTATTTTTATTTAGTTCCTTTATATTATGGTTTTGTATACAATCATAGATTCCATATGTAGCATATTTTTACTGCTATTTTCTAACTAATCTGGAATTATAGTTTTAGTTTCTTCTTTTTGCTTATGTTATTTCTCAATTTGTTACATTATTTTTATACCAGAGACTAGTCTATCATTAGAAATTTGTCATAATTTACTAAGTTTCTGTGTTGAGTGTGTGTTTCTGTGTTTCACTAAGCATATGATAACATAAACAGTATATATGATATATTGTCAAGTTTGCTTGTCAATACACTTTGCTTCTTTGCTTGTATAGTACAGAGCTTGCTCACCTCTTGAATGATATTTATTAGTTATATCAGTACAATCATTCTTGCCACAATTTAATTCTTGTGTATTCGTTTTTCATAAATTAAATAAATTAGCTAAACTCAACTATTCTTCGTGTTTCTCTCACTTTTTTGCTGTATATTTATCAATTTTGTTACATATTTTAATTGTATATAATAAATTAAGATGACATTAGATAGAGACTGATATTTTTTGTTGAGGTTTTATAGGGAGAATTTCAGAGTATCGTCAAAAACTCTTCTCCCCCATTTCCACTTACTTTCCAAGAAATATATAAAATTTTGTGTTTGCATCCAAATAAAATCTACACCTATGAAAATAGTTAAAATAAAGTCATTAAAAATTCAGCAAAAGAGCAACGAATATTTTAAACCATAAATCACATATCGGGAAGTGTGAGATGTGTCTTGAATTAATGTGCACTTTTTATCATAACGGTATCCTTGAAATCTGCATCATGGAGTGATAATCAAGTCAGAGTATATCAAATTGAGTTTCTCATACTTTAGTATTTAAACTGTAAAAATGGGAGTCTAAGAAATAATTTATATTCAATTTTCTTTTTTACAGTGCTATGATTTCAAAGTTTACATGACTAATGTTAGTTTCCAACATTGTTCTGCAAAGAATAAAAGCTTTGTGCTAACTAAAGAATATTTAAAATTCACTAAACTCAAGATATACATACCAGTTTCTGGTCCCCACCCACCCACCCAATTTAAATAACTGCATCTATTGAGAAAGAATGAGACAAGAATGAAAATAAAGAGAGCACCATTTTCATATGCCAGAAACTGTGCCAGAGTTGCCCTGTTCTATATAAGAGCCAATAAGAGGTTATTTAAATTTAAGTTAATTAAAATTAAATACATTCCAAGTGGAAACTATGTGGCTAGTGGCTACTGTTTTGAATAGCATAGGTGGAGGACAATCCCAGAATCACAGAAAGTTCTTTTGGACAGCACTGAGGGCAGTTATTTTTCTTCCCAAGAATAATGAAAAATAATTTCTTTTTATTCATCATTTCAGATGGGACAACTGAAGTTCAGAAGAAAAAATAAACAGCATATTCAAGTTTAGAATATTAGTAACTGGTGAACCAACGACTTTATGTCAGTTCAGTTTGGTTTCTGAGCCTCTGCTTTTTCCACTTAATATGTAGAACTGACTGACGGAAAGAAATCCTTAACATTAGGAATAGCTCATGGAAGGCCCCTCCCTGAGCTGAACACAGCCTCAAAAATCTCACCAGAGGTAGCACTGGCACAACTTGTCCCTGGAATATTTATCCTTGTCCTTTCTATATTCCTTGTCTTACACTAGATTCTCTGAATTGTGCTGAGTTCTTACTAGTGTGTACATTTTTGAATTAAATTAACATTGCAACTCAGGTTTCTCCATTACCTCTTACCTCTAGCAAAAATTTAGCAACTGTGCCAAATAGTATATTTATATTTTATACTACCTACTGAGACAACTTCTCCAGGTGACACAGTCTAAACATCATGTCCAAACTTAACCCTTTAAGTTCTACCAACATTGTCCTTTTCCACATTTGTGGACTGAATAACATCTCCCAAAAAGATATGCCTAAACCCTACCCTCCAGTACTTACGAATGTGAATTTATTGTTAAGAAATAATTTTTGCAGATAATTAAGGATTCTGGGATGAGATCATCTTGGATTGAAGGTGAGCAGTAAATCCAATGACCTATGTCCTGACAAGTATAAGGAGAGGGAGGTTTGAAGCACACAGGCAACGATCAGAAAATACAGAAGTGAAGGTAAAATGGAGATGGAGGCAGAGGTTGGAGTGATGTGAGTACAGCCCAGGAACAGGAAGGATTCAGGACCACTACGAGAAGCTAGGAGGGAGGGACGGAACAGAATGTCTCTCAGAGCTTCCGGGAAGAACCAAACTGCCAGCACCTTGATTTTGGACTTCTGGCTTCCAGAACCGTGAGACGATACATTTCTGGTTTTGTAAGCCACCCAGTTAGTGTAATTTGTTTCGGCAGCTGGAGGGAACTCACAAAGCCACCATCCCTCTCAGTACAACTTCTTTTCAGTGCTTTGATCTCTTCAAAGCAGTTACTGTTTCTTCCACATCTCCCACAGATATTATCAAGAATTTCTTGTGATTAAATTCCCAATTAACACAAACAACTAAATGCAATCTGGGTGAACACCTGAAGAAAAATGTCAAAAATACGTAAATGTTAGGTTATGGGAAAATGATTTTGCCTGTTAAAACTCGGCTGATTGGCTGGGTCTAGACTCACACTACTTCCTTTTTTAAAGTTCTGAACAGGCGCTGAGGCACTAGAAGCCTAAGGAGACTGAATGACATAAGATGTATGAAAGTGTACTGTTGATCAATGCTACAGGAGGAAAATAGCTTCATCTAACTGACAAACAAAGGAGGGTTCCATTTAATGCGACATATAGGTAATGGTATGTGAATTAATTATTACCGTGCATGGTGATAAGAAAAAAAGAATATAAAAATTTACATTTAATTATTTTATATGGCCAAACCAAATTATTTTAGATGATCTTACCTTATATTTCTCTGGCATCTGCAAAACCAAAGTTTACCAATTTTCCATATCCTAAATCTTTTAATGGTTCTTGCATACAGAAACTATTTAGAAAGACTCTCACAAAGTCAAACATTGTGTTTTAAATTGCCCCAAATTCCCTAATTCTATAAAAGGTAGCTGTTTTCCTCCTAAGGTCTAGTGCTGGTAAATAGAGTTATTTACACAGGTCATATTCACCTAGGTGCTCACTAAAAATAAAAATGTGGATTGATCACCTTAAGGTCAGAATGCTGTAGGTGCAAGGCCAGGATGGAAGTGAAATCTCGACCAGGGGAAGTAAGAGGAGCAACCTCAGTAATTAATGGTAAGGGTGATCAAAGGAAGAGAAAGGGAGGACTTGACCTTTCTTCTGGTAGAGTACAGACGGTATGGGCCAGCCAGGTGTTGGCTTCAGAGCCAAGGGAGCTCCTGACCCAGACACAAGACATCTCCCTAGTAAAAGACTTTAAGACTTAAATAAAGAAAAGAACATATTGCCCAAAACTCATCTGCAAATAATTGTAATAAATAGTAGCACATCATTTCCTCGTGGGGATTGGGATAAGGGATCAAAACATATTCAGTCCCAGAAAATGAAGCAGGGGGTTTAAAAAACATAATTGTAATTTGAAAGAGCAAGCTTCTTCAGGTTTGCTAGGAAGAAAACAGTATCTTCACCCATAGAGAGGAAAATGATCAGAAGGCCTGACAGGCCTTGACCATTTAATTTACAAACTAACCTGTTATCATTTTTTTGTTTATTTTTCTTGAGATGTGGTCATCAATAACAGGTAGTAGATGCAAAGGGAACCACTTAAAATCACTTTAGCCTAATTAAAATTTATGCTAGCCCCCAGTCTCTAGGTTTCTCCAGTTAAGAAAGGTCATGTTTTCAGGGGGAAAAAAAAATACTGGAAAAAAAGAAAAAGAGAGAAAGAACAGAAAAAAGGACTAAAGTTTAACATCAAATGACATATGTGCCTAAGACTCTCCATAGTATACCGATCCATTCTTACTGAGACTTCTATTATATACATTAGAGACTTTTCACTGTTTGCTGACAAGAGAATACAGACGATCAGAATTATCACACCTTGACTGATAGGAAATTTGCTGCCGAAGGTTTGCAGCTAATTTTCTAGTCTACATTGAAAGTTTTTATTCTACCAATTTAAGCCCACAATTAAAAAACATTATTTTAAAAGCAAAAACTTCTAGAAAGAGCATTTTTTAAAGACCTGGAGAGAGTGTGGCACTGAAAGAGGAACGGTTATCTTTGATAATCTAGCCCGGGATAACCAGATTCAGGTAGGGGCCAAAATAACTGGATTTAAAACAACAAACAAGGAAAAATCTAATTCATAAGGTAATTCAATAGGGATGTGTTAAGTACCTGTAAACTTTATTTAGAGAAACAACCAAACTGGCCAGGAATGGTGGTTCACGCCTGGTAATCCCAGCACTTTGGGAGGCCGAGGCGGGTGGATCACCTGAG
The DNA here is from genome assembly GCF_028885625.2 of Pongo pygmaeus. Taxonomy (NCBI): domain Eukaryota; kingdom Metazoa; phylum Chordata; class Mammalia; order Primates; family Hominidae; genus Pongo; species Pongo pygmaeus. The sequence continues at coordinate 205,933,193 of NC_085930.1, forward strand.
GTCAGGAGTTTGAGACCAGCCTGGCCAACATGGTGAAACCCCGTCTCTACTAAAATTACAAAAATTAGCTGGGTATGGTGGCAAACACCTGTAATCCCAGCTACTCGGGAGGCTGAGGCAGAAGAATAGCTTGAACCCAGGAGGCGGAGGTTGCGGTGAGCTGAAACTGCACCACTGCACTCCAGCCTGGGTGACAGAGTGAGACTTGTCTCAAAAACAAAACAAAACAAAAAAAAGCAACCAAACAAAAAGAAAATTTTCTTTTGTTTGTTTGTTTCCTGGAAACTAAAGTGATTGGAAAGAAATATTTTTAAAACTAAGTGAGAAAACAGTGACACACATTTGAATATATTTAAACATACCTAAGATATGTATTGAAGTATTGGCCTATAGTATACATTAATAAAATTTGTGTAAGTTTGTGCAAGAATTAATATACATGAATGTACATACACATGCATGTATCTATTATTTCTGCAGTGGAAATAATAGAGAAATAACTGCAGATATGTGTGACACTATCTATTTGCCTATATTTTAAAATATTATGCAGAGAGCAATGAAGTTCTTTAACTGAAGAAAGCTAAAACTTGGTTAGAATTTGAACATCAGTCCAAATAACTGGTGTTTTATTACGTCTATCTGCAAGAAAATTGATCTAAGAAAATCTTGCAACTTTACAATTAATTGGCAGCAAGTGAGTTAATGCTGATAAATCACGAAAATCTACAAACATGTTTTTATTCCTATACACTACTTTATTTTCTTCTAAAATCAGAAGTAGAGTTATAATGATAAAACATCAGCGTTGGTAATATTCTCTAAGTATTATTACAAATTCGTTGGTTTGTAAGTGAGGAAATTGGAGCTAAGAGATATGCAATAACCCACCCAAGATCACACAGCTTTTAATGAAAGCCAAATCTCAGATTAGGCAGCATTCAGTGTTATATCTATAATACTAGAATATCAGAAATAATTTTTTCAAGCAATGATTCCCCAAGAGTGAACCACAACAGTATGGAGGGTCCAATTATTCAAGAAAATGCTTACGAAAGCTGTTATCTCAATCATATTAAAAATAAAAAATATCCAAGCATACACTAATGTAATTTAACTTTTTAAAATTTTTCCTAAATAAATATTTTGGGATGTCAACAAAGATACAAACAATAGTAAAATTGTTCATTTAGCTTTCTTTCTAATGTGCACAATTTAAACAACTGAAATATCCAACCATAACAAATTGTTAAATTTAACTTTTGCTAGATCCATAGAATGAAATAACATGTGACTATGAAAATGATGTTGTAGTGAAAGGTTTAATGGCTTCAGAATTTTAATTTTAAAAAATGTTATGCAAAATGTTATGATAAATATAGCATAATCGACATACATAAAAAATATATATAATATACCACAATATCACTCACATTTATCTTATAGAATTGTTTTGTATTGTATTTTGCATTTGTAGTTTGTATTTTAATGCATTATTACACTTAAGAACTATTTCAGAAGTCAGAAAAGAAATGCTGAAATTGTGATTTCATCATAATCATATAATGGAATACTGAACAATGGTTATAATGAATGAACTAGTTCTAAATGTATGAACAAAGAAAAAATTTTAAAATCATGAAGAGCAGAAAAGCAAACTGTAAAACGATACACAGAGTGAATGTATAATGAATGGTAAAATGTGACTTCTCTTCTAAATTGATCTTTAAAATTTCATTTAATAAATATTGTAAAGACTATAGTTTTAATATTGAATATTGGTTCTGTGGGGGCAAATAATTAAAAGCCCTAATAAATACTACAATACAAATATTTTTGAGCATCTTTCTTCTGACCATGTTACTTATCCCAAATTTTTATTCCTTTTTTGTTCCCTCAACTAATTTTCTTTTTAATTTTCATGTTATTTTAATAAAAAGTATTAAACCAAAAGAGTAAGTATTCCTGTACTCCATGTTTTGTCTTTGTAGTCTTCAAAATAAACGTTCTCAGTAGTGACATGAAGGATTCTCTCAGAGGTCGCTGATGAACAGGTTTCAGGTTTGGCACTATTTTGGTGACCTTGGTCTTACAGGTTTGGTTTACAGTATGTGTCAGTGTTGCAGATCTAATTAAATTTGAGGATGATGACTCGCACTAACATTCACAAGGAAATGAAATATATAACCTATTATGCCGATTTACTAATTTGTAATCAAAATCAAATAGGAGCCTGGAGCTCTTGCCTGCTGCCTGCAGAAGCACCCTGAACACCTTACTTCACTAAAGAAAATGGGCAAGAGGAAACAGATTATCTGAAGGTGGCTTGGTGGCATGAATTAGAATACATTATTCTATTTATATGATACACTCCTAATGCCATCAGACCATGCAGGCCTGCAGCATCAAGTATTCAGAAAGCTAGCAACTACTTTCTTTCCCGGCGGGCACCCATGTGAGTATTACCAAACATTGCCCTTCAGATTCTGGTTCCGTTTGCATGTTTTCCATACACAATTAGAAACATTTATCTCATAGACATTGTTAAGACTGTCAGTATGATTGGAGCTGCTGCCTTGGGAATATATTCTATCCTTTTTGATAGAGATTCTTTTTCTCACAGATCTATAGATTTGGTCTCATAGTACGCATGGGGGTCTTCTTATCCATTATTTCTTGACCAGTTTTTGAAATTTGAAGAGATTTCTGAGGTGACTTGCTTATTCTTTTGCCTAGAGGCGTATGTTTTTCTTAATTGTATATAAAAACATTATTTACTAAAATGTTTTGCATATTATTCACATTTTAAACTCTTCTGCATTACAAAATGGAAAACATTTTACAAAAAAAATCTGTCAATATATACTTATTTAGAACATCAGAAATAATTTTTGAATTGATATGTCAGTTGTAATTTTATAAATGATATTACATAATGAGCGAAACCACTGTCCCTTATTGTTATGGTTGTTGGTCTTCTCAAACAATTTAAAAATTAATTTTCTATAATTTCTTTGGGGTTATGAAAAGCTGATCCACACAAATAGGAACTGTTGCAAATCCTTTTCAATTTAATTCTAATCACACACTGATTCGAAATAGTAACTCACTAAAATAAAATGACCAAGCTCCAGAAACAGGAAAATGCAAAGAATCTTACCATACAATAATATTTTTAATCGAGATTTTTCCCAAATCACATTATCTGATATTTAAAAATTAAAGAGAACATTAAGCAGATAATTTTATTCATGTGCAATTCATGCTAAAGCAGATTCGAGTGTGAATTCTGTTTCAAAGGTACTTGTAACTTCAAATTTCTCTCTGTTTTTGTTATCTCAAAAGCAGCATCATTATGATAATTGTTTCATTTGTACTGTTGGTACGTGCACTCTTTTATTTAAATATATCAACAACAAAATTTTTAAGTGCTATAAGGTTTACATTTTAAAATAGACTAAACTGGAACTACCAATATTGTATAAAACAATAGTGGCTGAAATAAGACTTTCTTAAAAAATAAATTTATAAATCATTCTATGTAAATATTACTAGCATAACAATTTGGACATAAACTTTCCCAAACTCCGTAATAAGGACCTGAACACTTAAGACGACTGTTAACATTTCTTATACTTTACTATTTTGAGGTTAGTTTTCCCTCAAAATCTCTGAAAACAAATACTGAGATTTCTATGTTTTATAATTTGTTATTATCACAAAGTTTTCATTTCTTGAAATTTAATTTAATATATGTATGATAACCATTAAATTTTTGCTTTCTTTGTTCAAATTCCTCACTGTGAATGTTTCAAAAGCAAAATTTTAGAAAGCATAAGGTTCACAAGTAATAAACACCATTTTGTTGAAAATGTTATTAGATTTCTTGAAGTAAACAAATTGTAAGCATTAAAAAAATCACTGACCTTTAATTATATGAAAATTAACCTTTTTTATTTTGATCCCGCAGTTACAAGTAAAATTTTGAAGAAATCACTAACAAATTTGACTCACACAAATAATTTTAGAAAAATATTTATTATGAGTGTTAATACTTTATGTGAGTTTAACACATTTTAAGTCAAAATAAAATAAAGTTGGCAATAACTGCAATATTGTCAACTCTGCTCTGAATATAAAAAGCAAAATAATTAAGTTGTATGGAAAAGTATTAATGTGAAAAGTAGGAATAAAAAACTTCACAATGATAACACAAGAGGACCTGTATTTGGGAAAAAACCTACAATAAAAATAATGACACATGCAAAATATAAATTTAATACTTTTGAAATTCAAATCTATAGGCAACACACTTAAGAACTGAAGACACTTTAGTGTATTTAATTTTATCAAAAAAACATTTATTTTGCATAAGGAATTGTTATATGCTATATGAAATTAAAATAAATCTGTAAGAAAATGAGAAAAAGAAATTATGAACATCCCATCACAAAACAAATATTTTCTGGTTGTTAACCTCTTAGACTATCTTGCACCTATTTGTTATTAAAAGAAAGATATCAGTGTACTGATTTTTATTTGATAATAAGAAGAGATCAAAGATAGATGGATCCTAATATTTATTGAGCACTTAATTTGACATTTATGTTTTAAAAATTTTTATCAATATTATAGATGCTGTTTAAATTTAGGTAAATATACTTTAAGAAAAAGGCTTAGAGATGGAAAGTAAATTGGCATGCTTATTTTTCAATAATAACTGCTTCACCTTTAAATCTATGTTCAACAAGATACTATTATCTTCTCAGAATATTATATTCTACTGATAGTACATACTAATTGATACAGAAAATTAAAACACACACACACACATATACACAAGAAAGCCAATTTATCATTTCTAGTTGACATTTTGGCTGAAATATGGGATTATTTATTCTTGCTGCTGTTAATTTTATATACAATCAAAACTTAAACCTATAAATATTTATCTTCTAAATAACAAAATTAAATCCTAAAAAGTGCATCAGCAACTTATTCTTACTTTTTATTTTATTATTTTTATATTATTTTTATTTTATTTTTATTATTTTTATTTTATTTTTAATAGACAACTATTAAAAATCAGTCTATGTAACTGCTGAAGTATTTTTAAAAAGGTAATGTGAATAAATCTTTCTGCTTAATGAATGATAGATTGAGCTATAAGATGAAAAAATATAAAGTACTGATGCAGTCCATTAATACACTGATATTTGTGACTGTGATTGGTTCTCATTGAAAGTGTCCGGGTTTAAAAAATGTTAAAATAAAGTTTATTTAGAAAACTGGTGGTATAAACTGGAGGGAAGACATTCATGGAAAGGTGTCTCCTCACTTTTCTCCCTCTGTCATATAGTTGAAGCTGACATATGGACACTTTTTGTTCTCACATGCCCATGGGCACTAATTTAGTAAATTCTATAGACCCAGAGTAGAGATTGTTTTATTGTCTGTTTTGCATAATAACGTCCTAAATCTAATGTTACCAGTAAAGTTCTCTGTCACACAATAATTATCAATATTTATTACTAAAGCAAGTTCTTGAACATACTGTAATTTAAGCATGGAAAGTTGAATAAGAATCTAATATAATTTATATTCATAATAAAAGTACTAGCAAAGTGGTAATAATACTGATTTGGGGGTATATAGGAAGTAACATCAATTTAAACTTTTTGCAACACCAGTATTCAGCCTCTCAGTTTGCCAACAGTATTCTATCTGCTAGCTGCCTTTAGTTTAGGCACAAAGTTCTGATAATCATAATCAATCATATATTTCAAAACCTTTAAGATATTCATATTGGAAAACACAGTATAATTCTATTTGTTAAGGGTGCTGTGAAATAATCAAAATCATGAAACATATTCCTATCAGAATGAAAATGCTAGTTAGACAACTGTTTTATTCTAATAATATCAGGTACGTTTAGTTATGCCTCTCCAATCTCCTACCTTTGGAAAATAATAATTAGAAAGGTATGCTTATTATAATACTTAGTAAGTGTGATTCTGGTAAATAATTTTTCACACACTTGATATCCACTTTTGATCCATCCACCTTTTTCCATAATAAGTTCTAAATATAAGTCCTTTAAAGCATGAAAGATAGTTTTTGACCACTATAAAGAATGACTATGTTTGTCTTGTCCCATGGTTTTAATCCCTTGGTAACAATATAAACAGTTTATATAACATATTGTATTTAGAAGTTATCACAAGTTTCATGGTAATTACGTGAATAGTAGGGCAGCTTACCCAATTATATTTCTATGACTAAATATCTCTAAAGCTATATGGCAGAACTGTCCTATACAGTAACATATAGAAAATTATCTGAGGACTCTGGGGCTTCAAAAAAAATTTGGGATAATCAGTGATAAAATCTATCCCTGAATATTGTATGAGCAAAACTGTACTCATGTTAAAAATATGTTTTATGAGATATATATCATATAACATATGCCAGAAAACAATCATATTATACATATATAATTAAGCTATATTCTTGGTAGACTTTTATACAAAGAAGTGGTAATTAAAGAGAGTTAAAGGTAAAGGTGTTTGTACCCAATACAGCATTAATATATAAAAATTAAATTACAGTAATACTCAAAGTTGGAAATATGATTTGGGATAAATCTTGCATCCTCATCATTTCTGCTAAAATTTATATCCCAAGATACATTTTTCACTGCTGTACTCATCTAGAATAATTTTTTTATATTATGATTTTTTCCTTATATATAGTGCTAAAAACTTTTTCTTCTTATTAAAAACTAATGGTGCCTCCCAATAAAACACCCAAGTTTCAAACATATATGCCTCTTCTATAAATTATAAGTGAAAGTCATGCTCAGTCATACTTGACACTAAGAGAAACCAAACAGGCAGGTGACAAGACAGAAACTAAAGAATAAAAGGTTTCATCTTTTGCTTGATCGTCACTGACTGATAAACCCATGTTAACTCCCAGAAGATAACTTAATGGAGAAAAAACCGAAATCTCTGTTTCTTCATAATCTCTCAATCCCTCTATATGAGTTTCAAAAACTTAATTCAGTTGAAATATTAGGTTGGTGCAAATGTAATTGCGGTTTTATATTTAAGTCTAAACTCAGTGGCTACATTTTATGGTGCTGGAAGAAAACTACCTAATAGAGCTATATTATAGCTCTATTAGAACAATGTCCTAAGGAGATGGAATGAAAATACAAATAATGCAGAAAGTGCATTAAAATTACTGTAATAACAAGTGCAAACACTTGGTGAATGCCAAGCTTCAACTATTACCATGAGGCTTAGGTTAAATACAGATCCTCTACTTAACAGATATCTATTTTTGATCACGTTTTTAAAATGAGAATTTAAAGTTGATGATTAGACTATTTTCCAAAATTCTTCAATAGGCACATTGCCACTCCCATTACCAAGATTCCCAGTGAAAACTGATGACCCATGTGTGTATGTATATATGTATGTATGTATGTATGTATGTATGTATCCAATATTTCCCTCCACAAACTTGAACTCAACTTCAGTAGCATATTACAGGATTGTATCAGTCCAATAAACTTAACTGAAAACGCTCAGTACTGTACAAAGAGTATTTAGTGATTATATTTTTAAAGTCTCAAAATATGTAGAAATATATATGTCAAAGTTATATCAAAATTATGTCAATCTTATCAGCATTTCATTTATATTGAGTTTACAGAAAAACTTACAAGGCACCCGGTTTTCTCTGAAGATATATATCACATGAGCAATGACCATAATATACTTACGTTTAACCTATTTTACTACATTAACATTGCTTTGACCAGCTGATTTGTAAACTATCAATAAGAGTTGTATTGGAGGAATTTAACACATTTAATAGAGATGATACATTAGTAAATGTCTGGTACTCATATTTTTAAACATTTAAATATGGCATAAAACTTTCAGCATCTTACACTGAAACCCGTTTGTTCTTGCCTGTGTAAAGGGGCATAAATTTAGGATGGAATAAATTTAGAAAAATCTATAATCATTTAATCTGTGTGGCAACAGGCGGGATAAAAGTGGTTCTTTCAGAAAGGTAGTTATACTATTTTATAACACTGGGAGTTCCAAGCCTTCTTGGATATTATGCGAATGTGAAAGAAATATACTTTCAGAATGCATAAGTAAATACTTTGCTACAGACGTTATCTGAAGATTTAGAAAACAGTCACATATATTTTATAAACATGTGCCCTCAGTGTAAAGCATGTTTAATTCAAATGATTGCCAGTGCTACATTTTTCAATGGCATCGTGTCTGTCTCTAAATTCATTAAAATGTTTGCTGTATGGCTGTAACTTTTAAATTGCTAAATAATGACATTAAAGTAAGACCTAATAGGATTTTTTTCAGAGTAGTTAAGCTCAGTTCTCTGCCACGGTAAAATCTATGACAAAACACAATGAAAGGAGCAAGAGATGGGAGATGAGCAGATTAGAGTGAACAACCAGTTCTTTCCTGAAACGGTGCAACAAAGCAGGTGCCTAAGTCTTTGCCGTTCTGCCTGTGAAATGGGCAGCCCATTTGTCTCTGTTCACTTTAAAGCGATTTTTTCAGATGCATGACTGATTGCAAAGTTTTAAAATTTTTGTAGGAAGGCAGATTCTCTCCTGATGTTATTGTTAGCATAATATATCAATGTAAGGATTTTTTTAAGTGGCTTTTGAAGAATTTCATCTTTGTCTCTGAAGGTAAAATGAATGTGACCAGATCACACCAGATCTAAATTTCATGAAATTTTGGGGAAGAAGGAACATCAATTCACAAGAATGACTAAAATGTTTTATTAACTTTTTCCTTCAATTTAAGCTGCAGTAAATTATTTGAAGAAATAAGTGTATTTAGCTATCTTAACTTTGCAAAACACAAATTCAGTTGCATTTAGAATGCTAAAAAGTATTCAAAATGATGTTTGCTTACTTTCAAATGCAAGTTTTTATACTTTTAAGCTATAACGCAATAATTAGACTTTTATTATGGCAGAAGGCATTGTTTTTCACGGTGTTGTGAGTCACCACAATATATAACCAAAGGACCAGTTGACATTTCTGACATGAATGAATCATCCTATACTCTAATATGCACAAAAACTATTTTCAAATGCTTTATGAATGAAAAAGAAGCCTAAAGAATTGAAGTTTCTACAGATATATTCCAATCATATTTCAGTAGACACAAAATTTTTTCCAAATATGACAGTAAAACCAGTGTCTCCCCTAAAGTGAGCTCCATACACATTTATTTGGCCTCTTTGTGATTACATTGGGATAAATGAGTGTTATGCAGGTTCCACTGCTGGATATGTCTACATCTCCTGCACCAAAGTGGTAACCTCTGAAAAGTAACATGAACTAATTCAGCAGGTGGCTTCAAAAGGCTCAAGCACGTTGCTTGGAAACTTACTATGACTTCTAAATTTTCGTTTCACTAAAAACTTCCTACTTCACCGTAAGACAAAAAAAAAAATAATGAACCTATAACTATTACTAAAATAGTATGGCACGGAAGATACGTTTCCCAGTAGGTGATACATTACAAACAAGAAGGCACTGGGCAATTCATTGCAGGTTTGCACACCGCTCAGATCTTACTGATTTTGGCATTTATCTAAGAGGTTTCAGAGTCGTTCACCTAATCTAGAAATGGACATCGTATGCATAAAAGTTTTAAAGAGATTTTTAAGCGTGTCTGTTATTAAGCACATAAATATCACAAAAGGAAATCATGCCTCTCCAAACACGATTTACCAAGGATCTGGGAGCCCTTAGCATTTTCCCCCACAGCGTCTTTGCAGGCAGCTCCCGAGTTGCGCTCTCCGACGAGGCAGCCCCACTTTTTCTCCTTCTCCCAGACACAGAGGGGACAACGTGCAGCTGCCGCCACCGGCCAGGCCGCTGTCACCGCTGCCGTCACCGCCGCTGCTTCAAAACCATAGCTACTACTGCAAAGAAAGGGTTACTCCTCTCTTGGAGTCAAGTGGCTGCAAACTTCACCTGCTTTTCATGTACCTTCTCCTGCAAACTTGTACGTCCTTCCGTGCAGAAGGAGCAAGGAAAACCATTACCAGCATCACAGGGAACATCATAATGAAGGACACCCCCGGAAGGTAAGACCTGCGAGTTATTCCGAAATACGATCTTAATCCAGATGGGAACCACCGCTGCCAGCAGATCCTCCCCCCCACCCTCCTCTCGGTTCCCATCAGCGAGCGGAGCCCACGCTGCCAGGGAGGGCGGCTGCAGCAGCCGCTGGCATGTGCGAGGTGGAGGTAAAGTTTGACAAATGATGACCACTCTGGGAAGGGGAAGAATCTAGGCAGCCAAAAATCCGCGCGGGGTGTGCTAGGGAAGAAGGCGCGCCGGAAAGCGCCACGTACCTTGCTGGGGTGCCAGGCGTGGAGGCTGAGGAGAGAGTCGGTGGAGGTGGCGGGGCGAGAGTCCAGCCCTGGCCGCGGGCTCCCTCCCGGGGCGAGCGGAGCCGCCGCCGCAGTGCCCGGGCGCAGGGCCGAGCGGCCGCCGCCTCGCCAAAGGCGCTGGCAACGCCACTCACTTGGCCGGGGGAAGTTGGGCAGCCTCCGCCGCGGCCTCGGCACCCGGCGAGAGCAACACGTTTAGTTTGGACTTTCCAGCTCCCGTCCAGGCAAATCCACACTCACGCACACGCGCGCGCGCGGACAGCCTCTCAGAGGCGCGCGAGCCGGCCCCGGTGGCTCTCTGGTCGCGTCTTGCTCTCTCCCTCGCTCTTATTGGCGCGGAGGTTATTGTTTTATTTATTTATTTCCTCCTCCCGGCTCCATCCCCCCTCCCCGCGCCTCCTTCTCCGGCTTCCCCTCCTCCTCCTCCCCCCCCCCCCCCCCGTCTGCGGGACCGGCCGCGGCGGTAGCTCCAGCTGCAGCGTGGCGGAGCTGAGCGGCGGGACCCGGCGGGGGCGCACCGGGTGGGGGCGCGGGGCCGGGCGGGCGGGGGCGGGGTCGCGGGCGCGGGGCCGGGCGGGCGGGGGCGGGGGCGGGGCGGGGTCGCGGGGCCGGGCGGGCGGGGACGGGGGCGGGGCCGGGCGGGCGGGGGCGGGGGCGGGCGGGGACGGGGTCGCGGGGCCGGGCGGGGGCGGGCGGGGGCGGGGCGGGGTCGCGGGGCCGGGCGGGCGGGGGCGGGGGCGGGGCGGGGGCGCGGGGCCGGGCGGGCGGGGGCGGGGGCGGGGCGGTGGCGCGGGGCCGGGCGGGCGGGGGCGGGGGCGGGGGCGGGGGCGCGGGGCCGGGCGGGCGGGGGCGGGGGCGGGGCGGGGGTGGGGCGGGGTCGCGGGGCCGGGCGGGCGGGGACGGGGTCGCGGGGCCGGGCGGGCGGGGGCGGGGGCGGGGGCGGGGCGGGGTCGCGGGGCCGGGCGGACGGGGGCGGGGCGGGGTCGCGGGGCCGGGCGGGCGGGGACGGGGGCGGGGCCGGGCGGGCGGGGGCGGGGGCGGGCGGGGACGGGGTCGCGGGGCCGGGCGGGGGCGGGCGGGGGCGGGGCGGGGTCGCGGGGCCGGGCGGGCGGGGGCGGGGTCGGGGCGGGGGCGCGGGGCCGGGCGGGCGGGGGCGGGGGCGGGGGCGGGGGCGCGGGGCCGGGCGGGGGCGGGGGCGGGAGCGGGGTCGCGGGGCCGGGGGGGGCGGGGGCGGGGTCGCGGGGCCGGGCGGGCGGGGCTGGGGCGGGGCGGGGGTGGGGCGGGGTCGCGGGGCCGGGCGGGCGGGGACGGGGGCGCGGGGCCGGGCGGGCGGGGGCGCCGGGGCTGCCTCCTTGGCTGAGGTGAGGGAATGTGGGGGAGGCGAGGGGAGGACGCTGCCGCCTGCCGCACTGTGCTGTGCCGGGGGCACCCAGCCGGGTGCTGCCGGGGAGAAGCGGGGCGAACCCCGCGCCGCAGCCGAGGAACTGCGCGAGGGGCGGCTGGCTCGGCGCGCCCGGACCCGGCTCCCTCTTCCGCCGGCCAGGCGAGAAGGCTCAGTCGCCTCCTAGCCACCGCCACCCCGCTTCCTTTCCCGCTGTCCCCGGGGCTCCCCACAGCCCCTCGGGGACGCTCGGACGCGCGCCGCCACCGTTTATCCACGGAAGACAGGGGTTTGCATTTGTGAATGGTGGTTTCAGCGCTACGCGGTTAGGCTGCCTCCACTTTCCAGCCGCCGCTGCCCCGACTCTGGGGAAAGGCGCAGCCACCGCCGGGTGGGGCGGGCTCAGGCCTCCGGGGCAATGAAGTGGGAGTCTGCGGACCACGGCCCCCGGCGCGAGTTGGGGTGCCTACGTGACCCTCCAGACCCACCTACAAGAGCCAGGGCGGCAGTGGCTCTGCTGCTACCATTCGCCCCCAAAATGAGCTCTAAAAGGGCAATTGACCGCTGTTGCCACGGTCTTTCAGTCACGGCCTACCGGGCTCCCAAACCTGCGGGAGACGCGACCTGAAAGCCGGCCGCCGTCCCCCACCCCAGTTACCCAAAGGCCGGGCTGGGAAGAGCCCGGGGCAGAGACCCGGAGACCGGTGGGCGGCTCTCTGCTGCCTGCCCCGCTTCCCAGCGGCTTCTCCAACGCCAGCCCTTCCAGGCTTCCCGTTAGGTAAACCTGTTTTGGCTTTTTTTTTTTTTTTTTTTGTCCTTTGGTTTGCTATTTATTTATTTTTAGGAATTCATGATTTCAGTCACGAAAAGGGGAAAACTTAAAAGGAAGTAAGTCTACAATATCTGCATAAATACAGCCGGTTAACTAAGCAGCATCACAAAGGCTGCAATGTAAATCTCATGCCTTGGATTTGGAGGCAGGTTGGTTTCCTCAGCGTTTTGCCCGCCGAAGTCCTCACAGCCTTGGACTGCATTGTACAAGGTGTATAGATACAGGAGGATGGTGACACTGGAGTGCTTGCCCTGATCCGTCACAGTATGCTTATGTATGTAAACGGTGCTTTCCTTTCTATCCAAACCTTCCAATTTCCCTGAAATTTATTCATTAGATATGCATTTCTTAGTCTTCTGGATCTTTTCTCAGAAATCCACCGTTAGGGGTACAAATCCTACTTAAGGAGCCGGTTTTACATACTTGACATTTTCCTTGACATCCCGAGTAAGCCCCCCAGAGGTCAGACGGGGAACAGGTGAGGCCAGAAAATGGGAGAAGGTGGGAAAAAAAATGTTTATCTTTTAGGTGGAAAAACAATGTTTATCTTTTCAGCATGTTGTAGTTCTCTTGCCCCAGCATAATAATGTGTACTAGCCATTTTCAAAGAAGGGAAACAGGAAATGCCCATTGCTGGACCTGTAACTACTCCCGTACTCATGAAACACCGGCTTATTACTGAGAAAAATGGCCACTCATAATTCAAGACCTTTATTGAATGGAGGAATCTAGAGATAATATCCAAAAGGCAGTAAAGTGCCTTACTGGTCAGCTGAGTGGCGGACATGAAGATGTGCCCGTCTCTGATGACATCTGTGCCAGTGAGATAGTAAGAGTTTCACTCAAAATCTGAAAGAACCACGTGCACTTTTAAAGCCAAAGCTTTGGAAGCACATGTATTTCTCCAGAATTATTGTCCCCTGCTTCAGAGGTAGGCAGCCTCTAACATAGGGAAGTACCTATCTGATAATGATAGCTTCGATTGTGTTTTACATAGAACGTTTTCTGTATACACACACACATATACACGCACACACACACATATATGTGAATCTAACACGCATGCACACATATGCATGCACACATATATACATATGTATCTAACACACATACATACATACACACATATACAGGCACACACACATATATACATATGTGTCTAACATATATACGTACATGTATATATACACACACACACACACACACACACACACGTATTCCCCACCCCACCACCATAGTTTGAACAACTCTTAAAACAGCATACTTTTTCTAATTTTCTCTTAGGGAATGCAGCTGTTCTCCTTGTCCCTCCTCCCCATTTCCCCACAGACTTGCACCCAATATGCTTCTCTTCTCCAGTGTCCAGAGGTAGCAGTGTTCACTGAGTTTTGCAATCCACATTATGATGGCTGTATTCACTCTTACTAGAGAAACACACATTTGATGCTGGGAATGATATTGACTCTAGATGCAGCAAACATCATTGTCACAGTTATTAGATGGAGAAAAGATGAAACCAGGAATTGATTTCATCATCATAGTAAAGAACTGACTATTGTATAATGTCTGTTTTCTGGAAACATCATCTGTTTCAATGATTGTGTTTATGTTTGTACCTGATTCATAGAAATTTAAAAATCTGTGTAGGGTGAATTAAAATTCGAATACATAAACAGGGTGGATAGCCTGTGTCTTTGTTACGGTCACTGGATCAGAAGGAAAATGACATTAAACACAGGTAGTAAGGGATAACTGAATGTTTTCAGAGGTTATAGTCAGAAATACCAAAAATATACTATCTTTATGTAGAATATACAAATGTATAACTGCATTGAATTGATTAAATTTATTTAAAAATATGATTTCATTTCTTAGTAAAGGGATGGAAAATAAAAGGACATAGAAAGGTTCTGAAGGGGACAGAGGGATGAAAGTTGTGACTGTAAGGGAAGGAAGCTGCAATGGTGGTAGAGGAGAGGCACGATAAGAAGATAAGAAACATGGAGAGAAAGAAAAGTATGAGAATCCCTTGATTTCTGGCCGAGAACATCAGCAGTCATCAGAAAATCCCTCTTAAACCCTGCTTAATATCCTGAATTTGTGAAAATTTGCCTAAACAGTTAAGTTGCTTGTGTTACCACTGATAGAGCTACGTCATACAGGAGAGTGAAACCAAACCAATAATTCTCACTTCCACAGTCAAGAACTTCACTTTTCCCACTTTTTCATAAAAGGCACACTGAGTCATGAATGTATATGGTACAATAATTTTAGTTCAATTTTTTAAAATTTATGAATGCACGTTGGCAAGTCACATAACTCCATCTTGTACAGAGTCCCTACTTGTAATTTGCAACCGGTGATCTATTTATTTGTGTTTGTGTGTACATATGTATGTGTATGCAGACATATTATCAACATCTAACCGAAGGCACTGCAGTGTGTACATCTAGGTTACACATATGGAAACTGAAGTTCAAAAATAAAAATAAAAAATCTGTATTATTTGTCCCTGCTGGTAAAAAATATGTAAGCATTGCAATTTTGAATACCTAAGGTTAATACTAAACCATTTGCATGTTAGAAAATGACTACCAAAAAAAAAATCATTTAAAAAGGTGTTCTTGGCTGGGCATGGTGGCTCAAGCCTGTAATCCCAGCACTTTGGGAGGCTGAGGAGGGCGAATCACGAGATCAGGAGATTGAGATCATTCTGGCTAACACAGTGAAACCCTGTCTCTACTAAAAATACAAAAAAAATTAGCTGGTCCTGGTGGCCGGCGCCTGTAGTCCCAGTTACTTGGGTTGCAGTGAGCCGAGATCACGCCACTGCAGTCCAGCCTGGGGGACAGAGTGAGACTCCATCTCAAAAACAAACAAACAAAAAACAAAACAAAAAAAAGACGTTCTTGATCTATAATGTGTTTCGTCTCTTGCTTCTCCAAATTCTTCAGCATTTATCATTATGGTGAATCTAAAAAAAAATCACTAACATAATATACTCATTTTTGATACATATTTGCACTTTATAAAACATAGATTTTCTAACTCTCCTATGTTCACTTTGCTTGTTAGAGTATACCCTCCACCACCATCCCCATCTCAGCTTTTTTTTTTTTCCGGGTGTGGTGTCAGGTGCCTGTAATCCCAGCTACTCAGGAGGCTGAGGCAGGAGGATTGCTTGAACCTGGGAGGCAGAGGCTGCAGTGAACCGAGATCGCGCCACTGCACTCTAGCCTGGCGACAGAACAAGAATCTATCTCAAAATACATAAATAGATAAATAAATAAATACAGTCAACCAAAGGAGTGGGGAAACATTTATTTAAAAACAGAAAAAAGTCTCATGAGACATACAAACGAAGACAGTGTTTCAGAAATTACAGAGATTATGGTTACAACTCTGAGAAAGATAGAGTGTAGGAGGAAAAGAGAGAAAATGTGAAGATAATCCTTGAGAATAGCTTCACTGAGAAAGCAGTAATAAGACCAAGGAAAGGTGCGGCCAGGGAAGCAAGACAAGGTGGAAAGTGAGTAGCGTCATAGAAGCCCATGCAGTGAAAGAAAGCAGGGTCGCTATTTGGAGACTTCAACTATCCTACACTTGCATTAAGAAAAATGAAACGAAAAACCCACTGCTTTTAAAGTTTCTTCCATGACTTCAGAGAGAAATTCTTGTGGACTCTCTGGGAAATGTCATGACTCAAGGCTTGAGCTAATTGATGGAAGAGGATAGCAGCTGGAATAAAATACAAATTATTTTAGAAGTTTTACTGTCAAAGAGAAGGGAATTCAGTGAGGATGGGAGTTACAGAAGATAACAAACATAAGAAAAGTTACTTTATGTAGTTTTTGTGTTTTGTTGTTAATGAGGAAATATTAGCATGTGTGTCAGAAAAATGCTGGTGGAAATTTAGAGATTAAAATGGAAAAAAATAGGAGGGAAAATACTTGGCTTTTTAAGTGGATGTTTTATTTATTTTTGATTGTTCAAAGCCTGATAATGTACACACTTACATGCTTGCCAAATATAGTTCATTTGTTTAAGTAAGAGGGAATAACATTTATTAAACTGTTGAATGTTTACTATATTCCAGCAAAGTTACACAGGTTATCTCATTTGGTGATTGAAAAATTCCTAAGAATATCTGCTTCAAAATGTTGTCATGAGAATGCAATTATCAACATGTAAAATGCTTAAAATAGGTCCTAGCATGTTATAAGCAGTACTACTATAGTTATAATTAATAGCAATTGTAGAAACAATATTTTACACTGCTTTCTTTTATACAAAACTGGAGTTCAAGTAATTTAATAAATGGATCTGCATTAATGAAAGAAAGTAAATTAGAAATTACTTTGAAAGAAACTAAATTAGAATTCTGTCTCAGGTGTGTCTGACTCCAAACCCCACTGTGTTTCAGGAGGAACGGATTCTGTTAAACATCTTAAGGAGAGTGTCACAGTCATAGGCCTAGTTCACGGACAGGGACAGTCTTCTACAGACTTAGTAGAGGAGTTGAGTTTATCAAAAGCAATGAATAATTCAAAACCCAATTCTTAGATAAGGTTATGGTTATTAAAAGAGAATACAAGGTAGGAACAAAATGTCAGCAGCAAAATGGGTAACCAGGATGAGCACAAGTTGGAGTCATTAGTAGTCAGGGTATTGCCTAATATTGGTGAGGTGCTCCTTAAATTTCTTCTGCTAAAATGTTAGATTTTTTTCCTGGAGGCTAGAACTATCCTACACTTGCATATGGGAGGCAAGCAAATTTAACTTTTAGAAAGAATGGCATGCAAATGGTAAGAATCAGGTAAGGCATTTAATACTAAAAACTCAGTTATTCAATCAAGTTAAACAGAATAATCCTAAATTCTTTAAATGTTTATGTAGTGCAGTTTGCAATATACTGAATCACTGATCCTTGGATCTTAGGGCATTATATCAATTTATATATATACAATCAATCAATCCATATATGGTCAATTTTTCATAAAAAAGTAATTGTTATTAACCACAGAAATAAGCACTCAAATAGAAACCACATGTAGTTACTGTATTCTTAATTTTGGAGACTTTAATGACTTTGAAATATTAATTTATGTATTTATTTATCCTTCACTTCACAAACATTTATTATAAAGTACCATTCAGAAGCCAGTATGTTTGGAAATAAATAATGAGCTGGCTCTCACCTGTAATCCCAGCACTTTGGGAGGCCGAGGCAGGCCAGTCACGAGGTCAGGAGATCGAGACCATCCTGGCTAACATGGTGAAACCCCATCTCTATGAAAAATATAAACAATTACCCAGGCGTGGTGGTGGGCGCCTGTAGTCCCAGCTACTCGGGAGGCTGAGGCAGGAGAATGGCGTGAACCTGAGAGGGAGAGCTGGCAGTGAGCCGAGATCGTGCCACTGCACTCCAGCCTCGGCAACAGAGTGAGACTCCATCTCTAATAATAATAATAATAATAATAATAATAATGAGCTGTATACCTGTAAGAAAGATGGAGTATTCCAGAGTGAAAAAGCCATGCACTTCAGAATTAGGAATTATATACCATCACATAACATATAGATTACAAAAGTAATACAAGAAGGATTTGCAAATGAAGTAATGTATTCTTTCACACTGAATCTAAGATTTGTATATATAATTATATAAATAATTATATCCAATTAGAAAGGTTAAAAAAGGCAAATATAACAGTTATTTTAAAATCCCAGGGACTGTGTATATACGTGTTTATTAAAGAAGCTGTCAAAATTAACCTTTTAGAATTGTAACTGAATGCAAGTCCAGCTGCTCACTGCTCGAGGGCCAGAATACAAGAAGCAAAGTGTAGTGAAAGGAAAGCAACTTCATTCAAATGCTAGCAGTTGGGAAATGGTCAGGTTCTTGCCTCCAAAAGACCATTTCAAATGTTAGTCTTGGGAGAAGGGGTTTAAAAGGGAGAGACTTGGTATGGAAACCAGCAGGAGAAACGCAGGGTGCAGGTCTGAATATCTTGTTCCAAAGGCTATCTTGAGTCACCGTCCACCTGGAGTGCTGGCTGGACCATCTCGGTTGTGGCTGGGTTGTAGATTATCTGTCCTGAGGCAATCTCCTTGTTGGGGAGAATTCCGCAGCTGGGCCTCCTTGCCTGGCTTGTTATAAAATTAGACCCTGGAATTTCTTAACAAGCATGCAGTTAGATAAGTGTGTATGGTGCAAGGGACTGTCTGCTGGGAAACAGGGAAGCAGAGTTTCGAAGTACATTTCAAGGCTTTATCTCAAGGCTAAGAAAAAATATTTCTACAATCTGTTTCAAGGTTACATCTTAAGACTTGAGAGGAAAAAAAGGGAAAAAAAAGGTTTAAAATGAATTTCAAAGTTAAAATACTTGGTTACAAAATTAAATAAAATGCATTCACATGGGAACATCATCTTCGATATACGCACAAACACATATGCACATAAATTTTCACTGCTATTGATGTTTACTATCTACTCATTTAGTATAAACGCTTGTTTCAAGAAAGATTAAGTGTTAAAAATCATAACTTTATCTGAGAGATGAATGGGTTAAGGCTAATTAAGTACTTCATTAAAGAAAGAGAACATACTAAAGTATTAATTATATTTAAAGCCTCAAACAATATACTTAAATTATGTGCTGAGCAGTTTTTTTTAAATGAGTAAGTTACAAGGCTTGTTTAGAGTAAAAAATAAGAGTGTTTTATCTATCGAAATCAAATTTTGCTAAGGCAGTTTCTAAAAATGATGAGCCAAGAGGCTGTTATATATTTTAGCAAATGTTATATTTATGAAACAATAACAATGCCAATTTATGTTCTTTTCTGTGCTTAAGTACTAGATATAATGTCATGTAGGTCAGATGAAGGATATTTATATTTAAAGGGTTCTGGCATCTCACTGGTTCTCAGTATAGATAGAAAGATGTTAACTAATTCTAGACTTTTAAAATTAATTCAGGGATAACCAACCATACAACAACTATTGAGTTTATAATTTCCAATTCAGCAGAGAAAAAAAATAATAAACCTAATAATTGGAAATTGACTAAATGTCTTCATAAAGACAGAGATTTGTGGAATTCAATTTTTTAAAAAGTTCAACTATATAGTTGCTTTTTATAAGGAGTATAACTAAAATGTAAGGACATGAAACTCAGCTGCCCACCTGAGCTGCTCATTCCCAGCACATGGCCAGTGAGGACATAGCGAGTGACGAGGAACACATGGTCATCCATGAGGAGGGGGTGATGATGTCATTGCTGATGACGGCTTTAGCACCACTGACACTGATCTCAAGTTCAAGGAGTGGGTGACCGGCTGAGAGTGGGGACAGCTCTGGGGAGGAGCCAGAGGGCAACAAGGGCTTTGGTGGGAAGGTATTTGCACCTGTCATTTTTTCCTCCTTTACTCCTGCCGCCCCTTGCTGGATCCTGAGCCCCCAGGGTCCCCCGATCCACCTGCAGTTTTTGGCAAAGTCTATGGTCCCACCCCGTCCTCCTCCTACACATACTCGGATGCTTCCTCCTCAACCCTGGCACCCACCTCCTTCTTACTGGGCCCAGGAGCCCTCAAGCCCAGGAGTCTGGTCAGGGCAGCAGAGCGGGCCCCCTACGGCCCCTACCCCTGGGGATGGGGGCCCAGGGACGCCTTCCAAGGCGACCTGTTTCCTCCCAATGGATCCTGCCACCTTCTGGTGCAAGAGACCTGAAAGTGTGGGCGACCTGGAGCTACCAGGCCCCTCAGTCATTGCGGTCCCTCCCAACACTAAGGCTTTCCTAGGCAGGAGCTGGGCTGAGCCACCCAGGGGGCAGAGCCTGAAGAGGAGAAACTGACTGGGCTTTGGGGGTCAGGGCAGAGGGAACACCACGGACATGGATCCCACACTGGAGGACCCCACCACGCCCAAATGCAAAATGAGAAGATGCTCCAGCTGCAGCCCAAAGCCCAACACCCCCAAGTGTGCCATGTGTGATGGGGACAGCTTCCCCTTTGTCTGTACAGGTGGAGAAGCTGAGGGCAGGCTCAGGGAACCGGAGACCGAGAAGGCGCTGTCCTCTTCACTGCACACGCCCTGGACCAGTGCCGGCCCTGATCATGCAGCTCTTCCAGGCCCACTGCTTCTTCCGGTCCACTAGGCCACAGCCGCCCTCCAGGCCCACTATGCACACATCTTCCCCTCCAAGGTTTGTTCTGCCCCTGCCCTGACTCCCAGCCCTGCGGGGGTCCTGACCCCACCTCACCTGGCTCAGACTCTTGACGCTGCCCTGGCTGCCCCACCACTGCCTCTGCCCGAGAGTCACGTGAGGCTGACAGTAGGGGCAGGGGCAGCAGTGGTGCCAGTTGGGGGACGGTCCAGTGGGAGAAGCCTCAGCCTCGCGGGCTGCTCTGTGGGATTGATGACTACATGATCTTCTGGGCACCTCACGGATCTTCAACTGCAGATGAAATGGATGCTGGTGGTGGGTGCAGGGCCGCTGGGAGCCACTGCATGGGTCCCAGAGGCTGGACTAGGGCAGGTGCCAACTGAAGCTGCTGGGGCAGCATGGGCAGGATGTTCTGCACACAAACCTTGGAGAAGAAGATGTGTGCATAGCGGGTCCACTGCTGCTGCCCCTGCCCTGACTCCCAGCCCTGCCTGACCCCATCTCACCCTGCTCAGGCTCTGGCGCAACCCTGGCTGCCCTGCCACTGCCTCTGCCCCAGAGTTGGGGCCTGGACAGCCTGGCTGGAAGGGGACACCCCAGCCCTGCCTCAACACCTGGGTCCCTCCATAACTACCACAGGCAGGTGGGTGACCCCAAAGAAGATCCCAGGACTCACAGTACCCCCTGAGAACAGGGACAGTATGTGGGGGTAGCAATGGAGGGCAGGATGGTTATCTTCTGCCGGGTAAAGCCATTTAATCCTTTCAGTTTGGGTGGGATGGAATAAGGCCTGCTTCAATTTTTTTTTTTTTTTTGGAGACACAGTCTTGCTCTGTCGCCCAGGCGGGAGTGCAGTGGTGCAATCTTGGCTCACGGCAACCTCTTCCTGCCAGGTTCATGCCACTCTCCTGCCTCAGCCTTCCGGGTAGCTGGGATTACAGGTGCACGCTACCACATCCGGCTAATTTTTGTATTTTTAGTACAGACAGGGCTTCACCATCTTGGCCAGGCTGATTTTGATCTCCTGACATCGTGATCCGCCTGTCTCCACCTCCCAAAGTGCTGGGATTACAGGCGTGAGCCACCATGCCTGGCCAAGGCCTGCTCCTCTTATATACACCCCCCACCCCTGCAGCTGTGCCAGGGGAAAGCTGGGCAGTTTCCCTCCTCTGAGCCCCTGTACATACCATGAAGTGTGGGACCTTCAGAGCTTTTCACTTTTCGGAAAATAGCTCCTGCTGGGGCTACAAGATGGAGTGTGAAGAGGGCCTTGGGCCACAGGGAGGCACCTGTGGAACAGGGGGAGTTCATGCATCCCTTCTTTCCCCAGAGGGGCTGGACTCAGGTGAGTATGGGGGTGGGGGCTCCTGCACTTTGACACAGGCAGCGGGAGGGTTTTCTCCCCATTCCCTCTGCACTCTCAACTTGAGTTGTACTTTTTAAGAAAGTGATTCACCCTGCCTTTGCCCCCTTCCCCAGAACAGAACACGTTGATCACGGGCGATATTTCTTATTGTGCCAAAAAGTTGCCATGACCGTCATTAAACCTGTTTAACACCAAATAATAAGGAAAATAAAATAAAAAATTCGGGCTTGGGGCAGAAACTCACTCCAAATAAGTTACCTACCAAAATATTTATATAATGGTGGAAATATTCCAAAATTTCATATTTTGGGATTTATACACAAAAGATAAAAAAATTAGAGGCCAAGAGGCTGCCGGAAGGGAAAAACGGGGCCTGGAAAGGCCGTTGTGAGGAATGAGCTGGGCCTAAAGAGGCCACTGGCAGGCGGGAGCTGGGCCTGCCGAAGCGGCCGAAAAGCAGGAGCTTGGGAATGGGGAGGCCGCAGTGAGGCGAGAGCTAGCTGGGCATGGAGAGTCTGCCGTGAGGCCAAGAGCGGGCCCGTGCAGGCCTTTGGGAGGCAGGAGGCCGGGCCTGCAAAGGCCGACTGGAGGTCAAGTTCTGGGCCTGAAGAGGCCGCTGAAAGTCAAAACCAGGGCCTGGGAAGTCCGCCGAGAGCCATGAGCTGGGCTGGGCCGAAAGAGGCCACTGGGAGGCAGGAGGAGCTGGGCCTGGAGAGACTGACTTGAGGAAGTTTTTTTTTCTTTTTAAAAAATTTTTATTTTATAGTGGCAAGAAAATTAGCATGAGGTCTACCCTCAACAAAAATTTAAATGTAAAATACAGTGTTGTTCACTATACGAACAATGTTGGGTAGCAGATGCCTAGAAATTTTTCAATTTGCATAACTGAGATTTTATAACCATTGATCAGCAACTTTCCATTTCCCCTTTCCCTGGCCCTTGAAAACCACCGTTTATTCCATTTTTTTTGACCTAATTGACATTTATAGCATGCTTCATACAACTGCAGAATATACATTCTTTTTTTTTCTTCTTCTTCTTCTTCTTCTTCTTATTATTATACTTTAGGCTCTATGGTACATGTGCGCAACGTGCAGGTAAGTTACATATGTATACATGTGCCATGCTGGTGCGCTGCACCCACCAACTCGTCATCTAGCTTTAGGTATATCTCCCAATGCTATCCATCCACTCTCCCCCCACTCCACAACAGTCCCCAAAGTGTGATGTTCCCCTTCCTGTGTCCATGTGTTCTCATTGTTCAATTCCCACCTATGAGTGAGAATATGCGGTGTTTGGTTTTTTGTTCTTGTGATAGTTTACTGAGAATGATGATTTCCAATTTCATCCATGTCCCTACAAAGGACGTGAACTCATCATTTTTTATGGCTGCATAGTATTCCATGGTGTATATGTGCCGCATTTTCTTAATCCAGTCTACCATTGTTGGACATTTGGGTTGCTTCCAAGTCTTTGCTATTGTGAATAATGCCGCAATAAATATACGTGTGCATGTGTCTTTATAGCAGCATGATTTATAGTCCTTTGGGTATATACCCAGTAATGGGATGGCTGGGTCAAATGGAATTTCTAGTTCTAGATCCCTGAGGAATCGCCACACTGACTTCCACAAGGGTTGAACTAGTTTACAGTCCCACCAACAGTGTAAAAGTGTTCCCATTTCTCCACATCCTCTCCAGCACCTGTTGTTTCCTGACTTTTTAATGATTGCCATTCTAACTGGTGTGAGATGGTATCTCATTGTGGTTTTGATTTGCATTTCTCTGATGGCCAGTGATGGTGAGCATTTTTTCATGTGTTTTTTGGCTGCATAAATGTCTTCTTTTGAGAAGTGTCTGTTCATGTCCTTCGCCCACTTTTTGATGGGGTTGTTTGTTTTTTTCTGGTAAATCTGTTGGAGTTCATGGTAGATTCTGGATATTAGCCCTTTGTCAGATGAGTAGGTTGTGAAAATTTTCTCCCATTTTGTAGGTTGCCTGTTCACTCTGATGGTAGTTTCCTTTGCTGTGCAGAAGCTCTTTAGTTTAATTAGATCCCATTTGTCAATTTTGGCTTTTGTTGCCATTGCTTTTGGTGTTTTAGACATGAAGTCCTTGCCCATGCCTATGTCCTGAATGGTATTGCCTAGGTTTTCTTCTAGGGTTTTTATGGTTTTAGGTCTAACATTTAAGTCTTTAATCCATCTTGAATTGATTTTTGTATAAGGTGTAAGGAAGGGATCCAGTTTCAGCTTTCTACATATGGCTAGCCAGTTTTCCCAGCACCATTTATTAAATAGGGAATCCTTTCCCCATTTCGTGTTTTTGTCAGGTTTGTCAAAGATCAGATAGTTGTAGATATGTGGCATTATTTCTGACGGCTCTGTTCTGTTCCATTGATCTATATCTCTGTTTTGGTACCAGTACCATGCTGTTTTGGTTACTGTAGCCTTGTAGTATAGTTTGAAGTCAGGTAGCGTGATGCCTCCAGCTTTGTTCTTTTGGCTTAGGATTGACTTGGTGATGCGGGCTCTTTTTTGGTTCCATATGAACTATAAAGTAGTTGTTTCCAATTCTGTGAAGAAAGTCATTGGTAACTTGATGGGGATGGCATTGAATCTGTAAATTACCTTGGGAAGGATGGCCATTTTCATGATATTGATTCTTCCTACCCATAAGCATGGAATATTCTTCCATTTGTTTGTATCCTCTTTTATTTCCTTGAGCAGTGGTTTGTAGTTCTCCTTGAAGAGGTCCTTCATGTCCCTTGTAAGTTGGATTCCTAGGTATTTTATTCTCTTTGAAGCAATTGTGAATGGGAGTTCACTCATGATTTGGCTCTCTGTTTGTCTGTTATTGATGTATAAGAATGCTTGTGATTTTTGTACATTGATTTTGTATCCTGAGACTTTGCTGAAGTTGCTTATCAGCTTAAGGAGATTTTGGGCTGAGACAATGGGGTTTTCTAGATATATTATCATGTCATCTGCAAACAGGGACAATTTGACTTCCTCTTTTCCTAATTGAATACCCTTGATTTCCTTCTCTTGCCTAATTGCCCTGGCCAGCACTTCCAAAACTATGTTGAATAGAAGTGGTGAGAGAGGGCATCCCTGTCTTGTGCCAGTTTTCAAAGGGAATGCTTCCAGTTTTTGCCCATTCAGTATGATATTGGCTGTGGGTTTGTCATAAATAGCTCTTATTATTTTGAGATACGACCCATCAATAGCTAATTTATTGAGAGTTTTTAGCATGAAGGGTTGTTGAATTTTGTCAAAGGCCTTTTCTGCATCTATTGAGATAATCATGTGGTTTTTGACTTCGGTTCTGTTTATATGCTGGATTACATTTATTGATTTGCGTATATTGAACCAGCCTTGCATGCCACGGATGAAGCCCACTTGATCATGGTGGATAAGCTTTTTGATGTGCTGCTGGATTCTGTTTGCCAGTATTTTATTGAGGATTTTTGCATCAATGTTCATCAAGGATATTGGTCTAAAATTCTCTTTTTTTGTTGTGTCTCTGCCAGGCTTTGGTATCAGGATGATGCTGGCCTCATAAAATGAATTAGGGGAAGAGCCTCGCTCTTTTGCCCAGGCTGGAGTGCAGTGGCGCTATCTCGGCTCACTGCAAGCTCCGCCTCCCGGGTTCACGCCATTCTCCTGCCTCAGCCTCCCTAGTAGCTGGGACTACAGGCGCCCGCTACCGCACCCGGCTAATTTTTTGTATTTTTAGTAGAAACGGGGTTTCACCATTTTAGCCGGGATGGTCTCGATCTCCTGACCTCATGAAACGCCCGCCTCGACCTCCCAAAGTGCTGGGATTACAGGCGTGAGCCACCACGACCGGCCTTGACTTGAGGAAGTTTTGCACCTGGAGAGGCTGCCGAGAGGACAGAGCTGGGCCCGGGCAGGCTGACTTGCGGCTCTTCCAGGCCCACTTCCAGGCCAACTTGAGGATGACTTGTGCCTGCAGAGGCTGCCGGGAGGCCGGAGCTGGCCCTGGAGAGACCGACTCAAGGGCAGTCTGGGCCTGCAGAGGCCGCCAGGAGGAAGAGCTGGGCCTGGAGAGGCCGACTGGAGGAAGTCCAGTGCCTGGAGCGGATGCAAAGGAGCAAACGCTAGGCCGCGAAATGCCACCGTGACGTCCCAGCTTGGCGTCCGGGAGGTAGGAGCTGGGCCTGCTGAGGCCGCCCCAAGGTGGGAGCCTGGCCCGAGGAGGCCACGGCGCCAGGCAACAGGTGGGCCTGGAGGGCCCACTGTGAGGTAGAGGCCGGGCCTGTAGAGGCCAACGGCAGGCAGGAGCTGGCACCAGAGGGGCCCTCATTGAGGACGCGTTGCGCCTGGAGAGGCCGCCGGGAGGCCAGAGCTGGGCCTGGAGAGGCCGACTTCAGGACGATTTGGGCCTGCAGAGGCCGCTGGGAGGCCCAAGCTGGGCCTAGAGGAGCCCACCAACAGGACGCCGTTTGGGGCCTGGAGACGGTTTCGGAGGGCAGGAGCTGAGCCTGGCGAGGCCACCGTGAGGCCTGAGCTGGGCCTGGGGAGCTTGGCTTCAGGAAGTTGTGGGCCTACCAGGGCCGCCGGGAGCTGGGCGGGAGCTGAGTCCAAAGAGGTTGTTGGGAGGCCGGAATCGGGCCTGGAGACGCAGCCGGGAGGAAGAACTGGGCCCAGAGAGGATGCCGGGAGGCTGCAAGTGGGTCTGGAGAGGCCGACTTGAGGAGGCCCAGCCTCTGCCTCCCTCATGGTGGCCTCTGCAGGCCCAGCTGTTCCTCCTGGCTGCGTCTCCCAGCCCAGCTCCTGACTCCCAGCAAGCAAGCTCTTTTGGCTCAGCTCCTGCTGGCGTTTGTAGGCCCCGAAGTTTCTGCAGCCAAGCTCTTCAGGCCCACGTCCTGCCTCCCGGTGGCCTGTACAGGCCCAGCTCTGGCTGGAGAAGAGCCTCTGCAGGCCCCGCTGTTGCCTCCCAGGGGCCTCTTCAGACCCAGCTGTCGCCCCATGGCAGCCTCCCGGGACCAAGTCCCTGCCTGCCTCCTGGCGGCCCGCGTGCAGCCCAGCTCCTCCCTCACGGTGGCCTGTTCAGGCCCAACTCATGCCTCTGGCACCCTGCCTAGAGGCGTGAGCCCCTGCCTCACACTGCCCTCTCTCACGCTGAGAGAGGTCCTCCATCACGCTGGCCTGTTGAGGCCCAGCTCATGACTCTGGTGGCCTCTCCAGGCCCAGCCCCTGCCTCGCCGAGGCCCTCCAGAGGCCAAGCTCATGCGTCACGGCGGCCTCTCCCGGCCTGGTGTTTGCTCCCTTGCATGCGCTCCAGACCCTGCACTTCCTCCAGTCGGCCTCTCCAGGCCCAGCTCTTCCTCCCAGCCGCCTCTACAGGCCCAAGTCGTCCTCAAGTTGGCCACCCCGGGCCTGCAGAGGCCGCCGGGAGGCAGGACAGGCCGACTTGATGACAGTCTGGGCCTGCAGAGGCTGCCAGGAGGCAGGACAGGCCGACTTGATGACAGTCTGGGCCTGTAGAGGCTGCCGGGAGGAAGAGCTGGGCCTGGAGAGGCCGACTGGAGGAAGTGCAGGGCCTGGAGCACTTGCAAAGGAGCAAAGGCCAGGCTGGGAGAGGCCGCCGTGACGTATGAGCTTGGCCTCCGGAGGGCCTCCGCGAGGCAGGAGCTGGGCCTGCGGAGGCCGTCCCGAGGCGGGAGCCTGGCCCAAGGAGGCCACGGCGAGGCAAGAGATGGGCCTGGAGGGCCCACTGTTGAGGTAGAGGCTGGGCCTCTAGAAGCCGCCAGCCAACAGGCAGGGGCTGGGCCTGGAGAGGCCACCAGAGTCATGAGCTGGGCCTCAACAAGCTAGCGTGAGGGAGGACCTCTGTCAGCGTGAGAGAGGTCCTCTGAGAGGGGTCCTCTCTCACGCTGAGAGAGGTCCTTTCTCACGCTGAAAGAGGTCCTCTCTCACGCTGAGAGAGGTCCTCTGACAGGTCCTCTCTCACGCTGAGGTCCTCTTTCACACTGAGAAGTCCTACCGTGAGAGAGGACCTCTCTCAGCGTGAAAGAGGCCAGTGTGAGGCAGGGGCTCACGCCTCTGGGCAGGGTGCCAGAGGCATGAGTTGGGCCTCAACAGGCCAGCGTGAGAGAGGCCCTCTGAGAGGGGTCCTCTCTCAGACTGAGAGGTCCTCTTAGAGGGGTCCTCTCTCACGCTGAGAGAGGTCCTCTGAGAGGGGTCCTCTCTCACGCTGAGAGAGGTCCTCTGAGAGGGGTCCTCTCTCACGCTGAGAGAGGTCCCTTCTCACGCTGAAAGAGGTCCTCTCTCACACTGAGAGGTCCTCTAACATATCCTCTCTCACACTGAGAGAGGCCAGTGTGAGGCAGGGGCTCATGCCTCTGGGCAGGGTGCCAGAGACATGAATTGGGCCTCAACAGGCCAGCGTGAGGGAGGACCTCTCTCAGCGTGAGAGAGATCCTCTGAGAGGGGTCCTCTCTCAGCGTGAGAGGTCCTCTGAGAGGGCACTCTCTCACGCTGAGAGAGGTCCTCTCACAGGTCCTCTCTCACGCTGAGATCCTCTCTCACACTGAGAGAAGTCCTAGCGTGAGAGAGGCCAGTGTGAGGCAGGGGCTCACGCCTCTGGGCAGGGTGCCAGAGGCATGAGTTGGGCCTCAACAGGCCAGCGTGAGAGAGGCCCTCTGAGAGGGGTCCTCTCTCAGACTGAGAGGTCCTCTTAGAGGGGTCCTCTCTCACGCTGAGAGAGGTCCTCTGAGAGGGGTCCTCTCTCACGCTGAG
Source organism: Pongo pygmaeus (assembly GCF_028885625.2). NCBI lineage: Eukaryota > Metazoa > Chordata > Mammalia > Primates > Hominidae > Pongo > Pongo pygmaeus. The sequence goes on from NC_085930.1 coordinate 205,962,167, forward strand.
AGAGGTCCCTTCTCACGCTGAAAGAGGTCCTCTCTCACACTGAGAGGTCCTCTAACATATCCTCTCTCACACTGAGAGAGGCCAGTGTGAGGCAGGGGCCCACGCCTCTGGGCAGGGTGCCAGAGACATGAATTGGGCCTCAACAGGCCAGCGTGAGGGAGGACCTCTCTCAGCGTGAGAGACATCCTCTGAGAGGGGTCCTCTCTCAGCGTGAGAGGTCCTCTGAGAGGGCACTCTCTCACGCTGAGAGAGGTCCTCTCACAGGTCCTCTCTCACGCTGAGAGAGGTCCTCTCACAGGTCCTCTCTCACGCTGAGATCCTCTCTCACACTGAGAGAAGTCCTAGCGTGAGAGAGGCCAGTGTGAGGCAGGGGCTCACGCCTCTGGGCAGGGTGCCAAAAGCATGAGTTGGGCCTCAACAGGCCACCATGAGGGAGGAGCTGGGCCGCTCGCAGGCTGCCGGGAGGCAGGCAGGGAGTTGGCCCCGGGAGGCCGCCGTGGGTCGAGAGCCAGGCCTGGAGAGGCCCCTGGGAGGCAAGAGCGGGGCCTGCAGAGGCTGTTCTCCAGCCAGGATTGGGCCAGTTCAGGCACCAGGAGGCAGGAGGTGGGCCTGAAGAGCTTGGCTGGAGAAAGTTCGGGGCCTACAAAGGCCAGCGGAAGCTGGGCAGGAGCTGAGCCAAAAGAGCTTGCTTGCTGGGAGGCCGGAGCTGGGCCTGGAGAGGCCGACTTCAGGATGACTTGGGCCTGCAGAGGTTGCCGGGAGGCCCAAGCTGGGCCAGGAGGAGCCCACCGACCCGACGCCGTTTGGAGCCTGGAGACGCCGTCGGAGGGCAGGAGCTGAGCCTGGAGAGGCCACCGTGAGGCCTGAGCTGGGCCTGGGGAGCTTGGCTTCAGGAAGTTGTGGGCCTACCAGGGCCGCCGGGAGCTGGGCGGGAGCTGAGTCCAAAGAGGTTGTTGGGAGGCCGGAATTGGGCCTGGAGACGCAGCCGGGAGGAAGAACTGGGCCCAGAGAGGATGCCGGGAGGCTGCAAGTGGGTCTGGAGAGGCCGACTTGAGGAGGCCCAGCCTCTGCCTCCCTCATGGTGGCCTCTGCAGGCCCAGCTGTTCCTCCTGGCTGCGTCTCCCAGCCCAGCTCCTGACTCCCAGCAAGCAAGCTCTTTTGGCTCAGCTCCTGCTGGCGTTTGTAGGCCCCGAAGTTTCTGCAGCCAAGCTCTTCAGGCCCACGTCCTGCCTCCCGGTGGCCTGTACAGGCCCAGCTCTGGCTGGAGAAGAGCCTCTGCAGGCCCCGCTGTTGCCTCCCAGGGGCCTCTTCAGACCCAGCTGTCGCCCCACGGCGGCCTCCCGGGACCAAGTCCCTGCCTGCCTCCTGGCAGCCCGCGTGCAACCCAGCTCCTCCCTCATGGTGGCCTGTTCAGGCCCAACTCATGCCTCTGGCACCCTGCCTAGAGGCGTGAGCCCCTGCCTCACACTGCCCTCTCTCACGCTGAGAGAGGTCCTCCATCACGCTGGCCTGTTGAGGCCCAGCTCATGACTCTGGTGGCCTCTCCAGGCCCAGCCCTTGCCTCGCCGAGGCCCTCCAGAGGCCAAGCTCATGCGTCACGGCGGCCTCTCCCGGCCTGGTGTTTGCTCCCTTGCATGCGCTCCAGACCCTGCACTTCCTCCAGTCGGCCTCTCCAGGCCCAGCTCTTCCTCCCAGCCGCCTCTACAGGCCCAAGTCGTCCTCAAGTTGGCCACCCCGGGCCTGCAGAGGCCGCCGGGAGGCAGCACAGGCCGACTTGATGACAGTCTGGGCCTGCAGAGGCTGCCAGGAGGCAGGACAGGCCGACTTGATGACAGTCTGGGCCTGTAGAGGCTGCCGGGAGGAAGAGCTGGGCCTGGAGAGGCCGACTGGAGGAAGTGCAGGGCCTGGAGCACTTGCAAAGGAGCAAACGCCAGGCTGGGAGAGGCCGCCGTGACGTATGAGCTTGGCCTCCGGAGGGCCTCCGCGAGGCAGGAGCTGGGCCTGCGGAGGCCGTCCCGAGGCGGGAGCCTGGCCCAAGGAGGCCACGGCGAGGCAAGAGATGGGCCTGGAGGGCCCACTGTTGAGGTAGAGGCTGGGCCTCTAGAAGCCGCCAGCCAACAGGCAGGGGCTGGGCCTGGAGAGGCCACCAGAGTCATGAGCTGGGCCTCAACAAGCTAGCGTGAGGGAGGACCTCTGTCAGCGTGAGAGAGGTCCTCTGAGAGGGGTCCTCTCTCACGCTGAGAGAGGTCCTTTCTCACGCTGAAAGAGGTCCTCTCTCACGCTGAGAGAGGTCCTCTGACAGGTCCTCTCTCACGCTGAGGTCCTCTTTCACACTGAGAAGTCCTACCGTGAGAGAGGACCTCTCTCAGCGTGAAAGAGGCCAGTGTGAGGCAGGGGCTCACGCCTCTGGGCAGGGTGCCAGAGGCATGAGTTGGGCCTCAACAGGCCAGCGTGAGAGAGGCCCTCTGAGAGGGGTCCTCTCTCACACTGAGAGGTCCTCTTAGAGGGGTCCTCTCTCACGCTGAGAGAGGTCCTCTGAGAGGGGTCCTCTCTCACGCTGAGAGAGGTCCTCTGAGAGGGGTCCTCTCTCACGCTGAGAGAGGTCCCTTCTCACGCTGAAAGAGGTCCTCTCTCACACTGAGAGGTCCTCTAACATATCCTCTCTCACACTGAGAGAGGCCAGTGTGAGGCAGGGGCTCATGCCTCTGGGCAGGGTGCCAGAGACATGAATTGGGCCTCAACAGGCCAGCGTGAGGGAGGACCTCTCTCAGCGTGAGAGAGATCCTCTGAGAGGGGTCCTCTCTCAGCGTGAGAGGTCCTCTGAGAGGGCACTCTCTCACGCTGAGAGAGGTCCTCTCACAGGTCCTCTCTCACGCTGAGATCCTCTCTCACACTGAGAGAAGTCCTAGCGTGAGAGAGGCCAGTGTGAGGCAGGGGCTCATGCCTCTGGGCAGGGTGCCAGAGGCATGAGTTGGGCCTCAACAGGCCAGCGTGAGAGAGGCCCTCTGAGAGGGGTCCTCTCTCAGACTGAGAGGTCCTCTTAGAGGGGTCCTCTCTCACGCTGAGAGAGGTCCTCTGAGAGGGGTCCTCTCTCACGCTGAGAGAGGTCCTCTGAGAGGGGTCCTCTCTCACGCTGAGAGAGGTCCCTTCTCACGCTGAAAGAGGTCCTCTCTCACACTGAGAGGTCCTCTAACATATCCTCTCTCACACTGAGAGAGGCCAGTGTGAGGCAGGGGCCCACGCCTCTGGGCAGGGTGCCAGAGACATGAATTGGGCCTCAACAGGCCAGCGTGAGGGAGGACCTCTCTCAGCGTGAGAGACATCCTCTGAGAGGGGTCCTCTCTCAGCGTGAGAGGTCCTCTGAGAGGGCACTCTCTCACGCTGAGAGAGGTCCTCTCACAGGTCCTCTCTCACGCTGAGAGAGGTCCTCTCACAGGTCCTCTCTCACGCTGAGATCCTCTCTCACACTGAGAGAAGTCCTAGCGTGAGAGAGGCCAGTGTGAGGCAGGGGCTCACGCCTCTGGGCAGGGTGCCAAAAGCATGAGTTGGGCCTCAACAGGCCACCATGAGGGAGGAGCTGGGCCGCTCGCAGGCTGCCGGGAGGCAGGCAGGGAGTTGGCCCCGGGAGGCCGCCGTGGGTCGAGAGCCAGGCCTGGAGAGGCCCCTGGGAGGCAAGAGCGGGGCCTGCAGAGGCTGTTCTCCAGCCAGGATTGGGCCAGTTCAGGCACCAGGAGGCAGGAGGTGGGCCTGAAGAGCTTGGCTGGAGAAAGTTCGGGGCCTACAAAGGCCAGCGGAAGCTGGGCAGGAGCTGAGCCAAAAGAGCTTGCTTGCTGGGAGGCCGGAGCTGGGCCTGGAGAGGCCGACTTCAGGATGACTTGGGCCTGCAGAGGTTGCCGGGAGGCCCAAGCTGGGCCAGGAGGAGCCCACCGACCCGACGCCGTTTGGAGCCTGGAGACGCCGTCGGAGGGCAGGAGCTGAGCCTGGAGAGGCCACCGTGAGGCCTGAGCTGGGCCTGGGGAGCTTGGCTTCAGGAAGTTGTGGGCCTACCAGGGCCGCCGGGAGCTGGGCGGGAGCTGAGTCCAAAGAGGTTGTTGGGAGGCCGGAATTGGGCCTGGAGACGCAGCCGGGAGGAAGAACTGGGCCCAGAGAGGATGCCGGGAGGCTGCAAGTGGGTCTGGAGAGGCCGACTTGAGGAGGCCCAGCCTCTGCCTCCCTCATGGTGGCCTCTGCAGGCCCAGCTGTTCCTCCTGGCTGCGTCTCCCAGCCCAGCTCCTGACTCCCGGCAAGCAAGCTCTTTTGGCTCAGCTCCTGCTGGCGTTTGTAGGCCCCGAAGTTTCTGCAGCCAAGCTCTTCAGGCCCACGTCCTGCCTCCCGGTGGCCTGTACAGGCCCAGCTCTGGCTGGAGAAGAGCCTCTGCAGGCCCCGCTGTTGCCTCCCAGGGGCCTCTTCAGACCCAGCTGTCACCCCACGGCGGCCTCCCGGGACCAAGTCCCTGCCTGCCTCCTGGCAGCCCGCGTGCAACCCAGCTCCTCCCTCACGGTGGCCTGTTCAGGCCCAACTCATGCCTCTGGCACCCTGCCTAGAGGCGTGAGCCCCTGCCTCACACTGCCCTCTCTCACGCTGAGAGAGGTCCTCCATCACGCTGGCCTGTTGAGGCCCAGCTCATGACTCTGGTGGCCTCTCCAGGCCCAGCCCCTGCCTCGCCGAGGCCCTCCAGAGGCCAAGCTCATGCGTCACGGCGGCCTCTCCCGGCCTGGTGTTTGCTCCCTTGCATGCGCTCCAGACCCTGCACTTCCTCCAGTCGGCCTCTCCAGGCCCAGCTCTTCCTCCCAGCCGCCTCTACAGGCCCAAGTCGTCCTCAAGTTGGCCACCCCGGGCCTGCAGAGGCCGCCGGGAGGCAGCACAGGCCGACTTGATGACAGTCTGGGCCTGCAGAGGCTGCCAGGAGGCAGGACAGGCCGACTTGATGACAGTCTGGGCCTGTAGAGGCTGCCGGGAGGAAGAGCTGGGCCTGGAGAGGCCGACTGGAGGAAGTGCAGGGCCTGGAGCACTTGCAAAGGAGCAAACGCCAGGCTGGGAGAGGCCGCCGTGGCGTATGAGCTTGGCCTCCGGAGGGCCTCCGCGAGGCAGGAGCTGGGCCTGCGGAGGCCGTCCCGAGGCGGGAGCCTGGCCCAAGGAGGCCACGGCGAGGCAAGAGATGGGCCTGGAGGGCCCACTGTTGAGGTAGAGGCTGGGCCTCTAGAAGCCGCCAGCCAACAGGCAGGGACTGGGCCTGGAGAGGCCACCAGAGTCATGAGCTGGGCCTCAACAAGCTAGCGTGAGGGAGGACCTCTCTCAGCGTGAGAGATGCCAGTGTGAGGCAGGGGCTCACGCCTCTGGGCAGGGTGCCAGAGGCATGAGTTGCGCCTCAACAGGCCAGCGTGAGAGAGGCCCTCTGAGAGGGGTCCTCTCTCACGCTGAGAGGTCCTCTGAGAGGGGTCCTCTCTCATGCTGAGAGAGGTCCTCTGAGAGGGGTCCTCTCTCACACTGAGAGAGGTCCCTTCTCACGCTGAAAGAGGTCCTCTCTCACGCTGAGAGGTCCTCTAACATGTCCTCTCTCACGCTGAGAGAGGTAGTCTCTCACGCTGAGAGAAGTCCTAGCGTGAGAGAGGACCTCAGCGTGAGCGAGGCCAGTGTGTGGCAGGGGCTCTCGCCTCTGGGCAGGGTGCCAGAGGCATGAATTGGGCCTCAACAGGCCAGCGTGAGGGAGGTCCTCTGAGAGGGGTCCTCTCTCACACTGAGAGAGGTCCTCTCACAGGTCCTCTCTCACGCTGAGGTCCTCTCTCACGCTGAGGTCCTCTCTCACGCTGAGAGAAGTCCTTGCGTGAGAGAGGACCTCTCTCACTGTAAGAGAGGCCAGTGTGAGGCAGGGGCTCACGCCTCTGGGCAGGGTGCCAGAGGCATGAATTGGGCCTCAACAGGCCAGCGTGAGAGAGGCCCTCTGAGAGGGGTCCTCTCTCACGCTGAGAGGTCCTCTTAGAGGGGTCCTCTCTCACGCTGAGAGAGGTCCTCTGAGAGGGGTCCTCTCTCACGCTGAGAGAGGTCCTCTGAGAGGGGTCCTCTCTCACGTTGAGAGAGGTCCATTCTCACGCTGAAAGAGGTCCTCTCTCACGCTGAGAGGTCCTATAACATGTCCTCTCTCACGCTGAGAGAAGTCCTAGCATGAGAGAGAACCTCAGCGTCAGAGAGGCCAGTGTGAAGCAGGGGCTCACGCCTCTAGGCAGGGTGCCAGAGGCATGAATTGGGCCTCAACAGGCCAGCGTGAGATAGGACCTCTCTCAGTGTGAGAGAGGTCCTCTGAGAGGGGTCCTCTCTCAGCGTGAGACAGGTCCTCTCTCAGCGTGAGAGAGGTCCTCTCTCAGCGTGAGAGAGGTCCTCTGAGAGGGTCCTCTCTCACGCTGAGAGGGGTCCTCTCACCCTGAGAGAGGTCCTCTCACAGGTCCTCTCTCACGCTGAGAGAAGTCCTAGCGTGAGAGAGGACCTCTCTCAGCGTGAGAGAGGCCAGTGTGAGGCAGGGGCTCACGCCTATGGGCAGGGTGCCAAAGGCATGAGTTGGGCCTCAACAGGCCACCATGAGGGAGGAGCTGGGCCGCTCGCAGGCTGCCGGGAGGCAGGCAGGGAGTTGGCCCCGGGAGGCTGCCGTGGGTCGAGAGCCGGGCCTGGAGAGGCCCCTGGGAGGCAAGAGCGGGGCCTGCAGAGGCTGTTCTTCTGCCAGAACTGGGCCAGTTCAGGCACCGGGAGGCAGGAGGTGGGCCTGAAGAGCTTGGCTGGAGAAAGTTCGGGGCCTACAAAGGCCAGCGGGAGCTGGGCAGGAGCTGAGCCAAAAGAGCTTGCTTGCTGGGAGGCCGGAGCTGGGCCTGGAGAGGCCGACTTCAGGACGACCTGGGCCTGCAGAGGTTGCCGGGAGGCCCAAGCTGGGCCAGGAGGAGCCCACCGACCGGACGCCGTTTGGAGCCTGGAGACGCCGTCGGAGGGCAGGAGCTGAGCCTGGAGAGGCCACCGTGAGGCCTGAGCTGGGCCTGGGGAGCTTGGCTTCAGGAAGTTGTGGGCCTACCAGGGCCACCGGGAGCTGGGCGGGAGCTGAGTCCAAAGAGTTGTTGGGAGGCCGGAGTCGGGCCTGGAGACGCAGCCGGGAGGAAGAACTGGGCCTAGAGAGGACGCCAGGAGGCCGCAAGTGGGTCTGGAGAGGCCAACTTGAGGAGGTTCTGGGCCCGCAGAGGCCGCCGGAAGGGAAAAACTGGGCCTGGAAAGGCCATTGTGAGGAATGAGCCCCATGGGCCTGAAGAGGCCACTGGCAGGCGGGAGCTGGGCCTGCCGAAGCGGCTGAGAGGCAGGAGCTTTGGACTGGGGAGGCCGCAGTGAGGCGAGGGCTAGATGGGCGTGGATAGTCTGCTGTGAGGCAGAGGCTGGGCCTGTGTAGGCCTTCGAGAGGCAGGAGGCCGGGCCTGGAGAGGCTGACTGGAGGTCAAATTCGGGCCTGCAGAGGCCGCCAAAAGTCAAAAGTGGGGCCTGGGAAGGCCACCAGGAGGCATGAGCTGGGCTGGGCTGAAAGAGGCCACTGGGAGGCAGGAGGAGCTGGGTCTGGAGAGGCTGACTCGAGGAACTTTTGCACCCGGAGAGGCCGCCAAGAGGCTGGAGCTGGGCCTGGGGAGGCCGACTTGAGGACGACCTGGGCCTGCAGAGGCCGCCGGGAAGCAGGAGCTGACCCTGGATAGGCCGACTTGACAACAGTCTGGGCCTGCAGAGGCCACTGGGAGGAAAAGCGGGGCCTGGAGAGGCCCACTTGAGGAAGTTCTGGTTCTGGAGATGCTGCCAAAAGGCAAAAGCTGGGCCAGAATGGCCACTGTGAGGCATAAGTTTGCCCTAGAGAGGCCATTGAGGTAGGAGTGGGGCCTGTAGAGGCTGCTGAAAGGCAGGAGCTTGGCCTAGGGGGTTGCGGTGAGGCACATGCTGGGCTGGGAAAATGTGCTGTGAGGCAGAGGTTGAGCCTGTAGATGCTGACGGAAGGCACGAGTTGGGTCTGGAATGGCAGACTTGAGAAAGTTCTCGGTCTAGAGAAGGTGCTGGGATGCAGGAGCTGGGCCTGGAGAGGCCACCAAGGCACGAGCTGTGCCTAAAGAGGCCAATGTTAGGCAGGAGCTGTGCCTCGAGAGGCCGACTTGAGGAAGTTTCGGGCATGGACAGCCTGTCGAGGGGCAGGAGCTGGGCCTGGACAGGTCACGGTGAGGTATGAGCTGGGCCTAATGAGATTAGTGTGAAGCAGGATCTGGGCCTGTTGAGGCTGCTGGGAGGCAGGTAGGACCTTGTTTGGGGAAGGCTTCTGTGAGGCAAAAACTGGGCCTGGAGAGGCCATTGTCACGCAGGAGCTGGGCCTGTCCAGGCCATTGGGAGGCAAAAGGTGGGCCTGGAAAGCTTGACTTGAGGCAGTTTTGGGCCTACAAAGGCCACTAGGAGCTGGGCAGGAGCTGAGCCAAAAGAGGTTGTTCTGAGGCAGGAGTTGGACCTCCAGACACAGTCAGAAGAAAGAGCACGGCCTGTAGAGGCCATCTGGGGGCAGCAGCTGGGCCTGGAGATGCCAACGAAAGGCAGGAGCTGGGCCTTGAGAGGCCGACTTGTGGACATTTTGGCCCTGGATTTTGTGGCCTGGACTTGAGGACATTTGGGCCTCCTGCAAAGAGGCAGGAGCTGGGACTAAAGAGGCCATTGTAAGGCAGGAGCTGGGCCTGTACAGGCTGCCCGGAGTCAGAAGATGGGCCTCAAGAGGCCACTGTACAACAGGAGCTGGGTCTTGGAAGGTGGCCGTGAGGCAAAAGCTGGCCCTTGGGAGGCCAACGAGCGGCAGGAGCTGGGCCTGGTGAGGTCGACTTGAGAAAGTTCAGGGCCTGGAGAGAAGCCTGGGAGGCAGGAACTGGGTCTAAAGAGGCCATTGTAACGATGGAGCTGTGCCTGTGGAGGCTGTTGTGAGGCAGTAGCCTCATCTGCGGAGACTGCTGTGAGGTAGGGTATGGGCCTAAATAGGCCATTGTGAGTCATGAGCTTGGTCTGTAGAGGCTGACTGGAGAAAGTTCTGGGCCTGGAGAGGCTGCCGGGAGGTAGGAGCTGGGCCAAGAGATTTAAGCACATTACATGTATTAGGCACTTTATTTCCATTATTACACTGTAATATATAATAAAATAATTATAGAACTCACCATAATGTAGAATCAGTGGGCGTGTTAAGCTTGTTTTCCTGCAACTAGATGGTCCCACCTGAGCGTGATGGGAGAAAGTGACAGATCAATAGGTATTAGATTCTCATAAGGACAGCGCAACCTAGATCCCTCACATGCACGGCTCACAACAGGGTGCGTTCTCCTATGAGAATCTAATGCTGCTGCTGATCTGAGAAGGTGGAGCTCAGGCAGGAATGTGAGCAAAGGGGAGTGGCTGTAAATACAGACCAAGCTTCCCTCACTCCCTCACTTGGCACCACTCACCTCCTGCTGTGTGGCTCCTTACGGCTCCACGGCTCAGGGGTTGGGGACCCCTGCTCAAGTGCATCCAAAACGACCCTTCCCACACCAGTCTTCATAGTGGTCAAGTGCAGCAACCACTTAGCTCCCAAGGCATGTGCCTCAGCTGCCATTTTGTCACAATCAACAGTAAGTGGTAGCTTGAGTCATTGTGAGGTCACTTCCTGGAAATCACCAGCATCCCATTTCCCACTGGCAAAGAGCTCAGCACTGCCCCCTGGGAAACCAAACCTATGTCCAAATCCCATCTGTGTGGGTTTATCTCCTGGGACCCTTCCTAGCATATTAGTCAGAGTCCAATCAGGAAGCACAAACCACTCAAAAGTTTAAAGTGGTAAAATTTAATACAGAGAATTATTCATTATAACAGGTGAACAGCATAATGAGAGATTGGCTAGCACAAAGTAAAGAGAACTCTAGAGAATATAGGACTAGCCCAGGCCAGGCATGGTGGCTCATGCCTGAAATTCCAGCAATTTCAGAAGCTAATGCAGGAGGATTGCTTAAGGCCAGGAGCTAGAGACTGGTCTGGACAACACAGTGAGACCCTGTCTCTATCCAAAAAAAGAAAAAAATTAGCTGGGAGTGGTGGTACACACTTGTAGTCCCAGCTACTCAGAATGCTGAAGTTTGAGCCTGGCAGGTCAAGGCTGCAGTGAGGCATGATTATGCCACTACAGTCCAGCCTGGTGACAGAGCAAGACCCTGTCTCAAAGAACAAAACAACAACAACCATTTACAGACAGAAAAGAAATAGAGCTAATAAGCTAAGGAAAGATGTTGAAATGTGACAAGTAAAGTAATATGAGATCTTTTATCTATTTAAAATAATCAAACAAAAAATGACTTACTAAATTATAATACCCTGTGCTGGCAAAGGTGCAGTGAAATGGGCACTTTCTTATACTATAAGGGGTGTTTAAATTGTGTATAAGCCTTCCAGGGTAAAGCTTGTCAATTTTTTAAAATAATAGAGACAGGGTCTCACCATACTGCCATACTGCCTCCTCCAACTCTTGGCCTCAAGCAATCCTCCTGTCTTAGCCTCCCAAAGTGCTAAGATTATAGCTGGGAGGCACCCAAAACCTTGTCAATTTACATCAAGGGTAATGAGAACGTCCATTCACCGTGACTCACAGTAATCTTACTTCTGGGGAGACAATTCAATCTAAACAAAAGGTCATCTGTACAAACACAGTAAAAATCTGGGAGTAACTGAAGACAGAGTTGGTAAGTGAAATAAGAAACAGTTATAAGAAATTAAACTATGGTATTAATAGGTACCTGGTAAAAGGTCAGTTGATGTTAGCTGCTACTTTTTTGTCGTTTTGAGACAGGGTCTCACTCTGTCACCCAGGCTGGAGTGCAGAGGCCTGATCATGACTCACTGCAGTCTCAGCCTCCCTGGGCTCAAGTGATCCTCCCACCTCAGCCTACCAAGGAGCTGGGACTACAGGAACATGCCACCACACTAGGCTAATTCATGTATTTTTCTGTAGGGATGGTGACTCCCTTTGTTTCCAAGGCCTATCGCAAACTCTTGGCCTCAAGCCATCCTCCTGCCTCAGCCTCCCAAAGTGTTGCGATTACCAGTGGGAGCCACCACACCTGGCCAGCTGCTACTTTTATCAATATTATTATTATTCCACTCGATTAAAAATTATTATTTTCAAGGCTATGCAACAGTATGTATCCTACAGCATAATTGTAAAAACATATACAGTCGTCCCTCAGTATACAGAATTAGTTCCAGCCCCCCATCTCTGCATATACCAAAATCCATGCTTACTCACGTTTCACTGTCACCCCTCTGGAATCCACGTATAGGAAAATTCCGAATATTAGTTGGGCATAGTGGCAAGCACCTATAGTCTCAGCCACGTGGGAGGTTGAGATGGGAGGATCGCTTCAGCCTGGAAGGTTGAGGCTGCAGTCAGCTGGGATAGCACTACTACACTCCAGCCTTGGACAACAGAGGGAGACTCTGTCTCAGAAAAAAAACAAAATAAAACAGGTTAGAAATTGTAATGAGGTCTGTTGGGCAAAATTCCACATAAGCAAAGTACAAATTAATAAAGCAAATGGTGATAAATTAGTACGATTGACTTTCTGGAGTTTCTGACAATAAAAGTAAGAAAAATGCAAAACACAAAGACAGAGGGTAAAAAGAGAAATTAGGAAAGCATTCTACATGTTTAACAGGAAGACACTGGCCATGTTCGTGCAGCAGCAGTATGTCATGATATGACATACCTTGGAGAGAAGTTAACAGATGAGGAAGTTGATAAAAATCATCAGAGAAGCAAAATACTGGTAACGACACTCAAGTAAACAACGAAATTTCCATAACTTATGTCAGCAAAATGGGAATATTGTACGGTGTGTGTTGAAGTTCGTATACAACATTGTTTATCTGCCTTTTGTTTGTAAGGAATGTATATACTAAAAGTTCTTCTTGCTGTCAAAAGAATATGTGTGAATAAGTCATTTTAACTTATTCTTCTGTTTTTCTTTGATCTTCCTGCCATCATCCCACAGCCTTACTTTAGAAATTTGTTTTTTAGAACATTGAACAAGTGCTCCTTGTGGTGGCACACACCTCTAGGATGGGAGGCAGGGGTGGAAGGGTCACTTGAGGCCATGAGTTTGACACCAGCCTGGCCAACAAAGTGAGACCCCACGTCTACAAAACAATTTAAAAATTAGCCAAGTATCGTCATGTATACCTACAGTCCCAGCTACTCAGGAGGCTCAGGTAGGAGGATCCTTAGCCCAGGAGTTCAAGGCTGCAGCGAGCTGATAGCACTACTGTACTCAAGCCTGGGTGACAGGGTGAGACCCCATCTCCTAAAATAAAAATCAAAGAAAAAAAATTGTTCAAGTAGCAAGTAGTATGTGGCTTACTCTGAATATTTCTAAACTAGAAATTCTCAATCTTTTGGGATCTAACATCCCTTTACATTTTTTAACTTTATTGAAGATCTCTAAGACTATTTCTTTCTGTAGATAATTATATTAAAACTAGAAAATAAGACACAAGTTCTTAAATATTATTCATCACATATTAAAGCCATTACACGTTAATATAATACAAGATTTTAAAAATATTTAATATTCATTACATATTAATAATAAAACCATTACATGTTGATATAATACTTTCTTTTTTTCTTTCAGACAAAGTCTTGTTCTTTTGCCCAGGCTGGAGTGAAGTGGTGCAGTCTCAGCTCATTGCAACCTCCGCCCCGCAGGTTCAAGCGATTCTCCTACCTCAGCCTCCCAAGTAGCTGGGATTACAGGGGCCCACTACCATGTCCAGCTAATTATTGTATTTTCTTAGTAGAGAAGGAGTTTCGCCATGTTGGCAAGGCTGGTCTTGAACTCTTGACCTCAGGTGATCCACCCGCCTGGGTCTCCCTAAGTGCTGGGATTACAGGTGTGAGCCACCGCGCCCACCCCGATTAATATATGTTTTAAAACACTGATTAGTCAGGCAACAACACCGGGCAGGGGTCTCCTCATTCCCAGTGACGCAAACCCCACTGCACGGCTGAGGGGTTGCAAGGGCTGCAGAGCCAAAAGGCTCTGACTTGAGATTTCATTATTTTACTTGTATTTTTATTTGTATTGTGAGACAGGTCCTGCTCTGTCACCCAGACTGGAGTGCAGCTGTGCACTTACAGCTCACTGCAGCCTCGACCTCCTGGGCTCAAGCCATCTTCCTGCCTCAGCTCCCCAGTAGCTGGTAGTACAGTTGAGTGCCACCATGCCTGGTTAGTTTTTTAATTTTTTTGTAGAGTGAGGGGTCTTGCTATGTTGCCCAAGCTGGCCTCAAACTCCTGACCTCAAGAGATCTGCCCACTTCAGCCTCCTGAGTAGCTGAAACTACAAGTACACATCACCACGCCTAGCTACATTTATTTAATTTTGAAAAATATTTTTGTAAAGAGCAGATCTTGCTGTGTTGTCCAGGCTGGTCTTGAACACCTGCCCTTAAAAGATACTCCCACCTCTGCTTACCAAACAGCTGGGACTACAGGCATGAGCCACCGCAATGAGCCTGAAGAGATGTCTTTAATCTAGCATCCCATACTTGGTAGGATTGGGAAAGGCAGTAGTGTTTTTTAAAATTACTTCATAATTTCAGTAACAATCAAACTCAACCTTGACCCCTGCCTTCTCTCACACCCCATATCCAGTCTGTCAGGAAATCCTGTTGACTGTCTTCGGCATGTACTAAAGATCCCCACCCAGCAACTCCCTGGCCTCCTCCCCTACCTCTCCCCTCTGACCATCTCTCAACACCACATGACCCTGGTCAGGACCACCATCATCTCCCGCCTGGATGTTGCCAAAGCTTGGCCCCCATGCTTCTACCCACATCTTCCCATAGTCTTTCTCAACTCAGCAGCCAGAGAATGCTTTTAAATCAGGAGACAGACCACGTCGTCGCTCTGCTCAGAACCCTCCCGCAGTTCCCATCTGAGTCAGAGTAAAAGCCAAAGCCCCAGCAATAACCTCCCGGGGCTTAAGTGATTTGTACTGATCCCCACCCAGCAACTCCCTGGCCCCCTCCCCTAATTCTCTCCCTCTCTCCGTCTGCTCCATGGGCCTCCTTCCAGAGCCTCAGACACACCTCAGACACTTTATTCTATTGTTTCTGCCTACAGTTCTCTTCCCTCAGCACCTTGGCCAGCTCCTTCCCCTCCTTCAAGTCTTTACTCAATTTTCACTTAGGAGGCCACCCCTGACCATTCTATTTAACATTGCCATCTGTCCCCATGCCCACCGTGCTCATTTCTTCTATCTTTACTTTCTTCTTTTTTTCAAGATCTCACTGTCACCAAGGCTGGAGTGCAGTGGCACAATCACAGCTCACTGCAACCTCAAATTTCCAGGCTCAAGCGATCCTCCCACCTCAGCCTCCCCAGTAGCTGGGACTCCAGGTTCATGCCATCATGCCTGGCTAAATTTTTTAGTATTTTATTTTATTTTATTTTGAGACAGAGCTTCACTCTTCTTGCCCAGGCTGTAGTGTAATGGTCTGATACCGGCTCACTACAACCTCCACCTCCCAGATTCAAGTGATTCTCCTGCCTCAGCCTTCCAAGTAGCTGGGATTACAGGGGCGTGCCACCACACCCAGCTAATTTTTGTATTTTTAGTAGAGCCGGGGTTTCGCAATGTTGGCCAGGCTGGTCGCGAACTCCTGACCTCAGGTAATCTGCCCGCTTCGGCCTCCCAAAGTGCTGGAGTTACAGGCGTGAGCCACCACGCCTGGCCAATTTTTTCATTTTTTGTAGAGACAAGGTCTTACTATGTTGCCCAGACTGGTCTTGAACTCCTGGCCTCAAGTGATCCTCCTGCCTAAATTCCTAAAGTGCTGGGATTACCGGCATGAGCCATCATGCCTGGCTTCATGTTCATTTCTTCTTGCCGCTGCAACATAGTTTGCAGTTTCCTACATTTAGTGGCTTAAAACACCACAAAACTACCATCTTACGGTTCTAGGGGCCAGAAACCCAAACTAGGTCTATTAAGGCTAAAGTCAAGGTGTCAGCAGGGCTGCATTCCTTCTGGAGACCCTAAAGTGTTCCCTTGGCTTTTCCAGCTTCTAGAAGCCACCCCCATTCCTTGGATCATGGCCCCTGACTCCATCTTCAAAGCCAGAAGTGAAGCATCTTCAAATCTCCCTCTCTCACCTCTGCTTTCGTCACCACATCTCCTGCTCCAATTCTGAATCTCCTACTCTCTTTCTTTTATGAAGACCCCTGTGATTGCTGGGCATGATGGCTCCCACCCAGAATCCCAACATTTTGGGAGGTCAAGGCAGGAGGAACACTTGAGGCCCGAAGTTTGAAACTAGCATGAACAACATAGTGAGACCCCCACCTCTAGAAAAAAAATAAAAACAAATATTAGCCCGACATGGTGGTATGCGCCTGTAGTCCTAGCTACTTGAGAGGCTGAAGTGAGACAATCGATTTAGCCCAGGAGTTTGAGATCAGCCTGGACGACATAACTAAATCGCATCTCTACAAGGAAGAGGTGGGAGGATCACTTGAGCCCAGGAATTTGCGGCCAGCCTGGGCAACAAAAGAAGACCCCATCTGGCCAACACGGCCAACCTGGCCACCATGGTGAAACTCCGACTCTACAAAAATGAGCTGGGCATGGGTGACATGCATGTGTAGTCCTACCTACTTGGGAGGTTGAGATGGGAGGATCGCTTGATCTCAGAAGGCCAAAGCTATAGTGAGCTATGATCACATCACTGCACTCCAGTCTGGATGACACAGGGAGATTCTGTCTCAAAAAAAAAAAAGAAAAGAAATATATATTTCATCTCTGTCCCTGGTTCCTGGCACAGAGCTTCTAAAGCTCTTAGAAAGACCTCAGTGATAGATGTGACAAGAACATCTTTTGTTTTAATATTTGGTCTTGGTCCCAGGTTTCTAACACAAGAGCCTCTAAGAACTTTGGGATCTCCAGCATGGTAAGAATGCATTTGGGGATGTTGTTGAGATGACTGGGTGACTGCAAGCTCCTACATTTCTTCAAGAGGAGGGCTGATTACCATGCAACCACATGGTAAGAGGCTTGGAACTTTCAGCCTCATGCACTGAACTCCAGGAGGAAGAGGGGCTGGAGACTGACTTAATCACCAACAGCCAAAGATTTTATCAATCATGCTTGCATAATAAAGCCTCCATAAACACCCTGAATGGGGTTTGCAGAGCTTTCAGGGTTGCTGGACACAGGAGATGCTGGGAGGGTCGCATGTTCAACAGAGGGCATGGGAGCTCTGTGCTCCTCCGAACTTAACTTGCCCTGGGTATCTTTCTTTTTTTTTGAGACAGGATCAGGCTCTTTTGTCCAAGCTAGAGTGCAGTGGCACAATCTCAGCTTACTGTAACCTAAGCCTCCCCAGTCCCCAGCTCAAGGCATCCTCTCATCTCAGCTTCCCTAGAAGTTGGAACTCTAGGTGCACAACACCACACCGGTTATTATTATTATTTTTTTTTAATTTTTTATAGAGACAGGTTTTCACCATGTTGCCCAGGCTGGTCTCAAACTCCTGAGTTTAAGCGATCCTCCCACCTTGTCCTCCCAAAGTGCTGAGATTACAGGCATGAACCACTGCATCCAGCATGCACGTCTCTTTCATTGACTGTTTCTGAGATGTATCCTTCACAATGAACCAGTAATAGGAAATGAACTGGCCAGATGTGGCGGCTCACATCTGTAATCCCAGCACTTTCAGAGGCTGAGGTGGGAGGATCACTTGAGACCAGGAATTTGTGGCCAGCCTGGCCAACACAACAAGACCCCATCTATACAAAAAATAAAAGAAACTAGCCAGATGTGGTGTTGCAGGCATGTAGTCTCAGCTACTAGGGAGGCTGAGATGGGAGAACCACTGGGGCCCAGACAATCAAGGCTGCAATGAGCTATGACTGCACCATTGCACACCAGCCTGGGCAACAAAATAAGACCCTCTCTCTCAGAAAAAAAGAAAATAAACTGTTTTTCTGAGTTCCATGAACTGTTCTAGCAAATTATTAAACCCAAGAAAACAGTTATGGGAACCCCCGATTTGTAACAGGTTGGTCAAAAGTACAGGTGACAACTTACGACTTGCCATTGGCATCTGAAGTCAGGATGGTCTCGTGGGACTGAGGCCCTAACTTGTAGGGTCTGTGCTAACTCCAGGTAGTGTCAGAATAAAGTCATGGGACACCCAGTTAATATCCAGAGCACTGAAGAATTTGGTGTAGAAACTCCATACATACATTCAGTCACAAGTGTGTGAGTAGAGACAAACATGGGCTTTTCTGTCACCTGTCTACCGCTTAACTGCATAGGAGAGGCAATACGTGGTGCTCATGAACAAAGCAAACATTAAAGTCACACCAGACCCAACATTTGACTCAGTCTTAATATCCAGGTGAGCTTGGGCAAATCATTCATTATTCCCAAGGCTTCATCACTCCATTCATCAAATAGGGATAACTGTGGCACCTACCTGTGATTCTGTGAGAATTAACGAAATATTATACTTGGGGTTATTGTCATCATTATACCCATTCCAAACTATTTGACAAGGACAGTGATGGATGATGACATCAAAAAATCAGAAACTGCAATGAGGTCTCTCAGGCAAAATTCCATACAAGCAAATTACTGTCTCTACAAAGCATTCCTGCCACACTTAATTCACCATTCCCTGAACAAAATATGCCATCCTCGTTGTTCAGGTCTGTACAGTGCTGGTTTCCCTTCCTGGGCAGTTTGCTCCATCCCATCCCAGCCCATTCCCCATCCTGCCACCTCCCCCTTTCCTCCCCACTCTCATACAACTCTTCCTCATCTTTCAGGACTTGGCTTCAATGTCACCTTAACTGGAAGCTTTTCTCACTCTCCAGAAGAGCTTCCCATTGCACTTGATGCATGCACTATCATTTGATCATTTTTGAGTTACAGTCCAAATCTTTTTGTACCTGAATAACATGTTGCCCAGTCAGTCTCTCTTCCTGGATTCAGAAGTTGTTCATGGTAGATCCAGCTGGAAGTGACAAAAAGACATCTTTTGACATAAAGGGATGACACAGACAGACATAAGTTCTTAAATGTCTTAAATGTTATGTGAAAATTAAACAGAATTCAAAGATTTGTGGGGAACACTTAGGAGGGAAAGTTACTGGGAACGTCATAAAGGGTTAATTTGTATTTTATTTTATTTTTTGAGACAGTCTCACTCCGTCACCTAGGCTGGAGTGCAGTGGTGCAATCAGGCTCACTGCAGCCTTGACCACCTGGGCTCAAGTAATCTCACTTAATTTTTATTTGGTTTAAGAAAGTCTTGGTTGAGGGTGGTGGCTTATGCCTGTAATCTCAGCACTTTGGGAGGCTGAGAGAGGTCTATTACTTGAGGCCAGGAGTTTGAGATCAGCCTGGGCAATATATTAAGACCCTGCCTCTACCATAAAACAGAGTGAATGTGTGGAAGACAATTTTTCCACAGACTGGGAGTGAGGGAATAATTTCAGGATGATTCAAGTGCATTACATATATTGTGCACTTTATTTCTATTATTACTACATAGTAATATATAATGAAATGATTCTACAACTCACTATAACGTAGACTCAGTGGGATCTCTGAGCTTGTTTTCCTGCAACTAGACTGTCCATCTGGGGTGATGGGAGACAGTAACAGAATATCAGGCATTAGAGTCTCTTAAGGCGTACACAACCTAGATCCCTCGCATGCACACTTCACAACAGAGTTTGTGTTCCTATGAGAATCTAATGCTGCTGCTGATCTGACAGGACATGGAGCTCAGGTGGTCATGCAAGCGATGGGAGGGGCTAGAAATACAGATGAAGTTTCCCTTCACTCACCTGCTGCTCACCTCCAGCTCTGTGGCCCTGTGGTTGGAGACCGCTGCTCAAGTGCATTCGAAAGGATCCATCCCATGCCATTCTTCAGAGTCATCTTTACTGCTGCAGTGGTCAACCTGTAGCAGCCCTAAGCTCACAGGACATATGCTTCAACTGGCATTTCACAATCAACAGTATATGGTAGCTTGAGTCATTGTGAAGTCACTTCCTGGAAATCACCAGCATCCCATATCCCATTAGCAAGGAGCTCAGCACTGCTCCTTGGATAACCAAACCTACTCCCAAATCCCATCTGTGTGTGTCTATCTCCTGGTACCCTTCCTAGCATCGACTCTGTACTTGTAGGAGTCCAATCGGGAGACACAAACCATTCAAAAGTTTAAACTAGAATGAGCAAGGTGGCTCACACCTGTAATCCCAGCACTTTAGGAGGCCAAGATGGGTGGACTGCTTTGAGCTCAGGAGTTTGAGAACAGTCTGGGAAACATGGCGAAACCTCATCTCTACAAAAAACACAAACATCAGCTGGGTGTGGTGGCACTTACCTGTAATCCCAGCTACTCGGGAGGCTGAGGCAGGAGAATTGCTTGAGCCTGGCAGGTGGAGGCTGCAGTGAGCAGAGGTTGTGCCACTGTACTCCAGCCTGGGTGACAGTGCGAGACCCGGTATCAAAAAGAAAAAATGTATATATATGTAAATTTAATATAAAAAGTATTAATTTTGGCCAGGCACAATGGCTCATGCCTGTAATCCCAGCACTTTGGGAGGCCAAGGCACACAGATCACCTGAGGTCAGGAGTTCGAGACCAGCCTGACCAGCATGGAGCAACCCCATCTCTACTAAAAATAGAAAACTAGCCCAGGCCAGGCATGGTGGCTCATGCCTGAAATTCCAGCAATTTCAGAAGCTAATGCAGGAGGATTGCTTAAGGCCAGGAGCTAGAGACTGGTCTGGACAACACAGTGAGACCCTGTCTCTATCCAAAAAAAGAAAAAAATTAGCTGGGAGTGGTGGTGCACACTTGTAGTCCCAGCTACTCAGAATGCTGAAGTTTCAGCCTGGCAGGTCAAGGCTGCAGTGAGGCATGATTATGCCACTACAGTCCAGCCTGGTGACAGAGCAAGACCCTGTCTCAAAGAACAAAACAACAACAACCATTTACAGACAGAAAAGAAACAGAGCTAATAAGCTAAGGAAAGATGTTGAAATGTGACAAGTAAAGTAATATGAGATCTTTTATCTATTTAAAATAATCAAACAAAAAATGACTTACTAAATTATAATACCCTGTGCTGGCAAAGGTGCAGTGAAATGGGCACTTTCTTATACTATAAGGGGTGTTTAAATTGTGTATAAGCCTTCCAGGGTAAAGCTTGTCAATTTTTTAAAATAATAGAGACAGGGTCTCACCATACTGCCATACTGCCTCCTCCAACTCTTGGCCTCAAGCAATCCTCCTGTCTTAGCCTCCCAAAGTGCTAAGATTATAGCTGGGAGGCACCCAAAACCTTGTCAATTTACATGAAGGGTAATGAGAACGTCCATTCACCGTGACTCACAGTAATCTTACTTCTGGGGAGACAATTCAATCTAAACAAAAGGTCATCTGTACAAACACAGTAAAAATCTGGGAGTAACTGAAGACAGAGTTGGTAAGTGAAATAAGAAACAGTTATAAGAAATTAAACTATGGTATTAATAGGTACCTGGTAAAAGGTCAGTTGATGTTAGCTGCTACTTTTTTGTCGTTTTGAGACAGGGTCTCACTCTGTCACCCAGGCTGGAGTGCAGAGGCCTGATCATGACTCACTGCAGTCTCAGCCTCCCTGGGCTCAAGTGATCCTCCCACCTCAGCCTACCAAGGAGCTGGGACTACAGGAACATGCCACCACACTAGGCTAATTCATGTATTTTTCTGTAGGGATGGTGACTCCCTTTGTTTCCAAGGCCTATCGCAAACTCTTGGCCTCAAGCCATCCTCCTGCCTCAGCCTCCCAAAGTGTTGCGATTACCAGTGGGAGCCACCACACCTGGCCAGCTGCTACTTTTATCAATATTATTATTATTCCACTCGATTAAAAATTATTATTTTCAAGGCTATGCAACAGTATGTATCCTACAGCATAATTGTAAAAACATATACAGTCGTCCCTCAGTATACAGAATTAGTTCCAGCCCCCCATCTCTGCATATACCAAAATCCATGCTTACTCACGTTTCACTGTCACCCCTCTGGAATCCACGTATAGGAAAATTCCGAATATTAGTTGGGCATAGTGGCAAGCACCTATAGTCTCAGCCACGTGGGAGGTTGAGATGGGAGGATCGCTTCAGCCTGGAAGGTTGAGGCTGCAGTCAGCTGGGATAGCACTACTACACTCCAGCCTTGGACAACAGAGGGAGACTCTGTCTCAGAAGAAAAACAAAATAAAACAGGTTAGAAATTGTAATGAGGTCTGTTGGGCAAAATTCCATATAAGCAAAGTATAAATTAATAAAGCAAATGGTGATAAATTAGTACGACTGACTTTCTGGAGTTTCTGACAATAAGAGTAAGAAAAATGCAAAACACAAAGACAGAGGGTAAAAAGAGAAATTAGGAAAGCATTCTACATGTTTAACAGGAAGACACTGGCCATGTTCGTGCAGCAGCAGTATGTCATGATATGACATACCTTGGAGAGAAGTTAACAGATGAGGAAGTTGATAAAAATCATCAGAGAAGCAAAATACTGGTAGCGACACTCAAGTAAACAACGAAATTTCCATAACTTATGTCAGCAAAATGGGAATATTGTACGGTGTGTGTTGAAGTTCGTATACAACATTGTTTATCTGCCTTTTGTTTGTTTGTAAGGAATGTATATACTAAAAGTTCTTCTTGCTGTCAAAAGAATATGTGTGAATAAGTCATTTTAACTTATTCTTCTGTTTTTCTTTGATCTTCCTGCCATCATCCCACAGCCTTACTTTAGAAATTTGTTTTTTAGAACATTGAACAAGTGCTCCTTGTGGTGGCACACACCTCTAGGATGGGAGGCAGGGGTGGAAGGGTCACTTGAGGCCATGAGTTTGACACCAGCCTGGCCAACAAAGTGAGACCCCACGTCTACAAAACAATTTAAAAATTAGCCAAGTATCGTCATGTATACCTACAGTCCCAGCTACTCAGGAGGCTCAGGTAGGAGGATCCTTAGCCCAGGAGTTCAAGGCTGCAGCGAGCTGATAGCACTACTGTACTCAAGCCTGGGTGACAGGGTGAGACCCCATCTCCTAAAATAAAAATCAAAGAAAAAAAATAGTTCAAGTAGCAAGTAGTATGTGGCTTACTCTGAATATTTCTAAACTAGAAATTCTCAATCTTTTGGGATCTAACATCCCTTTACATTTTTTAACTTTATTGAAGATCTCTAAGACTATTTCTTTCTGTAGATAATTATATTAAAACTAGAAAATAAGACACAAGTTCTTAAATATTATTCATCACATATTAAAGCCATTACACGTTAATATAATACAAGATTTTAAAAATATTTAATATTCATTACATATTAATAATAAAACCATTACATGTTGATATAATACTTTCTTTTTTTCTTTCAGACAAAGTCTTGTTCTTTTGCCCAGGCTGGAGTGAAGTGGTGCAGTCTCAGCTCATTGCAACCTCCGCCCCGCAGGTTCAAGCGATTCTCCTACCTCAGCCTCCCAAGTAGCTGGGATTACAGGGGCCCACTACCATGTCCAGCTAATTATTGTATTTTCTTAGTAGAGAAGGAGTTTCGCCATGTTGGCAAGGCTGGTCTTGAACTCTTGACCTCAGGTGATCCACCCGCCTGGGTCTCCCTAAGTGCTGGGATTACAGGTGTGAGCCACCGCGCCCACCCCGATTAATATATGTTTTAAAACACTGATTAGTCAGGCAACAACACCGGGCAGGGGTCTCCTCATTCCCAGTGACGCAAACCCCACTGCACGGCTGAGGGGTTGCAAGGGCTGCAGAGCCAAAAGGCTCTGACTTGAGATTTCATTATTTTACTTGTATTTTTATTTGTATTGTGAGACAGGTCCTGCTCTGTCACCCAGACTGGAGTGCAGCTGTGCACTTACAGCTCACTGCAGCCTCGACCTCCTGGGCTCAAGCCATCTTCCTGCCTCAGCTCCCCAGTAGCTGGTAGTACAGTTGAGTGCCACCATGCCTGGTTAGTTTTTTAATTTTTTTGTAGAGTGAGGGGTCTTGCTATGTTGCCCAAGCTGGCCTCAAACTCCTGACCTCAAGAGATCTGCCCACTTCAGCCTCCTGAGTAGCTGAAACTACAAGTACACATCACCACGCCTAGCTACATTAATTTAATTTTGAAAAATATTTTTGTAAAGAGCAGATCTTGCTGTGTTGTCCAGGCTGGTCTTGAACACCTGCCCTTAAAAGATACTCCCACCTCTGCTTACCAAACAGCTGGGACTACAGGCATGAGCCACCGCAATGAGCCTGAAGAGATGTCTTTAATCTAGCATCCCATACTTGGTAGGATTGGGAAAGGCAGTAGTGTTTTTTAAAATTACTTCATAATTTCAGTAACAATCAAACTCAACCTTGACCCCTGCCTTCTCTCACACCCCATATCCAGTCTGTCAGGAAATCCTGTTGACTGTCTTCGGCATGTACTAAAGATCCCCACCCAGCAACTCCCTGGCCTCCTCCCCTACCTCTCCCCTCTGACCATCTCTCAACACCACATGACCCTGGTCAGGACCACCATCATCTCCCGCCTGGATGTTGCCAAAGCTTGGCCCCCATGCTTCTACCCACATCTTCCCATAGTCTTTCTCAACTCAGCAGCCAGAGAATGCTTTTAAATCAGGAGACAGACCACGTCGTCGCTCTGCTCAGAACCCTCCCGCAGTTCCCATCTGAGTCAGAGTAAAAGCCAAAGCCCCAGCAATAACCTCCCGGGGCTTAAGTGATTTGTACTGATCCCCACCCAGCAACTCCCTGGCCCCCTCCCCTAATTCTCTCCCTCTCTCCGTCTGCTCCATGGGCCTCCTTCCAGAGCCTCAGACACACCTCAGACACTTTATTCTATTGTTTCTGCCTACAGTTCTCTTCCCTCAGCACCTTGGCCAGCTCCTTCCCCTCCTTCAAGTCTTTACTCAATTTTCACTTAGGAGGCCACCCCTGACCATTCTATTTAACATTGCCATCTGTCCCCATGCCCACCGTGCTCATTTCTTCTATCTTTACTTTCTTCTTTTTTTCAAGATCTCACTGTCACCAAGGCTGGAGTGCAGTGGCACAATCACAGCTCACTGCAACCTCAAATTTCCAGGCTCAAGCGATCCTCCCACCTCAGCCTCCCCAGTAGCTGGGACTCCAGGTTCATGCCATCATGCCTGGCTAAATTTTTTAGTATTTTATTTTATTTTATTTTGAGACAGAGCTTCACTCTTCTTGCCCAGGCTGTAGTGTAATGGTCTGATACCGGCTCACTACAACCTCCACCTCCCAGATTCAAGTGATTCTCCTGCCTCAGCCTTCCAAGTAGCTGGGATTACAGGTGCGTGCCACCACACCCAGCTAATTTTTGTATTTTTAGTAGAGCCGGGGTTTCGCAATGTTGGCCAGGCTGGTCGCGAACTCCTGACCTCAGGTAATCTGCCCGCTTCGGCCTCCCAAAGTGCTGGAGTTACAGGCGTGAGCCACCACGCCTGGCCAATTTTTTCATTTTTTGTAGAGACAAGGTCTTACTATGTTGCCCAGACTGGTCTTGAACTCCTGGCCTCAAGTGATCCTCCTGCCTAAATTCCTAAAGTGCTGGGATTACCGGCATGAGCCATCATGCCTGGCTTCATGTTCATTTCTTCTTGCCGCTGCAACATAGTTTGCAGTTTCCTACATTTAGTGGCTTAAAACACCACAAAACTACCATCTTACGGTTCTAGGGGCCAGAAACCCAAACTAGGTCTATTAAGGCTAAAGTCAAGGTGTCAGCAGGGCTGCATTCCTTCTGGAGACCCTAAAGTGTTCCCTTGGCTTTTCCAGCTTCTAGAAGCCACCCCCATTCCTTGGATCATGGCCCCTGACTCCATCTTCAAAGCCAGAAGTGAAGCATCTTCAAATCTCCCTCTCTCACCTCTGCTTTCGTCACCACATCTCCTGCTCCAATTCTGAATCTCCTACTCTCTTTCTTTTATGAAGACCCCTGTGATTGCTGGGCATGATGGCTCCCACCCAGAATCCCAACATTTTGGGAGGTCAAGGCAGGAGGAACACTTGAGGCCCGAAGTTTGAAACTAGCATGAACAACATAGTGAGACCCCCACCTCTAGAAAAAAAATAAAAACAAATATTAGCCCGACATGGTGGTATGCGCCTGTAGTCCTAGCTACTTGAGAGGCTGAAGTGAGACAATCGATTTAGCCCAGGAGTTTGAGATCAGCCTGGACGACATAACTAAATCGCATCTCTACAAGGAAGAGGTGGGAGGATCACTTGAGCCCAGGAATTTGCGGCCAGCCTGGGCAACAAAAGAAGACCCCATCTGGCCAACACGGCCAACCTGGCCACCATGGTGAAACTCCGACTCTACAAAAATGAGCTGGGCATGGGTGACATGCATGTGTAGTCCTACCTACTTGGGAGGTTGAGATGGGAGGATCGCTTGATCTCAGAAGGCCAAAGCTATAGTGAGCTATGATCACATCACTGCACTCCAGCCTGGATGACACAGGGAGATTCTGTCTCAAAAAAAAAAAAGAAAAGAAATATATATTTCATCTCTGTCCCTGGTTCCTGGCACAGAGCTTCTAAAGCTCTTAGAAAGACCTCAGTGATAGATGTGACAAGAACATCTTTTGTTTTAATATTTGGTCTTGGTCCCAGGTTTCTAACACAAGAGCCTCTAAGAACTTTGGGATCTCCAGCATGGTAAGAATGCATTTGGGGATGTTGTTGAGATGACTGGGTGACTGCAAGCTCCTACATGTCTTCAAGAGGAGGGCTGATTACCATGCAACCACATGGTAAGAGGCTTGGAACTTTCAGCCTCATGCACTGAACTCCAGGAGGAAGAGGGGCTGGAGACTGACTTAATCACCAACAGCCAAAGATTTTATCAATCATGCTTGCATAATAAAGCCTCCATAAACACCCTGAATGGGGTTTGCAGAGCTTTCAGGGTTGCTGGACACAGGAGATGCTGGGAGGGTCGCATGTTCAACAGAGGGCATGGGAGCTCTGTGCTCCTCCGAACTTAACTTGCCCTGGGTATCTTTCTTTTTTTTTGAGACAGGATCAGGCTCTTTTGTCCAAGCTAGAGTGCAGTGGCACAATCTCAGCTTACTGTAACCTAAGCCTCCCCAGTCCCCAGCTCAAGGCATCCTCTCATCTCAGCTTCCCTAGAAGTTGGAACTCTAGGTGCACAACACCACACCGGTTATTATTATTTTTTTTTTTTAATTTTTTATAGAGACAGGTTTTCACCATGTTGCCCAGGCTGGTCTCAAACTCCTGAGTTTAAGCGATCCTCCCACCTTGTCCTCCCAAAGTGCTGAGATTACAGGCATGAACCACTGCATCCAGCATGCACGTCTCTTTCATTGACTGTTTCTGAGATGTATCCTTCACAATGAACCAGTAATAGGAAATGAACTGGCCAGATGTGGCGGCTCACATCTGTAATCCCAGCACTTTCAGAGGCTGAGGTGGGAGGATCACTTGAGACCAGGAATTTGTGGCCAGCCTGGCCAACACAACAAGACCCCATCTATACAAAAAATAAAAGAAACTAGCCAGATGTGGTGTTGCAGGCATGTAGTCTCAGCTACTAGGGAGGCTGAGATGGGAGAACCACTGGGGCCCAGACAATCAAGGCTGCAATGAGCTATGACTGCACCATTGCACACCAGCCTGGGCAACAAAATAAGACCCTCTCTCTCAGAAAAAAAGAAAATAAACTGTTTTTCTGAGTTCCATGAACTGTTCTAGCAAATTATTAAACCCAAGAAAACAGTTATGGGAACCCCCGATTTGTAACAGGTTGGTCAAAAGTACAGGTGACAACTTACGACTTGCCATTGGCATCTGAAGTCAGGATGGTCTCGTGGGACTGAGGCCCTAACTTGTAGGGTCTGTGCTAACTCCAGGTAGTGTCAGAATAAAGTCATGGGACACCCAGTTAATATCCAGAGCACTGAAGAATTTGGTGTAGAAACTCCATACATACATTCAGTCACAAGTGTGTGAGTAGAGACAAACATGGGCTTTTCTGTCACCTGTCTACCGCTTAACTGCATAGGAGAGGCAATACGTGGTGCTCATGAACAAAGCAAACATTAAAGTCACACCAGACCCAACATTTGACTCAGTCTTAATATCCAGGTGAGCTTGGGCAAATCATTCATTATTCCCAAGGCTTCATCACTCCATTCATCAAATAGGGATAACTGTGGCACCTACCTGTGATTCTGTGAGAATTAACGAAATATTATACTTGGGGTTATTGTCATCATTATACCCATTCCAAACTATTTGACAAGGACAGTGATGGATGATGACATCAAAAAATCAGAAACTGCAATGAGGTCTCTCAGGCAAAATTCCATACAAGCAAATTACTGTCTCTACAAAGCATTCCTGCCACACTTAATTCACCATTCCCTGAACAAAATATGCCATCCTCGT
Source organism: Pongo pygmaeus (assembly GCF_028885625.2). NCBI lineage: Eukaryota > Metazoa > Chordata > Mammalia > Primates > Hominidae > Pongo > Pongo pygmaeus. Next base: position 205,989,800 of record NC_085930.1, read on the forward strand.
TGTTCAGGTCTGTACAGTGCTGGTTTCCCTTCCTGGGCAGTTTGCTCCATCCCATCCCAGCCCATTCCCCATCCTGCCACCTCCCCCTTTCCTCCCCACTCTCATACAACTCTTCCTCATCTTTCAGGACTTGGCTTCAATGTCACCTTAACTGGAAGCTTTTCTCACTCTCCAGAAGAGCTTCCCATTGCACTTGATGCATGCACTATCATTTGATCATTTTTGAGTTACAGTCCAAATCTTTTTGTACCTGAATAACATGTTGCCCAGTCAGTCTCTCTTCCTGGATTCAGAAGTCGTTCATGGTAGATCCAGCTGGAAGTGACAAAAAGACATCTTTTGACATAAAGGGATGACACAGACAGACATAAGTTCTTAAATGTCTTAAATGTTATGTGAAAATTAAACAGAATTCAAAGATTTGTGGGGAACACTTAGGAGGGAAAGTTACTGGGAACGTCATAAAGGGTTAATTTGTATTTTATTTTATTTTTTGAGACAGTCTCACTCCGTCACCTAGGCTGGAGTGCAGTGGTGCAATCAGGCTCACTGCAGCCTTGACCACCTGGGCTCAAGTAATCTCACTTAATTTTTATTTGGTTTAAGAAAGTCTTGGTTGAGGGTGGTGGCTTATGCCTGTAATCTCAGCACTTTGGGAGGCTGAGAGAGGTCTATTACTTGAGGCCAGGAGTTTGAGATCAGCCTGGGCAATATATTAAGACCCTGCCTCTACCATAAAACAGAGTGAATGTGTGGAAGACAATTTTTCCACAGACTGGGAGTGAGGGAATAATTTCAGGATGATTCAAGTGCATTACATATATTGTGCACTTTATTTCTATTATTACTACATAGTAATATATAATGAAATGATTCTACAACTCACTATAACGTAGACTCAGTGGGATCTCTGAGCTTGTTTTCCTGCAACTAGACTGTCCATCTGGGGTGATGGGAGACAGTAACAGAATATCAGGCATTAGAGTCTCTTAAGGCGTACACAACCTAGATCCCTCGCATGCACACTTCACAACAGAGTTTGTGTTCCTATGAGAATCTAATGCTGCTGCTGATCTGACAGGACATGGAGCTCAGGTGGTCATGCAAGCGATGGGAGGGGCTAGAAATACAGATGAAGTTTCCCTTCACTCACCTGCTGCTCACCTCCAGCTCTGTGGCCCTGTGGTTGGAGACCGCTGCTCAAGTGCATTCGAAAGGATCCATCCCATGCCATTCTTCAGAGTCATCTTTACTGCTGCAGTGGTCAACCTGTAGCAGCCCTAAGCTCACAGGACATATGCTTCAACTGGCATTTCACAATCAACAGTATATGGTAGCTTGAGTCATTGTGAAGTCACTTCCTGGAAATCACCAGCATCCCATATCCCATTAGCAAGGAGCTCAGCACTGCTCCTTGGATAACCAAACCTACTCCCAAATCCCATCTGTGTGTGTCTATCTCCTGGTACCCTTCCTAGCATCGACTCTGTACTTGTAGGAGTCCAATCGGGAGACACAAACCATTCAAAAGTTTAAACTAGAATGAGCAAGGTGGCTCACACCTGTAATCCCAGCACTTTAGGAGGCCAAGATGGGTGGACTGCTTTGAGCTCAGGAGTTTGAGAACAGTCTGGGAAACATGGCGAAACCTCGTCTCTACAAAAAACACAAACATCAGCTGGGTGTGGTGGCACTTACCTGTAATCCCAGCTACTCGGGAGGCTGAGGCAGGAGAATTGCTTGAGCCTGGCAGGTGGAGGCTGCAGTGAGCAGAGGTTGTGCCACTGTACTCCAGCCTGGGTGACAGTGCGAGACCCGGTATCAAAAAGAAAAAATGTATATATATGTAAATTTAATATAAAAAGTATTAATTTTGGCCAGGCACAATGGCTCATGCCTGTAATCCCAGCACTTTGGGAGGCCAAGGCACACAGATCACCTGAGGTCAGGAGTTCGAGACCAGCCTGACCAGCATGGAGCAACCCCATCTCTACTAAAAATAGAAAACTAGCCCAGGCCAGGCATGGTGGCTCATGCCTGAAATTCCAGCAATTTCAGAAGCTAATGCAGGAGGATTGCTTAAGGCCAGGAGCTAGAGACTGGTCTGGACAACACAGTGAGACCCTGTCTCTATCCAAAAAAAGAAAAAAATTAGCTGGGAGTGGTGGTGCACACTTGTAGTCCCAGCTACTCAGAATGCTGAAGTTTCAGCCTGGCAGGTCAAGGCTGCAGTGAGGCATGATTATGCCACTACAGTCCAGCCTGGTGACAGAGCAAGACCCTGTCTCAAAGAACAAAACAACAACAACCATTTACAGACAGAAAAGAAACAGAGCTAATAAGCTAAGGAAAGATGTTGAAATGTGACAAGTAAAGTAATATGAGATCTTTTATCTATTTAAAATAATCAAACAAAAAATGACTTACTAAATTATAATACCCTGTGCTGGCAAAGGTGCAGTGAAATGGGCACTTTCTTATACTATAAGGGGTGTTTAAATTGTGTATAAGCCTTCCAGGGTAAAGCTTGTCAATTTTTTAAAATAATAGAGACAGGGTCTCACCATACTGCCATACTGCCTCCTCCAACTCTTGGCCTCAAGCAATCCTCCTGTCTTAGCCTCCCAAAGTGCTAAGATTATAGCTGGGAGGCACCCAAAACCTTGTCAATTTACATGAAGGGTAATGAGAACGTCCATTCACCGTGACTCACAGTAATCTTACTTCTGGGGAGACAATTCAATCTAAACAAAAGGTCATCTGTACAAACACAGTAAAAATCTGGGAGTAACTGAAGACAGAGTTGGTAAGTGAAATAAGAAACAGTTATAAGAAATTAAACTATGGTATTAATAGGTACCTGGTAAAAGGTCAGTTGATGTTAGCTGCTACTTTTTTGTCGTTTTGAGACAGGGTCTCACTCTGTCACCCAGGCTGGAGTGCAGAGGCCTGATCATGACTCACTGCAGTCTCAGCCTCCCTGGGCTCAAGTGATCCTCCCACCTCAGCCTACCAAGGAGCTGGGACTACAGGAACATGCCACCACACTAGGCTAATTCATGTATTTTTCTGTAGGGATGGTGACTCCCTTTGTTTCCAAGGCCTATCGCAAACTCTTGGCCTCAAGCCATCCTCCTGCCTCAGCCTCCCAAAGTGTTGCGATTACCAGTGGGAGCCACCACACCTGGCCAGCTGCTACTTTTATCAATATTATTATTATTCCACTCGATTAAAAATTATTATTTTCAAGGCTATGCAACAGTATGTATCCTACAGCATAATTGTAAAAACATATACAGTCGTCCCTCAGTATACAGAATTAGTTCCAGCCCCCCATCTCTGCATATACCAAAATCCATGCTTACTCACGTTTCACTGTCACCCCTCTGGAATCCACGTATAGGAAAATTCCGAATATTAGTTGGGCATAGTGGCAAGCACCTATAGTCTCAGCCACGTGGGAGGTTGAGATGGGAGGATCGCTTCAGCCTGGAAGGTTGAGGCTGCAGTCAGCTGGGATAGCACTACTACACTCCAGCCTTGGACAACAGAGGGAGACTCTGTCTCAGAAGAAAAACAAAATAAAACAGGTTAGAAATTGTAATGAGGTCTGTTGGGCAAAATTCCATATAAGCAAAGTATAAATTAATAAAGCAAATGGTGATAAATTAGTACGACTGACTTTCTGGAGTTTCTGACAATAAGAGTAAGAAAAATGCAAAACACAAAGACAGAGGGTAAAAAGAGAAATTAGGAAAGCATTCTACATGTTTAACAGGAAGACACTGGCCATGTTCGTGCAGCAGCAGTATGTCATGATATGACATACCTTGGAGAGAAGTTAACAGATGAGGAAGTTGATAAAAATCATCAGAGAAGCAAAATACTGGTAGCGACACTCAAGTAAACAACGAAATTTCCATAACTTATGTCAGCAAAATGGGAATATTGTACGGTGTGTGTTGAAGTTCGTATACAACATTGTTTATCTGCCTTTTGTTTGTTTGTAAGGAATGTATATACTAAAAGTTCTTCTTGCTGTCAAAAGAATATGTGTGAATAAGTCATTTTAACTTATTCTTCTGTTTTTCTTTGATCTTCCTGCCATCATCCCACAGCCTTACTTTAGAAATTTGTTTTTTAGAACATTGAACAAGTGCTCCTTGTGGTGGCACACACCTCTAGGATGGGAGGCAGGGGTGGAAGGGTCACTTGAGGCCATGAGTTTGACACCAGCCTGGCCAACAAAGTGAGACCCCACGTCTACAAAACAATTTAAAAATTAGCCAAGTATCGTCATGTATACCTACAGTCCCAGCTACTCAGGAGGCTCAGGTAGGAGGATCCTTAGCCCAGGAGTTCAAGGCTGCAGCGAGCTGATAGCACTACTGTACTCAAGCCTGGGTGACAGGGTGAGACCCCATCTCCTAAAATAAAAATCAAAGAAAAAAAATTGTTCAAGTAGCAAGTAGTATGTGGCTTACTCTGAATATTTCTAAACTAGAAATTCTCAATCTTTTGGGATCTAACATCCCTTTACATTTTTTAACTTTATTGAAGATCTCTAAGACTATTTCTTTCTGTAGATAATTATATTAAAACTAGAAAATAAGACACAAGTTCTTAAATATTATTCATCACATATTAAAGCCATTACATGTTAATATAATACAAGATTTTAAAAATATTTAATATTCATTACATATTAAAAATAAAACCATTACATAATACTTTCTTTTTTTCTTTGAGACAAAGTCTTGTTCTTTTGCCCAGGCTGGAGTGAAGTGGTGCAGTCTCAGCTCATTGCAACCTCCGCCCCACAGGTTCAAGCGATTCTCCTACCTCAGCCTCCCAAGTAGCTGGGATTACAGGGGCCCACTACCATGTCCAGCTAATTATTGTATTTTCTTAGTAGAGAAGGAGTTTTGCCATGTTGGCAAGGCTGGTCTTGAACTCTTGACCTCAGGTGATCCACCCGCCTGGGTCTCCCTAAGTGCTGGGATTACAGGTGTGAGCCACCGCGCCCACCCCGATTAATATATGTTTTAAAACACTGATTAGTCAGGCAACAACACCGGGCAGGGGTCTCCTCATTCCCAGTGATGCAAACCCCACTGCACGGCTGAGGGGTTGCAAGGGCTGCAGAGCCAAAAGGCTCTGACTTGAGATTTCATTATTTTACTTGTATTTTTATTTGTATTGTGAGACAGGTCCTGCTCTGTCACCCAGACTGGAGTGCAGCTGTGCACTTACAGCTCACTGCAGCCTCGACCTCCTGGGCTCAAGCCATCTTCCTGCCTCAGCTCCCCAGTAGCTGGTAGTACAGTTGAGTGCCACCATGCCTGGTTAGTTTTTTAATTTTTTTGTAGAGTGAGGGGTCTTGCTATGTTGCCCAAGCTGGCCTCAAACTCCTGACCTCAAGAGATCTGCCCACTTCAGCCTCCTGAGTAGCTGAAACTACAAGTACACATCACCACGCCTAGCTACATTTATTTAATTTTGAAAAATATTTTTGTAAAGAGCAGATCTTGCTGTGTTGTCCAGGCTGGTCTTGAACACCTGCCCTTAAAAGATACTCCCACCTCTGCTTACCAAACAGCTGGGACTACAGGCATGAGCCACCGCAATGAGCCTGAAGAGATGTCTTTAATCTAGCATCCCATACTTGGTAGGATTGGGAAAGGCAGTAGTGTTTTTTAAAATTACTTCATAATTTCAGTAACAATCAAACTCAACCTTGACCCCTGCCTTCTCTCACACCCCATATCCAGTCTGTCAGGAAATCCTGTTGACTGTCTTCGGCATGTACTAAAGATCCCCACCCAGCAACTCCCTGGCCTCCTCCCCTACCTCTCCCCTCTGACCATCTCTCAACACCACATGACCCTGGTCAGGACCACCATCATCTCCCGCCTGGATGTTGCCAAAGCTTGGCCCCCATGCTTCTACCCACATCTTCCCATAGTCTTTCTCAACTCAGCAGCCAGAGAATGCTTTTAAATCAGGAGACAGACCACGTCGTCGCTCTGCTCAGAACCCTCCCGCAGTTCCCATCTGAGTCAGAGTAAAAGCCAAAGCCCCAGCAATAACCTCCCGGGGCTTAAGTGATTTGTACTGATCCCCACCCAGCAACTCCCTGGCCCCCTCCCCTAATTCTCTCCCTCTCTCCGTCTGCTCCATGGGCCTCCTTCCAGAGCCTCAGACACACCTCAGACACTTTATTCTATTGTTTCTGCCTACAGTTCTCTTCCCTCAGCACCTTGGCCAGCTCCTTCCCCTCCTTCAAGTCTTTACTCAATTTTCACTTAGGAGGCCACCCCTGACCATTCTATTTAACATTGCCATCTGTCCCCATGCCCACCGTGCTCATTTCTTCTATCTTTACTTTCTTCTTTTTTTCAAGATCTCACTGTCACCAAGGCTGGAGTGCAGTGGCACAATCACAGCTCACTGCAACCTCAAATTTCCAGGCTCAAGCGATCCTCCCACCTCAGCCTCCCCAGTAGCTGGGACTCCAGGTTCATGCCATCATGCCTGGCTAAATTTTTTAGTATTTTATTTTATTTTATTTTGAGACAGAGCTTCACTCTTCTTGCCCAGGCTGTAGTGTAATGGTCTGATACCGGCTCACTACAACCTCCACCTCCCAGATTCAAGTGATTCTCCTGCCTCAGCCTTCCAAGTAGCTGGGATTACAGGGGCGTGCCACCACACCCAGCTAATTTTTGTATTTTTAGTAGAGCCGGGGTTTCGCAATGTTGGCCAGGCTGGTCGCGAACTCCTGACCTCAGGTAATCTGCCCGCTTCGGCCTCCCAAAGTGCTGGAGTTACAGGCGTGAGCCACCACGCCTGGCCAATTTTTTCATTTTTTGTAGAGACAAGGTCTTACTATGTTGCCCAGACTGGTCTTGAACTCCTGGCCTCAAGTGATCCTCCTGCCTAAATTCCTAAAGTGCTGGGATTACCGGCATGAGCCATCATGCCTGGCTTCATGTTCATTTCTTCTTGCCGCTGCAACATAGTTTGCAGTTTCCTACATTTAGTGGCTTAAAACACCACAAAACTACCATCTTACGGTTCTAGGGGCCAGAAACCCAAACTAGGTCTATTAAGGCTAAAGTCAAGGTGTCAGCAGGGCTGCATTCCTTCTGGAGACTCTAAAGTGTTCCCTTGGCTTTTCCAGCTTCTAGAAGCCACCCCCATTCCTTGGATCATGGCCCCTGATTCCATCTTCAAAGCCAGAAGTGAAGCATCTTCAAATCTCCCTCTCTCACCTCTGCTTTCGTCACCACATCTCCTGCTCCAATTCTGAATCTCCTACTCTCTTTCTTTTATAAAGACCCTTGTGATTGCTGGGCATGATGGCTCCCACCCAGAATCCCAACATTTTGGGAGGTCAAGGCAGGAGGAACACTTGAGGCCCGAAGTTTGAAACTAGCATGAACAACATAGTGAGACCCCCACCTCTAGAAAAAAAATAAAAACAAATATTAGCCCGACATGGTGGTATGCGCCTGTAGTCCTAGCTACTTGAGAGGCTGAAGTGAGACAATCGATTTAGCCCAGGAGTTTGAGATCAGCCTGGACGACATAACTAAATCGCATCTCTACAAGGAAGAGGTGGGAGGATCACTTGAGCCCAGGAATTTGCGGCCAGCCTGGGCAACAAAAGAAGACCCCATCTGGCCAACACGGCCAACCTGGCCACCATGGTGAAACTCCGACTCTACAAAAATGAGCTGGGCATGGGTGACATGCATGTGTAGTCCTACCTACTTGGGAGGTTGAGATGGGAGGATCGCTTGATCTCAGAAGGCCAAAGCTATAGTGAGCTATGATCACATCACTGCACTCCAGCCTGGATGACACAGGGAGATTCTGTCTCAAAAAAAAAAAAGAAAAGAAATATATATTTCATCTCTGTCCCTGGTTCCTGGCACAGAGCTTCTAAAGCTCTTAGAAAGACCTCAGTGATAGATGTGACAAGAACATCTTTTGTTTTAATATTTGGTCTTGGTCCCAGGTTTCTAACACAAGAGCCTCTAAGAACTTTGGGATCTCCAGCATGGTAAGAATGCATTTAGGGATGTTGTTGAGATGATTGGGTGACTGCAAGCTCCTACATTTCTTCAAGAGGAGGGCTGATTACCATGCAACCACATGGTAAGAGGCTTGGAACTTTCAGCCTCATGCACTGAACTCCAGGAGGAAGAGGGGCTGGAGACTGACTTAATCACCAACAGCCAAAGATTTTATCAATCATGCTTGCATAATAAAGCCTCCATAAACACCCTGAATGGGGTTTGCAGAGCTTTCAGGGTTGCTGGACACAGGAGATGCTGGGAGGGTCGCATGTTCAACAGAGGGCATGGGAGCTCTGTGCTCCTCCGAACTTAACTTGCCCTGGGTATCTTTCTTTTTTTTTGAGACAGGATCAGGCTCTTTTGTCCAAGCTAGAGTGCAGTGGCACAATCTCAGCTTACTGTAACCTAAGCCTCCCCAGTCCCCAGCTCAAGGCATCCTCTCATCTCAGCTTCCCTAGAAGTTGGAACTCTAGGTGCACAACACCACACCGGTTATTTATTTTTTTTTTTTTAATTTTTTATAGAGACAGGTTTTCACCATGTTGCCCAGGCTGGTCTCAAACTCCTGAGTTTAAGCGATCCTCCCACCTTGTCCTCCCAAAGTGCTGAGATTACAGGCATGAACCACTGCATCCAGCATGCACGTCTCTTTCATTGACTGTTTCTGAGATGTATCCTTCACAATGAACCAGTAATAGGAAATGAACTGGCCAGATGTGGTGGCTCACATCTGTAATCCCAGCACTTTCAGAGGCTGAGGTGGGAGGATCACTTGAGACCAGGAATTTGTGGCCAGCCTGGCCAACACAACAAGACCCCATCTATACAAAAAATAAAAGGAACTAGCCAGATGTGGTGTTGCAGGCATGTAGTCTCAGCTACTAGGGAGGCTGAGATGGGAGAACCACTGGGGCCCAGACAATCAAGGCTGCAATGAGCTATGACTGCACCATTGCACACCAGCCTGGGCAACAAAATAAGACCCTCTCTCTCAGAAAAAAAGAAAATAAACTTTTTCTGAGTTCCATAAACTGTTCTAGCAAATTATTAAACCCAAGAAAACAGTTATGGGAACCCCCGATTTGTAACAGGTTGGTCAAAAGTACAGGTGACAACTTAGGACTTGCCATTGGCATCTGAAGTCAGGATGGTCTCGTGGGACTGAGGCCCTAACTTATAGGGTCTGTGCTAACTCCAGGTAGTGTCAGAATAAAGTCATGGGACACCCAGTTAATATCCAGAGCACTGAAGAATTTGGTGTAGAAACTCCATACATACATTCAGTCACAAGTGTGTGAGTAGAGACAAACATGGGCTTTTCTGTCACCTGTCTACCGCTTAACTGCATAGGAGAGGCAATACGTGGTGCTCATGAACAAAGCAAACATTAAAGTCACACCAGACCCAACATTTGACTCAGTCTTAATATCCAGGTGAGCTTGGGCAAATCATTCATTATTCCCAAGGCTTCATCACTCCATTCATCAAATAGGGATAACTGTGGCACCTACCTGTGATTCTGTGAGAATTAACGAAATATTATACTTGGGGTTATTGTCATCATTATACCCATTCCAAACTATTTGACAAGGACAGTGATGGATGATGACATCAAAAAATCAGAAACTGCAATGAGGTCTCTCAGGCAAAATTCCATACAAGCAAATTACTGTCTCTACAAAGCATTCCTGCCACACTTAATTCACCATTCCCTGAACAAAATATGCCATCCTCGTTGTTCAGGTCTGTACAGTGCTGGTTTCCCTTCCTGGGCAGTTTGCTCCATCCCATCCCAGCCCATTCCCCATCCTGCCACCTCCCCCTTTCCTCCCCACTCTCATACAACTCTTCCTCATCTTTCAGGACTTGGCTTCAATGTCACCTTAACTGGAAGCTTTTCTCACTCTCCAGAAGAGCTTCCCATTGCACTTGATGCATGCACTATCATTTGATCATTTTTGAGTTACAGTCCAAATCTTTTTGTACCTGAATAACATGTTGCCCAGTCAGTCTCTCTTCCTGGATTCAGAAGTCGTTCATGGTAGATCCAGCTGGAAGTGACAAAAAGACATCTTTTGACATAAAGGGATGACACAGACAGACATAAGTTCTTAAATGTCTTAAATGTTATGTGAAAATTAAACAGAATTCAAAGATTTGTGGGGAACACTTAGGAGGGAAAGTTACTGGGAACGTCATAAAGGGTTAATTTGTATTTTATTTTATTTTTTGAGACAGTCTCACTCCGTCACCTAGGCTGGAGTGCAGTGGTGCAATCAGGCTCACTGCAGCCTTGACCACCTGGGCTCAAGTAATCTCACTTAATTTTTATTTGGTTTAAGAAAGTCTTGGTTGAGGGTGGTGGCTTATGCCTGTAATCTCAGCACTTTGGGAGGCTGAGAGAGGTCTATTACTTGAGGCCAGGAGTTTGAGATCAGCCTGGGCAATATATTAAGACCCTGCCTCTACCATAAAACAGAGTGAATGTGTGGAAGACAATTTTTCCACAGACTGGGAGTGAGGGAATAATTTCAGGATGATTCAAGTGCATTACATATATTGTGCACTTTATTTCTATTATTACTACATAGTAATATATAATGAAATGATTCTACAACTCACTATAACGTAGACTCAGTGGGATCTCTGAGCTTGTTTTCCTGCAACTAGACTGTCCATCTGGGGTGATGGGAGACAGTAACAGAATATCAGGCATTAGAGTCTCTTAAGGCGTACACAACCTAGATCCCTCGCATGCACACTTCACAACAGAGTTTGTGTTCCTATGAGAATCTAATGCTGCTGCTGATCTGACAGGACATGGAGCTCAGGTGGTCATGCAAGCGATGGGAGGGGCTAGAAATACAGATGAAGTTTCCCTTCACTCACCTGCTGCTCACCTCCAGCTCTGTGGCCCTGTGGTTGGAGACCGCTGCTCAAGTGCATTCGAAAGGATCCATCCCATGCCATTCTTCAGAGTCATCTTTACTGCTGCAGTGGTCAACCCGTAGCAGCCCTAAGCTCACAGGACATATGCTTCAACTGGCATTTCACAATCAACAGTATATGGTAGCTTGAGTCATTGTGAAGTCACTTCCTGGAAATCACCAGCATCCCATATCCCATTAGCAAGGAGCTCAGCACTGCTCCTTGGATAACCAAACCTACTCCCAAATCCCATCTGTGTGTGTCTATCTCCTGGTACCCTTCCTAGCATCGACTCTGTACTTGTAGGAGTCCAATCGGGAGACACAAACCATTCAAAAGTTTAAACTAGAATGAGCAAGGTGGCTCACACCTGTAATCCCAGCACTTTAGGAGGCCAAGATGGGTGGACTGCTTTGAGCTCAGGAGTTTGAGAACAGTCTGGGAAACATGGCGAAACCTCGTCTCTACAAAAAACACAAACATCAGCTGGGTGTGGTGGCACTTACCTGTAATCCCAGCTACTCGGGAGGCTGAGGCAGGAGAATTGCTTGAGCCTGGCAGATGGAGGCTGCAGTGAGCAGAGGTTGTGCCACTGTACTCCAGCCTGGGTGACAGTGCGAGACCCGGTATCAAAAAGAAAAAATGTATATATATGTAAATTTAATATAAAAAGTATTAATTTTGGCCAGGCACAATGGCTCATGCCTGTAATCCCAGCACTTTGGGAGGCCAAGGCACACAGATCACCTGAGGTCAGGAGTTCGAGACCAGCCTGACCAGCATGGAGCAACCCCATCTCTACTAAAAATACAAAATTAGCTGGGCATGGTGGCACATGCCTGTAATCCCAACTACTCGGGAGGCCGAGGCAGGAGAATCGCTTGAACCAGGCAGGTGGAGGTTGCGCTGAGCCAAGATAGCACCATTGCACTCCAGCCTGGGCAACAAGAGTGAAACTCCATCTTGAAAAAAAGAAAAGGTATTAATTTTTACAGAGGATTAGCACAATGAGGTACACACTAGCACAAAGTAAAGACAACTCTAGAGAATACAGAACTATCAGAGGCCAGGCATTGTGGCTCATGCCTGTAATCCCAGCAATTTGGGAAGCCTAGGCAGGAGGATCACTTGAGGCCAGGAGTTGGAGACCAATCAGCACAAAATAGTGAGACTCTGTGTCTACCAAAAAAAGAAACATTAGCCAGGTGTGGTGGTGGTGCACACCCGTAGTTCCAGCTACTTGGGAGTCTGGGGTGGGAGAACCCCTTAAGCCTGGGAAGTCTGCACTACAATGAGCCAAGATTGTGCCACTGCACTCCAGCCTGGGTGACAGAGTGAGACTCTGTCTCAGAAAGAAAAAAGAAAAGAAAGTGTTAATCCCCCTGTGAGAATCTCCTCTTCTCCTGCCCTCTCTGGAACCTCACTTGTCAGTTCTTCCTCCCACTTTCCTGTATCTTTAACCTATCCCCCACTTTTAGCTCCTTCCCATCATCATTTAAATTACTCAAACTTCTTCTGTTTAAAAAACCTCTCCCTAAACTCAGTGAGAGGTCTCCTGCACACCCATTGAGCCATCCGCTCTCCCTGGTGCCTTCTCTACAGCAGCCTGAGCCATGTCTCTAATCCATGAATCTCATCATGTTACTCCCCCATTTACATCACTTCTCCTTGCCTCAGGGATTAAGTCCAAACTCCTTAACAGCCCCTGCTCTGCCCTGCCTTGCAAGGCAGCCTCACTGCTTGCCCCTCTCCATTTCATCTGCTGTGGAGTCCAACTGAGCCTCATCTGCCCCTTCAATGCAAACTCTTTCTCCTCTGGGAGTCTCTGAAGTGGGTGATATCCTCTGCTTATAATATGTTTCCCCTTAAACCTCTACTCTCTTCCTAGCTAGCTTTGACTCCTCTGTCACTTGTCCGCTTTGGCATCACCTCCTCATGGAAGACTTCTTTGACTCCCCAGATTCTCAGGAGCATGGCAGGTGAGGTGCTCCTCCCAAGAATGGATGGAGATTAGGGAGTGTGTGTTATTCATGCTTAATTCACCAGTGCTTAGCTGAGTACCTGGCATAAAATAGTTACTGTGGTGGCCAAAGTAATAACCCCCACCCCCACCAATTGCTCATGTCCTATGTTACACAGCACAATTACATAGAAAGGTGGAATTAAGAGTGCAGATAAAATTAATGTTGCTCGTCAGCTGACCTTAAAACAAGATTATCCTGGAGTATCTAGGAGAGCCCATGTAATTACACACATTCTTTAAAACTGGACGAGGGAGGCAGAAGGTTAAGAACCAGAGACGGTGGGCACAATGGCTCATGCCTGTAATACCAATACTTTGGGAGGCCAGGTCAGGAAAATCCCTTGAGTGTAGGAGTTCAAGGTCAGCCGTGGCAACATACTGAGGCCCCATCTCTACAAAAAAATAAAAACGAAATTCACTGAGTGTCACGATGCTTGCCTGTAGTCCCAGCTACTGGGAAGGCTGACATGGTAGGACTGCTTGAGCCTGGGAGTTTGAGGCTAAAATGAGCCATGATTGGACCACTGAACTCCATCCTGAGTGACAGGGCAAGGTCCTGTTTCGAAAGAAAAAAAGGACATTGGAATCAGGGTCCTCTCCATCCTGAGGTGCCTACAAGGCATCTCTCTCTGCAAACGAGTAAACATCACCCTCCAACTCCTTACAGAGTGGAGCAGCAGGAAAACTCCTTCACCTCATTTCTGTGCTGCTTGGGAGGCCTGGACAGCCCAATAACAAGCTCCTTGCTGATGAAGCAATCAGGAAATGGCTCGAGTTGAGCTAAGGAGAATTTGGATCCTTCTTTTGGTTCTCAATAGGCAGGGTAGGGGCCAGGCATGGTGGCTCATACCTGTAATCTTTGCCCTGTGGGGGGCCAAGGTGAGAGGATTGCTTGAGGCCAGGAGCTCAAGACCAGTCTGGGCAACATAGCAAGACCTGGGTGGCATACACCTGTGGTCCCTACTACTTGGTAGGATGAGGAGGGAGGATCAATCACTTGATCCCAGGAGTTTCAGGCTGCAGTGAGCCATGATCACACTACTGCACTTCAGCCTGGGTGACAGAGCCAGACCATGTCACAAAAAGTTAGAAAGAAAAAAAAAAGAGAGAGGGAGAGAGACTATACACAGGCACCACCACATTTGGCTAATTTTTAAATATTCTGTAGAGACAAGGTCTTGCTAGGTTGCCCAGGCTAGTCTAAAACTCCTGGCGTCAGGTTGGGCATGGTGGCTCATGCTTGTAATCCCAGCACTTTGGGAGGCTGAGGCAGGCAAATCACCTGAAGTCTGGAGTTCAAGACCAGCCTGGCCAACATGGTGAAACTCTGACTCTATCAAAAATACAAAAATTAGCTGGGCAGTAGTGGCGTGTACCTGTAGTCTCAGCTACTCGGGAGGCTGAGGCAGGAGAATCACTTGAACCTGGGAGGCGGAGGTTGCAGTGGACCCCATCACTGCACTCCACCCTGGGTGACAGAGCGAGACTCTGTCAAAAACAACAACAACAACAAAAACTCCTGGCATCAAGACATCTTCCTGTCAGCCTCCCAATGCCCTGGGATTATACTGTTTCCTATAATTGAAGACACTTGTTCTCATACTGCTTTAAGGTATAAAGGAAAAAAAAAAAACACAGATAATGGCAAATGTTGGTGAAGGCCGGGCATGGTGGCAGCCTGTAATTCCAGAACTTAGGGAGGCTGAGGTGGGCAGATCACTTGAGACCAGGAGTATGAGATCAGCCTGGGCAACATGGTAAAATCCCATCACTACAGAAAAAAATATAAAAATTAGCCAGGCATGGTGGCGTACACCTGCAATTTTCAGCTACTCAGGAGGCTGAGATGAGAGAATCACTTGTGCCTGGGAGGTCAAGGCTGCAGTGAACTGTGATGGCATCATTGCACTGCAGCCTGAGAGACAGAGCAAGCCCCTATCTAGAAAAAAAAAAAAAAAATGTCAGTGAAGATGTGGAGGAATTGGAACCCACATATATTACTGGTGGGAACATAAAATCGTGTAACCATTTTGTTTGGGTATTTCTTTTCTTGTCATTTTAATTGGATTTTTTAAAAATCAAGACCGGGTTTCACTATCTTGCCCAGGCTGGTCTTGAATTCATGGGCTCAAGCCATCCTCCTAGCTGAGCCTCCTGAGTAGCTGGGATTACAGGTGTGAGCCATTGCACCCAACTGGTGTAGCCACTTTAGAAAACAGTCTGGCAGTTTCTCAAAAGGCTAAATGTACAGTCATCCTATAATGCAACAATTTCACTCTTAGGCATATATCCCAGAAAAATAAAAATATACGTCCACACAAAAACTTGTACAACAATCTTCATAGCAGCATTATTCATAATGACCAATACATAGAATACATGGAAACAAGCCAAATATCCACCAACTGATGAACAGATAAACAAAATGCAGTGTGTCTCTACCATGGAATACTGCCATAGAAGGAATGAAATATTGATACACACTATGACATAAAGGAACTTTGAAAACACTGTGCTAAGAGGGAAAAAAAGCCACAAAAGATCACACATTGTACAATTCTATTTGTCCAGATTAGGCAAATCTATAGCGACAAAAAAATTAATCAATGGTTGCCTAAGGCTGGGGGCGAAGGTAGGTGGGGAGAGTAGGAGGTAGTGGCTAAGGGGTATGGATTTCTCTACAGGGTAATGAAAGCTTCTAAAAGTGACTGTGGTGATCGATGCACAGCTCTGTGAATATTCTAAAACCTATTGAATTGCAGATTTCAATAAATAAAGTGAATGGTATGTGAATCATATTTTAATAAAGCTATTATTTAAAATAATGATAATAGGGGGCTTGGCACAGGTGGTCATGCCTGCCTGTAATCCCAGCACTTTGGGAGGCTGAGGCAGGAGGATCACTTGAGGTCAGGAGTTTTGAGCCCAGTCTGAGCAACCTGGCAAGATCCCGTCTCTATGATAAAAAATGAAAACATTAGCTGGACATGGTGGCACATGTCTGTAGTCCCAGCTACTTGGGAGACTGAAGTGAGAAAACTGCTTGAGCCCAGGAGTTTGAGGCTACAGTGAACCATGATCATGTCACTGTACTGTAGCCTGAGCAACAGAGCAAGACCCTGTCTCTGAAAAGGAAAGAAAACAAATGCAGGTTTTTATCACTTTGTGAATGTAGCCAAGTTGGAGGAGAAATAGACAATAGTAAAAGAGCACTGAATAACGAGGGTGAGTGGCTGGTTAGGCTCAGTTGCTAGCTAAATGGCTTCTAAAAAATTCATTAATAAAGTTACGGCTCTGGGGACAGTCATGTAGTCAAAGAATAAATGCTAAATTCATTACAAATGCCCATGGTCCTTCTTTACATGCCTTCTAGTGAAAAATTCCTAAGTGCCTAAATAGCAAGTCTGCAATGATAGCAGCTGTTTATTAAAGACTACAAAAAAGAAATGGAGGCCAGGCGTGGTTGCTCACATCTGTACACCTTGCATTTTGGGAGGCTGAGGCAGGCAGATTGCCTGAGGTCAGGAGCTCCAGACGAGCCTGGCCAACATGGTGAAACCCCATCTCTACTAAAAATACAAAAATTAGCTGGGTGTGGTGGCGGGCGCCTGTAATCCCAGCTACTCGGGAGGCTGAGGCAGGAGAATTGCTTGAACCCAGAAGGTGAAGGTTGCAGTGAGCCAAAATCGTACCATTGCACTCCAGCCTGGGTGACAAGAGAAAGACTCTATCTTAAAAAAAAAAAAAAAAAAAAAAGAAATGGCATCTTCTTCAAGAATTACATTGTGTTTCATGATAAGCTCTAATTTTGCATTTGTTCAAGTATTGATGAGATGTAGCCAATATGACAGCCAACTTGGATAAAATGCAAACAACACAATTTCATTTTCTCATTAACGAAACTGATTAGGTAGTCTAATATCAACTCTGATCTTATTAAAAACTGATCAGATTTTAAAAATTACGGAATTATGGAGCCAATAAGATGTTACAACCTGTTCCAAGGGGAACTCCAAAATCCACACATATCTGAGACCATCAAGTATGATGAAATATATTTGATTACTATATTGAAAAATAAACTGATTACAAAGCCGACAATTGGACAGGGGTCTCCTCATCCACAGCCACACAAACCTGATCATACAGCTATGTGGTTACAAGGCCTACATAGCCTAGAAGGGACTGGTCTGACTTGAGATTTCATGTGTATTTGTATTTTGAGACAGGGTCCCACTCTGTCACCCAGGATGGAGTGCAGTTGTATAATCATAGCTCACTGCAACCTTGACCAACTGGGCTCAAGAGATGCTCCTGCCTCAGCTGCCCCCATACCTGGGAATACAGGAAAGTACCACCATGTCAGGCATTTTTTTTCATTTTTGTAGAGAGAGAAGTCTTGCTATGTTGCCCAAGCTGGCCTCAAACTCCTAGAATCAAGAGATCTGCCCATCTCAGCCACATGAGTAACTGGGGCCATAGGTACATACCATCATGTCTGGCTATATTTATTTTTTTAAATTTATTTTTTTGTTGTTTTTTTAGAGAGGAGGTCTTGCTATGTTGCCCAGGCTGCTCTCAAACTCATGGCCTTCAAACATACTCCCATCTCTGCCTCTCAAACTGTTGGAACTATAGGTGTGAGCCACTGCACCTGGCCTGACTTGAGATTTCTTTTATCTAGCATCCTTTACTTGGTAGGATTGGGAAAGGCAGTAGTGTTTTTTAAAATTACTTAATAATTCAATTAGAATCAAACTCAACCTTGGCCACTGCCTTCTCTCACAGCTCACATCCAGTCTGTCAGGAAATCCTACTGACTGACTTCAACATGTATCCATGCTCTGACCATCTCTCACCACCACCGTGAACCCGGTCAGGATCACTATCATCTCCCACCGGGATGCTGCCACAGCTTGGCCCCCACGCTTCTACCCAAATCTTCCCATAGTCTTTCTCAACTTGGCAGCCAGGTCGTGCTTTTAAATCAGGAGACAGACCATGTCGCCTCTCTGCTCAGAAGCCCTCGGTGGTTCCCATTTTAGTCAGAGTAAAAGCCAAAGCCCCAGCAATAGCATCCCAGGGCTTACACGATCTGAACCAATCCCAGCCCAGTAACTCCCTGGCCTCCTTGCTGACTTTGCTCCCTCTATCTCTTTGCTCCACTGGCCTCCTTCCAGAGCCTCAGACACACCAGAGAGTTTCCTCCTTTATCCAACAGGATAAAGATCCTGTTGACTCAGCCTACAATGCTCTTCCCTCAGCACCTTGGCCAGCTCCATCACCTGCTTCAAACTTTTGCTCAATATTCACTTATGAGGCCGACCCTGACCACTCTACTTAACATTGTCATCTGTCCCCATTCCCACCATGCTCATTGCTTTCTTTCTTTTTGAAACAAGGTCTTGCTTTATTGCCCAGGCTGGAGTACACTGGTGCAATCACAGCTCACAGCAACTTCAACCTCCCAGGCTTAAACAATCCTCCCGCCTCAGCCTCCCTAGGAACTGAGACTACAGCTGCATGCCACAACACCTGGCTTTTTTTTTTTTTTTTTTTGAGATGGAGTTTTGGTCGCCCAGGCTGAAGTGTAAGGGTGCGATGTCAGCTCACTGCAATGTCTGCCTTTTGGGTTCAAGTGATTCTCTGCCTCAGCTTCCTGAGTAGCTGGGATTACAGGCACCCACCACCACACCTGGCTAATGTTTGTATTTTTAGTAGAGATGGGGTTTCACCATCTTGGCTAGGCTGGTCTTGAACTTCTGACCTTGTGATCCACCTTCCTCGGCCTCCCAAAGTGCTGGGATTACAAATGTGAGCCACTGAGCCTGGCCTTTTAAAAAAATTTTTTTTAGACATGAGGTCTCATTATGTTGCCCAGGCTGGTCTTAAGCTCCTGGGCTTAAGCGATCCTCCTACCTCAGCCTCCTAAAATTCTGGGATTACAGGCGTCAGCAACTGTAACATGAGGTCCCAGCTTCACGTTCATTTTTGGTTGTTGCTACAACAAAGTACCCTACATTTAGTGGCTTCAAACACCACAAATCTACCATCTTACAGTTCTGGGGGCCAGAAGTCCAACTAGGTCTATTAAGGCTAAAGTCAAGGTGTCAGAGGGGCTGCATTCCTTCTGGGGGAGGCTCTAGACAGAATGTGCTCCTTTGCCTTTTCCAGCTTCTAGAAGCCACCCCCATTCCTTGACTTACCTCGTGACTCCATATTCAAGGCCAGAAGTACAGCATCTTCAAATCTCCCTCTCTGACCTCTTCTTCCATTACCACATCACTTTCTCTAATTCTGACTCTCCTACCTCCTTCTCTTATAAAGATCCTTGTGATTGGTAGGTATGGGGGCTCCCATCTGTAATCCCAACATTTTGGGAGGCCAAAGAGGAAGGATTGCTTGAGGCCAAGAGTTAGAGATCAGCCTGGGGAAAATAGGAAGACCCTGTCTTTACAAAATTAAAATTAAAATCAGCTGGACATGGTGATGCACGCCTGTAGTTCCAGTTACTGGAGAGGCTAATGTGGGAGGATTGCTTTAGCCTAGGAGGTCAAGGCTGCAGTGAGCTATGATCACATCACTGCACTCCAGCCTCAGTGGCAGAGTGAGACTCTGTCTCAAATATAAGAAAAGAAATATACATTTGGTCTCTGCCCCTGGTTCCTGGCACAGAGCTTCCAAAGCTCTTAAAAAGCCCTTTGTGACAGAGGTAATAGCAGCATTTTCTGTTTTGATATTTAGTCTTAGTCCCAGGTTCCTGACACAAGGGCCTCTAAGGTCTTTCAGATCTGCAGCATGGTAAGAATGCATGTGGGATGCTGTTGAGCTAACACGGTGGCTGCAAGCTCCTAGACTGCTTCAGGAGGAGGGCTAGCTGCCAGAGAAAGCAACCGCATTTTTTTTTAAATGGAGTTTGGCTCTTGTAGCCCAAGCTGGAGTGCAATGGCACAATCTCAGCTCACTGCAACCTCCACCTCCCGGGTTCAAGCAATTCTCCTGCCTCGGCCTCCCGAGTAGCTGGAATTATAGGGATGTGCCACAACTTCTAGCTAATTGTTGTTATTTTTAGTAGAAACGGGGTTTCACCATGTTGGTCAGGCTGGTCTCAAACTCCTGACCTCAAGTGGTCCATGTGCCTCAGCCTTCCAAACTGCTAGCATTACAGGAGTGAGCCACCGCACCTGACCCCAACCACATTTTTTGAGGCTTGGAACTTTCAGCCTCACCTGCTGAACTCCAGGAGGCAAAAGGAACTGGAAATTGACTTAACTACCAATGGCCAACGATTTTATCAAACATGCCTCCATAAAAACCCAAACAGCAGGGTTTGGAGAGCTTCTGTGTTGCTAAACACAAGGAGGTCCTGGGAGGGTAGTGTGCCCAACAGAGAGCATGGAAGCTCTGTGCCCCTCCCCACTTACCTTGTCCTGTGCATCTCTTTCATTGGCTGTTCCTGAGATGGAGCCATTACATTGGGCCAGTAATAGAAAATAAGGTGGCCAGATGCGCTGGCTCATGCCTGTAATCCCAGCACTTTGGGAGGCAGAGGTGGGTGGAATCACCTGAGCCTAGGCATTTGAGACCAGCCTGGGCAACATAAGAAGACCCCATCTATACAAAAAATAAAAGAAATTAGCCAGATGTGGTGGTGGGAACCCTATAATTCCAGCTATGTGAGAGGCTGAAGCAGGAGAATCACTTGAGCCCTGGAGGTTGAGGCTTCAATGAGCTATGATTGCACCACTGCACACCAGCCTGGACAACAGAGCGAGGCCCTGTCTCTTAAAAAGAAAAGAAAAAAACCTGTTTTTCTAAGTTCTGTGAGTTGTCCTAGTAAATAATTAAACTCAAGAAGAAGGTCATGGGAAACCCTGATTTCTAACTGGTTGGTCAAAATACAGGTGACAACCTAGGACTTGCAACTGGCATCTGAAGTGAGGGTGGTCTTGTGGGACTGAGCCCCTAACCTGTGGGTTCTGCGCTAACTCTAGGTAGTGTCAGAATGCAATTGCGGGATATGCGGTTGGTATCCAGAGAGTTGGAGAATCGGTGTAGAAACTCTGCACATACATTTGGTCAGAAGTCTGTGAGTAGAGAGAAACGTGTTGTGGGAAGTCAGGGACCCCGAATGGAGGGACCTGCTGAAGCCACGGATGAAGAACATAAATTGTGAAGATTTCATGGACATTTATTAGTTCCCCAAATTAATAATTCTATAATTTCTTACGCCTGTCTTTACTGCAATCTCTGAAGATAAATTGTGAAGATTTCATGGACACTTATCACTTCCCCAATCAATACCCTTGTGATTTCCTATGCCTGTCTTTACTTTAATCTCTTAATCCGGTCATCTTCGTAAGCTGAGGATGAATGTCCCCGCAGGACCCTGTGATAATTGCATAAACTGCACAAGTTGTTTAAACAATATGAAACCTGGGCACCTTGAAAAAAGAACAGGATAACAGCAATTTCAGGGAACAAGGGAGATAACCTTAAACTCTGGCTGCCTGTGGGCCGGGTGGAACAGAGCCATATTTCTCTTCTTTCAAAAGCAAATAGGAGAAATATTGCTGAATTCTTTTTCTCAGGAAAGAACATCCCTGAGAAAGAGAATGCATCCCTAAGGGGAGGCCTCCGAAATGGCCGCTTTGGGGACGGCTGTCTTTTACAGTCATAGATAAGGGATGAAATAAGCCCCGGGCTCGTGTGGCGCTCCCAGACTTATCAAGACGAGGAAATTCCCACCTAATAAATTTTGGTCAGATGGGTTGTCTGCTCTCAAACCCTTTCTCCTGATAAGATGTTATCAATGACAATGCGTGCCCGAAACTTGATTAGCAATTTTAATTTTGCCCCAGTCCTGTGGTCCTGTGATCTTGCCCTGCCTCCATTTGCCTTGTGATATTTTATTACCTTGTGAAGCATGTGATCTCTGTGACCCAAACCCTATTCGTACACTCCCTCCCCTTTTGAAAATCACTAATAAAAACTTGTTGGTTTTGCGGCTTGGGGGGCATGACGGAACCTGCCGACATGTGATGTCTCCCCTGGACACCCAGCTTTAAAATTTCTCTCTTTTGCACTCTTTCCCTTTATTTCTCAGACCGGCTGACACTCAGGGAAAATAGAAAAGAACCTACATGAAATATCAGGGGTGAATTTCCCCCGATATCACACAGGCTCTTCTCTCACCTGTCTACCTGCTTAACTGCATAGGAGAGGCAATGGATGGTGCTCATGAACAAGGCAAGCATTAAAGTCAGACCAGACTAACATTTGACTCAGTCTTAATATTCAGGTGAGCTTGGGCAAATCGCTCATTAACCCCAAGTCTTCATCATTTTGTGCACATAATGGGGATAACTGTGGCACCCACCTGTTTTTGTGAGAATCAATGAAATATTATGCTTGATGTTATTGTGATCATGATACTATCTGACAAGGGCAGTGATGCATGATAACATCAAAAAATTAGAAACTGTAATGAGGTCTCTCGGGCAAAATTCCATACAAGCAAATGACCGTCTCTCCAAAGCATTCCTGCCACACTTAATTCACCATTCCCTGAACAAAATGTGCCATCTTCATTGTTCAGGTCTGTATAGTGCTGGTTTCCCTGCCTGGGCAGCTCACTCCATCCCATCCCAGCCCAATCCCCATCCCTCCACCTCCCCCTTCCCTCCCCTCCCTACTCTCATACAACTCTTCCTCATCTTACAGGACTTGGCTTCAATGTCACCTTAACTGGAAGCTTCTCTCCCTCTCCAGAAGAGCTTCCCATTGCACTTGATGCATGCACTATTATTTGATCATTTTTGAGTTACAGTCCAAGTCTTTTTGTACCTGAATAACATGTTGCCCAGTCAGTCTCTCTTCCTGGATTCAGAAGTCTTTCATGGTAGGTCCAGCTAGAAGTGACAAAAAGACATTCTAAAAAAAAAAAAAAAAAAAGAGGGATGACACAGACAGACATCAGCACTTAAAAGTTTTAAATGGTATGTGGAAAACAAAATTTAAGGGCTTCTAGGAGAAACGTAGGAGGGAAGGTGTTACTGGGAAATATGATAGAAGATTAATTTTTATTTTATTTTATTTTTAGAGAAAGGGTCTTGCTCTATCACCTAGGCTGGACTGCAGTGGTGAAATCACAGTTAACTGCAGCCTCAACCTCCAGGGCTTGAGCAATATTCCCATCTAATTTTTATTTTGTTTAAGAAATGCAGTCTTGCTCTTAGCAAAGCTAAAGTGCAATGGTGTGATCATAGCTTACTGCAGCCTCAACCTTCTAGACTCAAGTGATCCTCCAGTCTTAGCCTCCCCAGTAGCTGGGACTACAGGTGTGCACTGCAACGTGTAGCTCATTTTTTTTTTTTTTAATTTTTAGTAGAGACAAAGTGTCGCTATGTTGACCAGGTTGGTGGTGATCTCCCACACTCAGGCAGTTCTCTCACCTCAGCCTTCCAAAGTGCTTGGATTACAGGTATGAGCTGCCACACCCGGCTGAGGGGGTTAATTTTTAATTATATAAAGAGCTCAAAGCAAATATTAGAAGGAGCCTAAATGCCTCCAGCAGTTGACTGGTACTGGTAAATTGTGATACACCCATATAATAAAATATTATGCAACCATGAAAAGGATTAAGATAGATCAATAGCTATTGGCACAACTGTCCACGAAATATGAAAATGTGAAGTGATGTTCAATCACCATGTACGTATCTTGAAGGATATGGCCCATTTTCTCAATAGCAATTATTTCCTGAGATAAGATTATGGGTCCAAAGAGTGAAGGAAATTTTTCACTTATTTAAAAGTATTTACTATTTTTCTAATTTAATAAAAGATTAAACAGATCATTGAATTAGTAAAAGACAAAGTAACTCTATAAATAAATGGAAAAGACACAGATACCCCAGGCATGGTGGCTCATGCTTATAATACCAGTACTTTGGGAGGGGGTGGTGGGGGGATTGCTTGAGGCCAGGAGTTCCAGACCAGCCTAAGAAACAAAGCAAGACCTCGTCTCTAGTAAAAATAAAAAAATAAAAATAATTGGCCAGGCATAGTGGCATGTACCTATAGTCCCAACTACTGAGGTGGAAGGATCACCTGAGCCTAGGAGGTCAAGGCTGCAGTGAGTTGAGACTGTGCCACTACACTCAGGCCTAGGAGACAGAGCGAGACTTCATCTCAAAAAAAAAAGGACAATAAAGAAATAAAGCTAATAAGCTAACATAAGGAAAGATAAAATATGTGACAAATAGGCTGGGCGCATGGCTCACAGCTGTAATCAAGCACTTTGGGAGGCCGAGGCAGGTAGATCACGAGGTCAGGAGTTCGAGACCAGCCTGATCAACATGGTGAAACCCCGTTTCTACTAAAAATACAAAAATTAGCTGGGCATGGTGGCATGTGCCTGTAATCCCAGCTACTCAGGAGGCTGAGGCAGGAGAATCACTTGAACCTGGGAGGCAGAGGTTGCAGTGAGCCGAGATCACACCACTGCACTCCAGCCTGGTTGACAGAGCGAGACTGCGTCTCAAAAAAAAAAAAAAAATGGGTGACAAAGTAAAAGTAATAATATGAGGTCTTTCATTTATCACACAGAAAATAACTTGTTAAATTATAATACCTGTGTGGGCGAAGGTGCAGTGAAATGGCCATTTTCTTGCAGTATTAGTGGTGTTTAAAATGTATATAAGCCTTCCAGGATAAAGCTTGGAAATTTTTTTTAAATCATACAGACAGTGACTCATTATACTGCCTCCTCCAACTCCTGGCCTCAAGCAATCCTCCCACCTCAGCCTCCCAAAGTGCTGGAATTACAGGCTGACAGCCACCATGCCTGAAAGCTTTGCAATTTACATCAAGGGTAATAAGAATGCTCATGCCCTGTGACTCACACTAATCTCACTTCTGGAAATTTCATCTTTGGATATAATTCAACTTAAACAAAAGGTCGTATGCACAAACACAGTGAAAATCTGGGAGTAATTTTTTTCTTTTTTTAAAAAATATGGAATGCTTCACAAATTTGCATGTCATTCTTTCACAGAGGCCATGCCAATCTCTCTATTGTTCCAACTTAAGTATGTGTGCTACTGAGGCAAGCATGAGTAATTTAAGATAGAGTGGTTAAGTGAAATAAGGAAGAATTATGGAGAATTTAAAAATCTATGCTATTTATAGGCACCTAGTAACAGCTCAGTAAATATTAGCTGCTATTATTATTTTTATGGTAATTTCACTCAATTAAAAATTGTCATTAAAAATTACCATTGTCATGGAACATAATGTCTCCTACAGTATAATTGTAAAAACAGATACAATTAGTCCCTTGGTATATGGGGGGATTAGTTCCAGCTCTCCCATTTCTGTGTATACCAAAATCCACGCATACTCAAGTTTTCGAAGTCAGTCCTGTGGAATCCACATATAACACAAATGGGAAAATTAGTGAGGTGTGGTGACAAGCACCTGTAGTCCCAGCTACTTGTGAGGCTGAGGCAGGAGGATTGCTTGAGCCCAGGAGGTTGAGGCTGCAGTGAGCCGTAATTGCACCACCGCACTCCAGTCTGGGCAACAGAGTGAGACAGAAGGTTGACTTTTTAATAGAATTTTTCTGTTCACTTGAAGATATGGTCAGGATTGTGGCATATGAAAATTCTTCATAAAATAACTATCTAATTCAATTAATGCTGGAATTGGGAACAGCAGAAGTGTCATCTCAGAGCTACTCACAATGAAAGGTGATGTCTGGGGCTCAGGTGTGTTGAGGTCCCCATGCCTGGACTATGGGTGCTGAGTGGGATTTACTTGTCCATCATTTTCTATATTCCAGCACTGGGAAACTAGGGTTTATCCATCTTGATAAGATGTCATTTAAATTCCACTTCACAAGAACCACAAATGGAAGAAAGGTCATGAAACCACAGGACAGTACTTGTTCTCAAGGGAATCTTCAGCTTAGGTGGTTCTGTAAAAGAGAAATTACATTGTTGAAAAATCGTTGCAGGTCAGGTGAGGTGGCTCATACCTATAATCCCAGCCCACTGGGAGACTAAGGCAGGAGGATCCCGTGAGGCCAGGAGTTCAAGACCAGCCTGAGCAACACGGTGAAACCTCATCTCTACAAAAAATTAGAAAATGAACTGGGTGCGGTAAAACATTCGTATAGTCCCAGCTACTCTGGAGGCTGAAATAGGAGGATCGCTTGAGCCCAGGAAGTGGAAGCTGCAGTGAGCTCTGATCTCACCACTGCACTCCAGCCTGGGTGACAGAGTGAGACCCTGTCTCAAGACAGACACACAAACACACACACACACACACACACCCCCCTAATCTCAGTCTGCCCAGCCTTGACTAATCAAAAGGGCCTTCTGGGTTACAGAAGACGTATGCTCTTTTGTAGGACAGGGAGAAACCAGCAAGCTTGTTCACAGACTTTTCCTCATCCTCTGCTTAGTTTTCCAAGAACCCTCACAGTGGAAATGGAGTCTCTGGGAAAACGACCTAAATCTTTGGGTTACCAGGGGAGAAATATGCCTCCTTTGTCAATTAATAAATGGAACACCTGCCTTAAAATCCAGGGAGTTCTGCTAGAATGAATCACTCCCTAAGACCCTGCCCTATGCATGGAACATGAAAAACTGAAGTTTAACTGGGCACGGTGGATCACACCTGTAATCCCAACACTTTGGGAGGCTGAGGCAGGCGGATCACCTGAGGTCAAAAGTTCTAGACCAGCCTGGCCGACATGGTGAAACCCCATCTCTACTAAAAATACAAAAATTAGTTGAGCATAGTGGTGGACGCCTGTAATCCCAGCTACTCGGGAGGCTGAGGCAGGAAAATCGCTTGACCCTGGAAGGCGGAGGTTGCAGTTACTTCTAGAAGAATTTCCATTAGCCCTTTGAAATCCTTCAACATTCATGAAGGCCAAAGAGTTTTCACCTGATTTAATCTGATGGGTATGTGACCAAAGTCTTTCAAGGGAATACAGACTCCCAAACCGTTCAGCTGGGAAGTGAGGAGAGAATTTATTACTCAAAATCAAAGGGAAATGAAAAGAGGCCAACATAGAATTGTCATTATTCTTTCTTGGCGGGGAATGGATTCCAGAGTCATTCTGTGACCTTTACATGACCTCCTTATTAGCATCTAAAAGCTTCCAGTGTAGGACGCAGCCAGCTAGGTTCTCTTCTAATGTAATAAAATTTGCTTCAGCAAACCTTATGCAGAGCCATCTCCAGGCTCCAGAAATAATAGGCTATAAATTACTGGATCTCCCATTTGATACAATGAAGTATAAGCACGGTCCTGAATGACTCCTCTACATACTACTCTGGGTGGCTTGAAGTGAATTTGATACAAGAACTGGAGCGAGCGCAAAGCAGAGCTAGATCTAGGATTAATGTGCTTGGGCCC
Organism: Pongo pygmaeus; assembly: GCF_028885625.2. Taxonomy (NCBI): domain Eukaryota; kingdom Metazoa; phylum Chordata; class Mammalia; order Primates; family Hominidae; genus Pongo; species Pongo pygmaeus. Next base: position 206,017,264 of record NC_085930.1, read on the forward strand.
AGCTCTTCACTACTCACCTATGAGTCCAGTTCCAGAACCCAAGCAGAGGGTGGGGAAACAAGGCTCCTGACTTTTTTCCTTAATGTCTGCATCTCTTTCACATTTCTTATCTCCTTGCAAAGAAACTAAACAGGCTCAACTGAAATAACTAAATGATTAAACCCTATACAGAGAATCTCCAAAGACTGACAAAACATCATTCAAGACTGTTACACACACAACCTTGAGGATGACTTGATGTACCAATACCATATTTGGGATCATTCCAAATTCCCATCAAGGATCTGCCTATATCAACACAGGAGCCAAGGACCAACCATTCAAATGGGCCCTGCTGCCAAGCCTTTTTTTTTTTTTTTTTTTTTTTTTTACAATGCCATCACTTCATGTTGTTCCATTTAACAAAACTGCAGCCCTTCATCTATCCTTAACTCCCTTGGCCAATGGTACAGAGCCAGAGTATGCTACTCCCTAGCAGGAAATCAACAGGATGACCTACTAAATACCATTCAGAAGATGCTAAGACCCATGAATTGCAACAAGAAAGAAAAGACGGAGAATTAGTCAGATAGGTACATGCTGTGCCAAAAATGCACTACAGCCCCCACCCAATTCTGCCTAATCCTAGCTGGGCTGACACCAACCTGATGAGACAGGCCTATAAGATCTCAAACTAAAACAGAAACTCCTGAACTGGGTTCTTTCGAACCCAGGAAGCAGCAGTAAATCATTAAAGAACAGATAAGTTCTTAAGGTGAGGGAGAGTTTCAGATAAATGGAATGCTGGTAGAACACAGGGCCCAAAGGAGCAAAAGTTAACCTAAGCCCAGGTAGAACCTTGTTTACTAGAGTATTAGGCATGGGTTGGGGCAACGATTCTAACCAGAGAAACTGGCTTCAGTGAGGGCAAGTTGGCAATCCAAGGTATAGCATGCATAGGGCTGGCAAAATTCAGGGTGACTGAAGCAAAAGCTTCAGAACCAGAAAGACCACATCTGGGGGTAGAGCATAAAACTCTCAAGAGATGAATCTTTGTAAGAGTGAGGCAGAACTATATAGCAGTTTTAGGAGACCTGTTGGTGCCCAGCAAGAGCTCCAAACAGGCTATATGCAGGGATGCAGGCTGTAGTCTCAGGAGAGGAGGTTCACAAAAGTCATTCAGTCCAAGACCTCAAACTGTGTTCTCTACTAAAAGGAATCAAGGTTCCCTAGAGAAATGGCTGACTCCATGTATGGTGCAGTATATTGATCCTGGAACATCTTTTTTGCCAGAAAGCAAGGAAGCCATCAAAGTCCAACAGGATCACATCAAAAAGACATGAAAGTCAACTTGAAGAGATAATTATTAACCTAGATGAGACAATGTAAGCATCCAAAACAATAAAGACTGCAATGGCCTGAAATACATCAAATGCAAACAATAATCTATGAGTTTATAATGGTATTCAGAAAAAAAACTACTGGTCATTAGAGGGAAGGTTACTAGGTCACTAACTCACTACTCTGAAAAGTGACTTAAGATGAGAGGTAGGGTGGAGAATTAGCCATTTATTCAGTTTTTCCTGTACAAACATAAATTTTTAGGGAGATTGAAGCAGATGAAACAAATCTGGAAAAATGGAGGTAACTGCTTAATCTGCGGGTTGGGTGCATGGAGGTTCAACATATTTCTTTTGTGTGTATTTGAACCCCCTACAAAAAAAGCACATGATAGAATGTGAGCCAAGCAGCTTAGGGTTTAGGCAAGGCTTCTGCCTACAAGAGACACTAGGATATGAGGGGTAGTTTTAGCCCTGATGGGCTGAGCCAACTGGAGGTATATACAGAGGTGCTAAATTGCAGCCGTATCATGTTGCCCAGCACTTGATCAAATCCTAGATCCTAGGTCTCCTTGGTAGCATGCTTCCTAGGTAGTGGATCTGAGGCTATCTATAGAACTTCCTTTGCAGTCATAATTCGCTCAGAAACTACAAAAGTGCTTGCTCTTGAAAATGGAGTCTGTCTTTGTCCATTTCATGCTTCTATAAAAGAATACCACAGACTGCATAATTTATAAAAAGGAAAAAAGGAAGGAAGGAGGGAAGGAGGGAAGGAAAGGAAGGAAGAGAAGGAAGGAAAGGAAGGAAGGGAAAGAGGGAAAGAGGGAAGGAGGAAGGGAGGGAAGGAGGGAGGGAGAGAGAGAGGGAGGGAGGGGAAGGGAAAAAAAGGGAGGAGAAGGGAAAGGAGGAAGAAAAGGAAAGGAAAGGAAAGGAATAAATTTTATTTCTTAACAGTTCTGGATGTTAGGAAGTCCAAGGTTGAGGGGCCTGCATCTGGTAAGGGTCTTCTTGCTGCACCATCCCACTACAGAAGGCAGAAGGAAAAGAGAGTGCAAGAAAGCAAGAGGGTAAAAGGGGCTGAATTCTGTTTTATAATGCACCCACTCTGTGATTACTAATCTATTACCACATTAACAACATTAACTCATTCATAAAGGCTATTTTATTAGGCCCCACACCCCAACTGCTGCATTGAGGATTGAGTTTCCAGCACACAAACTTTGGGGGACACATTTAAACCATAGCAGAGCACTTAATTCAACCAAGAGGAGCTGGGAAAATCAAAGGCATGAGAAAGACAGAGAAAGCTAGCAGACAGAAATGCACAGGTTAAGGGAAAAAGGCACAATGAATCCTGTAGTGCAGGCTACTTTATCAAAAGCACCTAAAAAAGATCTCATTAACTCCCCCAGCTCACCTCCAACCACATCTAAAGAGCCACACACAGCACCACCAAAGACAGCACAATGAGAACAGCATTTTCCTCAACAGACAAGCTGGGAGTATCTAGACACCTGACCTCTATAGCTCCGGAACAGCCCTAAAACAGCTCCTCCCTAACCACCACTCAAGTCACCAGCTTGGAAAGTATTCAGAAAACCCAAATCCTGACACAACACTATGAAACAACTTAAAACAGCAAAGAACAACCCATTTAAACAGCAATGCCAGCTGCTGGGAAAAAAAGGAACAATAAGTAGAGGAGAAACAGACCTCTTGTGGTCCACCAAGACCCAGTCTCTCAGCTCCAGCACTTTCAAATGCAGAATCCATACCCCTCTGGGGCCTGTGGAGCTCCACAAGGCATGTCGTCCTCAAAGATAAATGAGCAGGCAAGCTGGCTAGAAAACCACTAAGGGTATTATTCTTTAAAGAATCTTTATAGGGCCAAAGAGGAATGGGTCTTAACTGGCTATGTGAACTCCCCACAGATTCTGAGGATGATGTCAGTATCCCTTTCCAGATGTGTTTAACACTTTGCAGTCACTTGTATTCCTGCCACCGAGTGCCAGTGCTTTGCTAATTTGAACTGATTCCAGCTCACGCTGACCCCAGCTCCCTGGATGTTACCATTAGCCAAGACTGTCACCCATACTGTACCCTTTCAAAGAGTCCTAAAAACAGCTCTTCACCTACTCTTCCAAGACAAGTAAAAATGTCTGCCAAAGAAATGGGGAAAAAAGATTCAGAGAGTGAAAACAATTAACATACTAACAAGAGAGCAAAAAGCAAAGGGGGAGGAGAAACTAGGAAAATCATATATGGGCTCACATCTATTTCCAAAGCTGGGCTAATGTCCTTTTGCTTGTGTCTGAATAAGGCACCAATTTTAAGCTGCTAATGAAAAAAAAGAAAAAGAGAAAGAAGCAGGCCCAGGCCGGGCGTGGTGGCTCATGCCTGTAATCCCAGCACTTTGGGAGGCCGAGGCGGGTGGATCACCCAAGGTCAGGAGTTCTAGACCAGCCTGGTCAACATGGTGAAACACCATCTCTACTAAAAATACAAAAACTTAGCCAGGCATGGTGGCGCATGCCTGTAAATCCAGCTACTCAGGAGGCTGAGGCAGGAGAATTGCTTGAACCGGGAAGGCAGAGAATGTGGTGACCTGAGATCACGCCATTGCCCTCAAGCCAGGGCAATGAGAACAAAATTCGGTAAAAACAAAACAAACAAAACAAAACCACCATAAAATAACTCAGACTTAATTAAATACAACCCTAGTGGTGAATGACTAAAGATGGATTACTCATAACAGAGATAATAGTCCAATAAGAATCTAAGAATCTGACCTTTAAATAACAGAAAAATCCTTTCCTTCGAAAGTAATATCCTCTCAAGGCCAGGAATTCCATTAGTAGAAAGCCTTTCTAAAAAACAAAATTCCTGGCCAGGCATGGGTTCACATCTGTCATCTCAGCACTCTGGGAGGCCGAGGCGGGAAGATCACTTGATGTCAGGAGTTTGAGACTGGCCTGGCCAACATGGTGAAACCCCATCTCCACTAAAAATACAAAAATTAGCCTGGTGTGGTGGTGGGCACCTGTAATCCCAGCGACTTGGGAGGCTAAGGCAGGAGAATTTCTTGAACCCAGGAGGCAGAGGTTGCAGTGACCAGCAAGGTTGCGCCATTGCACCCCAGCCTGGGCGTTAAGAGTGAAAACTCCATCTCAAACAAAAAAAAAAAAAAAAAAAAAAAAAAAAAAAAAAAAAATTCATTTGGGAAGGCCTTCTACATAAAAATCTTCAACGTGAGACTGGAAAAAAGGGTATGGGATCATCACCGGATCTTTGGCTTTTACAGCTCGAGCTATAAGAACAAAAAGAAAAAGGGATATCATTTAAACACAGTATGTAGAAAAGAATAATTATTGAATCTGTACTGCTCTTTAACTTTTACGCTTTGATCTTTAATTCTGTTATTGTGATTGAGTCCAAAGAAAAATAGTATGAGTAAAATAAAAAGAACACCAAAAATGCTAATATTCTGTTTACCAAAGTCTGTAGTGAAATATCCCATTAAATCCAAGTGCAGTGACTCACACCCATAATCCCAGCACTTTGGGAGGCTGAGGCTGGTCAATCTCCTGAAGTCAGGAGTTCGAGGCCAGCCTGGCCAACATGGTGAAACCCCAACTCTACTACAAATACAAAAATTAGGCAGGCGTGGTGGCAGAGGCCTGTAATCCCAGCTACTTAGGAGGCCGAGGCAGGGAGAATTGCTTGAACCCAGGAGGTGAGCTTGCCATGAGCTGAGATCATACCACTGCACTCCAGCGTGAGCGACAGAACAAAACTTCAACTTACCAAAAAAAAAAAACCAACAAAAAAAAAAAAACAGCTAGCAGGTGACATTTGCTACGGGGAGACTACAGATATGATCTTGCTGCAATCCTTCCATTTTAGTAAATCTAAACAGTGTGAATCCATTCTGTTTCATCCCCACTCCACTCCAGAGCCAAAACAAGAAAATCAATTATATTTCTATTTCTTTAAAAACATATCTAACTAAATCATCTAATTAAAAGATAATATGCATGGTTCCATACTCTAAAAGAAAACTTATGTCCTGCATATCATGGACATTTGATGAATGCTTATTCAGTTGACTGGTGTAGACTTCAATAATAACCTGTTCAATGCATTATGCCAGATGAATCTTGCATCTCAAAGGTAGAACAAATAGTGTTCTTTCAGTTTTGTCTACCCATAAATGCAATATCTACTAATAAAAAGAAAATGAGTTCATTGTTCTAGAGAGTATGAGAATTTTGACAACATGAATTCTCCTGTCCTAGGACATAATTAATACTTAGAGGCATACTATTTCATGTGGAAGCTACCATTAAATCAATGTTAAGTGTTAATTACTTCACATAATCTTCTAATCTGACTTAAGACTGAAGATGTACCTCACAAAGCTGATTTATCAAGTTGTAAATCTTCACCTGTTGAATTCATAAGTTCATGTCTGAAAGGTGAGAATACTTAATATTCACTAGGCAATATTCAGCAAAGTAATATCCACTAGTACATATTTAATATTTCATCATGAACTGTGGGTGTGAAGAGAAAAGACAGGCTGGGCACAGTGGCTCACATCTGTAATCCCAGCAGTTTGGGAGGCCGAGGCAGGCAGATCATGAGGTTGGGAGTTCGAGACCAGCCTGGCCAACATGGTAAAACCCCATCTGTACTAAAAATACAATAATTAGCTGGGCATGGTGGCAGGCACCTGTAATCCCAGCTACTCGCGAGGCTGAGGCAGGAGAATTGCCTGAACCCAGGAGGTGGAGGTTGCAGAAACCACGATCACGCCACTGCATTCCAGCCTGGGCAAAAGAGCAAGATTCTGTCTCAATCAATTAATCAATAAAAATATAAGGAGGAAGCATTTACTGTGTATTTATATGTCTGGTATTATGCGAAGCACTTTACTATCTTATGAAATCTTCGGGACAGATCTTCAGTTCTCATGACCGCAAAAGAGGATACTAAAGCTCAGACAGGAGAGGAGACATGGCCAGCCTGTGTCCCCAGGGCCTATGGTCTTACCACTAGGTTACAGTGTTTCCAGGTGTCACATGTTGTGAGATTGTTGTTTTAAAATCAACCAAAAAAAAACCAAAGGCAAAAAAGGCATAAGCTATTAAAAAGTGGGAGAAACACTAAGAGAACCTTAAGCATGTAACTAAAAATATTATGGAAATGTTATTGAATTCATTAGCAAATTTAATGCTAGGTTTTCATTGAGGAGTAGGTTATATTACTCATGATGAAGAAAAATGTTCATTTTAAGTATATTAACGTAAATACCATCAATATGGTTTATCATGTTTAAATGTCCACTTAAAGCAATTCAGTTAAAATTCTGCATATCATACAATTTTATAGTTTGCTAGTAGGTTACAAGTAGTCATCCAAATAAAAACATCATGTGTTTTCCACTGGTTGTTGCTCTTTTTAGGTGAGCATTTGATGTATACCAACAGAGAGGATAATAACAAATCGCTAATTTCTTTCATCATTATATAAAGGTGGCTTCAGCATAGAATAGTATAAGGGCAATGATGAATTTGAAATCTAACATCAATTCAGTGATGCATCAAGATAAAAGTAGAGACAACAGGGGCATCTTGGTGAGTACTGAACATTTTATTTATTTATTTATTTTGAGATGGAGTTTTGCTCTTTTTGCCCAGGCTAGAGTGCAATGGTGCAACCTCGGCTCACCGCAACCTCTGCCTCCTGGGTTCAAGTGATTCTCCTGCCTTGGCCTTCCGAATAGCTGGGATTACAGACATGCACCACCACGCTCGTCTAATTTTGTATTTTCAGTAGAGACGGGGTTTCTCCATGTTGGTCAGGCTAGCCTCGAACTCCTGACCTAGATATCTGCCTGCCTTGGCCTCCCAAAGTGCTGGGATTACAGGTGTGAGCCACTGCGCCCAGATGAATTCCAAATTTAACAAAGCAGACTAAGAGAAACAATTCATTTAAAAACAAAACATTTGGCCAGGCATGGCGGCTCACACCTGTAATCCCAGCACTTTGGGAGGCTGAGGTGAGTGGATCAGGAGGTCAGCAGTTCAAGACCAGCCTAGCCAAGATCATGAAACCCTGTCTCTACCAAAAATACAAAAATCAGCCAGGCGCGGTGGCTGGCGCCTGTAATCCCAGCTGCTCGGGAGGCTGAGGCAGAGAACTGCTTGAACCCGGGAGGTGGAGGTTGCAGTGAGCCGAGATCGTGCCACTGCACTCCAGCCTGGGCGACAGAGTGAGGCTCCGTCTCAAAAAAAATAAATAAATAATTCAATGAAATCCCTAAGATCCAGGGCTTTGCAATAAATATGTAAATAAATTTCCAATCTCCATACTGAAAGTTTAAAAGAAATGCTAACTAATAATTAAAGAAATACAACATTTCCTCAGCTTTGCAGCAATCTAGAAACAAAGTGTGTAGACACTACAAACCACCTTACAAGGAGAAACGTGTAAGGATGGCATGACTCGCCGGCAGCCCTGGGCTTGTCCATGGTACCCCCATGATGAACAGTAACTCCATTGTGCAAATGCCCATGAACATAAGATTACAGGACTTTTCCAGTTTAGACATACCATATTTTCTTTCAGACAATTCTTGAATTTGTTTACGTAGATCAGCAACACGATTATTCCATTTCTCTGAAAATCAAGCAAAAGTTGATTCTCAATAATGCGTCCCTATGTCAGAGCAGCACTAACATATAATGACTTATTTCATATACTTTACATTCTAACAGTCCATGTCATTTTACTGCTTTCAAAAAAAAAATTTTCCTTTTTTGGTGGTTCTTAGAATTGATTTAATGGGAGACTATTAGAGAAGCTGAAAAGCAGGAGGGCAGAAAAGTTCAATCAAATTAAACACAACAACAGGGAGGTCACAATGAGGAGGTCTCCAGGGGGCTTTTAGCAAACTTCCTAAAACGTGTGTCAGCTGTGTGAAATAAGACTTTACAGCAGCCAGGTGCAGTGGTGCAGGCCTGGAATCCCAACACTTTGGCAGCAGAGGCAGGCGGATCGCTTTGAGCTCAGGGCAACATAGCCAAAACCCCCCCTCCCTAGCCCGACCCCCACCCCGTCCCTACCAAAAATACAAAACAGCAGGGCATGGTGGCGGGCGCCTGTAGTCCCAGCTACTCAGGAGGCTGAGGCAGGAGAATCACTTGAACCCAGGAGGCAGACATTGCAGTGAGCCAAGACCACGCCACTGCCAGCCTGGATGATAGAGCAAGACTCCACCTCAAAAAAACAAAAACAAAAACACAAGGTTAAGTGGGACCCCAGACCTTACAGATACAAGTTTAAGAGGGACCCCTAAGCAAAAAATGCCAACCCTTTTTCTCCCAATCACTGAAACACCAGGAGGGTGTAACCGTTTTGCAGCCTAGCTGTAGCGGGCTGATGCCCCCAAGATGCCCATATCCTAATCCCGGGAACTGGTGAACATGACCTTATATGGCAAAATGGGCTTTGCAGATATAATGAAGTTAAGGGTCTTTGGCTTTTGGGGTTGATGTACTCACCTGGATCCTTATAAGAGCAGAGCAGGTGATGGAGAGGGTGGGAGGTGTAGTGACAGAGCAGGAATCTCCAGTCCTTTGAGACGGGCAGCACAAGCTGAGGAGAGCAGGCCACCTCCACGGCCAGGAAACGGATTCTCCCGCAGAGCCTCGGAAGCCACCAACCCTGCTCCCACCTTGACTCAGCAGGACTTACTGGAGAATTCTGGCCTTCAGACCTGTAAGGGAATACATTTTGGTTGTTTTAAGTCACTAAGTTTGTGGTAATTTGTTGCAGCAGCCACAGGAAACTGGTATTGTAGTGAAGCCTCAAAACCCCCCTGAAGGGGCTGGGCTCAGTGGCTCATGCCTGTCATCCCAGCACTTTGGGAGGCTGAGGTGGGTGGATCACTCGAGGTCAGGAGTTCGAGACCAGCCTGGCCAACATGGCGAAATGCCATCTATACAAAAAATACAAAAATTAGCCGGGCATGGTGGCACATGCCTGTAATCTCAGCTACTCAGGAGGCTGAGACAGGAGAACTGTTTGAACCCACAGGTGCGGAGGTTGCAGTGAACTGAGATTCCACCACTGCACTCCAGCCTGGGTGACAGAGCGACACTCCATCTCGAAAACAAAACAAAACAAAAAAACCCCACCTGAAGGTTTCCAGTTCTGCCAGCAGTCTCCCACCCAACCCCCAGAAGCAGACATTCCATTGCTGTGGGCCACGGACAGGCAGAAGGAAGCGCCTCCTCATGGCAGAGGCCTACCCAGGAGAAACCCAAGGAAAGGCACTGCCGGGCTGGCCCCTCTCTGCCAAGGCCATATTCTTTTCTTTTTTTGAGGCCCAGTTTCACTCTGTCTCCCAGACTGGAGTGCAGGGGCACAATCTTGGCTCACTTCGACCTCTGCCTCCCCAGTTCAAGTGATTCTCCTGCCTCAGCCTCCTGAGTAGCTGGGATTACAGGAGTGTAGCATGCCTAGCTAATTTTTGTATTTCTAGTAGAGATGGGGTTTTGCCATGTTGCCTAGGCTTGACTCGAACTCCTTGCCTCAAGTAGTCCACCTGTCTCAGCCCCGCAAAGTGCTGGGATTACAGGAGTGAGCCACCGCACCCAGCATTTGCCAAGATCTTTGATGGCAGGCTTTTTCCAGGTGATCAGTCTTTGTCTGGTCTGGCTCTGCCCCACTCTCCTACTTACCTAGTTGGAATCCCTAGCTACTTTTCAGTAGAGGAGAGTGTGTACCTCAATCCCAGCTTGGTTCAGATCTGCATTTAACTCATGGAACCTGGCTGCTCCCCAGGTCCTGAAGAAAAAAAGGGTCTCTCTGTGGGTATGATAAAGGATGGGCCTGTCCCCAGGACCCTGTAAGAGGGAAGCCCAATGTCCCACCAGGTTGGCAGGGCTGGGGAAGGGAAAGTGTTATGGTAGCCCCAAGGAAAAAAAGAGGCAGCAGAGGGAGCAGGACAGTGCTCACATGGAACTCATGCCACTGCCTGAGTGAGGGGAGGGAGGAGTGCACGCCAGTGACATCGGGGGCAGAGAGGCACAGTTCCAGGGCGGCTTTCCCCCTCACTTCCTGCCATGTTACTCTGATCACCTCCAGGTGAGCCTGCCTACTTTGTGCCCAGGGGCCTGTAGAAAACCACAGCTCCCCATGGTTATAGCCCCAGGAGTGGGGCACAGCAGGGAGGAGTCCTGGACAGAGGAGAGGCAGGGGCAGGAGGGAGTGGGCCTCAAACTCCAGGAGGGGGCCCTTCTCATGGGTCCTGCTTTCTGGCTTCTCCTTCCTTACCCCTGGGCTGATCACTCGGGGAAAACTGAGACAAAGTTTCTCACCCTCAGGCCCAGGGGGTTTAATTACTGGGCCCTTAGGGAGGTGTGAGCCCTCTGAAAGGATGCAAGGTTTTGTTTTGTTTTGTTTTTTTGAGACAGAGTTTCGCTCCTGTCGCCCAGGCTGGAGTGCAGTGGCGTGATCTCACCACACTATAACCTGCGCCTCCCGGGTTCAAGTGATTCTCCTGTCTCAGCTGCCGGAGTAGCTGGGATTACAGGTGGCTGCCACCACGCCTGGCTAATTTTTTGTATTTTTAGTAGAGATAGGGTTTTGCCATGTTGGGCAGGCTGGTCTTGAACTCCTGACCTCAGGTGATCCGACTGGCTCCACCTCCCAAAGTTCTGGGATTACATGAGCCACTGTGCTTGGCCACGATGAAAGGTTTTGTGTGGAGAGCATGAACATGCCTTTCTGGGAAAACAGTCCACAGCTCTTATTCTCAGCAGGCTTCAGGGTCAAAAAAGGTTAGAACTCTTGCTACACAGCTGTGGAAGCAGCTAGGTGAGAGGCCTGCCAAGGGCACTCTGGGCACTACCTGGGCACTCTCGAGCCCATCATCCCCTAGGCAGGCTGCACTACTTGGTATTTGCAGAGCTGAGGGGGTGGGGCATGTGGGGACTGTGAAATCGTCCTGAGATGACCCACAGTCCTCAGCTGGGAAGTGAGCGGTGCATCTCCTGCAGCATCCTCCATCCCTAGAGCCATGGGGCCAGGAGAACTGGCCCTTGCAGCAAGTGAAAAGCCTATTATTGACTCCCTCCCTAGCCATGTAGACAGTGAACCAAGACACTCATATCAGGTAAATGCCTTGGTCTCTGTCACCGAGGTCACCAGTAGGCATTCCCAGATACAGTGAAGGGCCTCACACCAAGATAGGCACCTGGCCACCTGAGGAAAGAGAAAGGACTCTCTGAGGGGATGGGGCTGAGCTGGGTGTGGAGTGGTCCTTGTGGGTCTTGGTGAGAGGGAGGGGGTGCAGCATGAGCCAGGCCTCGAGGCAGAAGGACAACCAGGAGACAGCCTGGAAAAAGTGCTGGGCCCACAAGGGCTCAAGGCTGGACAGAGGGGAGGTGGGATAGGCTGCAAAGTCCTGAGGTCTGAAGATTGGCCCTGGCAGGAAGAAACCAGGTAAGGTGGGGAGTTACCTACACCCTCGGGGCCAGATGCAGGCCAGAGCCAGCCAATTACCAGGCCCTTAGGGAGGTGTGAGCCCCTTGAAATGATGCAAGGGTTTTTGTTTTTGTTTTGGAGACGGAGTTTCACTCTTGTCGCACAGGCTGGCACCTTTGCCCAGAGCAGGCACCAAGATTTCTGGCTCTGGGTGTGACCTCAGTCTGGCGAAAAGCCCCAGCCCCCACCAGGACCACCTACCCCCTAGACTACTTCAGGTGCTGAGCCCAAGCCAGGGGCAGGAAGCTAGACTGATGCCTAGGGTAATCCCAACAAAGTCCCTGGTTCCCTGCAGCTATGCGGCTGACGGGGAATTACAGCCCAAGCCCCAGATGCTGGCTCTCAAACTAACACTGAGCCCTCAGTGCCCACAGGGAGATACAATCAGCACACTTTCCAGATGGGGAAATGGGCTCAGAGAAGTGCAACAGCCTTGCCCAATGCCCCAGACCAGGGCTCCAGGCCCAGAGTGTTCTTTTGTCACTATGTCCAGAGGGCAGCAGCTGCTGTGATGTACCCACCTGAGCCTGGCAGCTTTCTCCAACTTTCGAAGCCCAGGAGCATGGCCCCTGTCCACAGATGCAACCTGGCATGAGGCGTGCCCAGAGGAACAGAGGCAGATGATTTTCGTCTCCTCCACTGGATTGTGAGGGCCTAGAAGGAGACAAGGGTCTGCTTGAGAAGGCAGTGAATAGTGAGCAACCTGAGGCAGTGCCCCTCTGGATGGATCCGCAGTGCCTGGATGGAACCTGGCTCAGACAGAGCTCAGTTCTGCAGGTCCCTGAGGCATGGAGAGTTCACAGCTACCAAGTGTAGGAGTCTGGATTCAAAACCAACAGCGTGACTCCAAAGTCCCTGCCCTAGCCCCTGAACCACCCTTGCAGGCCCATCAGATGCTCAGGCCAGCAGCACAGCCGGCCAAGACCAGGGAAACTTGGGGAGCCTCAGAGCACCCCCAGGTATTCCAACCTAATCCTGGTACCCCTGCCTCTCACCACCCTTCTTCCTGCTTTAACCTCAACCCCTACACAAAGCCTGGGCCACTCAATGTGGCATCAAACAAATGCCTCAATAAATCAGAGTCTAATCTTGAAAAAAAAAAAAAAAAGACTTAACAGATATACAATTGCACATTAGAATGCTAAAGACCATAAACATATAACAACTTAAAGTACATATAAATTCAATATCTATCCAATCATTGTGACTATGACACAGTAGAATATTAAAATACTATTTTCAAAATGTATACAAGCTTAATGTTCTGTGTATTCAAACTATTTATTCAAAATACAAATCATCAACATAATTTGCCACTAATACTGAGTGCCTTCACGGGACACATGATTCACTGGGAGTCAATAAATTAGCAGCCGGCAGGCAGTGACACACAGCAAAAATGAAAACCAAGAGGTGAAATAGTTCTGAAATAAAGGTCTTAACGCTAACAGAAATCACTGAATTACTAACTCATTAGCACTAATTTTGAGCCAACTAACTAATTAATATGAGATGATACAATGTCCTATACTTTGGTAAGTACGGACTATGTTTAAACAATGTCTGTAACGTGACTTTCAAAATGCTCCTGGCTTTACAAAGATGTGATTAAAATGTAGTAATACATGCTAAACCATTTCCCCCTGCAGAGCATGTGGTAACTTTCATCAGTCACATTGAGAGTCCAGAAGATAAAGGAAAAGGTCGTGGATTTTGCTGAGAACTTACCAGAGTTGAACTCCCTCATTTTCCGTTCCCCAGCATTGGCAGGTTCTGGGACTGGTAGCTGTGGTGGCTCGTTGATCTCTGTCTCTTAGAAGGTGGGGAATAATCATCATCTTGAAAAAGAAAAAATGGTCATTACTGAAGGAATCATCTTTGGTTACAGCCACCTCTGGGTCAATTCCCAACATTCAAAAGCTGAGCAGGGCTTTAAAGCTATCTTATTAATAATTATTTCTGTATTGCGAACTTCAGCATACTTTTTTCTAGTTACATTTGAAATGTTATTCTTTTGGGATGTGCTCAAGTGAATACTGCTTTTTCCTCTCTCTTGCTTCATTACTTTTTAGTTTGCTTCATTTGAATCATCACTGTAAGTCTCCCCTTCTCCTCAAATAACTTTCAAATTGCTGCCAAGAACTATGTTCTATTTTAAGGCTTTTGAGAAAAAACTTTCAATGAAGATAGCCACCTGAAGTTATACAAATATAGAAGAAACAGGATAAAATAAAGCTTAGATTGGAAAAAATATTTAAGATTATACAAAATTCAAGCTAAACAAGGGAAGCTGAGTAATTGTATGTTCAAATACTTTTAACAAGTGCAAAACATGTAGGCTTAAAGAAATAGAGCTGGCCAGGCACGGTGGTTCACGCCTGTAATTCCAACACTTTGGGAGGCCGAGGCAGGCAGATAACTTGAGGTCAGGAATTCGAGACCAGCCTGGCCAACATAGTGAAACCCCCTCTCTACTAAAAATACAAAAATTAGGCCAGGAGCGATGGCTCATGCCTGTGATCCCAGCACTTTGAGAGGCTGAGGCGTGTAGATCACCTGAGGTCAGGAGTTTGAGACCAGCCTAACCAACATAGAGAAACCCCGTCTCTACTAAAAAGACAACATTAGCCGGGTGTGGTGGCACATGCCTGTAATCCCAGCTACTCGGGAGGCTGAGGCAGGAGAATCCCTTGAACCCGAAAGGCAAAGATTGTGGTGAGCCGAGATTGTGCCATTGCACTCCAGCCTGGGCAACAACAGCGAAACTCCATCTCAAAAAAAAAAAAAAAGAAAAAATTAGCCAGGCGTGGTGGCGCATGCCTGTAATCCCAGCTACTTGGGAGGCTGAGGCAGGAGAATCGCTTGAACCCAGGAGGCTGAAGTTGCAGTGAGCCAAGACTGCACCATTGCACTCCAGCCTGGGTAACAGAGCAAGACCCTGTCTCAAAAAAAAAAAAAAAAAAAAAAAGAGAGAGAGAGAAAGAAAGAAAGAAAGAAAGAGGGCTACATTATTTATGAAACAGATACTGTTAACTCAGTCACCAGAAAGCCTGTGTATAAATGAGCAGTGAGATATTCAAGCACAGCACACACACACTTCTCAGGACAGCTGTCGTGAGAGTTCCATGCTTGTTTCCTTCTGGATACATCAGCAACTCACTCTGCTATGATCCTGCAATACATCTCATGTTAGAATTAGAGACATCTGGGCCAGGCACAGTGGCTGACGCCTGTAATCCTAACACTTTGGGAAGCCGAGGCAGGCAGATCACCTAAGGTCAGGAGTTCGAGACCAGCCTGGCCAACATGGTGAAACGCTGTCTCTACCAAAAATACAAAAAATTAGCTGGGCATGGTGGCAGACGCCTGTAATCCCAGCTACTCGGGAGCCTGAGGCAGGAGAATCTCTTGAACCCGGGAGGTGGAGGTTGCAGTGAGCCAAGATCGTGCCACTGAACTCCGGCATGGGTAACAGAGCAAGGCTGTCAAAAAAAAAAAAAAAAAAAAAAAAAAAGAACAGAAAAAGAAAAAGAAAAAAGAATTAGAGACATCTGGATCAAATCAGCTGCCAGTCTCGCAAAGTGTTGGGTAACATCCTATTAAGATTGCTGCTTACACATCATCTATAAAATACTGAAAATATCATTTTAAGAAATCTTTTTTTTATTTTGAGACAGAGTTTTGTTCTTGTTGCCCAGGCTGGAGTGCAATGGTGCGATCTCAGCTCACTGCAACCTCTGCCCCCTGGGTTCAAGCAATTCTCTTTCCTCAGCCTCCTGAGTAGCTGGGATTACAGGCATGCACCACCACACCTGGCTAATTTTGTATTTTCAGTAGAGACAGGGTTTCTCCATATTGGTCAGGCTGGTCTCGAACTCCTGACCTCAGGTGATCCACTGACCTTGGCCTCCCAAAGTGCTGGGATTACAGGCGTGAGCCACCATGCCTAGCCAAGAAACCCTTATTTGAAAACAAGCCAGGCGCGGTGGCTCATGCCTATAATCCCAGCACTTGGGAAGCCAAGGCGGGTGGATCACTTGACGTCAGTAGTTTGAGACCAGCCTGGGCAACATGTTATAACCCCATCTCTACTAAAAATATATTTAAAAAATTAGCTGGGTGTGGGGGCGGGCACCTGTAATCCCAGCTTCTCAGGAAGCTGAGGCAGGAGAATCACTTGAACCTGGGAGGTGGAGGTTGCAGTGAGCAGAGATCATGCCACTGCACTCCAGCCTGGGTGACAATAGAAAGACTCCATCTCAAAAACAAAACAAAACAAAACAAAACGAAAAACCACTAAAAAAAAGACTCCATTTCAAAAACAAAACTAAAACCAAAAACACAACACAAATGAAGTATACAAATGAAAATAATTACTGTGTTAAACACAGTTTCATAGAAAATAAAAGACCAATCAAATACAATAAGCTGCCTTCTTAGATGGGTATGTTATTCTTTTACAGCTAAAGAAACGGGCTCAGAGAATGTTCTTTGATTGGACTGTGTTGCATCTCTGGACAGTGCAGCTGAGATCAGACTTTGTGTGTAACTCCACTAGCCTATCAGGGTGCCTCTCATAAAGGTAAGCAATGTAAATTTGGCCTAATATACAAAGTTGCCAGGGCAGCACTGGGTCAATTCTACATACAGTACTTCTATGTTCATCAAGGGAAACCTTAAAGGAAAGTGAAAATGCTTCTAGAAGGCGACTGGACACCAGCGCCTTTGCTTGTTGCCTTTGGGCTCTTCTTCTAAGGCCAACAGTGACCTGAAATTATTGACTAACTTTTCCAATCAAGTGGACAAAATGGTACCAAGGTTGCCAACATCAGACAAATTCACTTGAGGGCCTTATCTATGTACTTTGAAAGACAAAACTGCTTTTGTAAAGGATACTGTATTTCAGAAAAAAATCATATTAACAACTAATAACACTGTAAAATGCTGATGTGTTGAATGCTACTTTAGAAAAACATGTTCAAATCTAGGGAAAAAATTTGATTCAAAACTACATATCAATTATCTAGCTAGCTAGCTATCTAGAGACATGCTTTCATTCTATTGCTCAGGATGGGAAGCAGTGGGATTACCATAGCTCACTGCAGCCTTGAGCTCCTGGCCTCAAGTGATCCTCCTGCCTCAGCCTCCTAACTAGCTAGGGCCACAGGTGGACACAGTTACGCCTGGGTTTTTGTTTGTTTTGTAGAGACAGGGTTTCACTATATTGCCCAGGCTGGTGTCAAACTGGAGTCTCGCTGTGTCGCCCAGGCTGGGGTGCAGTGGTGTGATCTCGGCCCAATGCAACCTCCGCCTCCCGGGTTCAAGTAATTCTCCTTTTATCAGCCTCCCAAGCAGCTGGGACTACAGGCATGCGCCACCACGCCTGGCTAATTTTTGTATTTTTTGTAGAGACTGGATTTCACCATGGCCAGGCTGGTCTCCAACTCCCGACCTCAGGTGATCCACCCGCCTCGGCCTCCCAAAGTGTTGGGATTACAAGCGTCAGCCACTGAGCCTGGCGAAGCACTTTCTTCTGTTATTAAGTAGCCTAACCCAGGTGGGGCGCGGTCCCTCATGCCTGTAATCCCGACAACTCTGACGGCCAAGGTGAGAAGATCGCTTCAACTCAGGAGTTCGAAACTGGCCCGGGCAACATAGCGAGCCCCCCCCACCCCCATCTCTAGAAAAATACAAAAATTAGGCCAGGTGCGCACCACGCCCGGCTAATTTTTGTATCTTTTGTAGAGACAGGGTTTCGTCATGTTGCCCAGGCTGGTCTCGAACTCCTGAGCCCAAGCCATCCATCCTCCCGCCTCGGCCTCCCAAAGTGCTGGGATTACAGTAGGGCCCAGCCAGCCTCATGTTTTATTTAGCAGTCCCTCCCTGTTGCACACTTGGATAGTTTCTTAATTTTTTTAGACAGGGTTTACCTCAATCTCGCAGGCTGGAATGCTATGGTTGGATCATAGCTCACTGGAGCCTTGAACCTTTGGGCTCAAGTAGCTGGGGGGCTGAGGTAGGACTACAGAGATGGGGTTGCACCATGTTGCTAGGCTGCTCTTGCCCTGAAGGGTCCTCTCGCCTCAGCGGCGTCAGACATAGTTTTCTATTTTTGACGAACATAAACACTGTGCTGGGTCTGAATTTTTCAGCTACCCTTCTTCAGCCCGCAACACACAGACCTGGCGGGGAGGTCGCTGTTACCAGCCCCCACTCTGACGAGAAGACTGCCCAGCCCCAAGCGCTGTAGCGCCCCGGTGATGTCGCCGAACACCCGGCGCCTGTGACGTCGCCGAACGCCCACCTCTACGGTGTCGGCGAAGACGCGCCCTTGTGACGTCACGGAAGGCGCGCCCTTGTGACGTCACGGAAGGCGCGCGCTTGTGACGTCACGGAAGGCGCGCCCTTGTGACGTCACGGAAGGCGCGCCCTTGTGACGTCTCAGGGGACCGCCACTCACGCGGAGCCAATCGGAACTCGCGGCGGGGCTGCTGGGTCTTCCAGGAGCGCGCATGAGCGGACGCTGGCTACGGGTGGCCGGTCGGGATGTAACCGGCTGCTGAGCTGGCAGTTCTGTGTCCCGAGGCTTCCGCCCGGCCGCAGCCGCACATACGCTGCGAGGAGGAGCTTTACGACTTCCCGGTCTTCGGGGCCAGGCGCAGCAAGGGCCAGACTCTGCCCTAGCAGGCGCTGCGCGCCAACCGGCTGGCACCTGTCGCAGAAGGTGCAACCGATCGCACTGTCGCGCGGAAGCTCCTCAATGGCCAGCTCCAGCTGCAGCCCCAGCCGCCCACTCGCCTCTCCTGAGCCTGGGTAAGTGCGTCCCACAACACCTCCCCCAGCCAGGGCCCGGGGACCCCCGGGAGCGTCCCCGGCTACCTGGCGCCGCTCATCCTGGGCAGGGTCGGCCCCCTGTGAGGCTGCCGGGCATGAGGGAGCTGCACCGCTGAGCTTGACCTCTGACGGCCTTTTGTAATAGCATTAAGTCTTTGAAACTTTGTGGCGAGGTAGAAGGGGCTAGGAAACGAAGAAAACATCTTTTTAAAAATATAAGCGATCGGCTGGGCGAGGTAGCCCACGCCTGTAATCCCAGCACTTTGGGAGGTCGAGGCGGGTGGATCACGAGGTCAGGAGTTCAAGACCAGCCTGGCCAGCATGGTTTCACTGAAACCCCATCTGTACTAAAAACACAAAAATTAGTCGGGCGTGGTGGCGGGTGCCTGTAATCCCAGCTACTCGGGAGGCTGAGGCAGAGAATTGTTTGAACCCGGGATGCGGAGGTTGCAGTGAGCGGAGATCGGGCCACTGCACTCCAGCCTGGGCAACAGACCAAGACTCTGCCTAAACAAACAAATATATGTGTGTATATATGCGATCGAGCCCGGGAGGTTGAGATTACAGTGAGCTGAGATTATATAAGCGATCAAGCACGGGAGGTTGAGGTTACAGTGAGCTGAGATTGCGCCGTTGCACTCCAGCCCGTGTAACAGAGGGAGACTCTGTCTCTAAAAAATTATATGCAAGTGAGAGCTTTTCTTCCAGCCTTCACGCTCAGACTGAAGAAAGTAATTAGGCCAGCCCCCGTGGCTCACGCCTGTAATCCCAGCATTTTGGGAGGTGGAGGCGGAAGCGGAAGCGAGTGGATCGCTTGAGATCAGGAGTTCCAGACTAGTTTGGGCAACATGGTGAAACCCTGTCTCTACAAAAATATAAAAAATTAGCTGGGCATGGTGGCACGCACTTGTAGTCTCTGCTACTTGCCGGGCTGAGGCGGGAGGATCGCTCAGCTGCAGCCTCGACCTCCTGGGGCAATCCATTTCAGCCTCCCAAAGTGCTGAGATTACAGGAATGAGCCATCGTGCCTGGCTTTACACTATATTTTAATACTTTTTTTGAAAATGGAAACTTTTACAGGCAATTCACTTCCTTCAAACTAATGATAAGGAAGTGATGCTGTTCTGTTCTGTTTTGTTTTTTGTTTTTGTGGGGTTTTTTTTCTTTTTTGAGATGGGGTCTTGCCCAAGTTGGAGTGAGGTGGTGCAAACAAGGCTCACTGCAGCCTTGACCTTCGGGCTCAAGGAATCCTTCCCCGTCAGCCTCCCCGGTAGCTAGGACTACAGGTGCATGCTACCACGCTTGGCTAATTCTTTTTTTGAAATGGAGTCTCACTCTGTCTCCCAGGCTGGAGTGCAGTGGTGCAATCTCGGCTCACTGCAGGCTGGTCTCAACCTCTGACTCGGATGGTCCACCCACTTCTGCATCCCAAAGTGCTGGGATTACAAGTGTGACCCACTGTGCCTGGCGATATTGCTCATTTTAGATACTAGAACTTTTTAATTTAATTTTTTTTTTTTTTTTTTTTCTGAGATGGAGTCTTACTTTGTCTCCAGGCTGGAGTGCAGTGGTGTAATCTCGGCTCACTGCAACCTCCACCTCCTGAGTTCAAGCGATTCTCCTGCCTCAGCCTGCCAGAGTTGCTGGGACTACAGGTGCGCACCACCACACCCAGGAGTTCAAGGCTGCAGTGAGCCATGGTCGTGCCACTGCACTCCAGCCTGGGCAACACAGCGAGACCCTGACTCCACAAATAAATCAATCAACATCGTATGATCTGTACCAGGGTATAGGCAGGTGCTATGATCCCCACTTTTCATCCTCAACTCTAAGTTGAGTCATACATCAACCTCTAGTAACAAGTGGCATGTTCTCAGTCAAAGGGGTAAGCCCAAACCACGTGGAGAGAATCTTATCTCTTTTGAGAGCTAATATAAAAAGAATTCCTCCTAGGCGTAAAAATATTGTGACATCAGTTACTTAGGCTAAACATGCCTATTATGCTAAGTGAGTTATTAACAATAAATACTTTAACTCTGTGCCATGTTAATTATCATAATCTGATTTATAATTTGTTTTAACGTTAGGTTAAACAATAACCTAAGTAATAAAGTAAACAATATCTTCAAACTTGAAATATATGCTTATTTGTTAAAATAAAAAACAGTTTAATTTGTTTGGGACATTTAATTTGTTTGGCATGATTATTTCTTTTCTCATAAAATATATATTAGTGCTTAAGAATTTTAAGAGGTATAGTCTTTCCTTTTATAATGGTGGTTGTTTTTAAAATGAATCTGTTATTTCTGTTACATGAATACAGATACTCCTTGACTTACGATGGAGTTACATCGCAATAAACCCATCGTAAGTTGAAAATACTGTAAGTCAAAAATGCACTTAATACACCTAACTTACAAACATCACACCTTTGCATAGCCTATCGTAAACATCCTCACAACACTTACATTAATATTTGGGCAAAATTATCTATCACAAAGCCTATTTAATAATAAAGTGCTGAATATCTCATGCAATTTATTGAATAGTGAACTGAAAGTAAACAACAGAATGATTGTATGGGTACTCTTAAGTATGTTTTTAAATGTGGATCACTGCATGCAGATGGCATTCATACTATTGTACAGTCAAAAAAAAGTAAATTGTACCATCATAACTGAGGAAGTCTGCAGTTTATGATAATGTAAGGATTTTGGAAAACTGTTGCAAATATGTTAAAATTAATTTGTGCTAATCTCTTGCACATTTGTATATTAATTGATTAAATGCTTCACCTATAGTTTTTTTCACAGAATTCATTTCATTTAAAATTTTAAGCTCAACTTTGAAAATTATAAACTGTGGGTTGAAATATTATAAATAATACTTTTTGCTTATTTTCTTTAAAAATATAAACCTATATCAAAATATATACATGATATATGTGTGTTTTTATGTATAGACACTCTGAATGCAACACATATTTTTATTTTACACTACATCTTTTCTTTTATTCCACAAATCTTGTATTAATACTAAATATCAGTCGAATTCCCAAGATACTTTTTTATGTGCCTGCAAATAAGAATTATCCTACCTGATCTTTTCAAAGTAACTTTACCAATGAAATAAATTTGACTTTGTTTAAACATTTCCAATCTTGAGAGCTTCAGAAATCTCATGACAGAAGGTGTCCATCCATTTAGTATTTGGCAAGTTACAATTTCCGAGTTTCTTGTTTCCCTTCTGAGACACATCAGGCAAATGAGCTTTTTACTTGGAATTAAACAGATTGTTTTGTACGTTGTGCTTCTATTGTGTTAATAAAAAGTTTCATTAGTCTGTCCCTAGTGACTAAATGTGGTAATTAATAGCAACAGTATTGGGTGGGTGACTGTGTGAGTGTGCATGTAGTATATATTTGTGGTCTTTAAAGCTATTTGTTTCAATAAAGATGACAGCATCCAAGATCCCCAAAGTTTCCACTCTGAAAGTATTTTAACAATACAGTTTCTAAAACAACCTGCTAACTTTTCTGTTAATGCACCTGTTGTTCTCTGACATGAGAAATGCTGCACTCACATAAATTGAACTGAAAATGTTTAAGTTCTTCCTTAAAGTGAGAAATTAGCTTCCCCTCAAAATCATCAGCATAATAAAAATATTATATCATGAGATGAAAGTAATTCAGCAACTAATATTCTCTAAAGAGCTAGGCCAAGATGTATTTGACACATAATGTGCTAGACATTTTGAAGAAAGTAATACAGTTCTTGACTTAACCAGAGTATAGCTAGGCACCTTCAGTGCTCAACTTCACTGAAATATCACCCATCTATTAAGAAACTTGACGCATAGTGGGCAAAGTTTAATATGTTTCAGATATGGAAGGGAATCTAAAGTAGTGAGGGGACAAGTGCAAGTTATAAGACACAGAATGAATATTGTTTTGTGTCACTAAGTGAAAAGCCAAATGTACACTATGAGATTTATGACATAAGCCAAAAACAAGAAAACATTTGCAGTCCTGAACATCAATATTTTCTTCAACTATGTGAGCCAATGAAAGAGAAACTCTGAAGAAAGATTTATACAAAATTCACAGCTTAAAAGGGGCCAATGGAAAGATTTATACAAAATTCACAGCTTGAAAGGGGCCAATGGTAATAGTAATCTTTTAAATAACTCTATAAAACATAACAATTCAGGTGAAAGACGGGCCGTGGACATAGACCACATATTCTATCTCTGTCACCAAATGAGTTAGTTTTCTACCCCAATATAGGTATCTTAGATTATATATACACAATAATTTAGCAAAGAAGGGAGTGGCCATTAAGGGAACAAATCTATAACTAGGAAGAAATTTTCCCGGATAAAAGGTCCTGACAGTAGCTTTAAAAATACAAAACTGATGACTGCTATCACTCTGCTAACTTTCCATTATTACAGCTGTTTTGATAGACATGTAACTATCTTCAGCTATGAAGCATAAATTTTATGTCAAGCAAGGTACTGTCTGTTAGTGACAACCTAGCCATATTTCAAAAACTGTTGCTGCAGCGCAGGCAATGAAATGTTTAACTCTAGTAACTCTTTTAAGTGATATGGTCAAGGCAACTCAGTGGAGTATGTCCAAGGGGCTTGCAACTTTCATAGCAACCATCACTTGATGGCATGTTACCTCCTCATTCATGAGAAGCTGTGGACAGAGACAGAAAAATCAAGGAAACTGGAGCAAAGTAAACCTGTGTTCTCCAGACTGCTTAATAGGGGTGGTAGCATAGCGTTTTAGTTTAGTTTTGTTTTGTTTTCAGCTTTGGCATTAATTACAGAGATAAAGAGAGGAAAACGATTACAGATACACTAGGATTCTTCATTTTAGCAGTTGTGTTTTCTGAATACAATAGGCAACGAGCCATATGTTTAAATACCGTAACCTAATGACCCCTTTGCACACTCAAACCCCTTACAGGACGGGGAGGACGGGGAGCGTGCAGACTGGCAGGTACATGAGCTTAGACGAGTGCTTTGGGGCTCCAGCCCCGTGGTAGCATTTAGAGGTGAGTGCCTGTGACTCCCAAAGCCCACATGGGTGTGGCCTGTCTTACCGTGTGCTCTTTTAGCTTTGCCATCCACATACGGCTTAAGTGTTCACCAGCTCAGTGCCCTCTTGGCACCCAGGTCTTTGTCCAATATCCAGGAAGAATCAGGTCACACATCAACGTGAAGATTGTGAATGCAGGGGTTTTACTGAGTGGTGGAGGTGGCGCTCAGCAGGATGGATGGGGAGCTGGAAGGGGATGGAGTAGGGAAGATGATCTTCCCTAGGAATTTGGCTGTCCGGTGGCCAATCTCCTCTCTGACCACCGACAGCCAAACTCCTCTCAGCATTCAGACGCTCTTTCTCTTCTTTCTGCTGCGCCGCTCTGCTGTTCTCCGGCTCTTCTGTTTGTCTCCTTCTCATCTGCTTCTAGAGCCTGGGGTCTGGGGTTTATATGAGTATAGGATGGGGGTCATGACAGGCCAAAAGGTAACTTTTGGGAACAAAAATAGGAATGTCTGTTCTCATTTAGGGCCACAGGTTTCCAGGATTGAAGGCGGGGCCTTTGCCAGGGAACTACCCTCTTCAACCCAATATTTCCCTGTCTCCTGTCCATATCAATTGCTGGGAGAATTAATTTGAATTTAATAGCTTTTCTGAAGCCTGTGAGTCCTTCTAGTGAGTCAGTGAGCCTTCATGTTGTATTGAGAATCCCTGACACCCTATGCAATTTTAATTGTTTTCTTCTACACAATTGAAAATTTTAATTACTTTTAAAGGAATGGGGTTTTACATTGATTCATTCATTAATAAATTATTATTGAGTGCCTTCTATGTATCAGTCTTATTTTAGGTTGTAGAAATACCACAAAGTATGAAATAAAATTTCTATCTTTAATATCCATTTAAAACACAGAATAAAAAAGGAAACAAATTAAAATAATATTCTAATATAATTTGCATTTTACCAAATAAATAGACTTTGTGTGAAGAATTTATATTAAAGCTATTGGAGAGAACTGATCCCCCTTAAGGAATTTCTTTTTTGTATAGCAGATTATCTGAAGGTGTAATATCAGGGCTTTCTTCCCTGCTAGGAGTTTGATTTCAATTAATGCAAGTATCAGATGTAAAGAAGGGCAATAGCAAGTGATAAAGACTTACACTCAAGTGCTACTCTGTTATACTTGGGGATGAATATTTCATGGTCAATTCTGGAAGGGGTTAAGTATAGAAATTGAACAGTGGTAAGTGGCTGCCTCAGGAGAAAAGGTAGCAGTAATTACCTCTGAAGGGAAGAAGATTCAATAAACAAGGATGTTGGAGAGCTTTGGAAATAAGCTTTACATATCACAAACTATCTATTAGTGGAATGTGCCTAGTAAAAAAGAATAAAAAATGTAATTTCCACAGGATTCTCTATGCAGAAACAAAACACAAAAAGGGGAAAAAAATGGCCTTTTCTTCCCACCCACTCAGGGTAATTTCTTACGTGGTTTATGATCTGATAAGAAATGGAAGAGAAATTCAATTTGTAGTTAGAAAAGAAACTAAAAATTAATCACCTAAAGAAAAAAGTTTACAAATTTTTCATAGGTATAATTTTTTAAAGGTTCCGTTGTGCTTCATTTAGAAAACTTAAATATGATTTAACAATTTGTCATTTTGGTGAAAGAACTATTTTATTTCTTTTATAGACCCATTGATTTTGTCCTCTAAATTACTGCAACTAAATGGTTTTCTTCTCAACAAATCATGATTTTTTCTTCCTTTTGTTCAAAGTTGTGAGGGTTTTTCTTTGCTATTTACATCTGTGAATTCCATTCATTTGAACAAAGTGTAAAAATGTAAATGAAAATAAAGGAGTAGGTGTGGAGAATTATAAGTTTGTAGTAGAGTGGGATTTCTCAGCCTCAAATCTGTTCATACTTATTGAAATTTATTTAAAGTTTAACACTTTGGAAAAAATCAAAATTAACAAAAACATTCTTAACACCTACAAATTTCTATTTACCACTTAATTTTACTTTCAAAAACATTTTAATCCATATATTTTATTAGAATGTATTCAATAAAGAAGAGAAATATTTTTCTGTGGTACATATTCCCAGGTCTTCTTATTTCCTATAACGAAATAAAATGAGAATGGAAAATAGTCAGTGAAGATTGAACTTCTCTTCCACTAAAAGAAGATATCAAAATATTTTATTAGAAATCACAAAGAAACTGGTG
Source organism: Pongo pygmaeus (assembly GCF_028885625.2). Classification (NCBI taxonomy): domain Eukaryota; kingdom Metazoa; phylum Chordata; class Mammalia; order Primates; family Hominidae; genus Pongo; species Pongo pygmaeus. Next base: position 206,043,247 of record NC_085930.1, read on the forward strand.
AGTTCACTGTTCCTATTTTAAGTATGAAAACTAAAAACAGGTACACAAAATAATTTATAATCTTTAATTTTCTAAGTTAACTATATTCATTTATTTCTTTGTATATTTTATGTTATTACTCACATGCATATAAATATGTTTAAGCAAAAATTTATGTAAAATACCATTGTTACCGGCTGAATTGTTCCTGTCTTGTCCCCCTCCTCAAAAACATTTCTATGTTGAACCTCCCGGTATCTCAGAATGTGACTGTATGTGGAGACAGGTGTGGGGTTGAGATAGGTAAGTAAGCAGGAAGGAGGAAGGGGCCCCGGGTTGGGACAAACAATTGTTCTGAGAGACAGCTAATCACAATCCATTGGCACAACATTCTGTTCCCAAATACCTGGTTCCCCACATAGTCTCTTCAGCACCACCTTATAAAACTTCCCTCCAGCCCCTGCCACTTTCCAGGCAGTCCCTTCTCTGCCATACTGCCCATTGCTTTTTTGCAATGTACTTTTCCTCTAATAAATCTGCCTCTCTTCCCCAACAACTGTGTTGCTAGATTCCTTTACCAACAGCAATGCTGGCCGTGGCCATTGCACCCATGACAATAGGGTAGTTGCAGAAGTGGTTAAGTTAAAATAAGGCCCTTAGGGTGGGACCTAATCCAATATAACTGGTGTCCTTATAAGAAAAGGAAACTTGGACACACAAAGAGACACCAGAAATGTGCACACACTGAATACCATGTGAATATATAGCAAGAAGGTAGCCATCTGCTAACCAAAGACAGTGGCCTCAGGAGAAACCAGACAAATCAATCCTTTGGTCTTGGACTTTCAGTCTCCAGAACTTTGAGAAATAAATTTCTAGTGTTTTTTGTTGTTTTAGCCAAGCAATCTGTGGCATTTTCTTATGACATCCTGGCAAACTAATACAATTATTAAACAATTAAACTTTCTATAAAAATTACGCTTAATGTTCTATTATGATGATTAAAGAATACTCTATCAAAGAGTGTTATATTTAATGTAAAAAAGTAAGACATATACAAATATAAAGAACAAAAGTAAAATAAGGTACTCTCTTACTCCAAAGATCCAAGAATCTATTGTAAATTTCAATATGACAGTGGAAGCCCCAGTGTATTTGGTTCCTAAAGAAAGAGAGATTTGGGGCACTTTGGAACATTTCATAACTGTGGGCCAAATAGGAATGTGACTAGACCATGTGAAAAATAACAGTAAAGGAATCATCATATTTTAGAATCTTGGAACAGAGCTAAAGTAGTATACAAATGAAAACAGAGCATAAAATACATGTTCTACAAGAATATAAGCCTTGTATAAGAAAAATAGATTAATGGAATGTCTGACTCCAGTAAACACTCAAAAAAGAAACAGTGACATAAACTCTAGGAAAGAAAATGAAAGAGGTAGTAGAACATACGGATGAATAAGATTATAGTAAAATAGCAAAACTATAAAAAGTTTTATTTTTAGAGGAAATGATTAACATGTGTAAACTGACAATTAATATGCATTGGAGGGGAAAAATTAAGAAGGTATAACTTGCTCCAGAAGAGAAAGATCACCTAAAAAGGATTGAGTGAAATTTAAAAAAAAAAGAAAAACAAATTGCTGAAGAGGCTCATGAAACATGTTCACCGTGCATCAATTACCAACTTGTCTGAGCCCAGTGACACTGGACACCCCCCAACTCACAGAAGGAAATAGAACCAGTTTACTGGAACACAGGTCAGTAGTGCACATACAAACTAAAGTGCCAAGAAAAAAATATGAGAACAATTCAGAAACATTGCAAGAGGCATGAGGAGCATGCTGAATAAATCTGACTCATGTGTATTTGCGATTTAAGAGGAGAGGACAGGGACTACGGAGCAGAAGCAATGTTTGAAAAGATAATGAATAAGAATGTTCTAAAACTCATTAAAGTCAGCAACTCACATACTGAAGAATTCTGCAAACTTCAAGCAGGGTAAATAAACAGAAAAACACATTTAGGCCCAATGTGGTAAGAATGTGTAAAATAAGTACAAAGAAAAACATCTAAAAGCCTGAGATAAAAGGCAGATTACAATGAAAAGATAAACAATCAAATGAACCATGACTTTATTACAAGAAATTACGATTTCAATGCCACTCAGTCATATATCACCAGGAACACACCTGTAGTTGAACAAATTGGGTTTATTCTTTTCAGTGAGCAAGGACACACATCATGGGAAGTCAGCTGGCTTTTCAGTAGTGAGTATTAGGGAGGACTTTGATGGGATGATTTTGGAGACCATCCAAGGAAGCAGGCACTCACTATGCATTGGGTGCTCTTAGGAAGTAAGGACCATTCTATGACTGGTTATTTCAGTAAATCTTACCTAGGAAGAGGAGCCCCTAGAATGAAAATAGAGCTTCAATTTGCAAAGAAGAGCAGTCATATTAGCCAGGAGAGGATTGTGTTTGCTATTTTGTGGGTTGCACAGTGACTTTGGTTTTGCCCACTCTCAGACACAAAATTATAAAGTGAGCTCTTGTGTCTCACCTTCCCATGGCTGCAGAGTGGGCTTTGCTGGTGGTGGTGTGGGGTGAGAGTGTGTGCATCTAACAGGAAGACAGCATATCCTAGTTGTTTCCTTGCCAGGCCAGCCTTAAATGACACTGAGTCTAACAGTAAGTGCAGACCAGTTCCAGATGCCACCACTGCTTTTGAAAATTATAAAATAATTGAGTGTCACCTTCAAAGTGTGAAGAAACAAAAACTGGAAATCCAGTATTCCAAACTAATGAAAGTATCTTTCAAAATTAAAGAAGGCTGAAGACATTCTCAGACAGACAAAAAACTTTGGGAGCACTGTCTTCATTGGGTCTGCCCTGAAATTACTAAAAAGAACATCTGTCAGGCAGAAGAAAAATGATTCAAAATTATGAATCAAGGATAAAGAAAGAATTAAATGTAATATAAAAGATAAAGCTACAGATACATCTAAATAAATACTGACTATATTAAAATAAGAATACTAATGTCTGGTGGAGTGTTTGTGTGTTTACATATATACTTATGTATATGTGTGTGTGTATATATATACTTATGTATATATGTATACATGTGTATATACATGTGTTTATATATACATGTATATATGTGTATATATACATATACTTAACATAATATCTAGTGTGGCAAAAGTGAAAGTAATACAATTAAAATATTCCAAGAGTCTTTTATTTTTTGGAAGGAAGAAAAAGTCCTAATTTGTTTTAGACTAAGGTAAGTTAGGATAAACTTTATGATGTCTACTAAAATAATAAAGAAATAGCAATAGTCTAATTATCACATTAATAAAATTGCAAAAGAAATGATAAATAGCTGATAAGGAGGAATAAATTCAAGAGATATATTACTCAACATGGGGACTATAGTTAATAACAATATAAAAATGAAAGTAATAGATTAATCAAAAAGAGACAAGAAAGTAGAAAAAAAGTAACATAGAAAAGTGGCCTCAGTAGAAAAAGAATAGTAAGTTGGTATTAATCATGATATTAAAAACAAATGTATCACATGCTGAAATTAAAAGGCAAAGATTTACGTATATACACCTATACATAAATCATTTCTGTTCGACTTTCAAAATAAGGATGTTGTAAGTAAAAAGTATATAAAAAGGTATTTATGATTAGTAACCTAAGGAAATGGGTGCCTTTATACTAAAGCAAACTAACGTCTTCTTGAAACCAAGAAGCACAGCTAGAGTTAAGGTAGGACATTTCACAATAATGAATCAATTCATTGTGGAAATATTACAATTTTATACTGCTATGTACATAACATAGCTTCGTAGCCTTAAAATCTTAAAGAAATTCAAAGTAGCTAACACAAAATAGTAAGAAAAGCAGACTAAAGAAGTCAGTAAGGAAATAGAAAATTGGAATGTCATTAAGAAATGTAAGACAATAATGTCAAAAGTGAACATATGACTCCAGCACTCACGCTTGTCAACTGCACAAGGAGCACTTAGCAAACTTTTGTGCTGAACAGCAGGCTGTAAAGCAAAAACTTCAGTAATGTTGAGGAACTGAAATCATAATGGGTAGGTTGTCTTACCATTGTAGAATTAATCCAGAAATTAAGTACAAAACAATAACTTTTAAAATTCGAAAATGTTTAGTAATTAGCAATGCATTTAAACATAAAACATGTATCATAAAGGAATGATTAAGTTAGGACATATATTCCACTGAGTACACGCACACAAAAAATAGATACTTAAGGATGTGAAAGTCACCAAACACATCCAAAAGAGAAATATTTATAGACATTCATGCATCTATGATCAAAGAAAAGCTGCAAATCAGTGATTCAAGCATTTTGTTCAAAGAAGAGAGATGTAATCTTAAAGAGAATAGCAGATAGATAATGAAATATAAAATATAATATGGATAATTAAATCAAAGGTGGGTCTTTTGAAAAGACTAATACATACTCTTCAAAATGCTGACAGTGTGGGCTAATAAAATGAAAAACAAATGCACAACACTCCCTCCCCTAAAGTAGTCTAGAGGCATAATTTGTCAGTACCAATAATAGAAACAGAGATATCCTTTAAAATTTATGGTCATCAAAAGAACAATGAGAGAATGGGATAAACACATGTATGCTAAAAATAAGTGAAATGAGGCCAGGTACATGGTTCACACCTATAATCTCAACATTTTGGGAGGCCCAGGTGGGTGGAGCACTTGAGGCCAGGAGTTCGAGACCAGTCTGGCCAACATGGTGAAACCCTGACTCTACTAAAAATACAAAAATTAGCAATGCACGGTGGTGCACAACTGTAGTCTCAGCTACTAGGGAGGCTGAGGCAGGAGAATCGCTTGAACCCGGGAGGCAGAGGTTGCAGTGAGCCAAGATTGCCCCACTGCATTCCAGCCTGGGTGACAGAGTGAGACTCTATCACAAATAATAATAATAATAATAATAATAATAATAATAAAATGAAATTAATCCTCATATAAAAATGAATGCAGTGACAGAAATGACAAAATGCTGCATCTTAATCAAGCTGGGATTATTCTCGAAATGCAAGAAGGATTTAGCATTCATATATCAACCAATATAATATGCCATATTCACAAAAGATAAGTAAACAATAGAATAGAAGCTAAGACAAATAGAAAACTTCTGTCGTATTTTCAATAAAGGCAGAAACAATCCATTTCATAAAATTCATAATATTATCATAACATTTCTTATCCACCTAAAGATTGAAGAAACTTCCTATTTAAGAGCTTCAGTTTTGTTTTTTTGTTTTTTTGACGGAGTCTCGCTTTGTCGCCCAGGCTGGAGTGCAGTGGCATGATCTTGGCTCACTTCAACCTCTGCTTCCCGGGTTCACATCATTCTCCTGCCTCGGCCTCCTGTGTAGCTGGGACTGTAGGCACCCGCCACTACACCCGGCTAATTTTTTGTATTTTTTAGTAGAGACGGGGTTTCACCCTGTTAGCCAGGATGGTCTGGATCTCCTGACTTCGTGATCCGCCCGCCTCGGCCTCCCAAAGTGCTGGGATTACAGGCATGAGCCACCGCACCTGCCAGAGCTTCAGTTTTTGTTAGAGCCGAGGTGGGGTAGGGGGAAGAGGCAAAAAAAAAAAAAAAAAAAAAAAAAAAAATCCTACGGTAAATATCAGATTAAATTAAAACAAATTAAAAACTTTCCTTGCAAGATCAGAAATAACACATTGCTGTCCCCTGTTACTACTTTTATTCTCCTATGTAATATTGTAGTGAAGCCTCAGCTAGTTTAATCAAGCAAATAAATAAATGATAAATAAATATCAAATAGAAATATATAAATAGTATTACTTGAAAGTTACATAAATATAAAATAGGATATTAAAAATCTACAAATAGGCTATTAGAATTTCTAAAGAAATTTAGCAAACTTACTGGATGCAAGTAAATATTTTTAAAAACTGTGTTTCTAAACACCGTACCAACAACAGTTTAAGAAAAAAATATGGCTATTACTTCCAGTAACATCAAAAACATCCCATTCCTAGGAATAAGTTGAATGAAAGAGCTACAAAATCTCTATGCCAAAAATAACAAAAATAAGGGAGTAAAATTAAAGAACCAAATCAATGTAAAGACTATGTTCATTATTGAAAGACTCCGTATTCCAAAGGACAGAATTTTACCCACGTTGTTCTTCAGATTCCATGAAATCCCAATCAACATTTCAACACGTTGTGTGTGTGTGTGTGTGTGTGTGTGTGTAAATTAAGAAGATGATTTGTATGGAAATACAGTGCTCAGAATAGCTAAGAAAATCTAAAAGAAAGAATAGAATAAAGAACTTTCACTTCCAGAGCTTAATACTTATTAGAAAGATCAGTAAATTGACTGTGTGATACTAGTGTAAGCATAAACATTTAAGCCACCAAAATTGAATGACAAGCCCCCAAACAGAACCACACATGGACAGAGTCTTGATTTGTAATTAAGGTAGCACAACAGGACACTTAGGAAAGATTAGACTTTCCAATAAACCTTGCTGAGTAAACTGGTTAGCCATATCAGGAAAACAAAGCAAAAGAGAACAAGACATAAAGTTTGCCTAACTGTACACCCCCAAACACTTTAATTACAGATATCATTGTAGAAGATAAAAATATATAAATATTTTGGAATATAATATAGAAAAATATGTTTATGCCTTTGCCAAGACTAAACACCAGGAGCAATAAAAATAAAGAAGAATAAAACACAAAGAGCAATAAAAATAAATAAAAATTAAAAAAAAATAGAGCAATAAAAATAAAGAAAAAGATTGGTAAATTTAGCCTTTAAAATTTAAAACAACTTTTCATAAAAAAACTATCTACAAAAAGAACAGAATATATTTATAGTACCATACCTAGCAAAGGACTTGTTTCTAGAATATAAAAAACCCTTTAAATAATCAAGAAATAGAAATGTGGTAGAGCAAATGGAGAGACATTGGAAAAAGGACTTCAGCTAAAACGCTTTGTAGATTAACAAAGACATACGAAAAGCTCCACCACCTGGTCATCAGGAAAATGCAAAATAAAACAACAGTGAAGTACGAACACATACATCAGTGCAGGTAATACATTCTTTTTTCAAAGACCGAAAACACCAATTTTAAGTGAGGACCTGAAGTAAGCAGAGCTCTTATACACTGCTGAGGGGAGTATCCATTTGGAGGATTTTTGATGTTATTGAGTGAATTGAACATGCATATCCCCAGCCATCCCTTACCAGCTTTATTGGACCCATTGATTTCCCTGGGATGACTCACCTGTGCTTGCACACAGTGGCTGTGCCCCAGGAACCACACATGGTCCTTCCTCTTGTTTCTCTACTCTTAATAAGTAACTCTTGCTTGCTTTCAAATACTCTTCTAATATTCTTACATAAAATGTTTTAAGACAGGTTGGAAACGTTTGTCATAAATTCTCAATACTGGCAGGGGGTGGTGGCTCAAGCTTATAATTCAAACACTTTGGGAGGCTCAACCAAAAGGATCATTTGAGACCAGCCTGTGCAACATAGCCAGACCCTGTCTCCACAAAAATAAATAAACAAATACACAATCAACGTCTTATGTTAAATACAACAAATCAGAAAACAGACCTTATTTTCATGTTGGAGATTTATCAGAAAAACTGTTCTAGCTAAGATAGTGAGGCAGCATGCCTATTACTTAAGAGAAGAAGCATCATAGTGAAGTTCCTTGGAGATCAAATCCTCATTCTGCTATGTTCTGAGTCAGTGAACCTGGGCAAATTCTTTAATCTACCAGTGGGAACTCATGGCTACATTCTACACAGCCTGCAGCAAACTGAGAACTGTGTGTGATCCTGTGGCATGAACACATAGGTGTGTTCATATTGTGGAATACATAGAGCTGCATTTTTATAATTTCTGTATTTTTCTGAAATAAAGGTTTATTTTAATATTCAAAATTATGTTTTCAACTTAAGGATTTCATAGATTTTCATAAAGTTTACTGCACTAAACTCCAGTGCTGAGCATCGCTCAGTGCTTCAGTTCAGGTGTGAAAATCTAGCAAGGAGAACCTGACCTGATTGGTTGCTCAGAATTTGGGGCAATTACATTTGCAGTTCCAATTTCCCACTGGGTGGGGGAGGGCTAATATAATTGGCGGTACTAACAGAATCTTCTAACGGGTGCATGGTAGATCAGCCCCCTAAGTTATCTGTGATGGTAATAATGTTGCCAAGAATCAATACTAGGCATGGAAAATGAATGAAAATCAAGAGGTGTCTACAACCCTAAATGTTCATCAACAGGCAGTGTTTAAATTAATTATTTTATGTCTACTCTATGTTGTATTAAAAAAAGATATATACGGCAAATAGTGACAAAGAATCACACCAGATTCAGGGGAAGATGAAATGTAAATTTTATGGAAGTATTCATAGGCAGAAACATCAGTGTAGTCCACAGCTCTCTGATGTCTCAGCTTTCCTTGAAAGTGACATACCAGATACCACTGTGGAAATTGCTCCAAGGGAAGGATCCAACCTTCCTACCACTATATAAATCTATAGGCAAGTTGAGAAGAGCCCATGGCACATCCCTTGAGTAGTTCATTGTATAACAAAGGAACATCTCTCAACAGAGATATGGGCTTGTTAATCTAGAGTTCAGGTACCAGCTAGAGGTCTCCGGTTCTTCTGCTCTGATAATTCTGCAGATCTATCAAATTAGACAAGAGGAGAAAAAATTAGCCTCTGGGGACATCCAGGTTTGTCTCTCCTCTGACTGTCCTCTGTCCCTTGAGGACTTATTGGATACACGATCCTACATTCCAGTAAATGTCAGGTTGTAACAATTTCTACAACATGGTCTGTAAGTGGATAAATCAAAATGTTTTCTTGCAGCTGGGTCCAGTACACTAAGTAACTTTCGTACCAACATTGCTACAAGTTCCCTTTATGTGCAAAGGTCTAATGGCACTCAACTACCTGTAATCTCTCTTTTTCAACTTTTTTCCTCACCCATGGATATATATTTTATACATCTTTATGTAATCATAAATTCTCCTTTATCTTTCCCATATTTAACTTCATTTTAATATTGAAGTAATGCTATATTTATGAATGTTTTATATGTTGTATAATATCACGATCTCATGCTATCCTAAAACGTGAAACGTTTTTGCCTTTTCTCAAATAGTTTGAGCTTTGGCTCAAAAATATTGTCATTATTTTTAAACTGTTTTCTAGTTTTTTGGTAGTTTAAAAATATTTTTATGATCAATTACATAGCTTTTAATTGAAATATTGATGGAATTGAAATATAAATCCTTTATTTTTCAAAATGTTGTATGGTGTAAAACATCATGGGGTCATAGAAACAAGGAACAAATGTGACATTTAAAATATTTTATTTCATGTTTACCATAGCACAATATAACAATAATAACCAAAATAACAACAATAATAATATATAATATTTTAATTGATATTTACTCTTTTGGGCGTTATTGTAAGGGTTTTAGTTCAACCTATCATTTAAACTTCAAAAGACCTACCTGAACATATTATTATAATCATTTAACAGGTAGGTGAACCAATAACTGAAACACAGAGATTAAACAATTTGCCCAAGTTCACTTAATTGGAACATATTAGAAAGAGGGTGTTACCCCAACTAGCCTTTCTCCAACACCTCTTCTGTTAACTAACATTGCCCAAAAGGCAACCATGTTCTCTAAATAGTAGAAAAGAGAGCTTTATTGGTGACATCAGTTTGCACACTGGGAAGTGAAAGCCTCCATCATGGGTTAAAGGTGCTCTCTTTTTTTTATTTCCAACTTTTATTTTAAGTTCAGGGGTACATGTGCAGGATGTGGAGGTTTGTTACATCGGTAAATGTGTGCCATTGTGGTTTACTGAGTAGATCATCCCGTCACCTAGGTTTTAAGCCCAGCATCCACTAGCTATTCTTCCTAATACTCTCCCTCCTTCCACCCTCAACCCTCCAACAGGTCCCAGTGTGTGTTATTCCCCCGAATGTGTCCGTATGTTCTCATAATTCAGTTCCCGTTTACAAGTGAGAACATGTGGTGTTTGGTTTTCTGTTCCTGTGTGAGTTTGCTGGGTGGTCTCTCTTCAAAACAGGTTGGTTTCATGCCTCACAGAACCTGTATCACACAGTAGAGTCATACATATTCAGCAGGTTTGAAGGTAAAAGCTATAGATATTTATGAGGTGAGCCAAGCACACGTGGAATGGATGAACATATATGTAACATATATCCCATGTTCACTTTGGGGCAGGTTTTAGTATTAAAATATGGTGGACTTTGGCTATTTAAACCAAAAGGTGAACTGGAGCACACAAAGACAGTTTGTGCACAGCCTCTGTAAGCTGCTGGAATGGGCTTAAGACCTGCAATTGCTTATCAGGAAAGAATGTCTGTAAGGCTGGTCATCTCTCCAATCAGAGTTGTAGTGGTCCAGGTTGTAAGTCAGAATTGGGAGGGGTCTAATAAATTGCATGACAGCTCTCATTATTAGGGTGTTTAGCAAGAGAGTGTTTTTGTCTTGTAACTGTAGGAACTTGGAGAGTTGCCATGCCAGCAAACACCTGAGCCCTCAAACTGTAGAGAACTTTTGTTTCTTGAACTTCAGAGTCCACCTTGGTTGATAAAAGGGCATCTGTTTTTGTCTCTCAGATCACACTAATATGCAACCTACCTTCATAACTATCTTAGCTACCATGATGTTTCTGCTAAAGAGGAATAGACAAGACTTGTTGAAGTAGGAAAAGAAGAGGAATGAGGAGAAGGGAATGTGTAGTTCCCAGGGTAGTCACCATAGTAGTGTCAAGAAGGAACATCATATCAAATCAGTAGATCCAATAAAATCAAAGCTTAGTTGGGGGATGAGTCCAAGAAGACGTCTACTGACTGTCATCTTTCTCTCTTTCAAAAATGTTCTTTAATCTGGTCCAATTTTCATGTCAACTGAAAAAAGAAAGGATAGCAGAAAACACTTTTTTTCTAAAAATGAAAACAATAACCAAATGGGACATTATATGTTGGCAGAAATGGGGTAAATAGAGTTAAAAAAAAAACAAACATGAACACACACACACAGAGACACACACACACATACAAACTGAGAATTGAGATGCTTGACTGCCAGAAGGGAAATAACATCCTAGGAGACAAACAGGCAGAACATCAGACATGGGGAAGTGGAGAGAAGCCTGTGGGCAGAGAAGAGAGCCTGTGTTCCTTTGTAGAAGAGAGAGAATAAGAAGACAGAAAAATTAGACATTACCTGATGTGAATTAAAAAAGAAAGGAAAGGTATGTTAGGCGCGGTGGCTCATGCCTGTAATCCCAGCACTTTGGGAGGCCGAGGCTGGTTGATCACGAGGTCAAGGGATCAAGACCATCCTGTCTAACATGGTGAAACCCTGTCTCTATTAAACATACAAAAATGAGCTGGGTGTGGTGGTGGGTGCCTGTAGTCCCAGCTACTCAGGAGGCTGAGGCAGGAGAATCGCTTGAACTCGGGAGGCGGAGGTTGCAGTGAGCCAAGATCGCACCACTGTACTCCAGCCTGGCAACAAAATGAGACTCCGTCTCAAAAAAAGAAAAAAACAAAACAAAAAAGAGAGAGAAAAAGGAAAGGAAAGGTAAGGGAAAAGTGATGTAACTGGAATTCTAAAAGATGCAAAAGTGAAGGGAATATATTCAAAAATCCAAATGAAAGCATAATTAGGTATAGTAAATGAATTCATAAGTAATTTGCACAGTAAATTTGAAATAATTTTACCAGCAAATTTAACTATAGACTGACCTATATAAGGTGATAAAACACATGCTAGATAATAAACAAAGGTAAATTATAGATAGGCAACTTCAATAGGATATGTGAATGGCATGATTCAATAAGAGCTTAATTTTCAAACAGTAAGCTTAATTTTTTAATTGTGAGAAATGTACATAACATAAAATTTACCATTTTAACCATTTCAAGTGTTCAGTTTAGTGGCATTAAATGCATTCACAGTGTTGCACAATCATCACCACCATCCTTCTCCATAAATCTTTTCATCTTGTAAATATTAAGTTTTATAAGCTACCAAGTTTAATTTTTTAAAAATGTGTGCAGTATGCAAACCTCTATCATTTGAGGATTGCAACTAAAATGCCCAAACCTTAATTAACTAGACCAAATACATTTATTTATATAATTTTTTAATTTACTCTCCATGTAAGTAAAGCTGACTTAATTCTCTTCAAATAGCTTTTATTTAGAAAGAGAAGAGACGTCATTATTACTCTTATTTTAAAATAATAATGAAAAATTTGAAGAACTATGGTAAAATTGGTGCTGGGTTATCTCAATCCCTATCTGAAAAAATATTTTCATATGTCTCTGCCGATTATCAAGTTATTCAAAATAATTAAAATATAGCAGCTATCAGTGAAGTTGCTACACATTTGGCCCCATCAATTTCTCCAAGAACTTTAAAGGCAATGTCATGGACTTTTAATCAAATAGTATGGATGACATATTAATCTTTTCTGTACATAGAGCTTTTCTGATTACTAGAAGACCTCATTCTTTTCAGATCCTAACCTTGGTGAAGCTCCATTTAATCTAGAATTGCTTACATATATCTTTACATTTTGGACTGGATTTATCTGATGTTATCACTTACTGCTGTTTGTTAACACCAAAATCAGTAAATTCATCTCAAGGACAAGAATTTTGTTGATATTTTAATGAATATAGGAATATTTGACTTGGAAATTTTTAATTTTGAAGGGGTGTGAATGCTGTTTACATTCAAATGTGACATTTGAAATATTTTATTTCATATTCACCCATATTGTAATTTGTGGATGCTTTCCAGAACTTCTGCCATAGCACAATATAAAAATAATAACCAAGAATAACAATGATAATAAAAAATAATATTTTAATTGATATTTACATTTTTGGGCTTTATTGTAAAGGTTTTAGTTCAACCTCTGATTTAAATTTCAAAAACCTACCTGAACATATTATTATAATCATTTAACAGGTAAGTGAACTAATAACTGAAACACAGAGATTAAACAGTTTGCTCAAGGTCACTTCTCATTGGAACATATTAGAAACAGGGTGTGACCCCAAGACACATTACAACATTATGGAAGATGGTTTAACATAAGCAGCAAACATTATTATTATCCCATATTGTGACTTTCATGTTAGAATTACCATACATCCAAATCCTAGGAATTTGAGTCTCTGTTTTATTTTTTGAATTAGAGCCTTTGTTTTATTGTTGAATTTATAAATATAACAACTGGTCTTAGCTTAACATGTTTACTTATTGAAATTACATTAATAAAATTTACAGCACTTGGGAAGTGAAGCACTGTGTGAAATTACCATTTACCTTAAATTTAAGTATAAAAATACAATCATGTTAATAACTTGTATTTTGCAGTAAGTGTGATATGCCAATATCAAAATTAGTACATTGTATCAAAAAGAAAATGTGTTCACTACCAGCTTAACAGCCTATAGGAAGGGAGAAGAAAACATTTTTACATAAGATGCTATGTAAAGCCATTTTCCACTGTCTGAATCATAAATCACAGGACTAACCTAAAATAAAGAAATAGATTTGATTAGCATTAAGGGATCACTACATCAAGTTATTAAAATTTTGCAAAGTGCCGGGTTGTATATGGATTAATTTTAGCTATTCTAAGACTTATGAGTTATGCTTGAAAAATTAAATCTAAAAATGTATTTTAAAAAGTATGTAGGATATTTTCAGGGTTACACGGTATTAACCACTAGTGTAAATTAGAAAAATGAGATATTGGCCTTCTTACTAGTTATACATAACCCTATAAAAAATCATCAAAATATGCACAGATATATTAAATAAATGTTCTGTTATAAATACTATAATCCTAAGTAATGACAGATTAATAAATACTATAATCCTAAGTAATTACAGATTTTCAAATTTATATATTTTAGACTTATTATTAAAGTATAATACACATGTAGGAAAGTGCACATGTACATGTAATAAATAAATATGCAGTCCTTCAAAATTACAAAATTTCCATGGCTAATGATAAAAGCTTATTTAAAATATTATGATATAATCTATGTATATATTCATTCTCTATTAACATAGAAGATATACATTGTTTTGTTCATGAAAAATTTACCTAAATAAAAATATAAAGTAAAAACATTATAGTTAATAATGTGTAAAACTTTAAAAATAGTAATTTTTAAGTGTCTTGATAATAATTACTTTTATAAGTAAACTATATACACATAGATTTCAGTTCTCTTCCACACAGCCTTCAAGTGGACCTCATTGTGTAGTGTGGACCCATATGAGGGACCATGATATGTGTATGTGTGATTAGCAAGATTCTTTTCAGTTTATTGTCTTTTTGAAGTTCGTTGTATTGCATATCACATCTGTCAAGACATCTGTATCCTCCAGGTGATATTCTGAATTTATAGTTCTGTAGTTACAGAATTTCTTTTTTATTTTAAAGGCATTATGATCATTAATACTTCTGTAAGGAAATATTCTACTTGTTGTTTTTCAAAAGAACATATGTTCTCATACATATTTTCATAAACAACTTACTTTATTAAACTTCAGTTTTTGTTTTACTGAGAAAATTATTATTTGAAATTCTTACCATCATGCTGGAAAAGCTTTTGTACAATACAGCAGTTGAAGTGACAACTTCATATTCACAAGTGTTTGTAATTCCTATAAAATAAGGAGGAATGATCCATGTTTGATTAATGTTGTAATATAAAGCTACCTATAAGAAACAATATAAAGGACACTTTGATATTTGCCACAATTATACTGCTTAAATTTCTTTTAAACACTCTAAGCTTGTCATTTTAAAATAATTAAGAAAACATTGAAAATTTATTTTGCCATTATTTATTTCTTTCTCATTTGTATATTAATTATAAGAAATTACAACATCTTAATTAAAATATTACGTATCCACTAAGTACTAACTCTTCATGTAGAGTATACTGGCACATAATTCATTTTCTCATGTTTGCAATTAGATATTTTCCATTATATAATTTTTTTTAAAAAATGCATAACCAAAACAAAATATTCTGTATAATAATTATATCTGATGAAGTCAGCTTATAATTGTCTTTAACAATAATATATTTGGATTTGACACATAATGTTTAGTTTTTATAGTTAAACATTAGTATTTTAAAGTTTAAGATAAATTAATATTTTAATTTTCACTGTTATTTTCCTTGAATAATAACATTCATTACCTTAGATGTTATCAACTATTACCATCAACCAGTGCTTCTGCAGTATAACAGTATTATAGCAGTTTCAATTCAAAGTAAAGCTAATGTTCTGTCAATCAAAGGAGATGCTGTAAAAACCTAACATTTGTTTATACTCATCACAGAAAATATAATATAAATCAGTAAAGTTTAATATGTTATTAAATTCTTATTCTTTGAACATAAGTAATCTATGCATTATGTACACTGAACCTTCCAATTAACTCTCATATTTGATTTATCACAGAGCTCAATAGTTTAACTCTTTTGCTTATAACTCATTGCAAGTAAATGTCTTTTGACATTAACAGAGACCACGGTATGTGTTTAAGAAATGAACACACATAGTCTATTTTTGTTTTGTTTAAACCCTTTTCCTCCTATTGTCATTCTTTACTTTGTCAACTTTTTTATTACACTGGTAGCTACTATCTTTTGAATATATTTCACACATCTTAATTTGTAAGGGGTAGCAATCCTCATTAATTACATTAAATAGTTAAATAATAAAACTGATATTTGTTAAATACTGCTATATACTGGGGACTGTATTAGATTACTTATTCTCCCATTAAATTAATTACTATTTTTTAAAATCTGGGAAGTTTTGACTGTAATTGGGAGTTGAGATTCACATGGGTTTACCATGGCTTCCTTTGCACCATGATGATCATTGGAGAGTAATAGTGATATTAGAACAAAGAAAATCTAAGTGAAGTGATATGATACAAAAACATGTCATGTAATTTTGAAGGGGATGGATACTACACATTATATTATATAGTGAGCTGAAGTACATAAATTTTAAACTAAGATAATGGAATGCCTTGGACAATGACACTAAACATCGGCTGAGTGAGAAAAAGTGGCCTACACTGTAGTGTATGTGGCCATAAAATTGATTTTTCCATTTTGTGCAAAAGCTTATCACTAAGCATGACTTTCAGGGACAAAACTATAAGTAATAACATTGGAGCATTAATCTGCTGTCATTCTATTTATAGAGAGCTGATAGAATTGGCCATAATATTTTGGTATTTCTAGTAAAATATAATTTCTGCTGATAAAACTATAATTATTCACCATTGTAAAATTCCAATTAGAAAGATTTTATGTCAGAAAACATATGCTGGAAATAAATATAATGTCTAGAAATATATAGAATGTTATCTATGTAGAAATATGTATATAGAGAGTATACAGTCGCCCCTTGAACAACATGAATTTGAACTGTGCACATTCACTTATACATGCATTTTCTTCTGCCTCTGCCACCCCGAGACAGCAAGACCAACCCCACTTCCTCTTTTCCCTCAGCCTACTCAGCATGAAGATGATGAGGGTGAACATCTTTATGATAATCCACTTCCATCCAATGAAGAGTCAATGTATTTTCTCTTTTTTGTGATTTTCTTAATAACGTACATAAACACACATAATAATATACATACACACACATTTCTAAACATTGAAGAAAAGATCAAGCCCACTTAGTTATAATTGGATTTCTTTCCTAATTTCATAATAAAATAAAGATTAGTGATTTGATGTAGTATTCACCAAATTATTATTTGAAGCAATGGAAATTACAGTTATGAAAATACAGTTTTAGCACATTTCTTAGTGAGAGAAAAATCAGAATAACATGCAAGGATAATGAAAAGAGGATTACCATTAATGAAAATGAATTTATAACAATACTTTTTAATTTAGTGTGAGATCCCTAAAATTGTGTGGCTACTAAAAACATGACTGGTGAAAATGTTGATGAGGAGTTTTTTAGGTTTCAGAAGAGAATGCTTTACCAATTGAAAATTCTACAGTTTGGATATTTGTTTCCAAAACCTCATGTTGAAATTTGATCCCCAGTGTTGGAGGTGGAACCTTGTGGGAGGTTTGTGACAGATCTCCCATGAATGGCTTGATGCCTTTCTCACAGTAAGAGGTGTGTTCTCATTCTATTACTTCCCTTGAGAACAGGTTGTTAAAGACAGCCTGGCACTTCCCTGCTCTCTCTCTCTTGCTTTCTCTCTCACCATATGATCTCTGCACATGCTGGCTTAAACATCCTGCATGAGTGAGAGCAACCTGAGGCTTTCACCTGATGTCCAATCTTCTAGCCTACAGAATACATAAAAGCCAAATAAACTTTTCTTTATAAATTAACTAGCCTCAGGTATTTTTTTTAATAGCAGCATTAAACATACTAAGACAGAAAGCAACGGAAAGACTGATTAGTTTTAAAATTTGTTACCAGATGTTTATAAAATTATAAACATAGAATCTAAGAATTAAGATATTCTATTAACTCAGGTATTCCTTCAAATATTGCCACAACTTAAAATTCTATTTGGTTTGTTTCCCATTTACTGAGGCTGAACCATTCACACACCCACCCACACACACACACTTTATAATGTATATGGCTAGAAGTCACCTAAACCTTACAATGCAAATTTATTTACAAAAATTCATCAAACAATAAGAAATTACTAAGAAAATCAGAAAATTTGTTTGTATAAGACTTTTACAAAAAGCATTTGTACATTAAGAATTAAAAAAGTAATTTTCAACTAAATGATTTAACCACATATTCAGAAATTAAAAAGCTTGACTTTGTATTTATATTATAATTGTAGTAAGTATGAGAAATTATCATTGTGTTGTTAATTTGCAGTATTTAGGTGATTTCTGTAGGGACTTGTAGTAGAAAAAGCTTAAAAATATGACTACTATTGTCAGTGCTGGTTTTGACAAGTCAACGTGGATGTCTCTCCATCCCTCTATGAATTCTAGGGATTAATATAGGGCTTTGGTTCCCTTCTTGTCAATCAATTTCTCATCTTTCTCTATCAATAAGTTCAACTTTATTAAGAAATAGATGTGTTCCCTGAAACATGTGCCCTTCTGGGATTTTAATTATTTGTCTTATTTCATTTCTGTCAATTCTCCTCAGTCTTCATCGTTGACCATTTTTTTTTTAACACTAATTAGGTCCACAGATTGTATAGAAATAGTTTATATTGCATATAGTTTTAAAAATATTTGACACTTTCTCCTGAACACATTTCTGAAAATATTGATTTCAATATAGTCCAGAGAACTCATTTCACTTGCCAGCCAAGTATATTATTTAAGAATTCAATATTTTCTACTCTTGTATTTACACAAAGTATATCTTCAAAACCATCAAAAGTCTGATTATTATGGGCACTCATCTCTAAACAAGGCTCAGATCTAGAATTATTTATTTTACTATATTCAATTCCTAAGTTCCAAAAATTAAAATTGAATTAGTTCTTAAATTGTAAAATAAAATAGCTTTATTTTCCGATGGGAATAATGTTCTGAACCTCAAATATTTTGCTTTATTTGATATTGTGATTAAATAATAGTCACTGAGTTAGTTTTTAATGTGTGTATGAATATCTTAATACCTATTTTTATATTTAAGAAATACATTATTTTTATAAATATTGCTAACTCATTTTTTCTTTCATTTACCAAATATTTATTGACCACTTATAATGTACCAGTTATTTCTTCTCTGTATAGAGGTAATAGCAGTAAACAAGATAAGCCTTGCTACTTTCATATTTTTCCTATGAAGTTTTAAATATTTAATGATTAGTACTTTTTTTTGTATTATATTACTCTTATTACAGTCAAGGTTAACTTTGGGTAATTGTACATAAATTTTTTTTAACTTATATTTCTGTTTCCTTTAAATGTATTCTCTTTCACAACACATCTTTTAAAAATGTATACCAAATGAATGTAGTTTTCAAAGCCAAGCAAAGAACAACCTCATTGCATATACCTACAAAATTAATAGTGGCACAAAAATTATGCGCAGCCAGCAAAACTAGCAAAATTAATGTGCTGATTCTGACCAGATTTGCAGAAATGCAAATACTGCAGTTTTCATCTCACATAGTTTAAAGAGAGAAACTTTAAGAGCAACTTTTTTTTATAAAGTAATAATAAGTTTAAATAATTTTTGATACCAAAATATTTATAATGGCAAAATATGAAGACACTATTTGTCTGAGCCTTAGTGTCTCCCTCAGGAACAGATACTGTCCCAAATCTGTTTGAATAGGAAAAAATATATATGTATACATTTATTTATTTGTTTATAGGACTTTATTGTCCACATTATTTATTTATGAATACTACTGAACTTATAAGTAGGAGCATGTAGTTTTCAACAATTCATTTAACAGTTTAACTACTTATCTCTAATTACTATATGTTTGTGTATGTAACAGGGGATCTAATGTGAAAGCTAATTACAAATTAGAACTTAAAATATGATGTCCTAAACATGCAGTAAGAATATTTTTTAGAAAGCTTCTTATCTATAATAAAGAAATAAATCAAATAGCTAGACTAGACTTCATGATTAGTAGAATAAGAAGGAATGGGGTACTAAAAAATAAAGATTTGGCTTCAACTAAGAAAAAAGGAAAGAAGTAATCTCCTTTAAAATTTATCGTCATACAGAAGGCACTTCTGAACCTGTGGGGGAAGGGGCATAAGAAAGAACTGGATGCTTGTATACTCCCCTCCCCTCCCCTCCCCTCCCCTCCCCTCCCCTCCTCTCCTCTCCTTGTATGCTCCCCTCCCTTCCCCTCTCCCCCCTCCCCTCCCGTCTCCCCTCTC
The DNA here is from genome assembly GCF_028885625.2 of Pongo pygmaeus. Classification (NCBI taxonomy): domain Eukaryota; kingdom Metazoa; phylum Chordata; class Mammalia; order Primates; family Hominidae; genus Pongo; species Pongo pygmaeus. The sequence continues at coordinate 206,063,293 of NC_085930.1, forward strand.
CCCTCCCATCTCCCCTCTTCCCTCCACTCCCCTCCCCTCTCCTCCCCTCCCCTCTCCTCCCCTCCCCTCTCCTCCCCTCCCCTCCCCTCCTCTCCTCTCCTCTCCTCTCTTTTTCTTTTTAAGACAGAGTCCCACTCTCTAGCCCAGGCTGGAGTGCAGTGGTGCGATCTCAGCTCACTGCAACCTCCACCTCCCGGCTTCAAGTAATTCTCCTGCCTCAGTCTCTCACGTAGCTGAATTACAGGCGCCAGCCTCCACGCCTGAGCCACCGCACCTGTCTGCTTTTATTTTCATAGTTTCACAGATTTCTATATAACTTTATACACAAAGACACTTCTCAAATATGAATAATAAACTGGTAGAAGCCAAGAAAAGATAAATATTCTAAGAAAATTTTACCCAGAAGAGGTGTAAGAGCAATAACATGGAACATATATGACATAAAATTAAACACCAAGAGCTAAGAGTTGGCCGGGTGCAGTGGCTCAAGCCTGTAATCCCAGCACTTTGGGAGGCCGAGGTGGGCGGATCACGAAGTCAGGAGATCGAGACTATCCTGGCTAACACGGTGAAACTCCGTCTCTACTAAAAATAACAAAAAAGTTAGCCGGGCGTGGTGTTGGGCGCCTGTAGTCCCAGCTACTCGGGAGGCTGAGGCAGGAGAATGGTGTGAACCCAGGAGGTGGAGCTTGCAGTCAGCTGAGATTGTGCCACTGCACTCCAGCCTGGGCAACACAGCCAGACTTCGTCTCACAAAAAAAAAAAAAAAAAAAGTAACAGTTTCTTTTTCTCTGAAAATGAAATTTGGGAGCTAAGTAATTTATATTTGGTTTTAATGTCATGGAATTTGGAGGATCAAGATTAGAAAAGTTCTTAGCTGGTAGATAACAGCTGAGATCATTGAATAAATAAAGGTTTTGTTAGAATTTTCTGCATAGAAAATTAGCTAAATGACAGTAGAGATGTAGAGGTTAAGATCTCTCTATGTCTACCTCAAGATACATCAGAAACAGACAGTCAGATAGATAGATAGATAGATAGATAGATAGATAGATAGATAGATAGAAACTTAAACATATATGATTGACAGCAGTGGTGGCCCATCTGGAGCAGCCTCTGTGGGGATTCCTGCTGCAGCTGGGGAGGTGTGGCCGGCGCTGCATGCCCCGTGGAGTTGGAGGGAGCCCAGAGCAGGTGGGAGCCCTGACCCTTTCCAAGTTGGCAGGTGAAGCCCTGCACTCCTGGGTACAGCTGCAGCCCCCTAGCTATGGCTGTCAACTTAAGGACCCGAGCATTCCTGTGCTCTCAAGGGCCTGGGAAGCCCCGCTTCCCTCACAGGCTCAGAAGTGTCTGCTGCCACTGCCTTGTCTCTCCCCAACTCCCAGCACCCACTGTGATTTTGGAGCAAAGTTAAAGCCAAGCATGGGTGCTGTCCCAACCTGGCCAGGTGTGTGCTTGAGGAGGCACTGACATGCCAGCCCCCTGCAGCCTTGGCTTTCTCTGGAATTTGGCACCAACGAGCACAAGAGGGCAGTCAAGGGGGCACTGAGGATGGCTCTGCACAGGCCTTCTGGACTCCCTTGGCACAAACAGCCTGGGCCCCATGAATGACATGATTAATGGCAGCAGGAGGCAGAAACGTTCCTGGATGGAAAGGCATGGATCCTTGGTGAAGCCCCACCTTCAAGCCAGGGATGGCCTGAAGCCCAGAGCCAAGCTGTCAGTTCCGGGTAAGTCAGCCACTTATGGTGCTTTTTTTGTGCCCAGCCATGGCTGCCCATGGACCAATCAGCAGGCACTTCCTACCTTCTGAGCCCATAAAAACCCCCAGACCCAGCCAGACTCACACAGAGGGGACTACCAGCTGCGGGAAGGAGCTACCCATTTGGCACCTCCTCAGCCAGTCAGAAGGACCTGCCTGCAGAAAGGAGCTACCCACTGTGGGTCTTCTGTTTGCTGAGAGCTGGACACTCATCAGGATGACCTGCCTGTGGAAAGGAGCTACCCACTTTGGGTCTCCTGAGAACTGTTCTGCCACTCAATGAAGCTCCTCTACACCTTGCTTACCCTTCACTCCAGTTGTCTGTGTACCTCATTCTTCCTGGATGTGGGACAAGAACTCGGGAACTCCTAAATGGCAGGACTAAAAGAGCTGTAACACAAACAGGCCTGAAATATGCCCCCAGCTTGCCACATTGTAGATGAGGAGAAGGAGAGAAGAGCTTTAGCCCTTCAGGTTGCCTAGACCTAGGAGCCCCCCAAGCTAGGCCTGTGACACTCTCTTTGGGCTCTGCAGCTCCTGGCATCTCCAAACTTCCAGGTGCCACCGCATTCTCCTCATCCAGATATGGGTGCCCACAGTGGAAACCACGTGCAATACATCTGGTCCAGGCACACAGCTTGGCACAGAACTGGTACCTGTGCCAGCACCTGTAGCTGCCCACCCCACTGTGCACAGTAGCCAGACCATGCGCTTGCTTGCCCACACACTCCTCTCCACTACGTGCCTGGCACACCCTTGACAGGTGTGTGATTCTGGCTGGTAGCACAAACCGAGCACAGCCTGCTGGGATGAGTGGACATAACAAGCCCAGGGGCACAATCAATTACTCAGGCAGACATGCTGCTGGCCACAGAGGTTTCTAGCTCGTGAAGTGACAGTCCAAGGATTCTGTGACAGGGGTAACAAGGAAGATATGGTGAAATGGTAATAATCACATATTGGGGGGCCAAGGTAGGCATTAGGGAAGGAATCAAAATCTTAGGCAGATTAAGTTTAAGAAACTTTCTCTGCAAGAGGTGGAAATGTAGAGAAAAATAAAGTTACCTCAAGAGAATGATTAAAAAACAAAACAAAACATAAACTCACAGTCGGTGAAATTGTGCCTCTCATTAAGCTAGGTCATCTATTGCAAATGAGAACTGTTGCAAAGAGAAACTAAAGTTGAGAAGAGTTGTAAAGTATCTGAGAGAAATTTACAATTTGGTGACTAAAACAAGCCTCTTGTGTCTTTCGTAGTTGTGATTTGAAATATCTTCTCCCATAAGAACATGGGAATGCCAAGAACTATTATATAGGATAAAGAACTTGCTTATATTGTGACTTAGAAGAATGATATCAATTTTAAACATACAGATTGGATTTCATAAAACTTTTTAAAAAGTTTTTTCTTAAAGAAATGATTGAACCAGAAGTACCCATTCTGGGTAAAATAAAGCAAACATGCATCGACATTTCTCTCCCACTACCTCCAGAAAACACTACATCTAGAAAACCTAGTTAAAATATGTGGAATAACTATTTGAGGTCTTGCTAACATAAATATAAGTAGGTAGAGTCAGGAGAAGCACCAAAATTCAAAATACTAAAGAAATGGCAGCTAATTTGACTTTTTTTGTTGTTGTTCCTTGGGTATTCACTACCCTGGAACTGAGAAGTGAGCACTGTGATACACACAGAGAGAGAAACTCTCTAGTTCTGGCTTGAGGAGTTAAAAATGGAGACTTCTAGGCTCAGAAAGATTTGGGAAAATTTTTCACATTTTCACTTACTTATATTCCATGCCCCAGGCCACCTTAAGCTGGGAGCGAGATGGCAACAAAAGTAGCCAACTGTAGAGGCAGCAATGCCATAGGAGTTGAAATTTCCTCTGTGAGATGGAGCCGTGGCTTTCAGAGTGGGGTCAAACCCATTGATTCTTTTTCTTCCTTTGTTTTTTCTTCAAAAATTACAGGACAATCACAGAAGTGATGGTTTTAGCCAGCCTGGCCAACATGGTGAAACCCCGTCTCTACTAAGAATACAAAAATTAGCTGGGGATGGTGGTGGATGCCTGTAATCCCAGCTACTTGGGAGGCTGAGGCAGGAGAATTGCTTGAACCTGGGAGGTGAAGGTTGCAGTGAGCTGACATCGTGCCATTGCACTCCAGCCTGGGCAACAGAGCAAGACTCTGTCTCAAAAAAAAAAAAAAAAAAAAAGCAGTGATGGTTTTAGAATATTTAACTTTTTCATTAGCCTCCAGCCAACTAGACAGTGCTAGGAGACAGCAGAGAGAAATCTTGGGAAAGCGAGGCTGTTTATGAATTCTTAGGCTCAACCCAAGCTGCCCATGTGTGACTATGTCCCTAATTAGAATACAATAGACACTGAAAACTGTGGTAGCAGATAGACCTCCACACAGAGGTAAGGCTGACCACTGGGTAGCATGCATGGTGGAAGAGAGATAACAGCACAGCCTAAAAACTGAATTGCCATTGGAATCATGGCCTCAGAATAGAACCATGACAATCTCCACTTGCATGGGAAAAGATAATGGATACCCACAAATAGACAGAGATGTTGGCAATACCTTACACAGACTTTAATTTTTTACAAAAATGTTTGCCCAAGCAGTCCTGAAAACAAATGTCAAAATAGAAAAAGTAATTAAAATAGGTATAAAGAGGAAAAAAATTTAGAACTGAAAAAATACAACTAAAATAAAAAATAACTCATTAAATAAACTCAGTAACAGAAAGTAGGAGGAATGAGTCAGTCAGATTGAAGAGAAGTCAACAGAAAGTATTCAATTTAACAACACAGACAAAACATGTTGAATAAAAATGAGCTACGGAACCATAGCAAATGCTGTGAAATTTGTGTCTCAGAGTCCCAGAAGGAGAGGAAAACAATGTAGGACTGAAAAAAAGTTAAATATGAGGAAATATTTCTAAGTTTGGGCAAGGCATAATCTCACATACTCCAGAAGCTGAAGGGGCCCAAAACTGTACATGCAGACACATCACAATCAAACTGGCGAAAATTTAACAATAAGACAGTTTTAAAGACAGCCAAAGGAAAATGACATATTCGCTGTAGGGGTCCAATTATTTGAATTTCTGTGGACTCATCATTTAAAAGTATGTAGGCTAGAAGGAATTAGCATAGTATTTTAAAGTACTCAAAGAAAAACAAAATAGAACTCTCAACCCATAACTCTATATCCAGCACAAAATATTTTTCAGGAGTAAAGGGTAATTAAAACATTCTCTGCTGGAAGAAAACTCAGAGAATCTTTAGTGAGCAGACTTGTTTTAATGAATTATTACTCAGCAATCCCATTACTGGGTATATACACAAAGGATTATAAATCATTCTGCTATAAAGACACATGCACATGTATGTTTATTGCAGCACTATAGCAAAGACTTGGAATCAACCCAAATGCCCATCACTGATAGACTGGATAAAGAAAATATGGCACATATACACCAAGGAATACTATACAGCCTTAAAAATGAATGAGTTCATGTCCTTTGCAGGGACATGGATGAAGCTGGAAGCCGTCATTCTCAGCAAACTAACACAGGAACAGAAAACCAAACACCGCATGTTCTCACTCATAAGTGGGAGCTGAAAAATGAGAACACATGGACACAGGGAGGGGAACATCACACGCTGGGCCTGTCCTGGGTGAGGTCAAGGGGAGGGAAAGCATTAGGACAAATGCCTAACGCATGTGGGGCTTAAAGCCTAGACGATGGGTTGACAGGTGCAGCAAACCACCATGGCACATGGATACCTATATAACAAACCACCACATTCAGCACATGTATCCCAGAACTTAAAGTAAAATTTAAAAAAATTAAAAATTTTAAAAAATTAGCGGAAGTTCTTCATACAGAATAGACATGATACCAGCAGGACACTTGAACATTAAGAATAAAGGAAGAGAAAAAAATATGCATACAGTGGACTTTTGAATAAGACAGAGGCTAAAGAAACTGACCCTGCACAAAGTTAAAAATCTGCTTATGATTTTTGACTATACCAAAACGTAACTACTGAGTAGCCTACTATTGACTGGAAGTTTTACCAATAACATAAACAGTTGATTAACTTTTTTTTGTGTTAAATGTATCATATACTGTATTCTTACAATAAAGTAAGCTAGAAGAAAGAAAATGTTATTAAGAAAATCACAGGGAAGATGAAACATTTACTATTCATTAAGTGGAAGTGGATCATCAAAAGGTCTTCATCCTCACAGTCTTCACATTGACTAGGCAGAGGAGGAGGAAGAGAAGGGGTTGGTCTCGTTGACTCAGGGGTGGCAGAAGTGGAATAGGTGGAGGAGGCGGAAGGGGAGGCAGGAGAGGCGGGCACACTTGGTATAACTTTACAAAAATACATTGCAAATTCTGTCTGTTTTTTTGCCTTTTCATTTCTCTAAATATGTTTCTATAGAGTACCAATCTTTTTACCATTTGCTTTAATTTTGGTGCCCATATCATAGAAGAATCCATATTGTAAAATAAATCAAAAGCAGTCTAGAATATCAAAAGCCTTCTGCCAGATTGTCTAATGTCAACTTGTTTTCTGGCCCTGGTTCCTCTATGTCTTCTTGAACTTCTGGCACTGTTTTGGAAGTACTTGTCTCCATCAAGTCATCTTTTGTTAATTCCTCTGCTGTGGTGTCTAATAGCTTTCAAATTTCTCCATGATTCATATATTGAAACTTATAACCCAGTCGTTTTTTGCCACATTTACAATCTCTTTCATTATTTCCTCGATTGACTCTGTCATAAATCCTGTGAATTCACACACAATATGTGGACACAGCTTTCTCCAGCAGGAATTTATTGTTTGGGGCTTCATGTCTTTCGTAGACTTTCTATAACAATGATGACATCTTCAGTGTTGCAATCCCTCCGGATTTTCATCATATTCTCTCTATTAGGATTCTCTTCCATATGATTGACAAGCCTTTACTGTAAAGTATCATGTGTAATGAGCCTTAAAGTTCTATATTACCTTCTGATCTAGAGGCTGAATTGGAAACATTGTGTTTGAGGGCAAGTAGACCACTTTGTTGACTTTGGTGTTGAACTCATGGAGTTCTGGGTGGCCAGGGGCATTGTCCAATATGAAAAGAACTTTAGAAGGCAGTCCTTTACTGGCAGGGTACATCCTGACTTCAGGAACAAAGCATCGGCGGAATCAATGCAGAAAACGTGTTCTGGTTGTTGAGGCCTTCTTGTTGTACAATCAAAAGACTGGCAGCTGGTATTTAACTTTTTCTTTCAGCGCTCAGAAATTTGCAGCTTTATAGATAAGGGTAGTCCTAGTCATAATCCTTATTGCATTTGAACAAAGCAGTAGAGTTAGCCTATCCCTTTCTGCCTTAAATCCTGGTCCTCACTTCTCTTCCTTACTAATACATACCCTTTGTAGAATTTTTTTTCCCCCGGAATAGGTCACTTACGTCTGCATTAATAACCTATGCAGGCAGATATTCATTCTTCTCAGGGATTTTCTTTTTTTTTTTTCCTGCTATTTATTTATTTGTCTATTTGTTTTTCTTTCTACTTTTTTTTTATATTTGAAGTATTTGATTTATAAAAATCTGAGTTTAAATAATTTTAAGAAAATATCTAGGGTATAAAATAAGTCTTTGACAAAGTTTCTCCATATAAAATGTTTGTACATAATTGCAAACCTGATATAATCACCTCTGTTATTTAGAAAGGAGTTATCAATTGGAACTACAATATCAGTGTTGAAATCATGTTCTTTTTTTTATTATTATTATTATACTTTAGACTCTATGGTACATGTGCGCAACGTGCAGGTAAGTTAAATATGTATACATGTGCCATGCTGGTGCGCTGCACCCACCAACTCGTCATCTAGCATTAGGTATATCTCCCAATGCTATCCCTCCCCCCTCCCCCCACCCCACAACAGTCCCCGAAGTGTGATGTTCCCCTTCCTGTGTCCATGTGTTCTCATTGTTCAATTCCCACCTATGAGTGAGAATATGCGGTGTTTGGTTTTTTGTTCTTGCGATAGTTTACTGAGAATGATGATTTTCAATTTCATCCATGTCCCTACAAAGGACGTGAACTCATCATTTTTTATGGCTGCATAGTATTCCATGGTGTATATGTGCCACATTTTCTTAATCCAGTCTGTCATTGTTAGACATTTGGGTTGGTTCCAAGTCTTTGCTATTGTGAATAATGCTGCAATAAACATACGTGTGCATGTGTCTTTATAGCAGCATGATTTATAGTCCTTTGGGTATATACCCAGTAATGGGATGGCTGGGTCAAATGGAATTTCTAGTTCTAGATCCCTGAGGAATCACCACACTGACTTCCACAAGGGTTGAACTAGTTTACAGTCCCACCAACAGTGTAAAAGTGTTCCTATTTCTCCACATCCTCTCCAGCACCTGTTGTTTCCTGACTTTTTAATGATTGCCATTCTAACTGGTGTGAGATGGTATCTCATTGTGGTTTTGATTTGCATTTCTCTGATGGCCAGTGATGGTGAGCATTTTTTCATGTGTTTTTTGGCTGCATACATGTCTTCTTTTGAGAAGTGTCTGTTCAAGTCCTTCACCCACTTTTTGATGGGGTTGTTTGTTTTTTTCTTGTAAACTTGTTGGAGTTCATTGTAGATTCTGGATATTAGCCCTTTGTCAGATGAGTAGGTTGTGAAAATTTTCTCCCATTTTGTAGGTTGCCTGTTCACTCTGATGGTAGTTTCCTTTGCTGTGCAGAAGCTCTTTAGTTTAATTAGATCCCATTTGTCAATTTTGGCTTCTGTTGCCATTGCTTTTGGTGTTTTAGACATGAAGTCCTTGCCCATGCCTATGTCCTGAATGGTATTGCCTAGGTTTTCTTCTAGGGTTTTTATGGTTTTAGGTCTAACATTTAAGTCTTTAATCCATCTTGAATTGATTTTTGTATAAGGTGTAAGGAAGGGATCCAGTTTCAGCTTTCTACATATGGCTAGCCAGTTTTCCCAGCACCATTTATTAAATAGGGAATCCTTTCCCCATTTCTTGTTTTTGTCAGGTTTGTCAAAGATCAGATACTTGTAGATATGTGGCATTATTTCTGATGACTCTGTTCTGTTCCATTGATCTATACCTCTGTTTTGGTACCAGTACCATGCTGTTTTGGTTACTGTAGCCTTGTAGTATAGTTTGAAGTCAGGTAGCGTGATGCCTCCAGCTTTGTTCTTTTGGCTTAGGATTGACTTGGCGATGCGGGCTCTTTTTGGTTCCATATGAACTTTAAAGTGGTTTTTTCCAATTCTGTGAAGAAAGTCATTGGTAACTTGATGGGGATGGCATTGAATCTGTAAATTACCTTGGGAAGGATGGCCATTTTCATGATATTGATTCTTCCTACCCATGAGCATGGAATGTTCTTCCATTTGTTTGTATCCTCTTTTATTTCCTTGAGCAGTGGTTGGTAGTTCTCCTTGAAGAGGTCCTTCACATCCCTTGTAAGTTGGATTCCTAGGTATTTTATTCTCTTTGAAGCAATTGTGAATGGGAGTTCACTCATGATTTGGCTCTCTGTTTGTCTGTTATTGATGTATAAGAATGCTTGTGATTTTTGTACATTGATTTTGTATCCTGAGACTTTGCTGAAGTTGCTTATCAGCTTAAGGAGATTTTGGGCTGAGACAATGGGGTTTTCTAGATATACTATCATGTCATCTGCAAACAGGGACAATTTGACTTCCTCTTTTCCTAATTGAATACCCTTGATTTCCTTCTCCTGCCTGATTGCCCTCTTCTCAGGGATTTTCTTAATGGCATCTGAAAATTCTGCTGCCTCTTGGTTGGCAGAAACTTTTCTTGAAATGTTTTCTTGAAAAAAAAATTTAAGCCAAACCTCTTTCCAAAATTATGAAACTATCCTTCGCTGACATTAAATTCTCCAGCTTCAGATCTGTCACTGAAAATTCTAACCAGTGCAGTCAGGTAATAAAAATAAATTAAGATGGCTGCCCCATCTGGGAAGTGAGGAGCGCTTCTGCCCAGCCGCCACACCATCTGGGAAGTGAGGAGCGCCTCTGCCTGGCCACTCCATCTGGGAGGTGAGGAGTGCCTCTGCCTGGCCGCCCAGTGTGGGAAGTGAGGAGCACCTCTGCCCGGCCGCCCTGTCTGGGAGGTGAGGAGCGCCTCTGCCCAGCGGCCCATCGTCTGGGAGGTGAGGAGCACCTCTGCCCGGTGGCCCATCGTCTGGGAAGTGAGGAGCGCCTCTGCCCGGCCACCCCGTCTGGGAGGTGAGGAGAGCCTCTGCCCGGCTGCCCCATCTGGGAGGTTTACCCAACATCTCCGAAGAGACAGCGACCATCGGGAGCGGGCCATGAGGTCGATGGCAGTTTTGTTGAAAAGAAGGGGGGGAAGTGTGGGGAAAGGAAGGAGAGATCAGATTGTTGCTGCGTCTGTGTAGAAAGAAGTGGGGCATTTTGTTCTGACTAGAAGAAGTTCTTCTGCCTTGGGATGCTGTTGATCTATGGCCTTTCCCCCAGCCCCGTGCTCTCTGAAACATGTGCTGCATCAACTCAGGGTTAAATGGACTAAGGGCGGTGCAAGATGTGCTTTGTTAAACAGATGCTTGAAGGCAGCATGCTCTTTAAGAGTCATCACCACTCCCTAATCTCAAGTACCCAGGGGCACAAACACTGCAGAAGGCTGCAGGGTCCTCTGCCTAGGAAACCCAGAGACCTTTGTTCATGTGTTTATCTCCTCACCTTCTCTCCACTATTATCCTATGACCCTGCCATATCCCCCTCTCCGAGAAACACCCAAGAATGATCAATAAATACTAAAAAAAAAAAAAAAAAAAAAAAAGAAATTTCTTATAAATGGCTGTCAGGGGTCCAGGGAAATGGTGCTCAGGCTACAGTTATTTTGGCACTGACAACAGGAACTGGTTTGGTTTGGTTGTGGAAGGGAGATCTTGTGATACTTTTATAACATCTTTCTGAGAACACAGAGTACATGAAGGCTCTGTCACCCAGCTATGGCTGCCTGGTTCCATTTTAACTTTGAGCACCTCAGTTAGTCTCCTGGGAGTCATTTTGTCTTTCTACAGGGGGCTTACTTTAACAGGTCTTTCGTCAATTTTGTAATTGGATTTTGAAGAAAAATACCATTGCATTTTGAATTTTTTTTTACACATTCCTGTAGAACATATGGTTTGTAAATATATTCTTCTGATCTATAATTTGTTTTCCTCCTCTTAAAAGGACCTTTCAGCTGGGTGTGGTGGCTCACACCTGTAATCCCAGCACTTTGGGAGGCCAAGGCAGGCAGATCACGAGGTCAGGAGTTCAAAACCAGCCTGACCAATATGGTGAAACCCCGTCCATTCAAAAAATACAAAAATTAGCTGGGAGTGGTGGTGCGCACCTGTAGTCCCAGCTACCTGGAGGCTGAGGCAGGAGAATCGCTTGAGCCCGGGAGGAGGAGGTTGCACTGAGCTGAGATTGCATCACTGCACTCCAGCCTGGGTGACAGAGCCAGACTCCATCTCGGGGGGGCGGGGGTGAAGAGAACTTTTCACAGAGCCTAGGGTTTTAATTTTGATGACTTCCAATTTATCCATCTCTCTTTATGAATCATGCTTTTGATGTCAAGTATAAAATCTCCTTTTTTAGCCTAGATCCCAATTTTCTCTAAGAATTTTTTTCCTAAAATTTTATAGTTTTACATTTTACATTGAAATATGTGATCCATTTGGAGTTAAGGTTTGCATGAGGTGTGAGGGTAGAACCCCCACAATTTATCCATTTAGAAACATGAGGAGACTTTATTTCTCATAAGGATTACAGACTTCAAGGTGGCCAGCTCAGCCAAGGGACCAGAAACAGGCACTTTGAAGGAGGAGGGGTTAGGGTAGGAGCTTTATGCTGGGCAGGTTGGCTAAACATACATATTCAACAGGTTATAGGAGGAGCTATGAGTATTCATGAAGGTGGTCCTGACACATGCATATTGAACAGACATGCATGTAGCATATGACCCATGTTCACTTTGGGGTGGAGTCTTAACATTTAAATGTATTACAGTTAGGTCCTATATTTCAACAGGTCTTTTCAGGGCATGAAGACACACAAGCGTGCAGCCTCTGTAAACCAGCCAAAGACAATCCACGGTTGGTGGTCTTATCAGGAAGTTATGGCTGGTAGAGCAGGGGTTCAGTAAGTCAGTGGGTGGTGGAGCTAGAAATTGTTTTAATCTTGTCTATCTCGAGGCCAGTGGTTGTTTAGCTGCTAGAGAAAAAGAAAAGCCTTGTGGTCCTTAGAACACAGTTTATTCTTTAGGCGTAGGGTTAGTGACTTAACCCTTGCCTGGCATGGCCTTAGGTCCTGTTTATAATTTGGTATTTTATTGCCACAGAGTCTATTCTGTCAGTCTTCTGATCTCTATGTTAACATTAATGCTGGTCTAAACCCCAAAAGGCAGGGGGTATAATGAGGCATGTTTGACCTCCCACCCTGTCATGACTAGAACTAAACATTTAAGATTTTCCTGAGGTCCCCTTGGCCAAGAGGGGGTCCATTCATTTGGTGGGGGCTTAGGATTCTAAAGTTGACAGTGTTTAGGTCAAGGGTTTTGGTTTGCCTGCTTGTTTGCTGTGCCTGTGATGTGCAATTGCCCTACTCCCATTTGAATGGAAAGGCTACCTTTCCTCCCACGAGGTGCTTTTGCATGCTTGTCCAAAACCAGCTGGGTGCATTTGTTTTGGTCTCTTTTCTGTTCTATAGATCATCTCCCTCTGTCCATACCACACGATCTTTACTAGCTATTTAATGTGTTGAAATAGGGGTAACTTAATACTTGTTTTAAATTCTTCATTTAACATTTCATCATCAACATTTATCTCATCTAAAACAAACAACAAATTCACACAGTGTACGGTGTGGATGTACTGGAGTTTATTTAACCCGACCCCTCTTAATCAATGGCTATTATCCCCCACCCCAGTTTTTTTGTTATTATAGTAAATAATGCTGAAATATTTTTAAAAGATTTTTTAAAGTTATTTTTAATTGACAAATCATAATTGTATATATTCATGGGATACAATGTGATGTTTTGATATATGTACACATTGGTGGAACAATTACTTTAAGCTAATTAAGATATCCATCACCAACACATCTAATTTTGTGGTGAGAATATTTAAAATCTACTATTTAAGGAATTTTGACATATAAAATGCATTAACTACAAAAAAAATAAAATAAATAAATTAAGAATTCAGATTGCAAAACAAAAAATAAGACAGACTCTATTATATACATCGTGGTTGTATACGTAGAAAACCCAAAAGAATCTACAGAATACCTCCAGAACTAATAAGTGAGTTTTGCAAGATTGGAAGATACACAGTCAACACACAGGCAAAACAAACCATTTTAATCATTCCAAGTACAGTAATAATTCAAGAATAAATGATTTCAGATGATCTTATTTATTTATTTATTTATTTATTTTTAGAGACAGGGTCTTGCTCTGTCACCCAGGCTGGAGTGCAGTAGCACAATCGAAGCCCACTACAGCTTCAACCTCCTGGGCTCAAGTGATCCTCAGCACCCCCAGGTAGCTGGAACTACAAGCATGTGGCACTATGCCAGGCTAATTTTTTAATTTTTATTTTGTAGAGATGGGGGTCTTAATATTTTGCCCATGCTGGTCTCAAAGTCTTGGGCTCCAGGGATCCACCCACCTTGGTGTTCCAAAGTGCTGAGATTATATGTGTGAGCCACCACACCTGGCCTATAATCTCATTTAGTATGTCTTGAGACATCTGAAAATTTTCTAAAATTAAACTATAAAGAGACATTAAAAAACATATCCAAATCTCCAAATAAATTTATATAGTTTATTTATCAATTATGAAAGTATTTCCTCAGTTTTCTTGGTGATAATCCTACAATATAGACAAGATTTAGCACCAGCTCACTTTTTAGATACATATAATTTCTTTTGCTAGAAATTAGGAAACAATTTTCTTTTATTTACCTCCTGTTTTATTCCTGTACTGAAATCTTTGTCCTTCCTTTTTTCTAAAACTATTGGTTATTTTAATGCATACACTGAGAGGAGAGATTGATTGTTTTCCCATATTTTCACAAATGGGACTATCAAGAATAGCCTGAAAAATTCCACATTTGAGAAATGTTTCTATGGCTAATATGAAAATTCTCTAAAGACTTAGGAAAACTCATATCTTTACCCATTTAACATTTTAAAGAGACAAATCAAAACAGCAGAAAGTTATGACAGGCAATCTGATCAAAATTCAAAAATTTTTACTTTTACCTTTTTTTGTTTGGGTAGATGAGTATGCTATGCAGATTTTTCCTCTATTTTTAAGATACCAAAATTAATAATATATTTTACTCTCTTGTTTTTTCTAGCCATTTTTTTTGGTCAAAAATATGTTTCCATTAAGAATTGCTATTGAAATTTTAAACTTTTATTTACTAATACTTGAAATGGAGTCTGGATCCAATAGATATTTGGGAAAAAATGCTATTTTTTCCAACATTTTCATAAAGTGTTACTCCATTTCATGACATTTGCTTTTTATATATGTACTAATTCTCACTCTTCTTAAAAGTAAAACATCTATACTTACTTCCTAGCTACATGTGAACATTGATTTAGTGTCTTGTAGATAATGTATAACCAGTGGTAGATAAGGTTGTATGATGACTAATGATATAGCTATAACATTATCTTGTTTTCACTGCTAAAAAATTTTTACTTCACACACTCAGGGACAGATATCCAATGCTTCCTTGTTGTTTCTTATGTAATCTTGACAGTTAATTGATAAAAATATTGATAGTTAGTTAAAAATATTGATAGCATTGTTGCATTTAGTCATCTTCACTGCTTTTCAGAAGTAAGTTTCATGTAAACTGATCAGTAGGTTGAGACCCTAGTGATATGTTTCAAAGCAGCATATAAAACATGATGCTACACTGTTGTTTTTTAAAATACCTTTTCCAGAGACTTGTCATAGTTGCACTGCTTTTTTCTAAAGAGGATGTTAAAATTTCAGTGTGCATGTCTATGAAATAAATGTTTTTAAATATAAACATTAATTATTGTAGTTATGCAGTATTTCTAAGGCAATTCCGAAACTAAAACATACTGTCATTATAACATTTGTCAATCAGCATTTTTACCTTTAGGAAGTAATTCTTTTTTAGAACACTGTAAATATATTTGGACTTAAGACATTCATAAGAAAAGAAGAAAGTGTTTGGTAGATCATAACATAGTTTGTTTTCTTACTGTAAAGCCTTTTTCTGTTTATGGAGGTTCAAACAGCAATTGAGAAAATAACTGACTCTGCTGTCTATTAGATTAATTTCAAGTAGTCAATATTGCTTTTCATTTGTAGTCTTCATTTTTACTCCAGTTTAGTTTATGTGGGGTTTAGTTTATTTTTGTTTTTTATTCTTCCTAGCTTTATTATGGTATAATTGACAAGTAAAAATTATATCTATTTAGTATGTAAAATGTGATGTTTGGATATGTGTACACATTGTGAAATAATTAAATCAAGATAATTAACATATACATCCCCTCTCATATTTACAAATTTTTGGAGGTGAGAACATTGAACATCTACTCTGTTAACAATTTTCATGTATACAATACATTATTAGCTATTGTCTTTATGCTGTACAATAGATACCCAGAGTTTATTCATCTTGTCTCGCTTGTCTCACTTGTTCGTCTTTGACTAACATTTCACCATTTTCCCCCATCCAGTCTTAGTATTTAGAATTCCACGGGACTGAGATATTTCTGAACTCAGTTTCCCGAGTTGATTTTGTGGCAGAAACCTGGTTAGAGAAAAACATCAACACTTTGAGAGTCACTAAAGTTGCATAAAACATAATAAGAAAAAATATTTTGTATAGTAATGCTAAAACAAAACAAAACAAAAGCTAACTTACTAATAACTTTTGCTTATGTTTTTATTTCTCCTAAAAAATGCTGACTAGAGCACTCTTGTTCCCTACAAATCTTAATTCTAACTTTTAAGAAGCATAATTACACCCACATACATACACACACAGATACACACACACACACACACACACATACGAAGCAAATTTAAATATGAACTTTATTTAAATATGAACTTTCTAAACCTCTTTTACCTCATCTGTAAAGGAATTCATTTCTATCTCCCTGTGTCCCAGAGTTGTTTGAGAATCAGATGAGATAACTAATATGCAAACTATAAATCCAAGTACTAAATTCTGACCTTTTATCTCTCTTGCCCAAATTCCCATCTAAGGGGCCTGGGGAGTCATGCCCTAAAAGTCAGAAAATCTCATCAGATGGTTCTATCTAACCCCATATAAAGTGGCTTACTTTCCAGGCTGACTCTGGCATCACATCACGTGACAGATAAAGAAGGAAATCAAACTATTTAGCCCCAAAATATGTTTCTTTGCCATATTTTGAAGTGGCCCTGAAAAGCCATTTTCATTTTTATTGGGAGAAGATTTGCATTTGTAAAGAATCTCTTAACATAACTAGGTCTTTTCTCTTCCAGATCCTCCCAGTCCTGAAGAGACTGACTGATAGTCTAACACCTGAAAAGGTGAGAATAGAAAACATTTGCCATCTGTTATCTCTAAGGGTGGCCACCTATGATACTTCATCTACATAATAAGAACTTTGATCTTCAAGACCCCTTATCTTAACCCAGAAATTCCTTTCTATTGATTGAAGTTTTAAATAATAACTTGTTCAACCAATTGCCAGTAAGAAAATCTTTGAATCCACTGATGACCTCTAAGCCTCCTCAACCCACCCTGACTTCGAGTTGTCCCGCCTTCCCAGACCAAACCAATGTCTACCTCACATGTATTGATTGATGTCTTAGGTCTCCCCAAAACATATACAACCGAGCTGCAACCCAACCACCTTGTGCCCATGTTCTCAGAGACTCTGCCTCATGCCATGGTCACTTATGTTTGGCTCAGAATATATCTCTTTAAATATTTTACAGATTTTGCTCTTTTCATCAACAAAACCCAAGTCAAATGCAAAATAGACTATAATCATTTAGAAAGAAGTATAGACATTGTCTCTCAAATGGTGGGAGGGCTTATTATTAATTTTCATATGTTAAATTGTTTTATAATTTTGTTGATAGCTATCTTACAGTCTTCCAAATAGAAGCACAAATTTCAGTACTATTAAGTGATGAGTATATTTGATACATTCAGGTGTAATTAATAGTCATCAAGAGTCTATTTTGGACCAATAAATTTGCTTATTTATATTGGGTAGGCACCGACAAATACAGTACATGATGTTTTCTGTAAGAAGAGGCTATAGAATACAACACAAAATGATGCCATTTAGAAATGCACCAATGAAATTTGTGAGATGGTTTGCACTGGACCATTTTATAATAAATCAGTGATTCATGAAATATAAACTCAATAAAGATAGATGCCAACTTTCGTAACTATTTAAGAAACAGCCTGAAGATTACATTAAAATGCCTTCCAAAATCACACTCTACAACTCAGATAAAACATAAATAAGCAGTTTTTGCAGTATTGAGATGAAAAAACAAATCCATTCCATGAAATAGTTTTTTAAATACAAGTTACAAAAAATGGTAGTGTAACCATGATTTAAATTATAATAATATTTAAAATTATTTCCCTTTGAAGATTTTAAAGATTATATCTGAAGCATATTTCCTTTCTTTCAGTATTACTCTTCTATAAGTATAAAGAGAAAGCTTTAGCTTGCTACATTTGTATAATCTATGTACCTTTAAAAAATCAAAGTTATTATGAAAAGATAGTGTCTCAACTTAAGCAGCATCTGTCAAATGGGATTTTATAAAGGATTGAGAATTTAAGAAATAGATATTTCTAGACTGGTCATCAGAAATGATTTCATGCTTCTACTGCCACCTTCAATACATAATCACAAAAATGTCAGTGATAAAGTCATAATCCCTGCTCAATAAGTCAAGCCATGGAACCTCAGACTAAGTGAAATTTAAATCCCTTAAAACTTTGATTTTACCACCCTTGCTCATAACTGCTTGGAGGGTTTCTGCTATTTCTCTTATTAGTAAATATTTTTATCTGTAAGTTATTTTCTATGTGATGCATGGCCTATTGCATACTCTATTCCTAAGTATATGATATGAATTTTGTTATTCCTTAATTCTTAAGACGGCATTGAGGAGTGGGGCTGTATTTAACATGCACACACAAACACACACACACACACAAGAAATGGAAGGATAATAATATATAACAAAAATGTGTGAGTTATTCTGCTTAAGAATATCAACTTCTGCTACTACAGCAATGTTGCAGAATTTCATTTAATTAACAGAGAGGTCAAAAGGCATATTGAAGGCAGACTATTTAAAACCAGATAGATCTGTATTTAAATTCTAGCTTTGTAAGTAGCTAAAACCAAAAAGAAATTCAGGAAATTTAATTAATTTATCTCAACTTCAGATTTCTCATCTGTAGTATCAAAATATGTATACTTTCCTACCAGATATCTATGATTTTGGAATGTGATATATGACACAAGCTGATAATATTAGTGACAATATGTCTACTTGTTCTTCCATTCCATTAGACACATTAGAAATAAAACATTGGTGTTAATGGGAATGAAATCCTCAAACATTTACTTTTGACCTATTTTGTCTGAGTTTCACTGCTTTCATTTCAATATGCAATCCTGCTAAGGTGAACCATGACCTCCATGTCATTTAATGCAATGAGTCATCACGCTGTTGGATCTACCATAGCATCCAATATTGTGGCCTCTTTCAAAATCTTTTTTTTTTTTTTTTTGAGATGGAGTTTTGCTCTTGTCGCCCAAGCTGGAATCCAGTGGTATGATCTCGGCTCACTGCAACCCTCCTGGGTTCAAACGATTCTCGTGCCTCAGCCTCCCGAGTAGCTAGGACTATAGGCACACTACACCACACTTGGCTAATTTTATATTTTTTGTAGAGACAGGGTTTCACCATGTTGGCCAGGCTGGTCTCAAACTCCTGGCCTCAAGTGATCCGCCCACTTCAGCTTCCCAGAGTGCTGGGATGACAGGCATGAGCCACCATGCCCGGCCTTGTCTGTCATTTTAATTACTCAAAATCCATAATCTGGGCCGGGCGCAGTGGCTTACACTGGTAATCCCAGCACTTTGGAAGGCCAAGGTAAGCAGATCACTTGAGGTCAGGAGTTTGAGACTAGCCTGACCAACATGGCAAAACCCCATTTCTACTAAAAATACAAAAATCAGCAGAGCATGGTGGCATGTGCCTGTAATCCCAGCTACTCGGGAGGCTGAGGCACGATAATCTCTTGAACCCTGGAGGCAGAGGTTGCAGTGAGCCGAGATCACGCCACTGCACTTCAGCCTGGGTGACACAGTGAGACTCTGTCTCAAAAATATAAATAAATAAAATAACATAAAATTCATAATCTATTCCACAGCTTGCAAAGCCCTGCACAATCTAACATCTGCCTTCTGTTTCAAGCCCTCCAAGGGGCCAAGCTCTTTCCTGCATCTCCGTGAGCTCCGCCTCTGCCTGCTCAGGCCTGGCACCTTCTCCACCTGGCACCTTCTCCACCTGGCACCTTCTCCACCTGGCTGTCCTCAGCCTCAGGCCTCAGCTCCCCACACAGCAGTTCCTCGCAGGGGCCTTCCTGACTTGTCAGTCAGATGCAGCTCCCGTACTCTCTGGCTATTCAAAATGCAGCTCTCAGCACACCCTGTACTTTTCCACACTGCATTTATCGCATGTGCAGTTGAGAACATTTCTGTAATTATTTGATGTTTGTCTGCACCAAGATTTTAGTGCCAAGAGACTGGGCCACGTCTGTTTCACTCTGTGTCCTAGAACAATGTCAGGAACTTAAGGCAGTTCCTAAATGGTTGTTTAATTAACAAATGAATGAATGAATGAATGAATGGCGGTCTCAGCAGGGTGTGTGAATGCTTCTGTTCTTCCCTCCATTGGTGGGCTGGGCTGGTTTGGAGACTGCCGAAAGGCTGTGTGCTGCAGTGGGTCAGGAGACCTTGGTTCTAGTCCCAGCTGCCTCACTTATGGGTTCTATGACCTTAAACAAGTCACTTAACTTAGAGAGCTTTGAAAAGCAGGAACTGTGACGTGTTCATCTTCCTGTCCAGAGCAGCTGGCATGAGTAGGAATTCTGCAAGTGAATGAACAACTCCAAAGTCTAGGCTGTTTCTTATTCCAAATTCCCCCAAAATCCACTGGCAACCGGACTTTTGGAACCTAAACTGCAACCTGGGCGGGGCGGCATCTCTACAGAGAGTCGATGTCTGCTGCGGTCCCTAAACACACATACACGGGGAGTGGAGCTGCTGGCAACTCAGGCCAGTGCCCTTTCTCCGAGCAGGGCTGCCATTGCAGGGCCTCATGTGCAACACAAATGCCCAGTTCCTGAGGCCTCTTCAGAGTCTCCAGGAAAAGGGTGAAAAGGCATTTAAACCTCTATGAGGTAGGGCCGGGCGCAGTAGCTCACGCCTATAACCCCAGCACTTTCGGAGCCGAGGCGAGCGGATCACTTGAGGTCAGGAGTTCAAGACCAGCCTGGCCAACATGGTGAAGCCCCATCTCTACTAAAAATACAAACATTAGCCACTGTGGTGTTGGGCATCTGCAATCCCAGCTACTCGGGAGGCTGAGGCAGGAGAATCTCTTGAACCCGGGAGGCAGAGGCTGCAGTGAGCTGAGATCGTGCCACTGCACTCCAGCCTGGGGGACAGAGAGAAACTCTGTCTCAGAAAACAAACAAACAAACCCAAAAAACCAGCAACAACAACAAAAAAACCGTCTATGAAGAAACCGTCTATGAAGTGCCAATAGACTCAGTTATTTTGACTCAATTTCTCAGAACATGCTGGGCCATGAACTCAGCCTAGCAGAAAGAAAGACGTATATTTAAGGTAAAAGGTTGAAACTAGGGGGACAGAGAGCCTATAGGTCTCTGTCCTGGCCTTCAGAGAAGTGGCTCTGTGAGCTACACGATGTGCATATTTTAAGCATTTAACAGCACCGTCAAATCAGAGAAAAGATACAGTAGCAAAACCACCCGTTGAGCATACAAAAGGCCAACCACTTCTTGTCCTCTCATTGCCTCTTGTCCTTGGCAATGAAGACACAAATCACTCACGTGTCAAGCATTGTCAGGCCAGCCTCTGCCAGGCCAGCCTCTGCCTCCACGGCCGAGCCCAGAAACCAAGGGTGTGGCAGGACTCACAGGCAGGGAGCGGTGAGGCAGAGCCGTCGGCTGGAGCGAGCCCCTGTTCTAGGGCCATGGCCCTCGGGGTCCGTTCATGCAATAAGCCACATTCTGAATACACCAAGCCAGCCCTTGCAAACCCACAGGAAGCACAGGGTGGCTTTTTAGAGGCACGAGGATCCTTAGATGAAGGGATATGACCCCGGGCCAACACAAGTGCCATTCCGGGTTCCATCAGCCTCCTTCCCCATCTTCCCAGGCCTCTCTCTCAAGCACGTCTTTATGGCTTTTCTTTTTTTTTCTTCTTTTTTTTTTTTAGACAGAGTCTTGCTCTGTCACCCAAGCTAGAGTGCAGTGCTGCCATATCAGCTCACTGCAACCTCTGCCTCCCAGGTTCAAGCGATTCTCCTGCCTCAGCCACCCGAGTAGCTGGAATTACAGGCGCCGCCACTACGCGCGGCAAAAATTTTTTATTTTTAGTGGAGACGGGGTTAGCCAGGCTGGTCTTGAACTCCTGACCTCAGGTGATCCACCCACCTGGGCCTCCGAAAGTGCTGGGATTACAGCGTGAGCCACCGCGCCTGGCCCTTTATGCGTTTTCTACTTTACACCAGATGCTGTCTCGTTTCATCCTCATGACAACCCTACGTAGTAGCCCCTTCCCCCTGGGCACAGTTTGCCGATGAAGAGCCTGAGACTCCAGAGCCAAAGGGTGTTGCCTGTGCTCCCCGGGCTGCTAAGGGCGTCGCTGATGCTGGATCTTTGAGTTTCAGCCCCTGCTCTTCCCTGTGCACCTTGCTGGTCATTGGCCAAAATTTGGCTGATTTTCCTGGCAGGACCTCTTGTCCAGGGATCCTTTCCTTCTGAGTGTCCTGGAGCACAGTGGGGTTTCCCAGAGGGGCAGAGGGGTCTGTGGAGAGTTTTGGTGTCCTTGGTGGCAAGCTGAGGTGGCCTGTCCCAGACTGACAGACAGACGGGGGGTTCTCCGAGGAGGGGCCCATAAAGACCCTTCCCCGCAGGGTGCACTGCAGCCGGCGTCCCCTCCCCTGCCTGTCCTGCACTTGCTCCAGCCTGTCACCTCCCCGGGGTCACTGATAGTGCTGGAGACCAAGGCCTATTTCGACCCAGTTGCCTTTCCCTGTGGCATGGAACCAGGACAGCCAGGCTTCCTTCTGAGTCATTCCTGCCTGGGGTGACCAGTAGACGCCAAATTTCCATTTGTCCTTGTCTAGCCCACCTCTGTCTGCTGTGCCTTATCCTTTAACCTTCGAGAGCCAGGGCTGTTCCTTAAGGAAACCCTCATTGCAGCGGCTCCTTTGTGGAAACTCTGGGTTTTTCCTCTGGCCTGGGGCTTCAGCGTGACCCAGCCTGGGTGAGGGTCCTGCCGGCAAGTGTGCAAGCAGACCCTAGACTCAAATATAGGCAGGTCATCTGTAAGCCCCCTCAGGGAGCCAAAAGGAACGGGGCTGGCTGGCTGCCAGTCCTCCAGCGGCTGCCCTGTGGGGGTGGGGGCTGCCCGCCTGCCCTTGGTGACTGCTTGTCCTGCCAAAGCCCTGGTCATGCCCGGTCAGATGTGTGGGTGCCATCTCCCAGCCACTACCACCTCCTCTCCTGGCCCAGCTCCTCAAATGACTCAGCGCTCCAGGACATGCCTAGCTTCTTCGGGTTGTCACGGAGACGCCCTTGCACACCAACAGTCCTTCACTCCTTCTCCAGGTCATGCCCCCGTGCTTTTTCCACGCCCACCCCAGGTCTTGCCCCTCTGGGCTCCTATCTACAGACCCCACTTCCTGGCCCCACATGGAGCTGAGTGTCCAGCTGGTACCCAACACATTTGGGGTCAGCTTTAAATCGCAGATTTTGAAACTCAAGAACTTAGGCATCAGGAGGTCCAGCATTCACCACTGCTTTTTACACAGGGGACCGGGGCCCTGGGGAGACACCAGGCAGGGCCTGGTCACAGGGGCCAGAACGGTTCATGGCAAAGACTTGGCACTGGGGCTTCTAAATCCAAGCTGCCTCCCTGGCGCCCCAACCCCCAGCCTCGCTCTGGGAGTCGTGATTCCCGTGGAGACCCCTTCAACCACATCTGCAGGGCAAGGCCATGTGGTGGCTCCTTCCGGCCTCCACGTCCTCACGGTGGGATGAGCACTCGAGCGGGGGTGTGTGGCCAGGGTGGGGTGAGGGGGCTGGAGGGTAGGGAGGTGTAAGGAGGTGGTGGCAGTTTCCATTGCCTGCAGCCAAGTCCTGAAACATTCCGAGGTGGAAGGGCCCGCTTCACCAGCATGGTTTCTCTTGCAGCCTTTAAACGGCATATTCACCTTCTGACTCACTCCCAGGAAGCTCCTCGAAAATGCGCCCCAGAAATATTTTCCCTCGGCGGATGTTCCCAGCCTGCTGGGAGGCAGGGCAGGAGCTGAGACTCTAACCCCAGCTTGAACTCCGGACCCCTTACCCTCTCCTGGACCCCAGACTCTCCCCCAAAGACTCAGACACCCAGAAATACAGAATGAAAACTTGGTCCTGAAGCCAGAGGGACAGCCTGGAAAGTGTGGGGAAGAGGATGGGGGCCCCCAAGGGAACGGCTCCCACAGGCCTGGCATCCCCTCCACTCCCAGCTCTGTACATAGAGGAGCCAAGGCCAATGCCGGGGCTACGAGCCCCAGGGAAGGCCGTGACCCAAGTGGTGGCTTTTAAACCCAAGCTCAGAAGTAAGAAGCCCACGGCCAGCACCTCCCGGCCCTCTGCGCCCTGCCGCCTCCTCCGCACCGCCCTCCCGGCCGGCCTGCCCCTCTCCTCCTTGTCGCTTCTCTCGCTTGCTGCTGTCTCCTGATCTTCTCCTCTCTCCATTCCCAGGGGCCTCAGTTTGTCTGTCTCTCACCTGTCTCGTCGTCTCACCCTGTGGCTTTATATGAGTTTCCTTCCGTCTCCATCACCCAGCTTTCCTGGCATCCCCTCTACCTCCGGCTCTGTACACAAGGGTGTACATCTTTCTCCTTAACTCTGTTCCTCTTGCTCTGGCTCTGCCTGTCTTTCTCTCCACGAGTAAGCCCGGGCTGTCACCATGGATCCTTCCAGACATCGCCGGGCTGCTCTCTGGCCCTCTGTCCTCTTTTCTCTCTCTTTTGAGCATTCTCCCTCTGTCTTTCCCCTCAGATCTTGTCCCGAATCTGCCAATTCACGCCTCCTCTTCCCCACTTTTCTCCTCTTCTTATTTTTTATTTTATTTTATATTTATTTATTTATTTATTTTGAGACAAAGTCTCGCTCTCTCTCCCAGGCTGGAGTGCAGTGGCACCATCTTGGCTCACTGCAACCTCCACCTCCCAGGTTCAAGTGATTCTCCTGCCTCAGCCTCCTGAGTAGCTGGAATTAGAGGCGCCCGAAACCACGCCCAGCTAATTTTTGTATATTTAGTAGAGACGGGGTTTCACCACGTGGGCCAGGCTGGTCTCGAACTCCTGACCTCAGGTGATCGCCTGCCTCGGCCTCCCAAAGTGCTGGGATTACAGGCGTGAGCCACCGTGCCCGGCCTCCACTCTTCCTTCTCTCTCCCTCTTGTCTTCCTCTTCTTTCCCTCTCTGGGTCTGTCTCCACCTTCCCCCCATGTTGTCACATTCATCTCTTTCTCCTTTCTCTCTCCCTCTTTTTCTCTCTCTTCTCTTCCTCTTCACTGTCTCCCTTTCCCCTATTCTCTCTCTCTCTCCCCAGACCTCTCTTTCTCTGACAGCTCCCACCTCCCCCAAGTGCTCCCCGCAGCCAGCCTCACCTGCTGTCTCCATCACTTACCCGAGACCACATGTGGAAGGAGGCAGAGACACAGGCAGCTCAGGGGCACCCAGGGGACCCTCCTCCAGTGTGTCCCCTTCATGGCTGAGGCAGAAGTCTCCCTGGCTCCCTGGGGAAGCTCCACGGCCCAGCAGCTGCAGCGTGAGGAGCAGACGTGAGCCCGTCCCTCCCCTCAGGCGGCTGGCCCGAACCAAGTGCGTTTGTTTCTCCGAAGGGGCCAGAGAACCTGGGAAGAGGACAAAAGAGGGCGGGGCCCCACGCTAATCACCCCTTTCTCTCCTCAGCCCCTCACCACTCCCCCACCAGGAAAGAAAACACCGATACACCCATTGCTCTGCTCCTCATCAGCCTGAGCTGAGTGGCGGGAGGGATGGGAGGAGACATGGGGGAATGGGAACAGGTCACACTGGAAATGGGGGGGCCACCCTCCTAGCTGGGTTCCTGGGCCCTCCCCTCCCTCCCCTCTCTCCCCAGGGGCTGCCCTTGTCCCGCCAGAGCTTTGGACTGCTGGGAAGAATGGGGAAGAAAGGGCCCCAGAGGGAGCGACCTTGCGGGTGTATGAATGGAGGATAGAGAGTGAGATTTAAGCAGATCCCAGGGAATTGGGAAGCGCGGAAGCATGTGGGTGAGAGGCAGGAACAGAAATGCACTGTATGCCGTCTTTCGGAAAGGGGTGGTGTGCTTAGAATATCTGCTCAGTGCAGACACGTGGCAGACTCCAGACGCATGGCAGACTCCAGACGCGTGGCAGACCCTCAGTGCAGATGCGTGGCAGACCCCAGACGCGTGGCAGACCCCAGACGCATGGCAGACTCCAGACGCGTGGCAGACCCTCAGTGCAGATGCGTGGCAGACCCCAGACGCGTAGCAGAACCTCAGTGCAGACGCGTGGCAGACCCCAGACGCATGGCAGACCCCAGACACATGGCAGACCCTCACCAGATGGTGGACTTCTTCTTTCCAGGGCAGGGAGCTGGAGCCAGGGTGCAGGGAGCCCGGGACAATCTGGGAGACTGGCCTGAGGGAGCTGGCATGGACAGTGGGTTGAAGGTGGAACCTGGGTAGGAGGGAGCGACTGTAACCTCTGAGGAGGTGGAGCTGCTCCTGGAGACCTGGGGGCTCTGCTCACCCCAGTTCCACCTCTTGGAATTCACAGGCACAAGCGAGGAGGGACAGGGACCCCAAGCAGGTTGTGAACGTGAAGAGGGCAGTTGGTGTAGCTCTCAGCAAAGGAAAACGGGGATACCTCCGCTCCCCTCTTTGCCACAGTGTGAATCTCTGCTTCTGATTCCTCAAGACTTGATTCCCGAATGTGGGGTGTCTGTGGGGTGACTGGTCCCAGAGCAGGGACCTTCGATGCTCCGACACCGTGGAGCCCAGGACAAGGACTCAGGGTTTCTGCGTTCCCAAGCAGAGCCAGCCTTGTCCAGCGAGGAGTAGGCAGCTGACGCTGCGGTGCCATCTCCGAGGGTCATGGAGGCCCTGTGACTTCTTGCTTCTAGAAGCTGAAAGTCTGTTCATGGCCCCAGGCCAAAGCCTGGGCCACGCCATAATAATGCGGATACCGTGGGGAAGTGGCATGGTCCCCCAACAGTCCCTCCAGCTCTGGATGGATGAGCTGATCCTGTTCTTCCTGGAGGTAAGAAAATCATAAAGGTAAAGAGGGATGTGGAGCATCCTGTGGGCGCCTGGACAGGGCAGCAGGAGGGACCTACTGAAGGGAATTTGCAGACACTAAGGCCCAGCTTGGCCTTCGTGAACATTTTGCGCTTTTTTTTTTTTTGAGACGGAGTCTTGCTCTGTTGCCCAGGCTGGAGTGCAGTGGCACCATCTCAGCTCACTGCGAGCTCTGCCTCCCAGGTTCATGCCATTCCCCTGCCTCAGCCTCCCTAGTAGCTGGAACTACAGGCACCTGCCACCACGCCCAGCTAACTTTTTTTGTATTTTTAGTAGGGACGAGGTTTCACCATGTTGGCCAGGTTGGTCTCGAACCCCTGACCTCAGATGATCCGCCCGCCTTGGCCTCCCAAAGTGCTGGGATTACAGGCGTGAGCCACTGCACCCGGCCCGTGGTCATTTTTCTATGTCAGCTCTTGCTCATGGGTCCCCCATTACCTTTCCACAGGTTTTGTTTGGTGACGCTTTCAGGACCACAGTTTTCCATCTCTAGAGGAGAAAGAAGCATCCAGGTGAGACCAAACTAAGCACTGGACATCTTGTTGACCGAGCACAGGTAGCTGACCTCTTTCCAATGCCAGGAAGGCGAGGCTGCTGTGACGGCCAAGACTCCAGGAGGGCGTTACAAACCCAGGCTTGATCCCAGCTCTGCCACCGCATCGCCACAAAGTCACAGCCTCTTCGAGCTGTTTTCCTCGTTCATCTGTAAAATGGGGATAACACCTATCTGAAAGGTTGTAGGGTGGGAGTGAGCCTGTAGATGCTGAGGGGCTGCGGGAGTGTTAGGACACCTGTTGTGAGGACACCTGTTGTGAGGACACCTGTGGAGGAACGTGGCTCCTCCTTCCATCCGGGCATCATCCCTGGAGGGAGACACACGAGGCCAGAAGCCAGGATGCAGGAGGGAGACACACACGGGGCCAGCCAGGAGCCAGGATGCAGGAGGGAGACACACACGGGGCCAGCCAGGAGCCAGGATGCAGGAGGGAGACACACACGAGGCAAGCCAGGAGCCAGGATGCAGGAGGGAGACACACACGGGGCCAGCCAGGAGCCAGGATGCAGGAGGGAGACACACACGGGGCCAGCCAGGAGCCAGGATGCAGGAGGGAGACACACACGGGGCCAGCCAGGAGCCAGGATGCAGGAGGGAGACACACACGGGGCCAGCCAGGAGCCAGGATGCAGGAGGGAGACACACACGGGGCCAGCCAGGAGCCAGGATGCAGGAGGGAGACACACACGAGGCCAGGAGCCAGGATGCAGGAGGGAGACACACACGAGGCCAGCCAGGAGCCAGGATGCAGGAGGGAGACACACACGGGGCCAGCCAGGATACAGGAGGAGTCCGGAAGTGAATTTCCAGGCCCAGGTCTTTCGTGCATCCCCTTTGACTCTTACAGGATCCTGATTAGAAGCATGAGATCCTGGAGAACTGGGCGTGCGCGCTCCTGTTCACCTCTTCCCTGCCCACGCCCGTTTCCCTTCTGCTTTCCAGCTCCCCTCAACATGCCTATCTTCGAGTTAGGATGCGTCAGGGTCTCTGTGATAAATGGCTCTGTCTTCATCCGGGTTGGGTCACGGGACACCCATTTGTCCTTCCTTCTCCCATCCCAAGGCATCTGATGGGGACAGAATGGGGTGAATGAGAGCGGACAAAATGAGTGGCTTCTCTAGTTCCTTGGGGCCGAAAAACCTCCTAGGCCCGCATACTGCTGGGTTTGCATAGGGGCAGGAGTCTGGAGTCAGTTGTAAGTTAATATTCCGTGGGAGGCAGGAAGAGCTTAGTGTGGGTGTGGGGTGTAAGTAAACTGGAGCAACGGTAAAAGATCATGAGATTCTCCCAGACTTGGCTTGAATAGACAGCTGGATTTGAGGCAGCAAAGCCAGGATCTCCAAGACAGATTCCCCTTCTAAGCTACCCAAGTAGGAGTCCCTCGTTTTTTGGGTCCCCTAAAATTGCTTACCTTTATATCATTTATGCCTCGTGCTGTGAATAAAGTTCAGTCAGACTTAGGACAATTAGGCTGACCTCGGGCAGGAAGCTGGATGTTTATTAAGTTTGATTTGCCTACTCAGTCTGGACTAAAAAGGTGTGTGGATTCTCTAGTCAGTGACCCAGCATGAAGCCGGTCACTAGAGTGCCAGGCCCTGAGCCTGTCCCCATGGCCCCGTGAAGTACAAAGCGCTGCCCCACCTCTCATGTGAGCACACTGAGGCTCCAGGAGACGAGCACGTGCGCCCATCATCCCCGAGTCACGGGCCAGGTCGGGCCATCTAGGGAAACTGGAGAGTGTAACTCTGCAGTTACAGCCTTCTGGGCCACATACTGTCCCAAAGCTGGAATTTGAGCTCTGTTCTGTCTGGCTCCAAAGCAAAAGAAGGGCAATCACCTGGGCTGAGTGCCCACGACATCCTTTGCTCCGGGTCCTTTCATGGTGGCAGGTGGAGACGGCCTTTCAGAGGGGCCTCGCTGTCCAGCTGCAAGGATAGTGGTTAGTGGACAGCCCCCAGCTGCGGCCCCTTCAGGGTGGGCCTTGCCTTTATGATGAGCTCATGCTCTTCTCTAGGTGACCCTGTGGCCGATGACTAAGCAAAGTGGCATCACAGTGACCTCACCATTTCCACCCCACAAGACTCCTCCAACAGGCGGTCTGCCCCCCAGAGCGCCCCATGAGTAGGAGCTCTGTGGCTGTGTCGGCTGTGCCACATCCTCCTGCCCGGCCCGGCCTCCTTCTCCTCACCAGGTGCCACATCCTCCTGCCCGGCCCGGCCTCCTTCTCCTCAGCAGATGCCACATCCTCCTGCCCGGCCTCCTTCTCCTCACCAGATGCCACATCCTCCTGCCCGGCCCGGCCTCCTTCTCCTCACCAGATGCCACATCCTCCTGCCCGGCCCGGCCTCCTTCTTCTCACCAGGTGCCACATCCTCCTGCCCGGCCTCCTTCTCCTCACCAGATGCCACATCCTCCTGCCCGGCCTCCGCCCTTCTCCTTACCAGATGCCACATCCTCCTGCCCGGCCCGGCCTCCTTCTCCTTAAGCAGGTGCCACATCCTCCTGCCCGGCCCGGCCTCCTTCTCCTTAAGCAGGTGCCACATCCTCCTGCCCAGCCTCCTTCTCCTCACCAGATACCACATCCTCCTGTCCGGCCCGGCCTCCTTCTCCTTACCAGATGCCACATCCTCCTGCCCGGCCCGGCCTCCTTCTCCTTAAGCAGGTGCCACTCCCCTATAGCCTTCGCATTCCTTCCACCAGCTCAGCATTTGCTTCTGGGAGGACTCAACCCTAGACACTCACGTAAAAGAGGATGCCCATGTACAGATGTGGAAGCCGGCCCTCCAAGCTGGGATTCAGACCCAGGTCAGCATGACTCCAAAACCTGTCCTCCTCTGCGGCTCCTTATTCCACAGTTCAGGAAGGAGGCGGGTTGGCTGGAGGCCCCGGCACCTGCTGTATGTGGTCCCTGTCCGAGGCCACGGTGAAAGCAGGCGCCCTGGTACTAGGGTCACACAAAGGCCACTGTCATTCTCTTGGGACTCGGTTTCTCCTTTCTCTAAAAATGCCAAGCATTCTCACACAATTAGCTCATTTCCCGTCTCATCTCACCTCTGTGGTGGAGCAGGGCATGAGGCCTACGCACGCAACATCTTCTTACCGGCATCCCCGTGGAGCAGGGCCACCCCGGGGCACAGGAGGGCCTGGAGGTCTAGGGATCTAAACTCATTCCATTCACCCAGCCTTAAGTCAGCGAGAACATGAAGTCGGTGACCCAGCATCCAGGTCCCCGGATTTGCCACCTGTGTCCTTTGGTGGGGCTTCCCTTTGTAAAGCTTGAAAGAATAAGAGGATCTTAACATAATTTTAAAACTGGAAGAGACCCTGGTGACTGTGTCATCTGAAGTCCTCATTCTACCGTGGAGGAAGTGCGGGCCCAGAGAGAAGGGAGGTCCTCGTTGGCACAGCCGGTGAGCGGCAGGTGCATCCCGGAGCCCGGGTTTCCGGCGCCCTCTCTGTCTGCTGCCGAGCGTCCACGTCTGTTCGGTTGTTTTTGCACACTCCTGGCTCCCAGTTAGACCGCTGCTCCCAGGCGGAACCTCTGCCACAGGGGACACATACATGCGGTCACCATGGGGACCAAATGAGGGTGGGCCATCTTCTCAGACAGGGTGGGCCCACAAAGCTCTCCAACGCGGGGTTCTGACAGAAAGCCCAACCCAGGCCGAAAGCCGTCTTTTAAAATAAAGTTTACTGGGTTTCTTTTTTCATTATAAAGTAATGCACACTGTCCACGGAGATATGAAAATACTTAAAAGTAGAGAGAAGAAAAACATCATCAATGTTTCACCACCCAGGAACAACCCTATTAATGCGTTGAGAGATTTCTGGCTTGTTCCTCATACATAGCTCATATCCATAGTTTAAATCTATCATATCCTAGATATAGTTCGATCTCCTCTTTACCACCTAACTTTATTTATTTATTTATTTATTTTTATTATCTATTTATTTATTTTGAGACAGAGTCTCGCTCTGTCACCCAGGCTGGAGTGCAGTGGTGCGATCTCGGCTCACTGAAACCTCCGCCTCCTGGGTTCACACCATTCTCCTGCCTCAGCCTCCCGAGTAGCTGGGATTATAGGCTCGTGCCCCTGTGCCTGGCTAATTTTTGTATTTTTAGTGGAGACGGGGTTTCACCACATTGTTCAGGCTGGTCCCAAACTCCTGACCTTGTGATCCGCCCGCCTCAGCCTCCCAAAGTGCTGGGATTACAGGCGTGAGCCACGGCGCCCGGCCATGACCTAGCTTTAAACCTAAATGTCTCCCCAATTATTACAAAACTCCATTCACACATTTCTGAAGGCCACGTGATACTGCATTGGCTGCCACCATAACTGAACTAACTTGGACACTGGGTTACTCTCGGCGTCCCTGTTACAGGTAATGCCCAGATCAGAGGCTTTGTACCCAAAGTGCCTTCTGTGTTTAGGATCATTTCCTGAACCTGGAAGCAGAGCTGGTGTGTTCTGATCAGCGGCTCTGACCCTCCTTCTACAGTCAGAAGTCCGTGAACATGAGCTTGCTCTGTCCAGGACATCGTCACTTTTTTGGACACTTGTGGTCAATTAACTCTTTTAATGTTGATGGTCTAATGGTGGAGGCAAAGCCGACAATGGAGCCGGGCGCGGTGGCTCACGCCTGTAATCCCAGCACTTTGGGAGGCCGAGGCGGGCAGATCACCTGAGGTCAGGAGTTCAAGACCAGCCTGACAAACATGGAGAAACCCCATCTCTACTAAAAATACAAACTTAGTAGAAATGTTGGTGGTGTGCACCTGTAGTCCCAGCTACTTGGGAGGCTGAGGGAGGAGAATCGCTTGAACCTGGGAGGCAGAAGTTGCAGTGAGCTGAGATCACACCACTGCACTCCAGCCTGGGCAACAAGAGTGAAACTCCGTCTCAAAAAAATAAAACAAAATAAATAGAATAATTACTCAGGAAGCCTAAAAATGATGGGTGGATTAAAGACTCTGCAGGTGGTTGGGAAAAGGTGGAGACCCCCTCCCCATCCCAGCTCTTTCCTGGGTGAGCTCCCAGCCACGATCCAGGACCAACTGCCAGGCCTCTCATTTTGATACTGGACACTATGCTTAGCCCAGGTGACTATCCTGAAGAAAGTGATCCAGACAAAATTTGAAAAGAGAAAAAAGGGAGTGAGATTAGCCCATCAGGCTGGAAAGTGAGACTTGTTCCTTAGTCCCCTTGCTCCCTGGGGAGAGGAGCCACCAGCTGAAGCTGGCCAGGGGACAGAAGAGGGGTCTGATGAGCTCTGCTCCCCAGTGTGCACGGGCGGCAGAATGCAGGCAGAGGAGCAGCCCGGCAATGGACAGCCACATTCTCACGTGGTCCTGTGTGCCGGGCCCACACCCTCACGGGGTCACGAGCTAGTGGAATCTACACATGGAAGGAGGAGCATTTTAGCAACAGGGTCTGTGGCCCTGGGCATGACTGTGTGCCGGGCAACAGACAAGAATCAGTGAGGGCCATCCAGGAAGGCCTCTGCCTTAGTGTTCACAAACTTGGTGGCTTCAAACAAACAGGAATTTATTCTTTTACAGTTTGGAACCCAGAAGTCCAAAATCAAGGCATGGGCAGAACCACACTCCCTCCGGAGGTTCTGGGGTGGAGCCGTCCTGGCCTCGCTCCTGGTTTTCAGGGGTGGCTGGCCATTCTCCACATTCCCGGGCTGGCAGCCGTGTCCCTCCAGCCTCTGCCTCCATCGTGTTGCGTGGCCATCTTCTCCCCTGTGCGTGTGTCTCTGTTTCCTCTTCTCATAAGGACACCAGTCACTGGATTAGGCTTTGCCTCAATTCGGCATGACCTCAGTTTAACTTAACTAATAACCTCTGCAAAGACCCTATTTCCAAATAAGGTCATGTTCTGAGTGACATGAATTTTGGGGGACATGCATTCACCCCAGTACAACCTCCTTGAAGACAATTTGGGGCAGGGTAGGTGTATGGGACATGACAATAGATGATTCTTGCCGAACGATGACCTATTTGGGAAGACCAGCAGGTGTGCCCACGTCACCCTGGGCTGGCTCTGGAAATCCCCCAAATCTCGGCTCTTGTCACCACTGCGTCAGGAGCCAGGCTGCGTGACCAAGGGACCAGCTTGACTATCCCTCGATCTAACTTCTTGGGTCACGAGGCCGGGCAGATGGCAGCCCCAGGAGCCCCCAGCTGTAGCTCATCAGGCCCATGCTGAGACCACCCCCTCCCCTGCCCAGGAGGGCAGAAGAGCAGGGCCCAGGCGGCACTGGCCACACCAGCCTCCATGGTTTCAGCCCTGCTCTTTCAAAGGTGGACCTGCTATTGACTGGAAGGTATCACATTCCCTCGTTTCCTTCCATAACCAGAGAAGAGGGTAAGGGTGGGAGAGGGGAGAGAGACAGGACAGTATATCTAAAAATAAACGTACCCCACCTCAACCTCAAGCATTCCACAGAAAGGTGTGTCCACCTGCTTCACCCACCTGTGACCCTCGTGTTCCCTCCAGGTGAGGAGGAGCCAGACCTGGACACTCTCTTCAGCCCACACATGCCAGACTCTCCCTTTAGAGGAAAAAGGGACATCTTACCAAGCCACACCCCTTGAAACTGCTTCCTCAGGTGCACCTGGAGTGTTCTCACTCCTCGGCCTCAGTTCCCACTCACACTTCCTGGAGCTGGAGGAGGGGGCAAGAGGGTGATGACTAATAAGCCTGCAGGGACATTGTCACTGAAGTGAAAGCTCAGCTTCCAGGGTCCGGAGACGGCTTTGGCCCCAAGGTGCCAGGGACAGCATAAGCTGCCGGGACCTGGCGAGGCCCGGGGGTGAGCTTTCAGGCAACATCTAGCCTGGCCCTCCTGGTTTCCCGCTGGAGGAGCAGGGTGAGAGAGGGGCTACTGTTGAGCTGTAGGAGGCAGAGTGGGTGCTGGGGGAAAAGCAGGAGCTTTGGAGTCACTGTGGGCAAGCCACGTCCTAGCTGAGCCTCAGTCTCCATGTCTGCACAGTGGGGAGAGTAGATGTAATTCCTATTAGCTTAGCACATCGTAGATTCTCAGCAAATGTTAGTGTCCCCGCCCCACCGCCCCCCAAATGTGGGCATGGAAAGAGAAACAATTTGGAAGGAGAATCTGGGGTGGTTCTGGGTGGAGGGCCAGATCACTGACATGATGGCATGGCAAAGCCTGATTCTGGCTGAGGGAATCATTCTGGAAGGGTGAGGGGGTGGGTCTGGCCACAGGGCTCAGGAGACTGTTGTCCCTTCAAGGATCCTCGCAGACTGGCTGGGCCAGATGAGCTGGTGTTTCTCATACACAGGTAAAGGTGTTTCTCATACGCGGGTAAAGGTGTCTCTCATACATGGGTAAAGGTGTTTCTCATACGTGGGTAAAGGTGTTTCTCATACGCGGGTAAAGGTGTTTCTCATACGCGGGTGAAGGTGTTTCTCATACGTGGGTAAAGGTGTTTCTCATGCAGGTAAAGGTGTTTCTCACATGCAGGTAAAGGTGTTTTCTCATATGCGGGTAAAAGGTTTTTCATGCAGCAGTTGGCAAGTTGGTAACTTCTTCAAGCACCGTGATTTCGAGATGGGGAGAGAAGTCTGTGAGAATGCAGTTTTGAGAAGCAGAAGCATTGAGTTCGAATCAGCCTACTGCCGAGCATAACGCACAAGGGCAAAGAAGACGGGGGTCTGGATTGGAGGGCTTCCTAAAATTCTGACACTATACCAACTCTCCAAGTTGTTAAAGCCTGCAGAGCCCAGATGTAATCTGACTGTGTGAGAGGAGTTAAATGTCAGCTCCAATATCTACATTATAATAATTGATACATATTACCTAAGAATCAATATATTGTGATGTTATATCATAGCATTTATTACATATAACACAGTTACTATTATATTAGCTTCATCTAAATATGAGATCTGCTTTTTAAAAAACATTTTATTTTTTATAGAGATAGGGTCTTACTTTGTTGCCCAGGCTGGTCTTTTTTTTTTTTTTTTGAGACAGAGTCTCGCTCTGTTGCCCGGGCTGGAGTGCATGATCGCTCTGCCTCCTGGGTTCAAGCAATTCTCCTGCCTCAGCCTCCCGAGTAGCTGGGATTACAGGCGTGTGCCACGACGCCCAGGTAATTTTTGTATTTTTAGTAGAGACGGGGTTTTACCGTGCTGGCCAGGCTGGTCTCAATCCCCTGACCTCAAGTGATCCACCTGCCTTGGCCTCCGAAAATGCTGGGATTACAGGCGTGAGCCACCACGCCTGGCCGAGATTAACTTAAAAAAAAAAAAACTGCTTTAAAAACATTCATAAGCCGTTATTGCCTGGAGAGTCTTTGAATGTGTCACACCCTTTAACACGCACGGGCAGCCAATCCCCACAGCCCTGGTCACATGATGACAATTAGGCCACCTACCTTCAGTTATTCTGGCCCCTCTGCCAAGAGGCAGGCCCTCACCCAACTGACCCTACCAGCACAGGGGCCTGAGTGCGGCTCTCCAAAGAAACTGGATGTTGACATTCAGCCACAAGCCTGGCTTTCAGAGGAACCTGGTGTGGGAAAGACGCCCCCACCTCCAGCCCCTGTGCCTTCAGAGTCAAGATCACTGTATTTTGCATAAAGTATTAGGAAAAACCCAAACTCTTGCTCTTTGATTAGAGCCTCTCCTTCTTTCCCCACCAGCCCTCTGCAGAAGTGAGAGGCAAAACTAAAACTCAGGTGTTTTTATCCATATCTGTGAGTCTGTGTTTCTGTATAAGTGATCAATTCATTTAAAAACCAATAACCTACTTTATCCTTCTGAGGACCTGAAGTATATGGTCTTTCATCAGATGCCTACAGAGGGTTAGGAAGGCTAGGAGGAGGTGGGGAAGGCAGGAGGGGAGCGCTGAGCAAATGTACAGGTTGGATCCAGGTGTGCGGACCAGACCTTGAACTAAGGAGAGCGCAGAGCCCCCAGGGACACGGGAAGACGGTTGTCCTGGGTAGATGGCAGCTCCAGGAGCCCCCAGCTGTGCCTCATCAGGCCCATGCTGAGACTACCATCTCCTCTGTCCAGGAGGGCCAAAGACAAGCGGAGAAAGCAGAAAAGCAGGGCCCGGGTGGCGCTGGCCTCACCTGCCTCCGTGAGGCGGACAGGAGCCTCGCAGCTGTGGACTCAGCCCAGGCTAGGGCATGCCGGGAGCAGTAACAAGAATAAATGAAGCCGTGAAGCCAGGGCCCCTTTGGCAGGGCGCTTGTGCAACTGCCAACCTGCATAGTGCTGTGAGCACTGGGACACGTGTTGGTGTTGACTCATCAAAGTCCCGGGACTGTGCGGCTTTTGGGCACTGCTGGAGTCCAGGAGCTCTGTGTGGCTTTTGGGCACTGCTGGCGTCCAGGTGCTGGAGCCCAGGTGCTCTGTGTGGTTTTGGACACTGCTGGAGTCCAAGCTCTGCTGGGGCTGCCTCAGGGAGGAGGGAAGTTTCCAGAAGAGCATGAGGAAGAGCCTGCCGCTTGGGAGCAGCATCCTCCAGCTCTCGTGCTGGGTGGGAAGTGCCGAGGGGCTGTGCAGAGGGCTCTCATGTTTGGGGATTTTCTCCGGACGGCTGTTTTCTACTTGAAATGGGGGTCCTCGAGCTCATGGGGAATGAGAGAGGTGAGCAGGACCCAGAACGGGAAAGTCCTTG
Source organism: Pongo pygmaeus (assembly GCF_028885625.2). Lineage (NCBI taxonomy): Eukaryota > Metazoa > Chordata > Mammalia > Primates > Hominidae > Pongo > Pongo pygmaeus. The sequence goes on from NC_085930.1 coordinate 206,100,073, forward strand.
TCTGGGGGCTTCTGCAGGAGCCCCCTTGGCCCCTGGCCAGACACTTCCAGCTTCCCTCTGGCGCCCAGAGATTCCCCTCGGGGTCAGGCCCTGCCTGCCGGCCTCGGCCTCGCTGTCACCTTCCTGCCTCTCGAGAAGCCCTGCCCAGGTCCCCTGAAGGCCTGCAAGCTTGCCCGGGGGAGGCCCCTCCTCACATTGCCCCAGGGACTGCTCCCCAAGGCTTCCTTCTTCAGGGAAGAGGCGGCTCTCGGCCAGGGAGTTGTTGGGGCTGTTTCCAACCCAGGCAAACCTTCGCTTCCTTTCCTGCCCTCCTGCCTCCCCAGACAGACCTACGGGTGCCAGTGCCCCAGCCTCGCCTCCCCTGCAGCTCCCTCCTGGGCCAGGCAGAACACCATCGCTCCACAGTCCACTTACTGAGCTGAAAAGACCTCCTCGTATGAAGATCTGGGAAGGCCTGAGCTTTCACTGGCCTGCAAGCTCACAGGCGAGCCTGCCGTGGTTGAAGGACACTGGCAGAAGACCAGAGACCCTGGCCCAGGGCAAAGGACTCTGTCACTCACGGCTCGGCACATTGCTGTGTGAACGAGCTTCCTCTTCACTCCCGTTTCCTTTGCTCCCCAAACCCCACAGGGGCTACGCAGAGGCCCAAGTGGATTGTGTGGCACAGGGGGTTTGCTTCACCACCGAGGATCCCCGCGCTTAGGAAACGCTGGTCTCTCATGAGTGGCTGCGAAGCAAACCTGCCCAACCTTTCCCGGGGTAGACGTTATCTTTGTTACACGGGACAGCGAGCAAATCTCCCTTCCGCCCCAGAGGGAGGCACTGTCCCTGTGCGCCAAGACTTTCACTGTATACACATCCTTGACAAGAGTCCAGAACAAAAGGCCATCGGCGCGTCTGCTCCTGAGACTTGCAGAAATGTGGGAAACCAGTGAAAAACTGTCTCCTGACATCCGAGACCCAGAGGAAACCCAGGCCAACGGGCACAGGGTGCTGGCTTTTTCCGCTGCCGTAGGTTTCACCTCGGGTGCCATCTACCCCCGTTCCCCAGGTCTCCATGGCCAGCACAATGCCCGAAATGAAACTGCCCATAAATAATTGAAAAATTCACACTTACCTCAAATTGTACCCTACTATGTCAATCATGTTGGAACAAATTAGCTTTTCTGAAACAAGAGTTATAGCAGAAGTAACTGCAATGCTCTGACGTTTATAGGTGTTGGCACAGATACTGTTCGGTCGTAACCCCAGGAGGTAGTTACTGGGAGCCATTCTGAGGAGGGAGTGCTGAGGACCCTCCTCAATAAAGGGCTGTGGCCAAGGAAAGGGATCCTGAGAGACCTCACACAGAGTCCACCGTTCACATACGGCGCGGCTGAACTCTCCTGGCTTCCCAGAGAATCCAGAAGGCAAGGGCGGCCTCCCACAGCCCCCGCCAGCCAGCTCAGGGGCAGACAGCCTAGTGGGGCCTTGCCCAGCCACCCACCTATCTATTGGCTAAAAAAGTGTAAAAACAAAAATCACTCTTCCCGTACTACTCTTTTTCTCCTTCCCTCTTTTTAAAATCCTGTTTTTGCTTTTGTTCATTGACAGCAGCCTAAAAAGTGTTCTTCCTCATATATGGGAGTTAATTCTTTTTGTTTTTTTGAGATGGAGTGTCACTCTGAATCCCAGGCTGGAGTGCAGTGGTGTGATCTCAGCTCGCTGCAACTTCCGCCTCCTGGGTTCAAGTGATTCTCCTGCCTCAGCCTCCTGAGTAGCTGGGATTACAGGCGTGTGCCACCACGCCCGGCTAATTTTTTGTATTTTTAGTAGAGATGGGGTTTCACCATGTTGACCAGTCTGGTCTTGAACTCCTGATCTCAAGGCTCACTGCAACCTCCACCTCCCAGGTTCAAGGAATTCTCCTGCCTCAGCCTCCTGAGTAGCTGGGATTACAGGTGCCCGCCACCACGCCCGGCCAATTTTTTTATTTTCAGTAGAGACGGGGTTTCACCATGTTGGCCAGGCTGGTCTCAATCTCTTGACCTCAGCATCCTCCCACCTCGGCCTCCCAAAGTGCTGGGATTACAGGCGTGAGTCACTGTGCCCAGCCTAATTTTTGTATTTCTGGTAGAGACTGGGTTTCACCGTCTGGTCTGGTCTGAAACTCCAGACCTCAAGTGATCCGCCAGGGTTGGCCTCCCAAAATGCTGGGATTATAGGCGTGAGCCACTGCACCCGGCCTGACATGGTGAAAGTCTTAAGATTCTACATCTACTCCTTAAAATTTACTTCTAGGAATTCACTCAAAGGAAATAGCCAGCCAAGTATACAAAAATGTTTGCGCATGGCAGCACTTGGAAACTACCTGCTGGCTTATGACTGGAGTTTGGTTATTACAATGCATTAGTGCAGTGGAATATAAAATATTCTTTAAAATGATCTTGTGGAAGGCCAGGAGTGGCAGCTCACGCCTGTAATCCCAGCACTTTGGGAGACCAAGGCAGGTGGATGAATTGAGCCCAGGAGTTTGAGACCAGCCTGGCCAACACGATAAAACCCTGTCTCTACTAAAAATACAAAAATTAGCTGGGCGTGGTGGATGTGCCTGTAATCCCAGCTACTCGAGAGGCTGAGATGGGAGGATCTCTGGAGCCCCAGAGGCAGAGGTTGCAGTGAGTGGGGATGGCACCACTGCACTCCAGCCTGGACGACAGAGAGCGACCCTGTCTCAAAAAATAACAATAATAATAAACAGTAAATAAATAAACAAAATTTAAAGCTGATCTTGTGGAAAAATACAGTTGACTGTTGAACAATTCAGGGGTTAAAGGACACCAACCCCCATGCAGCTGAAAATCCATTGATAACCTTTGACTCCCCAAAAACTTAACTACTAATAGTCTACTGTTGACCAGAAACCTTGCTGATGACATAAAGTTAATTAACACATAATTGGTCTATGTATTATATCCTGTATTCTTACAGTAAAGTAAGCTAGAGAAGAGGAGCTGTTGTTAGGAAAATCATAAGAAGGAGAATATATTTATTATTCATTATGTGGAAGTGGATCATCACGAGGGTCTTCCTTCTCGTCGACGTCACACTGAGCCGGCTGAGGAGGAGGGGAGGGTCAGGGGTTGGTCCTGCTGTCTCAGGAATGGCAGAGGTGGAAGAAGATCTGTGTGTAAGTGACCTGCCCCGTTCAAACCCACATTGTTCCAAGATCTACTGTATGTAGCAATCGGGGGAAAGGTAATAAAACAGTGTGAAGTGACACGTTTATCAAATGGCTTATGCAATATGATCCCAACTTGTTTTAAAAGCTACATAACATGAAAAAAAGCCCAGAATGAAATGTACTAAGGTGCAACATTGGCATTCTCTGAGTGGTAGGGTTAGAGGTAACTTTCATTTTGCTCATTTTGCTTGTCGATCTTTTCAACACTAAGTATTATTTTATAATACAAAAGTCTTGTGGGTTTTTAAAATGAAGCTCTATCTTCCCAGTTGAGTTTTTCTCAGGTTAGTATTAACAGAAGCCTGACTTGCTTGAGAAGACGGCCGCTGCTGGTAAAGGGACAAGAGGAATCCAGGGAGGAAGGAGGCAGGAAGGAACGGGGCCTGCAGAGAACCCCAGGCCGAAAGGACTCCCCAGGGCCAACCGGCTTGAAGCCTTCCCTGGACTTGTGCCAGGCACCGGGCACTGCAAAAAGCTGTGTGTCTGCATGTGTAGAGAACTGCGTTATGAATCTTTTTCCTTTTTTGAGACAGTGTCTTGCTCTGTTGGCCAGGCTGGAATGCAGTGGTGTGATCACAGCTCACTTAACCACCAGGCTCAAGTGATCTTCCCACCTCAGCCTCCTGAGTAGCTAGGACCACAGGTATGTGCCATCATGCCCAGCTAATTAAAAAATGTTTTTTTGTGTAGAGACAGAGTCTTACTATGTTACCCAGGCTGGTCTTGAGCTCCTGACCTGAAGCAATCCGCCCGCCTCGGCCTCCCAAAGTGCTGGGATTACAGGCATGAGCCACCGCGCCCCAGGCAGAAATGTATTTTTATGTGAGTTGTAGTTTAAAAAAAAAAAGTTGTGCAGTAAGACTCTACAGTAGCCCCCACCAAGCCTTACTGTAGCCCCTGCCAAGCCCTGCCCAGCCCTGGCTGAGCCCTTCTAGTAATAGGGAACTTGAGAACTCCCGAACTTTATGATGTTTCTTGACAATACAAACTGTTAGGCATTTTTATTATTATTATATTTAACAAGCGTTGGTTCCTCATCGTGCCCAGCCAGCTCCCCGCACCCCCTCTCTGGGGCAGCAGCTTAGATGTTGGGAGGCAGCCACTGTGTCACCCCCCAAGTCCAGGCTTGCCTCCCCATCCCATCCCCAGCTCCTTAACCACCCTCCACCACGAAGTTTTGAGCCACTTCCTTTTCTAAGGACACCCTCCCCACACCCAGGCCACCTGGTCCATTAAAATATGATCTCCACCCTAGGACCGAGGCACCAAGCCAGGCCATTTTACTCATTTATTAACCCATAGGTTCATTTGCAGATCATTAAGTAAGCACTGGCCGTGTTCTTGGCATAGTGCTGGGTGCAGGGGAGTCACCCCAAGAACAAAAAAGGCCCAGCCCCCTGCCTTGGGGAGCCCCCCATTGGGTGGGGTGAGGCAAGTTGGCCCAGGGCATCTTTGTCACAAGGAAGCTGTGCTCCCCATGAGGGCTGGCTGAGGTCCGACGGGACTGATACTCATCCTGGTCATCAGCCGAGAGAAGCCAGCCAGCCTCAACTGCACAGCCACCGCCTGCCGCCCGCCCTCCAGCTCCTCTGGGCCAGCTCCCAGTCATGGCATGTTCCTCCAGCAGGCAGCCTGGGAAGGTGTAGACCTCTGACCCCCGGCTGGCCCCGTCCAGGCTTCAAGGACTCCTGAGGGCCAGCGGCCGGAATGACCACCTGAGAGAACGGACTTGCTACTAACTGTCGAACCCTGTCAGCGCCTTTCACGCCGCACACCTCATTTGTCATGTCCTTGTGTCATTGTTATTTTTAAAGTTACCATTCATTGAGCATCTCCTGTGTTTGGCCTCTTAATATATTAGCTCTCTCTCTTCTTCAAAATCTACTACAAACTATAGTAATCAAAACACCATGGTACTGTTATCAAAACAGACACATCGACCAATGGAACAGAATAGAGAATCCAGAAATAAATACACATATTTATGATCAACTGATTTTCAACAAAGATGCCAAACACACACTGAGGAAAGGGCAGCCTCCTCAATGAACACTGCTGGGAAAAAGATACCCACATGCAGAAGAGTAAATTAGGCCCTCATCTCACACCATATACAAAAGTAAGCTAGAAATGGATTAAAGACTTAAGTGTAAGACCTGAAACTGTTTCTTCTAGTAAGAAGAAAACATAGAAAACTCCATGACATTGGTCTGGGCCATTAAATTTTTGGATAAGACCCCAAAAGCACAGGCCACAAAGGTAAAAATAGACAAATGGGATTTTATCAACTAAAAAGCTGCTCCACAGCAGAGGAAGTGATCGACAGAGTGAAGAGGCAGCCGACAGAATGGGAGGGAATATTTGCAAACCATACTTCTGATAAGAGATTAATTTCCAAAATATATAAGGAATGCAAACAACTCTATAGCAAGAAGACAAATAACTCAATTTTAAAATGTGTAAAGGACTTGAATGGACATTTTTCAAAAGAAGACATACAAAGGCCAACAGGTGTATGAAAAAATGCTCCATATCACTAACCCTCAGGGAAATGCAAATTAAAACCATAATGAGACATCACCTCACTCCTGTTAGAATGGTTTTCATGAAAAGATGAAAGATAGTAAGTGTTGGGGAGGATATGGGGAAAAGGGAACCCTTGTACACAGCTGGGAATGTGAATTAGTACAGCCATTATGGCAAAGTTTGAAGGTTCCTCAAAAAATTAAAAATAGAACTACCATAGGATCCAGCAATTCCACTGCACTGTGGATATCCAAATTATATAAAAGCAGTGGTCGGCTGGGTGCAGTGGCTCACACCTGGAATCCCAGCCCTTCGGCAGGAGGATTGCTTGAGCCCAGGAGTTGGAGACCAGCCTGGGCAACATAGTGAGACCCTGTCTCTACAAAAAATTTTAAAAATTAGCCAGGTGTGGTAGTTCATGCCTGTGGTCCCAGCTACTCGGGAGGCTGAGGTGGGAGGATCACTTGAGCCCAGGAGTTTGAGGCAGCAGTGAGCTATGATCACACCATTGCATTTCTGCATAGGTGACAGACAAGATTCTGTCTCTAAAAATAAAATAAAACAGGCCGGGTGCGGTGGCTCACACCTGTAATCCCAGCAGTTTGGGAGGTCGAGGCAGGCAGATCACGAGGTTGGGAGATCAAGATCATCCTGCCTAACACAGTGAAACCCTGTCTCTACTAAAAATACAAAAAATTAGCTGGGCATGGTGGCGGGCGCCTATAATCCCAGCTACTCAGGAGGCTAAGGAAGGAGAATGGCGTGAACCCGGGAGGCAGAGCTTGCAGTGAGCCGAGATTGCACCGCTGCACTCCAGCCTGGGCAACAGAGCGAGACTCCGTCTCAAAACAAACAAACAAACAACAACAACAAAAAACACATTGATTTGTTCAGCAGCAATAGAAAAATAATAAACTAAAATCAGTATGTCAAAGAGATGTCTGCACTCCAGTGTTCACTGCAGCAATATTCACAATAGCCAAGATATGGAATCAACCTATCAACGAATAAATGGATAAAGAAAACATGGCATAGATAGATGATGGAATACTATGTACCTTTTAAAAAGAAGGAAACTCTGTTTTGTGACAACATGGATAATGCTGGCCGATATTATGGGACGTAGAATAAGCACCCATAGAAGATAAATAATGCATGTTCTCAGTTATATGCAGAATGTTAAAAAGTCACACTCAGCAGGAACAGAGTCAAAAGGTGGTCACTGGAAGCTGGAGATGGAGGGATTGGGGAGACGTTGGTCAGAGGACACAAAACTTCAGTTAAACTGGAAGGATATGTTTGAAACTTATCCTTCGAAACTACTGCACACCACGGTGACTATGGTGAATGTATCGTGCACTCGAAGACGGCTGACGGGGTAGATTCAAAGTGTTCTCATTCGAGGCCGGGCGCGGTGGCTCACACCTGTAATCCCAGCACTTTGGGAGGCCGAGGCGGGCGGATCACGAGGTCAGGAGATCGAGACCATTCTGGCTAACATGGTGAAACCCTGTCTCTACTAAAAATACAAAAAAAATTAGCCGGGTGTGGTGGTGGGCGCCTGTAGTCCCAGCTATTGGGGAGGCTGAGGCAGGAGGATGGCGTGAACCCGGGAGGCGGAGCTTGCAGTGAGCCGAGATGGCACCACTGCACTCCAGCCTGGGCCACAGAGCGAGACTCCATCTCAAAAAAAAAAAAAAGTGTTCTCATTCGAAACTTATCCTTCGAAACTACTGCACACCATGGTGACTATGGCGAGTGTATCGTGCGCTCGAAAATGGCTGACGGGGTAGATTGAAAGTGTCCTCACCACACACAATGATACATTTGTAAGGTAACGCTGTGTTCACTAGCTTGATGTAGTCATTTTACAATGTATACATATATCAAAACACCATGTTGGCTGGCGTGGTGGCTCACACCTATAATCCCAACACTTTGGGAGGTGGAGGTGGGAGGACTGCTTGAAGCCAAGAGTTCAAGACCAGCCTGGGTAACATAGTGAGGCCCCGTGTCTACCACACACACAAAAAAAAAAGTTAAAAAAATTTGAGAAAACCCACCATGTTGTACACAGAAATACAGATAATCTCTGTCAATTAAAAATAATTTTTTAAAAATTACAGCAGGTAAATATATATACAAATAATCTCTACTCATTGAATATTTATTTATTTATTTATATTTGTGACAGAGTCTCACTCTGTCACCCAGGCTGGAGTGCAATGGTGTGATCTCAGCTCACTGCAACCTTCGCCTCCCAGGTTCAAGCGATTCTCCTGCCTCAGCCTCCCGAGTAGCTGGGATTACAGGCATGTGTCACCACGCCCAGCTAATTTTTGTATTTTTGGTAGAGATGGGGTTTCACCATGTTGGTCAGGCTGGTCTTGAACTCCTGACCTCAGGTGATCCACCCGCCTCGGCCTCCCAAAGTGCTGGGATTGCAGATGTCAGCCACTGTGCCTAGCCTGAATCTTTAAAAAGTAGATGTTAACATCCTGTTTTACAGATGAGAAAATTAAACTGAAAGGTTCATTTCTTGTTGAAACAATGTCTATTAAGTGCCTATCTGTGCCAGGGGTGGAGCTAGAAGCAGAGATAAAGGCTGTGGGGAGGAAGGCTGGTGTCTCTGCTCTCATCAGCCTGGTCTGGAAGCAGATGATAAACACAAAGGCCAGCAAATAATTATAATTGTGATAAGTGTTATGACGGGAAAGCAGAGACTCTCTGGGGATGTACAGCAGGGTACCGACTTCAGCTGGCAGTGAGAGGCTGGCAGAGGGATGCCTGACCAGGGGCCAGTGGAGGAGGGTGAGGTTAGCCAGGCAGAGGCTGGCATGACTGCTGTGGGCCGAGGGATGGCATGTGCTAAGGCCCTGAGGTAGAGAGACACTTTGCCCATCCAAGGATCTGAAAGAAGTCCAGGGGGATTGGAGCAGAGGGAGCGGGATGAGTGAGGTGGGTTTATACAGCGGGGGATTGGAGCAGAGGGAGTGGGATGAGTGAGGTGGGTTTACACAGTGGGGCAGGAGGCAGGTTCTTTGGGTTTCCAAGCTCTGTGAGCATCAGAATCTCCTGAGGAAGCTGATTTCAGTGCAGGCCCTGGGGCTGGCCGTGCCCTCCCTGGAGCCTCAGTCTGTGAGTCTGCCCTGGGACCTGTTTCCCCAAGTGGCTGGATGAGGACATTTCAAGGGTGTTATTCGCCATCTGAAGGATCTGGGATTTTCCCTTTTTTTTTTTTTTTTTTAAGACAGAGTCTTGCTCTGTCGCCCAGGCTGGAACACAGTGGCGCGATCTCAGTTTACTGCAGCCTCAAGTAGCTGGGATTACAGGCGCCCGCCACCACACCCAGCAATTTTTTTGTGTTTTTAGTAGAGACAGGGTTTCGCCAGGTTGGCCAGGCTGGTCTTGAACTCCTGACCTCATGATCCACCTGCCTCGACCTCCCAAAGTGCTGGGATTACAGGTGTGAGCCACCGCAACTGGCTGAATCTGGGACTTTTTCTAAGAAAGCAGAAGCCATTGCGACCCAAACCATTTGAACCCAGCTCGAAGACAGGATTTGAACCCAGCTCGAAGACAGGATTGGAACCCAGCTCGGTCTGATTCCAAAACCAGAAGGACACCACGTCTTCCTTAAAGGAAGAAGGCACATCAGACCGTCTGTCAAGTGGGTCCGCTGAGGGTCAGAGGAAGAGCCTCCAGATGAGGGAACGGTGTCAGCAAGGCCAGAGCCCACATGGGACGAGGCGGCCCCAGAGCCGATGGTCTGAGCAGAGCCAGTCGTGTGTATTACGGGTTTTCGCCTTAGAAGAGGCCTCACAGGCTCCCTCCCCACGTGCGTCTGCATCCGAATCTCATTTTCGCTTTGCAATACCACTGTGAGAAGAACCTGCTGGGAGGTTCTTCCCCTTTCCCAGATGGATAACACTGAGGCTCGTGCAGGTGACACCATTTACCCAATGACCTATGTGAAGTCAGAAAATATGGGGAGGGGGGGCCCAGGAGGAGGCCGAGCTGGACTCGCCACTGGGCAGCAGAGGAGGCCGGGTGGTCCTGGCACTCAGAGAGGTTATGGGGCAGCGTGGCCCCTGCTGTCGTCGACCACTTGGAGGCTGGAGGACTTGGCCTTTGGATTTGGATAGAGGACCCTCTGTCATGGGCGCTGTTCGGTTCGGGGAGGTCACAGAGGTCCCCAAATGGGGATGGTCTCACTGCCGTGCTGCCTTTGCTGGCTCCTCCCCACCCTGCAACTCAGTTTCCTCGTCTGTGAAATGAGGTTGAGCTAGTCGGTCAGTACCCCGTTCAGCTCTGACACTGTCGGACTCTGAGTCTGCCTGGGTGGGTCTCTGATTCTGGAGGATGCTGGCACAATGAGCATTTTGGGGCTGGGACCAAGGTGATCGGGTGCCAAGAGGAACAAGGAAGTAAGGGGATGTTTCAAATACAGTTTCATTCCGGGCTGCTCTGAGAACTGGGTGGGGAACAGGCCCTGACGGCATCCAGGGACGGGGCTGGGACGTGTGGGGGTTGGGGGGGTGCAGGGAGTGGCAGGCCTGTCCCAGCTCCGTCTACCAGCAGAAGAATGGGCAGCTGTGAGCTCAGGTGCGCCGGGGGGTGGGGAAATGGAATCGGCCGCCATGGATGTCCTGGCAGAAGTGGAGGCCGAGGAGGTCCTCTAGAAAGGGGTCTCGCCCTTCTCCACAGGCCCACAAGGAGCCCCCCTCTCCTTTCACACCCAGGACGGGCCAGCAGGACCAGAGCAGTGGCCAATGAAAGTAACGTCCAAACAGGAAGATAAGGCCCAGGAGGCTCTGACTCCCGGATTCCCAGAGCTTTCCTGCTGCCACCCAGAACCCCAGCAGGGCTCTCACTGGCGGCTGGCTCTTCCTCCCCAGGAGCCAGAGCTCAGAACGGAGGCTTTCCCAGGGTTGGCCTCTACCAGGGCTGCAGCAGAGCCTCGGCCATCTCTCAGCCCTCCCAGACGGGGAAACACCTCTCCTCCCGGCTGGTTCTCCTGGGGTCAGCCTGCATGGCAGCCTGCTTCCTCCCCACCTCCTGTTCCCCACACTGTCCCCACCACTGCCCTCCCGCATCAGGCCCCTGTCCTGCCTTCCCGTGCCTGATCTCCTGTACCCCGATCTGTCGTTCTTCTACTCCTCACTTCTCTCCTCCCTCGTGCACCTCTGGCCCCTGCCCATTGCTGAGATGGTTGACCCCTTTGGCCCTCAGCAAATTTAACATTCAGGAAAGATCCACGTTTCATAAATCCCTGTAGTTCTAGAGCTGGGAGATGCTCCGTCGAAGGTCACTTTGGCCCATCCCAGCAGCCCAGGATTGAGGTCTCCACCTTACCCCGGACACAGCCAGCCCCTCAGAAACCAAATGCCTGCCAGCCAGACCCACGGGAGGACAACCGATGTACAAACCAGAAGGCCAGTGTATTAATTTAAAATGGAAAGCAGAACTCCCAAGCTGGCTGAATGCTTCATTTGCCGGTTGATTTGTTGTCCCCTGTGTGGGTCTGTCCGTCTATCTGAAGACTCAAATTGGAAAGCTTGATGAGCCTAGAAACAGGATTAGGGGAGAGGAGGGTGTGAGGCTGCGTTTCCCAAAACAGAGCATTCTTGCATGAACAGCTCTCCAAAAAAAGAAAAAAAAAAAGACTCTGTGGATAATGAAGCTTGCAGAAGGCTGTGCGCTCATCCACTTCTGGAAATTCACACTGCGCATCAGCCTAGTCAAAGCTCTGAAACAAACACCACTTTACAGGAAGTTTTCCAAATTGATCTGACCATGAAGTGTTTTCCCTCACCCTCCCTAATACTATCCGATGGGCAAGGCCGGGCGACTGCCAGGAATGATTTCTCAGGCCTCTCTGAGGTGGGGAGCTGGGTCCCCGTGTCCAAGGAGCCTGCCCTCCCACCAGGCTTTTTCCTGGGAGCAGCCACCCAGGATGCCCCCTTCTTGTTCTCCTTTGACCGGCTTTTTGGGTACATCCTTTCTCGATCCATGTCACTGATGCTGCCTAGGCACTGAGGGCCTGCTCCACCCTGATGTCAGCCCGGGAGGCCTTTCTGTGCAACAGAAATACCACACCAGCAACACAGGGACAAAATGAACAGGTTACAGGGATTAAACACAAAAACATAAACTGTGGGTGCCCTGAACTAATAAAGGAGCAGATGTCCCGAAGGGATTTAGACACAGAGGCGTGGACCTGGGCTGAGTTTTGGGGTGAGGTCTGGGGAGACCAGAATTGCTCCAGTTTACAGAGTGGCCAAAATCTGCGGGGTCGGGTGATCTGGGAGGGAGGGGTGAGGAGAGCCTTGGAAAGGAAGACGAAGCCAGATCTAGTAAATAAAAATAGAGAATATCCAGTTAAATTTTACTTTCATATAAATGGTAGATGATCTTTTTTTAAGTATTATAATCACATACAAGATTTGGGAACCCTTATACTAAAGAAGATTTGTCATTTATGTGAAATTCAACGTGGCTGAAGGTCCTGTATTTTATCCGGTAATCCACGCAGCAGCAGGAGGCGGAGGCTCTGGTGGAGGGCAGCAGGGTGAGGGGTTGGGGGAGAGACTGCCCACCTCTTGGCGACAGGCAGCAGCTGGTCACGCAGCATGGCCAGTGGCCTGGAGATCACAGTCAGAGCTCTCCAGCAGGCGGGTGCCTCACGGAGATGGGGCATGGGGGCAGAAATCAAAGAGAAACGCCAAGTCTCACACCGGGATTGACGCAGGGACAGAGGACGAAGCAGAAATGCCTCGTGGGATGTGGAGCCCAAGACGTCACAGGCAGGACATGGGAGCCAGAGGCGGCATGAGAGCGTCACCCCACCGAAGGATTCTAGGGGTCTCGGGACTTGGGAGCCGGAGGAGACATGACAGCGTCACCCCACCGAAGGATTCTAGGGGTCTCGGGACTTGGGAGCCGGAGGAGACATGACAGCGTCACCCCCACCGAAGGATTCTAGGGGTCTCGGGACTTGGGAGCCGGAGGCGGCACGAGAGCATCACCCCCACCGAAGGATTCTAGGGGTCTCGGGACTTGGGAGCCGGAGGCGGAATGAGAGCGTCACCCCCACCAAAGGATTCTCGGGGTCTCGGGACTTGGGAGCTGGAGGCGGCAACGAGAGCGTCACCCCCACCGAAGGATTCTCAGGGTCTTGGGACATGGGAGCTGGAGGCGGCACGAGAGCGTCACCCCCACCGAAGGATTCTAGGGGTCTCGGGAGAACCTTGTACTTGACAAGGGAGGCAGAACGGGCTTGATCCATTCTTATTTCTAGGCCCCATGGAAAGAATGACTCCAGTTGGCATTTGTGTTGTATGTTTGTATACACACACACACACACACACGTACGTATGGATCTGTGTGTGATCTGGTCCATTGGTCTATGTTGGTTTTACGAGTCTAACTCTCAGAATCCTAGTGATACCTTATTGTTATCCTTGTTACCATCATAAAAGGGACCTCAGGGTCCAGTGATGTAGTGTGTAGTTAGGTATGCTGCTTTAGAAACATGAAAAAACCCAGGTCTGGGCCAGGCACAGTGGCTCATGCCTGTAATTCCAGCACTTTGGGAGGCTGAGGCGGGCGGATCGCCTGAGGTCAGGAGTTCGAGACCAGCCTGGCCAAAATGGTGAAACCTCGTCTCTACTAAAAATACAAAAATTAGCTGGGTGTGGTGGCAGGTGCCTATAATCCCAGCTACTCGGGAGGCTGAGGCAAGAGAATCACTTGAATCCAGGAGACAGAGGTTGCAGTGAGACGAGATCACCATTGCCCTCCAGCCTGGGTGACAGAGTAAGACTCTGTCTCAAAAAATAATAAGTAAAAATAAAAATAATAAATAAATAAAAATAAACTGAGGCCTGGAGGTGTGAAATGGCTTGTCCAGAGTCACATGGCAGAGCCGAAACAAGAACCCCTGCAGTCACCACAGTTGTTTCTGCCGTTCTAACTTCTCTCTCCACATTCAAATGAGTTAACATCTGTGTGTGTTTTCCCATCTGTAAAATGGGAACCACAGGACTCTCTCACAGGATGGCTGCAGGATTAACTCAAACGGTGCGTGATTAGAAGTGTGTCCCACAGGCAGGTGTTCAGTAAGAGCTGGTTGTTTTGACTGTTATGTTTACACCTGTGTTTTTCCAGTCTGAAAAGCTGAAGGCATGACAGGGTTAGAAGTGAATGAAAAGATGTATTGAGAGAACACCCGTGAAAGGAGGAGGGTCTGTCTGTCAGTCATCTGCTGCTGCCTAACAAATGACTCCAAAACCAAGTGGCTTCAAATAACAAACGAGTATTTCACGCAGCAGCACACTGCTCCCCTCCCCATGCTCCCTAAGTGGGCTGAGGAAGCTGTTCTTTATTTCTATTTCTTGATTTCAACAGATGCAGAAAAAGAGGAGCTGTTCTTTGAAAGACAGCATGGGTGGTGCAGAGGATTTGGGGCCCAGGGAGAAGTGAGACCAAGGAAGTCACAAACAAGTAATTTTCTTTTCCATCAGCTCATGTTTGCTAAGCTGCAGCCTGTTTCTGTCCTCCCAGTGTCCCCAGCGGGAGCCAGCCCGGGAGGGAGGCAGGTATTGAGGAAGGCGTCACACAGCAGGTGGCCCCTCTGCGGAGTTTTTCAAGACGGTAGAAATTAGCCAGGCCAAGAAAGGAAAGGGGTCTCTGGCAGAGGGAGATGAAGCAAACATCCAGTTGTCTCCCTCCTCCCCCTCGCCCTTCAGCGGAGGAGATCTGGGCCTCCAAGCGGCCCCGGCCAGCCCTGGGTGGATTGTCAGTTCATCAGTGCAGCTGGTTGGCTGGATGCTGAAGTTCTAGGCAGGTTTCTGGGCCTGACCCTGGCTCCCTGCCTTGTCGGGTTCCCATCTGGAGGGCACGAGCAGGAGCAACGCTGGCCAGTCAATCAGATCCTCAGATGTGAGTGGTTATTGAAGGGTGGTGGGATCGGAATAGGTGGAGCAGTAACCCAGTGGTGGACGAAAGGGCCAGGACACACTGTCCTCTCCTCCACCCTCATCTGCCCTCCCTGTCAGGAGCTGCTTCCCCTGTCTGCTCCCCTCCTCCTGCGGAGGAGCTGGGGCCCAGAGCCCACACACTGTATGCAGGATTTCAGGACTGAGGCTGAGTGCCGGCATGAGGCAGGGGTGGGAGTGTCCAAAATACCTGCAGCCGGGAGACACATGCACTCGCTCTCTCTTTCTCCATTCTTCCCGTTCTTACTTTAAAAAAAAAAAGCAATATACAAATGTTTTTTAAAATCTGACATTAGAAAATCACATATATTAATTATATTTAATTTATAATTAAATGTATATATTTATATACATTTAATTTATAATTAAATTACATATATTAGGGCTAGGTGCAATGGCTCACGCCCATAATCCCAGCACTTTGGGAGGCTAAGGCGGGTGGATCACTTGAGGTCAGGAGTTCAAGATCAGCCTGGCCAACATGGCAAAACCCCATCTCTACCAAAAAATACAAAAATTAGCTGGACGTGGTGGCACATGCCTGTAATCCCAGCTACTCCAGAGGCTGAGGCAGAAGAATTGCTTGAACCTGGGAGAAAGAAGTTGCGGTGAACCAAGATCGCACCACTGCACTTCAGCCTGGGTGACAGAACAAGACTCCATTTCAAAAAATAAATAAATAGGCTGGGCGCGGTGGCTCACGCCTGTAATCCCAGCACTTTGAGAGGCCAAGGTGGGAGGATCCCCTGAGGTCAGGAGTTCGAGACCAGCCTGGCCAACATGGTGAAACCCCATCTGTACTAAAAATACAAAAATTAGCTGGGCATGGTGTCAGGTGCCTGTAATCCCAGCTACTCGGGAGGCTGAGGCAGGAGAATCGCTTGAACCTGGGAGGCAGAAGTTGCAGTGAGCCAAGATTAAGCCATTGTACTCCAGCTTGGGGGACAAGAGCGCAACTTCATCTCAAAAAAAAAAAAAAAAAAAAGAAAAAAGAAAAATAAATAAATAATAAAATAAAATCACGTATACTAGAAAATCACATATAACCCTCCTTCTCCATAGGTAAACTTAATGATTTTTTGCTCCTAATTTTCTCATCTACATATATATTTTAACATAGCTGAAACCACACTGTAGATACAATTTTGTAGTCTGTTGTTTTATTTGCTATATTAAACATGTTTAATATTACTATGTGTCTTTAATTTTAAGGGAAGAGCTTCATCAAGTAGTTATACCATAATTTAACAAATTTTTCCCTTATTATTATTATTTTTTAGACAGAGTTTCTCTCTTGTTGCCCAGGCTGGAATGCAATGGCGCAATCTCGGCTCACTGCAACCTCCGGCTCCTGGGTTCAAGCAATTCTCCTGCCTCAGCCTCCGGAGTAGCTGAGATTACAGGCACCCGCCACCACGCCCAGCTAATTTTGTACTTTTTTGGTAGAGACGGGGTTTCTCCATGTTGGTCAGGCTGGTCTCAAACTCTCAACCTCAGATGATCCGCCCGCCTCAGCCTCTCAAAGTGCTGGGATTACAGGTGTGAGCCACCGCGCCCAGCCAACTTTTCCCTTGTTGTTGAATATTTAGATATATTGTTTTTGCTTGGTTTGCTTGTTTCACTACTCTAAATAGTTGCCATGGAAACTATGCCTACAACTTTTCCTTCTCTTTTAGTATTTCCTTAGGATAGATTCCCAGAAGTAGTATTACTGCATCAATGTGTAGAAATCCTTGGTGGCTCTTAACACACATTACCAAATTACTTTTCAAAAATTTGCACCTCAATTGGGCACAGTGACTCACACCTGTAATCCTAGCCCTTTGGGAAGCAGAGGTGGGCAGATTGCTTGAGCCCAGGTGCTTGAGACCAGCCTGGGGCAACACGGTGAAACCCTGTCGCTATAAAAACATTAGCCGGACATCGTGGCAAGTGCCTGTAGTCCCAGCTACTCAGGAGGCTGAGGCGGGAGGATGGCTTGAGCCCAGGAGGTGGAGGTTGTAGTGAGCCATGATGGCACCACTGCACTCCAGCCTGGGTGACAGAGTGAGACCCTGTCTCAAAAAAAAAAAAAAAAAAAAAAATTGCACCTAGAAATGTATGAAAGTGCCACTTTCACCAAATCTTTGCAAGCATTGGGAAGTATTTTTAAAAATCATTTTATAGTTCAGTAGTTTAAAAATCATTCCATGGGGCCAGGCACGGTGGCTCATGCCTATAATCTCAGCACTTCAGGAGGCCAAGGTGGGCGGATCACTTGAGGTCAGGAGTTCAAGACCAACTTGGCCAACATGGTGAAACCCCATCTGTACTAAAAATACAAAAATTAGCCGGGCATGGTGGTGAGCGCCTGTAATCCCAGCTATTCAGGAGGCTGAGGCAGGAGAATCGCTTGAACCCGGGAGGCAGAGGTTGCAGTGAGCCGAGATTAAGCCATCGTACTCCAGCCTGGGTGGCAAGAGCAAGACTCTGTCTAAAAAAAAAAAAAAAAATCATTCCATGTATTTTAATGTATTTTTTTTTACCACTTTTGAGAGTTAAATAGTTATTTTTCCTGGGGGTGTGTGTGTGTGAGGGTGCGTGCGTGTGTGTGAGTGTGCATGCGTCTGTGTGTACGTGTGTGTGCGCGTGCGTGTCTGTGTACGTGTGTGTGTGCGTGAGTGCGTGTGTGTGTGAGTGTGCGTGTGCGTGTGTGTGTCTCATAGTCAATTGTATAAACAAGTCCATCCAGTTAGGATCTTAATATTTTTCTTATCAATCTAGGTGAGTGTTTTCATTAAATACTGATACTGATAGGGACACTTTTGTCAGATTTGTTGCAAATATTTTCCTTTCCCTATAATGTGTTCCTTTCCTTTTTCTTTTCTTTTTTTTTTTTTTTTTGATGGAGTTTCACTCTTGTCGCCCAGGCTGGAGTGCAGTGACGCAATCTCTGCTCACTGCAACCTCCACCTCCCTGGTTCAAGCAATTCTCCTGCCTCAGCCTCCCAAGCAGCTGGGACTACAGACGCCTGCCACCACGCCCAGCTAATTTTTTGTATTTTTAGTAGAGACGGGGTTTCGTCATGTTGGGGAGGCTGGTCTCGAACTCTTGACCTCAGGTGATCCGCCTGCCTCGGCCTCTCAAAGTGCTGGGATTACAGGTATGAGCCACCGCACTCAGCCTGTTGTTTTTCTTTATCCTCTCCTTTTAAAATGTTAAATAACAGACTGGGCGTGGTGGCTCACACTGTAATCCCAGCACTTTGGGAGGCCGAGGCGGGCAGATCACGAGGTCAAGAGATCAAGACCATCCTGGCCAACATGGCAAAACCTTGTCTCTACTAAAAATACAAAAAATTAGTTGGGCGTGGTGGTGGGCACCTGTAGTCCCAGCTACTCGGGAGGCTGAGGCAGGGAGGCAGAGGTTACAGTGAGCTGAGATCGCACCACTGCACTCCAGCCTGGCGACAGAGTAAGACTCCGTTTCAAACAAACAAACAAACTAGTGGGTTTGGAGGCTGACCTGGGAAGACTGCTTGAGCCGAGATCGCGGCACTGCACTCCAGCCTGGGGAACAGAGTCAGACCCTGTCTCAAAAAAAAAAAAAAAAAACAGCTAGTGGGAAACAGGCAGAAAAACCAAGGGTGCGCCTGCGCACAGAGTCCCTGGCAAGCTCTTCCATGCGCCCAGCGTCACTGGGCTGCACCCGAGCAGGGTGGTCTGCCTGGCACGGGAGGGGGTCATGATGCCGATCAATAAATTAAAAAAAATCATTTTATACTTCAGTAGTTTAAAAATCATTCCATGGGGCCGGACATGGTGGCTGACGCCTTTAATCCCAGCACTCTGGAAGGCCGAGGGGGTTGGATCACAAGGTCAGGAGCTGGAGAGCAGCCTGACCAACATGGTAAAACCCCGTCTCTACTAAAAATACAAAATTAGCCAAGCATGGTGGTGGGCACCTGCCATCCCAGCTACTCAGGAGGCTGAGGCAGGAGGATGGCTTAGAACCCAGGAGGCGGAGGTTGGAGCGAGCTGATATCGCGCCACTGCACTCCAGCCTAGGCAACCGAGCAAGACTGTCTCAAAAAAAAAGTATTAAAAATAAAGCTAGAATTAATGGAGATCTGAAGGATGCTTTGCTTCATCAATTTCAGAAAGAGATAGAAGACCTGAAAAAGAAGCTCACAGAAGGGGAAGAAATATCAGGCTGTGATGTCAGTGGGTCAGATGGAGATGACAATGAAGAGGGTAAGATTGGAGAAGATGAAGAGAAAATGAAAAAAAGGGAAAAAATAAAGTCTCCCCAGAGAAGACGGTTGAAACGCTGGCGACAGCGGATGCGGAGAGAAAGGCACTTGAAACAAAGCTTGATGTGGAAGAAGAAGAAACAAGGCTGCAGCTAAATTCGAGAAACAGGAAAAAAGATCTTCAAACCCAACAAGAGCATCAGTCTTTGCCAGAAAAGTTCTCTGCCCTGGAGAAGAAGGTAATTGTTGGTGGTGTTGATTTGTTGGCCAAAGCCAAGGAACAAGAGAAACTTCTTGAAGAATCTCATATGGAACTGGAAGAAAGGAGGAAAAGAGCAGAGCAACTTCGCAGAGAACTTGAGGGAAAGTGGTGAGAACGCTTGGAAACTGAAGGAAAATATATCAGTTTGCAAGAGGAACCACAGGGAAAGACCGAGATCTTAAAGAAAGTTTGGGCCGGGCGCGATGGCTCACGCCTGTAATCCCAGCACTGTGGGAGGCTGAGGCAGGAGGATCTCAAGGTCAAGAGCTCGAGACCAGCCTGGCCAACATGGTGAAACCCCGTCTCTACTAAAAAAGGAGGCTTGGTAGAGTTACTGGTTTACAGTGTGTTCTTTAAGAATCCTTATGTTACATATACCAATAGTTAGGGTGTTAAAATATAATCGTATTCTCTGTTTGTGTTTAGATTATTGTAAAGCAGAAATGTAATAAGGCGAGGAGGTTGCATCACACACTTGCCCCATGAATGGAATCCATTCCATATGCTATTTCATTCACTTTCTGGAGAAAGGGGAATTTTTTTGCAGCAAAAATTTAAGGTGACTTTGTGGTAGGGGGTGGTGCTACTTCATCTGTAACATATTTTTAAAACCATGATTATGGTTTGGGCTTTTTTTCTCTTTTTTTGCTTTGCTTCTGTTTCTTTTTAGTCTGTTTTTAATATCTTTCCCCTTCACTCTAATCTCAAGGAAAGTCCTCTTTCCTACAGGGCTGTGAATTAAAGAATGGTTAGAGTTTACGTTTAAGTAAGCCAGTGTCTGCTCAATTTCCTAATGTACACATTTGTTTTCTTTTTAATTATTCCTTGTTCTTAAAAATACGAAGAGAGGCCAGGTGCAGTGGCTCATGCCTGTAATCCTAGCATCTTGGGAGGGCAAGGTGGGTGGATCACCTGAGGTCAGGAGTTCAAGACCAGCCTGACCAACATGGTGAAACCCTGTCTCTACTACAATTACAAAATTAGCCAGGCATGCATGCCTGTAATCCCAGCTACCTGGGAGGCTGAGGAAGGAGAATCGCTTGAACCCAGGAGGCAGAGGTTGCAGTGAGCCGAGATCGCGCCACTACACTCCAGCCTAGGCAACAAGATCAAAACTCTGTCTCAACAAAAACAAAAACAAAAAACCTAGAAGAATGGAAGAAAACATAGATCTTTCTTTTTCTTTCTTTCTCTTTCTTTCTTTCACCTTCCTCCCTTCCTCCTTCCCTCTCTCTTTCTCCCTCTCTTTCTTTGTTTCCTTTCTTTCTCTTCCTTCCTTCCTTTCTTCCTTTCTTTTTCTTTCTTTCTTTCTCCTTCCTCCCTCCCTCCCTCTTTCTCTCTCTTTCTTTCTTTCTTGTTCTCACTTTATCACCCAGGCTACAGTGCAGTTGTGCGATCCCCACTCACTGCAGCTTCAACCTCCTGAGGTTCAAGCAGTGCTCCTGCCTCAGTCCCCCAAGTACCTGGGACTACAGGCATGCATCACAACATCAGGCCAATTTTTGTATTTTTTGTAGAGATGCATTTTTACCATGTTGCCCAGGCTGGGAAAACATGGATTTTCTAGTGCCCTTAAACTTATGCTGTAATCTAACTAATTTAAATAATTAATAACTTCAGCAGTATTACTGCAATACTGTATACTGGCCAAAATTACAAAGTGAATAGTAAGTCAGCTGCATCAATTTCAAAACCACGCTTTCATTGTACCTTATGTATAAATTGTATTTGTTCAAGTTGTATATATTGATATTGTTGTATATATGCAGCATGGTTAAATAACAATTTTTTACCTAAAAAAAAAAAAAGAAATGGAAATAGCAATAATCCTGGACCACAGGAAAGCACTGGATCTCAACCTAGAATGGAGGCCCTCCTGCAGACACCCTGGCCTGTGAGGGAGCAGGGCCCAGGGTAGGGGACCCAGGAGGTCTGGCCGTGCAGATCGATTATGGAAGCTGTGGACAGTGGAGAACAGTTATGCTTTGTTATTTTGTTTTGCTTTGGCAAATGTAACTAGGACAAAAATTGTCTTTCCCTCCCTAGCCAGCTATGGGAAATTCTGGCTTTGCCTATGTTACTAACCACTCCTTAAGAAACGAGAAAAGTGATCAGACTCTTCCGAGAAGGTCAGTCTCTGGAGTTGGCTAACCTTTCAGTTTAGCTCTTCAAGACCCACGGGCTTCCTGCAGACCTCGGCAGTGGCCTCCAGTGGAATATGAAGTGACCAGCAAAGTCCCATGCGGGGGCTGGTACGTGTCTTCGAAGGAGGAATCGTATCAGAAGCTGAAGGCAGCTCACATCACAGCTTATTCCCAGGGATTTTGTTGCATCTTTCAGTAAAATTAGCAAAAGTGTGACAGCAGTTATAGAGATGTCTGCTGAGGCTGGAAAAATAGCCAGTGGGTGACTCTGCCTCCCCATTGAGGCTGTGGGACGAGACCTCCCAGGCTAGGCTGCAACTAAACTTCAGAATCGAATGACAGAGAGTGGCACAAAAATCATTAAGCAGTTTTAGATCAAAACATCTTCCCACTGGGCAAGTATATAATTTTCCCCGCCAAGATCACCAAGATCAGACAAGGGGACCGGGCGCGGTGGCTCATGAGTACTTACTGTGTGTCTGTTACTTGCCAGGCTGTGGGTACGGGAGATAAACCTGGTCTCTGCCCTCATGGAGCTTCCTGTCTAGTGGGAAATCTTTCCCCATCTGTGTGGTGTCCACTCCCTCTGCCTGCCCTCTTCTGACCCTTGCCCTGGGCCTCGCTCCTCTCTTGGCACCTGGGCAGAAAAAGAGGTTGCCCAGGTTATCAGCCACACCCCTCTGGGCTCGGTTTCCATTTCGGAGTGTGGCCTGGTCTCTGCTCTCCCTGGGGAGGTTTTGTGCATTGGTCACTCGGCTTGCGGAATGTGGGTCAGCAGAGATGATGGGGTCACCTGGAGGACAGGGAGGAAGTCTGGGCTGTGGAGCAAGGACTTGCCCCAGGGTCTCACCGCCTCTGGGCCACTCTGGAATGACCACGGCCAAGCCTGTCCCGGGGAGAAAAGAAGGCACAGGCCAGTGATGGGTCTAGCTGGGGCTGGCGCTAGGTGCGGGGCCCCACCGGTGACGTGCCTGATCTGCCCACACACCCGGAGGAGAGCAGTCCCGGCTGTCCTGGGCTGGCCTGCGCTGCCCTCTTCTCTTCCTTCCAGCCTGTCACAAACCCTGGCACTTCCTGTTGGTGCCTCGGTTCAGGCCTGGGTCTTGCTCCCTGGGACCAAGGAGGGGCTTCCTCCCTGATCACCCCCGCCCCAGACGCCCCACCTTCGGTTTGCCCTGAGACCACCTCTGCAGGCTCCCAGGAGCAGCCCTGCACAGCGCCTCCCCCACCTCCAAGCCGGACCAGGCCACACCCTCCCCGGCGCTTCTCCTGCTCATCCACAGGCAACACTACAGCCCACCGACTTGGCCTCCACACCCTTCCTGGGGGTGGGGGTATCTTTATGAAAATGGAGGGGAAATAGAGATGCTCTCAGCATAATAGTGCACCAGAGTCGTGAGGCCACCAATGATGGCAAAACAAAGGTGCGCTGGTTTTGTGGCTGTGCCTTTCTGAGGGCCATTTTCTTTCACCCTCTCCCCTCCACCATGGCCCCTAAAGTCTTCTCGTCTGCTCCAGGAAGAGGGAGCTTGGACACAGCCAAGGTCCTGGGTGGATGGAAGGGCCTCCAGGACCCCTTGGATATGGAGGAGGGAGGGAAAAGCTAGGGTAGAGCAGAAAGAATCCCCAGCGTCCCCATCATGCGGGAAGGCAGCTCTGAACATGTAAATATTTGATGGATTTACAAGAAAGATTTCCTTCTGGAATAGACTGTATCTTTACACTCTTTCAGATAACATGGGAATACTTGAAAAGTCCTAATGTTACAAGGAAGGGGTCTCGATCTAGATCCCAAGAGAGGGTTCTAGGATCTTGTGCAAGAAAGAATTCAGGGTGAGTCTGTAAAGTGAAAGCAAGTTTATTTTTTTGTTTGTTTGTTTGTTTTTATTTCGAGACAGGGTCGCTCTGTTGCCGAGGCTGGAGTGCAGTAGCGTGATCTCGGCTCACTGCAACCTCCGCCTCCCAGGTTCAAGCCATTCACCCGCCTCAGCCTTCTGAGTAGCTGGGACTACAGGCACCCGCACCACGCCTGGCTAATTTTTGTATTTTTAGTAGAGACAGGGTTTCACCATATTGGCCAGGCTGGTCTCGAACTCTTGACCTCATGATCCACACCGCCCCCTCCCACCCCCCGGCCTCTCAAAGTGCTGGGATTACAGGCGTGAGCCACCGTGCCCAGCCCGAAAGCAAGTTTATTAAGAAAATAGAGGCATAAAAGAATAGCTGCGCCACAGATGGAGCCCTGAGGGCTGCTTCGCCCATTTTTACGGCTCTCTCTTGATGATATGCTAAACAAGGGGTGGACTATCCATGCAGCCCTTGCTAGACCATGTAGGGAACTTCCTGATGTTGCCATGGCATTTGTAAACTGTGCTGGTGGGCGTGTAGCAATGAGGACGCCCAGAGGTCATTCTCATGGCCATCTTGGTTTTGGTGGGATTGAGCCGGTTTCTTTACTGCAACCTGTTTTATCAGCAAGGTCTTTATGACCTGTATCTTGGGCCAACCTCCTATCTCATCCTGTGACTTAGAATGCCTAACCATCTGGGAACGCAGCCCAGTAGGTTTCGGCCTCATGTTACCCAGTTCCCATTCAAGATGCAGTTGCTCTGGTTCACACGCCTCTGACACGAATAACAACAGCTAAGAATGATTGAGTCTGTACCACATGCCAAGCACTTAGCATTGTGACCGCTCTTTGTGGCAAATGCTTTTGATGTCTATGATACAGAAGAGAAAACCGAGGCTCGAGAAGGGTGAGAAAGTTGTTCGCCGTCCTATACCCAGGCAGGAGTGGGGTATGCCCAGGCGGTCTTGACGAAAGCCCACGTTCCAAGCCATGACACTGGTGAGGTGGCCACAGAGACGAAGGGACCTTCCGTCACTCCAAGGCCCAGCTGCAGCCCTTGGAAGCCCTGAGCATGGTGTGCACTGAGGCCGGGCCTCCCGGGGCAGCCCCAAGCAGCGGCTGGCAGCGGCAGGGCTAGGAAGGCCGGGGTGGGAGGGCAGGGGTGGGAGGGCAGCGGCTGGCTGCGGCAGGGGTGGGAAGGCACAGGGCGGGTCTGGGGCGCTCCCCTCCACCCTCCCTCCTTCGTTCCTTCACGCAGGTTCAGACTTGCATGGCCGTCTGAAGGCTCTCCCAGCTTCTCTGGCTCCCTCCTTATTTTCTCTCACACAGTCCCCTCCCCTAATAGAACCCTGGGGAGTTTAATCCCCATCTCACCACTGCTTCCCGGAGGAGCCGGACGCGCACTTGGCTGTGGATTTGTTCTCCAGCCACGCTCAGCTCCAGCCAGGACCGACGCGCTGAAGCCACGGGGCCGGGTGCCGCCGGCAGGGGGCGCGCGCAGACAGGGAGGCCCCACCCCGGCCCGCGGAGGACGCGCTCCCCTCCCAGCGCAGCCCCCGCCTCCGAGCCTCGGGGTCCGCCCCGCCTGCACCTGCCCAGCCCGGCGCGCTGCAAAGCTTCGCTCAAGGCTCTCAGTCCTGGGTACTCATGACAACTCCGTGGAGAGCTTCTTAAAACTTATGGGCTGCCGGGCTCGGTGGCTCACGCCTGGAATCCCAGCACTTTGGGAGGCTGAGGCAGGTGGATCACCTGAGGCCAGGAGTTCGAGACCCGCCTGGCCAACATGGCAAAACCCCCATCTCTACTAAAAATACAAAAATTAGTCCAGCGTGATGGCGCATGCCTGTAATCCCAGCTACTGGGGAGGCTGAGGCAGGAGAATCACTTGAACTTGGGAGGCGCAGATTGCAGTGGAGCTGAGATGGTGCCATTTCACTCAGCCTGGGCAACAAAGCAAGACTCTGTCTCAAAAAATAAAAATAAAAAATAGGCCAGCCACAGTGGCTTATACTTGTAATCCCAGCACTTTGGGAGGCCGAAGTGGGCGGATCACGAGGTCAGGAGTTCGAGACCAGCCTGGCCAACATAGTGAAACTACTCTATTAAAAAATACTAAAAATTAGCCGGGCATGGTGGCAGGCGCCTGTAATCCTAGCTACTCAGGAGACTGAGGCAGGAGAATCGCTTGAACGTGGGAGACAGAGGTTGCAGTGAGCTGAGATTGCACCATTGCACTCCAGCCCGGGCAAGAGTGCGAGATTCCACCTCAAAAATAAAAATAAAAATAAAAATAAAAAAATAAATAAATAAATAAACCTGGCCACGGCCTTGGGACCATGCAACTCTTGATTACCTACAAACACCTGGAAAGCACACGTTGTGGCAAACACGGGCTTTGATGACAGGAAGACCTGGGTCCAGGTCTTGCTTGCTACCTGCTTACTAGCTGTGTGACCCTGGACAAACTGCTGAACGTCTCTGAACTTCGTTTTCTTAGCTAATGAGAGAGAATATAAGACTTCTTATGCTTGTCAGGAGGATTCGTGTAATACCACGTCAAGTTCTAAGCACAGGGTTCCCTCTGGTAGACCAGTCATTCTCAGTGAGGATAGTGATGACCCCTAGTGGACAGTGTGGGAAGCTCTGGGGGTGTTTTCTGTTGTCACCGAGCCAAGGGCTGCTGGCTTGAAGGGCAGGGCCTCCTGCAGTGCGTGGGGCAGTGATGCACCATGAGGAAATGTCACGGATCCTACGTGACAAAATAGTTTTGCGAACAATTTTAAGACAAACTGAATTTTCCGGGAATGCAACTACTGTGTAAGTTGAGAAAGTTTCATATCGTGTTTTGTTTGGCACTTTACCAACAGTTGTTCACCGACGTGGAAATCTTATCACTGGTGGCACCTGCCGCGTGTGGTATCTGAGTGGCCGTGACTCGTGCGTCAGCCCTCGTGTGTCACAGCAGTCACTTAGGCACAAGCATCTGACCCTTGTAACATCTTAGAGAAATGCTTCTCGCGCCACTGTGCACACAAATGCCTGCGGAACTTGTCAAAGTGCAGACTCCCGTCCAGTTGGTCTGAGGGGGGACCTGAGAAACTCATGCTATGAGGTCCTAGTGTAGTCACGCCTAAGTGTGTGTGCAGAGAACACATTTGTTATAAACTACGCTTCTCTTATCTCTCCTTTTTTTTTTTTTTTTTTTTGAGTCTTGCTCTGCCACCCAGGCTGGAGTGCAATGGAGTGATCTCGGTTCACTGCAACCTCTGCCTCCCAGGTTCAAGTGATTCTCCTGCCTCAGCCTCCCAAGTAGCTGGGATTACAGGCACGCGCCATCACGCTGGGCTAATTTTTGTATTTTTAGTAGAGACGCGGTTTCACCGTGTCAGCCAGGCTGGTCTCAAACTCCTGACCTCCCAAGTCATGTGCCCACCTCAGCCTCCCAAAGAGCTGGGATTACAGGCTGAGCCACGACCCCCGGCCTCTTATCTCTCTTTTGTACAACACTTAGGGCCTCATCTTGGGTCGAGTTCCCCAGGAAACACTCTGAGAGGGAGATTTGTGTGCCTGTAGTGAATGAGGGCGTGCTCTCAAAAACACCTGTGAGGGGCAGATAATACAGGATCGGGCAGAGGGAGAAGTGGAGCTGTGATATAGTCATAGCAGAGGATGCAGCTGGTCCCTCAGGGCTCAGGCCTGGGGTGGCCTTCAGAGATGTCCCAAATTGATGCCAGAGTGGAGACTTGACCGGTCACTGGATGTGTGCTTCCCCTCCCCCCAGGGACAAAAATGTGGCTCTCTTGGGCCTCAGCTGTGAGCTGTGAGCAGCCGACACTCCCGCAGCTGGAGGAAGGGTCTTGGTCCTGGATGACTGGTGTGGGTGGCACACCCCAAATCTGAGATCGACAGTACGCTGATGTTTAAACATGGTATGTGGACAGATTATATTACCTTTGGAATTTCATTTCAGTATAGTAAGGCACACCCCAAATCTATGACTGACAGTACGCTGATGTTTAAACACGGTATGTGGACAGATTATATTACCTTTGGAATTTCATTTCAGTATAGTAAAGGTGTTGTAAAATATTTGTCCTAGAAAGGGAATACTGAGTTTCATAGGTTTAGAGCCTCTGTACAGAGTAAATGGCAGAGGCTCCTATTACCAGAAATGATAGTTCACCAAGCTCAGCAAATACCTATTTAGTGCCCACCATGTGCCAGGTGCTGTTTTAGGCACTTGGAGATACATCGAAGAACAAAGCAATGAAGGCGTGTCCTCTTTGGAGCTTACATTCCAGCAGGTGGCAAGGGGTTACAGGCTGTGATCACAGTTTTCAGTTTCAGGCCCACGTCTGCCCTCTGGATGACCCACAAGGCATCCCATAGTTGGCATCAGTCAATGGGTACCTAGTTTACAGCAAACCCACCACAGCAGCTGGACAGGCACAGAGAACTCTTCTCTCTGACCAGAGGATCTGTGCTTCCAAAAGTATGGAGGAAATTCCCCTTGGCTTTTTTTTCTCGTTCCATCTTCTCTTTGTTCGGCTGCAGAGGCAGCTGCAGTCTCACGAAGCGTGTGGTGGAGCAGGGAAGCTGAAGCCCAGGCCTTCAAGCCAGAAAGGGTGGGGGAATGAGGGTGGGGTGGGGTGGCCCCAAAGCCAGAAAGTGTCACAGAGACTGAAGAGAAGGAGGTGGCTCGGGGCAGGAATCCCATAAAGCTGGATCCGAGCTCCTGGGCCCATCCCTCGACGGCACAGGCATGGACTGTAAATTGCACACCGAAGGCCCTGAGAACTGAACCGTGGGTAGATTATCACCCCAGTCCCAGACTGGCCACTGGTTTGTGCACGTCTGGGACGGATCTCGACCGCAAAATACAAAGACTTGAAAACTGAACTGACATTGGAGACGCCCCTCACAGGAGGCAGACTGGAACTTGGGGTCTCAGCCTAAGTCAACTACCTGCTAAAACCAACCCGTTGCCAAACAAAAATAACATTCTCTGCAGGCTTTAAACAAGACCCAGAATCTCATAACATCATCTTCACAAAGTCTAAGATACAAAATCCAAAACTACTCAATGCACAAAGAACCACAGAACTCACATCTCACAAGGAGAAAGACAAGCAACCGAGGCCAATCCCAAGATGAGGCAGGTGTTGGAATATCACAGACGTTAAGCAGCTGTTATAACCATGCTCCAAGAAGTAAGAACAAACACTACTGAAGTGAACAAAAAGATACATCATCTTGGCAGATACATGAAATATTAAAAAGAAATATGAAAATTTTAGAACTGAAAAATACAACAACCCAAATAGAAAACTCGCCGAGAGGCACAAGACGAGAATGGGCCACAGGCCATGACCTCCACAGGCAGCCCCGAGGCCTCCTCGGTTTGGAGGACGTGCGTGGAGGGCACTGAGACCAGCACCAAACCAAGTGGCTTTGGTCCCAGAACCCTTGATGCTGCTGCCACTGAGGCCACCCATGTCCAAATCTGCCCAGTCCTGCCTGGCTCACAGTCTGGCTGTGCCTGCCTCCCCTCACCCCCACCCCTGCCCCACAACCATTACGAATTTCCTCAACTGCCTCCTCTATGAGCCCTCCCACCCAGAGGCAAGCTCCCGCCAGGAGGGGACTGGTGGTTTCTCTCTTACTGTCATCACGACGCTCTGCATACAGCAAGAGGCACAAGAGGAGGTCTGGCAGACGGAGGACGCACCTCCAACTTGGTCTGCAGGGAAGAGGCAAAAGTGAACAGGAAATAAGGTCTCGCAGCTGGAAGTTCTGACACATCGAATTCCTCACAATTTCTCAACCCCATTTCAAGATGAGGAAACTGATGCCATTGAGAGATTAAAAGGCTAGAATGGGCCGGGCGCGGTGGCTCACGCCTGGAATCCCAGCACTTTGGGGGGCCGAGGCAGGTGGGTCACTTGAGGTCAGGAGTTTAAGACCAGCCTGGCCAATATGAAGAAATCCCATATCTACTAAAAATACAAAATTAGCCAGGCGTGGTGGCACATGCCTGTAATCCCAGCACTTTGGGAGGCCGAGGCGGGCGGATCACCTGAGGTTTGGAGTTTGAGACCAGTCTGACCAACATGGAGAAATCCCGTCTCTACTAAAAATACAAAATTAGCCGGGCGCAGCGGCTCACAACTCTAATCCCAGGTGCTCAGGAGGCTGAGGCAGGAGAATCGCCTGAACCCGGGAGGCAGAGGTTGCAGTGAGCCGAGATCGTGCCATTGCATTCCAGCCTGGGCGACAGAGCGAGACTCCGTCTCAAAAAATAAATAAAATAAAATAAAAGGCTAGAACGAAGTTGCACACAAGTAGCAGAGCTGGGGCCCAACCCAGGGCCTTTAGCAAGGGAAGATGAGAGAGAAAAGAAGAGAGGCACAGATAGCAGAGGCAGCTCTGGGAAGGGCCAAAGCATCAGCCTCCGCCATCGGCCTTCTCCTTCCTGGGACAGAACGCCAGAGCTGGGGAGGGGCCCGATCTCCTCCTTTACAGTCTGTGAAACTCAGGCCCAGGGAAAACAGGGGCCTGCCTAAGGTCACACAACCAGTGGCAGAAATACCTGCTTTCCTGAACTTTCTATATTTAAGTAAAACTAAGTACAATAAGGCTTTTAGAAGCTTCATTAGGATTTCATTTTTACCAAAATATGTACAGTGTAAGAAGAAAGTTCTTGAGCCAGGTGCAGTGGTGCGTGCCTGTAGATCCAGTTACTCAAGAATAGCAACACCCTATCAGAAAGAAGAAAAGGAAGGGAGGAAGGAAGGAAAAGAAGGAAGGAAAGGAAGGAAGGAAGGAGAGAGAAGGGAGGGAGGGAAGGAAGGAGAGAGAGAGAAGGGAGGGAAGGAAGAAAGGAAGGAAAGAGAAGGGAGGGAGGGAACGAAGGAAGGAAGGAAAGAAGGAAGGAAGGGAGGGAGGGAAGGAAAGAAAGAAGGAAGGAAGGAGAGAGAAGGGAGGGAAGGAAGGAAAGAAGGAAGGAAGGCAGGAAGGAGAGAGAGAGAGAAGGGAGGGAAGGAGGGAAGGAAGAAGAGAGAGAGAAGGGAGGGAAGGAAGGAAGGAATGAAGGAAGGGAGGGAAGAAGGAGAGAGAGAAGGGAGGGAAGGAGTGAAGGAAGAAGAGAGAGAGAAGGGAAGGAAGGAAGGAAGGAAGGAAGGGAGGGAAGAAGGAGAGAGAGAGAAGGGAGGGAAGGAGGGAAGGAAGAAGAGAGAGAGAAGGGAGGGAAGGAAGGAAGAAGGAAGGAAGGAGAGAGAGAGAAGGGAGGGAAGGAAGGAAGGAATGAAGGAAGGGAGGGAGGGAGGAAGAGAGAGAGAAGGGAGGGAAGGAAGGGAGGAAGAAGGGAGGGAGGAAGGGAGGGAGGGAAGGAAAGAAAGAAGGAAGGAAGGAGAGAGAAGGGAGGGAAGGAAGGAAAGAAGGAAGGCAGGAAGGAGAGAGAGAGAGAAGGGAGGGAAGGAAGGGAGGGAGGGAGGAAGGAAGGGAGGGAGGGAGGGAGGAAGGAAGAAGGGAGAGAGGAAGGAAGGGAGGGAGGGAGGGAGGGAGGAAGGAAGAAGGGAGGGAGGAAGGAAGGAAGAAGGGAGGGAGGGAGGGAGGGAAGCAGGGAGGAGTGTAGAGGTGTGCTTAACAAATCTTTTGCTCAAATAGCATAATGGGCCCACGCGCAGTGGTTCACACCTGAAATCCCAGCACTTTGGGAGGCTGAGACGGGTGGATCACTTGAGGTCAGGAGTTCAAGACCAGCCTGGCCAACATAGTGAAACCCTGTCTCTACTAAAAATACAAAAATTAGCCAGGCGTGGTGGCACCTGCCTGGAATCCCACCTACTCAGGAGGCTGAGGCAGGAGAATCACATGAACCCGCGAGGCAGAAGCTGCAGTGGGCCAAGATTGCACCACTGCACTCCAGTCTGGGCAAGAGAGAGAGATTCTGTATTTTTTTTTTTTTTTTAAAAAAAGCATAATGGCTAACTGTGATTTTTTCAAGGACTGCACCAGAGTAAATGCTAAGCACTGAGAGGGGATGATTCAATAGTAATAGACTTAGCACTATGAGGTTTTTTTGGCAATAAGAATAATAGAAGAAAAATGGGAACTACCTCTATAACCAACCAAACAGGAATGACAGAGTATTTTGGCACATGTGCTCAATATTTACAAATCTATAATAAAGTGAGCACATTAAAAAACATACACACAACAGGAGAGAAGCCCCAAGCTGTTCAACAGTGATTGGATTCAAGAGCCAGGATGAGCTGAAGGTTTCCGTCGTTCTCTTTTGCATGACACTAGGGCAGCATCTTGGGTGGAGTTCCCGGGAAACACTCTGAGAGGGAGGTTATCTGAGAGAGAGATTATCCAGAAGCTCTATAATGAGAATGTTCTTTTGGCAAAGAAGGTAAACATTTATTTGGGGGAAAAAAGCCATTCTTCTATTTTGGCACGGGGCTGACAGTTGGAACGATAGCTTGTGTGATGTCAAGCCCCTCCATACCTGCTAACCTATTCCTACTTTGCTCATCACTGCACCTCTGGCTCCCGGTACAGTGCCAGGTACACAATAGAAAGCAGAAAATGTGTGTTGATGAATGGATGAATAATATACTTAGACATACGACATTATTTGAAATTTTAAAACTTCTATGAGGGGGCAGAATTTTATTTTTCTTTTTTCCTTTTTCGACCTCAGAAGCTTCCAGGAAAAAAAAATCGTTTTAATTAAAAAAAAAAAAATGCCTGGGTGTGGTCGTTCACGGCTGTTATCCTAGCACTTTGGGAGGCCGAGGCAGGTGGATTGCTTGAGCCCAGGAGTTCCAGACCAGACTGAGCAACATGGTGAAATCCTGTCTCTACAAAAAATTAGCCGGGCGTGGCGGCGCCCGCCTGTAGTCCCAGCTACTTGGGAGGCTAAGGTGGGAGAATCACCTGAGCCCGGGAGGCAAAGGTTGCACTGAGCCCAGATTGTGCCACTGCACTCCAGCCTGGGCAACTGAGCAAGACCCTGTCTCAAAAACAACAAGAAAACTTCTAGTAGAGAAAGGAATTAGAATTATTCCAAATGGGAAGTATGTAACTGAGACAAAGAAAAATAAATGCACATTAGACAGAGGAAGCTGTTAGCTTTCTTGCCTGCAGACTAGGCTGCGGTTAAACAGCATCGTTATCAGACAAGACACAGTGCTCCTAACCCCAGGACTTCCGGCAGCCAAACCACTCCCCCAAACACAGTGCTGCCTGGGCCTCTGAAAGAAGCTCAAGCCTGTAGCGCCGCCACCTCCAACCCGGGTTAGGCCTGACACCGCTTTTCCTCTGATCAGTTCTCCTCACTCCCAAGGCCATGATGAGCCCTGAGGTTCCAAGGGAGAGAGGGTGAGCAGGGTGGGTGGCTGGCAGGCCAAGAAGGGAAGGGAGTACGGGGGCTCCCTGCAGGCTGAGTCCTTCCAGAGCCCACCCCGGCTCAGGGATGCTCACTGCTCCAGGGCCCTCTCTGATACTGGCAGGGGAGGACATGGGACTGGTGACCCAGTGATTTGCCATTGCAGACAATATGTCTTCCATTAAAACAATCACTGCATTTTGGCCGGGCGCGGTGGCTCAAGCCTGGAATCCCAGCACTCTGGGAGGCCGTGGTGGGAGGACTGCTTGAGCTCAAGAGTTCAAGACCAACCTGGGCAATATAGTGAGACCTCATCTCTAAAAATAAAATAAATAAAAATGAAATAAAATAATAAAATAAAATAAAAATCCTCTGGGCACGGTGTCTCACGCCTGTAATCCCAGCACTTTGGGAGGCCGAGGCGGACGGGTCACCTGAGGTCAGGAATTTGTGAGACCAGCCTGGCCAACAGAGTGAAACCCCGTCTCTACTAAAAATACAAAAATTAGCCGGGCGTGGTGGCGCCTGCCTGTCGCCCCAGCTACTCAGAGGCTGAGGCAGGAGGATCGCTTGAACCCGGGAAGCAGAGGTTCTGGTGGGCCGAGAGCGCACCATTGCACTCCGGCCTGAGTGACAGAGTGAGACTCCATCTCAATATATATAATATATATTTTATATAAACATACATATAAAAATTTTACATAAATATTTTAAAATACATGTCCAGAACATAAGTCCTTTCTTTAAAAACATATATGGCCAGGCATGGTGGCTCACGCCGGTAATCCCAGCACTCTGGGAGGCTGAGATAGGTGGATCACCTGAGGTCAGGAGTTCAGGACCAGCCTGGTCAACATGGTGAAACCCCATCTCTCCTAAAAATACAAAAAAGTCGGCTGGGCGTGGTGGTGTGTGCCTGTAATTCCAGCTACATGGGAGGCTGAGGCAGGAGAATCGCTTGCACCCGGGAGGCGGAGGTTGCAGTGAGCCGAGATCCAGCCACTGCACGCCAGCCTGGGTGACAGACTGAAACTCTGTCTCAAAAAAAAAAAAAATATATATATATATATATAGTACATTTTCTTTCATGAAAAAACTCAAAACATATGTTTTATTTTAGTAAGAGAGCCAAACATTTCTGGAAAACCTTTTAGCACTATTTATTAAAACAATTTGTTACAGCTGGGTGCGGTGGCTCACGCCTGTAATCTCAACACTTCGGGGAGGCCGAGGTGGTCAGATCACTTGAGCCCAGGAGTTCGAGAGCAGCCTGGGCAACATAGTGGGACCTCATCTCTACAGAAAAAAGAAAAAAAAGAACAAAATGCTGTGGGTATAGTGGCGCGTGCCTGTAGTCCTCATGGCTTGGGAGGCTGAGGTGGGAGGATCCCTTGAGCCTGGAGGGTCAAGGTACGGTGAGCTGAGCTGGAGCCACTGCACTCCAGCCTGGGAGACAGAGGGACACCTTGTCTCTAAATAAATGAACAGTTACAAGATAAAAAACATTAACAAAATGTGTTAACTGGAGTCTATCCACAGAATAAAAACTAGGCAGTGTTTAAATATTTTTTGAGAAGATGAATTTAAAGATACAGAAAACTGGCCAGGCACAGTGGCTCACACCTATAATCCCCCCACTTTGGGAGGCTGAGGCAGGAGGATCGCTTGAGTCCAGAAATTGGAGACCAGCCTGGGCAACACAGTGAGACCTCATCTCTACTAAAAATAAAAAAATAAAATAAATTAGCCGGGTGTGGTGGGGCACGCCAGTCACCCCAGCTGGTTGGGAGGCTTAAGTGGGAAGATCGCTTGAGTCCAGGAATTCCAGGCCGCCCTGAACCGTGATCATGCCACGGCACTCACCCTGGGTGACAGAGTGAGACCTTGATTCAAACAAAACAAAACCAAATAAAATAAAGACAAAAATAAACCTTAAGAAAACCCTGCATGCTGCATGACCTTATTTTATAAAACCGTAATACACGTAACATACATGTGCACAGAAAAAAAGTGGAAGAAAATATATCAACATTTTAAGCGGCTTTCTGGGTGTTTAATTTTCTCACTGCGCTCTTCTGAATGGTGCATTCAACAAAGAGCATGTACAACAATTCTAAAAACATTTTTGTAAATACAGTGGAGCTGAGGCTTCCCAGATGGAGTGGTGTGACGCCAGGACTTCTGCTGGAGAGTGACTGCCCGCTCTCCCAGCCCTCAGCTCCTCTCCAGCTAGCCCAGAGCCGCAGGCTTCCGGCCCAGGTGCAGGCGTGGCCTTTTTCAGAGCCCCCCACCCGTCTCCTTTTCTGACCTTAGATCCCAGCTGGTCCCCGTTTGGCTCCAGATGGCGGGCGACCCGGTTCCTTCCCCTCCAAGCTTCCCTGGGCTGACTCCCTTTAAGCACCCATGGGCTCGAGCCCGCAGATTTGGAATTAATTGATTTACTGGGCAATGAATACACGATCTCATCCCTCCCACTCTGAAATTGAGCCGGAGGGGCCGCGAAGCCACATTTTGCCAACAGGGGGCGCTGCCTAACACGAACGCGCCCCGGCCCCGGGCGCTCAAGACCGACTTCGGGGCCATTCAAGCAGCAGGAATGGCCGAGGGGCATCCTCACAGGGCACGGGGGACACGGTTACCGCCTAACGCCGCCACCACCGCCACGACGCAGCAACAGCCATTTCAATACCAAGAACTCAGGAAGACAGAAACATCCGAATAGAGACCGTCCTTGAAGCGGAATCTATTTCATTTTAAGAAAAGCTCGGTCCTGCAGTTCTTACCATTTCACCTCAGGTGGCTGAAAACTTGACTCTAGACCGGCAGCGGCCCTGGACTGGCCTTCGAGAACCCTTGCTCTCGACAAAGACTCCAGCAGTCGGAGGTTCCTCCAATCTCCAAATCTAGTTTCTGTACAAATTAACTTGCTTCGAATTAAGGACACCTTTTCGTCCGCAGCGTGCAGCGAGAGCCACGCGCTAGGTCTTTCCTCCTTTCGCGGCCGCAGTGGAGCCGCCAGCCACTGTGAGGCAGGCCCGTCCCGCTGGAACGCGCGGACGCAGCCCCACCACCCCTCCGGCTCTTGCCGCTGTCTCCCTTCGTCTGCAAAGTCGAAAGAACTCAGCGTCCCACAGCAGCAGCCTCACGCGCCAGCATCGCGAGAGCCGCCTCTAACCCACCCCCAAAGCAACAAAAGGGCGCGCTCCGGCCTTGCCGACGCCGGTGCCTGGGACAAGCTGGCTTCCGTCCCCTCGCCTACCTGGCGTTCGCCGTCCTCCCCCGTCACATCGGCGCCACGTGGCCTTGTGCGGAGCCACCTCCTCTGCTCCCGAGACACCTGGTGCGTGAGGATCACAGAGCACTCGTCCTGCTGTGATGCTGTCACAGTCCCCCAAAGGCTGCGAACCCCTCTGGGGCACGGACTGTTTCTACTTGGCTTGTGTTTCCTCATCAGGGCTCGACACACAAAAAGCAGCCGACACCTCCCCACTGAGTTGATTCTCCGTGTTGTTGATTCTCCCCGTTGTTGATTCTCCGTGTTGTTGATTCTCCCCGTTGTTGATTCTCCCCGTTGTTGATTCTCCGTGTTGTTGATTCTCCCCGTTGTTGATTCTCCCCGTTGTTGATTCTCCGTGTTGTTGATTCTCCCCGTTGTTGATTCTCCCCGTTGTTGATTCTCCGTGTTGTTGATTCTCCCCGTTGTTGATTCTCCCCGTTGTTGATTCTCCGTGTTGTTGATTCTCCCCGTTGTTGATTCTCCCCGTTGTTGATTCTCCGTGGTGTTGATTCTCCGTGGTGTTGATTCTCCCCGTTGTTGATTCTCCCCGTTGTTGAGTCTCCCCGTTGTTGTCTCCCCGTTGTTGAGTCTCCCCGTTGTTGATTCTCCCCGTTGTTGATTCTCCGTGTTGTTGATTCTCCCCGTTGTTGATTCTCCGTGGTGTTGATTCTCCCCGTTGTTGATTCTCCCCGTTGTTGAGTCTCCCTGTTGTTGATTCTGCCTGTTGGCAAACACACCTGGGTCAGCGTTTCAACTTCCAACTTAAGATCTTTTCAGTAAACCCAGGAGATGCTGGAAAAGCTGGCAGGCCGATTAGAAGCAAGAAAAACATAGCAGGAAACCCAGGGTTTAGGGAACTGTGTGTCTGGCAGGAAAAGTACACTGGGTTCCCTCCTCCCCTGAGAAACCTCGAGCTGCTTTGACATCCTCTGCCCCCTGCAGAAATCTTTCTGGATGTGTTGGCTCTGAAACAGATTTTTAAATGCTTGTAAAGCATACATACGTCTGGATTGCTTACAAAAAATTGATGTTTTTTAAAATGAAGTAAAAACACCTATGATCTATAAATAGGATAATTGTGAGCAAAAGAATTAACCGTTTCTGAAAAAAAGAGGGAAAATGAGAAAAGTAAAACACAATTCTATGCGCAGAGTGTGGTCAGTGTATAATGTAAGCTATTAATTAACAGAAACAGGCAGGAACACGGGGAAATAACATTTATAATAACTACTGTTTAGTGGGTACTGACCATACTCTAAGCAAAATGTTTTACCTTCACAACCTCAGTCAGTCCTCACAACCCTTCTATAAAGCAGAAATTACTCTATCAGTTTACAGACTCAGAAAGGTTAAATAACATTTCTAAGATGAAACAGAGCTAAGAATGAAATCCAGGTCTAACAGCAATGTTCAACGCTCACTTAATATGAACTTGCTCTCGCCGGGCGCAGTGGCTCACGCCTGTAATCCCAGCACTTCGGGAGGCTGAGGCGGGCGGATCATGAGGTCAGGAGTTCAAGACCAGCCTGACCAATATGGTGAAACCCCATCTCTACTAAAAATTCAAAAATTAGTCGGGTGCAGTGGCATGCGCCTGTGGTCCCAGCTACTCAGGAGGTGGAGGCAGGAGAATCACTTGAACCCGGGAGGCAGAGCTTGCAGTGAGCCCAGATTGCACCACTGCACTCCAGCCTGGGCGACAGAGCAAGACTGTCTCAAAAAAAAAAAAAAAAAAACTTGTTCCCTTTTGTGATATATTTGACTAGGTATTTTAAATCACAGTTAAAATAAATTCCTGCCTTTGCAAACGGCATATGCAAAGCTCCCAGGCCTCAGAGCTTCTGAGCCTCGGGGCCTACCCACGAAGGCCATCCTATAGCCATAGACACACACGTGGCCCAGACTCGTCCTGAACTGCCTCTGTTTTGTTTTCAGTAAGCCCAAGTCATTAAGCTTAACTTTCTTAACTTTCTTATGATTCACCTCTTTTCCTAAAGTTCACATGATCATATGTGAAGCTCAAAGAGCTGGTTTCCTTGATTGATCCAGTAATTTCCTAGAAAGCAGTAAGAAACCGATGAATAATCTAACATTTTGTAATGGGCCAAGGATATTAATAGGCAACTCATTAAAAAGGAAATACAAATGGCTCAACTTATTTTTGAGTTTATTCGTAATAGAAATGCATAATAAAACTATAGAAACACTATTTTCTACCAGTCAGTCTGGCAAAGATCAGAAAACTCCTTAACACATGGAAAGCTCCCTTGCACAGGTGGTGTGACAACTGAGAATGTCCCTCCACTGAGGGCAGGTTCAGCACCACCCACCGCCATGGCACACACTCTTTGACCTAGGAGTCCCACTGCTGGGAACTCATCTTTCAGATTGATGTGCGAGTTTTTGAAAAACAGCCCACATACACAATTTACTGAGGCAATGGTTGTAATTGCAAAGGACTGGATACGACTAAAATTGCCCTTCATCAAAAGGAACCCAGTTAAGTAGGTTATGGTACACCCGTACATCCACGCAACCCGAAAGAATGGGAAAGCCCAGCCGGTGTGGGTGATCCAGGCCTCTCTGCGCTGGGGAAGTGGACGGCCGGGGTGGGTGATACAGACCTTTCTGGGCTGTTCCCCAGTCATTTCACTGTACACTCTTCAGTGCCTTTTCAATTTTGAACCGTGTGAACATATGAGTTATTCAGAAAAGCAATTAAAATACCTAACGTATTGAAGGGTTCCTTGTTGCTAACATTTCTGGCTTGGTTCTATTTAACTGAGTTGCTGTACTCTCTCCTGCAGTATATATCCTGCCTTACAAAAGTCCACGCGGCAAGTGAAATCCAGGCACTGTGAAAGTCACTGACCAGACCGGCGGGGACTCCGGCCCCACTGCCGGCCTTGTGAGGGAAGAGGCCTCCCGGTGTCCAGGCCTGTACGCCCTCCCGCTGCCTCCAGGTGGTGCTACAAGGCCTGCTGCCCGGAGCAGATGCTGGCGGCCTGGGGAGCCTCGCTTGGGGCCTGGAGCTTGCTGACCAACAGGCAAAGAAACAGGCGGGCACAAGTAAGTAACATAAAATAGAAACTAACTTTATTTCTCTGGAAGAAGCAGGTACCGAATGCCAGAGCAGCAACTTTGCCGACAGGCTGGTGGGAAAACGTGGAACCACGCAGGGGGATTGGGTGGAAGAGGAAGCACTGATGTCCCTCCAGGGCGGCTGCCCCTTGGTCTCCTTCCAGCCCTGGGGCCTTGGGCCCTGGTCCCCGCCAGAGAATGGTCTGGCGCCCTTTCTCCGCTTCCTGAGCCACCTCAGGCTATTTCCAAGCACAAGATCCTGAGGCCCGACACCCCAACTGCTGCCAGGGGCCCCCTGGACAAAGGCCCAGTCCTAGGAGGTCCCACCGGGTGCTGCTCCGTCTCTCTCTGTGGCCAACACATCCCGCCTGCCCAGGTCCAGCCTGGTTTCCTCCCAGTCTGTCACCCAGGGCAGGGCCTGGGGGCATTACTCCAGCCACAGGCCCCACCCAGGACCAGGGCCAGAGGCAGGTCATACCCAGAGCCTGCTGGGGCAGCCCCCAGGCCTGTCTTCACCGGGCTCCTTCCGCATCTTGGCTGGGGCACCAGGGCTGAACCAAAGTGTGCAGGGACAGCGCTGGTGCGGGAGGAATGGGCAGGGCAGGGCAGGGCTCCCGGCCTCCCGCAGCCTTGGCCTTGCTCCATCCCTGGGAGCAGCAGGGAGCAGCGGGTCCTCCAGGACTGGATGGGGGCATCTCCCCACTCCTGGTGGACGGACAGGCTCAGGTGATTCCTTCAGGCAGGCCCTCTGGCTCTCCAGACGCATCTCAGCGCCTACAGAATGGGAAACCACCAGCACAGTTAAACAGTTTACAGAAAGTTCAGTGGGGCGGGTACCAGGGGCCACACTGGTGCCAGGCAACACCATTGGAAGCTGGCAGTCCCCGGCAAGGACTGTAAAATTTATCATCCTGGATGTCCTTTCTCTGTACTTTAATAAACTGAGTAAACTAACAGAAGAGCACTCCTGCGTATTAGAGAATCCGAAGAAGACAGGTAGGCTAGAGCCCAAGCCCATGTGGGTCCAAATCAGTAAGAACCACCCGAGACAGTGACAGACAGGTGACACCAGGTGCCTGCGTCCCAGGTGCAAATCACTAAGAACCACCCGAGACAGAATGGGACAGACAGGTGACACTGAGTGCCTGCGTCCCAGGTGCAAATCAGTAAGAACCACCCGAGACAGTGACAGACAGGTGACACCGAGTGCCTGCGTCCCAGGTGCAAATCAGTAAGAACCACCCGAGACAGTACGGGACAGACAGGTGACACGGAGTGCCTGCATCCTGGCACCAGGCGTTCGGTGTGCGATATGACAGACATGTCCCCCATCCATCGCGCCAGTCCCTTCCACGGGGTGGGCACTATTATCTACACGCTTTACATGTGGAGAAACTCAGCGCCGTGCACAGGGCCACGCTGCTGGGACAAGGGCAGCAGGTCCCAACTGAGCTGCCGTATCCAGGGCCTGGCCCGTGTCAGCCCCGCCTCCCGCCAGGATGCTGGCTCCTCCCGTCTGACCTCAGTTCACTTCTTTTTGACTTTTGACAGCACTCTCATACACATATTTACATAATATATAAAGTATGTTTATATATGTATATGTTTTAAATGTCTATATATTTTGTTACACTATAATATAAACCTTTTACAGGAAAGACAATATATTTTCTTTTTACAGAAATTTTTTTTTTTTTTTTTGGAGACAGAGTCTCGCTCTGTCACCCAGGCTGGAGTGCAGTGGTGCAATCTCAGCTCACAGCAACCTCCGCCTCCCAGGTTCAAGCAATTCTCCTGCCTCAGCCTCCCGAGTAGCTGGGACTACAGGCATGCGCCACCACACCCGGTTAATTTTTGTATTTTTAGTAGAGACGTGGTCTCGCCATGTTGGCCAGGCTGGTCTCGAACTCCTGACCTCAGGTGATCCTCCCTCCTTGGCCTCCCACAGTGCTGGGGATTACAGGCATGAGCCACGGTGCCCGGCCAACACTGAAATTTTAAATGTTACTTTAAACAGAAATATGGAAACACAGAGGTGAGAAAGAAGTGTGCAAATCATGGGGTCCTAAAAAGTGCCATTCCTGGAGCCGCTCAGGGTCGCTGCAGGTGCTAGGGAAGCAAGCCTCCTTCAACCAGAGAGGCTCCAAGTCCCTCTTGTACTCATTTGAAAACTAAGTGGCTAAAATGTCCAAATAAACACATTGAGGAGAAACGATTTGCTGGGCCCTGTGCGCACCTCCCTCCCGCAGCTGGAGAGCTGTGTGGCCCTGGCCAGGAGCGGCGTGAGAGGTGTTGGGCTTCCTCCTAGCGTGGCAGGCTCTGGGACAGCCCTCCTGGGGCATGGAGCGGGGCAGACTGTGGGGCTCACTCACTTGTGGTGGGCAGGGCCCCAGGAGCCCAGAAGGTGGCAGCCGGCCTGCTCCAGGTTCCAGTCGAACATTTCCAGCACTTTGTGGCACTCCCCTCTGGGCCGCAGACCCAGCCCAAAGAGCTGCTCCACCTGGGGGTAAGGGTGGCACCATGGACACGAGGGCCCAGGGCACCGACTAGGGTGGGGAAGAGAAGAGTCGGAGCCAGGGGGTGGGGGGCTGGGGGCAGCAGACCCAGGCTTCAGGGTCCCTGAAAGCCAGAGTGAGCAGGAGGTGGCAGTACCTTCAGATACTGGGCAGCCCTCTGCACGCTCCAGCCGTGGCTCTGCAGGGCCGCCTGGCACTCGTCTGTGGTCACCCCATGCACCATGGCCTGCAGCTGGGCACACCCACCCCCGTCAGCACCACTAGGGCCCACTGCTCCAGGCCCCTTGGGCCCTGCCCCGCCTCGCCCACAGCCAGGCTGGGTGCTCACCATCTGGATCTTGTCTGCTGGCCGGCCCGCCTCTGGCCCATTGCCAGGGCAGCCCCTCTGTGGTGGCCGAGCAGTGGCCCTCGGGGCTGGTGGCCGGGCCCCTGGGTTGCTGTTGTTGGTGGAGAAGTTGGCCTTGGGGTCCAAGGCGGCCTGGGGCATCGGCCGCACGGTGGCCGTGGGGGCGGCGGGGGCTGGGGTGCTGGGGGGGGGCAGCAGCAGAGGCAGAGGCAGGGGGGCCGGCTCCTCGGGGCTCCGGGCCTCATGCAGGAAGCGCTGGTAGCGCTCCAGGTAGGACGGTCGCTCGGGCAGCAAGTAATAGTGGGTGCTGCTGACCTTCTTGCCATCCCGGACGATGGGCAGGATGCAGGGACCGGCCCGCGGGCCAGGCGCCTGGATCACCTGGGGGGTGGCGTACTTGGGGTCTGAGGCGAAGCTCTGGGTGGTGGGCATGGTCTTCCCAGGTGAGCTTGAGAGCCGGGATGGCAGCGGGGAGCTGCCAGATGGTACCAGGGGGCTGGGTGTCCTCGAGCCTTGAGGGGTCAGGGGCTCCCGTGGAGGCACCCGGGGAGGGGAGGCAGGTCCAGGCCACCGACTGGTCTCCTCCTCGCCCGAGGAGGCTGGAGACAGCTGGACGTGTGGGCGCGTGGGCCGAGGGGGGATGGGTACCCGAGGGGGCACCTGGGGCTTGTCGTCACCCCCCGGGCTGGGAGAGGGGGCCGGGGAGCCGGCTGGAACCTGCAGTTGCCTCATGCACTCCTGCTGTAGCGCCTGGAAGATCTCTGCCGTCTGTGCGGAGCTGGGCGGCTTGCCCCCACCCTGGGGCGGGAGGAACAGGTTGTCCTCTAGGGGAGGGGGCGGCCGCGCCTGCTCAGGCACAAAGGCGTAGTTGGTCTGGCCCTGGCTGGGCCCGGCAGGGACCCCCGCGCCCACCGGGGTGCTGTTGATGGAGCAGACCTCAAAGTCATCCTCATCCTGGGCCACATCGTCATAAGCGGGCGGGGGAGGCAGCGGGCGTGCGTC
This sequence comes from Pongo pygmaeus, assembly GCF_028885625.2. Classification (NCBI taxonomy): domain Eukaryota; kingdom Metazoa; phylum Chordata; class Mammalia; order Primates; family Hominidae; genus Pongo; species Pongo pygmaeus. The sequence goes on from NC_085930.1 coordinate 206,142,924, forward strand.
CCAGTCCACCACAGGCGTGGGGTGCAGGGGCCGGGGCAGTGCCCGCGTGGGGCTCTGAGGCGGGGTCTCGTCCAGCAGGGAGCAGGCGTCCATGGCCAGCTGCGCCAGGGAGGGCGCACAGGGCCGTAGGGCCGGGACCACGGGCTCCTCACCAAAGTCGATGAGCGTGACCTCAGCCCCGCTGCCTCGGCCGGCCTTGGTGCCCGGCACGCGCGCCGAGGGCTTCGCCAGCCACAGCCCTCGGGGCAGGCCTGGCTTCCGCAGGCCCAGCCTCTTGAAGTCGCTGGACAGGGGGTCTTGGTCTTCGCTCACAGGGTCATAGGTTGGTTCTGTGATGGAAAGGGAGACCCCAACAGGAAGGCAGTCAGGCAGGGTCGGGGCACGAGGGGAGGTGGCACATGGGAAAGAAAGCCGTGTCCCCCAGCAACCCTCCACTCCCAGCTCCCCCCGAGGTCTGAGGTCAGCCATCGGCGGCCAGGTTCTCAGCGCACCTCCGACCACTCCATCAGGAGGGCGGAACCTGCTCTGCCCGGCAGCCCCGTGCGGGCCGGTGAGCTCCGCCTCCCTCCGTCTAAGCTGGAGCAAGCAACACTGGCTGCTGCCTCCATCAGCACAAGACCCCGCAGCCCTGCTCCTGTGCCCGGGTGAGTTAGTAAGCCCTCATCCCCGCCCCCGTCACGGCACACCATTAGTGCAGGCACGGAGCCGCCTCCTGCCATCAGGGGCTATAGGAACTATCCTTGGAGAGAACAGCACTCCTGACCAAGGGCCACGAAGCCCAGACAGCGCCTGCAGGTCTGGGAGGGAGTGAGGCCGAGGCGGAAGCCAGGGCCACACTCGTGCTCCAGAAGCCCAGGCTCCGGGGGGCAGGCTCGGGAGGCAGGCACGCTAGGCCAGGGCAGCCGCGGAAGCTCACAGCACACACCCACCTCCCCTCCGGCCCAGCCGCCCGGGCTCTGTACCTTCCAGGAGAGGAGTGAGAGAGAGGGGGCGGGGGCGGGGGCCAAGGCATCGGAAGCAGCCCCACTTACTCTGAGTGAAGAAGGCAGGCTGAGGTGGGCGAGGTGGAGGCTCCCCTGCAAGAAAGGCCATGCGGACAGGGGGAGAGGGACGGAGCAGGACAGAGGACAAAGGAGGGAGACGGCCGGACGAGAGGGCAGAGTGTAGAGAAACAGGAAGGGAGAGAAGTGAATGGGGGCGAGTGAGTGTACAAGCCCCCAGCAAACGGGAGGCCGTGGGCGGCAGGATGAGGAACACGGCGGTCCAGTATGACAGGCAGAGGACCGGGAGATGGAGGAGGCTCTAGGTGGAGCCGGAGCCATGGGGTGGTTTTGGATTGGGACAGGAGAGCAGGGTTAGGGGGAAGTGAGGAAAGCCAGAATCTGAGCTCGGCTGTGGAAGGAGGGAGGAGGGACTCCAGGGCAGACGGGCTTGCTGCAGACCCAGCTCGAGGAGGCCCATCTCGGCGGATACAGCTGCCTGTCTTCCACCCCACGCCCAGCGGGAGCCAGGGACACAGCTGTCCCGCCTGCTGCCCTGACCCCACTGTCCCCAGAGCCAGAACAGCAGGCTCAGGGTGGTCTGTGAAGACAGTGCCCCTTCCTGAGCAGCCGATGAGTTAGGGACACTAGGGAGCAGAGGGGAGCTCTTACTTTTCACCCCTCCTAGATGCTGGGGGGGCCGGGAGGTGCTCAGTTCCACGCTCAGCAGGTCGGGGGGATCCAGGGGGTTTCCCAGATACAGTCTGTGGGGGACAGAGCCAGGTCAAGAGGGCAGGGGAAGCGTGTGGAGGGGTGGCAGAATCTCATCAGAGCCCCTTCCTCCTGGAGGAAACTGGGTGTAGGCCTCCCGCCTCCCAGTCCACAGAACCTGACTGCACATCTCAGCTGGGGAGTGTCCTGGAGAGAGAGCAGAGAAAGGACACCTGACCCCAGGATGGAAAGCCTAGAACCTCAGGGGCTCCAACTACACCCTACGAGGGCAGAGGTGGTCCTCCACAACCCCCCAGGGCCCCAGCCCACACCAGGCAGCCGCCAGAGGGCAGACACGGGCCATCTCAGCTACGGTGCCCGGCCAGGTGGGCAGGAGGCACCCTTCTACCACATGGCCAGGAGGTACGGGAGAGGCTGGGCCACCTGTCCTGCTCCGGATCCACCCTCCATTCCTGCACCAACTGTCAAGTTATCTGCGACTTAGTCACTGGGGCTGATTAAAGCCCGAAGGAATGGGGCTGGGCTGGCCACGACAGCCAGGAGTGGGGCAGAGGGCACCAGCCTCTCCTGGAGGTGTCTGCAATCTTTCACCCCAACTCTCAGGCCCTTGCCGGGTTCTTCTTAGGCAAAACACATGGGCTGAGCCCTGTGAGCTTGGGCTTCTGGTGTGTGGGGGCCGGTGGGTGAAGGCCTCTGCTTTCCACGCCTCTCAGGGCAGACCAGAGTATCAGAAGTCAGCAGGAGAAGGGCTGCAGAGGCCAGGGGCCTGGAATCCCCCTCTGGCCAGCAGAGAGGCTTGGAGGCCTGGCGCAAGAAGCTTCCGGGGGGTGTGGCATCCGGGAAGTGACTGATTCTGCGTGTCCTTCCCAGATGCCCCTTGGTGGCCTTATCCTCTTACACAGGAGACAGGGCCCCTCCCAGGTATGGAGTGAGCTCCGTAGAGCACTGTGCGGTGGGGAGGCGGAGCTGCCACCTGACGTTCCCTCTGCGTCCCCAAGTCCCCAGTCCTGCTCTAGTTCTGGGAAGCAGGCTCCCTCCCACGTGGACCTGCACACATCCCCAGGGCCCCAGCCAGCAGGTTCACGTCTCCAGGACTCTGGCACCACCAGCAGGAGAAGGAAAACCACTGCTCACGTGCAGGGGTCACAGGGGGGTCACACGGGGTCACACGGGGCCACAGGGGGTCACGGGAGAAGCTCTCCTCCTCAGCAGCTCCCACCGGGTTCCTCCCAAGTCCATTTTCCTAAGGCCCGAGTACCAAGAGGGGTTACAGCTGTGACCCGGGGACTTTTCCACCAAACAGGAGTCCATCCTCAGAAGCTCCTGACCCTACTTTCATCTACGATGACTGGGACAGCTTCTCTCAGGACTCCTGCATCTGAGCAGCGAGTTCTAATTCAGAGTGCATTTACAGCCTTCCCCTCACCGGGGGGGTGGACCCGTTTCACAGATGAAGTCAGTCTCAGAGTTAGGAGATTGGCCCCCCGAAACTTGAAAATGGCAGGGACAGCATTCGCCTGGAGAACCCTCCCCTCCCCTGGAGAACACTCCCCTGGAGAACCCCCACCAGGCTGGGCTTCCTAGGGTTCCACAGCTTCCCCGAGGGGAGAGTGGCAGGTTGGGGGCTGAAGCCCGGGCGAAAGGGTGAAGAGCAGGTTCCGCCCATGAGTGCCGTGCTGAGGGCCCTGGAGTCCCGAGCGGGGCCAGGTCAGCATCGATCCCCACCCGGTACTCACTCGTCAATCCTGTCCGGGAAGCCCCAGCAGTGGCGGGGGTCACTGTCGCCATGCCCCGTGTGGATGAAGCTGTTCTGCAGGGGCTGGCTGATGTCCTGGGCCGACAGGCCGGCCACGGAGGTCACCACGTTGCGAGGGAAGGGCCCCACACACAGCGTCCGCGTGTTCTGGCCACGCCACCAGTAGTTCTCGGCCCTGCACGACAGAGATGGCACAGTGAATGCCAGGCATGGCGGGGCAGCCCCGGCATTGGGACCTTCCTCACAGCCTGGCCACTGTGGCAGAACAGGGATGGAGCTCAGGCCTCAGGACCAGGCTGTCTGCCACCGGCCCTCCTCCCCAACAGCCCCCGTGACCCACCACACCCCATACAGGCCTGTTTGCACACGGCCTTACCCGCAACTCTAGGTAGGTCAGGCAGTTTTCCCTAAGGTTTGCAAATAAGAAGGCACGCTGCTGCAGCAGGCACTTCCTTACAGTTTGCTAATAAGGAGGCACGCCGGAGGCTGCTGCAGCAGGCACTTCCTTACAGTTTGCTAATAAGGAGGCACGCCGGAGGCTGCTGCAGCAGGCACTTCTTTACAGTTTGCTAATAAGGAGGCACGCCGGAGGCTGCTGCAGCAGGTACTTCCTTACAGTTTGCTAATAAGGAGGCACGCCGGAGGCTGCTGCAGCAGACACTTTCCCTACGGTTTGCAAATAGGGAGGCACATAGGAAACTGCTGCAGCAGGCACTTTTCCTACGGTTTGCAAATAAGGAGGCCCGCCGGAGGCTGCTGCAGCAGGCACTTTCCCTACGGTTTGCCAATAAGGAGGCACACCGGAGGCTGCTGCAGCAGGCACTTTCCCTACGGTTTGCTAATAAGGAGGCACGCCGGAGGCTGCTGCAGCAGACACTTTCCCTACGGTTTGCTAATAAAGAGGCACATAGGAAACTGCTGCAGCAGGCACTTTCCCTACGGTTTGCCAATAAGGAGGCACGCCGGAGGCTGCTGCAGCAGGCACTTTCCCTACGGTTTGCCAATAAAGAGGCACATAGGAAACTGCTGCAGCAGGCACTTTCCCTACGGTTTGCCAATAAAGAGGCACATAGGAAACTGCTGCAGCAGGCACTTTCCCTACGGTTTGCCAATAAGGAGGCACGCCGGAGGCTGCTGCAGCAGGCACTTTCCCTACGGTTTGCCAATAAAGAGGCACATAGGAAACTGCTGCAGCAGGCACTTTCCCTACGGTTTGCCAATAAAGAGGCACGCCGGAGGCTGCTGCAGCAGGCACTTTCCCTACGGTTTGCCAATAAGGAGGCACGCCGGAGGCTGCTGCAGCAGGCGCTTTCCCTACGGTTTGCAAATAAGGAGGCACGCCGGAGGCTGCTGCAGCAGGCACTTTCCCTACGGTTTGCTAATAAGGAGGCACGCCAGAGGCTGCTGCAGCAGGCAACATGACCTGTCTACGGTTACCAAAAAGATCCCAGCAGACCTGGGACCCAATCCCAGCTTTCAGGTCTGTGGGGCCAGCGCCCCGCCCACACCTCCTCCTCACCCCTCAGTCCCGTGGCAAGGCCGGGGCCCCAGTCCTCTTCTGGCCACTTGATTTCACTCCTCGGCTGGGTTCCAGGAGTTCTGAGAGGTGCGGGGGTGCCAGGGGACACCGAGGGTCTCACACTAGGCTGGGGGCCAGGCTTCCAACTACAACCTGCCTCCCGCATGCAGACCCGTGGGAGTCTAGAAGCACTCGGGCAACTCAGTCCCTCTCTCCACCACTTCACCTGCTTCCAGAGCTTTCCACCACCTCCCGGAAGGCCTGCGGGCGCCTCCCCATCTCCTCAGGAGGGGCTCTGCTTGTGTCCAGAAGGGAACTCAGCACTCCCACAGTGACCAGACAGTCCTGCCAGTCCCCCTCTGATCTCAGACACGAAACCTCTGCTGATGCGGCCTAACCCGGGGCCTGGGCAGGGGCGGGGGCGGGGGCAGGCAGGCCAGGAAGCACAGGGCTTCCGCAAGACACTCCTGACTCCCGAAGGCTCTCACAGGCTGTGAGGCTCCCGCGTCTGCTGCTGGACTTGTCATACGTGATGTCGTGGGCAGAGTCTGGGCAGGCGGGGGCAGTGACAGCCCCAAGCTGCTAGGGTGGACACGTGTGGCACCACATTGCACGCCCTCCCCACCAACCGCCGCTTCTCCTGTCCCAGGGCCAAAGCGTGAAGAAGGGCTCCTCTGAAACGCAGCCAGGTCGGGGAGAGAGGATGGAGGAGGCGGCGACGCCTGGGCACCCAGACCCACAGCCTTGTGAGGTGACGAGGCCTGGCTGGAGCCGGGTGACTCCGGAACAGCCCATCCCAGAGACCAAAGTCAAACCCCAGAGTACCACGGTCCTCGGGGAGGTGGGAGGTGCAGGGAGGTGGGGGTGCGGGGAGGTGGGGGTGGGGAAAGACGGGGGGTGCAGAGAGGCAGGAGGTGCGGGGAGGCGGGAGGTGCGGGGAGACAGGGCTGTGCTCCCCCTGCCCAGCCTCCTCATACAGGGGGCCACTGGCCCGGCCCCACCACACACAGCCACCCTGCGATTCCCACCCTGCCTGCAGGGCGCGAAGGAAGGAGAGAGAACAATACCCCGAGAAGGGACGAGTCCCATCCGAAAAATAGCAGGGCCACTCGAAGGAGCAGAGCCACGGCTCCCCGGCACACACACAGCCTCCCGCGGCAGCCCGTAGAGGAGGAACCCCTGGCACGGGCCAGGCTGCGGCTCTCCCGCTACACCTGCGGGCTCCCTGGTGGCCGCCGCGGGCCGGACGCTGGACTCTGCTCTCCACGCCTCTTCAGAGGCGCTCAGTTACCAGGTGAGGATGCAGCTGAGGCAGAGACCTTGCTCAGAGCAGCGTGACTCGTGCCCAAGGCAGGTCACTCCGTCTGGCCTTTCCCTTCTGCCAACACTGCCCAGCTCCTGGCACGGAAGCCTCCTTTGGGACCCACTTCTGAGAGGGAAAGGCGACACCAAGCCCACCTCTCTTAGTGCAGGTATGGCCGAGGCAAGAGCCCCCATGGCTGCTGGGAGTCCTGACACCACTCGAGAAAACATGCTTGCTCCTGGAGGAAGGAGAGTAAGAGTACGGAGGATGAGTGGCAAGAAACTCCCCCTCGGGATGGCGCCCAAGCACTCCGAGGCAGCTTCATCCCGAGGCTCCAGAGGGACTTCCAAGAGGACCGTGTCACTTCTCACAGCCCACACGCACCCGTGTGAGGCTCAGTGTGGCCGAGGCACCAGCAGCCCAGAGGGGACTGAGGCCAGCCCTTCCCTCCAGGCCCGCCCTGTCTGCCCCCTCTCTCCTGCCACGAACAGGCCGGAGTCCCCGTGGCCATGGGAGGGCCAGGGCTGCCACTCGGCCGTGACTGAAGCAGGGGCGGATGAGGACTTCCTGGGGAGGCAGGCAAAGGGCCCAAAACCCCCCGTGTGAACCTTCTACCTCCTGCTGCCCCCGGGCCTCTGGTCAACATCCCTGGGGTAGACAAGACAGAAAACAGAGGCCGGTGCTGAGAACTGCCTCAGGCTGCCCCAGCTCTGGAAATCTCAGCACCATGTTCCCGTCCAGGCCGAAGGTAGTCCAGAAGTGGCTCAACCAATGCTGGACATTCTCTGTTCAAAATGCCCGCCCACTGTTCTCTCTGGGGGTCCCAGGCACCCAGGCCTGGACGGATAACCCGGATGCCTGGCTCCCACCCACCACAGGAAGCCGAGGCTCCAGGGCCAGACCAGGCCAAGGACCCGCAATGGATTCCAACACCTGCTGTGTACGCGGAACAAAAGTGCTGCCAGCCACCCCTTCCTCCAAACAAGCCCCCGGGAAAGACCAGTCATCATTTGTGTCTCCAAATCTAGACAGAGCACGAAATATCTAGGTGTCTCCCCTCTGCCCACGGCCTGGTACCCTGAAAAGGACTGAGCCTAGACTCAGTCAGAGCTGGGGCAGGTGGCCCTCCCAGACTCCGCACCAGGAAACAAATACTGGACACAGCTTAGCAAGCGGGAAGCCACGGCAAAGAGAAGGCCAGGCTAGGAGGGAGCTCCAAACACAGAGACCCACAGATGCACACCCAGGCCCAAAGACACACACAGAGCCATCTGCCTGAAGACATGGAGACGGAGGAGCCAAACAAACATGGAGATATTCAGGGACTGAGAAAACAAGGGGGCAGAGTCAAGCTCTGCCACCACCGACACGAGGCCCGCTCCCAAGCCTCACCGGCTGTCGTGGCCTCCTGCCCCTCACGTCCTACCTCCTGAGCAGCTCCAGGCACGGAGGGCAGGTGCTGTGGTCCAAGCCAGGGCTGGTGGCCGGGGGAAAGGAGCCCCCAGAGCCCCACCAGCAGCAGCCACAGGGAACCAGTGGCTGGGGCCAACGGGAGCCTTCGACGGAAGGGTGGGGCAGGGCACACCCACAACCCTCCCAATAGCAACCGCTCCCGGCCCCTCCCACTGCCCGCCTTGCCCAGGCGGTGACCTAAAGCACCAGCTCCAGAGACACACGCCCCAAACACAGGCCACTCTGAGTCACCCCTGGGGACACTGGCAGGCACACAGGCTCCTGCTGAGAGCAAGGGAAGCAGGTAGTAAACATCTGAGGCTCCTGCAGCAGTACAAGAGGGGCCAGGCCCATGGCCCTCCAGCTCGTGGAGGCAGACACGGTCGTGTGGCTGGACTTCGGGCTGGAAGCCCTGCCAGGTACCTCCAGGGGACCCCCCACCCTTAATCTTCCTATTTCCAGAACGCTTCCTGGAGCGCCACGCTTGCAATCCCATCCCTGGCCCCTTAGCTCCAAACCTGCAGACTGTGTGCCTCCTGTCCCCAGGCCTCTCTTTCTAGAACCTTCTGCTTTCTTCCCCAGCATAACACCCCTAACCTCAGGCCCTGCAGTCTCAGTATGTCATTCCTATTCCCAGACCCTGGGCCCAAGGGTGAGGGAGCCAGGCCTGGGAAGGCTCGGGGTGTTGGGGCCACAGCGGCGCAGGTCACACTCCACACAGGCCCCCCCAATTCTCCTCCACCCACCCCCAAGAGGCACAGGATTGCACCGAAGGCTGCAGACCCCAAAAGCTGCAGTGCAGGTGGAAGAGGCTCCCTGGGAAGCAGCCCCAGCCCCATCCTTGCCTGGCCTGAGTCACAGGAGCTGGGAGCACAGGGGATTTCCTCTACTTCACTCTTCTTCTTGGTCCTCAATACTGCCCCCTGCCTCAAAGGCACCTGAAACCTGCCCCGCCTCAGCCAGTTGCTCAGACACCCTGGGGATCAGCCAGCAGAAGGCAAGGCCAGCAATGGGTGAGGCCTCAGGGCAGGCGCTAGAATTGCGGGGGCTCAGGTGGAAGACAGGGACTCTGGAGAGGCTGTGGGAGGAGGATTAGGTATAGAGGGGGTCCCCTCAAGGGGAGATGGGAAGAGAGGACCAGAGGCTGGAGGCAGGCCTGGGAGATGGTGGTGGGCTCAGCAGGAAGGATGGAAAGCTGCAAGAGGGCAGGCTGGGCTGCTTCAGCTACTGAAAAGCACCCAGGTGGATGGCTGAGTCCCTGTGCAGGAAGAAGCAGGGAGAGAAGCGGGGAGGAGCAGAGGAGGAAGCACGGGAGTCCAGAGCTCTGCTGCCACCGAGGCCAGGCCAGGCCACTCCCTACCCCTCCATAAAGGGAGCTGGGCCCAATCACACAGCTAGGGCTGCAGCCCAGTGGGAAAGGGTGGTGGAGGAAAGCTGGGCAGGGACAGGTACTAGGAAGACGGAGGCAGGCCTGTCCTCCCCTCACACTGCAGGGTTCAGGCCCAATCGCCAGCCTGTGTATGGCCAAGGGAATCCTGGAGGCCAAAGAGATCTGTCCACAGGCCCCTCCGACCCGTGCCCTTCAAGCGATCCCAGGGCGGGGCCCAGCCCCGCACTCCCTACCTTCCCTCGATAACGGTGATGACATCATTCATCTGGATGTGCAGCTTGTCCGCTTCCTCAAAGTCCTGAAGGGCCCGCATGTCCGTGGGCTGGGCCTGGGGGAAGAGGAAGGTCATTGCCAACTCTGGGACTGACGCCTGGGTAGCCCCTCGGCTTGGACACCCCAGCTCTCCTGGGCTGACCTGTCCCTCACCTCCAGCAGGAAGTCCCGCAGGGCCACAAACGTGGGTCTGTCCTCTGGCTTGTGAGCCCAGCACTGGACCATGACATTGTAGATGTCCTGGGGACAGTCCTCGGGCCGAGGCAGCCGCTCCCCCTCTTTGTCGATCTTATGCAGGATCTGAAGGTGAGGAGGTGCAGAGTTTGAGGACAAACAGAGCACCCAGCCCTTCACTTCCCGCCTTCCCTCTGGCCCGTCCACAGCTGCAGCGGCTGCTGCCGGGCCCAGCCTCCAAAGAAGGCATCTGCCTGCCTGGGAGGGGCCCTCTCCAGAACCCCAGTCCCTTCTTCCCAGGTCTGGGGTCTCAGAACAAGTGGATGTGGCAAGGGCTAGAGAAGGAAGGCAGGCCCCAGCTTTTCCCCCCGCGTCTCTTTGCTGGGCTCTCCCTGAGGCCATACAGATACGGGGTGTGGGAGGAGAGACGGGGCGTGGGAGGAGAGACGGGGCGTGGGAGGAGAGACGGGGCGTGGGAGGAGAGACGGGGCGTGGGAGGAGACGGGGCGTGGGAGGAGACGGGGCGTGGGAGGAGATACGAGGCGTGGGAGGAGGCGCGGGGCGTGGGAGGAGGCGCGGGGCGTGGGAGGCGCGGGGCGTGGGAGGAGAGACGGGGCGTGGGAGGAGAGACGGGGCGTGGGAGGAGAGACGGGGCGTGGGAGGAGGCGCGGGGCGTGGGAGGAGGCGCGGGGCGTGGGAGGAGAGACGGGGCGTGGGAGGAGAGACGGGGCGTGGGAGGAGAGACGGGGCGTGGGAGGCGGCGCGGGGCGTGGGAGGCGGCGCGGGGCGTGGGAGGCGGCGCGGGGCGTGGGAGGCGGCGCGGGGCGTGGGAGGAGATACGGGGCGTGGGAGGAAGGAGTCCATCAGTGAGAGGCAGTTCCAGCGGGGCCAGGCTGCAAGCAGGGAAGGGAATGCACCCCCCCCAAGCCCTATGGGGCCCATCTCCCAGCCCTCCACCTGACTGCCGTTGAGGCCGATCCAGGGCTCCTGGCCGTAGGTGAACATTTCCCACAGTGTCACCCCGAACATCCAGGTGTCGCTGGCATGGGAGAAGGTGCGTGTCTTCAGGCTCTCAGGGGCACACCTGGCAGAGGCAGGGGTCAAAGAGACGCCCTCTCAAACACCCTACCTGCGTCCGCCCCAGGACTTAAAACACTCATTCAGCAAACACTTGTGACCCCCGTGCCAGGTTCAACAGTAGGTCTCGGGGGCGCCGTGTGAAGCGGGCAGAACCCCTTGACGACACGGTGCACGGACTTGGGGAAATCGTCTAAGCCCAGGCCTCTTATTCACATGCAGCCTGGTGGGGGAAGAGGAGAGGAAGTTTCCCAGCCAGAGAAGCATGGAAAGGAAGGAGGTCAGAGGCTCTGGGACGGGGCAAGGAGAGAAGATCACAGGCTGTTTTCTGGCTGTGGTGGGAGGATGACAGTTCCCAGATTTGGGACGGGATCCTGGGATTTGGGTCCTTCGGCAGGAAGGAGTGGGTGGGAAATTCGGATAGGGCCTGGGGAAGAACCAAAATGGGTAGAAACAGTCATACTGGCTTCACCCAAATACACCCATTCGTTCTGGGCACCCCCGGGTGAGGGGGAAGTACCACTGCGATGAGGTCAGAAAGGACATCCCGGCGTGGAATGAGGTGCAGAGAGGAGGGTGGCGCCCAGACAGGGAACCAGAGCGAGCCCTGCCCCTCAAAGGGGATGGGGCCGGGAAAGTCACTCAAGATCTCTAAGGCTCATTATCCTCATCGTCGAAATGAGAACAATAACCCGCCCACTTCATCGAGCTGTTTAAAGGCAACTGTATTAATACCTTCCCATGCAAACCAGGATGCCTGAATACAAAAGAGGCTGCTATAAATTACTCCAGGACAACAGGCCTAATCTAAGACCTCTGCTCACCCTGGGTGTAAAGCCAGCTGCTCGTTAAGATGACCATGCGTCCTGATCATAAGGGTTGCCCACAGCCACCGCTCGGCAAAGCAGAACTGGAACAACCCTTCCCGCCTCAAAGCTGGCCGATCACAGACCTTTGGGTGCCTCTGGCACCAGAGGACCACAGTGGTCTCAGCAGAGGATAAGCCCACGCAGGGGCCAGGGCAGGGCCAAGTACCACCCCCAGTGCACAGGTAAGCAGCCCTGGCCCATCTACAAGGCCTGCTGTGGCCTGGGCCTGGCTACCACTAGCTCTACCTAGAACATGCTTACCAAAGAGTCTTTCCCTGGCGAACTTCCCTGACATTTCAGGAAACCTTTGAATACCCCCCTACAGCAATGCCCCTTGGAGAGGACACAGCATCTATCCCTCTAACACACCCCCCCCCACAATGCCCCTTGGAGAGGACACAGCATCTATCCCTCTAACACACCCCCCCCCACAATGCCCCTTGGAGAGGACACAGCATCTATCCCTGTAACATCTCCCCTCACAATGCCCCTTGGAGAGGACACAGCATCTATCCCTGTAACACCCCCCCAGCAAAGCCCCTTGGAGAGGACACAGCACCCATCCCTGTATCACCCCACCCAGCAAAGCCCCTTGGAGAGTCCCACAACATGTATCCCTGTAACACCCCCCACCAGCGATGCCCCTTGGAGAGGACACAGCATCTATCCCTGTAACACCCCCCCCATAATGCCCCTTGGAGAGTCCCACAACATGTATCCCTGTAACACCCCCCCCCCAGCGATGCCCCTTGGAGAGAACACGGCATCTATCCCTGTAACAGCCCCCCATAATGCCCCTTGGAGAGGACACGGCATCTATCCCTGTAACACCCCCCCATAATGCCCCTTGGAGAGGACACAGCATCTATCCCTGTAACACCCCACCCCCCCAAGCAAAGCCCCTTGGAGAGGACACAGCATCTATCCCTGTAACACCCCCCCAGCAAAGCCCCTTGGAGAGGACACAGCACCTATCCCTGTATCACCCCACCCAGCAAAGCCCCTTGGAGAGTCCCACAACATGTATCCCTGTGATTTCCAGCACCCAGACCCTGGCACGTGGGCCCTCGAGAATTCCTAGATGGATGGTGAGTGAATGGGTGCAAAGGAGGGCACCCCAGGCTTAGAACAGAAAAGGGCAGGCCCAAGCAAAACCAGGGGCTGTGGTGGGTCCAGAAAGCCCCAGCAGCTTTGAGGCCTGGGTCTGCAGGGACTCTGTGAGCTGGCAGCACCTGCCCCTCACCAGGCGAAGGGCACCTTGCGATGTTCCTGCATGACGTAATGGTCGTCATTCTGAGGTAGTGCTCGCATCAGCCCAAAGTCCCCGATCTTGACCAGGTCGCGGGTAGCCAACAGCAGATTGCGGGCAGCCAGGTCACGGTGAATAAAGCGCTTGGACTCCAGGTAGCCCATGCCCTCAGCCACCTGCACAGCGTATCGGCTCAGAGTCCCCAGGAGGAAGTGGCCCTGGTGCTTACGTAGCCGGTCCAACAACGATCCCAGAGGTGCCAGCTCTGTCACCTGAGACCACGGAGGAGGAGGCAGGAGGAATGAGCTGGAGGACCTGCCCCTTCTCAGCAGCCCACGCTGGGCCCCCAGCCCCCTTCCTGAAGGCTTTCCAGAGCCAGGCTGCACGCACCTTCCTGGCCTGCTGTCTGGGGACCTCTAGGAGTCCTGCAGTTTCTCAGGCCTCTCCCTCGAGGCAATTTGGGAAACTGATGCCTAGAGAGAAGGAGCCCAAAGAGGCAGTGGCTAGAAATTCCAAAACTCGGCTGGGTGTGGTGGCTCACGCCTGTAATCCCAGCACTCTGGGAGGCTGAGGCGGGTAGATCATTTGAGGTCAGGAGTTTGGGACCAGCCTGGCCAACATGGTGAAACCCCCATCTCTACTAAAAATACAAAAATTAGCCAGGCATGGTAAGCACACGGCTGTAATCCCAGCTACTTGGAAGCCTGAGGCAGGAAAATCGCGTGAACCCAGGAGGCCGAGGTTGCAGTGAGCCGAGATCATGCCATTGCACTCCAGCCTGGGTGACAAAGTGAGACTCCGTCTTAAAATAAATAAATAAATAAAACATAAATTCCCCCAAATTAAACTCAGCGGCCAGCCCCTCCCATGTGAGTAACTCTGACACTGAGCACCAGCAAAATCCAGAGACAGACCCGGACTGGACCGCAGCAGACACAGCCCGTACCAGGCTGGGCCCCTGTGGACCCCTTTACTCCATCAGGTTGGGGGACCAAAGTAGGATCTAGGGCGCCTCTGACCTTAGGATGGAGAGTAACCGAACCACACATCTGGGACCAGAGCCCTCTCCCTGCCCGCAGCACTCACCATCTTCATGGGCGGCGTGAGCACCACCCCGTAGAGGCGGATGAGGTTTCGGTGGTCGAGCGAGTGCATAGCATTGACCTCCCGGATGAAGTCGTCCATGGCTTCCGGCTGGCTCAGGACATCGGGCTTCAGGCACTTCACAGCCACACTCACCTGCCCAGAGCGGGATTTGCAAGGACTCAGGACTTGCCAGGTCCCGGACACGAGGCGCCAACCTGCTCCACCCTCCAATTTGACTCAACGATCCCTGCCTCCAAGCTCCTCATCTGGGTGGGTAAGCATGTCACCAGTGTCTGGGCTTACGTGCTCTGCGTGAGGCCTGGCTGGAGAAGGGCAGACGGCTGGCCCTCGGGAGCCATCGTCGGCCACGCCTCCCCTTCCTGGGGGAATGCCAGGCTTCAATACCAACCAAAAAGTAAGAGATAACCAGTATGATGACAGAATATTCAAATGTTATAAAATGGATTTTTTTTTTTGAGACAGAGTCTCGCTCTTGTCGCCCAGGCTGGAGTGCAGTGACGTGATCTCAGCTCACTGCAACCTCTGCCTCCCGGGTTCAAGTGATTCTCCTGCCTCAGCCTCCTGAGTAGCTGGGATTACAGGCAGGTGCCACCACGCCTGGCTAATTTTGTATTTTAGTAGAGATGGGGTTTCTCCATATTGCTCAGGCTGGTCATAAAATGGAATATTAAAAGGTATTTTGCTGTAGAAGGAAAATGCTTTAAATGTAATGCCAAAAACAAACGTGTGGAGCTAGAAGTCGGCACAGCGACTTCCCCAGGAGAAGGACGCACTGAGTGACAGCAGCTTCCCCAGGAGAAGGATGCACTGAGTGGACGGAGCATGAGGAGCCCTCTGAGGTGCCGGGAATGCACCACACGTGATCTGAGCAGTAAGGACACGGCTTCTGCATAGGAAACACTCACACCAGAACTGTATGCTGTGGTGCACACGTTATCCCTGAGGGGAAAATGTTAAATGCAATGCCGAGAAGAAAGAACAAGATTTTAAAAGCTGTATCCAGAATTTGTATCTTAACTAAATCCAACAAAATACCTAAAGTGGGAGGAAGAGGCAGAAATGCCAACTCGGCTTCCTCTGACTGGTGGGATTACACGCAACTTTTTTTTCTTGTTTTTCAAATACTTTCCAAATTTTATAATAAGTAAATTATTTTTATAGTTGAAATAATAAATGTGCTTAGTTAAACCTGAGCATGGGCTGGGCATAGTGGCTCACATCTGTAATCCCAGCACTTTGGGAGGCTAAGGTGGGCAGATCACCTGAGGTCAGGGGTTTGAGACCAGCCTGGCCAACATGGTGAAACCCCATCTCTACTAAAAAGACAGAAACTAGCTGGGTGTGGTGGCGCGCACCTGTAATCCCAGCTACTCAGGAGGCTGAGGCAGGAGGATCTCTTGAACCCAGAAAGTGGAGGTTGCAGGGAGCCAAGATCGTGCCTATTGCGCTCCAGCCTGGGCGACAGAGCGAGACTCCGTCTCAAAAAAATAAATAAATAAAACCCCAAAAATCTTGAGCATGGACTCTGGGATGAGCCACACTGTGACGCGTCCCCGGTCCCATCCACATCCTGGTTGGGGGCAGAAGAGCCACTACCAGCCCCAGGTCCCATGCCTCTGCTGCACTGGCAGGACACAGAGAGCTCACCGTCTTCCCTGAGGGCGCGTCCCACTCGCCCCTGCGCACCACGCCAAAGGAGCCATCGCCCAGCTTCTCCAGGAGGCGCAGGTCCTTCTCCCCAATGAGGCAGGTAAGGCTCTGCAGGGGTCCCTCCCCTGCTGGGCCCCCAGGGGCGGGCGAGGTCTTCCGGAAGGTGCTCTGAGAGTGATGAGCGGGGAACTCAGCCTCCAGTCGCTTTCCACTGAACACCTGTTTGAAGGCAGCCGGGGGCCAGATGGAATCCAACACCCCAGGGTCAGTCACTCAGTCCCACCCTGCTGGGTCCACCTGGTGATCCCTGGCTTCGGCTTCCAGATAGGTCCTGGCTTTGCCAAACTGCCAGTGGGGCAGCCTGGCTGGAAGCCCACACTCCGTCCAGGGCACACCCCCAAATACGAACCCAAAGCCTGATGCTGGCCTCAAGGAGGGTGCCAGAAAAAGACCGACAGGCATGCAGCCTGTGGCTGAGTGGCCCCACACCCAGCTGTGTGGACAGGGAGGGCACCGCCAGCCAAGGTCCGAGTCTCCTCCCAGTCCTGCCCCACCCTCCCTTCCTGCACCCGCCACCCTGCAGACTCCAGCCCTAACCCGCGTCGATGGCGCAGGAGCCGCAGGGGCCCTCCACAAACACCTCCTTGTCCATTTTTAGCCCTGGCCCCTTCTCTGGCCTGACCATTTGGTGCTGTCTGTCTCCACCCTCACCAGGGAGTCGGCTGCCCTTCATCCTGCCCAGGGGAGAGGATAATTTTAGTCTGAGGTTGAACCGTGAGTGTGTGTGTGGTTCAGATGAAGCTAGTCCTTGCTGGGGAGGGGCCTGGGAAGACAGCTGGGTCTCTGGAGGGGCGCCTAGAGCTGAGGGCTGAGACAGAAGGAAGAGTGGAGGAGACTCGGAGGCCACGGTGGACAGGGAGGGGCCGAAGGTCAAGGGACAGAAGAAAGGAGGCCGTGAGGGTCAAAGCTGCCACATCAGTCTGACTCGGCCTCCACTGAGGCACCCACAGCCTCGGCTCCAGGCTGCAGATTCTTGCCAGCTTGGGTCTCACGCCCCCAGAGCTGGTGGATCCTTGTCTGTCCGGGCTAGGGTGCCTCAAATCTGAGGGCCTCTTCTGGCCTCTGCCCTGTGCTTCCTCCCAGTAACTAGAATTCCTTACGTTTGCAAGCAATGTTCAGGTTACAAGACCCTCCGCAGCCATTATCTCCGGTGCCTCCTACAGCCCCAGGAGGTGAGCTGGGCAGTGGGGCCCAGCATCATTTCACTGAAGACACAACAAAAATCTGGAGGCCACTGACCACCCAGGGACCTATCAAGAGCCAGTGGCAGATCCAAGACCCCTAAATCTCAGCACCCCTAATCTCGGCAAACCACGCTGCTCTCTTCTCCTGCTTCCACCATCCCGACACTACTCATCCTTCCCTAAAACCCGGGCAAAGGACCAGGACAGTGTTCCCAGAAAAAGCCACAGGATCCCAAGAGACAGCCCCTTTGCCGGATTGCGGCCAGGAAAATCTCTGCTGCCCAATCCCACTCCAGCTGCCCGGCCCTGCCCACCCCCCAACCCAGCCCTGAAGCCAGAAGTGGGGAGGAAAGGCCATGGCTGGCTCACTTCCTCTCTCATTGTCTTCCAGACAATGGGCGAAGTTCCACTGAGTCAGACCAGGGATTCACTACACCACAGACCCAAATTAGGACAAGGTGTGGGGAGAGGTGGGGACAGGCTGTGGGGAAGGAAGCTGTCAGCAGGGACAGACGACCAGAGAAACCCACAGATTAGAGAGGGTCGGGGAGGAGAGAAGCCAAGCAAAGATGTTCTGGGTCCAGACAGGTCCACCACCCCACGCTGGACACTGGCCCCAATGCTCAGACACAGCGGGGCTAAGTTAAGGCACACTTGTCAATAAGCTCCTGTTCCAGGCATGCTGAGAG
Organism: Pongo pygmaeus; assembly: GCF_028885625.2. NCBI lineage: Eukaryota > Metazoa > Chordata > Mammalia > Primates > Hominidae > Pongo > Pongo pygmaeus. Next base: position 206,160,388 of record NC_085930.1, read on the forward strand.
GGGCTGTGAAGGCCTCACCGCACGCAGGCTGCTCGCGTGTCCGTATCTGGCGGAGACAGACACTTAGCCCGGCAGCTCTACAAGTGCCCTGCCCGATAAGACCCTGGAGGCGGGGGTCCTGTACAAAGTGCCGGCGGAACGGCGAGATTCGACCTGCCGGGGAGCTGAGGAAGGTTCCCAGGACCGGAAGCAGAGGGGGCGTTCGAGGCTGCCACCCTCCCACCTCCTCACCCACCTCCTCACCCACCTTACTCATCCACGACTTGCGTTTGCACAAGGCCTTCCTCCTCTTCACAGCCTCCCACAGCCGCCGCTGGCCTGCAGGGAGGGTGGGGAACCCCGTGCTGTGAAGGCCGCCGTAGCCCAAGAGAGGCTGCTGCCTGTGGTCCCCTTGGGGGTGAGTATGCCACTAGACACCGTCCAGCACGATGATAGCAATGAAATCAACCCCAACTAACTCGGAGCCTCAACTGACCAGACAGTCTCTGCACGCCACTTCCTGGCACTGGCTCTCAAACTGGGTGAAGGTGTTTAACCAAAAACTTGAAGCGATGGGCTTCTCCCAGTTCTCAGGAAAAATCAAGGTAATGAACAGGATTTTCTCAATGTTGAGGTTTTTTTCCCTCCGTAAAATTCTTAGGCTACTGGCATCAGACACCAACTATCCAAGCCTAAAGTAGCATAAGTCAATGTCTAACTTAGCACATTACTACCTATTTAGCTATTTTAACTAAGTCAGTGTCTAACTTGACACATTATTACCTATTTAGCTATTTTAACTTGAAAGCCCTAATATGTTTCTAACCTTCTATGAAGAACATCATGACTTTTTAGATGCTACAACCCCCTTTTAGGAAAAATATGAAGGGCTGAACTCATATCAGAGCAAACCTGTGTGTGTGTGCGTGCGTGTGTGTGCATCTGCGTGTGTGCCTGCGTGTATGTGTGTGCGTGCGTGCCTGTGCGTGTGTGTGTATGCGTGTGTGCGTGTGCGCATGCGTGTGCACGTGTGCGCATGTATGTGTGCGTGTCTGTGTGCGCAAGCGAGTGCGTGCGTGTGTGTGCGTATGCCCGCACATGCGTGTGCGTGCCCGCACATGCGTGTGCGTGCCCGCACATGCGTGTGCGTGCCCGTGTATGTGTGCGCGTGTGCATGTGCGTGTGCATATGTGTGTGCGTGTGAGAGAGCGAGAAAGAGAGCATGAGCGCGAATCAGCAAACCATCTGAGAGCTAGCGTTCTCCCTACAGATCTCTGGACATGGACCCCCGGGTATTCAGAATGATGAGAACCAGACTCAATTTGATGGCTTATGAAGGAGGGGCGATGGAGGACATAGTAGAGAACAATCAGAACGTGGCATGGAGTGACTCCTGTGTAGCCGGCTTTAGGGAAGGCCTCACTCTCCTCAAACTCCAATTCACCTTTACAACTGCCAACTGTTCTCATCACACATCAGCAACTACTGATGTCCCTCCTGCTCCCTCAGAGCTCTGGGACAGACAGAGTTCTCAGCTGCCACCCGCACACTGAGTGGTCCTGAGGACAGAGGACGGAAACGGTGAGGGGCAAGACAAGCCAGGCCAACATCCCACCTACCAGGCCGGCCCATGCCGATCTTCTCCAGGTCCTCATTCTTGACGTACTCAAAGTGGGACAGGCGGGTGACATTGAGGTCATCTCGGAGCCGCAGGAAGTACTGTTGCAGCTGCACCTCGGACAGCAGCTCCAGCAGCCAGCCTGTGCCCTCCTCTGGCTGCATGCTGCCGCCTCCCAGCCTCTGTGGGGAGGGAGGAGTGGCTCAGGGACAAGGGTTGTTGGGGGACAACAGGGGCCTGCCCGAGTGACCTGGGCTCACCTTCATCCCACTACACATCCACCTGGAAGGGCTCACACCACCTTCTGACTCCCGAGAGAAGCTACTGAGAACCGCCTGGACCCACGTCCCCTATTCCTGCCAGCCACAGGGCACAATTAGGGCAGTGGAGATACTGCACTGTCCCTGGAGTCAGGAGTCAGGGTCTTGCTCCCGAAATGTGATCTGTGGCTGAGTGACCCAAGATCAACCCGTCTGTGCTCATGTTCCTCACCTGCTCTAAGTTTCTAGGGGTCGAAAGCCCTTGAAAATCTTTTAAAAACTAACAGTGGTCTCTCCGGGAACATCGACGTGTTCTTACTCCTAATATTTGATAAAAATCTCTGCAGGGTGCAGTGTGCCCTGAGACCCATCTATAGACTCCTCAGATGTGATGGAGAAAATTCTCAAGATCAGATGAGCTCTTAAGCTAAGTTCCTCCCAACGCCTGACCACCCCAGCCTCTCCTAACAATCCAAAGACCCCTCCACGGGCCACCACTCAAGTGCCTACAGGGCCACAGCAAGCAGAAGACAAGAGGGAGGGGTGGGGCCTGGGGTGGGCTTGCAGACGCCCCTGTCAACAGGGAGCTCAGATCCCATCAGTGGTTGTCACAAGAGACTGTGGCCCAGTGTGGTCAAAGCTTTCCATTTTTTCAAGAAAGAAATCTCAATTTATATGTGAAATCTCACCATTAGTTTGTTTGGAAAAGGTAATATATGCACATGGTAAAATATCCAGAAGGCACACTGAGCCACAAATCTCATCCCCTCCCCAACTGCACAGCTACCCAGCTCCCCAGGAGCTGCCAGAGACGTCTTCTGCGGACGCTTCAAACTCTGTTGTCCCTACACAAATATTCACGCATTGACCACACCATTCTGTTCCCTGATTTCACTTAATATTCGTCTTTCTCCTGACTTTTTAACAATGCTGAATAGTTCAGACCTGAAATGCACGCAAACGCACACACAGCGTACTGGACAAAGCACACTGCAGGCCGCAATCAGCAGATGGTACCGGAGAGTGACCTCTGACCTACACTCTCCTGGGCCCAGATAAAGAAGCTGGTGGCACCTGCAAAACTAAGCAAGCGGATCCACCGCACAGCAAACCCACCCCTGTCTGCGTCAGGTATGTCAGAGCTGAGGGCGTGGCCAGGCTAGCCCCTGACCCATGCTCGATCCCCAAAGAGGAAAACAGGCAAGAGAAAAAAGGCCAGCTGCCCGGCTGGGGACCAAGCCATCCCCCTCCCCCACTCAGCGGTGCCCTCCTCTCCAGCTCCCATCACAGTGAGCAGCACTCAGAGAAGCAGGCACACACAGCCCAGGCCCAGCATGAGCCTCCTGCCCCCACAGTTCCCAGTGGCCCTGCCAACACAGTGCCAGTTCTGACTTTTTCAGGCAGCTCAGGGAAGTACAAAGAGTAACAAAGGGGAATGAGAAACCCTCAGTTCAAATCCTGGCTCTTCCACCTCGGCGACCGGGCAGGCAGCTGGGCCAGCCGGTGGTTTCCTTAAAGCTGTAACCCTTTACTGGAACGGTTCTCCTGAGGCTGCACAGCCCCCTATGGGACAGGTTTGGTTGCCACAACATTTGGGAGGGGCCTTAGTGACATTCAGTGGGTGGTTTGGGGACAAGAGCGTGAGCTAGCCTGCAATGCATAGGACATTCTCGCACTGTCCCAAATCCCACACAACTCAATTCATGAAGGTGTTTATGATCATGCAAAGCTAGAATATGATCCCACTTTATATATAAACAAGAAAGTACTTTTATAGTTTTTTGTTTGTTTGTTTTGAGACACAGTCTCACTCTGTCACCCAGGCTGGAGTACAATGGTATGATCTTGGCTCACTGCAAACTCAGCCTCCCAGGTTCAGGCAATTCTCCCACCTCAGCCTCCCGAGAAGCTGGGATTACAGGCACCTGCCACCACGCCCGGCTAATTTTTGTATTTTTAGTAGAGACGGGGTTCCTCCATGTTGGCCAGGCTGGTCTCGAACCCCTGACCTCAAGTGATCCACCTGCCTTGGCCTCCCTAAGTGCTGGGATTACAGACGTGAGCCACTGCTCCTGGCCTTATGGTTTTAATATAAAATAAATTTTCCTGGAATGAAACTACTGTGTAAACTTAAGGGAAAATGGACTTTGCTTTATTCAGAACATAGCAGAGGTCCACTATTTGCAAAAAATGTCAATGAAGGCAACCCCCTCTCATTATTTCAAAACTCCCCTCTCGGTCAGCACTTGCAGATGCTGCCTTCACGGTGTTTCCACCTGAGGTCTCAGGATCTGACTCCTTACTACACTGTCTAGGTTACTAACGTATTAGGATACATAAAATATTATTACCTTCCTCTTATGTCTCTTTATATTAGAGTTCCCACTGTGTTGCTTGTTTCATTGTACACAGGTTAACACGTTAATATAACAGGTTATATATTTCTATTAACTTTATTTAAGACGAGTAACAATAAAAATAACATCTAGGCTGAGCGCAGTGGCTCACGCCTGTAATCCCAGCACTCAGAGAGGCTGAGGTGGGCGGATCACCTGAGTTCGAGACCAGCCTGACCAACATGGAGAAACCCCGTCTCTACTAAAAATAGAAAATTAGCCGGGCGTGGTGGCACATGCCTGTAATCCCAGCTACTCAGGAGGCTGAGGCAGGAGAATCACTTGAACCCGGGAGGCGGAGGCTGTGGTGAGCCAAGATTATGCCATTGCACTCCAGCCTGGGCAACAAGAGCAAAACTGCATCTCAAAATAAAATAAAATCTAACACTTCAACTGCACTTACTATATGCGAGGAACAGTTCTAAGTATTAAGCTGTATTCATTTATCCTCAACAAAATCATCTGTTTACAAAACAAGAGGAGTGGAGTTTAAGAGGACCAGGCGCTGCGGCTTTCCGGAAGCAAGCCCAGAGGCGCACTGGCAGTCACGGGCCTAGGCAGCGTCTCCCCTCTACCCGGCCACGGCCATGGCCTGGCCACCACTGCCCTGTCCCTGGAGCAAAGTGACCCCACCCCCTCCAGGGCTCAGCCTCAGGATGGGGGCTCCTAGTCTCCCGCAGGGTGAGCAGTCTCCAGGCCCCCTCTTCTTCCTCCCACCACCAACTCCCAAGGATCCAGGCCCCCTCCTCTAGGCTCCTGAAAACAGCTCAAAGCCATGCCCGGGGTGGTCAGGGCTGGGGGAGACCCAGAGGCCCCTCCCCTGAAGCTCTTCAGAAAGCACAGCCCGGCCCTTTCCCTCTCCCTGAAACACCAGCTAATGCACCTCTGCTCAGCTGCACACTCCCCTCCATGCTCCCTGACCCAGCAGTGCGGCTCTGCACAGGGGATGCGTGTGGGAGGACGGGAAAGAACTGCGGGATCCCGGTGAGGGAGGCAGTCAGGGTCTCAGTCCAGGGTGACACCGCAGGGGTCCGCCTCCCCTCTAAGTCCCCCTCCAGCCCAAAGTTCTTTGTGCAGCACAGGGCATGGCTGCAGCTCCTCCCGAGTTCAAACACTCTCCAATTCTGCATGGGCCTGGCCCCCAGCACCTCGCGGAGTCTGCACACCTGTGTCCGTCACTACTCTGTGGCCGGCGTGCAAACACACAGGCCAAGAACAATGAATGCAGCAGCCGCAGGGAGGCCACTTGGCCCGGGCCCCCCGTCAAGCCCGCACTGGCGGGGTCCCTCAGCCGCTCCCAATCCTGCTTTCTGCCTCTCAGTCAAGTGCTGGTGCTGAGGAGCCCAGCCAGTCCCCAGCAGTGCAGCCCCTGCCCCCCACTCACTGTGTACAGGCGTCGCCGCAGTCTGGCCAGGAGAGGGAAGGAGAGCTCCAGGCCAGGGAACCGACGTGCTGCCGGCATCTCCACGCAGCGGGACCCCCCTGAGCAGTCACCGGGGATCCGGCGGCCTCGGCTCCGGAGCTTCGCACTCTGCCCAGGAGCCCCCCAAATCCCACACCAGGGGCAGGAAATGAGGAAGAACGGGGTGGGCCCCTCCACTCTGCTGCAAGCCCGGCTGGGTTTCCACAGCTGGCCAGTCTGGCAGGGAACGGAGGAGCTTTCCTCACGCTGGCTGCAGCCAGGATCCTCTGTCCTGTTTCTGTCTTCTCTCCAGGGCAGTGGCCACAGTCCAGCCCTACTCCCCGGCTTCCCCACCCGACTGCCCGCCCACCCGCCCTCCCTCCTGCCTGCCTGCCTGCCTCTCTCTCTCTCCCTCCCTCCTTCCCTCCCTCCCCAGCTGAGCAGCTCTGACACTGGCTGAAAAAGGACCTTTCTGAATCACTGCCAAGAGGGCGGCAGGAATGGGGGGGACTCTTCCTCCCAGCCACCCGCGCTGGCCCCCCTGCCTCCCCATACACAAAGCTCCTGTCTCTGGCTTCTACCCCAGCCCTCACAGTTGCAGACAACTCCTGCGACTTTAGAGTGGGGGCTCTGTGACTCAAACAGCATGTACAAAGCAGGGCTGTGGACTCCCTCATGGGCTTGTGTGGGGACGTGGGGACTAACACACAGCCTGAGTGGGAGGCTTGGGCCCCAGAGGCTCTGCTGGGCCCTGCGATGACTCTTCAGAGACCCTCCCCCACCCCCCAGTCCCAGCCTTGGCTGGGCGTCTCCTGGCTCAGACCCTAACGTGGCCGTTACCCTGGTGCCCGACGGAAATAGGAGGCCGGCAGCCTGCCAGAGCGGGGCAGTCCAGCCAAGAGCAAGCGTAGGGTGGGGTGAGGATCCTCACCCCCTCCCCTGGGGTGGCCCTGTCTGCTGCCCAAACACCCAGAGTGCCTCCTACCCAGAGCAGGTGGCCAAGTTCCCAAACCCCCTCAAAACAAACAAATATGCCCTGAGACTCCTGCTGGGATGCCCCCACCCCAAAGCTGTAGGATGTCTCCTGTGTAACACCCCCGACACAGACCACAGCCTCAGATTAAGGGGCCTAGAGACACTCCATCAAGCCCCCGTGGGGCCCCCATGTTTCTAGAACTGACAAATGATTTCTCTGGCCCTCCTCAAAGGGTGCCAGCTGCTCTTACACCCCCCTCGCTACAGCCCCCAGACACACCTGACAGCTGCAGGAAGCCCTCTCCAGCTCCCCAGGCACCCCCCGCTCCCTGCTGAGCCATGCCTAGGGAGCCCCTGTTTCTTGCACACTGCTCTCTTGTCCCTGTCCAGCTGGCCACCAGCTCAGGGAGCCTCAGCTGGCTGGAGGGGTGGGCAGCTGGGGAGCAGGGCTTTGGGGACTCAGCATCCCAGGCTCCCTTCCCAGGGCCTCTCCCAGCGCTTGACCTCCCTGATGATGCCGAAAGGGACAGCCATTTCCTGGTCTAACTCCAGGAGGTGGGGAGGAGGACACCCCCAACTTCAGTCCCTCTTCCTCATCCCGTCATCCACCCCACAAAGCTTGTGGAGATAGCAGGTGTGGACTGAGTGGGGGCTGAGGTCAGGTGGACAAGGTCAGGCCTACGTTACACTGGAGCTGACTTTTCCCCAAACCTTGGCTGACTGTGCCTTGCATCAGAGAAGCCTACAGCCTACCCTGGCACCAAGCACACCTGGAAGGAGACCCAGGGACCGGGGGCAGGGGAACAATTTAAGCGGGGTTATTCCCTCTACTTCAAAATGGGTCTGCTGGATCAGAATAGCCAGATTAAAAACTCTAGCATCCCCAGAAATATGTGTCTCAAAGTCACCAGAACCCCACGCCTGACTCTCCCCTCCTTGGATGTCCAGTAAGAACAAGACCTGTAACTGGCTCAGTAATCCAGCTGCGGGAAGAAGCAAAGTATTTGCGGGTCAGAGCCAGGCCAGCTCCTGGAATCCCCCTCCTTTTTCTTTTTTTTTTTTTTTTTTTTGAGAGTCTTGCTCTATCGCCCAGGCTTGAGTGCAGTGGCGCGATCCTGGGTTCAAGTGATTGTCCTGCCTCAGCCTCCCGAGTAGCTGGGATTACAGGCACCTGCCACCATGCCCAGCTATTTTTTTTTTTTTTTCGCCATGTTGGCCAGGCTGGTCCCGAACTCCTGACCTCAGCGTCCTGATCTCAGGTGATCTGCCCGCCTCGGCCTCCCAAAGTGCTGAGATGACGGGCGTGAGCCACCGCGCCCGGCCCGGCCCCGCCCCCTTTCTCCTCGCCCAGGAAAACAGCCCGACCTTAAGCCCCAACGCTCCCACCGAGTCCCCCTTTCTCCTGTCAGCTACTGCCCTCTGCCGGTCGGGAGACGAAGTGCTTTCTCTCCAGGGCGAAGGGAAGCGGCCCCATCCATCAACACAGTGACCATATTTTCAAAAGCCAACAAGGACATCTGGCTTGATATTCATACTCAAAAGGCTAGGAAATGGGAATGCCCAGGACATACAGACTCAGCTCTCCTAAAAGACTGAACCCCAATCCTAGCAGTGCTTCCTGGACTCCCTTGGGGCATGGAAGAAAGCCCAACGGGCAGCTTTTTGGGGTCCCAGGGGATCCATGCACACAGAGGCAGATGCCAGCATCACTAAGTCACCACCGCGACACCCACAGAAAACACACCGCTCTCTGTTCCCTGGCCCAGGAGCAGACACCCTCACTCCTGAGAGGCTGCCGCAGGGGGCAGGGCTGGGCCCGGCTCACAGCAGACGAAGGGGTCTGGGGCCCAGGTGTCTGGCTGTCCCCTAGCCTTCCCCATTACCTGCGGTCCCTCCTCGCTCCCAGCCAGGCGCTGGTAAGCAGATCTCTCCCCCATGGAGCCCAAAAGCCCAGTGGCTGCGGTCAGGGAGAGAAGCAGCGCCCGCAGCCCCCGCCCCGCAGCGGCACCGGCAGCGTCACTGCCCTGCGTCCTGGGAGGCCGGGCCTCGAGCATCCTCCAGAAGGAGCGCAGGGCCGCTACTGCGTCTCAGCCCCGGGGGAGGCCCCAGTTTGTGACCCCCGCCCCCCACAGCCTCATCGCGCCCCTCCTCCTGCGGGCCTGCGGCCCGGCCCAGCTCCGCTCCTCCTCTCCGCGGCGCGGCTCCCACCCTCTCCCGGGGAGCCAGCCGTGCCAGCCCCGGGCTGACCCCCACCGAGAGAGAGCCGGGGCTCTGCCTTCGCCGGCCGCGGAACCGGGCTCCACGCAGCCCTCGGCCCGCCTCCAGGTCCCCGGAGCCACCAACCGGGGCCTTGGGGATTCCCGAGTCCCCCGTATTCACGGCGAACGGCCATCCGAGAAGCCCACAGCAGAGAGGCCTCCGTCCGACTCCCCCTGAGACCCCTCCTCCGAGGCACCCCGGGGCCTGCAGCCCCCCCGCCCCCAGCCCGCCCCGGGGCCGCCTGCTCCCAGAACGCCGGGCGCCCACCTGCCCCGCAGCTCGGCCCCGCGCTCAGCCGCCTCCCAGCGCCCGCCTCCCGCGCAGGCCACGCCCCCGCCCCAGGCCCCGGCGGCCGATTCCCCGCGCGCCACTCCCGCAACGCCGCACGCGCTGTGCGCTGGGCACGCACGGACCTCCCTGACTTCAGAGCGGTGACACGAGGGCCCGGACTCCTGCTGAAAAGCCGCCCCGACACAGGCCCACGCGGGGGCGCCGCGCCCAGCACTGGCGCGAGGCCATCGCCGGCACAGGAAGTCCCAGGGCAGAGGCTCTTCCTCTCCCCCGGGGCCCCAAGGCACCGCTTCTCATTCTGGTGGCATCTGAAGCAGCCACTGACTCTTTAGTACCGGGTATTTAGGGCTGAGCTCAGGGCACCCTCCCTGGGTTGGGGCAGAGGAGAGACAGATACCGCGACCTCTCCTCCCCACGCAGCGTCAAGGCTGAGCCAGACCCTGGGAGGGCACTAGGTGAGGCTCCCCCTAAGGCCCACTCTCCTCACACAGCCCCTTCCCCACCCCAAGCACACCAGGGTAGGTGGATGACTGCCGGTGAGGCCCCCAAACGCCTGGTTCTATGCTGTACAGAAGCTCCTCGGCATCTTACTGCAGCTAAAGGCACACACTAGTCCTGGGAGTAGCTGCAAAGCCGGGAGGCTGTAGAAGGCAAGGCAGAAAATACCAGGCCCCTCCCTTCTTGCCCTGGCTGGATAAAGGATCTGATCCAAACCACTGCCCTTTCCTGCTTTCTCCCTGCCTCACCTCCCCCTGTAAATCTCGCGTCCTAGTACCACCCTATTGTAAGACATCCACAGGATCCAAACTACCTCTAGGATTTCGAGAATCCACCCCAGGTGTACACCCCCTCTGCTCTTCACTTGTCTCTTTCTAGCTCCACTCTGCAGAGCTAAAGGAAACAAGAGGCTGGAAACCAGCCCAGCTCTGCTGTCCATTCCCCTCTCCAGCCTCTCCAACTGCATGCGAAGTGACAAATCCACACCAAGGCGCAGACATGACAGGCAATTTCCGGCCAAGAGGATTTTTCCAAAACAATCTACCGTATTCTTAGGAATATACACCAACCCTACCTCCCAGCTGGCCCTCTCCCATCTCCACCTCCTTCTTCTCCAAGCCCTGAAGGAAAAAAGAACATACTGAAGAGGAGAGGGGGGCTTACAGCTCCTCCCCCAGCCAGAGGATTATCTTGCTTCCACATGTCAGCCCCACCAAGTTTAGTCAGCCTTAACTCACCCCTCTGTGCGCAGAGCCCAAGCTTCTGGAGCAAGGCCAGGCTGGGTGCCCTCGGAATCTCATCCCAGAGGAACCTGCACCAGGCAACCCTGCACCTTCAGGTCAGCTGGGCCTGACATCACACTGGTCTGGGGAGGAGGCTGGCCAGGGCCCAAGAAAGAAAAGGGAGTGATTCAGACACACGCCATGACTGTCCATACTCTCTCCATCTCCAGGACACGGGGGCCCACTCCCTCCCAGGGGGGCCTGGCAGCTGAGGTCCTGAGGGCAGGCAAGGCTGTGTCTGCTGGCAGTGCTAGGCCCATGGTCCAGCCCTGAAGCCTCTTCACCCCCACATGTTTTCTGTTTGTTTGAGATAAGGTCTCACTGTGCCCCCAGACTGGAGTGCAGTGGTGCGATCTTGGCTCACTGCAACCTCTGCCTCCCAGGCTCAAGCAATCCTCCTGCCTCCATCTCCTGAGTAGCTGGGATTACAGGTGTGCACTATCACGCCCAGCTAATTTTTGTATTTTTTGTAGAGATGAGGTTTCGTCATGTTGCCCAGGCTGGTCTCAAACTCCTGGGCTCAAGCATTCTGCCAGCCTTGCTCTCTCAAAGTGCTGGGATTACAGACATGAGCCACTGCACCTGCCCCCTGCCCCCACCGCTGCTGCCCACCCCGCCCCCAGCTTCTTAACTGTTGTATTTCCTAAGACTTTTGAACTCATGTTTTCTTCTATTCTCCACTGATGCTCTGCTCCCTGGGGTGACCTACGCCTCCAGGGGCTCCTATTACCACCATGTGCTGTCCCCATTCCTGAATTCCTGTGGCTCCAGACCCACATTTCCAGACATTTACAGGGCAGCTCCGCTAGGAGGCTGCACAGGTACCGCACATTGCACATCCAAACTGGGCTCACCAGCACCCCTTCAACTCTGCTTCTGCGCTCCTGTATCCTGCTGAAAACATCACAAGCCAACACCAGCCACCCGAGGTAGAAACCACACCCCACCACGGACCCCCAACCAAGACTCCTCCTCCTTCCTCCACCTTCTCCACCAGGCACACCGGTCCGGCCACTTCAACCGCCTCAGAATTCCTCCCAACAGTGACAATGAGATCGGGAGTCAGGCAGATGGGGGCTGAAATCCTGACTCCATCACGCTCCAGTGGGGCAACTTTTGAGCAAATAACCTCTAAGCCTCAATTTCCTCATCTGTAAAGAGGGGATAAACGGAATCTCCTTCATAAAACTGTCATGAAGAGTCAAGCACAGCACCTGGCTGCCTACTGTTACTGTGCTCCGAGCACAGACCTGCCGTCCTCCCCGGCTGGCACGCAGGCCCTTCCCTCAGTCCTCGAGGGCCCAATCCCGGCTGGCACGCAGGCCCTTCCCTCAGTCCTCGAGGGCCCAATCCCGGCTGGCGCGCAGGCCCTTCCCTCAGTCCTCGAGGGCCCAATCCCGGCTGGCGCGCAGGCCCTTCCCTCAGTCCTCGAGGGCCCAATCCCCGGCTGGCACACAGGCCCTCTGGGCTGCACTCCTCACCTAGTTCCTCACCTCTCTCTCTTAGCATTCCCTTCAAATGTCTCCATGTCCCAGCCAAGCCAAGTGTTTGCCCTTCCCTAGACATACTCTGGGGTTCTTCTTGTTTTTTGTTTTTAAGAGACTGGGTCTTGCTCTGTTGCCCAGGCTGGAGTGCAGTGGTGTGACCATGGCTTATTTTAACTTTGAACTCCTTGGCTCAAGTGACCCTCCTACCTCAGCCTCCTGAGTAGCTGGGATGACAAGCACCAGCCACCATGTCCGGATGCCCTTTAATTTTAATGTCTGTGGCGGGGCCCAGTGGCTCACGCCTGTAATCCCAGCACTTTGGGAGGCCGAGGCAGGCAGATCACCTGAGGTCAGGAGTTCGAGACCAGCCTAACCAACATGGTGAAACCCCGTCTCTACTAAAAAATATAAAAATTAGCTGGGCGTGGTGGTGTGCGCCTGTAGTCCCAGCTACTCGGGAGGCTGAGGCAGGAGAATCGCTTGAATCCAGGAGGCGGAGGTTGCAGTGAGCCAAGATCGTGCCACTGCACTCCAGCCTGGGCAACAGAGAGACTCCATCTCAATAAATAAATAAATAATAAAAAAAAATTTAATGCCTGAGCTATTTTTTGTCTGTGACACTTCTACTTTGTCTACATGATAAACTCCCACACACTCCTCAAGACCCAAGTCAAATGCCATCTCTTCTGTAAATTCCCATTTCCTAGCCACAAATGGTTATCTCTGCTGTTTTGTTGGAGGGATGCTTGAAAACATGAGTAGTAAAACTACACAATAATACATGTGAAAAATAGCCAAAAGAATTTTTTCTTTTTTTGAGATGGAGTCTTGCTCTGTTGCCCAGGCTGGAGTACAATGGCGCGATCTCGGCTCACTGCAACCTCTGCCTCCCAGGTTTAAGCGATTCTCCTGCCTCAGCCTCCCGAGTAGCTGAGATTACAAGTGTGCGCCACCACGCCCAGCTAATTTTTATATTTTTAGTAGAGTTGAGACGGGGTTTCACTGTGTTGGCCAGGATGGTCTCGATCTCCTGACCTCATGATCCGCCCACCTCAGCCTCCCACAGGGCTGAGATTATAGGCGTGAGACACTGTGCCTGGCCAAGAATTTTTAAAAGTTTAAATTATCCATCATGTTCCTATCCTTAAAGGGTCACTATTCCTGTAACTCTTTGTATCAGCATATAATTATGCTGAAGGAGCCGTTTGTACACCTCTGCAACCATCTGTCCACATCTGTCGCCCTGAAGGGAGAACCTGGCAGGGGCCCTGGGTGTGCCTGCTGAGAAGGACTCAGTGTTTGTGAGGAAAACTAGAGAACGGTGGCTGCTTCTTTCCCTGTGAGCTGCTGCCAGGTTGCTTTCCCAGCGGGTGCCAGGAACAAGCCTGGTTGCCCTCTCCCAGCCCCGGCTTTGCCTCCCCCCATGATTTCTAATCCAGAGATGCCAGCACCTTTCTGGGAAGAGGGGCTGTCAATGTCATCACAACCACTCCGACCCCAGACTCACTAAGCAACTCAGTCCCCCAAAGCCATCTCAGAACCAGAACTCAGCCAGTCCCTCAGGCAGAGGGAGAGCCTGACATTGGCCTTAAGGAAGGTGCCTTCTCACCGGACCGCGGACGGGTGCTGGGGCGCGGGCTGCCACACAGGGTGATGGGAAGGGGGCCTGGGTCTGTCAGGATCCCAGCTCACCGAGAGAGAGGAGGGGAACAGGCAGGTGCTAGGGTGGGAGGGCAGAGCACAGAAGCAGAGGCAGACACACCAGACAGGGCCCTGCTATGCCTCGTCCCCTCCAACTCCAGTGGAGAAGGGAGCGTCACTTGAGAGAGCAGGGGCGAGGATCTGACTAAACAGCGTGACCCAGTCCACACTGAACCTGAGGCTGACTGGACTTGGTGGGGCTGACGTGTGGCGACAAGAGCATCCATCTGTATCAAGTCTTGAAAGTACTGTGAAACCGTTTCATGCTCCGCCAGCTGAAGACCGGAGTGTCAACGCCGACACACAGAGACAGTACACCGAGAGCCCTAATGTGCTCCTGCACCGTCGCTCCCCAACACAGACACCAGCAGCAGTGGGTGGCGGAGGACACACTGCTGCAGCTGTCTGGGTCTCACTCCCATGCACACCACACGTGCCCAGGTGCCGAGGCCAGGACACGAGTGCCGCAGAGAGCTGCCTCTCGTTGCCTGTCCTGCCCCTGCACTGTCATGGCACGAGGGCCCAGAGGGAAGGATGCAGTCTAGCTCCCAGCAGCTAGCCACTCCCAGAGAGAGCTCTTCCAGGGCTGGGCAGAGGCTGCCTGGCTCGTCATCCTGCGCACTGCCAGCTCAGGCCATACCCCACCCCCAAGCCCTACGCAAGACTCCAGAGCTGAAGGGGCCTATTGTTGGCCCTGGAGGTGGAGTGTGGAAAGAAGGAGTGGAGAGGAGATGCCAGAGCTGGGAAGTGAACATTCAGTCTACAAGATACACTGCTCATCCCCTCAGGACCATGTCTACACCAAGACCCAGGAGCTGGGAACATGTCATCTAGAGCAGGCCGGAGGGCCCAGGAGAGCCTGGGAGCCAGAGAAATGTCTGGGGCTTCAAGACATACACCTTAAATCCCACTGGATCCTGCTCACCATTTGACCCTTGAAGAGCCTGGGACCCTCAAAGGGGAAGGGGCTTGCCTGGTCCAAGGCACTAGGAAGCCGTCATCGGGAATGGAGGCTCAGGATCTGGGGGAGGGCAAATGTTAGGGGAATGGTGACTCTCTTCTGCCATGGGGTAGGGGAGAGCCCTGCCAAGGTCAGGGGACCAGAGAAGAGGCCCTGCTTCATTGGCAGACACAGTATACAGGGGACAGAGAGAAACAGAGGAATCCAATGTTGTTACATCCAGCTGGGGCGCCCAGGAGGTACAACTGCTGAGGACCAGGAAAACCTCTCTCCCCTCTCACCTTCCTTAGAATCCAGCTGGGGTGCCCAGAAGGTACAGCTGCTGAGGCGGGGGACCAGGAAAACCTCCCTCCCCTCTCACCTTCCTTAGACACCCACCATGCACCCCACCCCACATGCCCACCCGATGCTGGTTTCTGGGAGAATATGAAGGGGCAGAAGTCACAGCCTGCGTCCTCAGGAAGACGCTATGCGCCAGCTCTTCACTAAGAGTGTATCTTCACTGGCTGACCGAAAACCTGCCTTACTACCCCAGATTATCCCCATTTTACAAATATGGAAACAAGCTCTGGAGAGGTGGCCAAGGGCACCCAGAGAGTAAAAGGTAAAGCCAGCATTCAGCCCATTCAGGACTGTACTGCTTGGCCCAAGGAGGCGGGCCCATGGAGGTCCCCGCGGAAGTCTTATAACCCACATCGGACTCGCTGAGTGGATACCATGTCATTCGCGAACGCTGAGTGAATGCGTGGATTCTGTGAGGAAGTCTGAAGAAGGGACAGGGGTTCCAGGAAAAAACAGTAGATTCCGCACAATGTCACTCCTTCCTGGAAACCTCACCAGAACAACAATTAAAAAAGGATGTTTTGAATGCCAAAGGCCCCTAGGGAGGGGGAGAATGGTAGAGGAAAAACCACCACACAGCTTCCAACTTTGGAAGCTGGAAAGCAGATGGGCTGGTGGCAGTTGAGAGCTGACCCAAGAAAATCACAAATTCCAGCGTCAGAGACACTTGACTGATCGCCTGGAATCCTCAAAAGCCCAGGAACTGGCAGCCCCGGAAACCTCTGGAAGAAGAGGTGAGTGTCAGAAGGGCAATGCTAAAATACAGGGGATTACTGACAAGTTATTTAAGAGACAATAAGGGCCGGGCACGGTGGCTCACACCTGTAATCCCAGCACCTTGGGAGGCCGAGGTGGGCGGATCACGAGGTCAAAAGATCGAAGCCATCCTGGCCAACATGGTGAAACCCCGTCCCTACTCAAAATACAAAAAAATTAGCCAGGCGCGGTGGCTCACGCCTGTAATCCCAGTACTGTGGGAGGCCGAGGTGGGCGAATCACTTGAGGTCAGGAGTTCATGACCAGCCTGGCCAACATGGTGAAACCCCATCTCTACTAAAAATACAAAAGTTAGCCGGGCGTGGTGGCATGTGCCTGTAATCCCAGCTACTCAGGAGGCTGAGGCAGGACAATTGCTTGAACCCAGGAGGCAGAAGTTGCAGTGAGCCAAGATTGCGCCACTGCACTCCAGCCTGGGCAACAGAGTAAGACTCCGTCTCAAAAAAAAAAAAAAAAACAAACAATAAAAAAAAACACCTCTCAGCAAAGTAGGAATAAAAGGGAGCTTTTTGCGACCTGGTAAAGGGCAGATATGAAAAACCTATAGCTAATACCACTTTTTTTGTTTTGTCTTGTGAGACAGTTTCGCTCTGTCGCCCACACCGGAGTGCAGTGGCGCGATCTCGGCCCACTGCAACCTCCACCTCCTGGGTTCAAGCGATTCTTGTGCCTTGGCCTCCCAAGTAGCTGGGATTACAGGTGCACACCACCACACCTGGCTAGTTTTTGTATTTTGGGTAGAGACAAGGTTTCACCATGTTGCCCAGGCTGGTCTTGAATTCGTGATCCACCACCTCAGTACTGGGATTACAGGCGTGAGCCACCACGCCCAGCCAGCTAACACCACTTTTTTTTTTTTTTTTTGAGACAGAGTCGGAATGCAGTGGCGCCATCTCGGCTCACTGCAACCTCCATCTCCCAGGTTCAAGCAATTCTCCCACCTCAGCCTCCCGAGTAGCTGGGACTACAGGCGCCCGCCACCACACCCAGCTAATTTTTTGTATTTTTAGTAGAGACGGGGTTTCACCATGTTAGCCAGGATGGTCTCGATCTCCTGACCTCGTGATCTGCACACCTCGGCCTCCCAAAGTATTGGGATTACAGGCGTGAGCCACCACGCCTGGCCAGCTAACACCACTCTTAATGGTGAGAGACTAAATGCATCCCCTGGAAGATCAGAAACAAAGTATCTACCCTTCTATTCAACATTATATTAGATGAGGCTGGGCTTGGTGGCCCACCCCCATAATCCCAGCACTTTGGGAGGCTGAGGCAGGCAGGTCACCTAAGGTCAGGAGCTCGAGACCAGCCTGGCCAACATGGTAAAACCCCATCTCTACCAAGGATACAAAAATTAGCCGGGTGTGGTGGCAGGTGCCTGTAATCCCAGCTACTCAGGAGTCTGAGGCAGGAGAATCGCTTGAACCCAGGAGGCGGAGGTTGCAGTGTGCCGAGATTGTGCCACTGCACTCCAGCCTGGGCGACAAGCGCAAAACTCCATCTCAAAAAAACAACAATAACATTATACCAGAGGATCCAGCCAGTGCAATCAGGCAAGAAAAAGAAGTAACAGGCATAAAGATCAGAAAGGAGGAAGTAAAACTGTTTATTAGCAGATGACATGGCACTCTATGTAGAAAGTCCAAAGGAGGTTACAAAAAAGCTTACTAGAATAAGTCAATTTAGCAAGACTGCAGGATCCAAGCTCAAAATACAAAAATCAATGGTATTTACATATACTAGCAACAAACAACTGGAAAGTAAAGTTTAAGCAACGGTACCATCTCATAACAGCATTACTGACAACAGCCAAAAGGTGAAAGCCGCTTGAGACCAGGAGTTGGAGACCAGCCTGGGCAACACGGCAAAATCCCGTCTCTACAGAAAATTCCAAAAAAAAAAAAAAAAAAAAAAATTAGCCAGGCATGGTGGTACACACCTGTAGTCCCAGCTATCCAGGAGGCTGAGGTGGGAGGGTCACCTGAGCCCAGGAAGTCGAGGTTGCAGTGAGCCCTGATCACACCACTGCTCTCCGGCCTGGGAGACACAGTGAGTGAGACCCTGTCGTGAAAAAAAAAGGTGAAAGCAATCCAAGTAAATGGATAAACAAAAAGTGGTATATTCATACAATAGAATATTATTTACCCTTTAAAAAGAAGAAAATTCTGACATATGCTGCAATGTAAATGAACCTTGAATACACTACGCCGAGGTGAAATAAGCCAGGCACAAAAGAACGAATACTGTAAAATTCTACGTCTATGGGGCACCTACAGGAGCCAAATTCATAGAGTCAGAAGGTAAAACGGTGGTTCTCAGGGGCTGAGAGAGGAGGGAACGGGAAGTTACTGTTTAATAGGTGCGGTTTCAGTTTCACAAGATGAGAAAAGTCCTGGAGATGGATGCTGGCGACGGCTGTGCAACAGCGTGAATGTATTTACCACCACTGCAGATGGTTAAAATAGTAGTATATTATGCATATTTTACCACAAGTAGAAGTTTTTAAAAATAAAAAACCAACACTACCAGGAAAAACCAGTATCGTTTACAATAGCATAAAAATAGGTACTATTTAAGGATATGTTCAATAAAAGATGGAAAAGACTGATAGGCCAAAAACTACAAAACACTGCTGAAAGATAGTAAAGAAAACCTAGATAAATACAGAGATATACACTGTTCATGGTCAGAAGGCTCAATACTGCTAACCTATCACTTCTCCCCAAATTGATCATAATCCCAATCAAAATCCCAGCAGGCTTTTTTGTAGAAATTGACAAACTAATTCTAAAATGTATATGGAAGTACAAAGAACCCAGAATAGCTAAAGCAATTTTGAAAAGACAAAACCAAGTTTGAGATCTTACGCTGATTTCAAGACTTACTATAGTTTATAAACCCACAGTAATCAAGATAGTGTGATACTGGGATAAAGACAGACAAATAGATCAATGGAACAAAACAGAATCCAGAATTAGACACACACAAACAATTGATTTTTTTCTTTTTCTTTTTGAGATGGAGTCTCACACTGCCGCCCGGGCCGGAGTGCAGTGGCACAATCTCGGCTCACTGCAACCTCCAAATCCCCGGTTAATGCGATTCTCCTGACTCAGCCTCCCGAGTAGCTGGGATTACAGGTGCCCACCACCACGCCTGGCTAATTTTTTGTATTTTTAGTAGAGACGGGGTTCCGCTATGTTCACAAGGTTGACCTTGAACTCCTGACCTCGTGATCCGCCCGCCTCAGCCTCCCAAAGCACTGGGATTAGAGGCGAGAGCCACCACGCCCGGCCAGCAATTGATTTTTGACAAAGATTCAAAGGCAATTCAGTGGAGAGATACATCTTTTTAATAAATGGTGCTACTACATCAATTAGATCTCTACATGCAAAAAAACTAGACATTGATTCATATCTTGCACCACATACAAAAATTAACCCCTAATGAATCCTAGATCTCAATGTAAAGCCCAAAACTATAAAATGTCTACAAGAAAATACAGGGGAAAACTGTTGGGACTTTGGGTCAGGCAAAGATTTCTTGGACATGACACCAAAAATGCAATCCACAAAGTAACAAATTAGTAAATTAATCAAAATTTAAAACTTCCCTTCAAAAACACACCATTTTGCACTACTGATCATGAGAATTTTTTTTGGAAACATTGTTAAGAGGATCAAAATACAAAGCCACAAGCTGGAAAAAAGATTTGTAAATCACATACCTGATAAAAGGCTTATATCCAGAATATATCAAGAACTCTTCAGAACTCAACATGAAAAAACCCCACACAATTAAAAATGGGCAAACAGTCTGAACAGACACGGCACTAAAGACATACGTATGGCAAATGAGCACAGGAGAAGATGCCTAACAACATGAGTCATTAAGGAAATACAAATTAAAGTCGTAATGAGATACCACTACAGACATGACAGTGTCTAAAATTAGAGGCTGACCACATCGAGAGATGTGGACATATCAAAGACGTGGACAAACCAGAACTCTCATACACAGTGGGTGAGTATATAAAATGTACAACCACTTTGGAAAACCGTCTGGCAGTTTCTTACAGGTTAACTGGATACCTACCACATGACCCAGCCATTTCAGTCCTAGGGATTTACCTAAGATAAATAAAAGCACACATCCACACAAAGACTAACAAAGACGCTCACAACAGCTTTCTCTGAAAACCCACCAGCAGCTCAATGGATAAACAGACTTTCGCACACGTGTACAATGACTGTTGATAGGCGCAACCACCTGGACAAACCCCAAAATACTTCTGTTGAATGAAAGACGTGATTCCGTTTACAGTAAATGCTGCAAACTCAGATACAGTGACAGAAAGTAGACCAGCCTGTTACCTGGGGTAGGGGATGGCAGAGGAGCGGGGGATGGAGGGGTTCCACAAGAAAACTTTTGGGGACAGGGGAGTAAGGGGGATGTTCACTATCTTGAAGGTAGGGGTGGTTTCACGGGTATATACACAGGCCACAACTTATTAAATTGTATGTTTTAAATATGCTCAGTTTACCATACATCATTATATCTCAATAAAACTGTTATTTAAAACCAACAAACAAAAAGAAACACTGCATCTTCTAGACGAAGCACAAGGTGGGGGCTAATCTCGGGCTCAGGGGCCAGAGGGAACAGTCTGGCCCTTCCTCCCCAACATCCGCCGGGGCTCCGGGGAGGTGGGCACCAGGCTCCAAAGGGCCTGAGGTTTCTTTACTCACGACGCTGCAGGGGAAGCCCTGGCCCACCGCAGACACCAGGAAACTGAAACCTAAAGACATTATGTTGCCCAAGGAAGTTACACAGCTTGTAAGCGATGTAACCAGATCAAAAGCAATCTGTGTGATGCCAAGGCCTTTCTCCCATTCATCTACAAGTTCAAAAACGCCGACCTGATACAAGTAGGTGAAGATTGTGTGTATGTGTTTAAAACAGACAGTTCTCTCCACTGAAGCCAGACGGTGAGAGGCACTCCGGCCACTGCAGAAGCGTCAGGCACCGCGGGCACAGCAGCTGAACTTCCGGTGCATGAGTGTTTGGGTGGCAGCACGACAGGCATGGGATGAAGCTGACAGGCGGGTTTGAGTTTGTATGAGGAGCAGGCTAACCGGCTCCTCCAGCCGCTGCTACCTTCAGCAGCACTCCCTCTGCCCCCACAGGAGAGCACCCAGTCTGGTTCGGCACAGGGGCCTGGGACCATCTGACTCAGAGCCACACCTCGGGCTGGGGCAGAGAGGGGTCCTCTAGCTAAGGCCCTGGGCAAGCAGTAACCCTGCACCCATCCCCACCCAGGCGCAGGGGAAGCAAGAACCTGACAGTGCCAGGTAAGAGGCGAACAGCTCTAGGAGAGTAAGGCCCACAAGCAGCCCGCCAAGCCCCCCTGGGGGCACGAGGCAGAATGAGTACGTCTTGGCACTCAGGCCACGAGGGAGTCAACAAGCCAAATACAGCCCCCACCCCTGGCCCCTACAAGCCCTACCTCTAGACTGGGTTGGGAGCTCCTGCCCTGACAGGTGCAGAGCCCATGATACCACAGCGGCCCATCTGCAAACCTCCCCAGGGTGGGGCCACAGAGGCAGCCCAGAGCTCTGGGGTGCAGGTGCACCCTCCTCTCCCGCCCCTCTCACGCTGGGGTCGTGAAATCCCACTCAGAGACGGGAGGGCTCACCAGTTGCTCTCCCTCCTTCCGCCCACTAATCATCCTTGGCTCTGGGCCCTCAGGGTAAATCAGCTGTGACAGGACGGCGTGGCAGGAGCGGGCCAGGCTCGTGCCATACCCAAGCCACTAGCTGTCACACTCACATCTCAGCTCACGTGACCAACAGTGTTACAAGATAAGGTTCTGTTAATCCCACGCTGCCCTCTTCCCTTCTGTGGAACGTGTTTTGAGGACCTGTGTGTTGACTGCACCATGCAGAGCATACAGCATGGAGGCACCCCTACTGCCATAGGGGGCAGGTGGAGGGATGACCGTCCTGCAGCTCCTCCCTGGGGCTACCCCTCTCTTCCCTCTGCACAGACCTGGCAGCCACCCAGACGTCCCGCCTGCTGCCTAGACTCTAAAAAGATGCCCTATCCCTCCAATTACCATACACAGTACTGGGGCGGCGGGGAAGGTCCTGCCTTGCAGCTGAAAACTGCACTGCTTCCTGCCTCCAGGGATGAAAGGCCAAGAGAACGAGGGCAGTGTGGAGACTACGCTCTCGCCAGGGACCTGCAGCCTCTCACTTCCAAGCACACGAACTCCAGCTAACAGGACCAGGCTTCCTTACCTGCCGCCTTCCGCTGCCTCCCCGCAGACACAGCTTCAGCGACGCCCAGGCTGAGACAGCAGAAGAGGTTCCCGCCGGCCGCGGCCTGCCCTCAGGCAGTGGCTCCCAGAGCTCACCGGTTCCCCGCACTCTTCTGCGCCCGACTCCCCACGCCCCTACATCCTGCGTTCCCTTCAGCCCCGGAAGTACCGTGGGGCTCGGGCGGCGACCTGCCAGTCACCACCTCCTCCTCCGCCGGCGCCTCCGGGTCCTGAGCCCCTCGCCGGGTCCCTCTCCCTCCTGGGGCTCCTTCCCGTCCAGGTAGGTTTCCTGGACAGCCCGCACCACCTGCCCCTCCTGCACCCCGGGCAGCCAATTCGCTTCTTGCACCCCCAGGCGCCCCTCCCCCGCAGGCCCCCGGGGCCCCACCGGCCGGGCCCTGCCCACCAGCTCCGGGCGGCTTCGGGGCGCCGGGGCCGCTCCCAGGACCACCGCCTCCCGCCCGACGCTCTCCCACTGCCGCTCCCCCAGTTCGCCGGAACTTTCTGGCCCCTCCCTGCGCTCGCGGGGGCCTTCCCGGGACTCGGACGCCGGCTCGGGCTGCTGCAGCAGCCTCCGCGGGCTCCCCTCCCCGCGCTCCTGCACCCCGGCCCGGGCCTCGCCGCGCTCCTGCACCGCGGGGCTGCCTCCGCCCTTCTCCTGGTGCTGCCCGCGGGGCCCCAGCCCCTCCTCCTGCGCCACAGGCCAGCCCGCCGAGCCCGTCCACCTCGGCGGGCGCCCCCAGTCCGCGCCGTCCGGCGGCCCCCACACCACCCCCCGGCTGGGCTCGTGGCCTCGGCCGCCGCGCTCCTGCAGCCCCGGGCCCACCCCGCCCTCCTCCTGCACCGCCGGGCCCACCCCGCCCCGCTCCTCCACGCCGAGCTTCAGCCCGCGGAGCTGCTGCGGGCCCCAGCTGACGACCCCTACGCGCTGCGGCTGCTGCTCCGGCAGCGCAGGGCTCAGCCCGCCGCGCTCCTCCTGCGCGCCCCGCCGGGGGCCCCCGACGGGCTCGGCCCAGCGCACTCGCTTGCCCCCCAGAGGCCGCGCGCTCCCACCCCTCCAGATGGTGCTGCCCTCGGCGCCCGCTCACACCGCCCGCCCGCCCCGGCCCTCCCCTCCCGCCCCGGGCCGCCCCCGAGTCCCGCGCCCGCCTCCCCGCCCTCGCCTCCGGGCGTCAACGTCGGCCCGCCGGGCCCCCGCCCCGCGCCGGCCCCCGCAGGTGAGCGCCCGCCCGCCCGCCTTCCCTCCTGCCGAGCGCCCCGAGCCCGCCTGCGCCTGCGCCTGCGCCGCCCTGGGGTGGCGGGTGGGGAGTCGACCCGCCCTCTTAAAGGGCCCGGCCTCATCGCTCCTCCCCCCGCTCCGCCCCCGGCCTCCGGGGCGCTGCCCCGCTTTCCCCCACTGCCCCCGGCCCGGCCTGCGCCTTCCTGCGGTGCGGAGGAGCGGTGGCGCCCAGGGTGAAGAAGTCCCGCCGAGTCGAGGGGCGCAATGGAGGAGCGCCGGAACGAGTCTCTCATTCCGAGTAGCTACCGTGGCGCTGCGCGAGTGTGAAAGTCACTTCCCCCCGGTCTCAGCTGTTCCAACCTCAGTTGAAGCGAGGAGGTGGGACTGGAAGGTTTCCGGGGTCACTCCAGTGAGGCTGGGATTCTAGTCCTAATCTCACCGTGGCACCCCAGAGGCCCAGAAACCCGGACCATCACCTCTCTTTCCCGGGGGCCAACGGAGGACCCCTGAAGGAGGGAGGGTTTGTCTCAGGCCTGACGATTCCTGATGAGGACTTGGGCAGAAACAGCCCCAGGCAAGCGGACCTTCATCATTCCTGCACTTGAGCCGTCTCCTCCCTGCCCCCACCCCCCGCCCCACCCCAGAAGGAGAAAACCCAGAGCTGATTCCCAGCGGAGGGGCAGCCTGCAGGCCCAGTTCCCAGCCCACAGACCCATGTCCCACCCCAAACGGAGGCAGCCCTGGGCAGCGGGCGCTTGGAGCCCAAAGGCTCAGGGCCACTCAGCCCTTGTTACCGTCCCTCATCTTGAAAATGGGTGTAATAACAAAACAGTTCGCGGTAGTTGGCAAGATCAGACATCGGGAACTGTGTAGGGCTGGCTCTTTCTGCGCTCACACTGTGCAGCAATGGGCCCCAGGGCCCTGGCCAGAGCGCAGTAGGGCAATGAGAAAGGGGTGGCTTCCGGAAACCTACAGGAGACCCACTCTGGGTGAATTTGGGTGGCGGTGCCTTGCCTGCGACGTGGGCAGGGCAACTTTCTACTAAATTATCTAACACTGAAAGTAATGGCAGCCCTTCCCCAGGGAGCCATGAGGCTGGGCCAGGACCACCCCCCTGTCGCCTGGCTTCAGGAAAGAAAGTGGGGAAGACAACAGATTTGGGAGAAGGAAACTGAGGAGGTGTTCTCCCAGTCTCCCTCACGCTGCCTCAGTCATGGTCATTGCTAAGGCTCACAGAGCCCAACTGTGCATTCTTCTCATCCAACCCCACAACAACCCAAGGAGACACATAATGTCCCCATTTTACACATGGTAGAACTGAGGTTCTACATGGCCAAGTGACTTGTTGAGCGCCATACAGCTGGTAGTAGTGAAGCCGGGATTCAAATCCAGTTTTCCGACTCTGAAGTCTAAGGCACAGACCGAGTGTGGTGACTCATGCCTGTAATCACAGCACTTTGGAGGCTGAGGAGGGCAAATCATTTGAGCTCCCAAGTTCAGGACCAGCCTGGGCAACATGGCAAAACCCTGTCTCTACAAAAAAAATACAAAAATTAGCAGAGCATGGTGGCACGCACCTGTAATCCCAGCTACTCGGGAGGCCAAGGTGGGAGGATCGCTTGAGCCTGGGAGGTGGAGGTTGCACTGAGTAGAGACCACACCACTGCACTCCTGCCTGGGCAATAGAGCCAGACCTTGTCTCAAAAAAAAAAAAAAAAAAAAAAAATCTGAGGCACAAAAAAGCAACGCCAAATCCAGGGGCCCTGCTTCAGGAAGCATCAGGACTAACTAGATTTTATTGGTCAATAGATGCAAACAACTGATTTAGAACAAACTTCCCCTCCAGTAAATCAAGCTCCAAATCAAACAAAGCTAGGGGTCAAAGCACCTCCACCCTGGTTGGTCCTGCTCCTAGGGCAGCCCAGCCCCCCATTTCCCCAGGCCCCCATCTCTCCAGTTTCCCTCAAGAAGCCAGAGCCACGCCCCGTATGCACCTCTAGTGTAGGGTTATCTGGAGCTTTAGGTTAAAAGGAAAGATTGAGGTCTCCTGCTCCCTTCCTGTTCCTCACCAACTCCTGGACGGTCCCCACCATGGGGCTGAGAACTGGGGCTATGCTGGGCTGTGTCTGTGACACTGATCGTGGTGACCAGAGAGCCACCAAGGGAGACTGCTCTGCCACTAGGGAGCTGACATAAGGAAGGAGCCTCAGACTAAAAACATAAGTCTCAGGAGATTTGGGAGGTGGCCACAGGGATTAACCCCAACCCTCTAATTAACGTGCCTGAGCCAGTCTCCTCCTACATCTGGAACTTTAGGAGAGCTGCCCACAGCAGAATGACTCGGCAAGGAGAAGGGCTTGTCGGGTCTAGCTGGGAGCGGAGGTGGGCCAGGCTGCTAGAGGGAGGCTTTGGGTGGTGCCCTTAAGAGTCTCCGTCATGAGCTGTTTTGCACTGTGAGGTAAGCAAGAGGGCAAGGAAGGCCATTGCTGGGGAACGGGCCACCTGGCTCACACCTGCAGGCAGCTGCTAAGCCAAGAGTGGGTGGGTGCTGCTGAGGGATTGGGCTTCTAGTTTGTTTGTTTTTATTTTTTTATTTTTTTGAGATGGAGTTTCGTTCTTGTTGCCCAGGCTGGAGTGCAGTGGTGCAATCTCGGCTCACTGCAACCTCTGCCTCCCGGGTTCAAGTGATTCTCCTGCCTCAGCCTCCCTAACAGTTGGGACTACAGGCACCCGCCACCACGCCCAGCTAATTTTTTGTATTTGTAGTAGAGATGGGGTTTCGTCATGTTAGCCAGGCTGGTTTTGAACTCCTGGCCTCAAGCAATCCACTCATCTCAGCCTCTCAAAGTGCTAGGATTACAGGCGTGAGCCACTGCTTACAGCTTGTTTTTAAATAAAGCAGTTTTTAAAACTCCTATTGCAACCTTTTAGAGGGAGGTAAACTGAATATGGTGGATTTTGAATGATGGTTTTTTTGTTTTATGAAAGAGGATAATAATAGAATAGAAAATATTAGAATGTTTGGCCGGGTGTGGTGGCTCACACCTGTAATCCCAGCACTTTGGGAGGCCGAGGCAGGTGGAGCACCTGAGGTCAGGAGTTAGAGACCAGCCTCACCAACATGGTGAAACCCCGTCTCTGCTAAAAATACAAAATTAGCCAGGCATGATGGTGCACGCCTGTAATCCCAGCTACTTGGGAGGCTGAGACAGGACAATTGCTTGAACCTGGAAGGCGGAGGTTGCAGGGAGCTGAGATGATGCCACTGCACTCCAGACTGGGCGACAGAGCAAGACTCTGTTTCTCAAAAAAAAAAAAAAAAAAAGAAAGAAAGAAAGAAAGAAAATATCAGAATGTAATTTTTGAACTTTTTATTGACATACAGCATACCTCCAGAGAATTGCCGAAAGCTTGCATTCTTGCAGGTAATACACCCAGCACCCAGATAAAGAAATGGAACATAACCAGCACCCCAGAACCCCACCCTAAAAATGTAATTTTTAAAATTTTATTATTATTATACTTTAAGTTTTATGGTACATGTGCACAATGTGCAGGTTAGTTACATATGTATACAGAAAAAATGTAATTTTTAAAAAAAGATTTTAATAAATATCTTTTAGCACGCCCTTTATATACATGGTTTACTTTTAACTTTCTGACCCCCTTGCCTTCCTCCTAGAATAGAAACCTCCCAACAACCAGGGCTTTCTTCTAGACACAGGCAGCTAGAACGAGGCCTGGCACAAAGCAGGTGCCAAAACTACCTGCTGAATGAATGAGAGTGCAGAGTGCACTGCAGGTAGTGAAGGCATTGTTTCTGTGGTGTTCTTGTTTCATTGTTGTAAAGTCCATTTCTTTCTGTAGGTCACAGTCAAAACATTGAGAGCCACGACTACAACTTGCGCAAGTCAAACACGCTGTGATTCAGGCCAGGGAGACGAGCATGGGTAAAGAACACTGTACAAACTAGCTCAGGGCTTCTGGAACTGTGTGCGGCTGAATCACCGGGGCATCTTGGTGAACTGTAAATTCTGATTCAGCAAACTGGGAGGAGGGCGCTGGGATCCAGCATTTCCATCAAGCTTCCCATGGACCACACTCTGACTATCAAGGCCTTAGATGCAGACAGTCTCAATACAGCTGCACACAAGAATCACACAGAAAGCTTTAAAAATGCCAATGCCAGGCCAGGTGCAGTGGCTCACGCTTGTAATCCCAGCACTTCGGGAGGCTGAGGCGGGCAGATCACGAGGTCAGGAGTTCGAGACCAGCCTGGCCAACACAGTGAAACTCCGTCTCTACTAAAAATACAAAAATTAGCTGGGCGTGGTGGCAGGCACCTGTAATCCCAGCTACTCAGGAGGCCGAGGCAAGAGAATCCCTTGAACCTGGGAGGCGGAGCTTGCAGTGAGCCAAGATCGCTCCATTGCACTCCAGCCTGGATGACGGAGCAAGACTCCGTCTCAAAAAAAAAAAAAAAAAAAAAAAAAAGGTGTTGATGCCCAAGCACCACCCTAGAACACTTAAATTGGAATCTCTTGGATGGGGGTTGGCATCTTCATTTTATTGTTTTGTTTTTGTCTTTTGGTAGAGACAGGGTCTCAAGACGTTGCCCAGGCTGGTCTCGAACTCCTGGGCTCAAGCTATTCTCCTGCCTCAGCCTTCTCAAAGTGCTGGGATTACAGGCATGAGCCACCCCGCCCAGCCTTAGCATCTTAGTTTTTTTGTTTGTTTGTCTCTGTCTCCCAGGCTGGAGTACAGTGGTGCGATCTTGGCTCACTGAAACCTCTGTCTCCTGGGTTCAAGCAATTCTCCTGTCTCAGCCTACCGAGTAGCTGGGATACAGGCACGCGCCATCACATCACACCCAGCTAATTTTTATATTTTGAATAGAGACAGGGTTTCACCATGTTGGTCAGGCTGGTCTTGAACTCCTGCCCTCAGGTGATCCACCCACCCTGGCCTCCCAAAGTGCTGGGATTACAGGCGTGAGCCACTGCTCCCAGCCAGCATCTCAGTTTTTAAAAGCTCCTTAAGTGATTCCAACTGGCTACCAGACATGGGAGGTGCTTGGCTGAAGGCAAACTCCGGCGGGGAGGAGGAGCCAGTCTGTTCCCAAGCACACCCTCACTGCCTAGATGTTCCCAAGCACACCCTCACTGCCTAGAAGGAGGCCTAGGCTAAGGCCCACGGAAGGGAGGGCTGGGATCAGGACGATCTGACTTGACAAAGGGCCACCATTTCTGAGTCAGGAGGGGATCACTTGCCTCCTGGCGGAGGTGAAGAGACGGATTTCTGAAGGAATTCTTAGGCATGGTGCATATCTGCTAACCCCGGTCACATCCTCCCAGGACCGAGAACAGACTGTGCCTTCACCCTATTGCCCAAGTCAGAGGTCCCTGGAGCTGCCAAGGGGGCTGTGCTCACGTGCCCACGAGCAATTCAGTTTTCAAAACCTTACTAGGCCGTTGGGAGGAGGCACTGCCAGCTGCTCCCACACACCTGCCCCCTCTGCCCAACCACAGCAAGAGCCAAATGAGCCGAGAGATGACAAACCCTGAGGTCATCATGGGCTCTTGGGAAACAGAGCCTCATGGAGCCCTGGGCTCCGGTGCCCCCTGGTGGACACCTGGAGTTGCGGTTGGTAACCCACAGACGGACCAGTGAGTTCAGTTACTCCTGATCTGTTGGTGTTCAGGCAGTGTCAGGCACAGTCATGCCAGATGTGGCCCCATACACACCATCAAGGAATTTCTAGTGCGGCGCGGTGGCTCACACCTGGAATCCCAGCACTTGGGAGGCAGAAGCAGCAGGATCAGTTGAGTGTAGGAGTTCAAGGCTGCAGTGAGCTATGATCTATCTGCACTCCAGCGTGGGTGACAGAGGGACACCCTGTCTCTAAAAAAATTAATTTCTTTGAGACAGTGTCTCGTTCTGTCACCCACGCTGGAGTTCATGGCGTGATCTCGGCTCACTGCAACCTCTGACTCTCAGGTTCAAGCGATTCTCCTGCCTCAGCCTCCCCAGTAGCTGGAATTGCAGGTGCCCGCCACCACGCCCGGCTAAGTTTCATATTTTAGTAGAGACAGGGTTTCACCATGTTGGCCAGGCTGGTCTCGAACTCCTAAGCTCAAGTGATCCTCCCGCTTTGGCCTCCCGAAGTGCTGGATTACAGGCGTGAGCCACTGCGCCTGGCCAAAAAAAATTAATTTTTAAAAAAGAGGCTAGGCACGGTGGTTTACACCTATAATCCCAGTACTTTGGGAGGCCCAGGTGGGAGGATTGCTTGAGGCCATGAGCTCAAGACCAGCCTGGGCAACATGGCAAGACTCCCTACCTACAAAAAATTTAAAAATTAGTCAGTTATGGTGGTGTGCACCTGTCATCTCAGCTACTCAGGAGGCTGAGGTGGGAGGATTGCTTGAGGCCAGCAGTTGGAGGCTGCAGTGGGGTAACATCACACCACTGTACTCCAGCCCTGGGCAACAGAGAGAGGCCTTGTCTCAAAAATAAATAAATTAAATCAACAAACTTCTAGTGGAGGAGTCGAGACTAATATGAAGGATGGGCTCCTTTGATTCTTCACCTACTCCTTCTTTCACTCCCTGAAATCTGGCCTCCCCTGGAACCCACCATACTATGTGTGGAAAATGTTGCGGTCAAAGCTTGCCTTTAAGTGGTGAGGTCCTGTGTCACTCTTGCACCTTTCTTCTGCCCTCTCTCCTTTGCTCAAATCTCCCCATTTGCAGTGCAGACACTGCACAGTCTTTAGCTAACGGTTCTTCCTTCTTCTGCTAAAACAGTGAGCCTCCCAGGCAAGCCCATACCTGCTCCTTTTTTGGCTGCCCTCTCCGGCTTGGTAAGATCATTTCCACCCACTGCCACTCCCCGACTCCCCTCCCACAGCTGAGCCAACGAGGCCCCCAGGTACCGAGCTCCCTGCATCTGCGGCGGCCTGCCTGAGCACTGATGTTGAGTGGACACCCAGACTTTTGTTCCATCTTAGGAAGTAGCAACAGAACCCAAACTCTCAGTTCCAGCTCTCCTTCCCTTCTCGCCTGGCTGTCTCATTTGTCCGGAAAGCAGACTCAGGTTCTTGGCAGCCTCCTTTACCCATCTCCTCCTTCAACACCTAATACGCCCACTTCAGCCCCAGATACCTCAGAGGTCCATCCTCCTGCCTCCTCTCTCGACTCACTTCCTCTCAGCTACCACTTTATTCCATGTAGAAAGAACCTGTGTCCAAGTCCTAGCTTCCCCACGTTCATTTTTCAAACAGTGATCAAGTACCTTTGGGATGCCAGACACCTAACCATCGGGTGACTTCCATGTGAGCGGGATCAGATCCTTGCGTTAGCCAGCCTCTGCATCTATGACATGATCCCTCACCGGGAGACTGTAAGAATTACACAAGATAATGCGATGATATTCACACCCTTGAATGGCATTATTACAACAAACATTGTGTAGATGACCTTGCCGACATCAGTCCCTGTACCTCCTTGTTAATTCCCTGTTAATCTTCCTAGAACATCAATTTCATCATGTCACTCCCTTACTCAAGAACTCAGCATTGCTCCCCAGTTCCACACAGCACTGCTCCCCCGTTCCACACAGCACTGCTCCCCCGTTCCACTCAGCACTGCTCCCCAGTTCCACGCAGCACTGCTCCCCCGTTCCACTCAGCACTGCTCCCCCGTTCCACGCAGCACTGCTCCCCCGTTCCACTCAGCATTGCTCCCCAGTTCCACACAGCATTGCTCCCCAGTTCCACTCCGCATTGCTCCCCAGTTCCACGCAGCATTGCTCCCCCGTTCCACGCAGCATTGCTCCCCAGTTCCACGCAGCATTGCTCCCCCGTTCCACGCAGCATTGCTCCCCAGTTCCACGCAGCATTGCTCCCCAGTTCCACTCCGCATTGCTCCCCAGTTCCACACAGCATTGCTCCCCAGTTCCACTCCGCATTGCTCCCCCGTTCCACTCTGCACTGCTCCCTCGTTCCCCGTAGGTGTAAGTGTTCTACAAATCACGGCAGCCCTTAGGGGATGATTCATCACAGTAGCAGAGTGGGAAGTTGGGTCTAGAAGGGCCAAAAAGCCAAAACACACAAAAAGCCACAGCGAAGATAGGTCTGTGGGTTAAAACTCAAGGAAATTCCATGTCTAGAAGACAAGGCAGTCAGTATGACAGAAATCAGGGAAGCAGGTGAAGCTGCAGATACAAGTCACCCTCAGCAAGGATGCTAATCTGTAACTTCTGCAGAGACGGGCTTGTCTATAGAAAAAAGGCATCTTCCTGGAACATTCACTGTAGTTATCCAAGACACCTCACTATCAGCAGACCCAAAGAAGGTGACCGGGTGGTTAGGCCCAGAGGGACACTCGCAGGGGAACACAGGGCATCTACAGGATAAGTACAGCTTCTACGGTCTCACCAACAGCACTTCTTTGTTACTGGGATGCAGAGGAAATGATTATAAAAGAATAAATTTAGGCCGGGTGCAGTGGCTCACGCCTGTAATCCCAGCACTTTGGGAGGCTGAGATGGGCGGATCACCTGAGGTCAGGAGTTTGAGACCTGCCTGGCCAACATGGTGAAACCTCATCTCTACTAAAAATACAAAAATTAGCTGGATGTGGTGGCGGGCGCCTGTAGTCCCAGCTACTCGGGAGGCTGAGGCCTGAGAATCACTTGAACCTGGAGGTGGAGGTTGCGGTGAGCCGAGTTCGCACCATTGCACTCCAGCCTGGGCGACGGAGCGAGACTCCGTCTCAAAAATAAATAAATAAATAAATAAATAAATAAATAAATAAATAAATAAATAAATTGAAGGGTAGAATTGAATCTGGGTGTGAAGTTTGAAGGAGGGAATGTACATTCTCAATGGAGAGGGATTTTATGTTAGAGCTGAAAAGACCCTAGAGAACATCAAGTCTAACACTCACTTAGCAGTGAGGACACAGGCTCTGAGAGGTAGAGCGGGTGACCCATGAACACACAGCAATTGAAGGATAGAGCGGGTGACCCACGGACACACAGCAATTGAAGGATAGAGCGGGCGACCCACGGACACACAGCAATTGAAGGGTAGAGCGGGTGACCCACGGACACACAGCAATTGAAGGGCAGAGCGGGTGACCCACGGACACACAGCAATTGAAGGATAGAGCGGGTGACCCACGGACTCACAGCAATTGAAGGGTAGAGCGGGTGACCCACGGACACACAGCAATTGAAGGGTAGAGCGGGTGACCCACGGACACACAGCAATTGAAGGATAGAGCGGGCGACCCACGGACACACAGCAATTGAAGGGTAGAGCGGGCGACCCACGGACTCACAGCAATTGAAGGGTAGAGCGGGCGACCCACGGACTCACAGCAATTGAAGGGTAGAGCGGGCGACCCACGGACACACAGCAATTGAAGGGTAGAGCGGGTGACCCACGGACTCACAGCAATTGAAGGGTAGAGCGGGCGACCCACGGACTCACAGCAATTGAAGGATAGAGCGGGTGACCCACGGACTCACAGCAATTGAAGGATAGAGCGGGTGACCCACGGACTCACAGCAATTGAAGGGTAGAGCGGGTGACCCACGGACTCACAGCAATTGAAGGGCAGAGCGGGTGACCCACGGACACACAGCAATTGAAGGGCAGAGCGGGTGATCCACGGACTCACAGCAATTGAAGGGCAGAGCGGGTGATCCACGGACACACAGCAATTGAAGGGTAGAGCGGGCGACCCACGGACTCACAGCAATTGAAGGGTAGAGCGGGCGACCCACGGACTCACAGCAATTGAAGGGTAGAGCGGGCGACCCACGGACTCACAGCAATTGAAGGGTAGAGCGGGCGACCCACGGACACACAGCAATTGAAGGGTAGAGCGGGTGACCCACGGACTCACAGCAATTGAAGGGTAGAGCGGGTGACCCACGGACTCACAGCAATTGAAGGATAGAGCGGGTGACCCACGGACTCACAGCAATTGAAGGGTAGAGCGGGTGACCCACGGACTCACAGCAATTGAAGGGCAGAGCGGGTGACCCACGGACACACAGCAATTGAAGGGCAGAGCGGGTGACCCACGGACTCACAGCAATTGAAGGGCAGAGCGGGCGATCCACGGACTCACAGCAATTGAAGGGCAGAGCGGGTGACCCACGGACACACAGCAATTGAAGGGTAGAGCGGGCGACCCACGGACTCACAGCAATTGAAGGGCAGAGCGGGTGACCCACGGACTCACAGCAATTGAAGGGTAGAGCGGGCGACCCACGGACTCACAGCAATTGAAGGGCAGAGCGGGTGACCCACGGACTCACAGCAATTGAAGGGCAGAGCGGGTGACCCACGGACTCACAGCAATTGAAGGGCAGAGCGGGTGACCCACGGACTCACAGCAATTGAAGGGTAGAGCGGGTGACCCACGGACTCACAGCAATTGAAGGGCAGAGCGGGTGACCCACGGACTCACAGCAATTGAAGGATAGAGCGGGTGACCCACGGACACACAGCAATTGAAGGGTAGAGCGGGTGACCCACGGACACACAGCAATTGAAGGGCAGAGCGGGCGACCCACGGACTCAACAGCAATTGAAGGGCAGAGCGGGTGACCCACGGACACACAGCAATTGAAGGGCAGAGCGGGTGATCCACGGACTCACAGCAATTGAAGGATACAGCGGGTGACCCACGGACTCACAGCAATTGAAGGGTAGAGCGGGTGACCCACGGACACACAGCAATTGAAGGGTAGAGCGGGCGACCCACGGACACACAGCAATTGAAGGGCAGAGCGGGTGACCCACGGACTCACAGCAATTGAAGGGTAGAGCGGGTGACCCACGGACACACAGCAATTGAAGGGCAGAGCGGGTGACCCACGGACTCACAGCAATTGAAGGATAGAGCGGGTGACCCACGGACTCACAGCAATTGAAGGATAGAGCGGGTGACCCACGGACTCACAGCAATTGAAGGGCAGAGCGGGTGACCCACGGACTCACAGCAATTGAAGGATAGAGCGGGTGACCCACGGACTCACAGCAATTGAAGGGTAGAGCGGGTGACCCACGGACTCACAGCAATTGAAGGGTAGAGCGGGTGACCCACGGACACACAGCAATTGAAGGGCAGAGCGGGTGACCCACGGACTCACAGCAATTGAAGGATAGAGCGGGTGACCCACGGACTCACAGCAATTGAAGGATAGAGCGGGTGACCCACGGACTCACAGCAATTGAAGGGCAGAGCGGGCGACCCACGGACTCAACAGCAATTGAAGGGCAGAGCGGGCGACCCACGGACTCACAGCAATTGAAGGGCAGAGCGGGCGACCCACGGACTCACAGCAATTGAAGGGCAGAGCGGGCGGCCCACGGACTCACAGCAATTGAAGGGTAGTGACTGCAATTGGATTAGAATCTCCATGACCAACATACAAATCCAGGGCGCCTACTCTACTCTCTCTCCCCCAACTCCCTTACCCTCTAATATACACGTAAATACCATGCCGAAGCTGTGCTGCAACAAACTCAGACGTGAGAAAAGTATGTTATTGAATCTTGGGAATTTACATATGGGGATTGTATATGGCCCTGTCTTGATTTGCCTGGTTACAGGTGTTGAAAAAGTACTTTGGCCAGGCACAGTGGCTCACGCCTGTAATCTCAACATTTTGGGAGGCTAAGGCAGGAAGATTGCTTGAGGCCAGGAGTTGAAGACCAGTCTGGTCGGCACCCCATCTCTACAAAAATAAAAGACAAAATTAGCTGGGTGTGGTGGCACGCGCCTGTAGTCCCAGCTACTTGGGAGGCTGAAGCGGGAAGATTGCTTGAGCCCAGGGAGTTTATGGTTACAGTGAGCTATGATCCTGCCACTGCACCTCAGCCTGGGCAACATAAACAAGACCCCTACTCAAGAAATAAAAGAAGCCAGGCGCAGTGGCTCACGCCTGTAATCCCAGCACTTTGGGAGGCCAAGACGGATGGATCACTTGACCTCAGGAGTTTGAGACCAGCCTCGCCAACATGGTGACACCCCATTTCTACCAAAAATACAAAATTTAGCCAGGCGAGGTGGTGCATGCCTATAATCCCAGCTACTCGGGAGGCTGAGGCAGGAGGCTGAGGCTTGAGCCCAGGAGGTGAAGGTTGCAGTGAGCCAAGATTGTGTTACTGCTCTCCAGCCTGGTTGACAGAGTGAGACCTTGTCTCAAAAAATAAAAAATAAAAAATAATGCTGCTTTCTGCCTGCAGACTGAGTCCTTCTGATTTAAAAACCACTTATATATAACTATGAATATATGACACTCTTTTTACATGTTCTATCATGCAAATGGATTTTTAATTTGGCATGTTGACATCTATCGTTGCTGAAACATACAGTTCATTTTAACCTTCAGATATACACGATTGCATGAATATACAATTTTTCTCAATCGTCTTTCAGGGACATTTTGAGTGTTTCCAATTTTTTGCTATTACAAACACTTCTGTGGTGAACATCTTGTATACACGTCTCCTTGTGAGAACACGGACGGACCTCCCTTCCAGTTCAACCAGGTCACAGGCATAATGTGCATTTTCAGATATCGTCTGCAATGCCAAATTCTTTTTCCAAAATGCGTATATCAGTTTTCACTCTCACCATCAGCGTTTATGAGTTTGTGGGAGATTCTTACCTTCTTTTTCTTACATTGATTAAATTTATTATGACGATTTTTTTAGAAACGGAGTCTATGTTACCCAGGCTGGAGTGCAGTGGCTATTCACAGATGCGATCCCACTACAGTTAGTTTTGACCTGCTCCATTTCTGACGTGGGCCATTTCACCCACTTTAGGCAACCTGGTGGTCCCCCCGTCCTTAGAGGTCACCATATTTATGCTGAACTTAGTGCAGACACCCAATCAAAGTAGGACACAGCTGCCTAGAGCTCCTGGGCTCAAGCCACCCTCCTCCTCAGCCTCCCAAGTAGCTGGGATTACAGGTGTGCACCACCACACCTGGCAAGATTCTCAGCTTCTTTGAGACCATATGAGATTGGTGTTTTTCCTTCAGAGCTATTAAAGGCAGCTGTGCTTCCTGTTTTATAGACATTTTTCCTGCAGCCTGAGGCTATTGAATTGGCACTGAGAGTCTGATGCCATCCTTGGGCCTGGTCCTCACTGGTAAAGGGTTTTTCCCAGAGTTTATGCCACCCGGTAAGAGATGGGGTGGTGGGAATCCACGCCCATGGGGTGATACCCTCGGGCCTCTAAGCCTCCCACGTGCAGTGACAGACAGCATTTCTGACATTCAGCTCTATTGTTCCCTATTCCTGTTTCTCATTAGTTTCCTAGAAGGGAGAAAAGGTTGCCCTTCTCCAATAGGAGCACTCAGCATTTTGATGACTCATCATTTTGCCTTTCATGGGCGTAAGGGCACAACCTCTTTGCTACACTGCATTCATCTCCAGAATTTTTTGTTCCTTTCCTTGAAGGCCACTCTGGAAAGCTTCCAGCATGAAGTTGGACCTGCTCATGTGATTGGTTCTGATGCTGCTCCTCTGCTGGGCGCCACCCACCTCCTCGTCCCGGTCAATTTCTCGGGTTGGAAGGGAGCTCGCCTTTCAGCCCTCCACCTTACCCTGGAAGCATTCTGCATGTTAATTATGTACCCAGACACTTAACAAATCCTTCCTTCTACAAAGTGTATGCAAAACACTTCATCCACACCCGGAAGCACTTGCCACACGTAACAGAGGGAGCACTTCTCTCACCCAGGAACACAACTCTGCATCAAGGAGTTCAAGAACCCAACAGAAAAATACAGAACAGAAAATACTGTGATAAAGCTCTAATACCTTGATTTGAGTGACAGTTACTCTTACATTTTTCAAAATTCATAAAGTTTACATTTATGTTTAAAATTATGTTACATTTATGTTAAAAATTAAACATAAAAACTTTATGTTTAACGTAAACATAAAGTTTACATTATGTTGCCGGGGGAGGGGGCGAAGGGAGGGAGAGCATCGGGACAAATAGCTAAGGCATGCGGGGCTTAACACCTAGGAGACGGGTTGATGGGTGCAGCAAACCACCATGGCACACATTTGCCTGTGTAACAAAACTGCGTGTTCTGCACATGTATCCCAGAACTTTAAAAAAAACCAAAACTGTTCATTTTGTTGTATGTAAAATATACTTTAATTTTTTTCTTAATGCAGTAAGGTAAAAGTAGGCAGCCCTAGTAGTGGCCGTAGTATAAAACGATGAATAACTGTCAATTTCCTTCCTTCCAGGTGTAGGAAGGTACATAAACACAATCAAAGATACAGGAGAATCCTAGGCATTGGAGGAATAGCAAGTAAAAACAATAGTTATAATTTGAAAATGTTATATAGATCAGGCGTTATAATAATGCTTTTTACCTGCATTATTTCAATGAATCCTTGAAACAGTTTTTTGAAGTAGATACTTCTCATTCAATACATATTGACTTTCTTCTACGCACTCAGTATTGGGCTGGCTGGAAATCCAGGAGTGAGCAAGTCAGATATGGTAGCGGCTTCTTTTTTAAAAAAAGTTTTGAAATGGAGTCTTGCTCTGTCACCCAGGCTGGAGTGCAGTGGTGCGATCTTGGCTCGCTGCAGCCTCCCCCAAGTTCAAGCAATTCCCCTGCCTCAGCCTCCTGAGTAGCTGAGACTACAGGTGCACCACCACACCTGGCTAATTTTTGTATATTTTTTTTTAGTAGAGATGGGGTTTCACCATGTTGGCCAGGTTGGTCTTGAACTCCCAGCCTCAAGTGATCCACTCGCCTCAGCCTCCCAAAGTGCTGGGATTACAGGTGTAAGCCACCATGCCTGGCCTATAGGAGCTGTTTCTAGGAAGCTTAAATTGTTTATTTTATAAAAGAAGAAACTGGCTGGGTGTAGTGGTTCATGCCTGCAATCCTAACACTTCGGGAAGCCAAGGCGGAGGATTGCTTGAGTTCAGAAGTTTGAGGCTAGTTAGCCTGGGAGACATAGTGAGACCACATCTCTATAAAAAAGAAAATTAGCCAGGTGTGGAGGTGCATTCCTGTAGTCCTAGCTCTCGGGAGGCTGAGGTAGGAGGATCGCTTGATCCCGGGAGGTGGAGGCTGCAGTGAGTTGTGATCGTGCCACTGCACTCATCCTGGGTGACAGAGTGAGACCCTGTCTCAAAAAAAGACAGAAGAAACCATGAGAACCTAAGTAAGTTGCCCAAGGACACACCAGGAGTTGATGGCAAAGTCTTTTTTTTTTTTTAGACAGAGTCTCACTCTGTCAGTCAGGCTGGAGTGCAGTGGCGCCATCTCAGCTCGCTGCAACCTCTGCCTCCCGGGTTCAAACGATTCTCCTGACTCAGTCTCACGAGTAGCTGGGACTATAGGCATGTGCCACCACACCCGGTTAATTTTTTTTTTTTTTTTTTTTTTTTATAGTAGAGACAGGGTTTCACCATGTTGGCCAGGCTGGTCTTGAACTCCTGGCCTCAAGTGATCTGCCTGCCTCAGCCTCCCAAAGTGCTGGAATTACAGGCATGAGCCACCGCGCCTATCTGCAAAGTCATTATTTTTTGAACCAACCTCCTTATAACTTCAAATACTTTACTCTTAACCACTGTATTAAAGCAGTGGTATTTAAATATCCAATATTCCGTCTGCTCCTCCACGTTTTCCAGCTCCCCTGCAGTTAGACAGGGCCACAGGCCTAGTTCTGGCCAATGAATCATGAGACATGACATATGTCACTTATTTGGCTGAGGCAATAAAGAGCTCTGGGTGATTCTCCAATCTCTTTTTCTCATGTGATGATGGAGAGTGCTGCATATTCTAGATGTTGCTGTCACAAAACGTGGGAAGTTCAGTCGTCAATGACCCCGCTTGACAACGTAGACAAGAACTCCTGCCAGCTCCAGGAGGAGGAGGTAGCATGAATGAAAAACAAGCTTCCGTTCTGTTTGGCCACACAGTTCATTGATGAGCCTGGGGAAGAAATGGAAATGTATTCATACGTTGCTGATGGGAGTATAAGTTGGTCCAACATCTTTGGGGGTCAACCTAAAAGTTACCTAACAAAATTATAATGCATAAGCCATTTGATCTAAGAAATTCTATTTCTAGGTATTTGTCCTATGGAAAAACCCTTTACTTGTGCACAAAGATAGATAAATAAATAGATAGAAACATACACATACATATACACACAAATCATAGGTACTCTGTTAAATATAACATGCAGTAGCAAAATAGTTCAACCTACTTAGATGTTCTTTAAAAGGGGAATGATTTTTAAAAAGATATGGCATATCTATGTAATGTCTAATATCCAGTATTTTTAAAGAATAGATTTATTCGTCTAGATATGAATCAGTCAAGATCTGTAATTAAGTGAACAAAGCAAGATGCTATGGTGTATATGTACACTTTTAATTTTACTATTTTATTGAGGTGTAATTGATGTGCAGTGCACTACACAATTTAAAATAGATAACTTGATGGATTCGAGAGAAGCGCACACTGTGACACCAGATAACTTGATGGATTCGAGAGGGGCGCACGCTGTGACACCATCCCATCCCCACTATCACGTGTCCATCACCTGCAAAAGTTTTTGTCCATCTTGGGCGTCTCTCCCTTCCACCACTGCTCACATCCTCCAGTGCCGCTACCTGTCACCAGGCAACCGGCAATTTTCTGTCACTATCAATTAACTCGCATTTTCAAGAATTTTATATAAATGGAACGAATAGTTCATTTTCATAGCTAAGTAGTAGTCTATTGTATAGCTATAATACATTCTGATAGCTATCTGGGTTGTTTCCACTTTTTAAAATATATATATTTAGAGGGTACAAGTGTAGGCTTCTTACGTGCACACATTGTATAGTGGTGACGTCTGGGCTGTAGTGCTCCCATCACCTGAATAATGAACATTTTACCCAAGAGGTGGTTTTCCAGCCCTCACCGGCCTCCCACCCTCTCATCTTTTGGAGTCTCCAGAGTCTGTTATTCCATCTGTATGACCATATGTGCCCACTGTTTAGCTCCCACTTACAAGTGAGAACATGCAGTATTGGACTCCCTCCCTCCCACCCTCCCATCCTTCCTCCCTTCCTCCCTCCCTTCTTCTCTTCCTCCTCCTCCTCCTCTTCTTTTTCTATCTTCTTTCTTCTTCCTCTTGTCTCCTCTCTTTCTTCTTTTCTTTGCCTGAGTCTCACTCTGTCACCCAGGCTGGAGTGCTATGGTGCAATCTCAGCTCACTGCAACCTCCACCTCCTGGGTTCAAGCGATCCTCTCGCCTCAGCCTCCTGAGTAGCTGAGATTACAGGTGCACACCACCGCTCCTGGATCATTTTTTTATTTTTTGTAGGGACGGGTTTTTGCTATGTTGGCCAGGCTGGTCTTGAACTCCTAACCTT
The DNA here is from genome assembly GCF_028885625.2 of Pongo pygmaeus. Classification (NCBI taxonomy): domain Eukaryota; kingdom Metazoa; phylum Chordata; class Mammalia; order Primates; family Hominidae; genus Pongo; species Pongo pygmaeus. The sequence goes on from NC_085930.1 coordinate 206,201,095, forward strand.
AAGTGATCTGCCCGCCTCATGACTTTCTGTTTCTAAATTAGCTCATTGTTCCCACTTTTGAGCTATCGCAAATAAAGCTTCCATGATCCCCTGAGCACAGCGTTTGTGTGGATGCAAGCTTTCGTTTCTCATGGACAGCCCGAGACATAGAATGGCTGGTCACATATTGGGTATTTAACTTTTAAGGAAACTACCAAATTGTATTCTAAAGTAGTAGCAACAGTTTATATTCCCATCAGCAGCACGTAAAATTCCAGTGGCTCAACATCCTAATGCTTAGTATAGTCTGTCTCTTAAATTCTGGCCCTTTCAATGAGCACAGAGCTGCATCTCGCTGACCACTAACGACGCTGAACATCTTCCATGCACTTAGTGCTCATTTGTGCATCTTTTATTAAGTCTTTATTCAAATATTTTGCCCTTTTTCAAAAATTTCGCTTGTCTTATTATCGAGTTATAAGAGATCTTTATCTATTCTGGATATACATTATTAGATATATGATTTGCAAATATTTTCTTCCCATCTGTGGTTTGCCTTTTCATTTTTTAAATAGTATCTTTTGAAAAGCAAGTTTTTCATTTTGATGAAGTCTAACCTTTTCTTTTTTTTTTTGAGATGGAGTCTCGCTCTGCTGCCCAGGCTGGAGTGCAGTGGTGCAATCTCGGCTCACTGCAACCTCCGCCTCCCGGGTTCCCGCCATCCTCCTGCCTCAGCCTCCCCAGTAGCTGGGACTAAAGGCGCCCGCCACCACGCCCGGCTAATTTTTTGTATTTTTAGTAGAGATGGGGTTTCACGGTGTTGGCCAGGATGGTCTCGATCTCCTGACCTCGTGATCCGCCTACCTCGGCCTCCCAAAGTGCTGGGATGACAGGCGTGAGCCACCGCGTCCGGCCAAAGTCTAACCTTTTCTTTCTTTTGTATTCTACCTAAGAAAGTTTTGCCTACCCTAAAGATTTTCTCCTATGTGTTTTTAATGGAAATTTCATAATTTTAGATTTTACATGTAGGTCTAGGCCTTTTTGAGTTAGTTTTTGTGGATGGTGTGGGGTAAGGGTCAATGTTTACTTTTTTGCCCCTATAGATATCCAGTTGATCCAGCACCATTTGTTACAAAAACTTGTCTTTCCCCATTGAATTGCCATGGCACGTTTGTCAAAAATCAATTGGCCATATACAAATGGGTTTATACCTGGACTCTGTTATGTCAATCTATATATCTATTTTTTTTTCTTTTTTTATTTTTGAGGTGGAGTCTTGCTCTTTCGCCCAGGCTGGAGTGCAGTGGCGTGATCTCGGTTCACTGCAACCTCCACCTCCCCAGGTCAAGTGATTCTCCTGTCTCAGCCTCCCGAGTAGCTGGGACTACAGGTGCAAGCCACCACGCCCAGCTAATTTTTGTGTTTTGTTTTGTATTTTTGTTTTACTGTGTTGCCCAGGCTGGTCTCGAACTCCTGACCTCAGGTGACCTACCCGCCTTGGCCTCTGGAAGTGCTGGGATTATAGGCATGAGCCACCGCACCCAGCCTATATATCTATTTTTTTGCCTGTACCAAACTGTCTTGGTTCCTGCAAGTTTATAAGCTTTGAAATCAGGTAGGGTAATACCTCTAGCTTTGTTTTTCTTCTCTTTCTTCTCCTTCTTCTACTCCTACCTCCATCTCCTTCTCCAGGCACCAGATACTGCAACACCAGATTAATGAGTGGAATGGACAGAACAAGCTCCTATTCTATTTGCTTGCTCTAGACACCCATTTATATATTGTCCTCAGATAGAGGACATATCAAATACTAAACTAATAATATGGACTACACTTAATCTTTGCCAAAAGGCTGAGAAAGAATTGTTCTTCTCTAAAAAAACTGCTTCTGGCCAGGCGCGGTGGCTCACGCCTGTAATCTCAGCACTTTGGGAGGTTCAGGCGGGCAGATCACTTGAGGTCAGGCGTTCAAGGCCAGCCTGGCCAACGTGGCAAAACCCCATCTCTACTAAACATACAAAAATTACCTGAGTGTGGTGTCAGACACCTGTAATTCCAGCTACTCGGGAGGCTGAGGCAGGAGAATCATTTGAACCTGGGAGGTGGAGGTTCCCGTGAGATTGTGTCACTGCACTCCAGCCTGGGCAACAGAGAAAGACTCCATCTCAAAAATAAATAAACAAACAAACAATACAAAATAAAATTAAAAATTGCAACCGAGCGCAGTGGCTCATGCCTGTAATCTCAGCACTTTGGGAGGCTGAGGTGGGTGGATCACCTGATGTCAGGAGTTGAAGACCAGCCTGGCCAACATGGCAAAACCCTGTTTCTACTAAAAATACAAAAATTAGGTGTGGTGGTAGGCACCTTTTATCCCAGCTACTGGGGAGGCTGAGGTGGGAGAATCCCTTGAACCCAGGAGGCGGAGGTTGCAGTGAGCTGGGATCACGCCACTGCACTTCAGCCTGGGTGACAAAGCAAGACTCCATTTCAAAAAAATAAAAGCTTCTCTAGGCCCTCCATATTTCCATATAACTTTTAGTATCACATTGTCAATTTATGTAAAAAAAGCCTTGAATTTTGTTTGGGGTTGTGTTAACTCTATAGATCAATTTGGGAAATTTTGACATCTTAGCAATTGCTATTGATTGAACGTCTTTGCCCGCCTCCCAAATTTCCATGTTGAAACCTGATACCCAATGTGGTGGTATTTGGACGAGGGGACTTTGGGAGATGATAAGGTCATGAGGATAGAGCCCACATAAATGGGATTCGTGTCCTTACAACGGAGACCCAAGAGAGCTCCCTCACTCCCTCTGCCATGTGAAGACACAATAAGAAGACAGCTGTCTATCAACCGGGAAGCCAGTCCTCACGAGATACCAAATCTTCTGCTGCCTCAATCTTACACTTACCAGCCTCCAGAACATGAGAAATAAATGTTTGCTGTTTAAGCCACCTAATCTATATTGCTGTAGCAGCCCAAACAGATTAAGACAATCATACTGAATCTTCCAATTCATAAATGACATATATTTTTGCCAATTCAGAAATGTGGTATATTAATTGAAATCTTTAATTTATCTCAGTAACATTTTGTAGCTTTCAGCATTAAAAATTTGAACATCTTTTGTTAAATTTTTTCCTGAGAATTCCATGTTCTTTAGCACTATTGTAAATTAATTTTTAATAATTATTTGATACCATTACATAATACAAATGATTTTATTTATTTATTTTTTTTGTAGAGACAGGGTTTCGCCACATTGTTCAGGCTGGTCTTGAACTTGTGAGCTCAGGCATTCTTCCCGCCTCTGTCTCCCAAAGTTCTGGGATTACAGGCATGAGCCACGGCTCCCAACCAAGAATACAAATCATTTTAATATAGCAATCTTGCATCCCGTGACCTTGACAAATTCATTTATTCGTTCTAGAAGTTTTTGTAAATTTCTTGGGATATTATACAGAAGCAATCATAAACTTTGCAAGTAAAGATAATTGTACTTATTTATTTTTAAAAAAATTTTACTTTAAGTTCTGGGACACATGTGCAGAGCATGCAGGTTTGTTACATAGGTATACACGTGCCATGGTGGTTTGCTGCACCCATCAACCCATCATCGAGGTCTTAAGCCCTGCATGCATGAGGTATTTGTCCTAATGCTCTCCCTCCCCTTGCCCCCACCCCCCGACAGGCCCCGGTGTGTGATGTTCCCTCCCTGTGTCCATGTGTTCTCACTGTTCAACTCCCACTTAGGAGTGAGAACATGCAGTGTTTGGTTTTCTGTTCCTGTGTTAGTTTGCTGAGAACGATGGGTTCCAGCTTCACCCATGTCCCTGCAAAGGACATGAACTCATTGTTTTTCATGGCTGCATTTATTTTATTTATTTATTTATTTATTGAGACAGAGTCTCCCTTTGTCACCCAGGCTGGAGTGCAGTGGCACAATCTTGGCTCACTGCAACCTCTGCCTCCTGGGTTCAAGTGATTCTCCTGCCTCAGCCTCCCGAGTAGCTGGGATTACAGGTGCCCACCACCAAGCCTGGCTAATTTTTGTAATTTTAGTAGAGACGGGGTTTCACCGTGTTGCCCAGGCTAGTCTCAAACTCCTGACCTCAATGATCCCCCCGCCATGGCCTCCCAAAGTGCTGAGATTACAGGCGTGAGCCACTGCACCTGGCCCAATTATAACTATTTGTCATCATTATACCTTTTCTTTCTTTTTCTAATCTTATCGCTTGGCTAGGGCTTTCCCAACAATGTTGAAAAGGTGGTGAGAGGAAAGTGGAACATGATGCTCAAGTAGGGCCCTCCAGCAATCACCCCTCACCCCCCCCCACCCCCCCGCCAACCCCCACCTCCCGCTGCCCAGGACCACTAAACCGAAAACTCTCAAGATGAGAAAGCACCTGCATAAGAACCGAAAATCAGATGAACAATTGCAGTATCTGGTTTTCATATCATCTCAAGAAAAGAGGCACTGAAGAGGACAGGAAAGACGATCTTGAAATGCTAACATCACCCATCTCCTATCCCACGGCAGTAGTCCCACGGCACGGAGAGAGAATCCGTGCGCTGCGGGAGGCAGAGGACAGCGATGATAGGACTTTGCATTGGCACTCAGTGCTGCCCAGTCACAGTGGAAAACAACACAGGGCAGCACTCACAGACACAGCATTTACACCAGCCCTAGCAAAGGCAAATCCTCAATCTCAGTGGTGTGAACCTGAATTCTAGCAAGCCACACACTGCCAGCTAAAGGGCTCTGCGGTCCTAAATAAACTTGAAAGGCAGCCTAGGCCACAGGGACTGCAATTCCTGGAAACACCCTGGAGCCGGTGGACTTGGGGTGCACATGACCTAGTGAGACACCAGCGGAGGGAGCCAGTGGACTTGGGGTACACATGACCTAGTGAGACACCAGCGGAGGGAGCCAGTGGACTTGGGGTGCACATGACCTAGTGAGACAACAGCGGGGGGAGCCAGTGGACTTGGGGTGCACATGACCTAGTGAGACACCAGCAGAGGGAGCCAGTGGACTTGGGGTGCATATGACCTAGTGAGACACCAGCGGGGGGAGCCAGTGGACTTGGGGTGCATATGACCTAGTGAGACACCAGTGGGGGCAGCCCAGGGAGTGCTTGTGTCAACCCTCACCCACCCCCAGGCTGTGCAGCTCACAGCACTTGGGAGAGACTCCCTCCTTCTCCCGGATGAGAGGAGGGAGGGGGACACAGAGGACTTTGTCACTTGAGTACCAGCTCAGCCACAGTAAAATAACTCACCCAGCAGAGTCCTGAAGCTCCCCTGTTCTAGGCCCCAGCTACTGGACAACATTTCTAGACACATACTGGGCCAGAAGGAAACCTGTCGCCTGGAAGGAAAGGGTCCACCCCGGCAGCCTTCTTCACCTCCTGACTAAATAGCCCTTGGGCCTTAAATAAATATCAGCAGTAGCCAGGCAGGCAGCACTCGCCACGGGCCTTGGGGGAGACTCAGAGCCTTACTGGCTTTAAGTGTGACCCAGCACATCTCCAGCTGTGGTGGCCACAGAGAGAGGCTCCTTCTCCTTGAAAAAAAGGGAGAGAAGAGTAAAGAGGACTTTGTCTTGCACTGGGGGTACCAGCTCAGCCATAGTAAATAAAGCAGCAAGCAGACTCCTGAAGTCCCAGATTCCCGGCCTTAGTTCCTGGATGGCATTTCTGCACCTGCTGTGGGCTGGAAGGGAATCTGCCACCCTGAAAAGAAAGACACAAGCCTGGCTGCATTTGCCACCTGCTGACTGAAGAGTCCCTGGGGCTTGAAGAAACATCAGTGGTCGCCAAGCCATTCTCGCCACGGGCCTGGGGTGGTAGCAGCCACGGGGAGAGACTCCTGCTTGGGGAGAGGAGAGGGAAGAGTGAAAATGACGCTGTCTTTAACTCGGGTGTCAGCACACCTACAGTAAAATCAAGCATCAAGCAGATTCCAAAAATCCCCAATTCTAGGCCCTAGGTCCCAAAAAGCATTTTGAGATTCACCCTGATTTCTAGACCCACTCTGGGCCAGAAGGGAACCTGCCACCCTGAAAGGAACAAGACAAGCCTGGCTGCATTCACCTCCTGCTCACCAAAGAGTACTTGGGCCTTAAATAAACATCAGTGGAAGTGAAGCCATAGTTACCGCAAGCTATGGGAGAGACCCAGTGCTGGGCTGGCTTCAGGTCTGACCCAGCATGGTCCTGAGGAGAGAGGTCATTTCTTTTACTGTCTCCTGTCTCTGAAGAGAAGGAGGAAGTAAAAGCTTAAAAACAACAGGAATGAAGTCAGTGGCAAGACCAGCTGGCACACTGATGACCAGGCCTGAGGTTAAAGATTAACCCCCAACTCTAACCACATGTGCTCTCTATAGGTCTCAACCTATCACGACCCTTTCACATGGATGCCTTAGAGTTGTAAGCCCTTAAAAGGGCCAGGAACACTTTCTTCGAGGAGCTTCATTCTTGAGAAGCAAGTCTGCCGATGCTCCCAGCAGAATAAAGCCTTTTCCTTCTTTAAACCGGTGTCTGGGGGGTTTTGTCTGCAGCTCATCCTGCTACAGTCCCAGTGCTGGTGGCCACAGGAGTGCTTGTGTCACCCCTCCCCTAACTCCAGACAGCTCGGCATGAAGAGAAAGACTCCATTTGTTTGGGGGAAAGTGAAGGAAAAGAAGAAGAGGCTCTGCCTGGTAATCCAGGGAATTCTCCCAGATCTTACTTAAGACCACCAAGGTGGTCCCTCTAAGAGTCTGCAAGAGTCGTAATATTACTGGGCTTGAGGTGCCTCTAATGCAGATGTGACTGCAGTGACCAAAGACTTAGATCACAACCCTCAGTTCCCTTTGAATACCAGGAAAGCCTTCTCAAGAAGGACGGGAGGCCGGGTGCGGTGGCTCATGCCTGTAATCCCAGCATTTTGGGAGGCTGAGGTGGGTGGATCACCTGAAGTCGGGAGTTCGAGACCAGCCTGACCAACATGGAGAAACCCCATCTCTACTAAAAATACAAAATTAGCCGGGTGTGGTGGTACATGCCTGTAATCCCAGCTACTCAGGAGGCTGAGGCAGGAGAACCACTTGAACCTGGGAGGTGAAGGCTGCAGTGAGCTGAGATTGCACCACTGCACTCCAGCCTGGGCAACAAGAGTGGAACTCCATCAAAAAAGAATAAGAAGAAGAAGGAGGAGGAGGAGGAGGAGGAGAAATAAGAAGAAAGAGGAAGAAAGAAGAAGAAGAAGGAAAGAAGAAGAAGAAGAAAGGAAGAAGCAGCAGCAGCTCAGACGTGGTGGCTCATGCCTATAATTCCAGCACTCTGGGAAGCCGAGCAGGGAGGATCACTGGAATCCATGAGATCAAGACCAGCCTGAACAACATACTGAGGCCCTGTGTCTAAAAAAAATACAAAAATCAGCTGGACATGGTGGCATGTGCCTGTAGTCCCAGCTACTTGGGAGGCTGAGGTGAGAGGATCGCTTGAGCCCAGGAGGCTGAGGTTGCAGTGAGCCATGATCATGCCATTGCACTCCAGCCTGAGTGGCAGAGTGGGACTCTGTCTCAGAAAAAACAAACAAAGAAAGATGGGTACACACAAGCACAGACTGTGGAGGTTACAATAAATAACTAATTCTTTAATGCCCAGGCATTGACCAACATCCACAAGCATCAAGAGCACTCAGGAAAACACGACCTCACAAGATGAACTAAAGAAGGCAGGAGTGACCAATCTCAGAGTGATGGACATGTGAACTTTCAGAGAAAACACTCAAAATGGCTGTTTAGAGGAAGCTCAGTGAAACTCAAGACAACACAGAGAAGGAATTCAGAATCCTATCAAATATATTTCACGAAGAGATTGAAATAATTTTAAAAAATCGAGCAGAAATTCTTGACCTGAAAAATGTAATTGACATCTGAAGAATGCATGAGATCTCTTACCAGCACAACTGATCAAATAGAAGAAAGAATTAGTGAGGTTGAAGACAGGCTATTTGAAAACACACAGTCAGAGAAGACAAAAGAAAAAAGAATAAAAAACTATAAAGTGAGAAATAAAATAAAAACAATGAAGCACACCTACAAGATCTAGAAAATAGCCTAAAAAGAACAAATCTAAGCATTAGAGGAGGTAGAGAGAGAGAGATCAGCATAGAAAATCTGTTCAAAGAGATAGTAACAGCTTCTCAAACCTACAGAACTATACCAATATTCAAATGCAAGAAGATTATAGAACACCAAGTAGATTTAACCCAAAGGAGATGACCTCAAAGGCATTTAATAATCAAACTCCCAAAAGTCAAGGATGAAGAAAAAATTCTGAAGGCAGAAGGAGAAAAGAAACAAATAACATATAAGGAGCTCCTGTATATCTTGGAGCAGACATTTCAGTGGAAACCTTATAAACCAGTAGAGAGGGGCATGGCATATTTAAAGAACTGAGGGAAAAAAAATTTTCATCCTAGAATAGTATATCCAGTGAAAATATTCTGAGGACAGGAGTTTCAGACCAGCCTGGCCAACATGGAGAAAACCCATCACTAGTAAAAATACAAAAATTGCTCGGGTGTTGTGGCGTGCATCTGTAATCCCAGCTACTCAGGAGGCTGAGGCAGGAGAATCACTTGACCCAAAAGGTGGAGGTTGCAGTGAGCAGAGATTGCGCCACTGCACTCCAGCCTGGGTGACAAAGTGAGACTCTGTCTCAAAAACATAATAATAGGAATAATAAAGGAAAAGTGCAAAAATTCAAACAACTTAACAGAAACTGGGCAAAAGAGCTGAACCGGCCCTCCACAGAAGAGGAAATGTGGAGGAATGGCTAATGAAAACATGAAGAGGGGCTCAGCCTAACAGGGGGAGATATCACGTGACACCCACCAGACGGGCAAAAATCCCACAATCCAAGCCATGCCAGTGTTGGGGAGAATGGAGAGAAGAAGGAACACCAGGCACTGCTAAGAATGGTTGTGAAATATATTTTTGTTATGTTTGCATATGAAAGGGTGAGTGTTGTGGGTTATGAGGAAAATTACATTTCTTACCTGGGATGAAACGTTAAAACTTGAAAGCTAATGATCAGAAGAAACTTGCACTTGTGTACAAAAGAAATGCTCAAGAACGTTCCCAACAAAACACAGTCCTAAGGGCTCCCACCTGGCCAAACACTCATCCACAGGGAGATGAAGACATTCCCCATGTTCCCCTCAGATGACGGGAGATCACGCAGCAATGAAAATGAACCATGTCAGTGTGGGTGGGTCTCAGGGAGGGAATGGAGGACAAAAATAGATATAGAGCAGATGCTCAGAGCCTTGCAGTGTAGGAGCAGCCACGCAGGAGAATTTCCTCACATCAAAGTTCAAAACTACAGCCGAGGCAACAGAGCAAGACCCTGCCTCAAAAACAAAACAAAGTTCCAAAATGAAATGGCATATTTTTTAGGGATGTAAACATACGGTGAAAGAAACGTACTATGAAGGAAAGTGTGGGAATAATACAGACCAAAGCAGGAAGTGATTCCCTCCGTAGGAGAAGGGAAGGGACTGGGACTCAGGCAGGGCCTCCAGGGAGCATCCAAAGTTATGTCTCTTCAGATTCTACTCCCTAAACCTGGTGGAGGTCCTCTGTGTCCAATGTGTCGATATTCTTTATACCTTACCCATACTGTACAAATGCTTTATTTCCATTCAATATTTGGAAGACAGTTATAAACAAGATGCATTAAACAGCAAGGTGGCAGATGAACATCAGGAAGGAACATCCATGAGCTTCCATCCACGGAACCTCACCATGGATACGCTTGTGATCAAGGGCCTGGTCTCCCCTCAAGACACGGTCACAGATCAGAGGCCACACCATCATAGCAGTGGAGCAGGACCAGCTGGGACAGGGTCCTTCTGTGACACCTGCTGCATCACCAGGCTGTGGGAACGGACTCAACTGCCAGAACTCACAGAATAGCAGTATCAGCACCAAAACCTCACAGGAAAAATGGTAAGTTCTAAGTTTCTCCATTAATAGTAACTCTCAGATTAATCTCTGTCATCCACCACTTCTCCAAGAAATAACTTTTTAGGGTGACGTGCCAGGCGCCATGTTGGAGGGTTGGTGGTAGCGGCTTGGGGAGGTGCTCGCTCTGTCGGTCTCCCTCTCTCACACGTTTCCCTGGCTCCCTTCGTTCCCCCCCACCCCACTTGGCCTGCGAGCTGGAGTGTGTGTGAGGGAGTGGGAGGACGAGTTCCGGTCCCCAAGAGACCCGCAGAGGGAGGCAGAGACTGTGAGGGACTCCGGGAAGCCGTAGACGTTGACAGGCTCCAGGAGGCGCTGGAAGACTTTGAGAAGAGGGGGAAAAAGAAAGTCTGTCCTGTCCTGGATAAGTTTCTTTGTCATGTAGCCAAGACTGGAGAAACAGATTCAGTGGTCCCAATTTAAAGGCTATTTTATTTTCAAACTGGAGAAAGTGATGGATGATTTCAGAACTTCAGCTCCTGAGCCAAGAGGTCCTCCCAACCCTAATGTCGAATATATTCCCTTTGATGAAACAAAGGAAAGAATACTGAAAATTGTCACTGGATTTAACGGTATCCCTTTTACTATTCAGCAACTATGTGAATTGTTAACAGATCCAAGGAGAAACTATACAGGAACAGACAAATTTCTCAGAGGAGTAGAAAAGAACGTGATGGTTGTTAGCTGTGTTTATCCTCCTTCAGAAAAAAACAATTCCAATAGTATAAATCGAATGAATGGTGTTATGTTTCCTGGAAATGCACCAAGCTATACTGAGAGGTCTAATATAAATGGGCCTGGGACACCCAGGCCACTTAATCGACCAAAGGTTTCTTTGTCAGCCCCTGTGACAACAAATGGGTCGCCTGAGAGCACAGACAGCAAAGAGGCACATTTGCAGCAAAATGAAGAGAAAAATCACAGTGACTCTTCAACATCTGAATCAGAAGTCTCCTCAGTGAGCCCTTTGAAAAATAAACATCCAGATGAAGATGCTGTGGAAGCTGAGGGGCATGAGGTAAAAAGACTCAGGTTTGACAAAAAAGGCAAAGTCAGAGAAACAGCCAGTCAAAGGACTTGCAGCGAAGTTTCTTCAGTTATGGTAGAAGAAACAGAAGCATCATCTTCATCTCAGGATAAAGATAAAGAAAGTCGTTGTACCCGGCAGTGCGTACGGAAGAGGATGAAGAAGAGGATGAAGAGGAAGAAGAAGGTATTGAGAGACCATCCGTAAAAGGGAGGAGTAAGGAGATCCTCAAATTCTTGCTTTCATTGTTTTCATGAAAGAATTGTACATCACGGAACTCCTTGTAATGCCGACGCTGGGCTTCTCTCCCACCTGTATGTAGCTGCCGCTGAATTTCAGGGGATGTGATTTGAACTATAGAACATCCGAACTCATGAAACTTAATTGTGGAGGAATTTTGAAAATAAAATTTAAGTACAACATTTGCTTATTTTTAGAGTCTTTTATGACATCAAGAGAAATGATCCCAGAAAGAAACAATCAAGAAAAAGAATCTGATGATGCCTCAACTATGAATGAAGAGACTTCTGAGGAAAATAATCAGATGGAGGAATCTAATGTGTCTCAAGCTGAGAAAAATTTACTACATTCTGAAGGTAATGAAAATGAAGGCCCTGAAAGTAGTGGTTCTTCTGACTGCCGTGAAACAGAAGAATTAGCAGGATCCAATTCCAGTAAAACTGGAGAGATTCTTTCAGAATCATCCATGGAAAATGATGACGAACCCACGGAAGTCACCGATGAACCAATGGAACAAGATTATTTAGAAACATTTAGATGCAGTATTTTACATACAGTTCTGGTTTTAACACCGTATAAAACTTTTATGTAAAAAAGTAGACCTTCAGTTTTACAAGAAAAGCAGGTTGTAAAATAAAGTACTTTATGGATACTTCCTGAAAGAGTTGTACATGTAAGAACTGTGAATACCAGCTCCTCTGGGTCCTGCTTACCTTACCGCTGATTTTTCTTTCTTTCTTTCTTTCTTTGGTCTGGGCAAATCAGTGGTTTGTGTATAGATTTTTTTTTTTTTAATTTAGGATTGAAGTTTTTAAACTAGAAAGTAATTATAATTTTGAACAGTTTTTTGAGATTATCACATTTAATTTATACATATGCAAGAAGCTTTTTGTCTTGTGTCTTTCTGATAGCTCAGGCAGTTTTCATATTTTGGTCATAGTTTCAACATTTTAACATGTGAATAATGGGGTTTCATGCTGGTTTCCAGATTTTATTGTTCGGCTACATACGATGGAACTTTAAGTTATATATATATACATTATTCTAAGGGGGGAAATGTTATATTTTTCTGTTTCAATAAGAGATGAATACAGTGGATACTTTTCCTATTGGTAATGATTAGTTTACCTTTTTCAGAAGACATTTTCTTTCTCTTCTAAGTAACTGAAATAAAATCTGGCCTTTGTGAAACCCTGGAAATACCACGACTCTCAACTAGAAACACCAATACCAGCTCCTCCGCGAGTTTCCAGCTCCACAACCTAACACATCAGAGGCAGCATTGGCTCCTCACGTAGATTCCAGCTCCGGGACCCTCATATTTGAACCGCAGGACCATCTCATCCCTGGATCTCCAGCTGCACCACACTCAAATTAGAACAACATCAGCTCCTCCCCAGGTCTCCACCTGCACAGCCCTCGAACGGGAACGTCAGCTCCTCCCCGGGTCTCCAGCTGCACGGCCCTAAAACTAGAACATCAGCTCCCGCCTGGGTCGCCAGCTGCACCACGCTCAAACTGGAACATCAGATCCCCACGGGTCTCCAGATGCAGGGCCCTCAAACTGGAACATCAGCTCCCCACCAGATCTCCAGCTGCAGGGCCCTCAAACTGGAACATCAGCTTCCCACCAGATCTCCAGCTGCACGGCCCTCAAACTGGAACATCAGCTCCCCGCTGGGTCTCCAGCTGCATGGCCTGCAAACTGGAACATGAGCTCCCCGCGGGGTCTCCAGCTGCATGGCCCTCAAAACTGGAACATCAGCTCCCCACCAAATCTCCAGCTGCACGGCCCTCAAACTGGAATATCAGCTCCACCCCGGGGCTCCAGGTGCACAGCCCTCAAACTGCAACTTCAGCTCCCAGCCAGGTATCCAGCTGCATGGCCCTCAAACTGCAACATCAATTCCACCCCGGGTCTCCAGCTTCACAGCCCTCAAACTGGAACATCAGCTCCCCGCCCAGGTCTCCAGCTCCACGGCCCTCAACCTGCGACATCAGCTCCCAACCAGGTCTCCAGATGCATGGCCCTCAAACTGAAACATCGGCTCCCCACCGGGTCTCCAGCTGGATGGCCTTAAACTGCAACATCAGCTCCCAGGCCCTCAAACAGGAACATCAGCTCCCCACAGGGTCTCCAGCTGCACGGCCCTCAAATTGCAACATCAGCTCCCCACCAGGTCTCCAGCTGCATGGCCCTCAAACTGGAACATCAGCTGCCCGCCGGGTTATCGAGCTGCACGGCCCTCAAATTCAGACATGACCTCCTTCCCCAGGTCTCCAGCTGCATGGCCCTCAACCTGCAACACCATCTCCCCACCGGGTCCCCAGATGCACGGCCCTCAAACTGGAACATCAACTCCCCACCGGGTATCCAGCTGCACAGGCCTCAAACTGGAACATCGGCTCCCTGCCAGGTCTCCAGGTGCACACCCCTCAAACTGGAACATCAGCTCCCCGCCAGGTCATCAGCTGCACGGCCCTCAAACTGGAACATCAGCTCCCCACCGGGTCTCCAGCTGCATGGCCCTCAAATTGCAACATCGGCTCCCAGCAGAGTCTCTAGCTGCACGGCCATCAAACTGGAACATCAGCTCCCCCGCCCGTCTCCAGCTGCACAGACCTCAAACTTGAACATCAGCTCCCTGCCAGATCATCAACTGCACGGCCCTCAAACTGGAACATTAGCTCCACCCCTGGGTCTCCAGCAGCATGGCCCTACAACTGGAAAATCAGCTTCCCCCTGGGTCTCCAGCTGCACAGCCCTCAAATGGGAACATCAGCTCCCTGCCGGGTCTCCAGCTGCACGGCCCTCAAACTGGAACATCAGCTCCTCGCTGGGTTCAAACTGTTCCAGTTTGAGGGCCATGCAGCTGGAGACCCGGTGGGGACCTGATGTTCCAGTCTGCGGGCCGTGCAGCCGGATACCCGGTGGGGAGCTGAAGTTCCAGTTTGAGGGCTGTGCAGCTGGATACCCGGTGGGGAGCTGAAGTTCCAGTTTGAGGGCCGTGAAGCTGGAGACCCGGTGGGGAGCTGATGTTCCAGTTTCAGGGCCGTGCAGCTGGAGACTCAGGGGTAGCCGATGGTGCAGTTTGAAGGCCATGCAGCTGGAGACCCGGGTGGGAACAGATGTTCCAGTTTGGGAGCCATGCAGCTGGAGGCACTGCGGGGAGCAGATGTTCCAGTTTCATGTCCCTCCCTGGGTCTCCAGGTGCACGGCCATCAAACTGGAAAATCAGCTCCCCAGCACACAAACCGGAACATCAGCTCCCCGCCAGATCTCCAGCCGCACAGCCCTCAACATCAGCTCCTCCTCGAGTCCTGAACTGCACGACCCTCAAACTAAAACATCAGATCCTCCCCGAGTCTTCAGCTGCATGATCCTCAATCTAGAACATCAGCTCCTCACGGGGTCTGCAGCTGCAAGAACCTAAAACTAGAACATCACCTCCTCTCTGGGTCTGAAGCTGGAAGATCCACTAACTAGAACATCAGTTCCTGTCCCGGTCCCCAGCTCCATGTCCGTCAATCAAAATTATCATCTCCCCTTGAGTCTCCATCTGAAAGACCCTCAAGGCCAACAACATCAGCTCCTCCCCAAGTCCTCAACTGCATGAACCTCTAACTACAACACCAGCTCCTCCCCGAGTCTTCAGCTGCACGACCCTCAATCTAGAACATCAGCTCCTCTCCGGGTATGCAGCTGCAAGAACCTAACAGTAGGACACCAGCTCCTCCCCGAGTCTTCAGCTGCATAACCCTCAATCTACAATATCAGCTCCTCTCCAGGTCTGCAGCTGGAAGATCCACTACCTAGAACATCAGCTCCTGTCCGGCTCTCCAGCTCCATGACCCTCAATCAAGAATATCAGCTCCTCCCTGAGTCTCTAGGTGAAAGACTCTCAACGCGAACAACATCAACTCCTCCCCGAGTCCTCAACTGCACGACCCTCAAACTACAACATCAGTAACTCCTCGAGTCTTAAGCTGCATTACCCTCAATCTAGAAGATCATCTCCTCTTCGGGTCTGCAGCTGCAAGAACCAAACAGTAGAACATCAGCTCCACTGTGGGTCTGCAGCTGGAAGATCCACTTACTAGAACATCAGCTCCTGTCCGGCTCTCCAGCTCCATGACCCTCAATCAAGATTATCAGCTCCTCCCTGAGTCTCCAGCTGAAAGACCCTCAACGCCAACAACATCAGCTCCTCCCTGAGTCCTCAACTGCATGACCCTCAAAATACAACATCAGCTCCTCCCCGAGTCTTCAGCTGCATGACCCTCAATCTAGAACATCAGCTCCTCTGCGGGTGGGCAGCTGAAAGAACCTAACAGTAGAACATCAGATCCTCCTTAGGTCTGCAGCTGGAAGATCCACTGACTAGAACATCAGCTCCTGTCCGGGTCTCCAGCTCCATGAACTTCAATCAAGATTATCAGCTCCTCTCTGAGTCTCCAGCTGAAAGACCCTCAATGCCAACAACATCAGCTCCTCCCCGAGTCCTCAACTGTACGACACTCAAACTACAACATCAGCTCCTCCTTGTCTTCAGCTGCACGACCATCAATCAAGAACATCAGCACCTCTCTGGGTCTGCAGCTGCAAGAACCTAAAACTAGACCATCAGCTCCTCTCTGGGTCTGCAGCTGGAAGATCCACTAACTAGAACATCAGCTCCTGTCCAGGTCTGCAGCTCCATGTCGGTCAATCAAGATTATCATCTCCCCCTGAGTCTCCATCTGAAAGACTCTCAACGTCAACAACATCAGCTCCTCCCCGAGTCCTCAACTGCACGAACCTCTAACTATAACACCAGCTCCTCCCCGAGACTTCAGCTGCACGACCCTCAATCTACAATATCAGCTCCTTTCCAGGTCTGCAGCTGGAAGATCCACTACCTAGAACATCAGCTCCTGTCCGGCTCTCCAGCTCCATGACCCTCAATCAAGAATATCAGCTCCTCCCTGAGTCTCCAGCTGAAAGACCCTCAACGCGAACAACATCAGCTCCTCCCCGAGTCCTCAACTGCAGGACCCTCAAAATACAACATCAGCTCCTCCCTGAGTCTCCAGCTGAAAGACCCTCAACGCGAACAACATCAGCTCCTCCCCGAGTCCTCAACTGCAGGACCCTCAAACTACAACATCAGCTCCTCCCTGAGTCTTCAGCTGCATGACCCTCAATCTAGAACATCAGCTCTTCTCCGGGTATGCAGCTGCAAGAACCTAACAGTAGAGCATCAGATCCTCCCTGGGTCTGCAATTGGAAGATCCACTGACTAGAACATCAGCTCCTGTCCGGGTTTCCAGCTCCATGACCCTCAATCAAGATTATCAGCTCCTCCCTGAGTCTCCTGCTGACAGACCCTCTAAGGGAACAAAATCAGCTCCTCCCCGAGTCCTCAAATGCACGAATCACTAACTACAACATCAGGTCCTCTCCGAATCCACAACTGCACGAACCTCTAACTACAAGATCAGCTCCTCCCCGAATCTTCAGCTGCATGACCCTCAATCTAGAACATTAGCTCCTCTCCGGGTCTTCAGTTGAAAGAACCTAACAGTAGAACATCAGCTCCTCCTTGGGTCTGCAGCTGGAAGATCCACTGACTAGAACATCAGCTCCTGTCTGGGTCACCAGCTCCATGACCCTCAATCAAGATTATCAGCTCCTCCCTGAGTCTCCAGCTGAAAGACCCTCTATGCGAACAACATCAGCTCCTCCACGAGTCCTCAACAGCACAAAACTCTAACTAGAACATCAGCCTCTCCCCGAGCCTTCAGCTGCATGACCCTCAATCTAGAACATCAGCTCCTCTCCGAGTCTGCAGCTGCAAGAACCTAACAGTAGAACCTCAGCTCCTCCCGGGGTCTGCAGCTGGAAGATCCACTGACTAGAATATCAGCTCCTGTCTGGCTCTCCAGCTCCATGACACTCAATCAAGATCATCAGCTCCTCCCTGAGTCTCCAGCTGAAAGACCATCAACTCGAGCAACATCAACTCCTCCCGGAGTCCTCAACTGCAGGAACCTCTAACTACAACATCAGCTCTTCCATGAGTCTTCAGCTGCATGAATCTCAATCTAGAACATCAGCTCCTCTCCGGGTCTGCAGCTGCAAGAACCTAACAGTAGAACATCAGCTCCTCCCTGGGTCTGCAGCTGGAAGATCCACTGACTAGAAGATCAGCTCCTGTCCGGGTCTCCAGCTCCAGACCCTCAATCAACTTTATCAGCTCCTCCCTGAGTCTCCAACTGAAAGACCCTCAACAGGAACAACATCAGCTCCTCCCAAAGTCCTTAACTGCATGAACATCTAAATACAACATCAGTTCCTCCCTGAATCTTCAGCTGCATGACCCTCAATCTACAACATCACCTCCTCTCCAGGTCTGTAGCTGCAAGAACCTAACAGTAGAACATCAGCTCCTCTCTGGGTCTACAGCTGGAAGATCCACTGACTAGAACATCAGCTCCTGTCCGGGTCTCCAGCTCCATGACCCTCAATCAAGATTATCAGCTCCTCCTTGAGTCTCCAGCTGAAAGACCCTCAACGCGAACTACATGAGCTCCTCCCGAGTCCTCAACTGCTGGACTCTCAAAGTACAACATCAGCTCCTCCCCGAGTCTTCAGCTGCATGACCCTCCATGTAGATCCTCAGCTCCTCTCCGGGTCTGCAGCTGCAAAAACCTAACAGCAGAACATCAGCTCCTCCCTGGCTCTGCAGCTGGAAGATCCAGTAACTAGAACATCAGCTCCTGTACACTTCTACAGCTCCATCACTCTCAATCAAGATTATCAGCTCCTCCCTGAGTCTAAGAGCTGAAAGACCCTCAACGCGAACATTAGCTCCTCCCCGAGTCCTCAACTGCATGACCCTCAAACTACAACATCAGCTCCTCTCTGAGTCTTCAGCTACATGACTCTCAATCTAGAACATCCGCTCCTCTCCGGGTCTGCAGCTGCAAGAATCTAACAGTAGAACATCAGCTCCTCCCTGGGTCTGCAGCTGGAAGATCCACTAACTAGAACATCATCTCCTGTCCAGGTCTCCAGCTCCATGACCCTCAATCAATATTATCAGCTCCTCCCTGAGTCTCCACCTGAAAGACCCTCAACGCGAACATCAGCTCCTTCCCAAGTCTTCAGCTGCACGACCCTGAATCTAGAACATCAGCTCCCTTCCAGGTCTGCAACAGCACGACCCGCAAATTAGAACATCAGCTCCTCTCCAGCTCTGCAGCTGCAAGACCCTCAAACTAGAACATCAGCTCCTCTCTGGGTCTGCAGCTGCAAGACTCTAAAACTAGAACATCACCTTCTCTCCAGGTCTCCAGTTCTGTGACCCTAAATGTAGAACATCAGCTCCTCCCTGAGTGTCCAACTGAAAGACCCTCAAGGCGAACAACATCAGCTCCTCCTCAAGTCTTCAACTGCAAGACCCTCAATCTAGAACATCAGCTCCTCTCCAGGTCTGCAGCTGCACGACCCTCAAACAAGAACATCAGCTCCTCTCCAGGTATGCAGCTGCAAAACCTTCAATCTAGTACATCAGTTCCTCTCCAGGTCTGCAGCTGCTCGACCCTCAAACTAGAACGTCAGCTCCTCTCCAGGTCTGCAGTTGCAAGACCCTCAAACTAGAACATAAGCTCCTCTCCGGCTCTCCAGCTGCACGACCCTCAATCTAGAACATCAGCTCCTCCTCAAGTCTTCAGGTGCAAGACCCTCAATCTAGAACATCAGCTCCTCTCCGGGTCTGCAGCTGCAGGGCCCTCAAGGTAGAACATCAGCTCCTCCCCGAGCTAGAACACCTCTACCACCTGGATCTCCAGCTCCACGACTCTCACAGAACAGCCACACTGGCTCCTTCATTGTCTTCAGCTCCACAACGTAAGACATCAGTGGGAGCACCAGCTCCTTCCTGGACGTCCACCTCAACGACTCTCATAGACTTAAAAGGCAGCACCTGCTCCTCCCCAAGGCTCCATCTCCACCACCCTCAGATTTGAACAGCGGTAGCACCAGCTCCTCTCCAGGTCTTCAGCCCCACGACCCTCCCTGAACAATCCCTTCTCATGAAATTCAGCAGTCAAGAAATCTGCAATGGAAGTAAATGAATAAATGTTTTGTTTTCAAATCCATATCTCTTTTATGTTCAGGAGTTAACTTTTCTACTTTCCATTAGCCTTGCAATCTACTTATGTCCAATGTGAAACAGAAACACACCATTTGAAATCACGTTTAAAAACAGTAATATTTTTAAATAAAATCATCACACAGCTGTAGTCACGATCTTATTTCTCTCTGCCTTTGCAGAAGTCTTATGAAAATCCCAACTATGAATTTACTTTGTTGAGACTCCCAGAATACACATTCATCCCAACTCTTACTCCCCTCCTTAAAATCTTTTCACATATTCCCATCACCTGAGCATAAATGCCAGCTCCCATCCACAGCCCGAAGTGCCCAGCACGGCCCTGCCCTCTGCCCTGGTCTATGGTCTCCCCTCTTAAATGCCAGCACCATCCACAGCCCACAGTGCCCAGCACAGCCCTGCCCTCTGCCCTGCCCTCAGCTCTGGCCTAAGGTCTCTCCCCTGTGCTGTTCCCTTCCTGCCAGACAGGCCTCTGTCCGTTCCTCAAAACACACAGGCTCAGGCCTGACTCCAGGCCTTTGCCCTGCTGTGCTCTCTGCCTAGGGTGCCTTTCCCAGGCTCTGCATCCTCCTCTCAACCCACTGAGCTCCAGCCTGCTGGTCGCCCCTCAGGTGGATGAACACACGGTGTCCTCTTGCCCCGCCAGCTTTTGCACAGGCTCTTCTCTGTGACAGACACACATCCTCTCTATCGGGGTTTACTCTCTGAATACCATTCATCCTTGGAGTCTCCACTGAAATATCGCTCCCTGCCCACACCCCTCACTTGGGCTTCACCTTGGTTAGGTTGCCAACCCCCGTCTCCTGACTCCGGGAAGCTAGATGCTCTCCTAGCACTCGGAACTCGCCCATCGCCACATTTTGCACACCCGTGGTTACTGTGTTAGCTTGGTGCACAAGTCATCGCGGTTTTTGCCATTACTATTAATGAACTGCAGCACCGGCTCCTCCCCATTTCTTTTTTTTTTTTTGCCATTACTTTTAATGACTGCTGCACCAACCTATTAGAATCATTTATAGTTATCCATCCACCATCTGCCTTCCCCTCTAGAAAGGATTTTCATGAGAATAGAGGCCAAATCTACTCAAATCACTCCACCTTCCCAGCACATGGTTTGTCAATAATCATTTACCAACTGACTGATAGAGCAATGCCTTCTCTGTTGCTGGGATGAGGCATATGACACACCCCTTTGAAAGTCAATTCCATGGACAGTTGGCATTTGCTCTTCACTCCTGCACCCGTGGCGTGGCTGGCCTTAGGCTGATCTAGTCTGGCCTTGACTCCACGCTGACGATGGGAACCATGTCTGCTCCACACGCCTCTCATCATGCAGCCAGAGCCGCCGTTCCCTGGGGCACGCGCATCTCATGGGGTAAATCAAGAGCCTTAGAGGGCAGGCCTGGCAGTGCCCACACATTCCAGGTTTCTGCTTGTGCCGTGTCTGTGAAAATCTCGTTGGCAGAAGAAAGTCACCCAACCACGAGCAACACCTATGGGATGGATAAGTCCATCCACCCTCCCTTGGGCCCTGGCAAGGTTGTGGCTATGTCATACTCTTACGGGGGGAGTGAAAAATTGAGGCCCAACATTAAATCACCCACGCAAGAAATGTCAGCCTCTGTCCCCACGCTGGAATCATTCTTCACCAGCGGGTTTGCCTGAATTCCCTTTGCAATGGTGTCTGCAGGTTTAGGCCAATGCTGTTCCCCGTGGAGGACAGAGAAGCCTCCATGGGCCTCCGTCTGTTGGGAAGAACAAGATATTAGCTTGATGCAAAACCACCCCAAGCCCCAGGGGGCCCTTGCACCATGAGACAGGAGAGGGGCAGAGAACTGTGGGAAGTCAGGAAAGCTTGCATCCCCAGCCCCTCCCATGCATCCCCAGCCCCTCCCCTGTGACCCCAGCACCAGCCCTCTCTCCTGCTTGCCCCATCTCTGCTTTCTTTTTTTCATGTTCTTTCGTTTTTTTTGAGACAGGGTCTGGCTCTGTCACCCAGGCTGGAGTGCAATGGCACGATCTCGGATTACTGCAACCTTCACCACCTGGGCTGAAGCAATTCTCCCTCTTCAGCCTCCCCAGTGGCTGGGACTATAGGTGCATGTCACCACACCCAGCTAATTTTTTTGTAAATTTTATTTATTTATTTATTTATTTATTTTGTAGAGACAGGATTTGCCATGTTGCCCAGGCTGGTCTCAAATTCCTGAGCTCAAGTAATCCTCCCACCTCAGCCTCCCAAAGTGCTGGGATTACAGGCGTGAGCCACCGAGTCCAACCTACTTTATTTTTCTCTACAGTACTTGGAACCTTCTAATGTACTAAGGACACGTGTATTTTCTTTCTCTTTTGTCTTCCCTAGAACAGGAGCTTAATGTGGGCAGGTATTTTTGTTGATCTCATTTATCACCCTATCCCCAGTGCCTGGAACAGGGTCTGGCACATGAATGGTGTGTTCTAAATAAATATTTTTAATAGATAAATAAATGAAATATCCCACAAGAGAAAGCTAGTATCTGGAACTCACCCATCAACAGAACCTAAAAGCCAAAGACCTTTAGCCTGTCTCCGCCTCTGAACACACCCAACCCCGGAGGAGTCAGCAGAGGAAAAACAGGAACAAAGGTGGGGAAGGGAGCGGGTGATGCCCACCAAGTAAGGAACCCTGAGGCTTAGGCCAAACCTGAGCTGGAGAAGGGACTAATCTAGGAACTGGGTGTGAGATTAAAGTTTAGATTTGTCTGGCCTGGATTTTGTAACACCTAAACAAGAGTTATTCTATGTTTTTTTTTTTTTTTTTGAGATGGAGTCTCACTGTCCCCCAGGCTGGAGTGCAGTGGCGCTATCTCAGCTCACTGTAACCTCTGCCTCCCGGGTTCAAGTGATTCTCATGCCTCAGCCTCCCAAGTAGCTGGGATTACAGGCACACACCACCATTCCCAGTTAATTTTGTATTTTTAGTAGAGATAGGGTTTCACCATGTTGGCTTCCTGGCTCACGCCTGTAATCCCAGCACTTTGGGAGGCCGAGCTGGGCGGATCACGAGGTCAGGACTTTGAGACCATCCTGGCAAACACGGTGAAACCCCGTCTCTACTAAAAATACAAAAAATTAGCTGGGCGTGTGGCAGGTGCCTGTAGTCCCGGCTACTCAGGAGGCTGAGGCAGGAGAATCGCTTGAACTCCAGATGCAGAGGTTACAGTGAGCCAAGATCAATGCCACTGCACTCCAGCCTGGGTGACAGAGCGAGCCTCCATCTCAAAAACAAACAAACAAACAAAAAACCTTCAAACGAATGTAACAATTATTATTTTTTTAAAGTACAGCTTTAAAAATGCCCCTTACAAATACATCAGTGTTATATTAAGGCAAACCTGCTTCAGAAGCACAAAGTTAATTTCTTATAATTCCAAGAAATATGTGAACGTTAAAAAAAATCCAAACACCCAAAAAGGGATCAAACTCAAGATACTTTGTAACATTTTATTGCAAAAAGAAGGGCAGAGAACAGTCTTCTTCTTCATACCTGTTCACCGCAGTAATTTTTGCAACTCTCCTTTGCAAAGAAATCTAATGAATGAATCAGCGTACAGGCCACAAATACTATCTCAGTGCGGATTCACCTAGAATACAAGCACTCAGAAGCACAAATTTAACTGAAGTGACAAACCAGGCCATTTTGTAGCTTCAGTATTTCTATCAGTAATATATTAATTTCTTCAAATAGCCTAATAATTTAGTTCTACTATCAAAACAGAAGCCAATCTGGGAGAACATTATAGAAGTCAAACTAATTTGAATCATATTAGTATAGGAATTCATATTAGTATAGGCTAATAATTCATATTAGCAGAGGCAGGAGGATCGCTTGAACCTAGGAGTTTGAGACCAGCCTGGGCAAGACAGTGAGACTCCATCTCTAATTTTTTTTTTTTAAATAAAGAAATTTAGAGAGGAGAAGGAAGCAGATTGATATGTGTCTATCCAAGGACAAATTTTGTGTGCCTGTACAGACAACACAACTATGAACCTTCCTTCACGCAGCTCACAATCTAGCAGCGAGAGGAAACTATGAAAACATGAGCCCCCACGGTGAGGAAAAAGGCGCACATCAGAGAAAAGAAAAATGCTGCGATGATCCAATGGCAGGAGCAGCGCGCGTCCACTTTCTTTGTTTTTTTTTGAGATATGGTTTCCCTCTGTCTCCCAGGCTGGAGTGCAGTGGCTTGGTCTCAGCTCAATGCAGCCTCAACCTCCCAGGCTCAAGTGATCTTCCCATCTCAGCCTCCAAAGTAGCTGGGACTACAGGCAGGCATCACCACACTTGTTTAGTTTTTGTAGAAACAGGGTCTCACAATGTTGCCAAGGCTGGCATCCTGAAGGGTGGGTGCGGCTTCATCCTTCAGAGATGAAAGGCAGAAGAAGCTCAGAGCCCAACGCAAAGGGGTGGAGGACAATGGCGCCTTCAGAACAGAGTGGCTCAGCTGAGACATCCAGTAGGATGCCACCAGGCAGAGGTGTGGTGCAAAAAAACAGGGTCACAGGGTGAATGCTCACATGTGAGGAGCAAACCACCACAGAACACGACAGAAACACGGTGTACTAAATCAGGCTTCAAATCGCAGCCCTGCAACTTCAGAGCTACCACAGGTAACCCAGAAAGGGAGCACGGACAGCACCACCCACTGCCTGAGGCTATGAGATAGACCAGAAACCTGTGCTTACTAACAACCTGCCTTATCCCAGAAGGAATTCAGGAAACACAAAGACACTCACAGTACAGCAAAATAAAGTAAATGTGAATCATGATGGCTGAGGAGAAAGTGAAGAGTCTAAGACTATGTCATAAAGTTTACCTCTACTCTAAACTCTCATTACTGGTGAGCCACCAATCTGACTTTAAGTTTTCTAGCAGCTAAATTGAAGAGGAAAATGTAATCAGGTAAAGGTTTATAAGATGCAAACAAAACAGAACAGCCACCACAGTTGCTGAGAACACACGCAGCTCCAGCTCCAGGAGAAACAGGGTGGCCATCTCCTGGGGCTGCCCCACAGCAGGCGTGTGAGCCCCAAAGCCAGCATGTCTCAGGGTGAACGGTGACTACGGGCTTCATGGGACCACATGCCTCCAGCACAAGCTGAGGAAATCTCCCAGGGCAATTCAAGGAACAGGGTCTCACAATGTTGCCCAGGCTGGTCTGAAACTCCTGGGCTCAAGCGATACCCCTGCCTCAGCCTCCCAAAGTGTTGGGAGGTCAGATGTGAGCCACTGCATCTGGCCCCGCATGCACTTTATAAAGAGGAGGGGCCAGATGCATCCTGAAGGGCGGGTGGGGCTTCATCCTGCAGAGATGAAAGGCAGAGGAGGCTCAGAGCCCAAGGTGAAGGGGGGCGTCTAAGAAAATGACTCCATTGGGACCACGGTGAGAGGGTCCCGATACACAGCTTGGGTTAAGCCAGACACTGATTTCAAAGTATCTCAGGAATGGTGGACTCGGCACCTGTCAGGCAGTTCTCTCTCTCAAGCAGGCTCCTGGTAGATATCTAGTAGCAGCTGAAATCAAGATTATGTTCTGACTGACACTTGCTGATGGTTAAAGAGCTATATATGCTTTGAGGACCAGATGAACTGGGGCAGGACTAACGCCCTCTGGTGAAAATAATACGGGAACCCAAACACACAAGTCAGAGCGGGAGGTGTCTCCCCCACCCCCAAACAATAACGCTGACCTTGGATTTGGGTTAAGTGCCTAGCCCAGCGTGTGAGTGTTCAGTAAGTGGAAACCATCATCACCGTCGTCAGGTAATGGAAAACCATCAAAGCTTTGAGCTGGCTTGTTAGCCAACAACAGTAGTAGTGTATCAGCTACTACTAATATTCACAGCTGACAATTACTGAGCACTTGCTCTGTGCCAGGAATCACGGGAAGCACCTCGCATGCATTTCCTCAATACTCCCTCCCAGTAACGGCGAGGACACAAAACTGGTAGAGCCAGGACTGGAATCCAGGCGGGCCCCAAAGCACTCCAGTGGAGCCTGCCAAGGTGGGCAGGCTATCATGCTAATGAGGTCCAGTGTTTGACCACCACTCCTAGTCCAGCAAGTTTAACAGAAAACCTAAAACTAAACCTAAAATCTAAAAATTTCAGCAAATGCATAAAAAGCAGGCTGTTAAAATGGATCACAAATCTTGCATCACTCACTGGAAACCCACTCAAAATAAACGTCTCTGAGACATGGCCTCTGAGGAGGGCACTCCGTGTGGCTCGTATCACCCTGGTGACAAACCACTTGCACCTGGGTGGACATCTGACCATATTTAACAGGTGATGCACGGAGCCATTTGCATCCACTGTGGTCAACATTTAGGAAGTTTTAAGCTAAGATTTGCCAAATTGTAGCCTACTGGATTCCAGGTTCTCTTGACATCTCTTTCTAGTAGCCATGTCTTGCACTTCCCGAGCATAAATGAACTGAGATGCAAATTAAAAAAGGAGAATTTAAGAATAATGAAAAGAGAAAAATCAAGAAAGCACAATCACTAGTGTAGAGATAACAGAATTTCTGAATTTCCTGAAAACAATCTATATAAATGCATGTGAAATAATACACCGGCATCCGTGGCCCACACGTCACATATTAGGAACTGATGTCATAATATAAGGTAAACATGTTACTCTGAAAACACAAATCCTCACAAATCATTAGGCAGTAAGGCTGAATCCAGCACCCCCCACCCACAGCGCAGTGAGGCAGTGTCTAGCAGCCATAGTGCTCCCCGCACCACAGTTCAGTCTCTGGCAACATCAGATACTTCCCACTAATAACGAGGAGGCTTTCAACATTTTCACAACATCTCAAAACTGACCCCTTTTCTAGCTTAAATGGCACGGATCTGGAAAGGCAAACTATACACAGCATCAGAAAAGATGACTGCCCCTGAGGGATTACAGAAAAAGCAGCAGTCATGTGTTCAATGAAGTAAAATGTATCCAATGACAGCTCAGGGGAGGGGGATCAGTTGAGCTGAAACTGGCAAGAACGTAACTCCAGGGAGCTCACAACACGCAAGGACCCGGATTTCCCGCTGCCTGAACGCCAAGTATTCGCACACTGGTAAGAACACCTCCCCATAACTCCCCTGCCAGCGCCTCCAAAACCCCCAATCCTTTCCCCAGGAACCCAGTCCCAGTTTCTGCAGTTCCTGTAACAGCCACGTTCCCACACAAGTGCTGCCTGAGCTTCCCAAGCCCTCCAACAATCACCCTCCAGTGCCCTCGAAGGTCTATTCAGAGAAGTCACCAAGATGCAGTCACCGAGGAAATTCAAGGACGTCCAACTTACCAAAAGGCTTTCGGCTGTACAGAGCTAACCTTCCTATTCCCCTCCTAAACCTACAACCTAGTTTTCATTTCTCAAGAAGCCTTTCCCTGTGCTCACGCACGCAGTTGTTAGCTGGCTCGGTGAGGCACTCCAAGCAGTAACAGCGGTAGCCACAAAATAAACCAGAAGCATCTCCTCCATGAACCAGTAATAATAATTTGTCCTAATGATTCCTTTGTCCTTGGAAAATCAACTTCAGAAAGAAAGTTATCCACTGTGAGCAGGGCAGACTAGCGGCTTCTTGGTCTGGAGGCCC
Organism: Pongo pygmaeus; assembly: GCF_028885625.2. NCBI lineage: Eukaryota > Metazoa > Chordata > Mammalia > Primates > Hominidae > Pongo > Pongo pygmaeus. The sequence continues at coordinate 206,228,158 of NC_085930.1, forward strand.
AGGTCCCACTGGCCCACTCACCGTTGGAGACAGCTTGCTAAAGCTCGGTGTCTGATATCACTCCACTCCTGTCTTTATCAACCCTACAACATCAAGAAGACCAAATAAGCTGGCAATCGAAACTTCAGGAAAAGCAAAACAAACATCTCCTGTCAACCCTGCACCAACTCTGGAAGGCTCCCTCCTGGAACCTCCGCCTCTCCCATCCCGCTGAGGAGTACAGGGGAATCAAGGAAGTGCCCCAGGAGCTGACGTCCAAGTGTGGTCTTCGCCTAAGACGACAATCATCTTTCTCTTTTCCCACCTCAATCCTTCCCTTCCTTCTCCTCCTGGCCTGTCTGAATTCGCATTTGCACCAGTTTCCGTTTCTCACAAACAAGAAAATATTCCCTCAGATAACTAAGCCATTCCCTGGCCATGAGTCACTACAGTTTCGGTCATTCATTCAGTGGAAAAGCGATCAGGGACAGAAGGCACCGCCGTAAAGGTCACCTGGCCTGACCAGACGCCAGGTCGCTGCTTCTTCCTTGGCTGCTGACATTTTAACAGCGGTCCAGGCAGTCTGTTTCCGCTTTCCCCAAACAAGCACCCTGGAGAACCACCCCCTGACGGCTCCTGAGGCGAGAAAAAGGGCCTAGCCCACTGCAACCTCGTCTCCCGGGTTCAAGCGACTCTCCTGCCTCAGCCTCCTGAGTAACTGGGATTACAGGCATCCACCATCATGCCTGGCTAATTTTTATGATCTTTAGAGATGGGGTTTCACTATGTTGGCCAGGCTGGGACAATTCTTAAACTGTCATTCTTTACTCACTTATTTGCAGGAATTCTTCTGTAAAGAACTTTCCCTAATCAACAAGGTTTCCCTGAATTGCCATTTGTAGAGAGAAGGCAGGATAATCGCTGATCTTCCTTCAAGTGTCCATTCCCAGTGTTAGGAGTTAGTGCCCTGGGTACCTCCAAGAGTGACCAATTACACGTGTTTGTTTGGTTGGTTTTGGCTTTGAAACCATCACTATGAATTCATGGTTTTCATGTATTAGAGACCACTTTCTAGGTGCTTGATGTGTCTACTGCTACGGGGGGAGAGCAAGGAAATGTGTCTATGGTAAAAGAACAACAAATGAGTTCATGCTTATATTTCTATTTCGAATTTAGTATATGGTTTTACACCTTTTTCTCAGAAAAATCTTGTTTTATTTTTTGACATAGAGTTTTGTTCCTGTTGCCCAGGCTGAAGTGCATGGCACAATCTCGGCTCACTGCAATCTCCGCCTCCTGATTCAAGCGATTCTCCTGCCTCAGCCTCCCGAATAGCTGGGATTACAGGCACCTGCCACCATGCCCAGCTAATTTTTCAATTTTAATAGAGATGGGGTTTCACCATGTTGGCCAGGCTGGTCTCAAACTCCTGGCCTCAGGTGATCTGCCCGCCTCGGCCTCCCAAAGTGCTGGGATTACAGGCGTGAGCCACCACACGTGGCCAGAAAAATCTTCATTTTACCATTAACAATTAATTAGCTTTAACTCCCACCCCACATAATTTCAAAGGATTAATACCAATAAGACGAGTGACAAGGAGATGACGGATTGAAATTTAGGATTTAGTGGCTCTATTTGTCTTTAGACTATGGCTCACTAAATCTGCACACTTGAAGTGCTGTGTTCTAGCGATGCTCTGACAACACACGAAGTAATAGGCTGCGTGACCGTAACCAGCCTGATGTGCAGTTGGGCTGCAGAAACCCGTGATGCTGCCTAGCCCAGCCAGCCCCACGTACTCCTCAGACTCAAACTCCATTCTGACACCACCAGCACCTGGGACGCTGCCTAGGGGCTTCTCCGGTGGCAGGAACACGTCCTGGAGCAGGCCAGGGGTTCCCGGAATTGACCATCCTGAACCTGTGCAGCGTGGGCTGTTGAAGGAACACACCAGCTCCCACAGTGAGCACAGGCCCAGCTGCCCACGTGGGACCCGGCTCCTGGATACCCCATGCCTCCGCCTCTTTCCTCTCTCACCTCCCACTTCCCTTCAGCTGCTGCTCAGGGCCACCTTGCAAATTTTGGTCTCAGGGTTGGTGCCTGTAGAATGCAATCCAAGGAATTTAGATTCATTCATTTCAGATACTATTCTTTCAATTTTAGGGACTATCTTAAAAACTTAGTTTGGTAATATGTAAAACACTTACAATTTCAAAGTCCAGATATTACTTCAGAGTCTATTTCGGTCTCACTTCCACCACTGACCCCTGTCCTCCACAGCAATCACTTTAGATTTTTATCTTTGTACTGTTTTAAGAAAAAGCAAATATATATTTGCATTATATGATATGTACTCTGCCCCTTATCCATAGGCCTTCCTCATTCCTCCTTCTGGTACTGAGTTCCCCACTGCACGAATTAATGTTCCTAATCCCCTACTGATGGACATTTTGATTGTTTCCAGTTTTACAAATGCCACAGTTAAGAACTTCGTTGCAAACACATTCGGGCTGTGAAAAGAACTCTGTGTGTAAAGTCCTTTCATTTCTTTGCCAGAGTTTTTTTTGAGGCAGATTCTAGAATTGCTGAGTCAAAGGGCAAATGCCAGGTAGTTTTGTTAGATGCTGCCAAATCCTCTTCCATGAGGCTGCAACGTTCTGCATTCCACAGTGACGTATGAGTCCTTGTACCCCACAGCTTCACAAACAAAGCATGACAGCAAACCCGCACGTTTACCCATCACACAGTTGAGAAATTTTATCCTAGTTTCACTTTTTTTTTTTGGTTAGCATTTTTATTACCAGCTTTTTTGTGGCGTAATGCGCAGAAGGTAATGAACACATTCTACCTGCAAGCTTCTTCCTGTGCCTTTGGAATCTGCTCCTGCCGGTCTGCAGGGAACCACGGATCTGCTTTCCGTCACGTAGGAGGCATTCTCGACACCTTCTGTACACAGCCTCTACTTTATTTGGCTTCTCTTATGCAGCGTAGTGACTTTCAGATTTATTCAAGCTGCTGCGTGTGCCAATAGTCCACTCCTTCCTAGTGCTGAGGCCCCCATCACATGAGCACAACTGTTTTCTGTGTGTGATGTGTTGTTCTCTGGCTGTGCACTGCCAAAAGAGACATCATTAAAAAAAAAATCTAAATATAATGTAAACCCTGCCTTGTCTTAAGAAAAGTTTTTCTGGCAGTGGCTCACACGTATAATCCCAATACTCTGGGAGGCTGAGGCAGGAGGACTCCTTGAGCCCAGGAGTTTAAGACCAGCCTGGGCAAGATGGTGAAACCCTGTCTCTAAAAATTAGCCAGGCATGGTGGCTCACACCTGTAGTCTCAGCTCCTAGGGAGGTTGAGGTGGGAAGATTGCTGGAGCCCAGGAGGTGGAGGTTGCAGTGAGCTGAGATCACACCACTGCAGTCCAGCCTGGGCAGCATGGCAAGACTCTGTCTCTACCAAGAAAAAAAAAAAATTAAGAGAAGGAAAAACAAAAGGTTTTTCTTACCAAAAATACACTTTAAGGAACAAATTTATCATATTAAGTTGGTGCAAAAGTAATTCTGGCTTTTACCATTGAAAGCAATAGCAAAAACCGCAATTACGTTTGCTCCAACCTAATATTACTTTCTAATGACAAACTTGGAAATAACTATCATTGTTCTCTAAAGACAACAGCCTAAAAATAAAGCAGCAGCCCATTTACTTCTATGCCAGTTCTTTTAGCATTTGGTTATTTAAACTGGCGGTCCCTAACCTTTTTGGCACGAGGGACTGGTTTCATGGAAGACACTTTTTCCACTGACAAGTGTGGGGATGGTTTGGAGATGAAACGGTTCCACCTCAGATCATCAGCATTAGATTCTCCTAAGTGGGGCATAACCTAGATCCTTCGCATGCACAGTTCACAATAGGGTTCCACTCCTGAGAATTTAATGCCACCACTTATCTGACACGGGGCGGAGCTCACACAGTAATGATCTGACAGGGGGCGGAGCTCACACACTAATGCTCTGACAGGAGGCAGAACTCAGACAGTAATGATGTAACAGGGGCGGAGCTCACACAGTAATGCTCTGACAGGAGGTGGAGCTCACACAGTAATGCTCTCACGGGGGGTGGAGCTCACACAGTAATACTCTGTCAGGGGGCAGAGCTCACACAGTAATGCTCTGACAGGAGGTGGAGCTCAGACAGTAATGCTCTGACAGGGGGCGGAGCTCACACAGTAATGCTCTGGCAGGAGGTGGAGCTCACACAGTAATACTCTGTCAGGGGGCAGAGCTCACACAGTAATGCTCTGACAGGAGGCGGAGCTCAGACAGTAATGCTCTGACAGGGGGCGGAGCTCACACAGTAATGCTCTGACAGGGGGTGGAGCTCACACAGTAATACTCTGTCAGGGGGCAGAGCTCACACAGTAATGCTCTGACAGGAGGTGGAGCTCAGACAGTAATGCTCTGACAGGGGGCGGAGCTCACACAGTAATGCTCTGGCAGGGGACAGAGCTCACACAGTAATACTCTGTCAGGGGGCGGAGCTCACACAGTAATGCCCTGTCAGGGGGCGGACCTCACACAGTAATGCTCTGGCAGGGGGCGGAGCTCACACAGTAATACTCTGTCAGGGGGCGGAGCTCACACAGTAATGCTCTGGCAGGGGGCGGAGCTCACACAGTAATGCTCTGGCAGGGGGCGGAGCTCACACAGTAATGCTCTGACAGGGGGCGGAGCTCACACATTAATGCTCACTGGCCGGCTGCTCACCTCCTACTGTGTGGCCTGGTTCCTAACAGGCCATGGACTGGTAACAATCTGTGGCCTGGGGATTGGGGACCCCTGATTTAAATAATCGAGGACACACCTAGTAAACCATCTGCCAACAAAAAAGGAGGAAAAGCACCAACATTAATTTGAACTTAGAAATAAACTACAAGGCCAGGCATGGTGGTTCACACCTATAATTCTAGCACTTCAGGAGGCCAAGGAGGGACGATCACTTCAGCCCAGCAGTTTGAGACCAGCCTAGGCAACACAGTGAGACCCTGTCCCTACAATTACAAAATAAATGAGCTGAGCATGGTGGCGCACACCTGTAGCCCCAACTACTCAGAAGGCTGAGTTGGAAAGATCACCTGACTGCCCAGGAGTTTGACGCTGCAGTGAGCTGAGACTGCACCACTACATCGATCCTGTCTCAAAACAACAAAAAAACAAACTACAACAAAATATCTGGATTTTGATGTGACAGAATACAAAGATAATTACATTTGATTTTTAGGTCAACAAATATGACTAAAGTCACAACAGTAAAATATTTTAAATGGATTTGGAAATAAAAGAAAGTTTGTTTGTTTCTATTTTATTTAAGAGCTGTGCCCAGTTTTATCGTGTCACAAGAATGAAGCAAGGGACAAAGCTAAGTGCCACGCTCCCTGGCCACTGGGTTCCTGGCAAGCTCCCGGCCACTGGGTGTCAATCTCCCCTCAATGTACTCCTCCTTCCCCGGAGTGCAGAAGTGTATAAAGACAGTTATGACATGGACACATCCATGAGCTATTATACATAATTAGAAAAGCTGATTCTGTCATCACCGCATCTTGTCTCATCAGTAGGAGCGAATGGCCGGGGGGACGGTGGCACAGTCAGCCTCATTCAAAGTTTTGTCGATTACGGGTCTATATTCCAGGGTGACCTTGAAAAGAAGAGTCAGTGGTAAGTTAAGCACAAAAATGTACAAAAAGCCATCTCTTGTGTTCCTTTTGAAAAATTTTAACTATAAAAGTAGATTTACAGCGTGTGAACTTTAAGGTATTTGCTGCAGTATTTTCCAATAACAAATTCAAAAATGATCTACATGCGCAACAGGGGACAGTAAATGACGGCAGATCCGTAGAGTGGAACGGAGCAATGAAAATGACACTGTACCAGACTCTCAGTGCTTTACAAAAATGCTCCCATCATGTAAAGTGGGAGAACCCTTGTCTATACGAAGACACTTGATGTTTAAATTATCTACTTCCAGTTTCTCTACTTCAAAGTAAATACTTATATAGGTAGAACATCCCTAATCCAAACATCTGAAATTCTCCCAAATCTGAAACTTTCTGAACACCAACATGACATTCAAAAGAAATGTGCTATGGAGTCAGATCTTCCGATTAGGGATGCTCAGACAGTAAGTATAATGCAAACATTCCAAAGTCTGAACAAGCCTGAAATCCAAAACACTTCTGGTCCCAACGGTTTCAGAGAAGGAATACTCACGCCGTGTATTAAATATGCACACACAGGAAAAGGTAGGCACATATACAAAGAAATTTAAACCATAATGGGTCATCTCTGGTTAGTGAGCTCTTATTTCAATCTCTTTGTACTTTCTAAAATGAGTATGTATTTCTTGAAAAATCACTGAAACTGGCTGGGCGTGTTGGTTTGTGCCTGTTGGGGAGGCCAAGACACGTGGATCACTTGAGACTAGCCTGGGCAACGCAACAAAACCCCGTCTCTACCAAACATACAAAAACTAGCCAGGCATGGTGGCATGGTGGCATGTGCCCGGGAGGCTGAGGTGGGAGGATCACCTGAGCCCAGGGGAGGTTGAGGTTGCAGTGAGGCGAGATCGAGCCACCACATTTCAGCCTGGGCAACAGAGATGAGACTCTATCTCAGAAAAACAAAAACAAAACAAAAAACCCGAACCCGGAAACATTAAAAATAGACTTGTGCTAAGCGAGTGAAGTGTGATTTCTATACACTATCAGGAAACGGTCTTCATGATAAATCCTGAAAATGACCTACTGCCTGAATCACAGACACACTAGATGATAGTGAGGGTCCAAAGGTAACTTCCACAGACACAGCTAAATGATTATACGACTATCTCTTTCAAGATACGAAAAGCTTCAGGGTAAAAGCTTTCTATCTTTGTTATTTCTGAATCTCAATGCCCAGCGGAAATGCCACACGGGTGAACTGTGCCTGTGTGGAACAAGGCTGCAATTCCCCTACCAAACCCTCAGCTGGCTGTTTCCAGGATGCTGCTTACTCCAACCCCTCCTCAATTTCTTTTTTTAGAGACGGAGTCTCGCTCAGTCGCCCAGGCTGGAGTGTGGTGGCGCAATCTCGGCTCACTGCAAGCTCCGCCTCCTGGGTTCACGCCATTCTCCCGCTTCAGCCTCCAGAGTAGCTGGGACTACAGGCGCCCACCACTACACCTGGCTGATTTTTTTCTATTTTTAGTAGAGACGGGGTTCCCCTCCTCCATTTCTGCCCTTCTCTGCTTGCTCAGTGCCCAAGGGATGCTAAGGGCTGCACCACATCCCCTCAGCTCCCCTGCAGACGCTTCCAGTTGGCCCAGCCCATGGGAGGAGAGGGGAGGGGTCTCTTCTGGGTTCCCTTGGCTTGGGACTGGTTTCTGGTAGTGGCTGTGTCCCCACCCCACAGATGCTGACTTTCTCGCCAGGTCCACAATCATCATCTCTTCCCCTGCCACCAGGCCTTGGACACTTGCTCCTGCCCAGTGACTTCCATCTGGCCCACACCATGGAGCAACCCTTCCTTAAGGCTCCTCTGAATCACCTGCAGGCACTGGCTTCTGTTTCCAGCCCGAAGCCTGACTGCTGTCAGAGTGCCTTTTTCAGTGGTGCCTCAAATCTGTCAGGAGTTGATTTAAATCTGGCCTGCTCCTCTCCGTTCACCATCAGCAAGGCCAGCCCGCAGAACTGGGCGGGGCCGTGTGGGTGCTGGGCTGTGGTGAGAACGAGCTCCACACTGACCTTCCCAGTGCTGACGTCCACATAGGACAGGGTGTGCTTCCTCCAGTGCTCCTCAAAGGGCTTCTTCTGTTGCCCCTGGATGGGCTTGGAGTGATCGAACTCATTAATCCACACCTGAGGCCAGAAACACCATCACATTTCTCATTACTCTAACAGAGCAATACAGAAAAAACACAGGAAACATTAAAATGATCTAAGAGACAAATGCCCTAGAACTCATTCCATTTCCACTTCAGCCCAGGAGGTTGGCGCCATCAACACGTTCAGAACCCACAGAGGCCACATGGCTGGCCAGGGGTGTGCAGCCAGCAGTGAGTCCAGAGTAATCCACGTCCGCATGTTCCCTTAGACATCCTTTATGTACCTAGGAGTTTATCAAATACTTCGTCTTTTTGCTCCATGCACTAGGAGACTACCTCAATCCTTTCTTTCAGCCTGTTTGTATTTAAAAATTTTGTTTTTCTTTTGAGACAGGGTCTCGCTATGTCATCTGGGCTGGAGTGCAATGGTGTGATCACAGCTCACCAGAGCCTTGACTTCCCGGGCTCAATCATCCTGCCTCAGCCTCCTGGGCAGCTGGTACTTCAGGCATGTACCACCACGCCTGGCTAATTTTTTAATTTTCGTAGAGACAGGTTTCGCCATGTTGCCCAGGCTGGTCTAGAATTCTGGGGCTCAAGTGACCTGCCTGCCTCAGCCTCCCAAATGCTGGGATTACAGGTGGGAGCCACTGCACCTGGCTTCTATTCTAATTAAAACTCGTCACCAACTAAATTTATGCTCCTGGTCAGGGACAGTGGCTCATGCCTGTATTCCTAGCACTTTGGGAGGCCAATGTGGGTGGTTCACTTGAGATCAGGAGTTCGAGACCAGCCCGGCCAACATGGTGAAACCCTGTCTCTACTGAAAATACAAAATTAGCCAGGCATGATGGCATGCGTCTGTAATCCCAGCTACTTGGGAGGCTGAGGCAGGAGAATCACTTGAACCCGGGAGGCAGAGGTTGCAGTGAGCTGAGATGGCACCGCTGCACTTCAGCCTGGGGGACAGTGAGACTCCATCTCAAAAAAATAAAAATAAAAATAATAAATTTATTATTATTCTGTATTCTGGCAAACACGGATTCATATACTTTGCAGGAAAGACTCTTAATATGTATAATGAGATGAGCAAGTTCTGAGCAGTGATCACAGCCATCAGCATATTCTAGTGGAGGGTAAATCAGTAAAATTTCATGGTGAATAAAAATGATTTTCCCATTCACCGTGTTCGGCTGACTGGAAAGGCTGACATTAGCCACCCACACACCGTCCTGAACCAGCCTGTGTGCCTGCCTTGTGGAGCCTTTGTCCTTTTGCTGATGTGGTTTGTCCTGAACTTGCATTTGCACCGTAAGCTTCCCTTTCTGTGGTTTTTTGCTATCATATGTGAAAAACTCTTACCAGGCAGAATCCAACATGTGTGCTCTGCACAAAAATCAGTTCATCTGAAGAACAAGTGACCACAGGGCAGGCTCTATAATCAAACCACAGGGCAGGCTCTATAATACCTCTTCCAAACCACAAGACAGGTTTGAAACAGTGGTTTACTCCTTATTTAGTAAACTGGCATTTCCTCCACAGGGCACGTCTGAAACGGTGACTTACTCTTTATTTAATAAACTGGCATTTATTTCCTGGTCATGCCACTCTGGCTGCACTTCTAACCTTGGCCTTCTAACAGCAAAGCACACTGGCTTGGAGATGCCACTGCTGGCATCAGTGGATGCCGACCAAAAGCAAGGAAAAGGTCACAGTGATCCAGAAGATGGCAAGAATCCAGGGATCAAAGTTACCAGGGGGAAAAAGGCATATTTTGGATTTACTTTCTGGGAAACGAAATAAAATGCAGAGAAAATGCAGGGGTGGGGCTGAGTCCCACCAGGCGGGAGGAAAAGGCAGGTGCAGGTGGGCGTGACGAGAAGGCACACCTTGTATTCTTCCCCGGCGTGCGCGCCCCGTGACTCCTTCCACGCCTCTGCTCCATTGATGGTCTGCAGCGCACACAGCATCAGGTTCTGCAGCTCCAGGGTCTCCACCAGGTCTGTGTTCCAGACCATTCCTGGGGACACAAAAAGTTCCATCAGGGGCAGGCAGGGACCCAGTCACATGGGCCCTCCGAGCTGTCAGCCTAGGCCTGCTAGTCCATGGAGTCACTGGTTGTGGCTTTACAGCTGAGGGCCAGGACCCATCCAGACAGCAAGCATGGAACTAAGTCAGCACTGACGGGACAGACACCAGCCCACCCTGCAGAAGGCAGGGCCCAACAGTGTGCACACAGCCCGCTGTCTGCTCACCCCGGTCAAACGTCTTCAGGTGCTTCAGGTCTCCGTAGAGCTTGCTGATTTTCCCACAACCTTCTTGCAACACGCTTCCCACACGGAACACGGCAGCATGATTTTGCATTGACTGTGGCACAAAATATTATTTGTAAACTTTTAATCCATAGAAGCAGCCGTACCAAGAACTGCTTAACTTTTAAACCTGTTGTTTTGCATTTCATTTTATTTATGCAAATTAAACAGAAAAATTAGGAAATGTAGACTATGAGTTTATTACTCTGAACTTAAAAATGAAGTTTTGACTAAAGCTTCTGAATAAACAAATGTTTCTATTACATACATATCTTAGACCCACACACATCCTTTCCAGCGGGATACAGCCAGGGTCCAGGACTCCAAGCCAACTGCCTGTGAGGCACCATGTTCCATACGGCTCCACAGCCAACCAGGCAGCACTGCCTCCCCACACCCCTGGCGGGACTCCTGACTTGGGGTCTGGTGGTCAACGTGACATGAGCCAGCAGCCCTGTGGTGACACACACAAGGAGGAGCTGAACAGAGCCCTGCTGATGGTGGGGTTGGAACCGAAGGTCTTCAAGGAGAGGGAGGGCGTGGGTGGCTGGGGCCCTTGGCCCATCTGGCTACTGTCTTCTGCCTATTTTGTAGAAGCTCCTTGTACACTGAGTTCCTTCATAGTTTTACCATGACTAGAAATGTGCTACGCAGTGGACCTGAAGTTTACTGTAGGTATGCTGGGAAACGGGCATCAGCTTTTGCTTCCTGTGGGACAGACAGGCACCACCTCCGTGATCCCTCCTCCTCCTTGCTTCTCCCTCTAACTGTGCTTTGCTCCACTGACCCTAATTGTCTCTTCCTCTACCAATGCACCTGCATGGTTTAATTTGGACATTTCGTCTGATTTTCCTTAGACTCATACACAATCGTAACACTGTAATGCACATCAACCTAATGGTTTTTCAGGAAGAACAAATGAAAAAAATTGCATCTCAGAATCTAGTATTACATTCTTTCATGTCCTTTAGCAGCCACGTTTTCATATCCTTTATTCATATTTCTGGTTACATTATTTCAAGGCATTTTTAATTTTTTGTTTGAAATGTGAACGAGATATTTACTGATGTCTGAGCAGATTACTGCTGGCACATTGCAAAGCTACTGATTTTTACATACAAATCTCTTATCCAGACACCTTACTACATTCTTGTTTTGTTTCTGTTAGTTTTTCAGTTTCTTCTCTGGAAGTTTTTTGGAAATTATATCTGTAAATAATGGCAACTGTATCTATTCCTTTTCAATATTTACTGCCAAGACCAGCTGGGTCATGGAAACCCTAACCCAGCGGCACTAGAGGAATTAAAGACACACACAGAAATATAGAGTATGGAGTGGGAAATCAGGGTCTCACAGCCTTCAGGGCCGAGAGCCTCGAACAGAGATTTACCCACTTATTTATCGACAGCAAGCCAGTGATAAGACTTACTAAAAGTATTGCTTACGGGAAATAAAGGGATGGTTCTGGCTAGTTATCTGCAGCAGGAGCATGTCCTTAAGGCACAGATCGCTCATGCTATTGTTTGTGGTTTAAGAACGCCTTAAGAGGTTTCTCCCCCCTGGGTGGGCCAGGTGTTCCTTGCCCTCATTCCAGTAAACCCTCAGCCTTCCGGCGTGGGTGTCATGGCCACCACGAGCATGTCACATGCTGCAGAGATTTTGTTTATGGCCAGTTTTGGGGCCAGGTTATGGCCACATTTGGGGGCCTGTTCCCAGAAATTTACTTCATTTCTTTTTTTGATTGTTACTATTAATAGCCAGAATCAGCAGAAAAATCCCTTCCCCCAAGGAAACGCATTTCCACAGGCATAGGAAGCTCTGTTTGTTCAGTGCTGACTCCAGCAACTCACGGAGTCTGGGATACAGCAGGCACCAAGACACACCTTGTTTGGTGGGGACACTTCTAGTATTCTCACTTCAAACTATCTCAGATTTGCCATTTCTATATCCGAAGGCGTGTTCCCATTCTCTAATGCACTGGTTCCTTCTTTCCCAGCTGCCCTCCCACCCTACAAAACCACTGCAGGGCATCACTCAGCCTTCTGTGCCTTAGTCACGCTGTTCTTCTCACCGTTCCACAAAGCCTCCCTCAAGCCCAGCCTCACCTGAAGACTGAAGGGCACAGGCCTCTGAAAATGTCGGCAGGGAACCTGTTCTCTCGTGTCTAACACCAAATGCCTTTCAGAATAGGACTAAAGCAGTGGACTTCTTTTTAGAAAATACACAGAAATTCTTGCAAATAGTAGACAAGAGATCTCATTCTTGGACAAGAATCCTTGTTATTAGAGGAATTCAGTTTCTTAGATTGACTATATATCAGGTTCTCCACAGCCTCCGTGGCTAATGGCTGCCATACTGGACAGCAAACACTCAACATTTCCATCATCACGGACGGTCCTACTGGACCGACTCCCAGCAGCACAGACCGCACAGATCACTTTCCACCCACCGCCCACTCTCCCACTCTTCTGAGTATATTTAGGGGCAGCAACAGGTCCAGCTTAAAGACATTTCCGAGCTGCTGGAAGCCAGGCGTGATGACATGATCAGTATCTGGGCCTGAGATGTAAGCACCAGTGCTGTGTTGAACTCCAGGAAACCTCTAAGAGAAAGCGGCCCTGCTGGGGACTGAGCTTCTCTGGTGGTCCACGCTGTGACTCATCCATGACAGGCAGCGACGGTCAGGGCACGGAGGTCACGCCCAAGCACACACGAGTGAACCACAGAAGGCTGTCCTGGATGCTAAGCAGTCACTAATTCTGCCCTAGCCTGCTGACCTTCTATGTGGAAAACAAGTGCACTTCTGGTCTCTTTCATGTTCTTGATACAGCGAGGAGTAGGTCCCACTGCTGTTCACCTCCAGATACTGGTGCAGCCTCGTATGTTTATCGCAGCACTAGTCACAATAGCAAAATCATGGAATCAACCTAAGTGCCCATCAACAGACGACCAGATGAAGAAAATGTGGTACCTATATACCATGAAATACTACTCAGCTATAAAAAAAGAACATAATCATGTCTTCTGCAGCCACACGGATGCAACGGGAGGTCACTATCCTAAGTGAAGTGACTCAGAAGGTCAAGTGCCACACATTCTCACTTGGAAGTGGGCGCTGAACCGTGAGTACACATGGACACACGGAATGGACTAACAGAGACTGGGGGCTCCAAAAAGTGGGAGGGGTGGGGATGAGCGATTACCTGCGGAGTACAACACACACGACTTGGGTGACGGGTACATGAAAAGCCCAGACTCCACCACCTCACAGTACATCCACACAAAACTGCACCTGCATCCCCCTAGATCTATTTTTAAAAAAACAAAACCAGTGCAGGGCCAGGTATGCAGCCAGCCTGCTCACTCCAGAGCGAGTCCAGGCCATTACCTTCTGCATGCTGAGTCACAGTTCCCATGTTCTTATGCTTCTTCCATCAGCAAATCTCAATTTGTCAAGATTCGTGAGATTCTTCCCCAGCATTTGGTTTAATTGGAGGGACTTTATCTCCTAAAACAACAACAACAAAAAAAGCTAGAATTTAACTTCTAAAAACCGTTTTAAAAAACCAAATGGATTTAGAACGACACAAAAATATGTAGCATAGCCGCTCAAGGAGCCTGGAAACTGTGTAAGCCTCCTGAGCTAACACACTGCCAGCCCACCCTATATCTGAGGCCATCTGTTGAGTTGGGGCCAATTTTAAAGAACAAACATAGAAGGCAAAACTGTTGGCACACAGTAGATATCCATTAAGTGATCTTAGAGTGAATAAACTAGAAATCATCTCTAAAATTAAAAAATTAAATGTAGGCCGGGTGCGGTGGCTCACGCCTGTAATCCCAGCACTTTAGGAGGCCGAGGTAGGTGGATCACTTGAGGTCAGGAGTTCAAGAGCAGCCTGGCCAACGTGGCAAAACCTCATTTCTACTAAAAACACAAAAATTATCTGGCATGAGAACTGCTTGAACCCGAAAGGTGGAGGTTGCAGTGAGCCGAGATCGCGCCACTGCACTCCAGCCTGGGCAACAGAATGAGAGCCTGTCTTAAAAAAAAAACTAAATGTATACAAATTTATATACATTAAGTGTATATAAATGTCACTCCAATAAGGGAAAAAGAAGACACCTTCCAGATGGTGGTCCCGAGGGACCGGCCACCCCACTGTCCTTCACATCAGGGGGAGGAAGGTGGCTGCTGTGTGCTTGAAAGTCACCTGCTGATTTGGACTCTTATGTGCTCTCACCTATACTTCAAGATTTGCAATTTCTTTTTTTTTGAGATGGAATTTTGCTCTGTAGCCCAGGCTGGAGTGCAGTGACACCATCTCGGCTCACTGCAACCTCCACCTCCTGGTTCAACCAATCCTCCTGCCTCAGCCTCTGGAGTAGCTGGGACTACAGGAGTATGCCACCATACCTGGCTAATTTTTGTAGTTTCAGTAGAGATGGGGTTTCACCATGTTGGCCAGGCTGGTCTCGAACTCCTGACCTCAGGTGAGCCACCAGCCTTGGCCTCCCAAAGTGCTGGGACCACGTGTGAGCCACTGTACACAGCCAAGATTTGCAACTCTTGTGTTTCCAAGATGTCATGAAAAAAATTTTAAAGTTTTTTTTTAATAACATTATATATATATTTTCTTCAACAGGTAACACATGCAGGAGACAGGAGGTATGAAACGCAGGAGTCAAACAGGCCCTGCCCCGCCCACCGCCTCTCCACGGGACCAGGCTGTGGGTCTCTTGAGGGTCTGCTCAAATGCTTCTAGGCTTGCTGGTGTTGCTTTTCCTTTTGTTTATAATGCTTTAAAAATTGATCTTTCAGTAGAATTGACTTTTTTCTTTCGGTGGACAGTTCTACGATTTATTTTTTCTTTTTTTTTGAGACAGTGTCTCCTCCCTCTGTTGCCCAGGCTGGAGTGCAGTGGTGTGATCTCGGCACACTGCAACCTCCGCCTTCCAGGCTCCAGCAATCCTCCCACCTCAGCCTCCCAAGTAGCTGGGACTACCCAAGTGTGAGCCACCATGCCCAGCTAATTTTTGTATTTTTGGTAGAGACGGGGTTTCACCACCTTGCCCAAGCTGGTCTCGAACTCCTGAGCTCAAGTAATCTGCCTGCCTTGGCCTCCCAAAGTGCTGGGATTATAGGCATGAGCCACTGCACCCAGCCTCAGTTCTACCAATTTTAACACACGTATAGATGCATGTAACCACTTTGGGAGGCTGAGACAGGAGGAACACTTGAGGTCAGGAGTTCAAGACCATCCTGGGCAACACGGGGAGACCCTGTCCCTAGAAAACATTTTTAAAAATTAGCCAGATGTGGTGGCGTGCACCTGATAGTACCACTGCACTCCAGCCTGGGTGACAGAGGCAGACTATGTCTAAAAATATATATATATATGTATTTTTTGGGGGGGAGGGGTGGGGGAGAAGTAGTGATGCTACAAGCATTTTTCTTTCCTTTTCATTTTTAAAAATTAAAGCATAAAGATACAGTAAAATAAACTCAATATTTTTAATGTAGGGTTTTTCAAATTTTGACACACACAGAGCTGTGTCTCTAAGTCTCAGCACAATCAGGAAACAGCCTCTGGCAACCACCAATCCCTTTTCTTCCCGAGATGTGCCTTTTCCAGAATGTCCTATCAATAGAACCACAGGTGTGCAGCCTTTTGAGTCTGACTCCACAGCATTCTGTGTGAGATGCTGCATGTGTGAGCGGTTTCTCAGATATAAAGTATAGGGTATTCTTACAAAATGTTCTTTTCTGCATTTTCAAAGAAAGAGAAGCTCAAAATTTCTACATTGCTCTGAGAGAAGTGGTATCAGTCCTCACTGCTACAAAGTGCAGGGCTATGGAAGGAGACAAGCACAACCTGTGGCGTCAGGAACGATGGACCTGAACTCCGCCTTCGCGGATGATCAGCAACAGCTTGGGATAAGACACCAGCTCTGCGTGTGCTGGCCTCCCGAGCTGTGGTCAGATCCACAGAGACACAGTGTCTGAAGTAAGCTACCCTTTTAATACTATTTGTACCTTTCTAACTACAGATATAAAAGGGGGCATGTTTATAAGTTACAGCAGTGCTAGTTTTTATTTCACTTGAGTCGATACAAAAAGCAAAAAGCACCTGTTCTATAAAAACAGCAGAAATGATGCTAAACAGTTAATGCCAGAGAAAGTTAACGGGAAGAACGTGGGCCTGGGGTCCCACCGTCCTTGCCACACAAACATCCACCAGTGCCTCATCCACCTCACACTGTTCTGAGCACACGAGGCTGGATAACCACCGTGAAGCTCTCTGGAGGTGGGAGTGATGCTAACTGTCCTGTTCTTAGTGCACATAAGACTCACACTCCCACACACGGTATTTCTTTTCCTGCACATTATTTGACGCTATCAAGGAAAGAAAACCAGCAAGTGAAATCCAATCTGTCCATAGAGGGTGGGAATCCTGCTCACTCTAAGTCAGCCCTTCTCCTCTAATGGAGGTTCGTTGTACTTTGTTTTTAGAATGGCCTAGATTATTTTTCTAAGTACCAAGAAGTTACACATTCATTCATGCCAACTATTTTAAATATTTCATTGCAAATAAGTGATTTTTATCAGGCAAGTAATAGGTAATGAACTTCCCCTAAAAATAACAACTTCCTAATAGTGCTTTTTCTAAGCAGAAAATAATGACTGCAAAGTAATTAAACAAAAAAAAATTTAACCCCAGAAATGTCACCTTAACTGTTAAGATCCCCAACCAGCCTCTATCTAGTCTCAACATTACCACCATATAATCTCTGGATTTCTCAGTTTAATCACTTCTAGGGGAAAAAACCCAGACTACCTCTATATGATCACTAAGCAAATTTCTAGTAACAAATCAAAGCTTTGTAACCTGGCTGGGTGCAGTGGCTCATGCCTGTAATCCCAATACTTTGGGAAGCTGAGGCAGAAGGACGGTTTGAGTCTAGGAGTTCAAGACCAGCCTAGGCAATATTGTGAGACCTTGACTCTACAAAATAATTTTTTTTTACAATTAGTCAGGTGTGGTGGTACACATCTGTAGTCCCAGCTACTTGGGACTCTGAAGGTTGAGGTGTTGAGGACTGCTTGAGCTCGGGAGGTTGAGGCTGCTATGACTGTGCCACTGCACTCCAGCCTGGGCTGACTCTGTCTCAAAAAAAAGAAAAAAGACTGTAACCTCCTGCGCCTTCTCAAATAGGCCAGGCACGGTGGCTCATGCCTGTAATCCCAGCACTTTGGGAGGCTGAGGCGGGTGCATCACCTGAGTTCAGGGGTTCAAGACCTGTCTGGCTAACACGGTGAAACCCCGTCTCAACTAAAAATACAAAAATTAGCCAGGCATGATGGCGGGTGCCTGTAATCCCAGCTACTCGGGAGGCTGAGGCAGAAGAATCGCTTGAACCTGGGAGGCGGAGGTTGCAGTGAGCTGAGATTGCACCAGTGCACCCCAGCCTAAGTGACAGAGCGAGTCTTCACGTCCAAGAAAAAAAGAGAGGGAAGTAAAGACCATATCTAAGAAGGAAGTAAGGACCATAGCTACTCTTCTTCAGAGGGAAACTTCCGAATGTACCCCGAGTTTTCCCCTCTGCCCCTGAGCACCTGCTGTTACAAGCAGGTCAGAGGACCTCCAATGTCAGCATCTGCGACTGTCCCCCGTGTCCCATGTTCCCGAGGCCCTCACCACCTGTGCTCCGGCTCAGACCCAGGAGCACAGCAGGTGGAGGAACACCAGCAGGGGAGACTGATGTTCCAGACTCTTCTACCCCCTGTTCACCTCTTCATCTACGCAGGGAAAGTAGCAGCTTCCACCCACCTCACCCAACAAGGAGGCTAAGTGACTGACAAGCTCTGTGTGAACCGCAAACCACTCAAAGGTATGAATTATAAAGATCCCTCGATGTATAAGATCATTAGAAATAGGAATTATAAAGATCCCTCGATGTACAAGATCATTAGAAATAACACAAGCTCATATAGGAAAGTAATTATAAAATGGAAAAAGCTGCAAATGATGTATCTATGACAGTTTACTAAGGAGGAATAAATTATTAAGCCCCTTCCATCCTCCAGTAATAGAAATTTAAAGTGCGATCTAGAAAACAATACAGTACTTTCTTGAAGAAAACATCTGTCTTTTCCTCTAAGATCTAAAGAGACAACTGCAAGGTGGGCCCCGTCGTCCCAGCCTTCTTTCCAGCTGTGGGAGAGGAGCCAGCACCATCACCTGCCCCTTGTAGCTGGTGGGAATGCCGTCCACGTTATAATGCACGGTGGGGAGGACAGGGATCGGCTCCTTCATGACGTCCACACCAGCGAAGATCATGGCTGTCTCTGAAATGCCGGGCAGGCACGTGGCCGGCTGCTCTGGAGGTAGGTCATGCAGCTGCAGGTAGACGTGATCTTTCTCAGGGCCACAGCCTCTGGTAAGACAGGACACCATCACATAAGGCAGAGAACGGCAACGGCAGGAGACCTGAGAATACGTCATCTTGGAAGAGTGTGAGTTTCAACATGTTTTGATACTGAGCAAAATTTCCCCTCATGTATGGTCACCCTGTCATCAAATCTTTTCTAAGCATCTACTGTGTGCCAGGGACAATCCTAGGTGCTGGGACACAGCTGAGAACCAGAACAAAAACTCTGCCCTCACTGAACTCACACTCGTCTCAGGGATCACAGCCTGCTGCGGCTGTCCTTGGTAAGAGCATCAGAAAGGCCTCTATGCCAAATACAGTCGTCCCTGCGTATCCGTGCCAGGACCCCCACGGATACCAAAATCCGTGGATGCTCAAGTCCCTAATATGAAATGGGAGAGAATTTGCATATAACCTATGCACATCCTCCTCCATACTTTAAATCATCCTTATTTAAAGTTTTACATTTACGTTTTACAGCAACTCCAGGATTACTCATAGTACCTAATACAATGTAAATGCTACATAAATAGCTGTTACACTGTGTTGTTTAGGGAACAATGACCAAGAAAAAAAGTCTGCATATTTGTAAGGATGCAATTTTATTTTCAATACATAGTTGGCTGAAACCACACACGTGGAACCGATGGATACGGAGGGCCACCATATTCCAAAAAACCATCTGACTTCTTTTTTTTTTTTAATATAAAAATGTAAAACCCCTAAAGGCCATACCAGCAGATATTTAGCAAGTGTCATTACATTAAAGAACACGGTCAGGTAATGAAAAAGCTGCAAATTGTCTTACTGAAAGCCAAATAACCCACACACTTTGAAAGCTGCCGAAAAACATCTGTGGGTATCAGACACAACACCCAAGGCTCACACACTGACTTCAGGTTGGGTGTGTGTCTCTCTCCCCCATACTCCATCACATACTCACACACACTAAGAGACACTCTGTTCCACAGATTTGAGAAAGAAACTGGCTAAAATTTTCAAAATGTAGGTCTTTAGGAAAATATCACAGACTAACAGACGCCTGCCTGCAGCTGAGAGAGGTGGCTGTGCACGTGTGCCTGCACCCGAAGGTGAGGGCGAGCGGTGCTGAAACTCACAGAAGCAACCCCAGCCCGTGTGCCCACTCAGACAATGCTGGTGGTAAATCACACACACCTTCCTTCACGGATCTCCAGAGTCATCGACCGACACACCGCAACTCTAGACGCCAGGTCCTTCGCGACGGGGGCGTATTGCTCCATAAACCTTTCGCCTTGACTGTTAATCAGAATGCCTCCCTCTCCACGACATCGTTCTGTAATGAGACGACCAGCACCATATGTGCCTGCAAAAACCACACACATTTATAACCTAACAATTGCTAGGTCTCTATTTCAAATGCATTATTTTTTTTAAGATTTTTTTGGGGCAGAGAGGAAAAAGATATGCAGAAGGCAGTATATGCAAAACTGAATAGACAGAACAGTTAAGATACAGTAGAAAGTCTGGATAACAAAAAGCACTGACAAGGCTGACAGCTGCAGCACAGGCTGGGGCAGAGTGGCGTCCCCAGAGAGGAGAAAGGCCGGCCCACAGACCTCTGGCCAATACTCTGATTACAGTCCGGTGTACGCTGGATGCCTCAAATTTTGTTTTAATTTTTGAACATTCTTTTGCACTATGATACTGGGGTGACTAGTTAAGAATACTAGCTTGGAGAATTCATATCTAAATTACTCAAACAGTAGCAAGGACAGTAATAATGATTATTTTAGTTAATATTTACACTGCACTTGCTATGGGCAGTTCTAGCTGCTTTCCACATATTAAACTCATTTAAGTCTTACAACAACTCTGGGTAGTACGACCCTGTTTCTCAGTGACAAGCAAATTAACGCTTGGTGACATCCAGTCATGCAGCTGAGGACACAGCTCAAACCCAAACCTGGGCAGTCCGGCGGTCTGTGCTCCAAACAGCGGCTCTGTGACTCCTCAGTGTGATGAGAAACAGGGCGTGCCAAGCTCTCGAATTTTAACAAAGGAGATCAAAAACCCTAAACTAAATGTATTCCAAAAGCTACAATTTTTATTAGTGTACAAAAAGGGCAATCTTGCTTTCAAAACAAGAATGTGATTCTTGCATCTCACCTGCCTTTTGATTTTCTAAGTTTCAATCTTCTTTTTTCTGTGGATTACTTCTCACATATTGAAGACAAAGCATGAGAAGTGGAGCTCTAAGCAAATTACAGAGGGAATTCAGGGGCTCAGTGACATTTTATTGATTAAAAACAGTAATAAAAAATACAACAGGCCGGGTGCAGTGGCTCATGACTATAATCCCACCACCCTGAGGGGCCAAGGCAGGAGGATCGCCTAAACCCTGGAGTTTGAGACCAGCCTGGGCTTAAAATGGTGATACCCCGTCTCTACCAAAAACAAAAAAACCCTCAAAAATTAGCTGGAGATGGTAGCACATGCCTGTAGTCCCAGCTGTTTGGGAGGCTGAGGTGGAAGGATCGTTTGAGCCTGGGAGACAAAGGCTGCAGTGAGTCAAGATTGCTCCACTGCACTCCAGCCTGCGTAACAGAGCAAGACCCCATCTCTAAACAAATTTTAAAAAAACAAACCTACAACAAATTCATTTCTTATTTTCATCCCTTCCAGGGATCAGAAAGCTGACACTGACAAGAGAATCAGAAGACACAGGTCTGGTTCTTTACCACCACTTCAGGGGTCTCCATCGTCCACAGGTCAGAAAAGCAACCCAGAAAAGTCCAGGATGAGTCACCTCAAACGAGAGGCAGATGTGTGTGTGTCTCTCTCTGACTCATTTTGAAGAACCACCCCCAAACTCAAGGCTTCAACTGTCATTTCTGTGTTCATGTCTCCAAATCGCACATTCGTAACCTCAACTGTCAGTTGTCCCCAAGACGAGCTCATCTTCCCCACGACAAGCTCCCTCAGTGGTCATGTGGGCCGAGCCCAACGCTGAACGTCACATGGGGTTCTGTCACGGCTGTGTCCTAACTTCACATCCCATTATCGTGGAAGCTCCATGTTCTCCTACAAAGCTATAATCTGCCTGTGCTGCTTCTTGATTCCACGGCATTCACCCAGCTCTCAGAATGCTCACTCAGTAAACCCTGATGGAGACCCTACCATGTGCTGGGCATGGAGCACCCCAGTTAATGAGAAGACCTTCCTGCCCGAGGAGCTGCTGACCTCCCTGCAAAGAGGGACACTGAACAATCCCTGCTTTACCTTTTTTTTTGAGACGGGGTCTTACTCTGTTGCCCAGGCTGGAGCGCAGTGGTGCCATCTCAGCTCACTGCAACCTCTGCCTCCCAGGTTCAAGCATTCCTCCCGCCTCGGCCTCCCAAGTAGCTGGGATTACCGGTGCATGCCACCACACCCAGCTGACTTTTGTATTTTTAGTAGAGATGAGGTTTCACCATGTTGCGCAGGCTGGTCTCGAACTCCTGACCTCAGGTGATCCACCTGCCTCAGCCTCCCAAAGTGCTGGGATTACAGGTGTGAGCCACCATGCCTGGCCTCAATCCCTGCTTTACTGCTGGCATAAGTATCACCAAGGCAGGGTTCAGGGCTCTTGAGAAATGCATAAGAGTGGCCCAAACTGCCTTAGGAGAAAGGGAATGTGGGAAAAGTCTCCTTAAGGAAACGACATTGAAGTTAGGACCTGAGAGCTGAGGAAGCTGATCTTCAAAACCATGTTATCACGTAAAACTATGGAAGAGCAATGAGTAGGCACCACACACTTACAAGACAAACATGAGCCGAACGCCTGCCGGGCAAGGCGTCCTGCCCTACCTGTGGGGTGGAACTGAACAAACTCGAGGTCCTGGCAAGGAAGGCCTGCCCTGGTGATCATGGCCGTGCCGTCGCCGGTGCTGGTGTGGGGAGACGTGTAGCTGAAGTAGGTGCGCCCGCAGCCTCTGGAAACGACAGAGAGCAGTGACTGCACACAGCGTCCCACGTCCACAGGGAGCAGTGACTGCACACAGCAGCCCACATCCAGACCTCCTGTCTAGCGAGATCATAGAATCGACAGGGCAGCCCCGGGGCACCATCTTCTCAGTGCTATGTGCACACAGCCCCCTACTCACGCACACCCCACACACATCACTGGGGGCCACGCCAGTGGTGCTGCTACCCTGCGCAGGTAGGAGAGAAGCCTGGGATCAGAGAAGGGACTTCCATTTGTATTTTATTTTATTTATTTATTTTGAGATGGGGTCTAACTCTGTTGCCCAGGCTGGAGTACAGTGGCGCAATCTCGGCTAATGGCAACCTCCAGCTCCCAGGTTCAAGTGATTCTTCTGCCTCAGCCTCCCGAGTAGCTGGGATTACAGGTGTGCACCACCACGCCCAATTAATTTTTGTATTTTTAGTAGAGATTGGGTTTTGCCATGTTGGCCAGGCTGGTCTTGAACTCCTGACCTCAAGTGATCCTCCCACTTCAGCCTCCCAAAGTGCTGGGATTACAGGCATGAGCCACTGTGTGTCCGACCCTATTTGTATTTTAGCTTTGTGCTGTTCAGAAGGTTTCCCCAATAAGCATATACTACTTTTATAATGAAAATTTTAAAATTTTTATGGATTTTGTTTTTTTCCCCCAGATTTACTGAGGTATGACTGATGAATTAAACAAAAAAAAAAAACTGTGTATATTTAAGGTGTATGACATAATGATTTATTTTGTGAACTGATGACACAATCAAGTTAATACACATCTATCACCTCATACAATTATCCTTTTTTTGGAGATACAGATGCGTAAGGTCTACTCTCTTTGCAAATTTCAAGTTATAACACAACGATAGCCACCGTACTGTATAATATTAACTCTAGCCACCATGCTGTATAATGTTAACTCTGGCCAACACTGCTGTATACTATTAACTATAGCCACCATGTTGTATATTAGACCTTCAGAACTTCACCTTGTAACGGGAAGTTACACCTTTAATCACCATCACCACAGTCTGCATTCCCCCAGCGCCTGGCAACCACTGTCTTATTCTGTTTCTATGAGTTGTGACTGTTTTAGATCCACATATGAGTGACATGCAGTATCTGTCTTTCTGTGCCCAGCTCGTTTCACTTAACATAATGACTTTGGGTTCATCCACGTTGTCACACATGACAAGATTTCCTTTGTTTTCATAGCTGAATATTCAGTTGTGTATACACACCACATTTTCATAAAACACCAACAGATATTTAGGTTGTTTCCATATCCCAGGTATTGTCAATAACGCTGCAATGAACATGGGGGTCCAGGTGTCTCTTTGAGCTTCTGATTTCATGCCCTTTGGATATACACCCAGAAACTGGGTTTCTGGAACACATGGTAGTCCTGTGAATTTTGAGGAACCTCCAGAGTTTTCCATAATAGTTCTACTAATTTACATTCTCACCAACAGCACACAGGGTTCCCTTTTCTCCACATCCTCACCAACACTTGCTATCTTTTATCCTCTTGGTAACAGCCATTCTAATTGGAGCAAGATGAGATGATATCTCATTGGGGATTTAATTTGCATTTCTCTGGTGCTTAGTGATATTGAGCATTTTTTCATACATCAATTGGCCATTTGTATGTCTTCTCTGGAAAACTGTCTATTCAAGTCCTTTGCCCATTTTTAGTAGGGTTGTTTTTTAGTAGGATTTAGTAGGTTGTTTTGAGTGGGACTTTTTTTTGCTATTTTAGATACTAACATATCATTAGATATATGGTTTGGAAAATATTTTTTCCCGACCTGTAGTTTTGCTGATTTTTTTTCTTGGCTGTACTGACACTTTTTAACTTTTAAAGTGGTTAAAGTAACTGACAGTGTATAAAATTAAAGTTATTTATTTTCATCATGTGGAGCAGACAGACTTATCTATCCCAGGAATCAGTATAAACACAGAACCCACTAAAACAAGAGAGATTTTGCCAGAAAACCCCACGTGACTCTTCGGGCCACAGTTTCCTCATCTAAAATCGGGAGAGGTAAGCTGTGAACCTGATGGCAGCCACTACCGACTACTGAGGGCCATGCGTTCTCACCCCCTGGCAGGTGCTGCTGTCCTCACCCTTTACAGGTGAGGAACCACGGCTGGGAAAGGCCATCACCCTCACACGGTTATATCAAGGCCTGTGTCTGAACCGTTATTCTACAATGCCTCTATTTTCCTTAAAATAAAGAAACTCTAAATGAAATTTATTCATTTTTACAAAGGAAATAAAGTAGAAATTAGATTCCTACCCTGTGGCAACAACAGTGTTCTTTGCTCTCATGCGATGGATGGACCCGTCCTCTATGCACAGTGCAATGACACCACGGCACTCCCCATTCTCCATCAGGAGATCCAAGGCAAAATACTCCACAAAACAGCTGGTATCACATCACAGAGACTAAAAGAAAGAAAAAAAAAGGGCAAGAAGTGTTAAGCCAACCTTTAAGGTTTTAAGGTGCCATCTGCTCATGCGAACAGGTGAAAGAACTTGATCCAAATGGACCAGGTGAATCCAAGGAGATCAGCAACAGTGTCAATGACACTGTCGGAGCCCGAGAGGCATTCCATGCTGAGCAGTACAAACAAGGCAGGTGTGCTAGAGAACGCGGCAGCAACAGCTCCTATTCTGGTGACACATTTCCTACTTCTACACAACCCGAAGAGGCACTCCACACTGTCCGGTGGCAGCATGCAGCTCCGCTCAGAATCTGGTGCCAGAGTGAGGTCCACAGACCACGGGGTCACAGCCCAGATGGGAGCTGCTGGCAACACATAACCACTTAATTAATTAAAATAAATCAAAACATTCAGCTCTTCAGCTACACCAGCCACATTAGCAACAGCCCCATGTGGCTGGCAGCTACCAAAGCGGACGGTTGCAGACGAGCAGATTCCAGCGCCGCAGAAAGACAGGCACCGGACAGCCCTGCCCGCCTGGACCTGCTGTTCCCTCAGCCAGAGCAAGTTGCTCTCGTAAGCCTGGGCCAGCTCCCCACGTGACAGCTCCTGCTCCGGACGGAGCCACTGTCTCCTCCCACCACACACTTCTCGATGCACTCAGCCACAGAGAAGTCACTGGTGTTCTAACAACCTGCAAATTAATGATCCGTCCCCATTCATCAGAAAACAACAAAGTTCAGAATATTGATTACTCTGAATCAATACTGTTCAGAATATTATTTGGCCATGCCAAAGTTGACCCTGATTACCCAGCAACTATCCTCACCTCAAGTCTTTGTCCAGTGATAAGTTAACATTAAAACAATCCATGGCCGGGTGTGGTGGCTCACGCCTATAATCCCAGCACTTCGGGAGGCCGAGGCGGGTGGCCTGCCTGAGCTCAGGAGCTCGGGACCAGCCTGGGCAACATAGGAAACCCTGTCTCTACTAAAATACAAAAAATCAGCAAGGCATGGCGGCGTGCACCTGTAGTCCCATGGAGGCTGAGGCAGAAGAATCGCTTGAACCCGGGAGGCACAGGTTGCAGTGAGCAGAGATCATGCCACTGCACTCCAGCCTGGGTGACAGAGTGAGACTCCGTCTCAAAAACAAAGCAAAACAAAACAAAACAAACAAAACCAATCCATTCAGGAACTCAGAGGTAGTAAAAGAGCCTTAAAATACTTGTTCTTTTTCTTTTTTTGAGACACGTCTCCTGTTGCCCAGGCTGGAGTGCTATGAACACGGCTCACTGTCTCAAGTGATCCTCCTGCCTCAGCCTCCTGAGGAACTGGGATTACAAGCATGTACCACCATGCTCAGCTACTTTTTAAACTTTTTGTAGAGACAGGGTCTTGCTATGTTCTCCAGACTGGCCTCAAACTTCTGGTCTCAAGTGATCCTCCTGCCTCAGCCTCCTGAGGAACTGGGATTACAAGCATGTACCACCATGCTCAGCTACTTTTTAAACTTTTTGTAGAGACAGGGTCTTGCTATGTTCTCCAGACTGGCCTCAAACTTCTGGTCTCAAGTGATCCTCCTGCCTTGGCCTCCTAAAGTGCTGGGATTACAGACGTAGGCCACTGTGCCTGGCCTGCCTGCTCTGTTCTTATATGCTGAGTGTCACATATCCCAAGTTAAAACCTGGTATATAAGATTACCAATTCAACTTTCCAAAATAGATGCAAGAAGTCACACATTGTCTTAGGGGCAGCTCCTCAAGGCACATGTCTGGTCCTGTCACATCAACAGTCGCTGCATGTGCCACACACCGCTGTTCTCTGTTGCTTTATTACGTAATCTCTGGCTGACTCACTGGGCACGCTAACCCACTCCCCGCTGTCACCATAAGCCCCAGCACTACATGTCCTGTCTCAGGTGGACCGGGGGTGGCCTTACCCTCCCATATAAGGTGTGCAATATTCAGTGGCTGGTCCAATCAGCCACACAGCAGCACCGATGGGCCTGCCCGCCCTTTCTGAACCTGAGGCTCTGTCCACCAAATGCATGCTAACAAATCTTCCCATCTTCAGTTCTGTTAAACGGCATGCCATAATTTTCTAGCTCTGAAAGATAAAAACAAACAAAAACCGTATTACCTTAAAGGAATCAAGATATTCACAGCTAATCTACACTAAACAACTTTAATACAAATCTGCAAACCCGAAGTAACCTATTTTATGAACATGTCAACACTTCATCAAAGACAAGTTTTTCTTGTTACATGTAATGCATAGTTCATGACAGACAAAGACTTCTCTTGTGAGCTTTCCTCATCACCATTCTTTCAGCTGCCACATCTGCCTCCATTGCTTACATTTTTTCCAGGACTCTTGTACTAGAAACAGACCACGAGAGCACCCACAGCCTCCCGCCCATCACCTCGACCATGGCAGTGGGGGCCTGCTCCGTCATGTAGTGGATGGCATCCTGGTCCCCCAGCCAGTCGGAGCCCTTCACGGTGTCGTAGAAATGCCACCTCCAGTTGTCCCCCTCCATGTTCCCCAGAGCAGCATTGATTCCAACCTGGAACACCAACCACTCCTTACAAGCCACAAACAGGAGCCCCAACTTTGTCTTCCAGGCCCAAATCCACCCACTGGGGGACTCAGAGAAAGCCAACTACTCACGCAGTGACTCCCAGTGAGGGCTGACCTCAGCAGAGGAGCAGCGAGGCCTGACAGATTCCAGATCACAACCCCTTCCCAGCTCACCCAGTGATTCCATCCCTTAGCCTCAGTCTCCTCATCTGTGTGGTGGAGACAGAGGGAACTCCAGGAAGGGCTGACTGGAGCAGTGAGTGAGAGGCTACCTGTAATATGCTTATTACCTAACATATCTGGCACAGAAAAGGTACTCCACAAATCTTTCCAGATAATTTCATTAACAAATCTTCCCAACAGCATTTCACGGGCATGTGTTAAAGATTACAAGTGCTTCCTCCCAAGTAATAAACTCCATACTCAGAGTCGCACTCCCCTGTACCCCTACTTCCTTTGGCTGTGTGTGCCCATTGCCGTCTTACCCCTCAGAGAGTCCCAGAAGACAGCAGCACAGGGACAAATGAAACCCTTGCCCTTTTCTTCCCCAGCCTAAATTCTGATTCCTCCTTTTTAGATGATCTCCTTTCCTTAAGGAGTTGGGGCGGCAGGGGTGGGTGGGGAGGCAGGGGTGGGTGGGGAGGCAGGGGTGGGTGGGGAGGGTAGCAGGTGATATGGTCAGAGAAGGTGTTGGGGAGGCAGGGGTGGGTGGGGCGGCAGGGGTGGGCGGGGAGGGTAGCAGGTGAGATGGTCAGAGAAAACCCAAGTGTGACTGGAGTCTGAATTAAATGACAACAAGGCTCCCGCCCTTCAAAGTCCTCAGGGAAGAGGCTCCAGGGAGAGACCCCTGAGAGGGTGAGCTGAGTGAGTGAGGCACAGCAAGAGGCCATGTGGCTGGAGCACGGGGAGGAGGCAGGAGGCTGCCCAGGTAGAAAGTGCGAGGCTGCGCAGGACCTGCACGGAGTGGGAGCACAGTGGGGCACCTTTCTCTTACCTGCGCTGCAACAGTGTGTGACCTGGTAGGTAACAGCTTTGTAACACATGCTGTATTAAACCCTGCCTCGGAAAGGCCAAATGCAGCTCGCAAGCCTGCCCCTCCAGTGCCTACCACCGCTGCATCAAATTCATGATCCACTACTGGATACTGAGCAGAAATCTGGAAAAGAAAAATGCACCTGTCAATCACATGTTCCGCTATGACAAACATGCAGACTCTTGTGACAGTGAAAGAGCTTGACAAAGATAAAACGAGCAACTGCTGGGCACACAGGGCCTCCATCCTGTCCTGGGGCTGAGCCCTGAACAGTGCAGGGAGAAGTGGGCACATTTGCACCTGGAGAAGGGACTGACAATCAGATTCTATGAATGGTAGAGGGTTTATTCCATGGGATCAGACTGAGGACCACAACTCTACTTCAGGGCCTTGCCTATGCTTATGCCTGAGAAGGTGCCAAGGAGTATTCAGTCGCTATTGTGAGCTTATGAGAAAAGAACTTCGCAGCAAGTTACACTTTTCCAACAGAGAGAGAACAGGCACACTCAATACCAAGGAACCCACACCGGAATGGCCCCACGGTCCTATTTTCAGTAGGATTTTATCATCTACCACAGCACATACTGTTCATTTTAATTTATTGCTTTACTTGACCTAAATTTAAATCTAGTTTATAGATACATAAGAGATACAAGTAAAAATGTTCACATCTATGTTTATATTTGGACTTGCAATTAAGTAGTATTACACTGAAAATAATTTCAGCATGCATTGGATACCTATGAGAAATTGTTCTCTTATGTCTATGACTCATATGAAAACAAACTGTATAGATCCTTACCCCCAAGCCAAAAAAATCATTTATAATGAAACAAAAAGCATGAACTTACGGAATCTGAAACTTTAGCAGATGCCCTCTTGTTCCTTCAACAGTGAAGTGAAAACCTCGGGTTCCTGTTTGCAACACTGTTGGCCACTGGAGATACAGAAGACACAGATCCAGAGGGTTAGTGTCCTGAAGGAACAAATGCTGTGGGGGACAGTAATTCAAATTTCCCCTTGCAAACTGTTCCCCTTCTGACGTATCCAGGTGCTCCTGTGCATCCAGAGAGCTCAGCTGGGACCCTCTACTTAACCCTGAAGGGCAGCCCAAGGGGCAAGGAACGACTGAGCCCCCAGGTGCTCCTTTCCACCCTGACTTGGCACTCTAGAAAACCAGGATGAAGCTTGTTTCCAAACAGGATACTCACTGACTCAGATACGAAATGAAAAAGGCACACTTCCTCTGTGAAGTCTTAATTTATGCTACTTAGTGGAGAAGGGGAAAGA
This sequence comes from Pongo pygmaeus, assembly GCF_028885625.2. Taxonomy (NCBI): domain Eukaryota; kingdom Metazoa; phylum Chordata; class Mammalia; order Primates; family Hominidae; genus Pongo; species Pongo pygmaeus. The sequence goes on from NC_085930.1 coordinate 206,258,061, forward strand.
CATCTAGATCGTATTACTGTATGTGGTATTTTGCAAATAATGAAGCATTTTAACTGGCTCCATCAGAGCCCTTTCCACATTACACTTCCAATCGTCCATGAGGGCTTGCGGTCAGTTCAAAAGGCACTGGACACTGAATCAGGACATCTGTATCCTGGAACAGTAAAAGCTGACAGCCCAGAGGGAAGACGTGTCATCCCTTCATCACACAGGAGGATGTCAGATGCACACTCTCCCCTGCCTGGCTGCTGCTGGCTTTTCCCTGGCCAACGTCTACAACTTGACATATCTCGCTGCTTAAATTTTCCATCTTAGAAACCTTTACTCAAGAAAACTGGTTTTAGTGTTTAGTTTTTAGTGGCTCTGTGTGAGAGAGGTGACATTGTCCCATATGCTAAGATTGGCCAACCATTTAGGGGATACGTTTTCCATTCTGCTGGCGGCATTTTAGAAGACCACTGAATAGTCTCAGAAATATCATAAAGAATAGTTTTAGGGGCTGGGCGCGGTGGCTTATGCCTGTAATCCCAGCATTTTGGGAGGCCAAGGTGGGCGGATCACCTGAAGTCAGGAGTTCGAGACCAGTCTGGCCAACACGGCGAAACCCCCTCTCTACTAAAAATTAGCTGGGTGTGGTGGCGGGCACCTGTAATCCCAGCTACTTGGGAAGCTAAGGCAGGAGAATTCCTTGAACCCGAGAGGCGGAGGTTGCAGTGAGCCTAGACTGTGCCACTGTACTCCAGCCTGGGCGACAGAGCGAGACAATGTCTCCAAAAAACAAAAGAGAAGAAAAAAAAGCTTTAAGAAATTATACACTCAGCAGTCGGAAGAGGGGACGTGAGGGATGTCTTCAAGTATTCAGAAATACTTGCAATTCAGAAATTACTTATTATGTGGGATAAAAAATTATTCTTCATTTCTCCAATTTCTAGTCTCTGTTTTTATTGACATAAGCTAATTTAGTTTTTTCTTTTTTCAGAAAACGAGAAAGAACGAATATTCTTCTACCTCAGTATAATTTTTTACACGGTAAAATCATATTTTAAGAAAGAAGTCTGAAATAATTTTAATACAAACGTTCTTGAAAATTTTGTAAAGTGCCCTATTAACATAGGTAATAGCACCTATAAAAACAGTATATTATACCAAACGTAAGTAGAAACAGTGAGATCACTAAATGTTTATTTGTTCTTTCTAGGATGTTGATGTGGAATACACACTGCCCACCCCTCACCACACACACACACACAGAGCTAGCTTAAAAGGGGCAGCTACTATAACACAATCTTGAACAAATTATCACGCCATCCCCCTGGGGAAAAGGACACTAACCCTCTGCATCTAAATCTAATCTGGGGCAGATTTCTGAATTTGGAAAGCCCAACTTTAAGCCAATGTCAGTCTTTAGATAAAACTCAAAACTAGTTTTGACACAAAACTAGTCTTTTGTGCCAATTATTAATTTTTTTAGGAGAAACTATCAAACATTTCCTCTAAGAAATAAAATGGGGAACATATAACTAAAAGGAATACTTCGACCTTGCTTAACAATACAGAATTTCAGATGACAGAATTAGGAGGTGGAGGGGGAAAAGGAAGAAGTGCAGCGACATTAATATACGAAATCTAGCAAAGTAAGGGGTCCTCATCGAATAAAATGCACCTACAAATCATCAGCAAGAAACTAATCTGCATGTACAACCTACACAATCACAAAGGCAGCCAACGAAGAACCTAAAAACGCACGACTTTCTGTAGGAAAAACTACCTTCATCAAGATTTTTTTGTAAAAAAGACTTTTACAAAACTCAAGACTAAATTTTGGTTCCGTTTTGCTATCTTGCCATCTTGTTTGAGGTGCCTGGGGTCTTAGTCTGCAGAAGGAACACTGGGCACCATCTGGGTTGAGGACAGAGAAACTAGCTCTATCTAACTTTTCTCCAATCACAAGCTACCATTTCCCCTAAAAAGTCCCACTGACCATGGGCGTTACTTCCTGCTTGTGGACGCCCTCCTAGCAGCTCCTAAGAGCCCAAGATGAGGCGGGGGTCTCTGCTCAGTCAACACCAACCACAGCAACACACTGGAATGGTTTACACGCTTTCTGATGTTGACAGGATGGCTGTATGACTAATCCTCACATTTAATTCAAAGAGATTTTTAATAACTATTTCAAAAAGGAGAAAATTGCACAATTACAGGCATAATACACATCAATATTGCTGAATGCCTTGGTTCTTATTGAGATTTTTACTCTGCAATTTAAAATGACTTTGTAATTAAGGAGGTGGGTGGGTAAGTTCATTTAAAAGAACCAAACTAAACCTATCCAATTTAGCTTGATTAAATACAATCCCAGAAGGCCGATTCTGAACATGCAATCGTAGAGGGCGCATTCAGACAAACTCAGAGAGCAAGGGCTCAGGGAAGTATAACCCTGACCATCGTCCTGGACTAAGCGGAGCCCGGCCCTCCAGGTACTCAGCGCACAGGCAAGCACAGGTCCTGGAGTCCTCGCTGGGTCAGTGCCCTGAGCTCTCCGTCTCATTTTTAAAAACTGGCACAGCTGCTTTTAAACACTGGCACGTTTTTGGTGGCACAAGGGCCACCAAACAGGACCCAAAGTAGAGGCCCTTAGCTTACAAGGTCCCGAAGTGGACATGCACAGATTTGCGCTTTCTGGAAACGGGAACTGCAAGCCCAAGCTCGGGCGCGCCGCGCTTCCCACCGGACGCCCACGTGGCCGAGCCCGGCCACTCCTCGCACCCACCCAGGCGGTTTCACCCGCCCCGCCAGCCCCACCCACGGGCTGCGGGCGGCCCCTCAGGACAACCCGCACAGAGGTCCTCAGACTCCCGGCCCAGCCAGGGCTCCACCCCGGTGACCTTCGGCAGACACGACTCCTCCCCGAGTCCACCCGCCAGGCACTGAGGCGAGGGGCTACCTCAGCCCGCGAAGTCGCCGGACCCCAGGCCCGGACCAAAGCGGCGGAGGGGACGCCCAGCAAGCCCGCGGGGTCGTGACCTTCACCGGGACGCGGACTACCTGCTAAGGACCGAGGTCCCCAGGCCCCCGAGTACACCCCGCGGCTCCCCCTCGCACCGGCCCGGGCTCTCCCAGCCCCTTCCCGATCCCCGGGCAGGGGGGCGCGGGGACCTGGCGCCCGCTCCGCTCGGACCCGCTGGGGACCGTCCCGCTCCTACCGCCGCCTCGCCCCCGCCTGCTCTGCCCCGGTCCGCGGCAGGGACTCACCGCGTTGGCCAGCGCCAGGCGCCAAGCGCTCAGCAGCCGCCACAGGCCCCGGACCCCCGGAACGTCTGTAGTCGCCGCCGCGCAGTCCTGCCAGTCCCTGCGCAGACTGCGCCTGCGCACCACACCGGGGTAGAGCTGGGGGGAAACCGGACCCGCGCACCACTCCCGGGTCAAAGGGAGACGGCAGTGGGGGACATCGCGCCTGCGCACCACGCCACGCCCGGGCTGGGGTCTAAGGGGCGGGGGCGCCGCGCCTGCGCAAAGCGGACCCGCGGACGGTGGCGCTGGGTGGACACGGAGGTCCCGCGCTCCCCGACCGAGATGGGGCGGGCCCTATTTCGGGGACGTGTTGGGCACCAACATTTTTTAAAGACCCGTGGGTGGTTCTCCGGAATCTCCCAGACCGAGAGGGCCTGAACGTCCAGACCGCAGGGAATGGGGTCGAAGGGGCGGCGCTCGTCCGCGGAAGTGGGCGGGAGCGGCCCCAGGCCTCCGGCCTCTAGTGAGTGGGAGTGACCCTCGGTTTCCGGCCTCCAAGGGAGTGGGGAGCGATCCTCAGCCATGTCCCCAGCCTCTGGCTTCCGACTGATTTTTAAATTTTTTGTAGAGGCGGGATCTTGCTTGTTGCCCAGGCTGGTCTCAAACTTGTGGCCTCAAGCGATCCTCCCTCTTCGGCCTCCCCAAGTGCAGGGATTACAGACATAGCCACTGCGCACGGCCGTGGCAGCTTTGAAAGCTGGGTAGAGCCCTTTGGCTTATACGCCTTTCTGCTAGCTTACCCTGATTTTGCTTCTGGTTCAGATAGTATTTTAATATTTCTAGTGTGTCTTTTTCTAAGGTATCTGAAACCTTTTTGTGGAATGAAGTGGCATGAAAAATAAACCGATAATCATTAGTAATTATGTTTCCTGTCTTTTCACTTTAAATTATTAAAGTCTTCGTCTTGTGCATAATGTTTAACAATTTTGAGTTATTTTAGTAAATTTGCAAGGGTTCAGTCCCATTTTATTGATATTTGGGTTGTTTCCCATTTTTGCTCTTAATAACACCGTACACAACATATTTGTGACCATAACTTTATCTTTAGGATTTTTTTTTAGATGTATGCCCCAGACATGGCCTCTATTGGCTTGCAGGGAATGAACATAATACCTCCTAGACTTTTTTTTTTTTTAAGTTACGCTGTTTTAGTCCTGGGTTAGTTATCTAATTTTGTTTGGTTTGAGACGGAGTTTCGCTCTTGTTGCCCAGGCTGGAGTGGAATGGCGCGATCTCGGCTCACTGCAACCTCTGCCTCCAGGGTTCAAGAGATTCTCCCGCGGAGCTGACAGTGAGCGGAGATGGCGCCACTGCACTCCAGCCTGGGCAACAGAGCAAGACTACATTTACTCTGCCGGCTATCTGGAGAAATGCAACCTCATCAGCAGAAATTATTTCCACCCTGCTGCTTTTTAAATGTTATTTCCTATAGCCAGGTACTGAGCCCTTCAACTGAGGTCTAAACCCTCCACCCTCTCCCTCCGGGATTGCCAAGCCTGTGGTTTCAGTTCCATGCTCCCAGGTAGATTATGTCAACTCAAAGTCAATGTGCTTATGAAATACTTTTTGTGCTTTTTTTCTTAATTTTAAGAGTTTTTTTTTTAATATGTTTTTGTTTCATGGAGGTGACACCCTCTGTCTTTGAGTTTTGGGAGCCTTCCTCCTTCAGGCTGCATGTACTGAAGCCAGTGTCTGCTGCGCAGCCCCTCAGCCGCAGCAGCCCACAGTGAGGTGCAGGTGCTCACGCCATCACCCCAGAGAGCTCCTCCATTTGCCCCTCCACCCGTAGCCCCTCGAAACCACTGCCCTGCTCCCCAACATGGTACACTGTCTTCTCCAAGATGTCATGTGTTGGCATCCTTCGGCCTCTGCCCACCAAAACTAGCTTCCTTCACCGGGCATGAGACCTGGGGCATTTGGATGCATCTTTCCACTGCTGGTTGGTGCCCCCTACGTGGAGGCATCTGCGTTGGTTCACGCCTTCTCCTGCTCCTGCCAATGGACATTTTGTTTTCTTCCAGTTATTGGCAATGAGGAATGAGGCCTAAACACTTGTGTGCAGGTTTGTGTGTGCATGTTTAAGTTTTCTCTTGGGGGACATTTCAGGAGCGGGGTTGCTGGATGACGTGGTAAGGATGTGCTTAACTTCATAAGAAACTCCCGGACCACTTTGCAGCATGGCGGGACCCCTCCCATTCCCACTTCAGCTTATGAGGGTCCCAATTCCTCTGCATCATCACTAGAACCTGGGTTGGCCCATGGTTTTTGTCTGTTTTTAGCCATTTTAATAGATTTGCAGAGGTACTGTTGACTGGCATTTCTCCAGCATCTCTATGATGTTGCGCCTCTTTCTCGGTCAATATGCCCTCCTTATACCTTCTTTGATGAGGCCTCCATTCAAATATTTGCCCTCTCTTTAATACTGAGGTTTTTACTTTCTTACGGTTAAGTTTTGATGGTTCTTCATATATTCTGCGTGCCAGTACGTTGTGAGATGCGTGATTCACAAATGTTTTTTTCTAGACCATAGTTTGTGTTTCATTCTCTTTAGATTTTTATATTGCTTTATAGAATTATAATTTTAAATTTATGACTAAATTGAATTTGTCAATCTTTTATGAATCATGCTTTTGGTGTCATGTCTAAGAACTTTTTGTCTAACCCCAGGCCATACAAATTTTCCTGTGTTTTTACCTAAGGGTTTGATAGCGTTATGTTCTCCATTTAGGCCTTTAATAAATGTTGAGTAACATTTTGTGTCAGCCATGGCCATACCTTTCTCCATCTCTCACAGTATCGTGGGCGTTTGCAGCTCCCAGTGCCCCGTGCTGTTCCCGTCTTCTTGGTCCGCTCTTCCTGTGAGTTTCAGGGCACGTCTTAGTGCTGGCGCTGTCCTGGTCCATCAGGGGGTCCCATGAGCTTGTGCGTGTGGGAAGGTCAGGACTGTGATGTTGATGGGATGCCCTGTGAGTCGGGAGGAGGTGTTGACGGGGGTTTCCATGTAGGAGAGAGAGGTGTTTGGTTTTCCGGATGGGGCAGACTTGAGAGGGGACAAACTTGAGAAATGCCACCAATGAGAAGCCCAGGCAGAGCAGGTCTCGGGGCCGCCCAGCCGTGTGGGAGCCAAACATGGATGTGTCAGTTGCCATGCCAGGAGGTAAACCCTCAACCAAGGGCCTCTGGGTGTCCAAGGCCAAGTCTTGTTCAAGAGGTGCGTTCAGCTGAGCCAACCATGGCAGAAATGCATAAGGGAGATCCCACGGTTCCTCTGTTCAAATCCCCTGCTAATCCCACCAGACTCAGAGAAGGAGCCAAGTCCTCACAGCAGCCTGCAACCCCCGCCTGACTCGGCCTCCTCTTGGCTGTGATGCTCTGTACCCTTCTATCCCTCTCTGTCTCTTCTCCCATCAGAAAGGAAATCTGGCACGTTTATCCTGGTGGATTCAAACCCATCTTTGCCACACATATAGTCACCAGAATGAATAGGTATAATCTAGAAAGAGTCCTTTTGAAAAAGAAGAAGTCAGGCTGGGCATGGTGGCTCATGCCTATAATCCCAGTGCTTTGGGAGGCTGAGGTGGGAGAATCACCTGAGGTCAGGCATTTCAGACCAGCCTGGACAACATGGTGAAACCCCATCTCTAGTAAAAATATAAAAATTAGCTGGGCATGGTGGTGCGTGCCTGTAATCCCAGCCACTTGGGAGGCTGAGGCAGGAGAATCATTTGAACCCAGAAGATGGAGGTTGCAGTGAGCTGAGATTGTGCCAGTGCACTCCAGCCTGGGTGACAGAGTGAGACTCTGTCTGAAAAACATAGTAATAGGAATGATAAAGGAAAAGTGCAAAAATTGAAACAACTTAACAGAAACTGGGCAAAAGAGCTGAACCGGCCCTCCACAGAAGAGGAAATGTGGAGGAATGGCTAATGAAAACATGAAGAGGGGCTCAGCCTAACAGGGGGACATATCACGTGACACCCACCAGACGGGCAAAAATCCCACAACCCAATCCATGCCAGTGTTGGGGAGAATGGAGAGAAGCAGGAATACCAGGCACTGCTAAGAATGGTTGTGAAGTGTATTTCTGTTATGCTTGTATATGAAAGAGTGTGTGTTGTGGGTTATGAGGAAAATTACATTTCTTACCTGGGATGAAATTTTAAAATTTGAAAGCTACTGACCAGAAGAAACTTGCACTTGTGTACAAAAGAAATGCTCAAGAACGTTCCCAACAAAACACAGTCCTAAGGGCTCCAACCTGGCCAAACACTCATCCACAGGAAGATGAAGACATTTCCCACGCTCCCCTCAGACGACGGGAGATCACGCAGCAATGAAAATGAACCATGTCAGTGTGGGTGGGTCTCAGGGAGGGAATGGAGGACAAAACTAGATATAGAGCAGATGCTCAGAGCCTTGCAGTGTAGGAGCAGCCGCGCAGGAGAATTTCCTCACATTAAAGTTCAAAACTACAGCCGAGGCAACAGAGCAAGACCCTGCCTCAAAAACAAAACAAAGTTCCAAAACGAAATGGAATATTTTTTAGGGATGTACACATCACGGTGAAAGAAACTTACTATGAAGGAAAGTGTGGGAATAATACAGACTAAAGCAGGAAGTGATTCCCTCGGTAGGAGAAGGGAAGGGACTGGGACTCAGGCAGGGCCTCCAGGGAGCATCCAAAGTTATGTCTCTTCAGATTCTACTCCCTAAACCTGGTGGAGGTCTTCTGTGTCCAATGTGTCAATATTCTTTATACCTTACCCATACTGTACAAATGCTTTATTTCTATTCAATATTTGGAAGACAGTTATAAACAAGATGCATTAAATAGCAAGGTGGCAGATGAACATCAGGAAGGAACATCCATGAGCTTCCATCCACGGAACCTCACCATGGATACGCTTGTGATCAAGGGCCTGGTCTCCCCTCAAGACACGGTCACAGATCAGAGGCCACACCATCATAGCAGTGGAGCAGGACCAGCTGGGACAGGGTCCTTCTGTGACACCTGCTGCATCACCAGGCTGTGGGAACGGACTCAATTGCCAGAACTCACAGAATAGCAGTATCAGCACCAAAACCTCACAGGAAAAATGGTAAGTTCTAAGTTTCTCCATTAATAGTAACTCTCAGATTAATCTCTGTCATCCACCACTTCTCCAAGAAATAACTTTTTAGGGTGACGTGCCAGGCGCCATGTTGGAGGGTTGGTGGTAGTGGCTTGGGGGAGGTGCTCGCTCTGTCGGTCTCACTCTCTCACACGTTTCTCTGGCTCCCTTCGTTCCCCCCCACCCCACTTGGCCTGCGAGCTGGAGTGTGTGGGAGGGAGTGGGAGGACGTGGGGGGGTGGAGGCAAGAGTTCCGGTCCCCAAGAGACCCGCGGAGGGAGGCGGAGGCTGTGAGGGACTCCGGGAAGCCATGGAGGTCAAGAGGCTCCAGGAGGCGCTGAAAGATTTTGAGAAGAGGGGGAAAAAGAAAGTTTGTCCTGTCCTGGATAAGTTTCTTTGTCATGTAGCCAAGACTGGAGAAACAGATTCAGTGGTCCCAATTTAAAGGCTATTTTATTTTCAAACTGGAGAAAGTGATGGACGATTTCAGAACTTCAGCTCCTGAGCCAAGAGGTCCTCCCAACCCTAATGTCGAATATATTCCCTTTGATGAAACAAAGGAAAGAATACTGAAAATTGTCACTGGATTTAACGGTATCCCTTTTACTATTCAGCGACTATGTGAATTGTTAACAGATCCAAGGAGAAACTATACAGGAACAGACAAATTTCTCAGAGGAGTAGAAAAGAACGTGATGGTTGTTAGCTGTGTTTATCCTCCTTCAGAAAAAAACAATTCCAATAGTATAAATCGAATGAATGGTGTTATGTTTCCTGGAAATGCACCAAGCTATACTGAGAGGTCTAATATAAATGGGCCTGGGACACCCAGGCCACTTAATCGACCAAAGGTTTCTTTGTCAGCCCCCATGACAACAAATGGGTCGCCTGAGAGCACAGACAGCAAAGAGGCACATTTGCAGCAAAATGAAGAGAAAAATCACAGTGACTCTTCAACATCTGAATCAGAAGTCTCCTCAGTGAGCCCTTTGAAAAATAAACATCCAGATGAAGATGCTGTGGAAGCTGAGGGGCATGAGGTAAAAAGACTCAGGTTTGACAAAAAAGATGAAGTCAGAGAAACAGCCAGTCAAAGGACTTGCAGCGAAGTTTCTTCAGTTATGGTAGAAGAAACAGAAGCATCATCTTCATCTCAGGATAAAGATAAAGAAAGTCGTTGTACCCGGCAGTGCGTACGGAAGAGGATGAAGAAGAGGATGAAGAGGAAGAAGAAGGTATTGAGAGACCATCCGTAAAAGGGAGGAGTAAGGAGATCCTCAAATTCTTCCTTTCATTGTTTTCGTGAAAGAATTGTACATCACGGAACTCCTTGTAATGCCGACGCTGGGCTTCTCTCCCACCTGTATGTAGCTGCCGCTGAATTTCAGGGGATGTGATTTGAACCATAGAACATCTGAATTCATGAAACTTAACTGTGGAGGAATTTTGAAAATAAAATTTAAGTACAACATTTGCTTATTTTTAGAGTCTTTTATGACATCAAGAGAAATGATCCCAGAAAGAAAAAATCAAGAAAAAGAATCTGATGATGCCTCAACTGTGAATGAAGAGACTTCTGAGGAAAATAATCAGATGGAGGAATCTGATGTGTCTCCAGCTCGGAAAGATTTACTACATTCTGAAGGTAATGAAAACGAAGGCCCTGAAAGTAGTGGTTCTTCTGACTGCCGTGAAACAGAAGAATTAGCAGGATCCAGTTCCAGTGAAACTGGAGAGATTCTTTCAGAATCATCCATGGAAAATGATGACGAACCCGCGGAAGTCACCGATGAACCAAGGGAACAAGATTATTTAGAAACATTTAGATGCAGTATTTTACATACGGTTCTGGTTTTAACACCATATAAAACTTTAATGTAAAAAAGTAGACCTTCAGTTTTACAAGAAAAGCAGGTTGTAAAATAAAGTACTTTATGGATAATTCCTGAAAGAGTTGTACATGTAAGAACCGTGAATATCAGCTCCTCTGGGTCCTGCTTACCTTACCGCTGATTTTTCTTTCTTTCTTTCTTTCTTTGGTCTGGGCAAATCAGTGGTTTGTGTATAGATTTTTTTTTTTTAATTTAGGATTGAAGTTTTTAAACTGGAAAGTAATTATAATTTTGAACAGTTTTTTCAGATTATCACATTTACTTTATACATATGCAAGAAGTTTTTGTCTTGTGTCTGTCTGATAGCTCTAGCAGTTTTCATATTTTGGTCATAGTTTCAACATTTTAACATGTGAATAATGGGGTTTCATGCTGATTTCCAGATTTTATTGTTCGGCTACATACGATGGAACTTTAAGTTATATATATATATACATTATTCTAAGGGGGGAAATCTTATATTTTTCTGTTTCAATAAGAGATGAATACAGTGGATACTTTTTCTATTGGTAATGATTGAGTTCACCTCTTTCAGAAGACATTTTCTTTCTCTTCTAAGTAACTGAAATAAAATCTGGCCTTTGTGAAACCCTGGAAATACCACGACCCTCAACTAGAAACACCAATACCAGCTCCTCCGCGAGTTTCCAGATCCACAACCTAACACATCAGAGGCAGCATTGGCTCCTCACGTAGATTCCAGCTCCGGGACCCTCATATTTGAACCGCAGGACCATCTCATCCCTGGATCTCCAGCTGCACCACACTCAAATTAGAACAACATCAGCTCCTCCCCAGGTCTCCACCTGCAGAGACCTCGAATGGGAACGTCAGCTCCTCCCCAGGTCTCCAGCTGCACGGCCCTAAAACTAGAACATCAGCTCCCGCCCGGGTCGCCAGCTGCACCATGCTCAAACTGGAACATCAGATCCCCACGGGTCTCCAGATGCAGGGCCCTCAAACTGGAACATGAGCTCCCCGCCGGGTCTCCAGCTGCATGGCCCTCAAACTGGAACATCAGCTCCACCCCGGGGCTCCAGGTGCACAGCCCTCAAAATGCAACTTCAGCTCCCAGCCAGGTATCCAGCTGCATGGCCCTCAAACTGCAACATCAGTTCCACCCCGGGTCTCCAGCTTCACAGCCCTCAAACTGGAACATCAGCTCCCCGCCCAGGTCTCCAGCTCCACGGCCCTCAACCTGCGACATCAGCTCCCAACCAGGTCTCCAGATGCACGGCCCTCAAACTGAAACATCGGCTCCCACCAGGTCTCCAGCTGGATGGCCTTAAACTGCAACATCAGCTCCCAGGCCCTCAAACAGGAACAGCAGCTCCCCACAGGGTCTCCAGCTGCATGGCCCTCAAATTGCAACATCAGCTCCCCACCAGGTCTCCAGCTGCATGGCCCTCAAACTGGAACATCAGCTGCCCGCCGGGTATCGAGCTGCACGGCCCTCAAATTCAGACATTACCTCCTTCCCCAGGTCTCCAGCTGCTCGGCCCTCAAACCAGAACATCAGCTCCCCGCCGGGTCTCCAGCTGCACGGCCCTCAAACTGGAACATCAGCTCCCCGCCAGATCTCCACCTGCACAGCTCTCAAACAGTAACATCAGCTCCCCACAAGGTCTCCAGCTCCACGGCCCTCAAACTGGAACATCAGCTCCCCACCGGGTATCCAACTGCATGGCCCTCAAACGGGAACATCAGCTCCCCACCAGGTATCCAGCTGCACGGCACTCGAATTCGGACATGACCTCCTTCCCCGGGTCTCCAGCTGCACGGCCCTCAAACTGGAATATCGGCTCCCTGCCGGGTATCCAGCTGCAAGGCCCTCAAACTGGAACATCAGCTCCCCGCCAGATCTCCAGCTGCACGGCTCTCAAACAGGAACATCAGCTCCCCACAGGGTCTCCAGCTGCACGGCCCTCAAACTGCAACATCAGTTCCCCCCTGGGTCTCCAGCTGCACCGCCTCAACCTGGAACATCAGCTCCCCCCCGGGTCTCCAGCTCCACGGCCCTCAACCTGCAACACTAGCTCCCCACCGGGTCCCCAGATGCACGGCCCTCAAACTGGAACATCAACTCCCCACCGGGTATCCAGCTGCACAGGCCTCAAACTGGAACATCAGTTCCCTGCCAGGTCTCCAGGTGCACAGCCTTCAAACTGGAACATCAGCTCCCCGCCAGGTCACCAGCTGCACAGCCCTCAGATTGCAACATCAGCTCCCAGCAGAGTCTCCAGCTGCACGGCCATCAAACTGGAACATCAGCTCCCCCGCCCGTCTCCAGCTGCACAGACCTCAAACTTGAACATCCACTCCCCGCCAGGTCATCAACTGCACGGCCCTCAAACTGGAACATTAGCTCCACCCCTGGGTCTCCAGCAGCATGGCCCTACAACTGGAACATCAGCTTCCCCCGGGTCTCCAGCTGCACAGCCCTCAAACTGGAACATCAGCTCCCTGCCGGGTCTCCAGCTGCACAGCCCTCAAACTGGAACATCAGCTCCCCGCTGGGTTCAAACTGTTCCAGTCTGAGGGCCGTGCAGCTGGATACCCGGTGGGGAGCTGAAGTTCCAGTTTGAGGGCCGTGCAGCTGGATACCCGGTGGGGAGCTGAAGTTCCAGTTTGAGGGCCGTGAAGCTGGAGACCCAGTGGGGAGCTGATGTTCCAGTTTCAGGGCCATGCAGCTGGAGACTCGCGGGTAGCCGATGGTGCAGTTTGAGGGCCATGCAGCTGGAGACCCGGGTGGGAACAGATGTTCCAGTTTGGGAGCCATGCAGCTGGAGGCACTGCGGGGAGCAGATGTTCCAGTTTCATGTCCCTCCCTGGGTCTTCAGGTGCACGGCCATCAAACTGGAAAATCAGCTCCCCGGCACACAAACCAGAACATCAGCTCCCCACCGGATCTCCAGCTGCACAGCCCTCAGCATCAGCTCCTCCCCGAGTCCTGAACTGCACGACCCTCAAACTACAACATCAGCTCCTCCCCGAGTCTTCAGCTGCATGATCCTCAATCTAGAACATCAGCTCCTCACGGGGTCTGCAGCTGCAAGAACCTAAAATTAGAACATCAGCTCCTCTCTGGGTCTGCAGCTGGAAGATCCACTAACTAGAACATCAGCTCCTGTCCCGGTCCCCAGCTCCATGTCCGTCAATCAAGATTATCATCTCCCCGAGTCTCCATCTGAAAGACCCTCAACGCCAACAACATCAGCTCCTCCCCAAGTCCTCAACTGCATGAACCTCTAACTACAACACCAGCTCCTCCCCGAGTCTTCAGCTGCACGACCCTCAATCTAGAACATCAGCTCCTCTCCGGGTATGCAGCTGCAAGAACCTAACAGTAGGACACCAGCTCCTCCCCAAGTCTTCAGCTGCATAACCTTCAATCTACAATATCAGCTCCTCTCCAGGTCTGCAGCTGGAAGATCCACTACCTAGAACATCAGCTTCTGTCTGGCTCTCCAGCTCCATGACCCTCAATCAAGAATATCAGCTCCTCCCTGAGTCTCTAGGCGAAAGACTCTCAATGCAAACAACATCAACTCCTCCCCGAGTCCTCAACTGCACGACCCTCAAACTACAACATCAGTAACTCCTCGAGTCTTAAGCTGCATGACCCTCAATCTAGAAGATCACCTCCTCTTTGGGTCTGCAGCTTCAAGAACCAAACAGTAGAACATCAGCTCTACCGTGGGTCTGCAGCTGGAAGATCCACTGACTAGAACATCAGCTCCTGTCCGGCTCTCCAGCTCCATGACCCTCAATCAAGCTAATCAGCTCCTCCCTGAGTCTCCAGCTGAAAGACCCTCAATGCCAACAACATCAGCTCCTCCCTGAGTCCTCAACAGCACGACCCTCAAAATACAACATCAGCTCCTCCCCGAGTCTTCAGCTGCATGACCCTCAATCTAGAACATCAGCTCCTCTCCAGGTCTGCAGCTGCAAGAACCGAAAACTAGAACATCAGCTCCTCTCTGGGTCTGCAGCTGGAAGATCCACAAACTAGAACATCAGCTCCTGTCCGGGTCTCCAGCTCCATGAACTTCAATCAAGATTATCAGCTCCTCTCTGAGTCTCCTGCTGACAGACCCTCAACGCCAACAACATCAGCTCCTCCCCGAGTCCTCAACTGTACGACACTCAAACTACAACATCAGCTCCTCCTTGTCTTCAGCTGCACGACCATAAATCTAGAACATCAGCTCCTCTCCAGGTCTGCAGCTTCAAGAATCTAACAGTAGAACATCAGCTCCTCCCTGGGTCTGCAGCTGGAAGATCCACTGACCAGAACATCAGCTCCTGTCTGGGTCACCAGCTCCATGACCCTCAATCAAGATTATCAGCTCCTCCCTGAGTCTCCAGCTGAAAGATCCTCAATGCGAACAAAATCAGCTTCCCCCTGAGTCCTCAACTGCACGACCCACTAACTACAAACATCAGCTCCTCCCCAAGTCTTCAGCTGCATGACCCTCAATGTAGAACATCAGCTCCTCTCCGGGTCTGCAGCTGCAAGAACCTAAACTAGAACATCAGCTCCTCTCTGAGTCTTCACCTGGAAGATCCACTAACTAGAACATCAGCTCCTGTCCGGGTCTCCAGCTTTATGACCCTAAATCAAGATTATCAGCTCCTCGCTGAGTCTCCAGCTGAAAGACCCTCAACGCAAACAACATCAGCTCATCCCGAAGTCCTCAAGTGCACGACACTCAAACTACAACATCAGCTCCTCCCCGAGTCTTCAGCTGCATAACCCTCAATCTAGAATCTCAGCTCCTCTCCGGGTCTGCAGCTGGAAGATCCACTACCTAGAACATCAGCTCCTGTCGGGGTCTCCAGCTCCATGACCCACAATCAAGATTCTCAGCTCCTCCCTGAGTCTCCAACTGAAAGACGTTCAATGTGAACAAAATCAGGTCCTCCCTGAGTCCTCAACTGCATGACCCTCACATTACAACATCAGCTCCCCCCGAGTCTTCAGCTGCATGACCCTCAATCTAGAACATCAGCTCCTCTCCGGGTCTGCAGCTGCAACAACCTAAAATTAGAACATCAGCTCCTCTCTGGGTCTGCACCTCGAAGATCCACTGACTAGAATATCAGCTTCTGTCCGGGTCTCCAGATCCATGATTCTTAATCAAGATTATCAGTTCCTCCATGAGTCTCCGGCTGAAAGACTCTCAATGCCAACAACATCAGCTCCTCCCCAAGTCCTCAACTGCACGACCCTCAAACTACAACATCAGCTCCTCCCTGAGTCTTCAGCTGCATGACCATCAATCAAGAACATCAGCTCCTCTCTGAGTCTGCAGCTGCAAGAACCTAAAACTGGAACATCAGCTCCTCTCTGGGTCTGCAGCTGGAAGATCCACTAACTAGAACATCAGCTCCTGTCCAGGTCTGCAGCTCCATGTCGGTCAATCAAGATTATCATCTCCCCCTGAGTCTCCATCTGAAAGACCCTCAACGTCAACAACATCAGCTCCTCCCCGAGTCCTCAACTGCACCAACCTCTAACTACAACACCAGCTCCTCCCTGAGGCTTCAGCTGCACGACCCTCAATCTAGAACCTCAGCTCCTCTCCGGATATGCAGCTGCAAGAACCTAACAGTAGGACACCAGCTCCTCCCCGAGTCTTCAGCTGCATAACCCTCAATCTACAATATCAGCTCCTCTCCGGGTCTGCAGCTGGAAGATCCACTACCTAGAACATCAGCTCCTGTCCAGCTCTCCAGCTCCATGACCCTCAATCAAGAATATCAGCTCCTCCCTGAGTCTCCAGCTGAAAGACCCTCAACGTGAACAACATCAGCTCCTCCTCAAGTCCTCAACTGCACGACCCTCAAACTACAACATCAGTAACTCCTCGAGTCTTAAGCTGCATGACCCTCAATCTAGAGCATCAGCTCCTCTCCGGGTCTGCAGCTGCAAGAACCAAACCGTAGAGCATCAGCTCCACCGTGGGTCTGCAGCTGGAAGATCCACTGACTAGAACATCAGCTCCTGTCCGGCTCTCCAGCTCCATGACCCTCAATCAAGATTATCAGCTCCTCCCTGAGTCTCCAGCTGAAAGACCCTCAACACCAACAACATCAGCTCCTCCCCGAGTCCTCAACTGCATGACCCACGAACTACAACATCAGCTCCTCCCCGAGTCTTCAGCTGCATGACCCTCAAACTAGTACATCAGCTCCTCTCTGGGTCTGCAGCTGCAAGAACCTAAAACTAGAACATCAGCTCCTCTCTGGGTCTGCAGCTGGAAGATCCACTAACCAGAACATCAGCTCCTGTCTGGCTCTCCAGCTCCATGAGCCTCAATCAAGATTCTCAGCTCCTCCCTGAGTCTCCAGCTGAAAGTCCCTCAACGCCAACAATATCAGCTCCTCCCCAAGTCCTCAACTGCACAACCCTCAAACTACAACATCAGCTCCTCCCTGAGTCTTCAGCTGCACGACCTCAATCTACAACATCAGCTCCTCTCTGGGTCTGCAGTTGCAAGCACCCAAAACTAGAACATCAGCTCCTCTCTGGGTCTGCAGCTGGAAGATCCACTGACTAGAACATCAGCTTCTCTCCGCGTCTCCAGCTGCATGACCCTCAATCAAAATTATCAGCTCCTCCCTGAGTCTCCAGCTGAAAGACCTCAACGCGAACAACATCAGCTCCTCCCCGAGTCCTCAGCTACACGACCCTCAAACTACAACATCAGCTCCTCCCTGAGTCTTCAGCTGGATGACCCTCAAATTAGAACATCAGCTCCTCTCCGGGTCTTCAGCTGCATGACCCTCAAACTGGAACCTCAGCTCCTCCCTGAGTCTTCAGCTGCATGCCCTTCAATCTAGAACATCAGCTCCTCTCCAAGTGTGCAGCTGCACAACCCTCAATCTAGAACATCAGCTCCTCTCCAGGTCTGCAGCTGCACGACCCTCAAGCTAGAACATCAGCTCCTTTCCAGGTCTCCAGCTGCACGACACTCAAACTAGAACATCACCTCCTCTACAAGTCTGCAACTGCAAATCCACAAAACAGAACATCAGCTCCTCTCTGTGTCTACAGCTGCACGACCTTCAAACTAGAACATCAGCTCCTCTCCGGGTCTGCAGCTGCAGGGCCCTCAAGGTAGAACATCAGCTCCTCCCCGAGCTAGGACACCTGTCCCACCTGGATCTCCAGCTCCACGACTCTCATAGAACAGCCACACGGGCTCCTTCATTGTCTTCAGGTCCACAACCTAAGACATCAGTGGGAGCACCGGCTCCTCCCTGGAGGTCCACCTCAACGACTCTCATAGACTTAAAAGCAGCACCTGCTCCTCCCCAAGGCTCCATATCCACCACCCTCAGATTTGAACAGCGGTAGCACCAGCTCCTCTCCAGGTCTTCAGCCCCACGACCCTCCCTGAACAATCCCTTCTCATGAAATTCAGCAGTCAAGAAATCTGCAGCAGAAGTAAATGAATAAATGTTTTGTTTTCAAATCCATATCTCTTTTATGTTCATGAGTTAATTTTCTACTTTCCATTAGCCTTGAAATCTACTTATGTCCAATGTGAAACAGAAACACACCATTTGAAATCACACTTAAAAACTTAGTAATATTTTTAAATAAAATCATCACACAGCTGTAGTCACGATCTTATTTCTCTCTGCCTTTGCAGAAGTCTTATGAAAATTCCAACTATGAATTTACTTTGTTGAGATTCCCAGAATACACATTCATCCCAACTCTTACTCCCCTCCTTAAAATCTTTTCACATATTCCCATCACCTGAGCATAAATGCCAGCTCCCATCCACAGCCCAAAGTGCCCAGCATGGCCCTGCCCTCTGCCCAGGTCTATGGTCTCCCCTCTTAAATGCCAGCACCATCCACAGCCCACAGTGCCCAGCACAGCCCTGCCCTCTGCCCTGCCCTCAGCTCTGGCCTAAGGTCTCTCCCCTGTGCTGTTCCCTTCCTGCCAGACAGGCCTCTGTCCGTTCCTCAAAACACACAGGCTCAGGCCTGACTCCAGGCCTTTGCCCTGCTGTGCTCTCTGCCTACGGTGCCTTTCCTGGGCTCTGCATCCTCCTCTCAACCCGCTGAGCTGCAGCCTGCTGGTCGCCCCTCAGGTGGATGAACACACGGTGTCCTCTCGACCCGCCAGCTTTTGCACAGGCTCTTCTCTGTGCCAGACACACACCTTCTCTATCGGGGTTTACTCTCTAAATACCATTCATCCTTGGAGTCTCCACTGAAATATCGCTCCCTGCCCACACCCCTCACTTGGGCTTCACCTTGGTTAGGTTGCCAACCCCCGTCTCCTGACTCCGGGAAGCTAGATGCTCTCCTAGCACTCGGAACTCATCCATCGCCACATTTTGCACAGCCATGGTTACTGTGTTAGCTTGGTGCACAAGTCATCGCGGTTTTTGCTGTCAGTATTAATGAACTGCAACACCGGCTCCTCCCAGTTTCTTTTCTTTACTTTTTTTTTTTTTTTTTGCCATTACTTTTAATGACTGCCGCACCTACCTATTAGAATCATTTATATTTATCCACCCAGCATCTGCCTTCCCCTCTAGAAAGGAAGCGCCATGAGAATAGAGGCCGAATCTACTCAAATCACTCCACCTTCCCAGCACATGGTTTGTCAATAATCATTTACCAACTGACTGATAGAGCAATGCCTTCTCTGTTGCTGGGATGAGGCATATGACACACCCCTTTGAAAGTCAATTCCATGGACAGTTGGCATTTGCTCTTCACTCCTGCACCCGTGGCGTGGCTGGCCTTAGGCTGATCTAGTCTGGCCTTGACTCCAGGCTGAGGATGGGAACCATGCCTGCTCCACACGCCTCTCATCATGCAGCCAGAGCCGCCGTTCCCTGCGGCACGCGCATCTCATGGGGTAAATCAAGAGCCTTAGAGGGCAGGCCTGGCAGTGCCCACACATTCCAGGCTTCTGCTTGTGCCGTGTCTGTGAAAACCTCATTGGCAGAAGAAAGTCACCCAGCCACGAGCATCACCTATGGGATGGATAAGTCCATCCACCCTCCCTCGGGCCCTGGCAAGGTTGTGGCTATGACATACTCTTACGGGGGAGTGAAAAATTGAGGCCCAACATTAAATCACCCACGCAAGAAATGTCAGCCTCTGTCCCCACGCTGGAATCATTCTTCACCAGCGGGTTTGCCTGAATTCCCTTTGCAATGGTGTCTGCAGGTTTAGGCCAATGCTGTTCCCTGTGGAGGACAGAGAAGCCTCCATGGGCCTCCGTCTCTTGGGAAGAACAAGATATTAGCTTGATGCAAAACCACCGCAAGCCCCAGGGGGCCCTTGCACCATGAGACAGGAGAGGGGCAGAGAACTGTGGGAAGTCAGGAAAGCTTGCATCCCCAGCCCCTCCCGTGCATCCCCAGCCCCCTCCCCAGCATGCCCCCATCTCTGCTTCCTTTCTTTCTTTCCTTCTCTTTCTTTCTTTCCTTCTCTTTCTTTCTCCCTTTCTTTCTTTCTCCCTCCCTTTCCTCCTTCCTTCCTTCCTTCCTTCTTTCTTTCTTTCTTTTCTTTCTTTTCTTTCTTTCTTTCTTTTTCAGGGTCTGGCTCTGTCATCCAGGCTGGAGTGCAATGGCATGATCTCGGCTTACTGCAACCTTCACCTCCTGGGCTCAAGCAATCCCCCCTCCTCAGCCTCCCCAGTGGCTGGGACTACAGGTGCACGCCACCACACCCAGCTAATTTTTTTTTTTTTTAGAGACAGCGTTTTGCTATGTTGCCCAGGCTGGTCTCGAACTCCTGAGCTCAAGCAATCCTCCCACCTCAGCCTCTCAAAGTGTTGGGATTACAGGCATGAGCCACTGAGTCCAGCCTGCTTTATTTTTCTTTACAGTACTTGGAACCTTGGAACCTTTTTTTTTTTTTTTTTGAGACAGAGTCTCACTCTGTCTCCCAGGCTGAAGTGCAGTGGCGCAATCTCGGCTCACTGCAACCTCTGCCTCCCTGGTACAAGCAATTCTCCTGCCTCAGCTTCCTGAGTACTTGGGACTACATGCATGTGCCACCACCTCTGGCTACACCTTGATCTCAGAGACTTCTGGCCTCCAGAACCATGAGACAATAGGTTTCTGCTGTTGAAGCCCCCAGTCTCTGGAACGCTGTTAAGTAGCCCCGGGAAGCTGGCACAGAACCCGGCCAGCCCTCATGGGCGAGCTGCTTTCTGCCAGGCTCTGGGGGTGGCGGGTGGCCTTTCACTGATCTCCTCCAGGGCTTGACCCTATTCTGACTTGTACTTTGGGACTGTCCTTTGTCTTCCTAATGTCGATAGCCTCACACACGTGGCGTTGTACTGGCACCCGAGAACCAGCACTCACGTATGCAGCACTTTCAGAAATTAGTTATATTTATGCATGCTCATGGTCATACTCATACATCCAATTGGACTTCTTTTTTAAGAAAGTGAAACAAAGCCTGAATTCTCCATTGTTGTGTCAGCCTCAGTTCCCGGAGCTGTCCTGTAAGTTCCTTGAAAACAGGTGCACCCAACCTGTACGTGGGACCTCTCAGCAGCTGCCTCATAGCCTGGGCCCTGGACAGCTCTGAAGTCAGAGGAGTGGGGCTTCAGTAGGTTGCGCTGGGGTGAAATCCTGGCCGTCACCCACGAGGAAAGACCAATGCAGCAGAACCAACCCTGAAGCAGCGAAACGTGGTCAGGAGCCGTCCGTCAGCGAGCCATCCCTTTGGAAGTTCTTCACGGGACAATACATCTTAGAATTTTTAACACATAGTGACGTGCCACGAGATGGCTTTCCTGTCCTGTTCCTACTGACGTACGTTTATATTCAAAGTAGAAACAGAAATCGTCTTCTACATAACAAAGTCCTGAAAATCGTCACAGCTCTTAAGCCACATGGTTCCTCAGCACCATATGAGTTGAACCATCCAGCTAATGATCACGTGGACAGACTAAGACATAACTGTAGAAGCCTCGGTATTTTATATGTATCAAATTTCATTTTTAAAAGACATTTTTAGGGGACAGAAACGTTATAGAACAACTTTTAATGCTCCACAAAAGTATAAATAGTAGAAAAGGAAACTAGTGCATGTGAACTAGGACTCCATGTAAAGTACCCAGTAGTTGAAGCTTCATGACTCCGTGGACAGAAGTTTGCACAAATATTTAAGTGATGTTAGTTCCTGAACATCAGGACTGAACATATAAGCAAGCCGTGGCAGGTCTGCAGCCAGAGCCCTCTGGAGTCCTTGCTGGGAAGGCGCAGCTCAGGGGGCTCCTGTCACTGGTTGAGGAGGGGAGACATGCCACTCATCTCTCCCAGGGAGCCCCTGGCCACGGACTCTGGCAAGAACAATGGGGCAGAACGTGAGGAGCAGTGGCCAGGCAGCAGGTGCACCTGCGTCCCCTCCCACATCCCCCCTGCATCCACTGCCTGCATCGAGGCAGCAGGGTCCACAAGCTCTCAGGGGCCACGTGCAGGATACTCCAGGAAGGACCACACAGCCTGAGCTGGGGGCCACAGAGAGAGGACCTAAGGGGAAGGGCAGACACCCCACCCCTCCCCACACCCTGGCCCCTGCCCCCTGCCCCCTGCCCTCTGCCCCCTGCCCCCTGCCCTCTGCCCCCTGCCCCCAGCAATCACCTGGGTCTGTGGCAGCAGCTGTGGGGACAATGGCAGAGGGCAGGACCCAGTCCCGCGGGGGAACCTCCTCTCCATGTGGGACTCTAGCAGGATGGGGCCAGCCCCACTGCTTCTTCCTCTCTCATCTTCCCAGCCCTTGGCCCAGGCCTGCCACAGCCGTGGGAGTGCACAGCTCAGCAGGTAACTAAATCCCCGGCTTTCTAGCTAGAGAATGAAAATGAGGGTTCCCAGGGAGAAAGGACATTTTAGGGAGATTCAGGAGAGGGAGAGTCTTGGTAAGTGGCGTGTGGCCTCCTGGGCTGCCCTGAGCTGTTCACATGTGGATTGGAGCTTGTGGGCAGACCTCAGCCTAGACCCTGGTGGTGCACACACAGGGCACATGCAAACAGCATTGAAGGCTTTGAGAAAGGAACTGGCTGTGGAAACCCAGACCACAAAATGTTAGTTGAAACTTGCAGCATGAATTTAATTGGGTTAATGCTCACTGAAACAAACCAATCTTCATTGGAGTAAAATAAGATGCAGAGTCTCCTAACATAATATTCATGGTGTCCAGAATGCGATTCAACCTTACTAGGATATGAAGAACCAGGAAAATCGCAACTCATGCAGGAACCAGCCAGCCCATGCCCATGCCAAGATGACTGAGATGTGATCTGCTGGCAAAAACATGAAAATAGCTATGATAAAATCACTGCACCCCTAGTCACAAACACTCTTGAAACAAATGAGAAGGGAGAAAATCTCAGGAAGGAACTAGAAGATGTAACTATAAACCAAATGGACATCTTAGAATGGAGGGGCAATAAGTTCTTTTTGAAAAAAACCTCACGGGATGGGATTATAGAAGATGGTAAAGAAATATCAGAATGGAACAAAGAGTCTGTGGATTTGAATATAGATCAATGGAAATTATCCAATCTTAACAACAGGGAAAAACATGAGAAAGGAATGCATTAAATGAGAATATCTTCTCGTGGAGACTCGGCGTGCAGACCTGGCTCGAAACTCTCCTGTCACTGGAGGGGCAGGTGGAGGAGACCTACGTGGAGATGGAGTCACAAATTCCAACTAGCAAATATGGATTCCAGGCAAAGTGTGAAAAGTTAACGATGTACATTTTATTTCCTAGACAGTGATGCACTGTGTAAAATTAAATCACCCCAAAATAATGATAGAGATAGAATGAAAATCAAAAGACAAAAAGTGAAGCAAACGCCATGCAAACCCTCATCGAAGACAGTGGGATAAGCCACGTTAGTATCAGGCAAAGTAGGCTTTGAAGCAAACAAAATCACCAGGGATAAAGAGAAGAAATAAATAATGACAAAAGGGTCAAGAAAACAATAATCCTAAATGTGAATTCACCAAATGCCAGAACTCTAAAATACTTGAAACAAAAATTTAAAAACCCAAAAAGAGAAATAGACAAAGTCCACAGTGAGGAACGGTAACACTGCTGCTCTATTAATAAAGATTATACTAAAAAGATAGAAAGTTCTCAATAATGTAGGTTTCCACTTTTTAAAAGGTAGAAAAAGGAAACCAAAATGAATCAAAACCAAGCAGGAGGAGGGAAATCATAAAGGTAAGATCAAAAAACAACAAAATTATTTTAAAATACAATAGAAAAATGAATGACACCAAACCTAATTCTTTGATTAAATTTGAATAAAATTGATGAACTTCTAACAATACCATTGAATAAAAAAGGAAGGGAGGGAGACACAGTTTACCAACATTGAAAAAGAAAAATGGGTCATCATTATAGACAGTGCAGACACTAAGGGATAAACAGGGAATAATATGACAACTCCACACACATGAACTCAACACTCAGGTAAAATAGATGGATTCTTCAGAAAACACAAACTCATCCCATGTGAAAGCAATACCCTCAGAGGCTTATTTGTATTCCCAAACCTTTTAACAAAGAAATCTCCAGGCCCATTTTTTTGCTAAGAAATTCTAATAAACATTTCACAAAGAAATGCCATCAGTTCTACATAATGTCTTCAAAAAATAGAAGAGGAGGACTCCCCAAATTATTTAATGAGGGCAAGTCATCAGGATACCAAATCCAGACAAAGAGCATTCAAATAAAGAAAGCTACAGATCAATACTCTTCATGAACATAGACATAACAGTCCTCATTAAAATGTTACCAAATTAAATCTGGCAATAAACAAAAAGAGTAAAGAGTACCACACTAGAGTCAAGTGGTGCTATTTACTCCAGGAATACAAGGGTGGTTTGATAGCTTAAAAAGTAAAATCGACTAACGCAATATATCATATTAACAGTCTAAAGAATAAAAATGACATGATAATATCAATTGATGCCAAAAGGCAGTTGACAAAGCAATATCAATTTATGATAAAAACTCAGCAACAAAGATTAGAGGAGAACTTCTCCAACCTGAACAGGGCATCAGTAGAAGGTCTACGGCCGGCCTCACACTCGACAGTGAGGGACCCATATGCCTTCTCAGTGAGATCAGGCAGAAGATAGGAATGCCCAGATTTTCTAATCCTATTGGACATCACACTTAAAATCCCAGTCAGTACAATAAGGCAAGAAAAAGAAATAAAATGCATATTGATTGGAGAGAAAACAGCAGTGTGCTTTGTTGTAGATGACATGATTTTACACACAGAAAATCCCAAGAAACACAAAAACTAAATAAATAAACTCCCAGAAATAATGAATTTAGCAAAGTAGAATTTATGATCAACAAATCATATTTCTACATTTACATAGAAAGCCAATCATATTTTTACCTAATAGCAATGTATAATTGGAGATTCAATTTTTTAAAAAATGCCTTTGTATAACAGGTCCAAACAATGAAACATTTAGGTATGAATCTTTCCAAACATGTACAGGATCTCCAAGTACTACAAAAGACCTATGAAGACAATTTTTGCATATATGTATATAAGTATAAATAAATGGAGAAACAACATGTTCATAGATTGAAAGACCCAACATGGTAAATACATCAGCTCTCCCCAAACTGATCTGTAGTTTAATGCAATTCCAATTAAAATCCCACAAAAATGTTTAAACCGAGCTGATTCTAAACTTCATATGGAAAAGCAAAAGACAGAGAATATGCAACTTAATACTGAAGAAGAACAAAGTTGGAGAAAACATAAAATTAAAACTACTTTATTTTAAGACTTACTATAAATCTGCAGTCATCAAGATGGTGGCATTTGCAGAGTAGCAAATGTATAGATCCTTGAAACAGAATACAGTGTCCAGAACACAAATATGCCAAATATGCAAAAGGAGTCAATGGAGGGAAGGAGTCTTTCCAACAAACGGTTATGAATCATGTTGACAGGCATGTGCAAACATCTGCAATCTAAACCTCACATCTTATGAATACTTAACTGAAATTAATCATAGATCTAAATGAAAACTACAAAAGTATAAACATTTTAGAAGAAAACATAAGGAGAACTCTTCATGACCTGTTATTAGGCAAAGAGTTTACTAAAATCAGGTTAAAAAATTGATGTACTCCACAAAATGTTTAAAATTAAACTTTGTACTAAATGATGTCTCAATTCAATTGCACCCTGGTAAAAAGCCAAGTCTACCTGGACATCTCAGAATCCTCTGCACCAGTGTGGAAGGATGCTGGCTTCCCACACCTGCTGTAGTCAGTTACCAGAAACCCAGGGGCTTAAAGCAATCGAAGTTTCTTCTCTCACAGCTCTGGAGGCATGAAGTCCAAAACCAAGGTATGGGCAGGGCCAACTCCAGTCAAGGCCTCTCAGGTCTGTGGGATGTGGCGGGTGAAGGAGGCACCTCTGGGACGGTTGTCACATCAGTCACAGCAGAAGCGCCCGTGCTTCCCCCAGCATCCTGAAAACAGTTGAGGAGAAGCAGTCAGCAGCTGCGCCCTGTCTGTTTTTGCAGGAGCCTGAATAAAGGCACAGGTGGCTGCAGCTGTGTCCAATGCCACCAAATGGGGCCTTTGTGAGCCACGGACATACCGAAGGACCTCAGCATCTTCAAAGCCCTCAGATGTGGCAGAAAACCAGTTGGGAGGAATATTTGCTCCCACACCGACGTGCAGACAGCCTGACCTGTGTGAATACAGAGACCGGGGGGTTCCTTCCAAAGGCTGTTTAAATTCCCATCGTGTTTTCAACTGGGCATTCATTTAGCGGTCTTGGCTTTATGAATTATACAAATAAATGCTCTATTTGTTTTTGTCCCTCAAACGCACTCAGTTAACCTGCTCCTGTCCCCAGAAGGCGATTAACAAACACTTATACTGCTGGTCAGCTTGGTCATTACTCCAACCCTGCATGATGATGGAACCATCAATACAACTTACTTTGATATTTTTTCCTCCCCAAGCACCAGCTCAGAGGAGGCCAGCAGGCCCGGGCCCCAGGAGCTTCACCTCCTCCCGATGTGATGTGCGACTCTGGGGCCTCCTCACACTCCTGGCCCTGCAGCCCCTTTCCCCTGCATGCCGCTTCCTGTGAGAGTCTCAGCGACTGTCCAGGAGCACGCCTGGCCTTCTCTCTCCATGACCTTCTCCTGGGCTCAGATCAGCACAACGAGAGCCAGGATGGGGAGTTCAGGCCTCAGCTTGCCCTCAGTGTGGCCCCAGAGCCTGGGGTGGCGATTGCCCAAGGCTCCTCAAGTGTGGTGGGCAGGTATTGCTGCTGGGGTTGTGGTGGGGGGGTGTTGGAGTGGGTGGGTGTTGATGGGTGGTGTGGTTGGGGGGTGTTGACTTGGGTGTTGTGGTGGGCAGGTGTTGTGGTGGGCAGGTGTGCACTCAGGTGCTGTGGTGGACGGGTGGTGTGGTGGGTGGGTGTTGACTTGGATGTTGTGGTGGGCGGGTATTGTTGTGGGTGGGTGTTGTGGTGGTGGCAAGTATTGTGGTGGGCAGGTGTGCACTCAGGTGTGGTGGGCGGGTGTGGACTCAGGTATTCTGGTGGGTGGGTGTTGACTTGGGTGTTCTGGTAGGTGGGTGTTGTGGTGGGCAGATGTGGACTCAAGTGTTGTGGTCGGGGGGTGTGGACTCAGGTGTGGGCGGGTGTTGTGGTGGGCGGGTGTGGACTCAGGTGTTGTGGGCGGGTGTTGTGGTGGGCGGGTGTGGACTCAGGTGTTGTGGGCGGGTGTTGTGGTGGGTGGGTGTTGTAGTGGGTGGGTGTGGACTCAGGTGTTGTGGTGGGCGGGTGTTGCCATGGGTTTGTCACCTCTTCCTGCCCCAGGAAAGTGCTGGTTCCTAAGAGCACCCCCAGGTGTTGGGTTGAGGTTTTCCACTATGGGCCCCAGCACCAGTTCTGGGCCCCAGGAAATTCTCTGTGGACGCTGTGCTCTTACTCCGTGCATGGACATTGAGCTATTGGTAGGTCTTTACAAACAATCCTGGGTCCACTACTCTGAGAGGAGCTGAACTCCTGTGTGAGATGCCACATCGGAAACACCAGGGCCAAAAGCACAGATGGAGTCTTCCTTTGCTTCCCCAAAGGAAGAGTGCACAGGAGCCTGGCACTCCTGGACCTGAGGAAACCCTGAAATGTTGGTATCTGCAGATCCTCTCCAAAAAGAGGTCACCAGTCTCCTAACTGCAAGTCTGACCCCAGCATTCTGGGAGCCAAGAGGGAGAAAGAGTCTGCAGATCTCCCTGCTCAGTAAATTGGCTTTCACTAAATACTATCTTTGCATAAGCAGCATTACCCAGTGTCCTGGAGCTTAGAAAAGTCCTGTTTCAATGTCTGAAGAAAATAACTTGTTTCTTTTTCCGATGTCAGGGAGGAGTATTTGACTGCCAGTGTGGACTGAGGGGTCTTGGGATCACACTCTTCCCAATCCAGCTTTGAACCGACCCTGTGCCTGCCTCACCATCTCCTCTGCTTATCTAGACACGTGGAAACCCTAACCCAAGCCCTTCTAGGAGTCTGTGGTGTGGCTCAGCTGCCTCTGTAGGCATCTCTTGGGGTTACACATTTTCCACTCTGCTAAGGCAGTGCCATCTATTCTTCCACTTCATCTTCAGAAGACACTGAGCCCTTCCCCACCCTCCCTTCCCCGCCCCCCACACCAAGTCCGTAGCACCCTTGAGGCCACAGGGTTGCTGCCATAAGATTTTTGTACTGAGTGTTCTCTCTCCAAGCAACTGTGAGAGATTTCTATGGGCAAGGCCTCCAGGTTCCTGTTAAATCAAATTGTAGTTGAGTGTTGGGTGCTATTCGAGAAGCATCCACCTTTCTCCTTCCTAACAGAGCCCTGAGCTATTCAGTCGCATGGTTTGAAACATGGGGTGAGTGCTGGTTGACTTAACCTAACCAGCACCGTCTCACCCTATGTCACAGTTACTGGTTCCAAGGTGGATGCATAACTGAGGCTCATGCCAGGTGCCACACAGCACGCCCTTGGTCCCCCTAATGGACTTGGGGATGGGCAAGGGCCTGCGTTGTTCCAATTAGAGTCAAATACAAGTTGTGCTAAGAGTGTGCTTGTTCATGCTCCCTCTTTGATGAAGAATGCAGCCTCAGAAATTGTTCCTGGAGATTTTGCCACACTCAGAATGATTCTGACTTCACTGAAGGCAGAGCAGAAAATTGGGAAGAGACTGAGTCCTGGGTAGCATCCATGAGCTTCTTTTTGCTCAAATTCACCCTGAAGCCTGGTCTGCTTCTGAACTACCCACCTGAGTCAATAAATTGCCTTCTTATTAAAGTCAAATTGAGCTGGATTTTTAGTTACTTGCACCTGCAGGTGTTCTGTGAAGCTGGTACTGTGAGTTTGTATCTGAGAATATTTACAGAGTTTCTCTCATGGTTGAGTCAATCATTTCAAGGATGCTTTGAGGGTAAAAAGAATGATCAATTGTGAAGCAGTGAATTGTGCTGCCAGGCACAATTCACTGGGCAATAGAAAGCCTCATTTCCTGGGCAGTAGAAAGTTTCATTGTACATTAGTTACATATCTTGTTTCTGTCTCCACCTCCTGTTTTTTCATATGCAAAGGAGGTCAGGAAGTCTACAGAAGTCCAGCAGCTAATATGCCTCTCAGGCATGATCCAAAACAGAATTGAATTATGCAAGCCTTGTTAAAATTCATCATCATCATTCATATTTCTGAATATTTAAATTAGAAATTCTGAAAAAGTAGTTTGTTTCAGAGGTAGTTTGTGTGTATGTAGGTATTTTTTCAGGATCAAAAGTTTATTTTTTATTGTCTGATTGAGTTTAATTTACATATAATAAAATTTAGTAATTTTAAGTGTACAAATGAATGCATTTTGACAAATATATATAGTCATGTACACAAAACTACCATTGAAATACATTTCATTACCCCAAAAATTCCCTTGCATGCATGCTGCTGTAGTCAGTGCCCCCTCCACCACAGCTCCTGGCAGTTGCTTTCTTTCACTCTAGTTTTGTCTGTCTTAGAATTTGATACAGGCCACGCGTGGTGACTCATGTCTGTAATCCTAGCACTAGACTGAGAAGATAGGATCACTTGAACAAGGAGTTTGGGTAACACAGCAAAACCTTGTCTCAAAAAAAAATACACACACACAAAAAATTAGCCAGTTGTGGTGGCACACACCTGTGGTCCCAGCTACTCAGGAGGCTGAAGAATCACCTGAGCCTGGGAGGTCAAGGCTGCGGTGATCTGTGGTCACATCACTGCACTCCAGCCTTGGTGACAGAGTGAGATGTTGTCAAAAAAAAAAAAGAAAGAAAGAAAAGCATTTGATATAAATGGAATCATACAGTAAATTATCTTATACATGGTTTCTTTCATATATTTTAATGCCTTTGAGATATATCCATGTGGTTTCCAGGGTGTATCTCATTCTTCTTATGTTGGGCAGTAACCACTGCAGGAATATATTACAGCTTGTTTATCTATTCTGCAGTGATAGACTATTTTTAAAATATTTGGCTATTAAGAAGAAAGTTGTTATGAATACTTATATTCAGGCCTTTGTGTAAACAGATTTTCACTTCTCTTGGTTGAAAACATAGGAGGAATTATTATTTTTTAAGTCATGGATTTTTAAATTATTGTCAGTTACTTTAAAAAATGTAAATTCTTAAATTAAAAAGTTTAGGATGTCTGACAACTCTGACAAAAACAAGCAATGGGGAAAGGATTCCCTATTTAATAAATGTTGTTGGGAAATCTGGCTAGCCACATGCAGAAAACTGAAACTGGATCCCTTCCCTACACCTTACACAAAAATTAACTCAAGATGGATTACAGACTTAAATGTAAGACCTAAAACCATAAAAACCTTGAAGAAAACCTAGGCAATACCATTCAGGACATAGGTATGGGCAAAGACTTCATGACTAAAACACCAAAAGCAATGGCAACAAAAGCCAAAATTGACAAATGGGATCTAATTAAACTAAAGAGCTTCTGCACAGCAAAAGAAACTACCATCAGAGTGAACGGGCAACCTACAGAATGGGAGAAAATTTTTGCAATCTATCCATCTGACAAAGAACTAATATCCAGAATCTACAAGGACCTTAAACAAATTTACAAGAAAAAAACAACCCCATTCAAAAGTGGGTGAAGGATATGAACAGACACTTCTCAGAAGAAGACATTTATGCAGCCGAAAAATACATGAACAAAAGCTCATCATCACTGGTCATTAGAGAAATGCAAATCAAACCCTCAATGAGATACCATCTCACACCAGTTAGAATGACAATCATTAAAAAGTCAGGAAACAACAGATGCTGGAGACGATGTGGAGAAATAGGAATGATTTTACACTGTTGATGGGAGTGTAAATGAGTTCAACCATTGTGGAAGACAGTGTGGTGATTCCTCAAGGATCTAGAACCAGAAATACCATTTGACCCAGCAATCCCATTACTTGGTATATACCCAAAGGAATACTTTTCTCTACTATAAAGACACATGCACACGTATATTTATTGCAGCACTATTCACAATAGCAAAGAATTGCAACCAACCCAAATGCCCATCAATGATAGACTAGATAAAGAAATGTGGCACATATAAACCATGGAATACTATGCAGCCATAAAAAAGGATGAGTTCATGTCCTTTGCAGGGACATGGATGAAACTGGAAACCATCATTCTCAGCAAACTAACACAGGAACAGAAAACCAAACACCACATGTTCTCACTCATAAGTGGGAATTGAACAATAAGAACACATGGACACAGGGAGGGGAACATCACACACTGGGACCTGTCGGGGGGGTGGGGGCCTAGGAGAGGGATAGCATTAGGAGAAACACCTAATGTAGATGATGGGTTGATGGGTGAAGCAAACTACCATGGCACGTGTATACCTGTGTAACAAACCTGCACGTTTATCCCAGAACTTAAAAGTATAAAAAAAAATAAAAGTCACAGGATGTTTGTGATAGTATCTATTACACTGATGTTAACATTACATGGTTGACTATGTGGAGACTTCAAGTGAAATTTCTTGCAGTTCTTAGTGCCAGGAAAATCTGTATTTCTGGATAAAACTCAAAAAGTTTAGAAAAACATTCAAGTTTCATAGTCTAGAGGTCTAACACTGGAATCTTTTCCAAATTTAAGGTTTAATGATTTACTGAAATCTAAAAATAGTAGGTTGCAGATGTATTTAAACAGTGTGCCTAGGTATTATGTTTATATATTAGGATGAAAATGGTCTTCTAAAGCTTACTAATTCTAATATAGCCTTTATTGTTTCATGTAGACATATCTTTCCGATTCCCAGGATAATTTAAACAATTAATTCAAAGCAACTATTGACTTAGTTCTAGAGTGGGATATCTATTTATGCATTTGAAGCTTTAGATATGTATTTCAAATTAGAAACGTGTGCTGGTCATGGAAAGTTGTGACTTACAGTCTCAGGTAAGTTTTGTTTCCATGTGAACACACTGCTTCCAATTAATGTTATGCCCAGAGCAGACAATTAATAAATACCCTTTGAACTGAATGAGTGATTAACTGCAAATATTACAATACATCTTCTTAGTGGGCATGATAATTGGACATATTTAGTCCTTGCTGTGACCTAAGAAAGGAATTGTTTTCATTAAATGTTTAATGTTTCACCCTGTTCATACAGCTGGAGTCACTGATTCAGTTTGATGTGAATTCAGTCTTTTTTTTTTTTTTTTGAGACGGAGTCTCGCTCTGTCGCCCAGGCTGGAGTGCAGTGGCGCGATCTCGGCTCACTGCAAGCTCCGCCTCCCGGGTTCACGCCATTCTCCCGCCTCAGTCTCCCAAGTAGCTGGGACTACAGGCGCCCGCCACCACACTGGCTAATTTTTTGTATTTTTAGTAGAGATGGGGTTTCACCATGTTAGCCAGGATGATCTCGATCTCCTGACCTCGTGATCCACCCACCTCAGCCTCCCAAAGTGCTGGGATTACAGGCGTGAGCCACCGCGCTGGGCTGAATTCAGTCTTATAAAAGACCCATCATTATAACCGGCACTTACGCTTCCGCAAAGAAGCATAACCGGCACTTATGATCCGCAAAGAAAAAAATTGGGAAGTTTAATTTCATTAGCATGAAAAACTTTTGTTTTCAAAAGATACTGTTAAGAGAATAAAAAGATAAATCACAGTATCGGAACTTCCAACTTGTAGGCAAAATAGATATGCTTCATAATCTTAAAAACCATAAGAAATCTCCCTTTATTCGGAATAAACATAGAATTAGGTATTCTATTAAACTGAACAATAGGACTCACTGGGAGTGACTGCATACACTATACCACGAATTGCCAAAGTGTCTGAAAAGGTCACTGGACCATTTTGCTCCATGCTGTGCCACGGGCCAACCACGAGGGCTGTCAGTGACTCACTGCGTGGGCCACCCAGGGCATGTGGTGCTGAGGCTGTCGAAGAGCAAGACGACGCTGTATTTAAACTCAGGACTCTGCTAAGTGTCAGAACTTGGGCAAGATGCTAAACACTTTAGAGCCAGTTTCCTTTTCTATAATTGGGTTATAACACTCACCCTGTCAGGTTCTCGTGTGCGTTGACAAGGCCGGCATGTGACACACCAGGGGCAGAGCTGGACGGGAACCTTCTTCCTCAGACATCAGGGTCCTCATGAGCATCAACAAAATAAGGAGAGCTGTGTCAGGACTGCAGCAGGGACTCAGCAACAATCATTTTCTTTCTCTTGTTTCATCCAAATCATACATTTAAAAAAATAGGTGGGGTTATCATTGATGTTTATATTGATTCCTGGGATCAGACAAATACACCTTTCCTTGTCATGCTGTTTTCTCTTCCCAGATGGTTTGAAGAGCTTCATTTTGGACTTTATACTCCTGGAATGCACGTGAGAAACAACAGCCAATGATTTGCACATTTCACAGCAGTGTAGCTCTTCATTCACAAACTCAGATAGGAAAAAAAACAAAAAAAACAAAAAACCTTCTTTTATTTTCTAATGAGTTCAGTCTTGACCCTGGGCCATCACCCTCCAGAATGGCAGGACGTTCCACTCCACCATTGTTGGGGTGCCACAATTTCACTACTGATCAAACGCTCCTTGGTTTCTGAAAAATGGGAGATGTACCTCTAATACCCAGTCTAGATTGTCACTGCTCACTTCCTTATTTTCCAATTCCACAGGGGCCCCTAAAGCCCAGAAGATCTCATTTCCGGGCATCTTCTAGACCATGGGAACCTGTTAACACTGGGAACCCTGGGGCCAGCACCCACCTCATGTTCACCCTGTCTCTGTTTCCATCACCCTGTAGGCACTGCTACAGAGCAGTGTTGGGACCCACCAGAGATCTGACTGCTCCCAGCCTGGGAAACTGCCTTCTCTCTCTCCACTGAGCTCATGATATTTCTGCTTTCCACCCCACAGAAATCCTTGAATGAAGCACAAAAGGGATTGGTAGTTACCTGGTGTGAAGCAGAGCTGAGCCTACCGGAGGAAGCAATATTGCAATGCACTCTGTCACTGATGTCACTAGTGTGCAAATCTGTTACCACTATGGTCAAATTTTCATATTCACTTTAAGATTATAACTCATTCTGCTCATTGTATTCAATGCAACATCTACCCCAAAAGATACTCAGGCTTTAATTTATGCTTTTCTGTTTACAAATGAGAATTCACAAGCAAATTGAGGTAGCAAGTAGATATTTAGATATTTTTTTAAATTGAAGGCAAAACAGAAGACACATACACATACATCAGTGAAACAGAACAGAGAACCCAGAAACAGACTGAAATGCAGCCAACTGATTTCTGACAAAGGAGCAAAAGCAATTCAATGGAGAAAGGAGAGTCTTTTTAACAAATGGTTCTGGAACGAGTGGGCATCCACATGCAAAAACAAAAAAAAAGAATATGTAAACAGACCTTATACTTTTTACAAAAGTTAATGCAAAGTAGATATTAGACCAATATATGAGATGTAAAATTTTCAAACTTCTAGAAGATAACAAAGGAAAAAATCTAGATAACCTTGGATTTGGTGATTTTTTTTCAGATACAACACCAAAAGCATGATCCGCAAAGAAAAAAATTGGGAAG
Source organism: Pongo pygmaeus (assembly GCF_028885625.2). Taxonomy (NCBI): domain Eukaryota; kingdom Metazoa; phylum Chordata; class Mammalia; order Primates; family Hominidae; genus Pongo; species Pongo pygmaeus. The sequence continues at coordinate 206,292,537 of NC_085930.1, forward strand.
GTGAATTTCATTAACATGAAAAACTTTTGTTTTCAAAAGATACTGTTAAGAGAATAAAAAGATAAATCACAGACTGTGAGAAAATATTTGCAAAATATATCTAAGGATTCATATCTGAAATACACAAAGAACTCTTAAAACTCAACAATAAGAAAACAAACAAAACTGGGCAAAAGCTGAACAGATCTGCAGATGGAAACTAAGTATATGAAAAGATGCTCTGTATAATATGTTATTAGGAATTGCCAATTAAGACACAATAAGATACCACTACACACCTATTAGAATGGCCAAAATCCACAAGAATGAAAGCACCAAATGCTGGTGAGGATGTGGAGCAACGGGAACTCTCATTCATTGCTGTGGGAATGCAAAATGGCACAGCCACTTTGGAAGACAGTTTGGCAGTTTTTACAAAGCTCACATAGTCTTGTCATAAGATTTAGCAATTGTGCTCCTCATTATTTACCCAATGGAGTTGAAGAGTTATGTCCACACACAAATTTGCACAGAAATGTTTATAGAAATGTGGGCGGCAAGCCACCCAGGTGCCGAGGTAAGAAACCAAGGGCACAAGCTGTTCCAGTGTAATAAAATATGCAAAATAACAAGAGTTATACTAGATCTAGATCATAGATATGATTATATATGAATATCATTCATCATTAGTTTGTAGCGATTACTCTTTATTCCAATATTATAATAATCCTCGCTCTATAATCATAACCTAGGAAAGGCCAGGCCATACAGAGATAGGAGGTGAGGGGACATAGTGAGGAGTGACCAGAAGACAAGAGTGCGAGCCTTCTGTCACGCCCGGACAGGGCCACCAGAGGGCTCCTTGGTCTAGCGGTAACGCCAGCGTCTGGGAAGACAACCGTTGCCAAGCGGACTGTGGTCTAGTGGTAGCCTCAGTGTCAAGGAAAAACACCCGCTACTTAGCAGACCGGGAAAGGGAGTTTAGAGAAGACTCTACTCCTCCACCTTTTGTGGGCCCACCTGCAGTTATCCGGAGGCCTAACCGTCTCCCTGTGATGCTGTGCTTCAGTGGTCACGCTCCTAGTCCGCCTTCATGTTCCATCCTGTACACCTGGCTCCGCCCTGTAGATAGCAGTAGCAAATTAGTGAAAGTATTAAAGTCTTTGATGTTTCTGAAAAGAGCATAGAAAAAATAATGGCGTTAGCTGTCCTCTCTGTCTGTCTGACTCGGCTGCCAAACAGGGAAGGGCCCCCTGTCCGGTGGACACGTGACTCACGTGACCTTATCAATCAGTTGGATGACTCACACTCTTTACCCTGCCCCTTTTGCTTTGTATCCAATAAATAACAGCGCAGCCTGGCATTCGGGGCCACTACCGGTCTCTGCGTCTTGGTGGTAGTGGTCCTCCGGTCCCAGCTGTCTTTTCTTTTATCTCTTTGTCTTGTGTCTTTTCTTCTACAATCTCTCATCTCTGCACACGGGGAGAAAAAACCCACAGACCCTGTAGGGCTGGCACCTACATAGAAGCTTTATTCAGACTTACCAGAAACTGGAGGTGACCAACATGTCCTTCAGTAGGTGAACGGAGAAATAAATTCTGGTACCTACAGACAACGGAATATCATTCAGTGAGAAAAGAAATGAGCTATCAAGTCATGAAAAGGCATACAGGGACCCAAAATGCACATTACTAAGTGAAAGAAGTCAAAAAGGCTACATACTGTATGATTCCAATTATGTGACATTTTGGAAAAGGAAAAACTACATAGAGAGTAAAATATCTATGTAATTACGTGACATTTTGGAAAAGGGAAAATTACATAGATAGTAAAATAATCAGTGGCCGACAGGGGTTGGGGAGAGGAAAGGATGGATGGGCAGAGAGCCCTGGATGTTTAGGGCAGCGAGACCACTGTGCGCGATTTCACCACAACGGTGGACCCACGACAGTGTGCAGATGCCAACACCCACTGAATGCAGACCACAAAAAGGTATTAATTACATAAACTATGAACTTTCATAATGAAATAAATCATGTTTTAAAAAAGTAGACAGTTTTTTTTCAGTTATTGTCTACTTTCTGAAATGGAGATGGTGGAGTGCTTCCATGGTTGTGAGGATAAAAATAGCTTAGAGAATGTAATAACTAAGATAGGTGTGTAAACATTGTTAAACTATTTTATTCTCATTAAATATATTTGTAATTTTTTACAACTGAGCGAGTAGTGCAAACACATTAACATAATTCTCCTGTAGCTCCACTCAGAAGTCAGGACTGCAGGGCTTCAGTGCAGGACCACACAGCTCCACATGCACCTGCCAAACGCAACAACCTCTTTCAGCGTCATTAAAATATTTCAATAGGAGGATTGAGTTTAGACTCAACCTGTGTTTTCTCCCCCTGGAAAACAAAGGTTTTATGAAACAAGGAAGGTCTTTACCATCCTCATCCGAAATGCTGAGGCATCTGTGATGTCTGCTGTAAGTGCCACCAGGCTCTCCGCTGAAATCTCGCAACGGGAAAATAGAGACCGTAGATTCTGCTTTTAGAAAGGGGAGAATCAGAAGTAATGTGGAAATGCCATGTCCTCGTTCATAAACATCTTCTTTTACATATTTCACACGTTTAGTTACTTTGGGATTAATATGGGCCTATTTTAAAGTGCGTTTATTAATTTAGCGTGAATTGTTCAAATGCATTCTGGATCCTGAGCTGACATCCAGCAATGCTGAGTGTGCGCCCAGCCCTGATGAGCCTCAGGTTATTGTGTTCATAAAATGAAGGGGCTTAGGCTTGCTCCGATTTTTTAAAAACCATTTTTAACAGTAAAAACTTTTTTCTTGCTACATAAAAATGTACAAGAAAAACTCAGACATTAGCAATGATAAATTATAATTTTATTAATATAAATATTTTTGTGAGCTCAATTTATATGACTTAGTTATTATAAAAGAAATAAGCAATATGAGGTGGCCATTACCATCCTTTCCCGTTTTATTTTGTTCATATGCTATTGATAAATCTTGATGTATACAGAAAAGTAGTTTCAAAGAATAACAATTTTAAAAAATGACTTGTAATTTCAAGAGACTTTAAAAAAAATTCCTGCAATTGCTTTTTAAAGGTTCTAAAACAGTTTTCTGTGCCTTAAAGCTAGATAACTACAAAGAGCTCACTCTTCTCACATTCTATATTATAAATATGTAAGTCAGAAAAACAACAGACAAAATCATAAAAACACGTGCATGAACAAACGGGCCTTGGTTTACATTGAATTGGATCTGGCAATGCACATGGGTTATAGTAGTATTTTTGTGTGTAATTTTACATGAGTGGACTGCTGTCAAAATAAAAATTGTCTACAAGCTCTTTTCAGTGGTAAATTTGCACAAATGGTAAACATACACATAGAGATCGTAGGAGACATTTATTTCGTGGCTTGCAAGACGACAGGTTAAGTTGGGACATTTAATTGTTTCATTAATGCTACATTTTCAATGCACTTGTATGGGCATGGTATTTAAATGTATTATTACAACTTTCAAGTGCTCAATGTTACAGATGCAATATTGGAGAAAGTACTAACTTGTGTCTTCTTTGTGTGTGCTTTGGAAGCGTCAGGAAATAATAAAGCAGCCCCTTTCCCTTTTCCCATCTATTTCCTGAAGGCCAAGCTGTGCTTCTGCAAATTACATCTCTCTGTAACACACACACGCGCACGCACGCACACACACGCACGCGCACACACGCACGCGCACACACACGCACGCGCACGCACACACACACACAAGCACACACACGCACGCCCGCACGCACACGCGCACACGCACATGCACATGCACACACACACACAATATAGCCTTTAGGGTTTTAAAGGAGGAAAAGAGAATTTGCCTGGATAACTCTCACCTAGGTATTTTCTGGGGAGATCTAGAATCATCTAAGGGGGTAAGCTGGGCTAGCCAATGGGAAATCAAAACGAAGATACTGGGGAGATGTTCCCAGAAGAGGAGCATTCCTAATGGGCTAGGTCCTAGTCACGTGCAATTCCCCACATGTGGCCACACCCCTTGGTATGGCCAAGGTTCCAGCATTTGTCGGCTGCCTTCTTGGCACTTCTTGTGCTGTCAGGAATATCCCCTCCCCAATGCCAGGGGCAGTGGTCCTCTCACCCCCTTCAGAGTAAAGGGCCAGCAATTGGCAGTCACAGGAAAAGTAGTGAGACGGGAAGGTGCGGAGCATGAAGTCCCGCCATACCAGCCTCCTGTGTCTGGCACAGAATATGACAAGGAACCTCCGTGAATTGGAATCTTCCACATCTTGATATATAGGAGTTTCTGCTAGATACAATTTGACTTATAAAAAGAAAGAAATATGACCTTCTTCACTTAAATATTGTAGAAGAGTTAATGATTGCAACCTGGATGTTTTACATTCTGAGATGCTATTAAACCAATATTCATCACGAATGTATTGATAATTTTTTAGAAGAACAGAAGAGATCTCATTATATTAAATGAAGTGTATCAATTATAAGATGCATGCTAACTCCAGAAAAAGCAAAACACGAAAAAAATCTGTCTTAGAATGGAAAAATACAGTAGTTAAACTGTTTTTAACTGGAATTTAAATGCAACATTTTAGGATATAAAGCCTTCAACTCATTTTGAAAACTGCTGGCTCAGATGACCTCAGCGATAGGAAACTTCTAAAAGATCATGAATCTAATCAGGTAATTTTCTGTGCCTTTGCCTTAGAGTCTACCTGAAAGTGGTGCGGTTTTTACAGAAGAGGAATAACGTGTCCCGAACTGAGAACCCTTCACGGGCCACCATTCTGGGTGGCGCTTCACTGTGGAGTTTCGGTCAGCAGAGGGCTCCAGGGGTTGCTGGGGAAGGCCAGGACATGGAAGAGGGCCTAGAGCCAGGGTTACCCGGGAGAGGGTGGATCCATTTTGCCAAGCACCTGAGGACCATACCATACAGGATCCTCTCAAAACCACTCGCACACTAGGTGGGAATAAAGGATAAGAGAAATTAATGTGTGCTTAGCATGTGAGAACCGACATTCAGAGTCAGCCTGAGCAAAGAGATTTATACAGAAGGATGAAGCGCACATTGTGAGACAAAGAACACCCAATTATAAGATAGAAAACCTCGGTTCCGGGAAATTCCTGAACCTGTTTGCCCATCCATGAAAGAGTAAGAGTGATACTACCATCTCCACCTTTTTCTTGTAACAGAACTGCCCGTTTCTTTCGTGCCCACAGCTAAGTGTTTAATAGGAATAATGTGACATATATAAAGTCATTGCTCTTACACAAAAGGTTCAAGAAAACTGAGAAAGATCTAAAAATTCCCAAAGGAATGATTTTTCAAAGTACAACATCTTAATTTACGTAGAGAGAAATAATACATTTTGTCTCAAATAAAGATTTGGCCACATCCTAAGTACAGCATTGAAGAGCAGTTAAGCTATTTCTTCAAAGAAAATATATCAAAATTAAATCTGTACTTTCTGAGTGTGAATTCTAACACACAAACCTGGTGCAATATATTTAAAACAAAGCAGAGATTAATTAATTAATTAATGATTCCTCATCACCATTTTCAGAAAACCCAGTAACTTAGTGCCTTAAGATGTTCAAATCATCCCAAAAAGTTGAGTTACTAAATATTTTCAAAACCCTTTCTCAAGCTTTGCTATTCTAGCTTTAGTTGGAAGAAGAAGCTTCCAAGTTAAAGATGGTAGATGAAATACTGACCCAGTTGTGTCCTTTCCCTCCTGAGAAACCATGATGGTTATCCACAATGGAGAGAGAGCAGCGGAGACAAAAAGTGATTTGATGGCCTCGCATCCATGAGGAGCATCATCTGTGGACCTTCCTGGGGGTGAGGGGCGGAGAAGTGAGGAAGGTGTTAGAAAACAGGAGGGTCGGTTAAAATCTGTACATCGACAGTCAACCCTCATTCTCCTCCCTCACCGATGCCCGCACCCCACCCCTCAGGTAACCAGTGAGTAGAACACCAACAAGCAACAAGCAAGCACCTGCCTTCCAGAGAGGAGAGGAGAAGGTTTTCTCCAGAGAAAGGAAACCATCCAGACCAAAGGCATCACTTACTAACATGCAGAAACCCCATCGACTCCCCAGAGCAAAACCTCTAGACGAGCCTTTCACTAATGATAACACAGACTCATTCTCCTTCTTCACGTGTCAGTATTAAATGTGAACGGTGAAGAATCACCAGACATTGAAGGGAAACCCATCTCAATGGGAAAAAAGAATGAGGTAAACTGGCAGGCGGAATGATTGTTGAGAACCCAACATCATAGCAAAATAAGAAATAAGGGTTTTATATTATCATTCACTTTAGTGGCACTGTCTGAGGTTTCACTCTACAAATATATTGCTTTGATATGTGTGTATAGATATATATAGATATATATATATATATATTTTTTTTTCTGAGTCTCGCTTTGTTGCCCAGACTGGAGTACAGTGGTGCAATCTTGGTTCACTGCAACCAATGTCTCCCGGGTTCAAGCGATTCTCCTGCCAATTTTCATCTTTTAAGTAGAGACAGGGTTTTGCCATGTTGGCCAGGCTGGTCTCAAACTTCTGACCTCAGGTGATCTGCCCGCCTTGACCTCCCAAAGTGCTGAGATTATAGGCATGATAGAGTTTTAACTATTAGAAGAAGCCAGAGGAAGCTACCATTCGAATAGATGAAACATCAGCAATATATTAAAATATCAGCAATTTCACATGTTTGAGATTATTTTTAAAAAATAAAAAGAGAACAGGATTGATTTAGTTTCTAGGCCAGCAACCAAGGAAAAAGCAAGGAATGGAAGATTTTATAATTGCATAACAATAGCAAGATCTTACATTTCTATTGAGCTTTAAAGATTACAGGCCAGGCGCGGTGGCTCACGCCTGTAATCCCAGCACTTTGGGAGTCTGAGGCGGGCGGATCACAAGGTCAGGAGTTCAAGACCAGCCTGGTCAATATGGTAAAACCCCGTCTCTACTAAAAATACAAAAATTAGCTGGGCATGGTGGCGGGCGCCTGTAGTCCCAGCTATTCGGGGGGCTGAGGTGGGAGAATTGCTTGAACCCAGGAGGCGGAGGTTGCAGTGAGCTGAGATTGTGCCATTGCACTCCAGCCTGGGTGACAGAGCAAGACTCTGTCTCCTAAATAAATACATAAATAAAAATACAAAAATTAGCAGGGCGGGATGGCACACACCTCTAATCCCAGCTACTCGGAAGGCCAAGACACGAGAATCTCTTGAACCTAGGAGGCAGAGGTTGCAGTGAGCCAAGATTGCACCACTGCACTCCATCCTGGGCAACAGATTGAGACTCTGTCTCAAAAAAAAAAAAAAAAGAAAGAAAGTAGAAAAACTTCAAGTAAACAACCTAACAATGCATCTTAAAGAACTAGAAGAGCGAGCCAGGCGCAGTGGCTCATGCCTGTAATCCCAGCACTTTGGGAGGCTGAGACGGGTAGATTGCCTGAGGTCAGGAGTTCAAGACCAGCCTGGCCAACATGGAGAAACCCTGTCTCTACCAAAAATACAAAAAATTAGCTGGGTGTGGTGCCAGGCACCTGTAATCCCAGCTACTCAGGAGGCTGAGGCAGGAGAATTGCTCGAACCCAGGAGGCAGAGGTTGCAGTGAGCTGAGATGGTACCACCGCACTCCAGCCTGGGCGACAGGGTGAGAATCAGTCTCAAAAAAAAAAAAAAAAGAAAAGAAAGAACGAGAAGAGCAAGAGCAAGTCAAACCCAAAATCAGAAGAAAACAAATATTAAAGATTAGAGCAGAAATAAATGAAATTGAAATGAAAACAAAATCAAAAAAACAAAATTTTGTTTTTTGAAAAGATAAACAAAATTGACAAACCTTTAGCCAGACTAAGAAAAAAAGAAAAAAGACTCAAATAGATAAAATCAGAAATGTAAAAGGAGGCATTACAACTGATACTGCAGAGATGTAAAGGCTCACTAGAGACTTCTATGAAAACTATATGTTGCGCTAATAAATTGGAAAACCTAGAAGTGGATAAATTCCTAGACATATTCAACCTACTGTGATTGAACCATGAAGAAATCCAAAACCTGAACAGACCAATAACAAATAATGAAATCAAAGCCATAATCAAAAGTCTCCCAGCAAAGAAAAGCCCAGGATCGGAAGGCTTCACTGCTGAATTTTACCAAATATTTAAATAACTAATACCAATCCTGTTCAAACTATTCCGAAAAATAGAGGAGGAGGGGATACTTCCAAACTCATCCTACAAGGTCAGTATTACCTTGATACCAAACCAGACAAAGACACATTTTAAAAAAGAACAAAAGAAAGAAAACTTCAGGCCAATATCTTTGATGAACATTTATGCAAAAATCCACAACAAAATACTAGCAAACCTAATTCAGCAACATATTAATAATATCATTCATCACGACCAAGTGGGATTGATACCAGTGATGCAAGGTAGGTTCAACATATGCAGATCAATCAGTGTGCTACATCATATCAACAGAATGAAGGACAGAAACCACATGATGATTTTAATTGATGCCGAAAAAGTATTTGATAAAGTTCAACATCCCTTCATTATAAAAACCCTCAAAAAACTGTGTATAGAAGGAACATACCACAACACAATAAAAGCCATACATAACAGACCCACAGCTAGTCTCATACTGAAGGGGAAAAACTGAAAGTCTTTCCTCTAAGCTCTGGAACACGACAAGGATGCCCACTTTGACCACTGCTATTCAACATAGTGCTGGAAGTCCTAGCCAGAGCAATCAAACAAGAGAAAGAAATAAAGACATGTAAATTGGAAAGAAGGAAGTCAAACTATCTTATTTCCAGATTATATGATCTTTTATTTGTAAAAACCTAAAGATTCCACCAAAAAACTGTCAGAACTGATAAACAAATTCAGTAAAGTTGCAGGATCAACAACTACAACTTTGTTGATAAATGCCGATCAACAAAATCAACATACAAAAATCAGTAGCATTTCTATATGCCAACAGAGCAAGCTGAAAAAGAAATAAAGAAATTAATCCCATTTACAATAACTACAAATAAAATAAAATACCTAGAAATGAACTTAACCAAAGATGTGAAAGATTTCTGCAATGAAAATTGTAAAACAGTGATACAAGAAATCAAAGAGGACACACACAAAATGGAAGGATATTCCATATTCATGGATTGGAAGAATCAATATTGTTAAAATGTCCATACTACCCAAAGCAATCTACAGATTCACTATCAAAATAACAATGACATCCTTCATAGAAATAGAAAAAATAATCCTAAAATTCATATGGAACCACAAATGACAGAGAATAACCAAACTCATCCTGAGCAAAAATAACAAAACTAAAGGAATCACATTACCTGACTTTAAATTATATTACAAAGCTATAGTAAAGAAAACATCATGGTACCCACATAAAACAGATACATAGATTAATGGAACAGAATAGAGAACCCAAAAATAAAGCCATACATCTACAGTGAACTCATTTTTAACAAAGATGCCAAGAACATACATTGGGGAAAAGGCAAGTCTCAATAACTGGTGCTGGGAAAACTGGATATCCATGTAAAGAAGAATGAAACTAGACCCCTGTCTCTTGCCGTATATGAAAATCAAATCAAAATGTATTAAGTTAAATCTAAGACCTGAAACTGGAAGACTACTAAAAAACAAAACAAAACAAAAACACTGGGGAAGTTCTTCAGGACATTGGTCTGGGCCCAGATTTTTGTATTATTATTATTATTACTGAGACAGAGTCTTGCTCTTTCACCCAGGCTGAAGTGCAGTGATGCGATCTCAGCTAACTGCGACCTCCACCTCCCAAGTTAAAGTGATTCTCCTGCCTCAGCCTCCTGACTAGTTGGGATTACAGGCACCCGCCACCACACGTGGCTAATTTTTGTATTTTTAGTAGAAATGGGGTTTCACCATGTTGGCCAGGCTGGTCTCAATCTACTGGCCTCAAGTGATCTGCCCGCCTTGGCCTCCCAAAGTGCTGGGGTTACAGGTAGGGCACAGATTTATTGAGTAATACCCCACAAACACAGGCAACCAAAGCAAAAATGACCAAATGGACTCACATTAAGTTAAAAAGCTTCTGTACAGCAGAAAACAATCAACAAAAATGCACATAAAACCCACAGAATGGGAGAAAATATTTGCAAATGATCCATCTGTCAAGGGATTAATAGAATACACAAGGAGCTTAAACAACTCAACATGAAAAACCTAATTATCTGATATTAATATGGGCAAAAGATCTGAATAGACTTTTCTCAGAAGAAGACCTTCAGATGCAAACAGGTTATATAAAGGTGCTCAACATCATTGATCATCAGGGGAATTAAAATTAAAACTACAGTGAGATATTATCTCACCCCAGTTAAAATGTCTTTTGTGCAAAAGACAAGCAATAACAAATGCTGGCAAAGATGTAGAGAAAGGGGAACCCTCATACACTGTTGGTGGGAATGTAAGTTAGTACAACCTCTATGGAGAAGAGTATTGAGTTGCCTCAAAAAACTAAAAATAGAACTACCATATGATTCAGTGATCATCTGCATATACCCAAAAGAAAGGAAATACCAAAAAGAAAAGAAATCAGTATATTGAAGAGATATCAGTATGCCCATGTTTATTGTAGCACTATTCACAATAGCTGAGATTTAGAATCAACCTAAGTGTCCATCAACAAATGAATAACGAAAATGTGGTGCATATACACAACGGGGCACTATTAGGGCATAAAAAAGTGGCCAGGCACAGTGGCTCATGCCTGTAATCCCAGCACTACGGAGCCTGAGGCAGGTAGATCACCTGAGGTCAGGAGATCAAGACCAGCCTGGCCAACATGGTGAAACCCCATCTCTACTAAAAATACAAAAATTAGCCAGATGTGGTGGCGGGCTCCTGTAATCCCAAGCTATTCAGGAGGCTGAGGTAGAATTGCTTGAACCCGGAAGGCGGAGGTTGCAGTGAGCCGGGATCATGCCACTGCACTCCAGCCTGGGCAACAAGAGTGAGACTCCGTCTCAAAAATAAATAAATAAATAAAATAAAATGAGATCCAGTCATTTGCAACAATATGGATGAAACTGAAGGACATTGTATTGAGTGAAATAAGTGAGGCACAAGAAGACAAACTTCACATATGCTGTCACTTATCTGTGGGAGCTAAAAATTAAAACAATTGAACCCATGGAGATAGAGAGCAGAATCACAGTTACCAAAGGCTGGGAAGAATAGTGGGGGAAGCGGGGAAGAGAATGGGTAAAAAATATAGTTAGATGAATAAGATCTAGTATTTGATAGCACAATAAGGTGACTATAGCCAACAATAATTTATTATACATTAAAAAAACTAAAAGATTATAATTGGAATGGTTATAACACAAAGAAATGAAAAATTATTGAGGTGATAAATTTTTCAAAAAGTGGTGGTGCTGGAACATTGGCTCATGCTTGTAGTCCCCGCACTTTGGGAGGCTGAGGCAGGTGGATCGCTTGAGTTCAAGAGCTGGACAGCCTGGGCAACATGGCGAGACCTCGTCTCTCTCCACAAAAAAATTAAAAAATTAGCCAGGCATGATGGCACGTGCCTGTAGTTCCAACTACTCAGAAGGCTGAGGTGGGAGGACTGCTTGAGCCCAGGAGGTTGAAGTTACAGTGATTGTGCCACTGCACTCCAGCCTGGGGGACAGAGGGAGACACCAGTCTCAAACAAAACAAAACAAACAAACAAAGTAGTAAAAACGGCCATTGTTTCCTTGTTCTTGATTTTATAGATGAACAATTCAGTCTTTTATCATAAATTTTGGATGCTAGCTGTAAGTTTTATTAGGTGCCATTTTATTAATTTGAGAAAGCTTCCTATTATCCCTAGTTTTATAATGAAACGGTGTAAATCTGTACAAGACGCTATTTCTGCATCTATGGCATGATCATGCATTTTCTCCTTTATTCTGTCAATATGGTGAATTACCCCGATTGATTTTTCATGACTTTATTGATATATAATTTACATACAATAAAAATCATCCTTTAAGGCTGGGCACGGTGGCTCATGCCTGTAATTTCAGCACTTTGGAAGGCCAAGATGGGCGGATCGCTTGAGCCCAGGAATTGGAGACCAGCCTGGCAACATGGTGAAATCCTGTCTCTACAAAAAGCACAAAAATTAGCCAGACATGGTGGCATGCACCTCTAATCCCAGCTACTTGGGATGCTGAGGCAGGAGGATCGCTTCAGCCCGGGAGATGAAGGCTGCCGTGAATGGTGATTGCACTACTGCACTCCAGCCTGGACAACAGAGTGAGATCTTGTCTCAAAAAAAATTTTTTAAAGACATTAAATTAAAAATATTAAACAAAGGCTGGGGGCAGTGGCTCACGCCTGTAATCCCAGCACTTTGGGAGGCCAAGGCGGGCAGATCACAAGGTCAGGAGTTCAAGACCAGCCTGGCCAACATAGTGAAAATCCGTCTCTACTAAAAATACAAAAATTAGCCGGGCGTGATGGCACGTGCCTGTAGTCCCAGCTACTCGGGAGGCTGAGGCAGGAGAATCGCTTGAACCTGGAGGCGGAGCTTGCAGTGAGCCGAGATCGTGCCACTGCACACCAGCCTGGGAGACAGAGCGAGACTTCTTCTCCTCAAAAAAAAAAATAAATAAATAAAAAATTAAACAAAATAATGGTTGGCTGGATGCAGAAAATAGTTTAAAACATTTTTTAAATTAAAAAAATCACTCTTAAAAAGTGAATTCACTCTTTAAAAGTGTACAATTCGGTGGTTTTTAAGACACGCACAGAGCTGTATCACCAGCACCCCTACTTAATTTTAGAACATTTTGTCACTGCAAAAAGAAACCCCATACCCATTAGCTGTCACTCCCCGCTTCCTCCTCATCCAGCCCATGGCAATCATTCATCTACTTTCCGTCTGCGTAGATGTGCCTGTTCCGGGCATTTCACAGAAATCTAATCATACCATATGTGGTCTTTGGTGAAGGGCCTCTTTCACTTAGCATAGTGGGTTCAAAGTACACCCGTGTTGTAGTACTTTATTCCTATTTTTTAGAATGCTTTATTGTGGTAAAATACACATAACATAAAACACACTATTTTAGCCACTTTTAAGTATACAACTCAGTGGCACTAAGTACATTCACAATGTTGTGTAACTTACTATTTCCAGAGCTTTCTCTTCATCCCAAACAAACTCTGTGCGCATCAAGCAGTAACTTCCCGTTTCCTCTGTACCCCAGCCCCAGGCAACCTCTATTTTACTTTCCATCTCTGTGAATCTGCCTAATCTGGGTACCCCATATAACTGGAATCATACAGTATTTGTCCTTTTATGTCTGGCTTATTTCACTTAACATAACGTTTTCAAGGTTCTAAAATACAAAAGTTTCTAAAAATACAAAAATTAGTCGGGCGCTGTGGCGGGCGCCTGTAGTCCCAGCTACTCGGGAGGCTGAGGCAGGAGAATGGCGTGAACCCGGGAGGCGGAGCTTGCAGTGAGCCGAGATCGCGCCACCGCACTCCAGCCTGGGGGACAGAGCCAGACTCCGTCTCCAGGAAAAAAAAAAAACGAAGGGCAAAAACCGCCATTACTTTTCCACCAACCCAAATCGTTGGGCGACTCAGCGCATGCGCATTCCTCTGCGGGGCCACCTCTCAAGCCACAGGCTTCCCAGAGCCTATAGGAGAGATCCCACATTAATTTAATTAATTAATTTATTTACTTACTCTTTTTTTTTTGAGACAGGGTCTCTTTCTGTCGCCCAGGCTGGAGTGCACTGGCGCGATCAAGGCTCACTGCAGCCTCGACTTCCCCGGACTTAGGTGATTTTCCCACCTCAGCCTCCCGAGTAGCTGGGACTACAGGCGCACGTAACCCCCAAGCCGGCTAATTTTTGTATTTTTTTGGTACAGACGGGGTTTCGCTATGTTAGCCAGGCTGGTCTCGAACTCCTGGCCTCAGGTGATCCGCCTGCTTCAGCCTCCCAAAGTGCTGGGATTACAGGCCTGAGCCACCATGCGGGGCCTGAATTTCAAATTAGGCTTTTCTATTTCTGCAAAAAACACCCCTGGGATTTTGAAAGGGATTTTTGCATTAACTCTGTAGATAGGCTGGACAGTATTGTCATCTTAACAATTAGGCCTCCCAATCCTCAACATGGAATATCCTTCCATTTATTTGTCTTCTTTAATTCTTTTGGCAATGTTTTATAGTTTTCAATATATAAGTCTAAGTCTTGTGCCTCCTTCGTTAAATTTATTCCTATGTATTTTTTTATTCTTTTTGATTTTTTTTTTTTTTTTTTTTTTGAGACAGAATCTCACTCTGTCACCCAGGCTGGACTGCAGTGCAGTGGCATGATCTCACTGCAACCTCCGCCTCCCAGGTTCAAAAGATTCTCCTGCCTCAGCCTCCCAAGTAGCTGGGATTACAGCTGTGTGCCACCACACCCGACTGATTTTTGTATTTTTAGTAGAGACGGGGTTTCACCATGTTGGCCTGGCTGGTCTCGAACTCCTGACCTCAGGTGATCCGCCCACCTTGGCCTCCCAAAGTGCTGGGATTACAGGCGTCAGCCACTGCTCCCGGCCACAATTCTTTTCTTAATATCCTTTCGGAATGTCCATTGCTAGTGGATAACAAGGCAGCTGATTTTCGTGTGTTGATTTTGTATCTTGCCATGTCTCTGAACTCCGGAGTGAGATGTAACCATTTTATTGTGGATTCTTTAGAATTTGCTACATGTAAGAGCGTGTTTTCTGTGAACAGAGGTGATTTTACTTCTTCCTTTCCAGTTCAGATGCGATCTATTTTTGGCCGAGTTGCTGTGACTTACAAAGGCTACTACTGTGTTGAATAGAAGTCCTTATCTTCTTTCTGATGTTTGGGGTACAGTTTTAAGAAATTCACCATTGTGTATGATATTAGCTGTGGGTTTTTCAGATATAACCTTTATTATTTTGAAGGAATTCCCGTCCATTCCTAGTTTATTGACTGCTTTATCATGACAGTGTGTTGGATTTTGTCAAATACTTTTTCCGTATCAATTGAGTTGATCACTTGGGGTTTTCCCCTTCATTTTATTAATGTGGTGCATCACCTTGGTTGATTTTCCTATGTTGAACCGTCCTTGCATTTACAGAATAAACCTCACTTAGTAATAGTATATAATTATTTTGATAAGCTGCTAAATTTGGTTTGCTAGTATTAAACATTTTGCATCAATATTCATAATGGCGGATGGGCACAGTGGCTCACGCCTGTAATCCCAGCACTTTGGGAGGCTGAGGCGGGTAGGTCACCAGGTCAGGAGTTTGAGACCAGCCTGGCTAACACAGTGAAACCCCGCCTCTACTAAAAATACAAAAATTAGCCGGGTATGGTGGTGCGCACCTGTAATCCCAGCTACTGGGGAGGGTGAGGCAGGAGAATCGCTTGAACTTGGCAAGCGGAGGTTGCAGTGAGCCGAGATCGTGCCACTGCACTCCAGCCTGGGCGACAGAGCGAGACTGTCTCAAAAAAAAAAAAAAAAAAAAAAAGGAAGAATTCACCAGTGAAACCATTTGGTGAAGAAAAGGCCAGGGGTCTTACTGATTCAACCTTAGCAGTTCAGAGTCTTTTCAGATTTTTTACTGCTTTATAAGTCATTTTGGTATATTGTGTATTTCTAGGAATATGTTCATCTAATCTAGGTTATCCAGTTTGTTGGTATACAACTGTTTATGCTATTCTTTTATAAACCTTTTACTTTCTGTTAAATTGGTAATAATGTCTCTAATTTCATTTCTGATTTTAGTAAACTGAATCTTCTCTTTTTTCTGAATCCACCTAGTTAAAAGTTTGTCAATTTTGTTGATGTTTGCAAAGAAAAACTGGTTTCATTGATTTTCTCTGTTTTTCTATTCTCTACTTCATTTATCTCAGCTCTGATTCTTTATTATTTCCTTTCTTCTAGCTTTGAGTTTAATTTGCTCTTCTCTTTCTAGTTCTTTGAGGTGTACAGTTAGGTTGTCGATTTTAGATCTTTCTTCTCTTTTTAATATAATTATTATTTGTCAGTTATGCCTCATAAGAAGAAAAGAATTCTGAGTAAAAAATAATACAGAATTTGTCAGCTACATAAAAAATAAAACACACCCATATTTTATTTACAAAAGAAACATTTTAAGTATGTAGACATACATAGTCTAAAAGTGAAAGGATGAAAATAGATCATGCAAATATTAACCAAGGGAAAAATTATATGGCTATATTAATATCGGACAAAGTAGATCTAAAGTAGAATTACAAGATATAGAGATACACATTTCAAAGTAATAGAAAGATCAATTCCATGGGAAGCTCATAAATTTGTAAATACCTAATAGCATAAATTTCAGTTATGTAAAGCTTACAGAACTGTAAACTATGTTTTATGGTTTATAGCTATAGAAGTAATATACAAGTCCGGCCAGGCATGGTGGCTCATGCCTGTAATCCTAGCACTTTGGGAGGCCGAGGCAGGTGGATCACAAGGTCAACAGATCAAGACCATCCTGGCTAACATGGTGAAACCCCGCGTCTACTAAAAAATACAAAAATTAGCTGGATGTGGTGGTGCGCATCTGTGGTCCCAGATACTAGGGAGGTTGAGGCAGGAGAAATTGCTTGAACCCAGGAGGCAGAGGTTGCAGTGAGCTGAGATCGCGCCACTGCACTCCAGCCTGGCGACAGAGTGAGACGCCATCTCAAAAAAAAAGAAGAAGAAGAAGAAAAAGAAGTAATATACAAGTCTGCAATCTTAGGGGACACTAATCCACTGTTTGCAGTATTTTTCTTTCATGTATAGATTTACAACTATAAATTTCCCTCTTAATGCTGCTTTTGCTGCATCTCATAAGTTTTGGTAGGCGTATTTTCTTTTATTTATCTTAAGCTATTATCTAATTTCGCTTGTGATTCCTTGTTAGCTCATTTGTATTTAAGAGTGTTAACTTCCTACCGGGCGCGGGGGCTAACGCCTGTAATCCCAGAGCTTTGCAAGGCTGAGGCGGGCAGACCATAAGTTCAGGAGTTCAAGATCAGCCTGGCCAACATGGTGAAACCCCATCTCTACTAAAAATACAAAAATTAGCTGGGCACAGTGGCACGTGCCTGTAATCCCAGCTACTCAGGAGGCTGAGGCAGGAGAATTGCTTGAACCCGGGAGGCAGAGGTTGCAGTGAGCTGAGATTGCGCCACTGCACTCCAGCCTGGATGACAGGGCGAGACTCCATCTCAAAAAAAAAAAAAAAAAAAAGTGTTAATTTCCATATATGTGCGAATTTTCAAGTTTTCATTGTTATTGATTTCTAGTTTCCTTCCATTGTGATTGGAAAAAATGCCTTGTCTGATTTCAGTCTGTTAAAATGTATTAAAACTTGTTTTTGGCCAGGTGCCAAAAAAAGTTTGTGTCAAATCTTTTATCAATACATAATGTTCTTTGTTGTATCTTGCAATCATTTTAAAGTCTATTTTATCTGATAATAATACAGCCACTCAGCTCTCTTTTAATTACTATTTGGTAAAATACTTTTTTTTCATCATTTTACTTCCAACATTGTGTGCTTATATCTAGAGTGAATCTCTTGTTGACAACATATAGATGGATCTTGTTTTTTTTTTTAAATCCAATCTGCCAATCCCTGCCTTTTTATAGGAGAGTTTAATCCAGTTACATTTAACATTAGTGATAAAACAATATTTTCTTCTGCCACTTATGCATTTGTTTTTGTATGTCTTACATTTTAAAAATTCCTCAATACCTTCATTACTGCCTTTTTGTATTTTTTTTTTTAGGTACTTTTTAAACTCCTTTCTTCATTCCATTTCTGCACATTTTTAAATTATTTTCTTAATGGTTAACATGGGGGCTACAATTCACATCTTAAATGTATAACAACCTAGTTTTGTTTTGTATTGTTTTGTTTTGTTTTGTTTTGAGGCAGAGTCTCACTCTGTTGCCCAGGCTGGAGTGCAGTGGAGCAATCTCGGCTCACTGCAGCCTCCGCCTCCTGGGTTCAAGTGATTCTCCTGCCTCAGCCTCCCAAGTAGCTGGGATTACAGGCATCCACCACCACACCCCGCTAATTTTTGTATTTTTAGTAAAGACAGGGTTTCACCATGTTGGCCAGGCTGGTCTCAAATACTGGCCTCAAGTGATCCATCTGCCTCAGCCTCCCAAAGTGCTGGGATTACAGGCATGAGCCACCATGCCCAGCCTTAAATTTATAACAACCTAGTTTGAATAATACCAGCTTAGATCCAATAGTATATACTATGCTCCTATAAATCTGTCTTTCCCTCTTTATATGTTATTGTCACAGATTACTTCTTTATACATTGTATACCAATTAACATAGATTTGTAATTATTGTTTTGTGCATTTGCCTATTATATAAGAAAAAGAGAAAAGCCACAAGCCATACCGAAAGTACAATAATACTGGCTTTTATATTTATCCACGTAGTTCCCTTTACCACTGCTCTTTATTTTGGTCTCATGGCTTGAGTCACTGTCCAGTGTCCTTTCATTTCAGCCTTACACCACTTAGCGTTTCTTGCAGATTGGTTATACTGGTAATGAGCTCCCTGAGCTGTTGTTCATCTGGAAATGTCTTTATTTTCTCCTTCATTGTTGAAGAACAGCTTTGGCAGATATAGGATTCTTGGTTGCCAGTTTTTTTTTCTTTCAGAACTTCATGTCATCCCCATTGCCTCTGGCCTCCATGGTTTCTAAGAGAAGCAGCTGGTAGTCTTACCCAGGCCCTCTTGAATGCGGCTGGCAATCATCTTAGCAAGGCTCCTCTTCTATGTGATGTGATGTGTCCGTTCTCTTTTGCTGCTTTCAAAATTCTCCTATTCTTCCTTTGGGTTTTGATAACTTGATTATATGTCTCAGTGTGCATTTATTTTAGTATATCCTACCTGAAGTTCACGAGCTTCTTAGATGTGCGTATTCATGGTTTTCCTCAGATTTGGAAAGTTTTAACCATCATTTCTTCAAATGTTTTTTCTTCCCGTTTAGCTCTGCCTTCTACTGAGATTCCTCCTTCTGGGACTTTTATAATATACATGTTGGCATGTTTAATGGTATCCCACAGGGACCTCAGGCTCTGTTGTTTATTTTTCTTCATTCTTTCTCCACTCTGCTCTTCAGATTGGATAGTTTGTTGTTTTAGAGACAGAGTCTCACCCTGTTGCCCAGGCTAGAGGACAGTGGTGTGATCATAGCTCACTCTAATTCCCAACTCCTGGCTCAAGCAATCCTCCCACCTCCACATTCCAAGTAGCTGAGACTGTGGTACCTGCCACCACACCTGGCTAATTTAAAAGAAGAATTTTTTTTTTTTTTTTAACAGATGGGATCTTGCCATCTTGCCCAGGTCTCAATTGATCCTCCTGCCCCAACCTCCCAAAGAACAGAGATTACAGGTGTAAACCACTGCACCTGCCAGACTGGGGAGTTTCAATTTTCTTATGTTACAGTTTACTGATCCTTTCTTCTGCCTGCTCAAATGTGAACCCCTAGAGTGACTTTTTCTTTTTTTTTTTTTTTTTTGAGACAGAGTCTCATTCGTCACTCAGGCTGGAGTGCAGTGGCACGAACATGGCTCACTGTAGCCTTGACAAGCGATTCTCCCACCTCCTCAGCCCCCTGAGTAGCTGGGACTATAGGTACGTGCCACCACACCCAGCAACTTTTTGTGTTTTTTGTGGAGCTGGGGTATTGCCGTGTTGCCCAGGCTGGTCTCAAATTCCTGAGCTGAAGTGATCCACGTGCCTCAGCCTCCCGAAATGCTGAGATTATAGGCATAAGCCACCATGCCCCACCCTATAGCAACTTTTTTATTTCAGTTATTTTATTTTTCAGCTCCAGATTTTCTATTTGGTTCCTTGTAATAATTTCTATCTCTTTATTGATATTCTCATTGGTTCATGTATAGTTTTCTTGATTTCCTTTATTTTTTTTCCATAGTTTCCTTTAGCTCATTGACATATTTAACACAGTTGATTTAACATCTTGGACTAATAATTCCAGTGTCTGGGCTTCCCCAGGGGCTAATTTCTGTCAAATTGGTTTCTCCCCCTCTCCGTGAGTAGGCTACACATTGTTTCTCTGTTTTGTAATTTCTTCATTGAGAACTGGAAATATTTGAACACTATGTTGCAGTAACTCTGGAGATCTAATTGTCTCAGTCCTCAGGGGTTGCAGAACCTTGTTTATTGAGTGTTGGAGCCATCCATTGTGACTTTTCCGAACTATTTTTGCAAAGCATGCCTTGTTATGTGTGGTCACTAAGGTTTTTGTTTTATTGTCTCAGCAGTCACCTTCCCCAATCAAAAGCAGCAATCAGCCATCAAAATACAGAATCCTGAGGTTTGGAAGACAAGGTTCTTATTGCCCCCTGGCTTCCAGCAGCCACCCCGGAATGGAGCCCACCCTTCTCTCAGCTGCCTGCTGTGGGGCTGGGAAGTGGGGATTTGAGGCACTACCAAAAAAAGCCAAAAATTGAGTTCTCCCCTGGATACTGCACAAGTTCAACTAGACTCGAGTTCCAGAATAATGACTCGAAACAGTTCCTGACAATGCAATGGTCGTTAAGTGGAAAGATGGCTTCCTGGCACTTCCTGATATACCATCATCTATGACATCACTCCATTTCTTTTCATTGCCAAAGCATATTCCCTTGTGTGCTTACATCATATTCCATTGTGTGCTTACATCATATTCCCTTGTGTGCTTACATCATATTTTGTTTATTTGTTTATCCGGTGATAGACTTTTGGGCTGTTTCCAATTTGAGGCTATTATAAATAATGCTGCTATGAACATTCCTGTATACATTTTTATGTGGACATGTTTTCATTTATCTTGGATATATACATAGGCATGGAATTGCCAGATATACTGATTTTTTAATGTTAAACTATACTTGCACTCCTGTAATAAACTCTACTTGGTCATGATATATTGGATTCAATTTGCTCGTATTTTGTGAAGGATTTTTGCATATATGTTCATGAAAATATTGGTCTGTAATTTTTGTTTTTATACTATCTTTGTTAGTTTTGGGCATGTTATGTTGGCCTCATAACAAGTTGGACAATTGTTCCTCTTCTATGTTCTAAAAAAGTTTGTGTAACTGAGTTGTGAGATGGGGTTTCGCTCTTGTTGCCCAGGCTGGAGTGCAGTGGCGCAGTCTCAGTTCACCACAACCTCTGCCTCCCAGGTTCAAGCAATTCTCCTGCCTCAGCCTCTCAAGTAGCTGGGATAACAGGCACGCACCACCACACCCAGGTAATTTTTGTATTTTTAGTAGACATGCAGCTTCACCATGTTGGCCAGGCTGGTCTCGAACTCCTGACCTCAAGTGATCCACCCATCTTGGCCTCCCAAAGTGTTAGGATTACCGGTGTGAGCCACTGCGCCCGGTTTTGAATTACACCTATGTACACCTGTCTTACTGAACACAGGAAAGAGATATTCATCACAAATCTATGATGGTCATTACATTTATTTCCTCAATCAATAAAAGAGAAATAACATGTAGGAAAGATGAGTTATTATTCCCGAGAAACAATCAATCAAGAACATATCGAATCCAAACTAATGATGTGAAATATTAGTTCTCATGTCAGGAATGTGATCCTGCTTTTACTTGAGTGAAATTAAAGTGTGGAAATTGGCCGGGTGCGGTGGCTCACGTCTGTAATACCAGCATTTTGGGAGGGTGAGGCAGGCAGATCACCTGAGGCTGGGAGTTCGAGACCAGCCAGGCCAATATGGTGAAACCCTGTCTCTACTAAAAATACAAAAATTAGCCAGGAATGGTGGCAGGTGCCTGTAATCCCAGCTCCTCGGAGGCTGAGGGAGGAGAATCGCTTAAACCCGGGAGGCGGAGCTTGCAGTGAGCCGAGATGGCGCCACTGCACTCCAGCCCGGACGACAGCGACGAGTCAAGGCTATTGTTTACAGGATAGATGCTGCAGATCATAAGAAGATAGAAGCTTCCCGAAACGAGCTACATAATCTTCGACAAGAGCAAAACTTCATCTCGAAAAAAAAAAAAAATTGAGACTTGTTTTACACCCAATGTATTAGTCCATTCTCACATTGCTTTAAAGAACTACCTGAGACTGCGTAATTTATAAAGAAAAGAGGTTTAATTGGCTCATGGTTCCGCCGGCTACAAGGGAAGCACGACTGGGGAGGCCTCAGGAAATGCACCATCATGGCAGAAGGCAAAGGGGAAGCAGACGCATCCCACATGGTTGGAGCAGGAGGAAGACAGCAAAGGCGCTACACACTTTCAAACTACCCGAACTTGTGGGATCTATCATGACAACAGCAAGGGGTCCATGGTCCAGCCACCTCCTACCAGGCCCTGTCCTCCAACATCAGGGATTACGACTTGGCGTGAGATTTGGGCAGGGACACAAATCCAAACCGTATCACCCAGTATATGGTCTATCTTGCTGAATATACCACATAGACCTAAAAAAAGTATATTTTGCAGTTGTTGGATGTGGTGTTCTACAAATGTCAATTAGATTGAAGTGGCTGATACAGTGGTTCAAATAATTTGTCCTGATTTTTTGTCTAGTTTATCTATTTACTGCTAAGAAATGGGTGTTAAAATCTATTTTAATGGCAGAATTTTCATTTCTTTTTCATGTATTTTAAGGTGCATAAGTATTTATAAGTGTGCTATCTTCCTGAATGGCTCTCTTTACACTTATAAAATGTTCCTATCTTTATGGTACTATCTGTTCAAAGTCTATTTAATCTGATATTTATATAACAATTCCAGTCATACTATGCTAGTGTACATATTGTATTTTTTCCCCTCTCTTTCAATTCATCTGTCTTTAAAGTTTCTTATAGGCAGCATATAAATGGGCCTTGATCGTTTTTTAATCATCAGTCTTGATTAGAATGTTAACATGTCAATAATATAATTATTGATATGGCTGGACTCAGCATGCCACTTTACCAGGTTTTTGTTTGTTCCTCTTTTGGTTCCTGCCAATTCTTTCCCTTCTGAGGTCACTTCTTCAACTTTTACTCCCCTCCACAGTTTGCCTACCTTTGTTTACATCTCAGGTTTGGGAGAGTTTTCCCCGTCTTACTGAGCTGCTGGCTGTAAGCAGCAGGAGGGACAGGTTGTAGGAGGCTTATTGGTGACCATGGAACCAGAGCCCCCACATATGCTTTTAGGAAGATCTGGTATAGAATTCTCATTTATGCACCGATAGCTTTGAAAGTGTACATAAGAAATCGGTAAATGGCCAGGCCCAGTGGCTCACACCTGTAATCCCAGCACTTTGGGAGGCTGAGGCAGGTGTATTACTTCAGTCCAGGAGTTTGAGACCAGCCTGGGTGACAAGGCAAAACCCCACCTCTCAAAAAATACAAAAATTAGCTGGGCATGGTGGTGCCTGTCTGTAGTCCCAGCTGCTCTCAGGAGGCTTAGGTAGGAGGATAGCTGGAACCCAGGAGGTGGAGGTTGCAGCAAGCTGAAATCATGCCACTGCAATCCAGCCTGGGTGACAGAAGGAGACCATCTCAAAATAAAAAAAGAAAAATTGGTAATTGTGGAGATTTAGAGGGATGACAACTCTGGAGACTAAGAGGAAAATACTTTTTAATACAGACTTTTCTGCACTTTGACCATATGTGAATATTTTCAAAAAAGGCATTAAAAATTATACAAAGCTGGCCAGGCGCGGTGGCTCACGCCTTTAATCCCAGCACTTTGGGAGGCCAAGGCGGGCGGATCACCTGAGGTCAGGAGTTCGAGACCAGCCTGGCCAACATGGTGAAACCCCATCTCTACTAAAAATACAAAAATTAGCCGGGCGTGGTGGCACGTGCCTGTAATCCCAGCTACTGGGGAGGCTGAGGCAGGAGAATTGCTTGAACCTGGAAGGCGGAGGTTGCAGTGAGCTGAGATCACGCCATTGCATTCCAGCCTGGGCAACAAGAATGAAACTCCATTTCAGAAAAAAAAAAAAGAAAGAAAATTATACAAAGCTGTCCATTTGGGGTAGATTAAGCATGAGGCAGCTTAAAGGGCAAATGCAGCAAACTGCAAAGGCTTTATTTAACTCAGCACCTAAACCTGTTGACAGCCACAAGAAAGACACTGGTATGTGATATTGAATTCTAGGCAAAGCTGTCTTGCAGATAACCAGGTGTTTTACAAGTTATTTATTTAGGGCAGCTTCCTAGCCCATGTCCTTCTTTCACATAGGCAGTTTCTCCTGTAGAATACAGCAGTTTAATAATCATCTTGCTTCTCAAGGGTATGAATGTGGCTAATTTGGACAGGGGAAAGCTGGGGCATAGGTGAGGCAATTAGGCTTCCCAATTCTAGGGGCCACAATTTTTGTGGTCATACTTAAGAATCCTGGCTGGCACTTGTAGCAATGAGATTCAGTTGTGTAATGGATTTTTTGGTAACCACATGGTAGAAGGCCAATATAAGAAAACTCTCAACAATTACGCCTTTTGCTATAGAGCTGGTGTCCACTAACCATGTGGCTACTGAGCACCTGAAATGCGGCTAGCCAAAACTGAGATGTGCGTTGCTTGAGGTACAAGGGAGTTTGAAGACGTGGTATGGAGCACGCCTGTAATCCCAGCTTGAACTTGGGAGGTGGAGGTTGCAGTGAGCTGAGATCGTGCCACTACACTCCAGCCTAGGCAATGGAGCGAGACTGTCTCAGAAAAAAAAAAAAAAAAAGGCAGGGTGTGGCGGTGGCTCACACCTGTAATCCCAGCACTTTGGGAGGCCGAGGCGGGCAGATCACTTGAAGTCAGGAGTTCGAGACCAGCCTGGCCAACATGGTGAAACCCCATCTCTACTAAAAATACAAAAATTAACCAGGCATGGTAGCCCACACTTGTAATCCCAGCTGCTCAGGAGGCTGAGGCAGGAGAATCACTTGAACCCAGGAGGTGGGGGTTGCGGGGAGCCGAGATAGCACCACTGCACTCCAGCCTGGATGACAGCAAAGATCCTGTCTCAAAAATAAATAAAATTACATATGTGGTACATGGTGACAATATATTGTATATTTAGAAATTGCCAATAGAGGCCGGGCATGGTGGCTCACGCCTGTAATCCCAACACTTTGGGAGGCTGAGGCAGGTGGATCACCTGAGATCAGGAGTTCAAGACCAGCCCAGCCAACATGGCAAAACCCCACGTCTACTAGAAATATAAAAATTAGCCAGGCGTGGTGGCAGGCACCTGTAATCCCAGCTACTCGGAGGCTGAGGTAGGAGAATTAGTTGAGGTGGAGGATGCAGTGGGCTGAGATCACCCACTTAGAAGACAGCAGCAATCATGTACCTTGGTATTTACCTAAAGAGCTGAAGACCTATGTTCATAGAAAAAATGTACACACAGGTGCTTATCAGTTTATTCATAACTGCCAAAATTTAGAAGCAAGATTACTTAGTAAGTAGGTGAGCTAGATAAACTATGGTAACTGCAGACAACAGAATATTGTTTTGTGCTAAAAAGAAATGAGGTATCATGTCATGAAGACATGGAGGAAACAAATGCTATTGCTTAGTCAAAGAGGCCAATCTGAAAAGGCTATATTCTGATTCCAACTGTATGACACTCTGGAAAAGGTAAAATCATGGATATAGTCAAGATCTGTGGTTGCCAGGGCCTTACAGAAGAGATGGATGAATGGGCAGAGCACAAGATTTACAGCAATAAAAACTATTCTGTAAGCTACTAGAATGCTATTACACATTTGTCAAAAACCGTAGAACAAACCCTAATGTCAACAGTAGACTAACGATGCTGACGGCACTAATGGTGCGCCCATGTAGGCTGCCCATCGTAACAAATGCACCGCTCTGGCGCAAGGTGTTGACGGTCATGGAGCATGTGTAAGTGGCAGAAACAGTGGGTGTGTGGGAATTCTGTTTAATTTTGCTATGAGCCTAAAACTGCTCTTTTTAAAAAATTTATCTAAAAAAATGACAACTCAGTGTTTAAGCATTTTATTAAATCAGATAAGGAATCTCCACATTGTTGCACATAACAGCTTTTATACAATGATAAGGACATATCATTTGTTTACAAAGAAAGCCTAAAATTTCAAGAACATTCAAAGAGCTAACACAGTAAAGGTCATGCAAGTTCTAGAATAGTGAATCATGACAGAACTCATTCATTTTATCCTTTACCTCCAAAAGGCCCATCTCCTTAACGAGAAGACATCTCAAGACCAGGAGCTTGTCACTAGTCTGATATTTCATTCAGGAATATTGAGCCTGTTACCACGTACTGGCTTGATAGGAAGTAACTCAACTCTAACTATAGAAAAGGGTTTTCTGAAGAGACTTACTGCTGCAAAATGTATGCCCTGTATTCATATTGTGTTATACTATGAATATGTCACATGCTTTCATTTAAGTATGTATGCAGAATACCCAAACCAGGAATCTCAGCTATGACCTTTTCACTTAGCTACACTAAATGTCAGTCCAAGATAAAAAAGGAGATTAAAGATAAAACTGAAGATTAAAGAGCCTGTGAGTAGTGAAACATTCAAGTGAGGCTGTAAATCTAGGTAAGCAACACTAAGAACCTGAAGAGGCCCTATGAACTTTTTCCTAGGAGGCAGTTTCAAACTGCCCTGTGACAAACAGCTGATCACCACGTTTATAATGATGGTTCACTCACGGAGCTTCGAACTTATTCATATCTACATTTAATTTATCACCACGAATGGGTAGGCAGACGTGTGAAAGACCTTCGGGGGACTCTCCCTCCCCACACCCCCCAAACCTTCTATACAAAGTCCCCCTGCTTTAAGTCAAAACGTCAATTCTGAATTAAAACTTGTCCGCACTAAGTTTATAGGAGGTAACATGCAAATAAGGTGATAAAGTTAAAATGACTTGTCAATAGCAAACATTATAAATGTGTGCTACTATCTCATTAAGTAGAGGACCTGGAGAAACCATAAAGAACAAAAACCCACGCTAAATTTCAAATTTTGTAGTAATTTCATTTTACAGTGGTTGAATTTACCCACCAAATGCTTAATGACCACAAAATGTTTCTGCAACTAAAACTAAAAGATAGGGAATTATAAGAGTTGGGATATATGTTAGATACTAACGATCTTCAAGCTTTGAAGATGTCATTGCATGAAGAAAATTATGGGAAACACTGTTCCCGATAATTACTTACACCCTTAGTGTAACATATGGAGATCACTGTCTCCGATACAGACACTGTGGTAGGTAAAAACTACCTTGTTCTTTATACATTATGGAAGACACTGCTCCCGATAATGTGTTAGGATTGTGACAAAGGTACTGGAAATTTTGCAAAATGGGAATTAGAGTTATACCTTGGATAAACTGAGCTATAAAATTTTGCAGGAGTACTACCACAGCCTTTAAGTGACATTTATTTATAACTTGGTCACAATTCATTGCATTTAGGAAAACTAGCATTCTTATCTGGTCAGCCCTCGCTTCTTAGCAACCCCTAATTAAATTTAATTCATCTCTAAATCTTAGCTTCAACTTTATTCAATTACATTTGGCTGGCGGCTGTTTTCTAAAACCCTTAAGTGTTGACCATAAATGCAAAACTTCCAGTATCTGTTGGGTTTTATTAGCAGATGCTGCTTTTATTTAAAAAAAACCGACAGTATAACTGTCATAATTATGGAAGGCACTGCTTCCGATAATTATATTCTATAAAAAAAACACCATTTATAGTGAACTCTGTCACTGATAAATAAACAATAAATATCTCAGTGCCAAAAGGACAGAAAGCTCTCCCCTAAGATTAACACTTTGGCCAAAATTTGGCAGCATATTATTCCTTATAGTCTGACAAACTGAGTCTGCAATTAAACACCTGAAACTGGTTCTCTTTCAATGTGCTTTGGAAGAAACAAAAATAACAAATAACTAAATGGAGGCTTATGGGGGAAGGGACAGAGGAAAAGAAAATATACTAAGTCTTTGGCTTCTGGTCCCCTCTTTTCATAAATGACATCGAGGTTAACATATTAAGGCCTTATTCCTGCAATCAACAGTTGAACCTCATTTTATCCAGCAGAAGGACCTCCATTTCAGACCTCATTGGCAAGAAAACAAGCCCATCTTTTCTGAAAGTTAACTGTTTCTTTCAGGAATGAGGAAACCAGCTACATTCCTTATGGAAAAGCTTAGATCTCATTTGGAGAAGGTCTTTCAACCTGGTATCTCCTACTTAGCATCAAATGAAGTTGGAGGATCACTCGAAGTAAGCGACCACTTACAACCTTCAGCAGAGACCAGCCCTTAGGATTCAGAGAGATCATTCACATAACTGGTTTCTGACATTTTCATTAACAACAGGAAAGAGGCAGTTCCCATTACAAAGCACTTAAAATTCTAGAGATAGGGGAATATTCCATCATGGACATTTTTTAAGTGGTTATTCACTTTAACTTGAAGTACAGGTTATCTACCCTGTATTAAAAGCTGCTGCCTAAAGACATCTAGTAGTACCAAGATGATGGGATGGAATTTTAACATCAGGTTTTGTAGCCCTACTGAAAATTTAGCACAATCAGCACAAGTCTAGAAACCAGACTACCCTGCTGTTCTGATGGAAGCTATGGGTATCACATTTAAAACTCATTGTCAATGTCCCAAACGTCACCAGAGAGGGCATTTGCAGCTCCCTGAATAGTCCAAGTAGCTAGAGCCAACTGGTTTCTGAACAGCGTTTCATTAAAAGCACTGTTATTTTGTTTACGCAGTTTCAAGTTCTCCAGTAAAGCTGACAGCGTGTGAGAGCCGGAGCCCCAGAAGACATGTCGGAAAGGAGACTCTTTCGGAGATACGTAGGGAGAGAGGAAGTGATACTCCACCTACGAAAACAACACACGAGGCAATTTACACAGCCCTGTGACTTTTGTAGTAAAACAACTGTTCACTTCAAATGTAAAATGTATCAAATTTAAGAATGCTGATCAGACTTTTTTTTTTTTTTTTGAGACGGAGTTTCGCTCTTGTTGCCCAGACTGGAGTGCAACGGCGTGATCTCAGCTCACCGGTACCCTCCACCTCCCGAGTTCAAGCGATTCATGCTGGGATTACAGGCGTGACCCACCGTGCCCGGCTTTTTGTTGTTGTTGAGACAGAGTTTCGCTCTTGTTGCCCAGGCTGGAGTACAATGGCGTGATCTCAGCTCACTGCAACCTCCACCTCCCGGGTTCAAGTAATTCTTCTGCCTCAGCCTCCTGAGCAGCTGGAATTACAGGCATGCACCACCACGCCCGGCTAATTTTTTATTTTCAGTAGAGATGGGGTTTCTCCATGTTGGTCAGGCCGGTCTTGAACTCCCGACCTCAGGTGATCCACCCGCCTCGGCCTCCCAAAGTGCTGGAATTACAGGCATGAGCCACTTTACCCAGCCAGCTGATCAGACTTTGTATAGCAGAGTAAGGAAAAAAGAATGCTGAGAACCAGGCTAATGCTAATCTTCTAAGGTTAAAATTCTAAAGGAGGCTGGGCACAGCAGCTCACGCCTGTAATACCAGCACTTTGGGAGGCCGAGGCAGGTGGATCACCTGAGGTTGGGAGTTCGAGACCAGCCTGGCTAACATGGTGAAACTCTGTTTCTACTAAAAATACAAAAAATGAACCGGGCGTGGTGTTGGGCACCTGTAATCACAGCTACTCGGGAGGCTGAGGCAGGAGAATCACTTGAACCCGGGAGGCGGAGGGTGCAGTGAGCCGAGATCGTGCCATTGCACTGCGGCTTGGGCAACAACAGTGAAACTCTGTCTCAAAAAAAAAAAAAATTTTTTTTAAAGGAAACTGATTCATTTTACAAAAGAAAACTTTAAATGTGTTCAGTTTCTTTTCCCCACTGGAGCATACATGGAAGGTTTACAGCAAGTCTCTTCCAAAAAGACTAGGTTTGACTGAGGTCTGAATTAGACAGCAGAAACAGAAAATGACAGCTAAACCATTAATGCTCCCTTCTTAAAGGAATTCTAGACTCCTAGAGTTTGTCCACTTTGCAGAAGTCTAAGATTTATCAATTATTTTACACATACTTTAGTTCCTCCTTTCCCAAAAGTTCACTTACTCTCATGACACGATCATTGAGTTTCTTCATGACAAATCTGTCTGTTTTCTCAGCATTCCCGAAATCTGTTGTTAGTCTGGAAGTAGCACGGAAAAAGTCTCCACGAGCAGAATACAGCCACTGTAAACTCAGGCCCATTTCCTGAAACAGACATTATTCGCTATGAGAAGTTTTATTTCTAAGGACATTGTTTTGTATGCCTT
This sequence comes from Pongo pygmaeus, assembly GCF_028885625.2. Classification (NCBI taxonomy): domain Eukaryota; kingdom Metazoa; phylum Chordata; class Mammalia; order Primates; family Hominidae; genus Pongo; species Pongo pygmaeus. Next base: position 206,322,971 of record NC_085930.1, read on the forward strand.
TCTAATTTAACGTGTGTTAAGTAAGATTCTGATAAAAGGAACTCGCAGATAAGCTCAAGACTCCGAAAGCACCTTGCACAGGGGTTCCAAGCTCTATGGACTGTGATATACACTCATATTTGAGCCCAGCATGTAAGAAAACCACTCTCATTAAGAAATTGAACATAATTATATAATCCTATGTACTATATTGTTTCCAGTTCAATTCTCCTTTTGGGGGAAAACGTCCCTATAGGGGAAAACATTTTGGTTCAATGTACTTCAGGATCTAGTTATTTCCATCTGGTAAGTTCCATTTTCAACAGTTACAATTAGTTTCAAGAAAGACATAAGATGCTGGACGCGGTGGCTCACGCCTGTGATCTCAGCACTTTGGGAGGCCGAGGTGGGTGGATCACCTGAGGTCAGGAGTTCAAGACCAGCCTGGCCAACATGGTAAAACCCTGGCTCTACTAAAAACACGAAAACTATCTGGGCACGGTGGCACACGCCTGTAATCCCAGCTACTCGGGGAGCTGAGGTAGGAGAATCACTTGAACCTGGGAGGTGGAGGTTGCAGTGAGCCGAGATCATGTCATCGCACTCCAGCCTGGGGGACAAGAGCGAGACTTCGTCTCTCAAAAAAAACAAAAATAAAAAAGATATAAAAAGATTCAGTTATCAGTGATTTACTTCAATTAAGAGATCTGTTAAAAATCAACTCCTAGTACCATAAAACCATCTGGAAGCTACTTTAATATTAGTTTTATTAATTTATTTAGAGATGGGATTTTGCTATGTTGCCTGGGCTGGGCTCCAGCAATCCTCCTGCCTCAGCAGAAGTAGTTGGGGCTATGGGTATGCACCACCTCATCCTGCTTATCAGTTTCATTTAATGGAATATTTGAATTTTAGATGCGCAGATCAATACGAGATAGAATACTGCTAGCTGTGCTGTCTTTCCATCTGTGTCACACCCGAGAGGCACACAGCCCAACTCCTTGCTGAGATCTTCATATTCCGTGTCCTACTGACGGGCTGCCTGGGAGACATGAGTGACAGAAAACCTGACACTGCTCTGGATTCTGAAACACTTGCTGAGCTCTGTCCTAGGTCTCTAATCCACAGCCTCCCGACTTCTCTCAAACAAGTTACCAATTCTACATACAATTATACCTCAGTTCACTTTAAAATGTACTATGGCTACAATCACCCTTCCAACAGGAACACAAAGGAACACATCACACTTCAAAATACTTGACATTCAGCAATAAAAACATAATTGGAATCAGTGCTCACCTTTATGTCTGCTCTGTATTGGTTCAGATCCCTCACAAATGAAAGCAGTTGGCTGTTGTACCTCTCATAGTCCAGGTTCAATTCAACGTCATGGGTTAGTTTAATCATGAACTGACCAGCGACCTCTGCAGCTGCTCGTGCCACTTCGTTCAACTCAGGAATCCTCTCAATCAGCTCCTTATAGGTGTCCATGGTGGTACCCAAATAAGGATAATCTGTGTCCTGCAAGAAAATGCGAGGCTATGGTACTCACATGAGTTCTAAGAGCAAGAGCCTCACATTCTGGCTTCGCCATCGAGGTAACAATAACTACAGTTCCCCCCTTGCTTCTAACATATTCCTACCCCAATTTACCCCAATTTTATCTCATTATCTGCTGCTTTAAGTACATTCTTGCTACTTCTCCGAATCTAACCTACTCCTAGAGTGACTACTTTCTTCCAGGTTCTACAGAATCCCTGTTCTATCATATCATATGCCCTGAATAGACTTCTAGCCAAATTCCTTAAGGCTGTATGTTTTTCTCTCTGGGAAGTTTGGGCCTTTATCAATGAAAAAAGAGAACACAGATGAAACATACCTTGAGACGAGGTCTGTCTGTCACCCAGGCTAGAGTGCAGTGATGCAATCACGGCTCCCCACAGCCTTGAGACGAGGTCACTCTGTCACCCAGGCTGAAGTGTGGTGATGCAATCATGGCTCCCAGCAGCCTTAAGCTCCTGGCTCAAGTGACCCCCCTGCCTCAGCCTCCCAAGGAGCTGGGACTACAGATGCATGCCACTGGGCCAGCTTAATTAAAAAAATTTTTTGTAGAGATATAGTCTAGGCACGTTACCCAGGCTGGTCTCACTCCTGGCCTCAAGTGATCCGCCCACCTCAGCCATCCAATGTGCCGGAATTATAGTTGTGAGTTACTGCACCCAGCCTGATGAAAATACTGTTCAGCTGGACTGTCCAATAGATAGCCACTGCTCAATCACTCAAGAAATTCAGCCTCGGTTTTTTTGTTGTTGTTGTTAGACAATCTTGCTCTGTTGCCCAGGCTAGAGTGCAATGGCGCGATCTCGGCTCACTACAACCTCTGCCCCCTGGGTTCAAGCGATTCTTCCACCTCAGCCTCCTGAGCAGCTGGGATTATAGGCATGTGCCACCATGCCCAGCTAATTTTTTTGTATTTTTAGTAGAGATGGGGTTTAACCATGTTGGCCAGGCTGGTCTTGAACTCCTGACCTCAAGTGATCCACCCGCCTTGGCCTCCGAAATGCTGGGATTACAGGTATGACCCACCACACTCCGCCAAGCCTCATTATTAAAACTCATAAAGAAGTTTTAGCAATAAACTCAAATGCTAATTAAGCTAATTGAGATTAACAAGTCTGTGTTAAAACTGATAATGAAGGAACACGCAATAATTACACGTGTATAACTTCTTTTTTTTTTGAGACAGGGTCTTGCTCTGTCACCCAAGCTGGAGTGCAGTGGCTCCATCTCAGCTCACTGCAACCTCTGCCTCCCAGGTTCAAGCAATTCTCCTGCCTCAGCCTCCTGAGTAGCTGGGGTTACAGGCACGCACCACCATGTCCGACTAATTTTTGTATTTTTAGCAGAGACGGGGTTTCACCATTTTGGTCAGGCTAGTCTCAAACTCCTGACTTCGTAATCCGCCTTCCTAGGCCTCCCAAAGTGCTGGGATTAAGTGAGGAGACCACCCCTCATACTGTCTTACGCGCAATTTCTGCCTCCAAAGAAAGAAGAAGTAAAAACTAAAAGGCAGAGGCAGACAGCCCAGCGCCACCGCACCCTGGGCCTGGTTAAAGATCAAGCCCTGACCTAACCGGTTATGTTATCTATAGATTCCAGACATTGTATGGAAAAGCACTGTGAAAATCCCTGTCCTGTTCTGTTCTGTTCTAATTACCGGTGCATGCAACCCCCAGTCACGTACCCCCTGCTTGCTCAATTGATCACGACCCTCTCACGCAGACCCCCGTAGTTGTAAGCCCTTAAAAGAGTCAGGAATTGCTCACTCGGGGAGCTCAGTTTTTGGAGACGCGAGTTTTGCCAAAGCTCCTGGCCAAATAAAGCCCTTCCTTCTTTAACTCGGTGTCTGAGGGGATTTGTCTGCGGCTTGTCCTGCTACAGGATTACAGGCGTGAGCTACCACGTCCAGCACATGTGTATAACTTCTCAAAACATTTTAAGCACTGCAGTAAACTTGGTCTCAAAGTTGACACAAGAAGATCCATGGCCAGGTGCATTAAGTAGCTCTTGCCTATAATCCAAACAGTTTGGAGGCTGAAGGGGGAGGACTGCTTGAGGCTGCAGTGAGCCATGATCGGGCCACTGCACCCCAGCCTGGGTGACAGAGCAAGTCACCATTGTCAAAAAAAAAAAAAACAAAACCCCAACAACTAAGATATGTGCAAGTTGTCAAAATCAAAATGGAGTCACTAGTGTTAACAAAAATGCAACCCTGAAGAGAAGGGTCTCATCCTTGTATGTCTGATAACAAGGACTAAGGGTTGTTTTTTTTTTTCCCTTTTTACAAAAACTACAACCTTACACAAAGGCCACTGCAACCTTGCACCAAAAAAATTCTCTTGTGAGAAAATCTGCCTAGCAACTGCCTGTCAACCTTGGACTGGTGTCATCCTTGTTATTGATCTTGGTAGCCAAGAATAATTACCTCAAAATAATTTTGTAATCCTCGTCATTTGTCCTTTAAAAACTTGTTTTCCTTTACCTCTCTAAATATGTACATAGTTGACTATAGCACAGGCATTCCCACTGCAATGCCCTATTCCCAAATAAAGATCACTTCCTTTTAGAGAGCCTCTCTCCATTTGTCATTTAAATGAACAGACTTACCTCACAAAAACAGAAAGAAACTGCTGGGATTCCAGAATATGCAAGGAAAGGGAAAGCAGCATTGTCTAAAGTGAGTTTCTCACTGCAAAGAGAAAGAATGTGTCTTTAGAAAGTGTTCTAAAGAATAGACTGTTCTATCATGCTAGTCCCCCCATCCAAAATAAATTATTTAGTTGAATATCTTTAGGTGTAAGTAAGTTCAATGCAAGGACAGATTTAGATTCTACCTAACGTAGTAGGTAGACTCTCTGCTTTTCTATTAGTTTGTTCATTCACTTTTCTCAACTTACACTTTGCTGGCCCAGTTGCTGTCCTGATATAGAGATTGCCCAGTAACCGGATGTTTCACCTGTAAGATAAGAAATTATCATTAAAACTAACCTTTTGGAACTTATTTATTCAGGCTAGTCACTAACATGTTACTCTATAAAAATTTATAAATAGAAAACTTGTATTATATCTTCTTGAAAAGAAATTATTTATGATAGTTAAAACAATCTCAACTTTAAGTTATTACTAACTAGGCTCATGTTGTCAGTTCCTTTAGTTATGGTGAGGAAAAAATGTTTTCTTCTTAATTAACATTTTAAAAGTGGGCCTAGGCCGGGCGGGGTAGTTCACACCTGCAATCCCAACACTTTGGGAGGCCGAGGTGTGAGGATCACTTGAGCCCAGAAGTTTGAGACTAGCCTGGGCAACACAGCAAGACTTTGTCTCTTTAAAAAACAAACAAACAAACAAACAAAAAACAAAAAAAGGAAAAAAACAAACAAACAAAAAAAAGCCGGGCGCGGTGGCTCACACCTGTAATCCCAGCACTTTGGGGGGCCGAGGTCAAGAGATCATGACGTCAAGGGATTGAGACCATCCTGGCCAACATGGCGAAACCCCATCTCTACTAAAAATACAAAAATTAGCCAGGTGTGGTGGTGTGCACCTGTAGTCCCAGCTCCTCGGGAGGCTGAGGCAGGAGAATCACTTGAACCCAGGAGTTGGAGGCTGCAGTGAGCCAAGATCACACCATTGCACTCCAGCCTGGTGACAGAGTGCAACAAACAAACAAACAAACAAAACCATGGTGGCTTACCCATAATTGTAAAAGCCCTCTCTGGGCTTCATACTATGCCTATCTTGTTTCTGGTTTCTTCCTTCTAGTACATCTTATGCCACCAACCTAACTGGCAAATTCATTATCACCTTGCTTGAGATCCTATAATCCCTAGTATCTCTTGGGATCAAGGCCAATCAATGTCTGCTATCTGACCTGTTTCTAACTTTACTCACTCCAATATACAGCCTCTAATCCCATTAGGCAGATATTTTCTTTCATATGCTCTCCCTCATTCAAAACTATGGTAATTCTTTATTCAGTGAATATTTCGTCCGGCCTTCTCAAAGTTTAGTTCAAGTTGATTTAAGCCTTCCTTAGCATTGTGACTCTATAGACAATCCCCTGCGGGCACCTGCACTACAGCTCAGGCCTCATGGCATTTTGTTATATATTCCTAAATAGACAACATATTCTATAAGATTGGAGCCCTCATCTCATATGGTTCAATAGGCAAGTATCCCTTAAATAATGCTGCTATAAAATTTATTCTCAATTTCTATTTTTTGTTACTGACTACGGTTTACATATCAGTGTTTTTTATCTCAGGTCGATTCAACAAAAAATTAAGTCATACATTTTTGTAATGAGGTATATACTCACATTTTGCATTGTTTTCTCAATAAGTGTATACAACAGTGGGCTGGCAGAAACCTTGAAGTTGCTGGTACCTGAAAATAAATTATTTTATCATTGCCCCTTCTCCATTCCAGTAATTTTCACACTGCTACTTCTACAACTATAAGTACTTGACAAATAAGACAGTAATCTAGATCAGTGGTCCTATGCAACAACTATCCCATTCATCAAGTAGACAAAAGTAATTTTGGTATCAAGCTCTTTAGCAACTATGCTAACTTGACTCAAGTGAGGCTCATACTACTCCTTGAGTTTACATACTTTAATCCAAGTGATCTTTTTTAAAAATATCAGAGCAGTTAGGCCGGGCATGGTGGCTCACGCCTATAATCCCAGCACTTTGGGAGGCCCAGGAGGGCAGATTACGAGGTCAGGAGATCAAGACCATCTTGGCTGGCATGGTGAAACCCCGTCTCTACTAAAAATACAAAAAATTAGCCAGGCATGGTGGCGGGCACCTGTAGTCCCAGCTACTCAGAAGGCTGAGGCAGGAGAATGGCGTGAACCCGGGAGGCAGAGCTTGCAGTGAGCTGGGATGGCGCCACTGCACTCCAGCCTGGGTGACAAAGCGAGACTCCGTCTCAAAAAAAAAAAAAAAAAAAAAAAAAATTCAGAAATCAGAGCAGTTTTAGGTTCAGCAGCAAAATTAAGAGAAAGGTACCTAGAGGTCCCATAAATCCACTGCCCCCACACATGTGCGGCCTCCCCCATTAGCAATTTCATGTTTAACTTTCTGGTTAGAGCTATATATAGTATGCTTGCTATACTCAGCACATTCTGCGGCAAACATACAACAGGGAAATAACTAACCTAGAGAGGTTTAATTATAACTCTTTCCTTTTTTCCCCCATGTAGATATTTCACTATTCTCAGTTCATCAGCTACATCTGCACTTTCTTTTTTACCCCATTCCTGTTGAATGTACAGCTGCACTTTAAATAACATTCAAACTTTTTGTCAATTTTCTGCTGACAGTGAACATTCACTCTTCTAGAAGTTTCAATTATCCAATATTTCTATCAGTGATGCCACAACGTAACAGGATATGAATTACTCTCTAAGTACCATTCTATACGGATAGTTTAGTGTCTTCTCACCTCAATAACCAGACTTAGGGTCCTAAAACTTTAGTTCATCAGAATTACCTGGAATGCTTGTTAAAGTTTTTTGTTTATTTGTTTGGGTTTTTTTGCTTCAGGATACTTTGTCCTTAAGAAAATAATAGGTTTTTATTCCCCAAGGGTTGCCAAAAAAAAAAGCCCAGTTGTTTTGTTTGTTTTTTTGAGATGGAGTCTCGCTCTGTCGCCCAGGCTGGAGTGCAATGGCACCATCTTGGCTCACTGCAACCCCTGCCTCCCGGGTTCAAGTGATTCTCCTGCCTCAGCCTCCTGAGTAGCTGGGATTACAGGTGCTCGCCACCACGCCCGGCTAATTTTTGTATTTTTAATAGAGACAGGGTTTCACCATGTTGGCCAGGCTGGTCTCGAACTCCTGACCTCAGGTGATCCGCCTGCCTTGGCCTCCCAAGTGCTGGGATTACAGGCGTGCACCACCGCACCCAGCCCAAAAAGCCCAGTTTTTAGATCAACACTCCCATTTCTGACTCAAAGGTCTGGGGTGGACCTGAAAGTTTACATTTGTAGCAGTTCCTGATGCTACTAATCTGGGGACCACATTGAGAACTACCCACTGCTCTAGACAAGGCAGTCTGTGCTCACTGTGTAACTTGACCGACTATTTAAAGGAAGGTTAAGATACAGGCTGAGGGCAATGGCTCATGCCTGTAACCACAGCATTTTGGGCAGCTGAAGTAGAATGCTTGAACTCAGGAGTCTGAGACCAGCCTGGGCAACATGGCAAAACCCCATCTCTACAAAAAAATTAGCCAGGTGGCTGAAGTGGGAGGATCACCTGAGCCCAGGAGGTCAAGGCTGCAGTGAGCCAAGATTGTGCCACTGCACTCTAGCCTGGGCAATAGAGGAGACCCTGTCTCAAAAAAAAAAAAAAAAAAAAGCTTTCTTCCACTTCAAAGTAGTTTACCTGGCCAGGCACGGTGGCCCACGTCTGTAATCCCAGGCCAAGGCAGGCAGGTCGCCTGAGGTCAGGAGTTCGAGACCATCCTGGCCAACATAGTGAAGCCCCGTCTCTACTAAAAATACAAAAAATTAGCTGGGTGTGGTGGTGAGCACCTGTAATCCCAGCTACTCAGGAGGCTAAGGCAGGAGAATCGCTTGAATCTGGGAGACAGAGATTGCACTGAGCCAAGATCGTGCCATTGCACTCCAGCCTGGGCGACAAGAGCAAAACTCCATCTCAAAAAAAAAAAAAAAAGTTTACCTGAATTCATAAACAGCTAATGAAAGGGATACTTACCAAGAACCGCTTTATCCAGATTAATATAAGTGAAAGCCTTTAAATGCAGGGAAGAAAGGTATCCCTAGAAGAGAAGGGAGAACACTAATAAGTATAAATCTGTTTATGTATCACATACAGTAGCATTAGGGATTCATTTTCAATTCTGGACTCTATTGAGACTAAACGCAAAGGCAAAAATGGTAAAATCAAACCTATAAAAACATCACTTCTGGAGGACAGCTTAAGCCCACAAGCTCAGGTGTCCAATATGGGAATGGATGATAAAGAATACCTCTAGCCATTCAGTGGCACCAACCGATCCAAAGTCTCCAGCACTCCAACTGGCAAAGATAATGCTTCTGCTGGGCTGAAACCCATCTGAAAGAGAAGAAAGTTAGCTTTACCTTAGGAAAGGTTATACACAGACAAGGATGGAAGGTATCCCACTTAAGATGAATCAGAAGGTCTAATTCCAAGATAGCAGATTCCAAAATCTTTTTTTTTCTGAGCCAAAAAAGAAAAAAAAATACTAACAAAATATTTTTTTGAGACCCCAAAGAATAAAAGAATAGGAATAATTTTTTTTTAAGTAACCTACAAAGAGCAAGATAGGAGATCTGCAAATAAGATTTCGAGTACATAGCAGGGGCCAGTAGTCACCCTTTTACAATTTCATTCTTGGAGTTTCATTCTTGGAGTTCCTTAACTTCTGGACCCAGAGATCATTGAAAACAGTGTAAGCATGATGATGCACATCTTGAGAAAAATTTTCAGAGGTAAATCCAAACACTGGATTTTAAAAAAATAATTCTAAAATAAAATAAAAACTCACAAATTTAAGTTACAAGAGGAGTTTGCAGAGAAACTACATTTGTGACAGCGCCTTTTACGTGTATCACACTGCCCTCCATCCCGCCCACTTCCCTCAGTGTATCTTTTTCTGTATTAAAGTTAAGCATTGCAGTTTGCCCTATGACCCAAAGATTCAAGAGTGTGACGTGATTTTGAATGTGTGGGTGGGTAGGAGTGTGAAAGAGTGGCAAGTAGGACAGAAAGGCTCAAAAATGAACAAAAGAGGCGGGGCACGGTGGCTCACTAGCAGCATTTTGGGAGGCTGAGGCGGGTGAATCACATGAGGTCAGGAGACCAACCTGGCCAACATGGTGAAACCCCGTCTCTAGTAAAAATACAAAAATTAGCCGGGCGTGGTGGTGGGTGCCTGTAATCCCAGCTACTCAGGAGAATTGCTTGAAGTCTGGAGGCAGCAGTTGCAGTGAGCTGAGATCACACCACTGCACTCCAGCCTGGGCAACAGAGTGAAACTCTGTCTCAAAAAATAAATAAATGAATAAACAGAACAAAATTTCAATAGCTGTTAGGCCTCAGTACATGAGTAGAGGTATGCTACTGCTTTCAAATAGATTGCTTAGGGACTATGATCCGCCTTATCACTCTGGATCCACCAAACTAAGCACTAGGGCTCAATAACTCCACTGTCTCAAAGAAACTGGTGATTTTTAGCACAGCTAAAACACTTTATGGAAAGCTGTTTCAAAGGAAAAGGCAGCTACAACAAAAGACAATCTGCCTTGTATTTAAGAACTAGAGTCTAGCATGAGAGAACCATAGGAATGCAGGCAAAGTGAGCAAAGCACAGTATATTAACATCTAGAACTGTATGTAGTGCACCAATAGTCTAAGGAATCAAAATATGTACTCTACCTTTTAAGACCATATCTGAGAACATCTCGGCAAGTTTCAATAGGAGAGCTGTGCCTACACCGGATTTTGCAGCTCCAGGGCCCCATGCATCTCTCTGGGCCCCAACTACAACATAGTGATCTTTAAAAAAAGAAAAAAGAGGAAGAAAGAACTTACATAATCAGCTTCTAAACTTTTCTAGAATTAGCACATCAGTAGAAAGGTAAAAGTGCAGTATATGTATTAAGGATAAAAGAGCCTTACTTCAAATCTGACTAAAAACTCTGGCAGTTAAAAATTCACATGAGAATATTAATTTTACCTTACTAGTAGAGCTACTTTTTTCCTACACTACTAATTAAATTTACTGACTACTTAAGTCCAAGGACTTATTTCTTAGTAAGTGTTGGCTATTTGATTGCATTTAAAGTTAACTCCAGGGACTGGCAAACTACAGCCCGCACGCCCACTCACTACGTGCAGTCTGTGCCTGTTTTCTTGCTCCCACAGAGTTGAACAGCTAAAAGAGAGACTGTATAGCCTGCAAAAGGTTTATTATCTGCCCCCTTAAGAAATTTGCTTATCACTGGTCTAGTCAATAACTTAGAATAGATTTTCTAGTCATAATGGTCAATTTTTAACAAGAATTTCCTAGGGCCTTATTACCTCCCAATAAAACTGACACATAGGCTGGGCGCGGTGGCTCACGCCTGTAATCCCAGCACTTTGGGAGGCTGAGGCAGGCAGATCACCTGAGGTCAGGAGCTCTGACCTCATGGAGCCCGACCAACATGGAGAAACCGTGTCTGTACTAAAAATACAAAATTAGCCAGGTGTGGTGGTGCATGCCTGTAATCCCAGCTACTGGGGAGGCTGAGGCAGGAGAATGGCTTGAACCTGGGAGGTAGAAGTTGCAGTCAGCTGAGATCACGCCACTGCACTCCAGCCTGGGGAGCAAGAGTGAAACTCCTTCTCAAAAAAAAAAAAAAAAAAAAAGAAACTGACACATAAACAATTCACTTTAGGACAGACAAGATTGAGCACTTCATAAAACCAAGCCAAGCCAGCATTCCTACACTCCCTCCTTCTCTAGCCACATCCTTAAGAACAGCAAAGAAAACAAAAAAAAAGTGGGGGGGTGGGTCTTTACCTGGTTCTACAAAGCCTTTAATAACTCCAAAGATGTTAAGAATTTTTATCTCTTTCAGCACATTGCTCACAGTGAGCTTCACATTCTTGCTTTCTGAGGTTACCATCCTACATGTAGAATCTGTTTTCCAGTCAGAGGGACAGTCTCCTTCCATATTCCTAGAATCAGAAAGCAGGCGTAAGTTCTGAGTTATTGTTCCTTGCCCAAGGTTTACTTCTGTCCAGTGAAGCTATAGATTAAGAGGACATATAAACAAAACTTACTCTTGGCCCGGCGCAGTGGCTCACCCCTGTAATCCCAGCACTTTGGGAGGCCGAGGCAGGTGGATCACAAGGTCAGGAGTTCAAGACCAGCCTGACCAACATGGTGAAACCCCGACTCTACTAAAAATACAAAAATCAACTGGGCATGGTGGCGTGCGCCTGTAATCCCAGCTACTAAGGAGGATGAGGAGGAGAATCACTTGAACCTGGGAGGCGGAGGCTGCAGTGAGCCGAGATCACGCCACTGCACTCCAGCCTGGGCAACAGAGCACAATTCCTGTCTCAAACAAAACAGAACAAAACAAAACAAAACAAAATGAAAACAAAAAAAACCTTACTCTCTAGTGGTGAACCATTTGCATCTTACTTTGATCTGTAGACGGCCAATTGAAAACCATTAATTAAGCAATATTTTAAAACACTTCTCTAACTATGCCTTTCTGCCAGACATAGTTACGTAGTTTATATTTGGAATACATACCAAGATGGACTCAAAATGAAGTTCTTCTAATATATAAAAGAATATTAATACATTTTTATGTTTCCCAACTGTCACCACTAACAAGGATAGTACACATTCTTAGCTCAGTTATAAAAAATATTCCTCAGCTGGGTGCGGTGGCTCACGCCTCTAATCCCAGCACTTTGGAAGGCTGAGGCAGAATTCCTTGAACCCAGGAGGTGGAGGTTGCAGTGAGCCAGGATCACGCCACTGCACTCCAGCCTGGGCAACAGAGTGAGACTGTCAAACAAACAAACAAAAATCCTGTGCTTCCCCTAATTCCTCTGTGTTACCCAAATAATAGCTGCTTCTAAGGGGGCTTACTTACATAAATACAGGTTGAAATATTATTACTCCCCTACTACATAAGGATAAGATGGGATGCTGGCTTCACAGGTTGGTTACAACTTGTAGGTGGTAGGTAGAATGAGTCAACAAAAATCACCCATGCTAAATGCCTCTTAGCATTATCAATAGTCATGGTATGTCATACACTCCTTCCCATGCTAAATGCCTCTTAGCATTATCAATAGTCGTCATATGTTACACACTCCTCCTCATGCTAAATGCCTCTTAGCATTATCAATAGTCATGCTATGTTACACACTCCCCTATGCTAAATGCCTCTCAGCGTTATCAATAGTCATGGTATGTTACGCACTCCTTCCCATGCTAAATGCCTCTCAGCGTTATCAATAGTCGTCATATGTTACACACTCCTTCCCATGCTAAATGCCTCTTAGCATTATCAATAGTCATGGTACGTTACACACTCCTCTATGCTAAATGCCTCTCAGCGTTATCAATAGTCATGGTATGTTACGCACTCCTTCCCATGCTAAATGCCTCTTAGCATTATCAATAGTCATGGTATGTCATACACTCCTTCCCATGCTAAATGCCTCTTAGCATTATCAATAGTCATGGTATGTCATACACTCCTTCCCATGCTAAATGCCTCTTAGCATTATCAATAGTCGTCATATGTTACACACTCCTCCTCATGCTAAATGCCTCTTAGCATTATCAATAGTCATGCTATGTTACACACTCCCCTATGCTAAATGCCTCTCAGCGTTATCAATAGTCATGGTATGTTACGCACTCCTTCCCATGCTAAATGCCTCTTAGCGTTATCAATAGTCGTCATGTTACACACTCCTTCCCATGCTAAATGCCTCTTAGCATTATCAATAGTCATGGTACGTTACACACTCCTCTATGCTAAATGCCTCTCAGCGTTATCAATAGTCATGGTATGTTACGCACTCCTTCCCATGCTAAATGCCTCTTAGCATTATCAATAGTCATGGTATGTTACACACTCCTTCCCATGCTAAATGCCTCTTAGCATTATCAATAATCATGGTATGTCATACACTCCTTCCCATGCTAAATGCCTCTTAGCATTATCAATAGTCATGGTATGTTACACACTCCTTCCCATGCTAAATGCCTCTTAGCATTATCAATAATCATGGTATGTCATACACTCCTTCCCATGCTAAATGCCTCTTAGCATTATCAATAGTCATGGTATGTTACACACTCCTTCCCATGCTAAATGCCTCTTAGCATTATCAATAATCATGGTATGTCATACACTCCTTCCCATGCTAAATGCCTCTTAGCGTTATCAATAATCATGGTATGTTACACACTCCCCTATGCTAAATGCCTCTCAGCGTTATCAATAGTCATGGTATGTTACGCACTCCCCTATGCTACATGCCTCTCAGCATGATCAACAGTCATGGTATTTCATATACTCCTTATATACAGATGTTCTTCATTTGAGACTATCAAGTAGAATATATTTTCACTATCCAATTATGTTAAAGAAACAGGATCAGAGAGCCTATGTCATACAGGAGATAAACGCTTTCATAAAGGTCTGAAATTAGATCTCCATCCTATAATAACAGGAAAGGATAAATATGTCCACATCCAAATCAAAATTAATGCTACGTACTCTAATGGAACTGGGCTGTGTTTTTAAAGAGAGACACTAATGCTACAGGGAGGATATCCAGAGGAGCAAGCCACTACCATAAATGGTTTCTCTGGAAACCATCATGAGAAGCGAGGCTTCTCAATCTATAGACAAGGTAACTGGAATCATACTCTATTGCTTAGAAGAAAAATCCAGACAAATGGATGTTTCAAGGAATAGGATTTTATCCCAATATGAATTCTAACAGATTCTCTCCACTAACTGAATGGGTTGCCATAGGCATCGTGCTTCAACACAGAAGTACTTGAGCAGAAGCTATGCCAGGAATCCTGCACAAGGAATTCACTGGGTTTATAAGTCTCCTTATTCTCCTGCATTGTTTATAAGTCCAAAGTCCATTATTAACATCTCTTTATAGAGAAAAATTCATTTTTATCTGTACCAAGGTAACAGCTAACCATCCTCCAAATTCCCAAATGTGGAAAATTATAATCATGTTTAACATTTTAATCAACATATTACTGCTCTTCCCTAATCATAAAACCTCACTATGCAAGGACCACTTTCAAATAAAAACTTACCCAAACAGCTTTTCTGCGGCAGCTCTGGAGATTGTCTGGACGGGTATATTAGGCAATCCTGATGACCGAGATGGTGGAAACTGAGTGTGATTGAAGGAAGGGAATCCAGGTGTGTAAGGGTCACCTGTCCCCAGATGAGCCTAGGAAAACAAAAGAGCAATCCACTCCATCACATACTTCCTCAAAAGTTCTCTGTAAGATTCAGATTTGGTATAAGGCTACAGCACAACCTTAGTTTACCAACTTGAAGCCTCAAAAATCTGAGTGGCTCTACAATGTGACTCCTGTTTTCATGGCACATGGAAATTCTCAATTCAAGGCACTATTGATTAAGTACTTTTAGCAACAAATAATAAAGCTTCAAAGTCAATGTAATCTATCTTCTTGCTTACTGCTAACGCCCTCCCAGAAAAAAGAGCATTTAAGGAAGACACAGTGCTATTTCTGCTAATACAGGAATCCAAGAACAACTCAAAGAACTCAAAAAATAACTCACATGTCCAAAGAATGAAAGTTCTGCGTTAACAATGGGAAATTTAGTCTGGTCCATGTATATCAAGACACCAATTGCATTTAAGCTTTCAGCATTTGCAACCTAAAAGAAAACATATAAAGCTCAGAAAATGAAGATCTGATCATACGAAATGAGAATACATCCTGGACATTATGCTAAAGGCCAAATGGTTACAGAGGACTAAACTTATAATACTTCCAAATATTTCAAATTGTTTATCTGGTAATTTGTTAATTGTTTCCTGAAAAATTAACTCACTTGTTTGCAAAATAAGAAGAATAACAGGCCGGGAGCGGTGGCTCACGCCTGTAATCCCAGCAATTTGGGAGGCCGAGGCAGGTGGATCACCTGAGGTCAGGAGTTCAAGACCAGCCAGGCCAACATGGTGAAACCCTGTCTCTACTAAAAATGCAAAAATTAGCCAGGCATGGTGGTGGGCACCTGTAATCCCAGCTACTCGGAAGGCTGAGGCAGGAGCATCACTTGAACCTGGGAGGCAGAGGTTGCAGTGAGCTAAGATCACGCCACTGCACTCCAGCCAGGGTGACAAGAGATTCCGTCTCAAAAAAAAAAAGAAAAGAAAAATAACAAAAACCCATCTAAGACAACCACTTTTTTGAGTCTCCTCACTCTGTCACTCAGGCTGTAGTGGCATAAGTCACATCTCACAAGCTCCAGGGCTCAAGCAGTCCTCCCACCTCAGCCTCCCAAAGTGTTGGGATTACAGGTGTGAGCCCTGCCACTTTTTTAAAAATGCAGAAATCACCACTGTCTTTTGATATGTTCCACTCTAGTTCCTTATGTATGTTTGGCTATTAATTTTCCTTTTTATAAAACATACTTTTAGCTAAATTCTGAGTATGCGTAAAACATACAGAGAAATAGCTTTCACTTAAGCACTTCTGATTAGGTAAGTGGAACTTACTTCATTTGTTGAGCATTTTAATAAATTATATTATCTGGTATGAGAGTTTAAGATTGCTGGTTTTCAGAACGTGAGAATATTAACAAGAAATATCACTTACCTGAAGAGTAAGATACCAAAGTACTGTATTTAATATTATAATAACTCATACTCACCTTTTCTGCAAAGGTGATTTTCCCTGCTCTGACAATCACTATAGATCCATTCACAGGAGTGTCTAAATCCTCAAAATCTTTTTTAGTACCAAAATTAGCATGGACCAGTTTACCCTAGAACAAAGACATTAGATTTAATGAGCAATATGGTATCGGAACAGCTCTAAAATCTTGAGACAGAAGAGTGTTATAGATCAAACCTAAGACAGGCAACCCAAGTAAGAGATAAAAGGAGGCCAAGGCCTAAAAAAGACATGAGTTCTAAAAAACTGCAACTTTTAGGTCAGAGCTATTGGAATAAAATAAAGATTTTTGGCCTCCTATGTCTTTCATGCTTTTATCCCATGCTGCCTTTCATCTGAAGGGCATTTAGATTAAAGAGGCCCATGTAAACTGGTCATGGGACTGGAGGCCTGGAACAATCTTAGCCTTGAGGACATCACAGAAATAGGTTTTAACTGAAAGGTCTGATAATAAATCTGTCCCAAAATTAAAACACCATCTATTACAACCAAAGTGACTTGCATACACCAACTTTAGATGTGTCATCATGTTCCTAAGCTAGTAAGAGTCCAGATGAACAGCTATAAACTGACGCTAACAACCAAGCACCTCAATACAGAGAGCTTGAAGTTGAACAAAAATCTTCAACATTCTTTAACAGAACAATCTACTCCTCACTAAACTCCTGGCTTATAGGCAGCCAGGCAAAGGGATAAAGCACAAGTATCCAGAAAGGCAAGGAATCGACATAGAACTGCACCAGCCCCGAAAGGTATCCACTAGAGATGCCCCTGACTTAACAAAGGTATCCACTAGAGAGATACACCTGACTTACAAATGTGATTTTTTTTTTTTTTTTTTGGGGGGGGGAGATGGAATTTCGCTCTTGTTGCTCAGGCTGGAGTGCAATGGCGCAATCTCCGCTCACTGCAACCTCCACCTCCTGGCTTCAAGGGATTCTCCTGCCCCAGCCTCCCAAGTAGCTGGGATTACAGGCACCCACCACCACACCTGGCTAATTTTTGTATTTTTAGTAGAGTTCACCATGTTGGCCAGGCTGGTCTCTGACCTCAGGTGATCTGCCCACCTTGGACTCCCAAAGTGCTGGGATTATGGGTGTGAGCCACCACGCCTAGCCACAAATGTGATTTTTAAGCTGAAAATTATTCCATCTATCTGTTCTCTATTTCTGTGTTAATTTGACTGTATTTGCCTAAATTTAAAAAGATCAAGGGCTGGGCGCAGCAGTTTACTCCCGTAATCCCAGCACTTTGGGAGGCTGAGGGTGGTGAATCGCTTGAGCCCAGGAGTTTCAATTCAAGACCAGCCTGGCCAACATGGCAAAACCCTGTCTCTACCAAAAAAATAATAATAATAACAATAAAAAATAAAAAATAAAAATTAGCTGGACGTCTCAGCTACTCGGGAGGCTCACTTGAGCCTGGGTGGTGGTGGAGGTTGCAGTGAGCCAAGCTCACGCCACTGCACTCCAGCTAGGGCAACAGAGTGACACCCTGTCTCAAAACAAAAACAGAAAAAGATCAAGCATTAATGAATCAAGCTAAGACTAGGCCCCCAGCCAAGATGGATATTTACATCTGTCCCCACAGGGAGGATATGCATTTGTTTAGCAAATATTACTATGTATGTCAGCCATTCTCCAAAGCTCTGCGACATGGCAGTAAATAGAACTAACCCATGATTCTTCATCTGGCTCACATTCTAATGGAAACAAAGGCATAGATAATGTCAGCTGCTAACAGTACTATAAAGAAAAAATAAAACAGGACATGGGGAAAGTGATTAGAGACAAAAGACAATGCATGTTGACTGTGTCATTAGAGGGTTGAAAACCAAAATATCTCATGATCATTTACATTTTACAAGTAAATTTATAACTAAGAACAGAAAAGATGAGTTTTGAATGATTCAATAGGGAAGAGTCTCATGCACTGTTTTGCCTTACTTACAGTAACAGTTGCAGCCTTACTATACGCCACATAACCCCCAGGATTCTCCACCAGGTAAACAAGTCTACCGTTCTTATCAACTATGATCACCGAGTTTTGAGCGCTGTTAAAAAGATTAAGTTAAAATAAGCCTAAGGTCATCCTTCCAAAAAACACAATAGCTTACATTTATTATGTCTTGCATTATTTGGCTTGAGGAAATTTACCTCTAAATCTTAAGCTTGATTTTTACTGTAAAAGCCTTTGGGCCGCATGTGGTGGCTCACGCCTGTAATCCCAGCACTTTGGGAGGCCGAGGCGGGCCGATCACCTGAGGTCAAAAGTTCAGGACCACCCCACCTCTACTAAAAATACAAAAATTAGCTGGGCATGGTGGCGTGCGCCTGTAATCCCAGCTGCTCTGGAGGCTAAGGCAGGAGAATCACTTGAACCCAGAAGGCAGAGGCTGCGGTGAGCAGAGATTGTGACACTGCACTCCAGCCTGGGTAACAGAGCGAGACTCCATTTCAAAAAAAAAACAACAATAACAAAAAGTCTTTGCTATATTTAGCACACCTGAAAATAGCTACTTGTATAAAAATGAGTTTACCATCTTTCAACATACCTGTCTTTGACCTGAATCTTAACAAAATGTTGATCACGCCAGACTTTGCTGAGTTTAAATTCACGAAATTGATTTTCAACATACAACGCAAGATTTTCATCTTTTTGAGATCCAGCCTCACGAGGGACATATGAATTTTCATTCAGCAGCCTGGAGGAGAAAATGTCTGTTAAATGAACTTAAGTTTAATTTAAAATAAACATTTAACTCAAGGATTAAACAAATTGTTTTGAAAGCAAAATATTATCCCTCATAGTTCAGATAAATGAACTGTGACCCAAAACTTCTAGACTGACCAGAATAACACGAAAGAAAAAAAACTGTGCCCCAAATCTTATAACTTCAAAGCTTCTTTACCCACTATAAAGCACTCCTTCAAGAGCCTCATCATAACACAATGTATCTGCTTAGGGTAGTTTTAGGGGAAATGAGTAGCTTCCAGGAGATCTACTATAAAATCTAAGATAGTAATACTGTGCTGAACAGAGTGCATAGTTTCAATTCTCACCTACTTGTGAAGCATTTCTGAATACCCTGAAGCAGAACTGCTCCTTGGTCCGATCTCCCATAGTTATTTCTATTTACTCAGCATATTAGTTCTCACATTTTTGTGGAGTGGACTATACTCTCACTTCATCCATAAGGTCTGGTGTATAGTAAACAAACACAAAAGCATCAACTAGATGAAGCAGAAAATGCCATAACTTAAGACTAAAGAATTATGGAACCACTGTAACTGTAGGAAGCTTGCAAAAAGGAAAAGATAAATATATTCTTTGCACAGAGGCATGTATGCGCAAAGATAGTAAAACTCTATGGACAAGTGTTACAGCTCTTTTAGAATTTGTCTAGCATGCTTTCTAGTTTTTGCCAGAAAGCCCATTAAAAATAAAATAAATAATATAAAATAAAAATTTGGCCAAGTGCAGTGGCTCACGCCTGTAATTCCAGCACTTTGGGAGCCAAGACAGGAGGATCATCTGAGGTCAGGAGTTCGACACCAGCCTGGCCAACATGGTGAAATCCCGTTTCTACAAAAACAAACAAACAAACAAACAAACAAACAAAAAAAAACCCACAAAAATTAGCAGAGCGTGGTGGCACAAGCCTGTGATCTCAGCTACTCAGGAGACTGAGGTAGGAGAATTGCTTGAACCTAGCAGACAGAGGCTGCACTGAGCTGAAATCGTGCCACTGCACTCCAGCCTGGGCAACACAGTAAGACTCCATCTCAAAATAAATAAGTAAATAAATAAAAATCTAAGAAAGACCGGCCTGGGAGACATGGTGAGACTCCGTCTCCTAAAAAAAAAAAAAAAAAAAATAGCTGGGTGTGGTGCTGTGTGCTTATAGTCCCAGCTACTCAGGAGGCTATGGTGGGGGGATGAAGCTGCGGTGAGATGAGAGCGTGCCACCGTATTGCAGCCTCCACCAGAGGGAGACACTGTCTCTGGATACTGACTGGCCTAGGGGTTAATGGGTGAGTATCACAGAAATTAAGAAGCACTGGAGACTTAAGTCAGGCAGTTAAATTACCCATGATCTAGGAGATGAAAAAGGCTACTTCTGGCATGTGTTGCTTCCTAAAAAAGAGAAAAGCTACTGATGTCCTTGTCAGCAAAGCAGAGCTTAGTACAACGTTACAAGAGATTAAGAAGAAAAATCAGAGCCAGAGAATGACAGCAAGCAATAAGCTACAAAGATGGGGAAAACATCAAGGGCCTATGAATTTTTTAAGAAAAAGGAGACTCCCCAGAGAAGTTCTACCTTTTTCCCTACCAGTATAGTTTCAGTTTTTTACAGGCCCCTTCCCCTCTTTAGCTTAACATGACAAGTCTTGTCTTCTCTAAAAAGCCATTCCCCACAGTGTCACCATTATTGTTTCCCTGTGGCCTGTCACAATTCCTGAATTACTTGTCTAGATACTTGCAAAGTAGCTCATACTTACTTGATGGTGCTGGTGAAGTCGGTGGTGTCCAGTTTCTCTGACAACTTTTTCTTCAGGTCATCCCAATATAAGCGAGGTGCTGCAGGGAAGTCCTCTTCTGGCTCCTCCCTCACTGGAGACTCGGTTCCTGCCAGTCTCTCACACTCAGTTTTTGGTTCTACCCCTTTACAATAGCCCAAGTAGCCAATCATAAATCCTAAAGAGAAAGTTCCAGAGCTGAACTCAGAATTTCATTTGTAATCTATCTCTGTTAATCTGTTAATATTTTCAGGTAAGCCTTGAAAATACTGGTTTTCATCAAATTCTAAGTAGTTTTAAAGTATATAATGCATCTCAGTTTTGTATACTTTAAGTCACTTAATAAATTATATACTAGCTTTATTTCAAATAGTTACCTATTCAAAACATAGGTAGTTTTTTCCAAAAGACCTCCTTGAAACGTTAGACTGAGCTTCTACACCACCAGTATCCTGTGTATATTTTTTAGCGTAACATTTGCTTCCTGGTGGAGTGGGAGCAAACAAAAAAATACATAAATAAAAAGAAAACACTTGCACATCGTATTGAAATAATTCATGGGTCTCTCTTTCCAACCAGATTAAATTCAATGACAGGTATAGAATCCACTCATGATTGTCTTCCTAGTAGCACTTAAAAAGGCATAAAGTGGACGGGCAAGTGGCTCATGCCCGTAATCCCAGCACTTTGAGAGGCTGAGGCGGGCAGATCACAAGGTCAGGAGTTAGAGACCAGCCTGACCAACATGGTAAAACCCCGTCTCTAGTAAAAATACAAAAATTAGCCAGGTGTGGTGGTGCACACCTGTAGTCCCAGCTCCTCAGGAGGCTGAGGCAGAAGAATCGCTTGAACCCGGGAGGCGGAGGTTGCAGTGAGCCGATATCGCACCACTGCACTCCAGCCTGGTCCACAGAGTGAAACTCCATCTCAAAAAAAAAAAAAAAAAAAAATTAGCCAGGTGTGGTCGTGGGCGCCTATAGTCCCAGCTACTCAGGAGGCTGAGGCAGAGAACTGCTTAAACCTGGGAGGCAGAGGTTGCAGTGAGCCAAGATGGTGCCACTGCACTCTAGCCCAGGCAATAGAGTAAGACTCTGTCTCAAAAAAAAGGCACAAAATAACTATATGCTGAGCTGAAATAACAGACTACCCAGAGTTGGTTATGGAAAACATTGAAGTTTGGAATGGTCATTCTTACCAATCAAGAAAAAGACGATCACAGCAATAGTCCCATAGCAGATACTTCCACCACACCTTTTTGGTTTTGTGACATTGGCCTTTGTGTTATTGTCAGCATTTTCCTCTTCATCTACGGCAAGTTTCATCTCCACATGACTGTTATCGCCATCTACTTGCCGAGCCAGGCTGAACCGGGTATATGACAATGGTTCCCCACCAAACTGTTTTGGGGAAAAAGGCATGATGAAGAACAGGCACAGAAATGTTTAGGAAAAGCTCGTTTAGGTATATGCGTGTTATTGGGCCATTACTATGACTTGCTATATATTCCTCAGGGTGTTCTCCTTTCAAATCAACATTCTTCCCTGGGCCCATTCAAGGAAGGGCTAGTTCACACTGGTCTTCTCAGTCAGTCTCTCCTTTTATGTAAATTTTTTTTTTTTTTTTGAGACATGGTCTCCCTCTCTCTCCCAGGATGGAGTACAGTGGTGTGATCATAGCTCACTGCAGCCTCAAAATCCTGGGCTCTACTGATTCTCCCACCTCAGCCTCCTGAGTAGCTGGGATTAGGGGCACAAATCAGTTCAGGATACTATGCAGTAACCCAGACCGTGATGCTGGTGGGAGCAAGGGAGCAAGAATAAAACAAAGTTACAAATAAGCAGAAATTCTAACTAAGCCTAAGATAGAAGACAGAAAAGAGAGAATAGGCCAGACGCGGTGGCTCACACCTGTAATCCCAGCACTCTGGGGGGCCGAGGCAGACAGATCATTTAAGGTCAGGAGTTTGAGACAAGCCTGACCAATATGGTCTCACTAAAAATCCAAAAAAAAAAAAAAAAAAAAAAACCACTAGCTGGGCATGGTGTCGCACACCTGTAATCTCAGCCACCCAGGAGGCTGAGGCAGGAGAATCGCTTGAACTCAGGAGGCGGAGGTTGCAGTGAGCTAAGATTGCACACTGCATTCCAACCTGGGCAACAGAGCCCAGGCTGAGACTCCATCTCAAAAAATAAAATAAAAATAAATAAATAAATACATACAAATAAGAGAG
The DNA here is from genome assembly GCF_028885625.2 of Pongo pygmaeus. NCBI lineage: Eukaryota > Metazoa > Chordata > Mammalia > Primates > Hominidae > Pongo > Pongo pygmaeus. Next base: position 206,345,737 of record NC_085930.1, read on the forward strand.
AATCGAGGTCTAGACAGTGTGTTAAGAGTTAGGCTCCTTCTCATCATGGCCTGGATGGCTGTCTTTTCTGTATGTTCTTTCAGCTTTCACGCATACTGTCTACTCAATGTTTCTTAAAAATTTTTTTTTTTTTTAATAGAGATGGGCTTGCTATGTTGCCCAGGCAAGTCTCAAACTCCTCAAGTGATCCTCCTGCCTCATCTCCCAAACTGCTGGGATTACGGGAGTGAGCCACCACACTTGGCCTCATTCAGCCTTTGCTTTTTTTTTTTTTTTTTTTTGAGATGGAGTCTCGCTCTGTTGCCCAGGCTGGAGTGCAATGGCGTGATCTCAGCTCATTGCAACCTCTGCCTCCCGGGTTCAAGCAATTCTCCTGCCTCAGCCTCCCGAGTAGCTGGGACTACAGGCATGGGCCATGACACTCAGCTAATTTTTTTTTTTTTTTTTGTATTTTTAGTAGAGACGGAGTTTCACCATGTTGGTCAGGCTCGGCTTGAACTCCTGACCACAGGTGATCCACCCACCTCAGCCTCCCAAAGTGCTGGGATTATAGGCGTGAGCCACAGCGCCCCGCAAGCCTTTGCTTTTTACCTCTCCTACTAAAACATTTTGATCAGGGCTTTCTTTAATTCATCTTATCTACTAAGCTGTCCCCCTCTACCACACCCAGAACCACTCTGAGAATTCTTCCAAGACTTTCCATAATTAACCCTACTGAAGGCTGAACTCTTTGTGAGATCAGTTATGCCTCAAGACCACCAATTCAAATGTAAATGAATACCTGATAATAGATTTGGGTTATTATTTCATGCTTACTCAGTTAAAGTCATGCTTGTATATTTCACATTCTTGCAGACACAGAAATACAACTGAAAATATCTTACCAAGTTAGAGAATGCTGATCTAGCTTGATCCATCATTCTGAACTGCCACACAGAAGAACCTAGGTATCAGAATAGAGAATTATTGAGAAACATACTACTGTATCAGATTGGTGAGCTTTCTATTACCAGGCTAAATGATACATCAAATTTTTAAAATACATCATCACTTTTCTAGAAAAGTTATTTAACCATAGTTTACATGACAACTAAATTAAGTGGGATCCTTTTTAAAGTTTGTTATATATGTAATTCTTTTTTTTTCTTTTTGCAGAGACAAGGTCACCCTATGTTGCCCAGGCTGGTCTTGAACTCCTGGCCTCAAACAATCCTCCCACCTTGGCCTCCCAAAGTGCTGCAATTACAGGTACGAACCACTGTGTTCTGAGTAGACAAAACTGACACATACCGCCGGGCGGGGTGGCTCACGCCTGTAATCCCAGCACTGTGGGAGGCTAAGACGGGTGGATCACCTGAGGTCAGGAGTTCAAGACCAGCCTGGCCAACATGGAGAAACCCTGTCTCTACTAAAAATACAAAAATTAGCTGGACGTGGTGGTGGACGCCTGTAATCCCAGCCACTCGGGAGGCTGAGGCAGGAGAATGGCATGAACCCAGGAGGCGGAGCTTGCAGTGAGCCAAGATCGCGCCGCTGCACTCCAGCCTGGACAACAAGAGCAAAACTCTGTCTCAAAAAAAAGAAAGTGACACACACAGAAAGACAAAATTAAGACTAAAGCAGACAAGACCAGTTATGCAACAAATACCATAAACCATCTCCAATGGAAAGGGGAAGAAATCCTGATCCTGAATGAATAGTTCCTACAAGTGATTCGATCTTTGACACAAAAAGAAACACGAAACACAGATTATGCTGTTTTACAGATGAAGAGGCCAGTTATCAGAGAAACTAAGTGGCCTGTTCAAGGCTGAAAATTGATAATCTAAGCCAAGTTAAATGGGTTACTGGGTTATAGAAATTGTGTTATCATCTCTGGAAATGTAAGACATTAACCCTAACTTTTATCAAAGCAAAATACATCTCTGTAATTAAAGTCCTAAGTTAAGTTAAAGGGCTTAACTGAAATCTGAATTTTCTAGTTAATTTGGTTTGAGCATCTAGATACTTGAAAGTGACATTATCCTGAGATTTGCAAAATGGACATTTATTGGATACCATTTTAAAGCTTTTCCTGTATACGAGTACACTTAGAGCATATTAAACACGCACACGGCACAAAGCAAGCTGTGAGGTACACGCAAATTGTAAAGCAAAGGGTATTATAACTGGCATTAAGAAAAAGCTTTCTGGCCAGGCATGGTGGCTCATGCCTGTAATCCCAACACTTTGGGAGGCCGAGGCAGGCGGATCACGAGGTCAGGAGTTTGAGACTAGCCTGGCCAAGGTGGTGAAACCCCGTCTCTGTTAAAAATACAAAAATTAGATGGGCGTGGTGGTGGGCACCTGTAATCTCAGCTACTGAGGAAGTTGAGGCAGGAGAATCGCTTGAACCCGGGAGGTGGAGGTTGCAGTGAGCCGGGATGGCACCACTGCACTCCAGCCTGGGCGACAGAGTGAGACTCCATCACGAAAAAATAATAAAAAATAAAAAGAAAAAGCTCTAAAACCTATTACAAAAAATTCTTTTTAAATTCAAGCTTTAAAAACCAGTGTCCATATGCAATAGACCATATTCTTAGAAGCATAATCTTTTTTTTTTTTTTTTGAGACAGTTTCGGTCTTGTTGCCTAGGCTGGAGTGCAATGGCAGGATCTCGGCTCACTGCAACCTCCACCTCCCGGGTTCAAGCGATTTTCCCACCTCAGACTCCGAGTAGCTGGGATTACAGGTACCCGCCACCATGCCCAGCTAATTTTTGTACTTTTAGTAGAGATGGGATTTCACCATGTTGGCCAGGCTGGTCTGGAACTTCTGACCTAAGGTGATCCACCCACCTGGCCTCCCAAAGTGCTAAGATTAGTTACTTGATAAGAACATCCCAAGGAAATTGAAGGTGTGAGCCACTGCGCCCAGCCAGAAGCACAATCTTTTGCCCCTTCTGTTACAAAAAGCTTATCACTACCACTGCACCAGAACAGTAAGGACCCAATCATTAGAGCCAGAACTGGAAGACTCCACCCTGAACCAATTTTAATCATCCTTTTCTAGGAAAAAACATCTTGCAAGTTTTAACACTCATCTGAACCATCATTCCTCAAGTTTTCTAGTTTTAAATTAATTTTAAGAACACAAAGCGATGGCCGGGCGCGGTGGCTCACGCCTGTAATCCCAGCAACACTTTTGGGAGGCCGAGGCGAGCAGATCACCTGAGGTTGAGAGTTTGAGACTAGCCTGACCAACATGGAGAAACCCCATCTCTACTAAAAAAATACAAAATAAGCCGGGCATGGTGGCGCATGCCTGTAATCCCAGCTACTGGGGAGGCTGAGGCAGGAGAATCACTTGAACCTGGGGGAGGTGGAGGTTGCAGAGAGCCGAGATCGAGCCATTGCAGTCCAGCCTGGGCAACAAGCGTGAAACTCTGTCAAAAATAAATAAATAAATAATAATCTAAGCTACTTGTGTATCTTTGGTGTTCTCAATGGTGACTGAAAACAATTCAATTTCTCACATTAATAATGGAGTTCAGGTAGGCAAAACATAGCCCCACGTTTTGAACCATGAAATCGAACACATTCACTGCCTAACAACTTCACTACCCTCTATTTTCTCCAAAATCAGACAGAATCCAGCCCATGTTTTTACCCACCAACATTCTTCTCTGTTCCTTGAGGTCCTCCTCATCTCTTCCAGGCTGAGCTCAAGGCTTCATCTCTATGAAACCTTCTCTGACTGACTTCCCTATCCGGTAATAACTGGTATTGAACTACCTGATAATGAGTAAAAATATTGTATTTAACAGTACTGGGGCATGCCTGATGCATGAGATTCCAAATGATATGAAAAATATAATGAAAACATTGGACCAGGAATCTTTTCCCGTCCCCATCACTCTTCTGGTTTAGTAGGGAGTTTTTTTTGTTGTTGTTTTTGAGATGGCATCTCGCTCTGTCGCTCAGGCTGGAGTGCAGTAGCACGATCTCAGCTCACTACAACCTCTGCCTCCCAGGTTAAAGTGATTCTCGAGCCTCAGCCTCCTGAGTGGCTGGGATTACACGTGTGCACCACCATGCCCAGCTAATTTTTGTACTTTTCGTAGAGACAGGGTTTCACCATGTTGGCCAGGTTGGTCTCGAACTCCTCACCTCAAGTGATCCACCTGCCTCGGCCTCCCAAAGTGCTGGGATTACAGACGTTAGCCACCATGCCCGGCTAATTTTTGTGTTTTTAGCAGAGACAGGGTTTCACCATGTTAGTCAGACTGGTCTCGAACTCCTGACCTTAGGTGATCCGCCTGCCTCGGCCTCCCAAAGTGCTAGGATTACAGGCGGGAGCCAATGCGCCCAGCCAAGGGTCATTTTTAACCAGCATCGTGATCCGATTCAGGTTTAGCTGGGAACCTTGCTCCATGATACTTAAATACATTACCAGAGGCAAGTAACTGCCTCGCCTTAGGGCGGAGTTAGCCAAACTGCTGTCTATCCAACAATCTCCAACACAGGCTAGGTTTACAGCCACCATTACTTGATAAGAACATCCAAAGGAAATTGAAGGATGCTATGCTATATATAACCTTGCAATATCGATGACAAAAACTATCTTAACACTGAATTTTCTTGAGAAGCATATTGTAACCCAAAATTCAGGGCCAGGGGGCGGGGGGAACCAGCAGGGTCCACAAGTACTCTAGAGAGCCTAACCTTAATTTTCACAGTAAGCTTAGCATATAAGTATGGGGTAGCCAAATACAATTTCCTACTTTAATCCTCTTATCAACGGGGAAGAAAATGGAAAAAGCTGCAGAATCCAGTCCCCCGGATAAGTGAGGTCTCTACAAGCAGTGAGCAGAGGGAAAGCGTTATCAGAATATATTTTCTCACCCACCCTCCCAACCTTAAAGAACTGTCCAGCAGAATGTGACACAATGGGCCTCTCCGGCGGCCATCAGTCCAGCACAGCCCTCTGACCACACCGCTAATCTCCAACTATCTTTCACAAATAAGTCACTCCTATGGCTCCCGTCTTGTAGTGAGAACTGCTAGCAATATTCTTAATGTGAACACCTGCGGCGTTCGTCGGATTCTGCCTTGAGAAAACAGAATCCACACACAAGGCGAACAGGCAGAGCATGGCAAGATCAGGTTGTACCAGAGCCGAAGGGTAAGTTTACAGAAACCCGTATCTAATTAATGCCTGTAACACGCTAGTAACCGAGTAGGGGACAGCTTTGTCCCTTTCCGCAGTGAGAGCGGGGCCCGCCCGGAGCCCGGGGAACCGAAGGTTTAGGAGCCCAAGGTCACCCACGAATCCCAGCCGTTCCCTGGGGCGACTTCCTGGAGCAGCCACGTGTTCCCCCGGCGCCGCACGCCGCGCAACTGCACCTTGGCTGCGCCCGCGCTCCCGGACCCGCAGCCCGGAGCCGGCGCACTAGGGCCTGCAGCCTTCAAGAGCGAGGACCCGAAGTCCGCGGGGCTCAGAGCGACAGTGGGGGACACCTGGTCTCGTCCTCGGAGCAAAAAGAGAAGTCACTCGTCGCTCTGTGACCGAGGAGGCGGGCAAGAAGGCAGAGAGAAGGGAAGGGACGAGAGGCGAAGGGACGAGAGGCGCAGGGACGCCTCTGCGCACAGCCGCCCGACCCCGTGTACCTGCAGCCACTCGAGGCGCCGCCACAGCCCCTTCCCCACAGGCTCGCGGCCCCGCTCCATCCCGGCCGCCCCGCCTGGGGCCGCGACCGCTTTCCCGCTTCCCGTGCGGCCCCCTATGGCTGCTGGACAGCACCGGAGCGGCCGCTCCAGCCAGCCCCGCAGGATGAAGGGAGGACACGAGGGTCGGTGTAGTTCTAGAAGCCCGCAGTCACTCACACTAACGCGTCCTCCGTCCCGAGCCGCCACCCGATATCCCGACGCTCTGAGGGGATGGCGGCCCCGAACCGGCGGCTTATAGCCTGGCCCCGCCCCCGGCCCCCCGGGGGGCTGTGCGTCACTTCCTGAGGCACGTACGCTCGGCGAGGTGCTCTGACTGATCGCCCGGGGACGGGGATGCGCGCGCACCGGGCGGAGCCCTCTGCGGAGGGCGCTGCGGGCGAGGCCAAGGCGAAGTGAAAAGGCGCCAAGGCAGCAGGTGCCCCGAGGAGCCGCGCGATGGGCGTACTGGCCTCTGCCTCGGCGCCTTCCTCCGCCCTGGTAGCCTGGCAGCCTCCGCCTGACCTTGACCAACCTCCAGTCCCTGCAGTGCTAGGTCAAATCTGTTGGCGTTGACGCTTAAATGTTGGATACTTGCACTGCAGCAGTGCCTTAAAATGTACGTGCAGGATGGAATGTTAGGTAACTATTAAAGCCACTCTCGTGAAGATGTATTTTGCAGCCTCAGAAATACAAAAAGGAAAAGAAAAGCAAAATGCAAATTTTTATTCAGAATGTATACAAGCTGCACTTTAACCAAGACTAGCGGAGTGCTTTGCATAATGTTTAATGCATGAGGGAATAAAAGGGAAAATAGAAACAAGCGACTTAATAGGGTGATAGGATTGTAGATTAACTTTCGTTTTCATTGCCATCGCTGTTATTGGATTGTGCAATGAATAACAAATAAATAAAATTCAATTCTTGTCACTGTTTAAACTCTTTCCAAACAATCACACCCTCTCCCTCCGTCTGGTCAGTAACCAGCAGGCCAGGGAGGTAGCGGCTACAATGCAAGAAAACAACCCATACATTAAAAAGCATTGCACATAAACTGACCTTCAGGCCCTTAGGGACACAGAACAACCCTTTAAGAAACAAATCCGTTTCTGGACCTTGGGCTTTTACTCTTCCCTTTATTTTTTCTGCTCTAAGATAGAGAAAGTACTTGGGATTCTCACCGCCTTTTTACTCCCATTCTCTAAAATCTCTCTCCCCAAAGAGAAGTGTTTAAAAGTCATATGAATTGCCAGGCGCGGTGACTCACGCCTGCAATCCTAGCACTTTGGGAGGCCGAGGCGAGCGGATCACGAGGTCTGGAGTTCGAGACCAGCCTGACCAATATGGTGAAACCCCATCTCTACTAAAAAAAATTCAAAAAAAATTAGCCAGGCGTAGTGGCGCGCACCTGTAATCCCAGCTACTCAGGAGGCTGAGACAGAAGAATCGCTTGAACCCAAGAGGCAGAGGTTGCAGTGAGCCAAGATCGCGCCATTGCACTCCAAACTGGGCGACAGAGCAAGATTCCGTCTCAAAAAAAAGAAAAAAAGTCATATGAGCAGGAGCATTGCTGCATCTTAAATGATTTAATCAGGAAAAGGTTAAGGATGCACATCCACAGAGGGCCTACCTTAACATTCAGACACCAGGCCTGCTCCCCTGTGGTGTTCCTTCTTTATTTTTTTAATTATTAATTTTATTAATTTTTATTATTATTATTTTTAAGACAGTGTCTTGCTCCGTCACCCAGGCTGGAGTACAGTGGCACGATCTCGGGCTCACTGCAACCTCTGCCTCCAGATTCAAGCGATTCTCCTGCCTCAGCCTCCCAAGTAGCTGGGACTACAGGTGTGTGCCACCACACCAGGCTAATTTTTGTATTTTGAGGAGTGATGGGATTTTATCATGTTGGCCAGGCTTGTCTCAAATTCCTGACCTCAGGTGATCTGCCCACCTTGGCCTCCCAAGGTGTTGGGATAACAGGCATAAGCCACCATGCCCAGCCTATTTATTTTTTATTTTTAATTTGACGCAGGGTTTGTTATGTAGCCCAGACTGGTCTTGAACTCCTGGGCTCAAGCAATCCTCCTGCCTCCAGCCTCCCAAAGTGCTGAGATTACAGGCATGAGCTACCATGCCTGGCTTTCTGCCTTTCCTTGACTGAAGTATCTTTTAAAAAGAAACAAACAATGCTGGTATTTGCGGTGAAAATCTTATACCCTCATGGAGGACATAGGTTTAGGCGGCCAGATGCGTTGGCTAATCCCTGTAATCCCAACACTTTGGGAGACTGAGGCAGGTGGATCTTCTGAGGTCAGGAGTTCAAAACCAGCCTGGCCAACATGATAAAACCCCATCACAACTAAAAATACAAAACTTAGCCTGGCGTGGTGGCGCACACCTGTAGTCCCAGCTACTCCAGAGGCTGAGGCAGGAGAATCGTTTGAACCCGGGAGGGGGTGGTTGCAGTGAGCTGAGATCGCACCACTGCCTTCCAGCCTGGGCAACAGAGCAAGACTCTGTCTCAAAAAAAAAAAGAAAAAAAGAAAGAAAAATATGTTTAGGAGACATTTAGAGACCAGGACCATTTGGACATGAAAATTCAAATCTCAAAAATTTATATTCGCTAAAATAAAACCATAAACGTGACACTAAAGAGGCTATCAATTATATTTTTATTTTTATGCTGTTATTAGTATTAATAGACACTGAAATTAAAGTCCACTTATTAACACTTTTACTATTTATTTATTTATTTTTAAACGGTCTTACTCTGTCACCCAGGCTGGAGTGCAGTGGCGCCATCTCGGCTCAATGCAACCTCCACCTCCTGAGTTCAAGCGATTCTCCTGCCTCAGCCTCCCGAGTAGCTGGAATTACAGGCACGCACCACCACACCCGGCTAATTTTTTGTATTTTTAATAGAGACAGGGTTTCTCCATGTTGGCCAGGCTGGTCTTGAACTCCTGCCCTCATGATTCGCCTGCCTCGGCCTCCCAAAGTGCTGGGATTACAGGCGTGAGCCCCCGCGCCTGACCTAATTATTTGAAATTATTATTGGAAATTATTTAATTTCCAACCCTCCACAAACTATTCCATGAGGCTTACCTAACCCTGGAACTAAAACTCTTGCAGTTCTTCTGAATCGTACACAGAAATACTAGAATTTTCATAAAGGGAAGGAAGTTGGCGAGGAAAACGATACCATGAGCTATGGGGAAAAGAGAAGAGCACAAAGCCTGGAGGGCCAAGAAGCTGGAGTTCTCAACTTTCCTGAGCCTGGGTTGTACCAGCTCTAAAATGGGAATAAAGGCTGGGTGCGGTGGCTCACACTTCTAATCTCAGCACTTTGGGAGGCTGAGGCAGGCATATCATTTGAGGTCGAGAGTTCGAGACCAGCCTGACCAACGTGGTGAAACCCCGTCTCTACTAAAAATATGAAAATTAGCCGGGTGTGGTGGCAGGCACCTGTAATCCCAGCTACTCAGTAGGCTGAGGCAGGAGAATCGCTTGAACCTGGGAGGCGGAGGTTGCAGTGAGCTGAGATTGTGCCACTGTACTCCAGCCTGAGTGACACAGCAAGACTCCTTCTCAAAAAATAAAATGGGAATAAAAATACCTCATTCCAAAAATACCTTTTTTAGCGCCTAGGCCCAGCCACCCCGTCTGGGAGGTGAGGAGCACCTCTGCCCGGCCGCCACCCTGTCTGGGAGGAAGTGAAGAGTGCCTCTGCCCGGCTGCCCCGTCTGGGAAGTGAGGAGTGCCTCTGCCTGGCCACCCTTCGCCCTTCGTCTGGGAGGTGAGGAGCGCCTCTGCCCGGCCGCCCCGTCTAGGAAGAGAGCGCCTCTGCCTGGCCACCCCGTCCGGGAGGTGAGGAGCGTCTCTGCCTGGCCGCCCCGTCTGGGAAGTGAGGAGCGCCTCTGCCCGGTCACCCATCGTCTGGGAAGTGAGGAGCGCCTCTGCCCGGCCGCCCCGTCTGGGAGGTGAGGAGCGCCTCTGCCCGGCCGCCCCGTCTGGGAGGTGAGGAGCGTCTCTGCCCGGCGGCCCCGTCTGGGAAGTGAGGAGCGCCTCTGCCCGGCCACCCCGTCTGGGAGGTGTACCCAACAGCTCCGAAGAGACAGCGACCATCGAGAACGGGCCATGATGACGATGGCGGTTTTGTTGAAAAGAAAAGGGGGAAATGTGGGGAAAAGAAAGGGAGATCAGATTGTTGCTGTGTCTGTGTAGAAAGAAGTAGGCATAGGAGACTCCATTTTGTTCTGTACTAGGAGAAATTCTTCTGCCTTGGGATGCTGTTGATCTATGGCCTTTCCCCCAGCCCCGTGCTCTCTGAGACATGTGCTGTGTCAACTCAGGGTTAAATGGATTAAGGGCGGTGCAAGATGTGCTTTGTTAAACAGATGCTTAAAGGCAGCATGTTCGTTAAGAGTCATCACCACTCCCTAATCTCAAGTACCCAGGGACACAAACACTGCGGAAGGCCGCAGGGACCTCTGCCTAGGAAAACCAGAGACCTTTGTTCATGTGTTTATCTCCTAACCTTCTCTCCACTATTATCCTACGACCCTGCCACATCCCCCTCTCCGAGAAACACCCAAGAATGATCAATAAATACTTTTAAAAAAATTACCTTTTTTAGGGTCTAGAAGACCCTAAAAGCAATGACTGGCCCTATCATAGACTCTTGGTCAGCATGGTTGAATCAGAGTCCTCGTGGGGCAGAGTGGGGTCAGGGAGGAACGTGACGTGGAAGATGTCTGCAGACTGGGATGGATGTGGGCTCATGAAGAGGAAGGATGAAGGCATTTCAGCAGAGGAGAACTGGCCACCTGAAGGCTCTATAGTGAGAAGGAGCCTGTGGTGTGTGTTAAAATTCCTAAGGAGGTATCTGACAGCTAATTCAGGGGAATTACTGCTGGAAACAACAGTGCAGGACGATTAACGGCAAAATTCTGCCTCCCTCTCTTTTTTCTTCACCAGGAGATGAAAGCAGGAGTCTTGCTTTTTGGTGAGAGAGAACTGGCAGGAAAAGCAAACCAGATAAGCCACTTACCTAGTGAAAGAGCCCCAGCTGGCAGGGCACGGAGGCTCACGCCTGTAATCCCAGCACTTAGGGAGGCAGAGGCGGGAGGATCACTTGAGGGCGGGAGGATCACTTGAGGTCAGGTGTTCGAGACCAGCCTGGCCAACATGAAAAGACACTGTCTCTACTAAAAATACAAAAATTAGCCAGGCGTGGTTGTATGTGCCCATAATCCCAGCTACTTAGGAAGCTGAGGCAGGAGAATCATTTGAACCTGGGAGGCGGAGGTTGCAGTAAGCTGAGGCTGGGCCACTGCGCTCCAGTCTGGGTGACAAAGTGAGTCTGCCTCAAAAATAAAATAAAAAGCCCCAGCCTAGAAATTAGCAACTGGTCCCAGTGGGCCTGTCACCCACCGTGCTGCAGAACCGTGGGCATCAGTCACGGCTCTGTACTTCATTTTCCCTGTCTGCCACGTGGAAATAATATCCCTTTATTGCCTTCATTCATTTACCAGTGAAATAAAAAGTAAGAAAACTCCTTAAACTACATGTTTATACAAATTTAAGGTGTTACTAGTGCAGAGCCCAGTCTAAGTGAATAAATGTGGTGGTGACGGGTCGAAGCTTTAAAAAGAAAAAGAAAAGGAAAAATTTTTTTCTCACTCCGTCGCCCAGGCTGGAGCCACCTCCCAGGTTCAAGGGATTCTCCTGCCTCAGCCTTCCGAGTAGCTGGGATTACAGGTGCCCGCCACCACACCCAGCTAACTTTTGTATTTTTAGCAGAGACGGGGTTTCACTGTGTTAGCCAGGGTGGTCTCGATCTCCTGACCTCGTGATCTGCCTGCCTCGGCCTCCCAAAGTGCTGGGATTACAGGCGTGAGCCACTGCGCCCAGCTGCTAATTTTTGTGTTCTTAGTAGAGATGGGGTTTCACTATATTGGCCAGGGTGGTCTCGATCTCCTGACCTCGTGATCTGCCCACTTCGGCCTCCCAAAGTGCTGGGATTACAGGTGTGAGCCACTGCGCCCAGCCCTTCAACGGCTTTCGAATGCACCTATTCCAGAAAAAGTGACTTGGTCATTGATAATAGCGGATACAAAAAGGTAATGCCATCATTATTTATTGAGTACTGTTATGTGCTGGGAAAGGACATGTAAAGAGGTAAGAAGCAAGTCTGTACCCCTGAAAAGGCAAACAATGTATCTGGGGAAGCATAAAGTATATTTATAAGAATTTATATTTAAAGGTCAGGCCTAGTGCGGTGGCTCATGCCTCTGATCCCAGCACTCAAGAGGCCAAGGCAGGAGGATCGATTGCTTGAGGCTGGGACTTCAAGACCAGCCTGTGCAACACAGTGAGACCCCCTATCTCTACAAAAAAAAACTTAAAAATTGCCAGGTGTGGTGGTGCTGCCTATAGTCCCAGCTACTCTGGGGGCTGAAGTGGGAGGATGGCTGGAGCCCAGGAGTTCAGGGTTGCAATGAACTGTGATTGTACCACTGCACCCAGCCTGGGCAACAGAGCAAGACCCTGTCTCAAATAATAATAATAATAATAATAAAAAATATATAATGACAGTCACTGTGGCTGTAGTGAGCCAAGATTACATCACTGCACCCAGCCTGGGCAACAGAGCAAGACCCTGTCTCAAATAATAATAATAATAATAAATATATAATGCCAGTCACCGTGGCTCATGTCTGTAATCCCAGTACTTTGAGAGGCCGAGGCAGATGGATCACCTGAGGGCAGGAGTTCGAGACCAGCCTGGACAACATGGCAAAACCCCATCTCTACCAAAAATACAAAAAATTAGCTGGGCATCCGGAGGCTGAGGTGAGAGAATGGCTTGAGCCTAGGACGCTGAGGCTGTAGTGAGCCAAGATTGCACCACCGCACCCAGCCTGGGCAACAGAGCAAGACCCTGTCTCAAATAATAATAATAACAATAATAATAATAATAATAAATATATCATGCCAGTCACCGTGGCTCATGTCTGTAATCCCAGTACTTTGGGAGGCCGAGGCAGATGGATGGCCTGAGTGCAGGAGTTCGAGACCAGCCTGGACAACACGGCGAAACCCCATCTCTACCAAAAGTACAAAAAATTAGCTGGGCATCTGGAGGCTGAGGTGAGAGAATGGCTTGAGCTTGGGAGGCTGAGGCTGAGGCTGTAGTGAGCTGGGATTGCATCACTGCACCCAGCGTGGGCAACAGAGTGAAACTCTGTCTCAAAAAAAAAAATCCCACAAAAATACCATTAATTTGCCAACTTTGTAATAGTGGACCTAAAGCCACTTGCCCTTTCTGGGGTCCTACCTGTGGCCCAAACAGCAGATGAAGTCTCTTAGGTCAACATTTCTCAAACGTTTTTTACTGCATTTCATGGACAAATGTCCATCTTACTTCACAACTCAGTACACCCATGTGTATGTGTGTGTATACACGTGTATGTTTCCTTCAGTACACCCACGTGTATGCATGTGTATACACGTGTATGTTTCCTTCAGTACACCCACGTGTATGCGTGTGTATACACGTGTATGTTTCCTTCGGTACACCCACGTGTATGCGTGTGTATACACGTGTATCTTTCCTTCGGTACACCCACGTGTGTGTGTGTGTATATACGTGTATATTTCCTTCGGTACACCCACGTGTATGCGTGTGTATATATGTGTATATTTCCTTCAGTACACCCATGTGTATGTGTGTGTATATACGTGTATATTTTCTTCATTACACCCATGTGTAGGTGTGTGTATATATGTGTATATTTCCTTGAAACCCAAAGTAAAAGTTTCATGAAATAATACCCTTGAGGTGTGGAAAGCCCTCCAGAATTTTGTATTCTATTTAATAGTAAAAATGCTAATTTTTAACCCATTCAATTGATTTCCCAACGGGCCATAACCTATTTTTGAAAACCATAGTCCTAAGCCATTTCCTTTCTCAGAGCACAAGACTTTTTAGTGAACAGGATAAATGACTTTTGCTCAAAGTCAAATTTCAATTCCCAAGGTGTCTCCCTGTTCTTTTTGCTTGTCGCTGTTTCAACTTTCTACCACCCTACATTTCAGCAAATATTGGTTACAGTTTTTTTGTTTGTTTGTTTGTTTTTAATGAGTTGGGAGGCTGAGTTAGAAAGCAGAGAGAAAGTCTTTTCAATATATTTTTTTTGAGATGGAGTCTCACTTTGTCACCCAGGCTGGAGTGCAGTGATGTGATCTCGGCTCACCACAACCTCTGCCACCTGGGTTCAAGTGATTCTCCTGCCTCAGCCTCCCGAGTAGCTGGGACTACAGGCGCACCACCACGCCTGGATAATTTTTGTATTTTTATTAGAGATGGGGTTTCACCATGTTGGCTGGGCTGGTCTCGAACTCCTGACCCTGGTGATCCACCCGCCTCGGCCTCCCAAAGTGCTGGGATTGCAGGCGTGAGACACCACACCCAGTGTTTTCATTATTTTTGCTTTTTTAAATTTCTTAAAATAAAATATGAAGAACAAGGGTCTCCCTATGTTGCCCAGGCTGGTCTCAAACTCCTGGGCTCAAGGGATCCTTCTGCCTTGGCCTCCCAAGGTGCTAGGATTACAGGCATGAGCCACCATGCCCAGCCTGAAGTCTTTTCAAATGCTTTCAAATAGCTGCACACACTCTGGTCAGTGAGGGCAGCACCCTGCCTGTCACACGGCTGGTCTTCACAGCAGCTTCTACAGAAATCACTCTAACCTACCTTCAGCTCTGACCACAGCTCCTATTTAACATGCTGGATCCATTTTATTTTCCTTGGAATCCTAAGCCTCGGGCAATCACTGTAGGACTGCGTCATAAAATCAAAATGTGGAGCTCTGCCACTTTGGAACAGGATGCAACCTAGAAAAAAGGCGAGAGGACTGTCAACTCATAGATTTGAGGTTGATACTATTTTCCATTTTATTTTGCATTTCTTTTTCTCCACCCTCAGTTTCCCGTTCTTATCCTGCTGACTGAATTATTTTTTCTTTCTCCATTGCCAAAAGGAAGGTCACCCACGAGAACACGGAATAGGGGCAAGATTCAGATTAATATGGAGGAGTTTGCTCCCATTTTATAGCAAATGGAAAGGTTACTTAGGACAGTGAAAGATAACTAATTTTGTTTTTTGTTTTTTGTTTTTTTTCCTTTTGAGATGGGGTCGTGCTCTGTCACCTAGGCTGGAGTGCAGTGGCACGATCTCAGCTCACTGCGATCTCCACCTTCCGGGTTCAAGCGATTCTCCTGCCTCAGCTTCCTGAGTAGCTGAGATTACAGGTGCCCACCACCATACCCAGCTAATTTTTGTGTTTTTAGTAGAGATGGGGTTTCACCATGTTGGCCAGCCTGGTCTCGAACTCCTGACCTCAAGTGATCCACCCACCTTGGCCTTCCAAAGTGTTGGGATTACAGGCATGAGCCACCGTACCTAGCCAAAGACAATTAATTTTTAAATTGATTACAAGGACATTTATGCCAACCAGTACAGTGGTCTAAGTTGAAGTTTTGAGTAGGATATGAAGTTCTATTTAGTCCCATTTGGAGGCAAAATAGAACTCACTGCATAATAGAGTTTCAAGTTCAGAAGGAACTATAACTAATGTACTTTCTCTGACCTATAATAGGTGCTCAAAAAATGTATGTTGAATTAATTAAACAAAATTCCTCTACTTCACCTCATCAGGTGGTTATCTACTGTCTCCTTTACCTCTCCAATGGGAGCAAATCTATAATTTCCCAAAGCAGAAAGACCTGGGCAGTTCGAACTGTCAGAAAGTTTTTATCTGGGCCAGGTGCAGTAGCTCACATCTATAATATCAGCACTGTGGGAGGCCAAGGTGGGTAGATAACCTGAGGTCGGGAGTTCAAGACCAGCCTGGCCAACAGGGTGAAACCCCATCCTTACTAAGACTACAAACATTAGCCGGTCATGGTGGTGCACGCCTGTAATCCCAGCTACTCAGGAGGCTGAGGCAGGAGAATTGCTTGAACCCGGGAGGCGGATGTTGCAGTGAGCTGAGATCGCACCACTGCACTCCAGCCTGGGCGACAGCATGAGACTCTGTCTCAAAAGTAAAACAAAAGTTTGATCTACTAAACTAAATTCTCTCTCCCTCTTCTATACATTAATTATTTTATATATATATGTATTTTAATAGATACGGGGTCTTGCTATGTTGCTCAGGCTGGTCTCAAACTCCTGGGATCAAGCAGTCCTCCCACCTCAGCCTCCCAAAGCGTTGGGATTACAGGTGTGAGC
This sequence comes from Pongo pygmaeus, assembly GCF_028885625.2. Classification (NCBI taxonomy): domain Eukaryota; kingdom Metazoa; phylum Chordata; class Mammalia; order Primates; family Hominidae; genus Pongo; species Pongo pygmaeus. The sequence goes on from NC_085930.1 coordinate 206,361,721, forward strand.
AAACACGCCCATCCTATAAATTAATTATTGTTTGAAGACTGCTCTCCTGTCCACAGCTGTCTTCTCCAGCTAAATATCCAAATCTCTTCTAATGGTTACTACAGGGCGTGATTCCATGTCTCCCCACCCACTGGTCACTTTGTGGTTTTTTTGTTTTGTTTTTTTATTTTTTTGTTTTGAGACGGAGTTTCGCTTTTGTCGCCCAGGCTGGAGTGCAGTGGCATGATCTCAGCTCACTGCAACCTCCGCCTCCCAGGTTCAAGCGATTCTCCTGCCTCAGCCTCCCGAGTAGCTGGGATTACAGGTGCCTGCCACCATGCCGGGCTAATTTTTGTGTTAGTTAGTACAGACGGAAGTTTGCTGGTCTCGAACTCTTGACCTCAGGTGATCTGCCCGCCTTGGCCTCCCAAAGTGCTAGGATTACAGGCATGAGCCACCGCGCCAGGCCCCACTGGTCATTTTTGGAAGTATAGTTTGGCCAATCCAGAGGGGGCAGGAACATCATTCCCCTGTTGTAGATGCTGCAGCTTTTGGTGGCCATCTGTCTGCCACCATATTCACTACCTTAATAGCCACTGTCTATTGTTAACTTCTGTTGAGTTTTCAGCAGGGTTCAAGGGAATAGATCAATCTTTGGAGCAGAAAGACCTGGGCCCCAAATCTAGTTTTGCCGTGTACTAGTACCCCCTATTCTCCTTTTATCATGGAGAATGTGATATCCAGGTACTGTTACAGTCTACTATAGTGTATGTAGAGGATCTGTCCCCGCTTATCACCAGTCTAATTCAGCTAGAGGTGGAAAAGAGTCTTATCTATTTGGCTAGGAACATCCTTGCCTTGGAGCTGAATAAAAATAGCCAAGGTTTATTGTACATCTACCAGGTGCTCCATTCTAGCGCCTTTAAACATATGAGCTCATGCAATCCTCAGAACAATTCTTAAAAATAAATTCTTTTAAAAAATTAAAAACTCTTAAAAATAAAAAGGTAATCCCATTTTCAGGTGTGGAAACTAGCTTTATACAGAAGTAAAGTAACTTGCCCCATGTCACATGGCTAATAAATGGTGACAACCAGAATTCAAGCCTAGGTGATCTAGCTTCTAACCTGGCCCTAAACAATTCCACTACACTGCCTCCTTACAAACCCAAGCATGACGCAGACTGACTGCACCATCCACACGGCTCTGCAGACACCTCCCCACGGAAGAATTTCTATTCAAGAGGTACAGGGACCATCTAGGTGGAACCATTTGAGAAGATCTAGTATCTGAGGGATCTGTTTTTTTTCACTTCAGATTTAAGTTAATTTCAAAATTTGGATTCATATTCCTATGTGGGGAATCCCAGATATTTCTTTCTTTTCTTTTTTTTTTTTTTTTGAGACAGAGTTTCGCTCTTCTTGCCCTGGATGGTACAATAGCGCCATCTCAGCTCACTGCAACCTCCACCTCCTGAGTTCAAGCAATTCTCCTGCCTCAGCCTCCCAAGTAGCTGGGACTACAGCCATGCGCCACCACGCCCATCTAATTTTTTTTTTTTTTTTTTTGAGACGGAGTCTCGCTGTGTCACTGAGGCTGGAGTGCAGTGGTGTGATGTCGGCTCACTGCAACCTCTGACACCCGGATTCAAGCGATTCTCCTGCCTCAGCCTCCCGAGTAGCTGAGATTACAGGCACGTGCGAACACACTCGGCTAATTTTTGTATTTTTAGTAAAGACGAGGTTTCGCCATGTTGGTCAGGCTGGTCTTGAACTCCTGACCTGATCCACCCGCCTCGGCCTCCCAAAGTGCTGGGATTATAGGCGTGAGCCACTGCGCCCAGCTAGAATTCCAGATATTTCTAAAAATAAGAGTTTGTGGTACAACTGATGCTCCAGAAATCTGGGTACCATTTGACAGAAATGCAGTGCATTCACATTGCCCCTGCAAGCTAGCTCATTTGCTTAAATTTCCAGAATGCATACCTACCTTTGATAAGGAGAGTTATTGAATTGATAAAATTATCGGATGAATGTATATATATTAAACATTGTTTCTGGGCCACATGGCAAAACCTTGTCTCTACAAAAAAATACAAAAAAAAAAAAAAAATGCCAGGCATGGTGGTACACTCCTGAAGTCCCAGCTACTTGGGAGGCCGAGGTGGGAGGATCCCTTGAGCCCAAGAGTTTGAGGCTGCAGTGAACCGTAACCATGACACTACACAACACTGGGCAACAGAGTGAGAACCTGTCTCAAAAATAAATAAATAAATACTTCAAAAAAAAAAAAAAACTTTGTTTCCAAAATATAGTCAGTTTGGTTTTTCTTATTTGCATCTTTATCTTTCTTTCTTTTTTTATACAGACAGGACCTTGCTATGTCAACCAGGCTGGTCTTGAACTCCTGGCCTCAGGCTATCCCCCCACCTTGGCCTCCCAAAATGCTGGGACTGCAGACATCAGCCGCTGTACCCCCGCCTCTTATTTGTATCTTCTTTTGACATCTGAGCTTGCAACTCTCACTTATGTCTGAGTTTCCTTTCCTCTATGGCTGGGACCTTAAGCAATAATACTTCTGATAAACTGTGCGCCAGATGGCCAAACATTGCCTAAAAAAAAATGACTAAGAAAGAGGCCTTTGAAAAGAACATTGTGAAGTGGGGATGACTGATGATGTAAATAGGAAAAATGAACAAATGTGTGAAGAAAACATTTGCAAACAGACGTCTACATCTAAATCCCAAGTCAGCAAATCTAGTATTCAGGAAAAATACCAAATCAGCAGAAACTTTTTGGTTTCTTCAGCTTAATATACACAGTAGACAAATTTTCCTTTGGTTTGGAAAATGTTCCTGCCAAAACTTGTATTTCTTATACATGGAAATGTGGTCAAGGAGGCAGCTGTACAGTGGTTACATTTGTGAGAGCTGGACTGGCTTCCGCTGGTTCATCTCACACAATCCCCTAAGTGGTAGGAAGACCCATATCCCAGGGCTGGGGTGCCCAGGTGTCAGAGTGCGGTAACCTTCGCTGAGCGCCTATGGTGTCCACGTACTGAGCTGGGAACTTATGTTTGTATCATCTTACTTTGGCCCCCAACAATTCTGTGAAATAGGTATCATACCTATTTTATAGATGAATAAGTAGAAGTGTGAAGAATACAAAAGGATTGGCTGAAAGTGGCACAGCTTTTAAATAGCAAGACCCTAACTTCAGATCTCTGTGATTTCTGTTTTTTTTTTTTTTTTAAATAAATATTAAGAGATATAGCGATGGGGATCTCACCATGTTGTCCAGGCTGGTCTCAAACTCCTGGGCTCAAGCAATCCTCCCTCCTTAGCCTCCCAAAGTACTGGGATTACAGGTGTGAGCCACCACGCCTGGCCAGGTTTCTGTATTAAAACCACTTTTTACTATATCTCAGGTATGGAAATATGAAAATACTGTTGTAGCAGGTGGGTAGTTGAAGCTCTGCACTCAGGGTAGACTGACGTACTGCCAGGATCCGACCAGGACCTTACAACAATACCCATCCTTGGAAGGTCTGAGTCAACTTTATAGCTGAATTTGATGCCAGGAGCACAAAACAAAAGATTCCCATATATAAAGACAAGGTTATAAGGTACAGTGTGCCTGGTACAACTATCTTCCAGAATGCCTCCCAGAAGTAACATAGCTGGACACCCTGGCAAGTGTTTATACTCTCGGCTACTTGGAGGTGCTGAGGCAGGAGGATCATTTGAGCCCAGCAGTCAGAGGCCAGCCTGAGCAACATGCTAGGAAGGGGAGCAGGCTTCTCTGATAAGCTCGAGCCCAAGCAGGCAATGACAGCAGACAATTCCAAAGGGAGAGACAGTTCTGGGCACGTGAGCCAATCCTGCTAGCCAGGTCCCCTCCAACCCCCTATTCCAGGCAGACCACTTCTGTGTCAAGGTCTGAAATCCAGCCTTGACTTTATTTTATTTATGTATTTTTTGAGACAGCTCTGCTGTACAGGCCAGAATGCAGTGACATGACCATAGCTCACTGTAACCTCAAGCGATCCTCCTGCCTCAGCCTCCCAAGTAGCTGGAACTACAGGAATGTGCCATCACACCTGTCAAATTTTAATTTTTTTTTGTAGAGACGGAGTCTCACTGTGTTGCCCCAGCTATTTTTGAACCCCTGAGATCAAGGGATCCTCCAGCCTCGGCCTCCCAAAGGGCTGGGATTACAAGCGTGAGCCACCGTGCTGGGCTAATTTTTAATTTTTTTTTGTAGAGACAAAGTCTCAATATATTGCCCAGGCTATTCTTGAACTCCTAAACTCAAAGGATCTTCCAGCCTCTTCGGCCTCCCAAAGTGCTGGGATTACAGGTGAGAGCCACCACGCCTGGCTCTAGCCTTGACTTTTTTAAGGTATGGACAGGTTTTCCTGCAGGTAGTAAGACGAATAAAGGTTAGGTTGGTTTTGGGATCCAGATAGAGGCTAGAATCTTTTTTTTTTTTGAGACGGAGTCTTGCCCTGTCGCCCAGGCTGGAGTGCAGTGGCGTGATCTCAGCTCACTGCAATCTCAGCTCACTGCAACCTCCGCCTCCCAGGTTCACGCAATTCTCCTGCCCCAGCCTCCCGAATAGCTGGGGCGCACGCCTCCACGCCTGGCTAATTTTTGCATTTTTAGTAGAGACGGTGTTTCACCATGTTGGTCAGGCTGGTCTCGAACTTCTGACCTCGTGATCCACCCACCTCAGCCTCCCAAAGTGCTAGGATTACAGGCGTGAGCCACCGCGCCCAGCCTAGACTAGTGCTTCTTAAACATTCATGTGAGCCCCATGCAGTGTCACATCTATAATTCCAGCACTTTGGAGGCCAAGGCAGGAGGATTGCTTGAGCCCAGGAGTCCAAGGCTACACTGAGCTATGATTGTACCATTGCAGTCAAGCCTTGACTACAGAGTGAGACCTTGTTTCTTAAAAATATATGTTTATATACATATATTATTTATTTATTTATTTTTGAGAGAGAGAGAGACAGAGTTTCACTCTTGTTGCCCAGGCTGGAGTGCAATGGTGCAATCTCACCTTACTGCAACCTCCACCTCCCAGTTTCCAGCGATTCTCCTGCCTCAGCCTCCTGAGAAGCTGGGATTACAGGCACGCGCCACCATGCCCGGCTAATTTTTGTATTTTTTGTAGAGAAGGGGTTTCACCATGTTGGCCAGGCTGATCTCTAACTCCTTACCTCAAGTGATCCATCTACCTCAACCTCCCAAAGTGCTGGGATTACAGGTATGAGCCACCATGCCCAGCCCTTAAAAATATTTTTTTAAAGAAACTTTAATGTGCAGATAAGTCACATGGAGGGGGCGTGCTAAAATGCAGATTCTGATTCAGAAGATCTGGTGGGGGTCCAAAACTCTGTGTTTCTAACAAGCTCCTAACTGATACCCAGGCTGCTGCTGGTCTTAGACCAACAATTGAGTAGACTTTAGAGGAAGAAGTTTTTATTAGCTGTTTCTACAACACTCCACAGAAAGGTTACACTGTGTGGCCAGCTGGCATGAAAGTGGTTTCTGCTTGGCAGCTATTTTTATGTAGCTGTAATGCGTCCTATTTTTTGCATTCTAAGCTTTTCAGTGGACCAGGGCAATCCCTGGGGCTGTCCCAGCTTCAGCGACAGTCCTTAAGACTGTCAGATACTTTGATGCAACTGCACAACTGCCAAACAATCCACTCATCCTAATCTTGAAACAATTTTCCCTCCTGAGAAGACACCAGACCTCAGCAGGAAGACTTGGCCTGCACAGCAGTCCTCTTACCCCACACGAATTAATAAATAGGCCTCATGAATCGGGGTTTTGTGCCCTTGGGTAGCGAATTACCTGATGACTCTGGTGAACTGACAAAACTGAGTTTCTGAAACTGGGAGCCGGAAGAACAGTCTACAGCTGTGGTGGACTCACCTGAACCCCTGGGAAGACCCAGCCCAACAGCCAGTCCACATGAACCCTCCCCTGAACCCCTGGGAAGACCCAGCCAAACAGCCAATCCACACGAACCCTCCCCTGAACCCCTGGGAAGACCCAGCCCAACAGCCAGTCCACACGAACCCTCCCCTGAACCCCTGGGAAGACCCAGCCCAGCAGCCAGTCCACACGAACCCTCCCCTGAACCCCTGGGAAGACCCAGCCCAGCAGCCAGTCCACACGAACCCTCCCCTGAACCCCTGGGAAGACCCAGCCCAGCAGCCACTCCACACGAACCCTCCCCTGAACCCCTGGGAAGACCCAGCCCAACAGCCAGTCCACACGAACCCTCCCCTGAACCCCTGGGAAGACCCAGCTAAATAGCCAGTCCGCAGCCAGTGCACACGAACCCTCCCCTGAGCCCCTGGGAAGACCCAGCCCAACAGCCAGTCCACACAAACCCACCCTGAACCCCTGGGAAGACCCAGCCCAACAGCTAGTCCACACGATCCCTTCCCTGAACCCCTGGGAAGACCCAGCCCAACAGCCAGTCCACACAAACCCTGCTCTGAAACCTCTCCTGCAGACTGGGCCTGGGCTCAAGAAGAACAGGAGTTTTCTTTTTTCCTTTTTTTTTGTGACAGAGTTTCGCTCTTGTTGCCCAGGCTGGAGTGCAGTGGCATGATCGTGGCTCACCGCAACCTCTGCCTCCTGGGTTCAAGTGATTCTCCTGCCTCAGCCTCCCGAGTAGCTGGGATTATAGGCGTGCGCTACCATGCCCAGCTAATTTTTGTAATTTTAGTAGAGATGGGGTTTCACCATTTTGGTCAGGCTGGTCTCAAACTCCTGACTTCGAGTGATCCACCTGCCTTGGCATCCCAAAGTGCTGGGATTACAGAGATGAGCCACCGCGCCAGGCTGTGAATTGATTTTTTAGTGAAACTTCAGGGAGCCAAGGACCTTGGCCCCTACAGTACCATCTGGATTATTGGGAACAGGTGCAAAATATATAGGGCCAGCGAAAACTCTCAAAGCAATGACTGAGATTATAAATTTAGAGAGGAAGGACTCCTTCTTTTCTGTGACAACAGCACTTTAATGTTAGCAAAACAGGATGTCCTTGGATTTGGTTTTAATGCTTATGTGTATAAGGTTAGCTATTGCCAGGAGACTGATAAAATTAATCAGAGTCCATCTCTCCCTGGAAGGGAGAGATGTGGGCCTGGAAGGCACACCTTTACTTTGCTACAATTTCTCATGGCCATAAATCCATTAGAGCAAGAAACAGCAAGATAGTAGAGGGCCATAAATTTAGATTCTGGGCCATTTTACCTGATAAGTCTTTTTGTTCTTTTCTCTTTTTTTGAGATAGGGTCTCACTCTGTCACCCAGCCTGGAGTGCAGTGGAGTGGCCATGGCTCACTGCAGCCTCTACATCCCAGGCTCCAGCCATCCTCCTACCTCAGCTTGCAGCTGGAACTACAAGAGCACGTCCCCACCCCTGGCTAGTTGTTTTGTAATTTTTGTCGAGACAGGATCTTTCTATGTTGCTAGGGCTGGTCTCAAACTCCTGGGCTCCAGTGATCCACCCACCTTGGCCTCCCAAAGTGCTGGGGTTACAGGTGTGAACCATCATGCCCAGCCAGAAACCAGTCTTAAAAGACTGTATACCATAATGATTCTATTTATATGACATTCTGGAGAAGGTGAAATTATAGAGACCTAAAATACATCAGTGGTTGCCAGAGGCTTGGAGAATGAAGTATAGGCTGAATAGGTAAACCATATATGATATTTTAGGGCAGTGAAACTCTTCTGTATGGTACATGAGACTGTGCATTTGTCAAAACCCATAGAACTGGCCGGGTGCGGTGGCTCACGCCTGTAATCCCAGCACTTTGCGAGGCCAAGGTGAGCGGATCACTTGAGGTCAGGATTTTGAGACCAGGCTGGCCAACATGGTGAAACTCCGTCTCTACTGAAAATACAAAAAATAGCCGGGCATTGTGGTGGGTGCCTGTAATCCCAGCTACTCAGTAGGCTGAGGCAGGAGAATCACTTGAACCCAGGAGGCAGAAGTTGCAGTAAGCCAAGATGGCGCCTCTGCACTCCAGCCTGGGTGACAGGAGAGACACCATCTCAAAAAAAAGTGACAGAGCAAAACCCTGTCTCTAAAACAAAACAAAACAAACAAACAAAAAAACCCATAGAGCACAAATTTCAACCTTAATTATATGCAAATGTTAAAGTGGGAGTGGGAGGGTTCCCAGGATGGAATGCAGACTGTCATAAAGAATCTCACCATGTTACAAACATGACCTAACATCCAAGGGGAAGGAAGGGAAGCGCTGGGTGTTGGAGGGGATGGGAGGGAAGTGATGGGTGTTGAAGGGGATGGATGGGAAGTGCTGGGTGTTGGAGGGAAGGATGGAAAGTGATGGGTGTTGGAGGGGAAGGATGGGAAGTGCAGGGTGTTGGAGGGGATGGGAGGGAAGTGATGGGTGTTGAAGGGGAAGGAAGGGAAGTGCAGGGTGTTGGAGGGGATGGGAGGGAAGTGATGGGTGTTGAAGGGGAAGGAAGGGAAGTGCTGGGTGTTGGAGGGGATGGGAGGGAAGTGATGGGTGTTGAAGGGGAAGGAAGGGAAGTGCAGGGTGTTGGAGGGGATGGGAGGGAAGTGATGGGTGTTGAAGGGGAAGGAAGGGAAGTGCAGGGTGTTGGAGGGGATGGGAGGGAAGTGATGGGTGTTGAAGGGAAGGATGGGAAGTGCTGGGTGTTGGAGGGAAGGATGGGAAGTGCTGGGTGTTGGAGGGAAGGATGGGAAGTGCTGGGTGTTGGAGGGAAGGATGGGAAGTGCTGGGTGTTGGAGGGAAGGATGGGAAGTGCTGGGTGTTGGAGGGAAGGATGGGAAGTGCTGGGTGTTGGAGGGAAGGATGGGAAGTGCTGGGTGTAGAAGGGGAAGGATGGGAAGTGATGGGTGTTGAAGGGGAAGGAAGGGAAGTGCTGGGTGTTGGAGGGGAAGGATGGGAAGTGCTGGGTGTTGGAGGGGATGGGAGGGAAGTGATGGGTGTTGGAGGGGAAGGATGGGAAGTGCTGGGTGTTGGAGGGAAGGATGGGAAGTGATGGGTGTTGGAGGAGAAGGATGGGAAGTGCTGGGTGTTGGAGGGGATGGGAGGGAAGTGATGGGTGTTGGAGGAGAAGGATGGGAAGTGATGGGTGTTGAGGGGAAGGAAGGGAAGTGCTGGGTGTTGGAGGGGAAGGATGGGAAGTGATGGGTGTTGGAGGGGAAGGAAGGGAAGTGATGGGTGTTGGAGGGGAAGGATGGGAAGTGCTGGGTGTTGGAGGGGAAGGAAGGGAAGTGATGGGTGTTGGAGGGGAAGGATGGGAAGTGCTGGGTGTTGGAGGGGAAGGAAGGGAAGTGATGGGTGTTGGAGGGGAAGGATGGGAAGTGCTGGGTGTTGAAGGGGAAGGATGGGAAGTGATGGGTGTTGAAGGGGAAGGAAGGGAAGTGATGGGTGTTGAAGGGGAAGGATGGGAAGTTTGAAGGGGAAGGAAGGGAAGTGATGGTCAAAGTGACTCTGGAAATGAGTGAAGACTGTAAGACTTAAGATAAAAGGAACGGTACATGAGCACTGAACTCTAACAGCAAAATTGTTTCCCATGGGGATATGGGTTAACAACTGTGAAACCACTCTACATTATGCTGGGATTGGATGGATGGCAAGCCAGGGAGCCAGGTGGCTCACCGTTGTCTACACACACACACACACACACACACACACTCCTCTCTTGCTTATATTAATGTGTATATAAATATATATACATTAACAACTGTGTTTGTGTATATATACACACATACAAATATATATACATTAATAATCATGTATGTGTTTATGTGTGTGTATGTATTATACAAGAATCATGTATGTGTGTTACATACATGATGGTTAATGTATATATATTTATATGTGTGTACAAGTTAGTACACACATATAAAAACTATAAAGCAAGTCGGCCAGACATGGTAGTTTATGCCTGTAATCCCAGCACTTTGGGAGACCAAGGCAGGAGGATTGCTTGAGTCTATTAGTTCGAGACCAGCTTGGGCAACTTGACAAAACCCTGTGTCTACAAAAAGTACAAAAATTAGCCAGGTGTGGTGGCAGGTGCCTGTAATCCCAGCTCCCGCGGAGGCTGAGGTAGGAGGATCACCTGAACCCAGAAGGTCAAGGCTGCAGTGAGCTCTGATCACACCACTGCACTCCATCCTGGGTGACAGAGTGAGACCCTCTCTCAAAAAAAAAAAAAAGTATTAAAAAGAAAACACAACAAGTATAGAGAAAGTCAAGAAAACTGAAGTTGTCTTTTTGAAAAGACCAGCAAAATTGACAAAACAGCCTGGTGCTCACACCTGTAATCCCAGCACTTTGGGAGGCCCGGTGGGAGGATCACTTGAGGCCAGGAATTAGACACCAGCCTGGGCAACAGAGCAAGACTCCTGACCCCCAAGTCTCTACATGAATTTTTTTTTTTTTTTTTTTTTTGAGACAGAGTCTTACTCTGTCGCCTAGGCTGGAGTGCCCAGGCTGGAGTGCAGTCGCGTGATCCCAGCTCACTGCAAGCTCCGCCTCCTGGGTTCACGCCATTCTCCTGCCTCAGCCTCCCGAGTAGCTGGGACTACAGGCACCCACCACCACGCCCGGCCAATTTTTTTTTTTTTTTTTAGTAGAGATGGAGTTTCACCATGTTAGCCAGGATGGTCTTGATCTCCTGACCTCGTGATCCGCCCACCTCTGCCTCCCAAAGTGCTGGGATTACAGGTGTGAGCCACTGCGCCCGGCTGAAAATTTTTAAACATTAGGCATAGTGGAAACCTGCAGTCTTAGCTACCTGGGAGGCTGAAGCAGGATTGCTTGAGCCGAGGAGTGACCAATCATCAAGCCACTGCACTCCAGCCTGAGTGGCAGAGTGACACCCTGTCTCGATTTTTAAAAAAACTGACAAACCTTTTGCTAAACTGACCATTTTAAAAAGAGAAAAAGTGGCCAGGAGTGGTGGCTCACACCTGTAATCCCAGCACTTTGGGAGGCCAAGGCAGGCGGATCACGAGGTTAGGACATCGAGATCATCCTGGCCAACATGGTGAAAACCCGTCTCTACTAAAAATAGAAAAAAAATTAGCTGGGCGTGGTGGTCGGCACCTGTAGTCGCAGCTACTCAGGAGGCTGAGCCAGAACAATCACTTGAACCCAGGAGGCAGAGGTTGCAGTGAGCTGAGATCACGCCACTGCACTCCAGCCTAGCAACAGAGCAAGACTCTGTCTCTAAAAAAGAGAAAAAGTTCAATATATGAAAATCAAGAATGAAAGAAAGGACATCACTATATACCTTACAGAAAAAAAAAAAAAAAAGGTGGCCAGGTACAGTAGCTCATGCCTGTAGTCCCAGCACTTTGGGAGGCTGAGGCAGGCAGATTGCTTGAGCCCAGGAGTCTGAGATCAGCCTGGACAACATGACAAAACCCCACCTCTACAAAAAATACAAAAATTAGGCAGGTGTGGTGGCACAGGCCTGTAGTCCCAGCTACTCAGGGAGGCTGAGGCAAGAGGATGGCTTGAGCCCTGGAGGTTGAGGCTGCAGTGAACCCTGACGGTGCCCTGCACTGCAGCCTAGGTGAAAAAGTGAGACCCTGTCTCAAAAAATAAATAAATAAAAATAGATTATAAAAGAATACCATGAAAGACCATATGCCAACAAATTAGATAACTTAGATAAAATAAAATGAGCACATTCCTTGAAAGACACAAATTTCTGAAACAGACAGAAGAAGAAGTAGAATATCTAAATAGACCTATAGACCTACAGCAAGTAAAGAGATTGAATTCATAATGACAGTGGCTCACACCTATAATCCCACCACTTTTCAAGGCCGAGGCAGGAGGAGCACTTGAGCCTATGAGTTCAAGTCCAGCCTAGACAATATAGCAAGACACTGCCTCTAATACAAAAATTAACACTAAAACAACAAAAACACTCAACAAACTAAAAGGAGCTACCTCAATCCAATAAAGGGCACATACAAAAAAACCTACAGCTAACATATTTAGTAGTGAAAGACTTTCTCCCTAACAAAACAAAGATGTCCACTCTCACCTGTTCTATTCAACACTGTGAAGGAGGTTCTAGCCAAAGCAATTAGACAAGAAAAAGAAACAAACAGGCTGGGCATGGTGGCTCATGCCTGTAATCCCGGCACTTTGGGAGGCTGAGGCGGGTGGATCAACAGGTCAGGAGTTCGAGACCAGCCTGGCCAACATAGTGATACCGTGTCTGTACTAAAAATACAAAAAATTAGCTTGTCGTGGTGGTGGGTGCCTCTAATTCCAGCTACCAGGGAAGCTAAGGCAGGAGAATCTCTTGAACCTAGGAGGCAGAGGCTGCAGTGAGCCGAGATCGTGCCATTGCACTCCAGCCTAGGCTGGATGGAGTGAAACTCCATCTCAGAAAAAAATAAAAGAAAAAGAAACAAAAGGTATTCAGATTGGAAAGGAAGAATTGAAACTATCTCTGCTTATAAATGATATGATTTTATATAGAGAGAATCCTAATGAATCCACCAAAAAGCTACTAGTATTTACATGTATATTTCCCAGCTCTGTCCACTTAGAGGCCACAGAAACAATATCCAGGTAGCAATGAGAACACACCCAGTGCCCAGATCTTGGTTTCTCATACCATTCCCCAGTACAAAGGAGCCTGCTTTCTAATACCATTCCCCAGTACAGAGGAGCCTGGTTTCTCATACCATTCCCCAATACAGAGGAGCCTGCTTTCTAATACCATTCCCCAGTACAGAGGAGCCTGGTTTCTCATACCATTCCCCAATACAGAGGAGCCTGCTTTCCAATACCATTCCCCAGTACAGAGGAGCCTGGTTTCTCATACCATTCCCCAATACAGAGGAGCCTGCTTTCCAATACCATTCCCCAGTACAGAGGAGCCTGGTTTCCAATACCGTTCCCCAGTACAGAGGAGCCTGCTTTCTAATACCATTCCCCAGTACAGAGGAGCCTGCTTTCTAATACCATTCCCCAATACAGAGGAGCCTGCTTTCCAATACCGTTCCCCAGTACAGAGGAGCCTGCTTTCTAATACCATTCCGCAATACAGAGGAGCCTGCTTTCCAATACCATTCCCCAGTACAGAGAAGCCTGGTTTCTCATACCGTTCCCCAGTACAGAGGAGCCTGCTTTCTAATACCATTCCCCAATACAGAGGAGCCTGGTTTCTCATACCATTCCCCAGTACAGAGGAGCCTGGTTTCTCATACCATTCCCCAATACAGAGGAGCCTGCTTTCTAATACCATTCCCCAGTACAGAGGAGCCTGGTTTCTCATACCATTCCCCACTACAGAGGAGCCTGCTTTCCAATACCATTCCCCAGTACAGAGAAGCCTGGTTTCTAATACCATTCCCCAATACAGAGGAGCCTGCTTTCCAATACCGTTCCCCAGTACAGAGGAGCCTGCTTTCTAATACCATTCCCCAGTACAGAGGAGCCTGCTTTCTAATACCATTCCCCAATACAGAGGAGCCTGCTTTCCAATACCGTTCCCCAGTACAGAGGAGCCTGCTTTCTAATACCATTCCCCAATACAGAGGAGCCTGCTTTCTAATACCATTCCCCAGTACAGAGGAGCCTGGTTTCTCATACCATTCCCCAATACAGAGGAGCCTGGTTTCTCATACCATTCCCCAGTACAGAGGAGCCTGGTTTCTCATACCATTCCCCAATACAGAGGAGCCTGCTTTCCAATACCATTCCCCAATACAGAGGAGCCTGGTTTCTCATACCATTCCCCAGTACAGAGGAGCCTGGTTTCTCATACCATTCCCCAATACAGAGGAGCCTGGTTTCTCATACCATTCCCCAATGCAGAGGAGCCTGCTTTCTAATACCATTCCCCAATGCAGAGGAGCCTGCTTTCTAATACCATTCCCCAATGCAGAGGAGCCTGCTTTCTAATACCATTCCCCACTACAGAGGAGCCTGGTTTCTCATACCGTTCTCCAATACAGAGGAGCCTGGTTTCTCATATCATTCCCCAATGCAGAGGAGCCTGGTTTCTCATACCATTCCCCAGAGCAAAGGAAGCAGCCTCCTTGGAGAAATGCCTGATTTCTTTTTTTGTTTTTTGAGGTGGAGTCTCGCTCGTCGCCAAGCTGCAGTGCAGTGATGCCATCTCGGCTCACCGCAACCTCTGCCTCCTGGGTTCCGGCGATTTTTCTGCCTCAGCCTCCCAAGTAGCTGGGATTACAGGCATGTGCCACCACACCCAGCTAATTTTTGTATTTTTGGTAGAGACGGGGTTTCACCATGTTGGCCAGGCTGGTTCAATGTCTTGACCTCATGATCTGCCCGCTTCAGCCTCCCAAAGTGCTGGGATTACAGGCGTGTGCAATGGTGCCCGGCCCTGATGGTTTTTTTGGTTTTTTTTTTAGCAAATAAACTTGTACCAGAAGAAATGGCTGATTCTAAGGCCGGGTCAGGAAATATCCAACATGAACCAGGAGCATCTTCTAGTGCCAGAAAATAAGAAAGAGCTCAAAGAACAAAATGGTGGGGACATGTCTATGGACACAGAAGTCAACTACAAAAGCTCCCAATGGCCAAATCTGGAGCAATTTGAACTACAGAATGAAGAGCCTAATACAGATTATAACCCAAAGTATAAAAAACAAACATCCATGAGACCCCACTGCCACAAATAAGTGATTGACTAAACAAATAAATGAGGATGAATAGGCAACTCTCTTGTACAGCGGAACTCTAGATGATATACTGACATTTATCACGGAGGAGGTGGGGCATAACTCCCTACCGCTGAGGCAGGAGTTGCATAGAGTGACTTCCTACTAAAGAGTATAGTACAGAAAGCAGAGGAAAGGCTGGGCACGGTGGCTTACGCCTATCATCCCAGCACTTTGGGAGGCCAAGGCGGGCGGATCACGAGGTTAGGAGTTCGAGACAAGCCTGGCCAACATGGTGAAACCCCATCTCTACTAAAAATACAGAAAATTAGCCAGGCATGGTGGCAGGTGCCTGTAATCCCAGCTACTCAGGAGGCTGAGGCAGGAGAATCACTTGAACCCAGGAGGCAGAGGTTGCAGTGAGCCGAGATTGCGCCATTGCACTCCAGCCCGGGCAATAGCGCGAGACTCCGTCTCAAACAAACAAACTAACTAACTAAAAAGAAAATGGCACTTTATCTCTGTGGTTTTCCTCCCCAAAACCCCAAACCCCAGTCTAATCATGAGAAAAACATCAGACAAATCCCAGTTGAAGGACATTCTACAACATGTATGACCAGTAATCCTTAAGACCATCAAGTTCATTTAAAAAAAAGAAGGGCTGGGCGCGGTGGCTCACGCCTGTAATCCCAACACTTTAGGAGGCCGAGGTGGGCGGATCACCTGAGGTCAGGAGTTCGAGACCAGCCTGGCCAACATGGTGAAACCCCGTCTCTACTAAAAATACAAAAATTAGCCGGGTGTGGTGGCTCGAACCTGTAGTCTCAGCTACTTGGGGGGTTGAGGCGGGAGGATTGCTTGAGCCCAGGAGGCAGAGGTTGCAGTGAGCTGACATCGTACCACTGTGTTCCAACCTGGGTGGACAGAGTGAGACCCTGTGTAAGAAACTTACATTTTATTTTATTTATGTATTTGGTTTTGGGATTACAGGCATGAGCCACCACGCCTGGCTGAAACTTACATTTCAGAAGAGCGTAAGGAGACATAATGACTGAATGTGATATGGCATCCTAGATGAAATGCTAGAAATAGAACACTGGGTAGGAACTAAGGTAACCCAAATTATGTATGGTCTTCAGAAGACTGTATCAATATTGGCTCATAGGTTTTGATAAATGTACCATAGTAATGTGATAACAATAGGAGAAACAGTGTATGGGTATGTGGAAACTCTATATTTGATTGATTGATTGATTGAGATAGGGTCTCACTTTGTTGCCCAGGTTGGAGTGCAGTGGTGTGAACATGACTCACTGCAGCCTCAACATTCCGGGCTCAAAACATCTTCACGAAGCTGCCCAAGTAGCTGGGAATACAGAAGCATGCCTTGCCAGTTTTTACAATTTGTGGAGAGATGGGGTTTCCTTGTTTTCTTTCTTTCTTTTTTTTTTTTTTTTTTGAGACAGAGTCTCACTCTGTCACCCAGGCTGGAGTGCAGTGGCGCAATCTCAGCTCACTGCAGCCTCCGCCTCCCGGGTTCGAGCAATTCTTCTGCCTCAGCCTCCTGAGTAACTGGGATTACAGGCGCCCGCCACCACACTCAGCTAATTTTTATATTTTTAGTAGAGATGGAGTTTTGCCATGTTGGCCAGGCTGGTTTCAAACTCCTGACCTCAGGTGATCCACCCACCTCGGCCTCTCAAGGTGCTGGGATTACAGGCGTGAGCCACCGGGCCTGGCCGAGATGGGGTTTCAACATCTTGTCCAGGTTGGTCTTGAACTCCTGGGCTCAGGTGATTTTCCCAACTTGCCCTCCCAGTGTGCTGGGATTATAGGCCTGGGCCTCCGGGCCCAGCCATCTCTATACTATCCTTGCAAATTTTTTGTAAATCAAAAATATTCTAAAGCAAAAATTTATTGAGAAAAATATACACATACATATCATATGTACACACATACACATAGTTGCAGAAAAGGGAATAGAAGAAAAAATAGTTTAAAAAATCTTTTTGTTTTTCCATTAAATATTCTTTAATAAATATGTATTACTTTGAACATAAAAAATGCTTTTCTTTAAACTATGAGAATAGAAAATGCTTATTTGTTTGAAATGTAACCCTGGCTTTCTCTTTCTACTGTATTCTACCCATTACTATTCTATATTTTGTATTTTATTGTATTATTATTATTTTTGAGACAGGATCTCACTCTGTCACCCAGGCTGAGTGCAGTGGTATGATCACAGCTCACTGCAGCCTCGACCTCCCCAGGGTCAAGTGATCCTCCCACCTCAGCCTCCTGAGCAGCTGGGGCTATAGGTGAGTGACACCACACCTGGATAATTTTTTGGTTTTTGTAGACAGGGTCTTACCATATTGCCCAGGCTGGTCTTGAACTCCTGGGCTCAACTGATCCTTCCAACTCAGCCTCCTGATTAGCTAGGACTATAGGTGCGTGCCACCACATTTGGTTCATTTCTTATGTTTTGTACACAGGGTCTTACCATACTGCCCAGGCTGGTCTTCAGCTCCTGGGCTCAAGTGGTCCTCTCACCTGAGTCTCCCAAAGTGTTGGGATTACAGGTGCGAGCCACTACGCTCAGCCTTTTTTATATTTATTTATTTATTTATTTGAGTCAGAGTCTAGCTCTGTCACCCAGGCTGGAGTGCAATGGTGAGATCTTGGCTCACTGCAACCTCTGCCTCCTGGGTTCAAGCAATTCTCCTGCCTCAGCCTCCAGAGTAGCTGGGATTACAGGCGCCCGCCACCACGCCCAGCTAGTGTGTGTGTGTGTGAGTGCACGTGCGTGTGTGTGTGTATGTTTAGTAGAGACGGGGTTTCACCATATTGGTCAGGCTGGTCTTGAACTCCTGACCTCGTGATCCACCCACCTCTGCCTCCCAAAGTGCTGGGATTACAGGGGTGAGCCACCACACCCAGCCAGCCTATTTTATTTTATTTTATTTTGAGACAGGGTCTCCCTCTGTTGCTGGAGTGCAGTGGCATGAGGTTGCTTACTGCAGCCTCAACCTTTTGCGCTCGAGTGATCCTCCCACCTCAGCCTTCTGAGTAGCTGGGATCACAGGCATGTCCTACCATGCCCAGCCAATTTTTAGTTGTTGTTTACAGATGCAGTCTCTCTTCCTAACGCAGTCTCCCTTAGTATCTCACTGGTCTTTAAGTAAAAAGAAAATATTTAAAAATCGGAATAACAAAAGATATGTGGTCTCCCTGTGTTCCTCAAGCTGGTCTTGAACTCCTGGGCTCAAGCAATCCTCCTCCTTCGGCCTCCCAAAGTGCTAGGATTACAGGTGTGAGACACCGCATCTGGCCTACTCTTCTATAATAAGAGTCTCATCTTTCTCCTATGTTGAACATGAATGTTACAGATACTGGGTTCTTTTTAACTTTTTTTTTTTTAAGACGGAGTCTCACTCTGTCGCCCAGGCTGGAGTGCAGTGGCGCGATCTCGGCTCACTGCAAGCTCCGCCTCCCAGGTTCACGCCATTCTCCTGCCTCGGCCTCCAGAGTAGCTGGGACTACAGGTGCCCACCGCCACGCCCGGCTAATTTTTTGTATTTTTAGTAGAGACGGGGTTTCGCTGTGTTAGCCAGGATGGTCTGGATCTCCCGACCTCTTGATCCGCCCACCTCAGCCTCCCAAAGTGCTGGGATTACAGGCGTGAGCCACCGCGCCCGGCCTCTTTTTAACATTTTTTAAGGAATTCTTATTTGCCATGAGCCAAGGAACGCAGGGAGACGAGATTCCCATGGACAGCTCACTCCTACCGAACACACACAATGCGACACACCTGTGCTGGGTGAAAGGCGCAGCCTAGAGGGCTGGCAGGTGTTGGGTAAGTCTCGGGTTTCAGACTGAGGACAGGAGAGTCAGTTGGCAGGTCCTCAGCAACTCTGTTTGGCAGCCTCACCGGGCCACAGCCCCGGTGCTCTTGGTTCCCCCAGGGTCAAACCAGGTCTGAGTCATGAGGCTAGGACTCCTACCCTCCTCAGTAGGAAGCCCCCTTCTTCCCAGGAGGGAGAGCTAGGGGAAGGGAGATAGTGGAGGGTGAGGGCACGGCATTTGCATTTGTGAGCAGTGCCCTGGAGCTGCATGCTGGAGATAAGAGAAGGCCCCTCCCAAGGCTGGGAGCAGAGGGAGCTGCAGCCTGAGGCTTGGGCAGGACAGGTGAACCCAGGTTTCCCAAACACTGAATCACCCTTTGCCCCACCACGCACATGCGCTCCTGCGTGTGGACGCACGTGCACACACACACACCCCCTACAGCTTCCATGTGGCAATGTGTCTAAGCCCAAGATCCTGGACAGCCCAGACACAGAACTGCCATGAGAACCGACAGCAGTCCCACTCGGGAGCCCTCATCAGTACTGCTGAGTGCCAACTGAACAATAGTGAGAACAAGAACACAGACCCTTACCCTGGGACCACACAGTTGGCTTCTCAAGGCTTCATGAAATTCTTCTTTTTATTTTTTCTTTGAGACACAGTCTTGCTCTGTCACCCAGGCTGGAGTGCAGTGGCGTGATCTTGGCTTACTGCAACCTTTGCTTCCCAGGCTCAAACAATTCTCATGCCTCAGCCTCCCAAGTAGCAGGGACTACAGGCATGTGTCACCACACCCAGCTAATTTTGGGGGGTTTTTTCTTCTTTATTTTTTGAGACAGAGTCTCGCACCCTCACCCAGGCTGGAGAGCAGTTGTGCGATCTTGGCTCACTGCAACCTCTGCCTCCCAGCTTCAAGCGATTCTCCTGCCTCAGCCTCCCAAGTAGCTGGGACTACAGGCACCCGCCACCACGCCCGGCTAATTTTTTGTATTTTTAGTAGAGACGGGGTTTCACTATGTTGGCCAAGCTGGTCTCAAACTCCTGACCTCGTGATCCGCCTGCCTCGGCCTCCCAAAATGCTGGGATTACAGGTATGAGCCACCGTGCCCGGCCTAATTTTTGTATTTTTAGTAGAGATGGGTTTTCTCCATGTTGGCCAGGCTGGTCTCAAACTCCTGGCCTCAAGTGATCCGCCGACCTTGGCCTCCCAAAGTGCTGGGATTACAAGTGTGAGCCCCTGTGCCTGGCCTAAATTCTTCTTTAGCATCATGCAATCTGCCTTAATTGAGAAATGTTATCACGAAAACCCACATGAAACTCAATATTGCACTTATTGTAGGAGCTATTATTGGAAGCTAGTGATCCTGAGAACTTGCCTAGAGTTTCAGTACAAGAAAAGGCTGGCTTCAGCTGGGTGCAGTGGCTCTCGCCTGTAATCCTAGCACTCTGGGAGGCCGAGGCAGGTGGATCATGAGGTCAGGAGATCAAGACCATCCTGGCTAACACGATGAAACCCCGTCTCTACTAAAAATAAAAATAAAAATAAAAAATAGCTGGGCATGGTGGCGGTCGCTTGTAGTCCCAGCTACTCGGGAGGCTGAGGCAGGAGAATGGCGTGAACCCAGGAGGCGGAGCTTGCAGTGAGCCAAGATCGCGCCACTGCACTCCAGCCTGGGCGACAGAGCAAGACTCTGTCTCAAAAAAAGAAAAAAAAAAAAAAAAAGAAAAGACTGGCTTCTCCTGATTAATGGTCATCTTATTTTTGACACAATTTGTAATAACTTTTTTTTTTTTTGAGACAGAATCTCGCTGTGTTGCCCAGGCTGGAGTGCAGTGGCGTGATCTTGGCTCACTGCAAGCTCCACCTCCTGGGTTCACACCATTCTCCTGCCTCAGCCTCCCGGGTAGCTGGGACTACAGGCGCCCGCCACCACGCCCGGCTACTTTTTTGTATTTTTTAGTAGAGACGGGGTTTCACCGTGTTAGCCAGGATGGCCTCGATCTCCTGACCTCGTGATCCACCCGCCTCGCCCCCCCGAGTACTGGAATCACAGGCGTGAGCCACCGCACCCAGCCACGTAGAGCCTATTTTCTTATCCATAAAACAACACCTACTTCACGG
Organism: Pongo pygmaeus; assembly: GCF_028885625.2. Classification (NCBI taxonomy): domain Eukaryota; kingdom Metazoa; phylum Chordata; class Mammalia; order Primates; family Hominidae; genus Pongo; species Pongo pygmaeus. Next base: position 206,382,364 of record NC_085930.1, read on the forward strand.
GGTTGTTCTGAGGATTAAGACGATCTATGTAAAATAATTAACCAATACACAGCTTATAGCAGTGCTCAGTAAATGGTAGCTGGTATAACAATTATGGGTTTCTTGTTTGTTTGTTTGTTTGTTTGAGATGCAGTCTGGCTGTGTTGCCCAGGCTGGTCTTAAATTCCTGGGCTCAAGCAGTCCTCCCGTCTCGGCCTCCCAAAGTGCTGGGATTATGAGCATGAGCCACCATATCCGGATAAAGGAAGTCCCTCTCCGGGATCACCTGAGGCTAAAGAGAGCTGCGTCACCCAAGGTCATGCTCCCCCCAGGGGCAGCTGCATTCCTGACAAGGGCCATCCCAGCTCCAGAGAGTCACTCCTATTGAGAGATTTGCTGAGGCCTTTGTTTCCTGAGCTCCAGGCCAACGTCCCCTAATCCTGCACCCCTGCCTCCTCACAGGTATTAATCCTGAGGGCATTTTCTTTCTTTCTTTCTTTCTTTCTTTTTGGGCGGTGGAGGGCACGAGGTTTTGCTCTTACTGCCCAGGCTAGAGTGCAAGGGCACAATCTTCTCTCACTGCAACTTCCAACTCCCGGGTTCAAGCGATTCTCCTGCCTCGGTCTCCCGAGTAGCTGGGATTACAGGCGTGTGCCACCACGCCTGGCTAATTTTGTATTTTTAGTAGAGATGGGGTTTCACCATGTTGGTCAGGCTGGTCTTGAACTGCTGACCTCAGGTGATTCACCCACCTTGGCCTCCCAAAGTGCTGGGATTACAGGCATGAGCCATGGTGCCCGGCCTCCTGAGGGCATCTTTAATAAACTTCCTGATCACAAATCTCCCTCTTGGTCTGCTTCCCAGACACCCAACTTCTGTCAGTTGTAAGGGGAGGTTATTAAATGGCCCTGTCTCTGACAGTCTAATGTATTTCTCTCCACAATGGCATGTACCCTCCTAGTTCCCCTGACAGGACACTGTCTTCTTGGGGATGCATCTAGACCTGGTAATTTCTAGAAACTGATCGAAGTTAGAGACTGGGAGAAAATACAGAAATCCTAATCGTGGCCGGGCGCGGTGGCTCACGCCTGTAATCCCAGCACTTTGGGAGGCCGAGGCGGGCGGATCACAAGGTCAGGAGATCGAGACCATCCTGGCTAACGTGGTGAAACCCCGTCTCTACTAAAAATACAAAAAGTTAGCCAGGCGCGGTGGCGGGCTCCTGTGGTCCCAGCTACTCGGGAGACTGAGGCAGAATGGCGGGAACCCGGGAGGCGGAGCTTGCAGTGAGCCGAGATGGCACCACTGCACTCCAGCCTGGGCGACAGAGCGAGACTCCGTTTCAAAAAAAAAAAAAGAAAGAAATCCTAATAGTTCCTGCACCAATTCCCATCCTTACTTCCTCCTTCAGCCCTGCCCAAATGAAAAAATACAAAAATTAGCTGGTCGTGGTGGCGCACACCTGTAATCCCAGCTACTCGGGAGGCTGAGACAGGAAAGTCGCTTGAACCCAGGAGGCAGAGGTTGCAGTGAGCCAAGATGGCCCCACTGCACTCCAGCCTGGGCGACAAAGAGCGAGACTCTGTCTCAAAAAAGAAAAAAAATTTACAACTCCAAGACCAGCCTGGGCGACATGGTGAAACCCTGTCTCGACAAAAACATAGAAATTAGCCTGGCGTGGTGGTGTGTGCCTGTGGTCCCAGCTATTCAGGAGGCTGAGGTGGGAGGCAGAGGTTGCAGTGAGCCAAGATCGTGCCACTGCACTCTAGCCTGGGCAATGGAGCGAGACCCTATAGTAACAAAACAAAACAAAACAAAAAAAATTCCACAAACGACTAAAGAGGAACAAACCAAATCAGACTTCTCAGAAGTACTTGGCATTGAACTTTTCAAAGGATCTTTACCAAAACCGAGCTTTTTTGTTTTCTCTCTGAAGTCTCATGTTAAGCAAGAGGGGAAAACCCGGTGTCTGCCTTGGGTAAGAAAAGTTGCAAAAATCTTCAAAGCTAATCAAGGTTTTAAATGTTCACAATAATGAGTTTCTTTTTTTTTTCTTTTTTCTTTTTTTTTTTTTTTTTTTTTTTGAGATGGAGTCTTGCTCTGTCACCCAGGCTGGAGTGCAGTGGCACAATTTCTGCTCACTGCAAACTCCACCTCCTGAGTTCAAGCGATTCTCCTGCCTCAGCCTCCAGAGTAGCTGGGACTACAGGCACCCACTACCAGGCCCAGCTAATATTTTGTATTTTTAGTAGAGACGGGGTTTCACCATGTTAGCCAGGATGGTCTCGATCTCCTGATCTCATGATCCGCCCGCCTCAGCCTCCCAAAGTGCTGGGATTACAGGCATGAGCCACCACGCCCGGCCCCAAGTTTCTTCATGGAGCTCTACCTGCAAGGATCTGAGCTGAGAGGGCACACACAGAGGAGGCAAATTCACTACCTGAACCAAGGCCCACTCTCCTGAGAGACTTTCAGGTCACTGATGTAGCTACAGATATTGGAAAAAAATGCCATCTGTAGTAGTTCAGTTGAGGAGAGGGGCTGGGCGGCAGTAAATCTTACAGGGCTCAGGGGCAACTGTTCCAAATTTCCAGAGAGGGTCCTCACAGTTGGTCATTGCATATACATCAAATGTAAATGTATCCTTAGGGGGGTTTTTGGCTTTGTTTTCAGAGACAGTCTCACTCCGTTGCCCAGGCTGGAGTGCAGTGGTACGATCACAGCTCACTACAGCCTTGAACTCCTGGGCTCGAGGGATCCTCGCACCTAAGCTTCCTCAGGAGCTGGGACTATAAGGGCATGGGCCACCACACCTAGCTAATTTTTAATTTTTTTATTTGCGATATGGTCTTGATCTGTCATCCAGGCTGGAGTGCAGTGGCATGATCACAGGTCACTACAGCCTTGACCTCCTGGGTCCACCTCAATCTCCCAAGTAGCTGGGACTACAGGTGCATGCCACCATGCGTGTGTTTTATGATATATATATATATATATATATATATATATATATATATATATAGTAGATATGGGGTTTCACCATTTTGCCCAGGCTGGTCTTGAACCCCTGGGCTCAAGCAATCCTCCCACCTCAGCCTCCCAAAGTGGTGGGATTACAGGAGTAAGCCACCACACCCAGAGAATTTTTAAATTTTTTGTGGAGATGGAGTCTCGCTCTGTTGCCCAGGCTAGTCTCAAACTTCCGGCCTCAAGCAATCCTCCCCCCTTGGCCTCCCAAAGCACTGGGATGACAGGTGTGAGACACCATGCCCAGGCATGAATGTGTCTTTAAACATAACTTTTACTTTCCTTTTTTTTTTTAACTGTAGTCATAATAGCTATTTACTTGGGTAAAATTTTCTGTAGAATATTTTTGGTATGTGGGGCAGAGGGAGAGCTAGCAAGTGAGAGAAGCTGTCTTTTCAGTACAAAGAGCTCACAGTCCTCCGGTCTCCACTGGAAGTTCCGTCTTTATTTTTAAAGGAATCTGGTCATGAGTCTGTTGACCAAGCACATCCTGGTAATCTATTGTCAGATGAGAAGTGTTCTGGATTTCCAACTTATACCATGCATGATAGATGCTGAGTTTCAAGCATAAAACTACTCTAGTTACCAAGATCACACTGCTTTTATGTTGATAGAACTTAATTTTATTATTTGCTTCACCTCCCACCAGAATCACTTATTTTCTCACTTTTCTTGTCCATGCTCTAGAATACACTTACTGCTTAAGTAGCGTATTATATGAACCATCCTTTTACACTATAGTTTATTAAAAAGTGGCTTTTTGCCGAGCGCGGTGGCTCACGCCTGTAATCCCAGCACTTTGGGAGGCCGAGGCAGGCGGATCACGAGGTCAGGAGATCGAGACCATCCTGGCTAACACGGTGAAACCCCGTCTCTACTAAATATACAAAAAATTAGCCGGGCGTGGTGGCAGGTGCCTGTAGTCCCAGCTACTCGGGAGGCTGAGGCAGGAGAATGGCTGGAACCCGGGAGACAGAGTTTGCAGTGAGCCGAGATTGTGCCACTGCACTCCAGCCTGGGCAATAGAGCGAGACTCTGTCTCAAAAAAAAAAGTGCTTTTTCTTTTTTCTTTCTTTTTTCTTTTTGGGACAGGGTCTCACTCACCCAGGCTGGAGTGCAATGGCGTGATCTTGGGAGCCTCGACATCTGGGCTCAAGCCGTCCTCCCACCTCAGCCTCCTGAGTAGCTGGGACTACAGGCACACACCACCACACCCACCCTGCTAATTTATTTTTTGTAGAGACAGGATTTTACCATGTTTCCCAGGCTGGTCTTGAAGTCCCAGGCTCAACTGATCAGCCCACCTTGGCCTCCCAAATTGCTGAGATTACAGACGTGAGCCACTGCGCCTGCCCAAAGCAGCTGTTCTTTTGCAAGGATTTATTGGTCTGTGGTGCCTCTCCCTCAGTACCTTTGTGTGGTTCTTTTCTTTTTTTTCTTTTTTGTTTACTGGAGCTACCCACCATGAACTATTGGTTGGTTATTTATAAAAATATGTTTAGGTTTATGCACATCATTATATTTATTTGCCCACGTGGGCCCCTTGAGCATCAGAGCTAGGAAGGAGGATCTTTACAGGCCGTCTCATCCCTCCTCATCATGTATGGATACACAAACCCAGGCCCATTGATTCCTTTTGAAGAAGGATAGTGCAGCTAGCTGAAGGCCAAGGCAGGTGGATCACTTGAGCCCAGGAGGTTGAGGCTGCAATAAGCTGTGTTCTTGCCACTGAGAGAGAGACTCTGCCTTAAATAAAAGTGCAAGCTGCAAAGTGGTTGCCTTTTGGTGAGGAGGTGGGTAGGGGGAGCAGCAGGAATTGACTGGAAAGAGGCATGAGGACACGTTCCTTTTTTTCCCTTTTTTATTTTTTATTTTATTTTTTGAGACAGTCTCGCTCTGTCACCCAGGCAATGGTGCGATCTTGGCTCACTGCAACCTCCACGTCCCAGGTTCAAGTAATTCTCCTGCTTCAGCCTCCTGAGTAGCTGGGATTACAGGTGCATGCCACCATGCCAGCTAATTTTTGTTCCCTTTTCTATTTTTTACATGTAATAATTATATATATATGTATTTTTTAAGTGCTATTTTTGTTGCATTAAGAGTATGGCTCCCCAGGGACCGCAAAGGCCTTTTAAAAGCCTCCGTATGTATTTATAGGTTAACAAAAAAAAAAAAAAAACCCTCTGCTTAAACATACACAACAGTGATTTAAAAATAAAAGGAATTTTTCATATTGGATGAGAAAGAACTTTCCAAGTTAGTTGCCTTTACAAATTCAAACATGACAGGCTCTCAGCTTGGAGTGCTTTTTAAGAGTGACAATGGTAGGCTTATGGTAAGCCCATTGTTTGACATGACCCAAACATGGCCTAGTTGATTCTGACCATGTTCACAGCAGTTGTAGAAACAGCTAGCCACACAGTACCGTACTTGTTCTGAAACACCTCTCTCTACTTGTGAAAAGTAGAGGATCGCTGTAGGGTCTTAAGAAAAATTTCTGGACCATAGCATATCTCTGCAGCAAAAGAAAAGTAACATAATTGAATGTGAACAAAAACCTGAGACTCACCCCCACACCCCACCAATGCTCACCACACTCATAAGAAAGGAAGTGAGAATGGGAACCCCCAAAGGCCCACAGAACCTATATACACCTCTCTTTCTCTGTGAAAACAATAAATCAGCCCCAGAACCTATATACGCCTCTCTTTCTATATGAGAACAATAAATCAGCCCCAGAACCTATATATGCCTCTCTTTCTGTGTGAAAACGATAAATCAGCCCCAGAACCTATATACGCCTCTCTTCCTACATGAAAACAATAAATCAGCCAGAGAACCTATATACGCCTCTCTTTCTATGTGAAAACGATAAATCAGCCCCAGAACCTATATACGCCTCTCTTTCTATGTGAAAACGATAAATCAGCCACAGAACCTATATACGCCTCTCTTTCTATGTAAATACGATAGATCAGGATGCCAGAAAATATGTGATTGTCCCCTTCACAGTACATTCCTAATTAATGATTCAAAACTTTAGCAATCCATAATTTTCTTTTTTTTCCTTATACAGGGCCTACCCTGCTTCTAGATAATCCCACAACAGATACTAAATAAAACCTTACACAATTAAATTGAAGGAAGTAAGCTTTGTTTGTGTAGTACCTGGGTGAGTTTAGAGAGTACAAACATTGCCCATAACTTAGTATAATAGATATCACAAGCATCTTCCCTATATCACCTCAAACATAAAAATAAAATGCCAGGAGATTTAAAGATGTGAATGGGAAAGGCCAAATTATAAGCCTTTTAGAAAAAAACTAAATAGAAAAATATCTTATTACGTTGGGATAGGAAATGATTTTTTCCTTTCCCACCCTCCACTTTTTTTTTTTTTTTTTTTAGTTAGGCAGCCTCCTGAGCCAGAGTAGGCTCAGAGACTCCAGTTTTTTGTGTTTTTGTTTGTTTGTTTTTTGAGACGGAGTCTTGCTCTGTCACCCAGGCTGGAGTGCAGTGGCACAATCTTGGCTCACTGCAACCTCCGCCTTGTGGGTTTAAGCGATTCTCCTGCCTCAGCCTCCCAAGTAGCTGGGATTACAGGCACCCGCCACCACACCCGGCTAATTTTTGGTATTTTTAGTAGAGACGGGTTTTCACCATGTTGGCCAGGATGGTCTCGATCTCCTGACCTTCTGATCTCCCTGCCTCGTGATCCCTCACCCTCCCAAAGTGCTGGGATTCCAGGGGTGAGTCACCGCGCCCGGCCCTGCTTTTGTTTTTAAGTAGAGATGGACCTCGGCCTCCCAAAGTGCTGGGATTCCAGGTGTGAGCCACCGCGCCTGGCCCTGTTTTTGTTTTTAAGTAGAGATGGACCTCGGCCTCGCAAAGTGCTGGGATTACAGTTGTGAGCCACCATGCCTGGCTGGAAGTGATTTTCAAAATCAGACATAAAATGTGCAAGCCATACAAGAAAATTATTGATAAATTTTATTCTATTAAAACTCAGAATTGATATTTATTAAAAGATTCCATAAAGAAAGCAAAAATCAAACTACAAACATTTTAACATACATAATCAAAAAATTATTTGCATACAAAATATGTTCTAATTCTTTAAACCATTTATGTATGTTATATACACTATTCTGAAAACAAAAACCAGAACCCAAGACAGACAAAGTGTGTGGAGCTAGTGTGGCTAAGTTGAGGCGGGAAATTAATGCTGCAACAAAGTTACTGACTGTCTCCAACCTGTTTTGTGGTGTTACACATGTGCATAATAATAGCTCCTTCCTCATAAGGCTCTCAGAGCTATAAACCGCAGCGTGTCTAAAATACCTTGCCCAGGGCCTGGCGCGTGGCAAGAGCTCAACCAATGGTGAATTGTTGGAACTATAAATAAATAATCGTGTCAGAGCCGAGTGGGTATCAAACTCAGCTTCTTAGGTCCTCCATGACCTAAACAGGATTGCTCCAGACCATGTGGCCTTGGCAAAGAAGGGAAGAATTCCCACGCTGTTTCTCCTGTTCCTCCCTCTTTCTGTCCCTGGGGCAGTAGCTGTTTACTCCAAACTAAGTCTCCCACACATATCCAGCAGGGCTCAGCCTCAGGGGATCCATAGGGTTCTGGGGGTGGACATTCCGGAGGAGAAACCATCTCAACTAAGACATTTTCCTCTCTCTTCAGCAAAGATATTTAGAGATGGATAGCCGACTTACATTTTTATTTTCTTCATTAATTAATTTTTTTGAGACAGGTTCTCTTTTTGTCACCTAGGCTGGAGTACAGTGGCAAGATCACTGCTCACTGCAGCCTCAACCTCCGGGGCTCCAGTGATCCTCTTGCCTCAGCCTCTCAAGTAGCTGGGACTACAGGTGTGATGCCCAGCTAATTTGTTTGTTTCTTTGGGTTTTAGTAGAGATGAGGTCTTACCTTGTCGCCCAGGCTGACCGTTCCATGTCAGCCTCACAGAGTGCTGAGATTATAGGCATGAGCCACCATGCTGGGCCAATTTACATTTTTTAATAGGAGAAACCAACTTGGCCCTAACTCAGGTGCACTGGAACCAGGAACTCTTACTCTGAATAGGTTTAGCTCATGAGACAAATTCCCCCAAATTATTGGCTCATTTGTAAATTGTCTTTTTTTTGAGACGGAGTTTCGCTCCTGTTGCCCAGGCTGGAGTGCAATAGCGCGATCTTGGCTCACTGCGACCTCTGCCCCACAAGTTCAAGCAATTCTCTTGCCTCAGCCTCCCAGGTAGCTGGGATTACAGGCACCTGCCACCACGACCAGCTAATTTTTTTGTATTTTCAGTAGAGATAGGTTTCACCATGTTGGCAAGACTGGTCTTGAACTCCAGACCTCAGGTGATCCATCTGTCTCAGCCTCCCAAAGTGCTGGGATTACAGCCATGAGCCACTGCGCTGGCGTTTGTTTGTTTGTTTGTTTGTTTTTTGAGACAGAGTCTTGCTCTGTTGCCCAGGCTGGAGTGCAGTGGCACAATCTCGGCTCACTGCAACCTCTGCCTCCCGGGTTCAAGCGATTCTTCTGCCTCAGCCTCCCGAGTAGCTGGGATTACAGGCGTGCACCACCATACCCAGCTAATTTTTGTATTTTTAGTAGAGATGAAGTTTCACCATATTGGCCAGGCTGGTCTTGAACTCCTGACCTCGTGATCCGTCTGCCTTAGCCTCCCAAACTGCTGGGATTACAGGTGTGAGCCACTGTGCCAAATTGTCTATTTTATCATAATTATATTTATGAATGTTAAGTAAGATACAAAATACAAAAATAAAAAGGAAGGGACTGAACAACAACAAAAAGAATGATTAGAAAGAGGCTGGATTCCATCAAGCGGGTCCAGGCCAGATGCTGGGGGCTCCATGGGCCCTTCGCCATGTGAAGGACTGAACCCGATGCCCCTCCCTGCTGGGACTGTGGAGCCAGGAAGCTTTTCATAACAGGCCCAGTGCTTGGTGCCCATGGAGGCTGGAGCAAAAAACCTTCATGGGCTGGGCGTGGTGGCTCACGCCTGTGATCCCAGCACTTTGGGAGGCCGAGGTGGGCGGATCACCTGAGGTCAGGAGTTCGAGACCAGCCTGGCTAACATGGTGAAACCCTGTCTCTACGAAAAATCCAAAAATTGGCTGGGCATGATGGGGTGCACCTGTAATCCCAGCTACTCGGGAGGCTGAGGCAGGAGAATCACGAACCCAGGAGGCAGCCGAGATCACACCACTGCACTCCAGCCTGGGCGACAGAGTGAGATTCCATCTCAAAAATAAAATAAAATAAAATTTTTAAACCTTCGTGGGATGAGCAGAGACAGCCTTGTTCACCCATTCTTATTGAATTTTGTGTCTTAGTTTTTTATTCCAAAAGCATAATGTCCACGTCCATTTCATTCTAAGACACTTTGAGGATTTGTTTGTGTCAGGAGCACTTAGGGCCAGGAGGTTTGGTTCCTCTTCAAAACACTGAGGGAATGTGGACTTGCTGTAGATAAGATTTGGGCCAAGCAGCTCCGACCCGAAGGACACAGGCCATGCAGTCCTAGCACCCCACAGAGCCAGCGGCTGGGCATGGGTCCCAGGGATGGGGGCAGACGCCGCATCCACCTTGGGCCCCAGATGGGGGCAGACGCCGCATCCACCTTGGGTCCCAGGGATGGGGGCAGACGCCGCATCCACCTTGTGTCCTAGGAGGGATGGGGGCAGACGCCGCATCCACCTTGTGTCCTAGGAGGGATGGGGGCAGATGCCGCATCCACCTTGGGTCCAGGGATGGGGGCAGACGCCGTATCCACCTTGGGTCTCAGGGAGGGGGGCAGACGCCACATCCACCTTGTGTCCCAGGGATGGGGGCAGATGCCGTATCCACCTTGTCGCCCTCTCACAGTCAAGGGCTAGAGAGCAGAACCCAGAAGTGGGGGCCACGCTGGGTCTCCCAGGCTGTAGGTTGGCATGGGGCTTCCTCGGGGACTAAGGGAGGCCCAGAGGTGAAAGCCAAGAAATAGCCTCCCTCTCTTGTCCTCTTCCACCCTAACTGACCCCTTGGCTCCCAGCCCAGGCAGGCCCCCGGGCAGAATAGGGGCTGGACACGTGCAAGAGAGACGGAACATCCAGGCTGCATCTCCCATGCCGACAGCTGACAGGAAGCCAGGCTGAAGATCAAGAAGGGGGCACCCTAGCTTCCCCAAACCCACTGGCAAATAACTGCAGGCCTTCTGCAGGAAACGTCATGAAAGGAAGCTGACCCGTAGAATCATCGGCTGGTATAATAACTGCCTTCCTGTGAGCCACTGCTAAAATTCTGCCACTCTTCCAGTCTTTAAGCCACACAAGCATTGCCTTCTAAGCCAAGGGAAGAATTTGCTGTATCAGGAAAATGTATTGCAACATCATTCTCAGGATTAACATGTCTCTTTACTTTAGATCTTTATTTATCTTTTTGCCAGGTGACCAAAGTAGGACCTGAAGAATTATCCTCATACCCTATCTCAAAAAAAAAAAAAAGGTTACTGAGCTGAGTGGGGTGGTGCAGCCCTGTAATCCCAGCTACTCAAGATGCCATGGCAGGAGCAATGCTTGCGTCCAGGAGTTTGAGATCAGCTTGGGCAATATAGCGAGACCACGTCTCTAAAAATAAAAATAAGTTACTGTGGAGAATGAATGAGTGGCTCATCCCGTGTTTTGCTGAGGGTTTTTAGATGACCCCAACTTCTCAGAACCTGGCTCTGAAGATCAGTCACCCCCACAGCCAGCCCATGACCATCTCTGCGGTAGGGTGAGCTGGCCTTTGGGTGGCTTTTGGGGAAACTGCCTTTAGCTCTATGTGCCACAAGGATTTGTAAAAGCAGCTCCCAAGCAAAACCCGAGAGCAAAACTTGAGGCTCCACGGAAGATGCACGACCAACGCCCTGTTCTAGGTAAACGTAAGGCCAGGCCAGGGTCTCCCATGTCCCCCTACCCACCAGACCTACACAGAAGATAGCACCATGGAAGTGGCATCCAGACATCGAGTCCTGTGGAAGGCAGGAGTCAGGGTGGCCCCATCTCTCCAGCAGGCAGGAGGGCCACTGAGGTCCTGGCTGCAAAGAGGCCAAGGCCCCTCCACTTGGAGACGCCTTCAGTGCTCATTTCAGCAGCCTCGTCTAGTGCTCCTCCATCTTCAGTATGTGCCTGAGTCCCCTTGGAATCTTGTTAAAATGCAGATTCTGCCTCAGTAGTTTTGGGGTGGGGTCTCAGGTTCAGCCTCCCTGTGTCCCAGTCAACAGTTAGGGCTACCATACTTAGTAGCAAGCCATCTACTCATAGGTAAGCGGTCAGTGACTAAGGAGGACCGGTCAGGCCGGATGCAGCTGGGATATTTCTCCCCATTGAGATTCATGGAACGAATAATGATAGCTAACACCAAGAATGCACAACCACCGCTCTACACCCTTTACATGAACTCATTTAATCTTCAAATCTGCCCCAAGAACAGGTGACTAATATTATCCTGTTTACAGATGAGAAAACCAAGCACAGAGAGGTCAGGAGACTCACCTAGGCTGGTGAGTAGCAAGCCGGGATTTGAACCCAGGCCATCTGGCTCTGGAGTTGTGGGTCTTGACAGATCCCGGCACTTCCGTACACTGGGGCTGTATAATGTGCGCAAGACTGTGAGGATGGAGTATGTTGTCTTGGCCGGGCTGAGACAAACATGTCTGTGATCTATTATCAGAATCTTGTCAAACTATGATGAGCTCTCCAAAGTTTGTTTCAAAATACTGTAAGCCTTCCCCCTCACCAGGCTTGGCGCAGAAAATACCTTTTATCGTCAAACGACTTCAAAGCTTGTTTGTATTTTAATAGAAGCTTAGTTTCTTAGGAATTCTGAAACAGTGTTTGAAATAATCAGTATGGGCTATTTTATCTTGGACTTCCTCCCCCTGGGGGACAGGCTGTATTCATGTGCTTCAAACGTTGTTGATCTGTCTTGTCTCAGTTTGTGGGGAAACGGGGCCGTGTTAACCTCTCGTTTGTTCTGTTTGATCCACAGCCGTGTGTGGTCACGGGAGAACTCGTGGTGGTGGGGCTGATCGCTGGTTCAAGGATCAGAATAAGAAGGTTCCAGTCCTGCTCTGTCTCCAGTTCGCTGTGTGGCCTGATCGGCTCATAGCCCTTCTCAGGGCCTCAGTTTCCCCATCTGTACTGTGAAAATTCTGGCTAGATGCTCCGAAGTGCTGGACGTGGTGCGTTCTTTTTCAGGGGGTCTTGATCTTTGTCAGGGTTTCCCCAACAGCTGCCGACTTTCTGCATGAATTTCATGCCGAAGGGTGACTGGTTCCAGCAAAGCAAGGAGCGCCCAGTGAAGGCCCAAATGCAGGTGAGAAATTCATGGATGAACAAGTGTTGACAGAGATCCGGGCTTCCTCTCGGTGGTTCTGGGTCCCTTCAACTTGTTCCCAGCACTCATCTTTCCTCATGTGGCCCAAGCACCTTGATATTTTATAACCTGCTTGACTTCTTCCAGTTCCAACTTCTAGCCCCTTGCTAGATTCCCTCACCATCTCCGTGCTACCCACCCCCGCGAGTCCACACTTCCTACCAGGCTCCCAAGCCCCACGTGTTCTGCGGACCTCCCCAGAGGCCTCCTCACCCCCCAGCCTGAGTGGCCTCTCTAACCGCATTTTCCTTCTTGCCCCCCGGGGTTCCCTGCGAGCCGGCCCACTGCTTGGGGTGCCCGTCCTCCCTTGCTTGACCAGTAAACTCTGACTCATCCTTCAAGACCCTCCTTGTGAAACCGCCTTTGCAAAAACCATAACAGAAAATTACAACAGTGAACAAGACCAGACCTATCTGACCCCATCTTTCTTCTAACCTCGAAACTGTCCTTGTTCGTTCCTGGGTGTAGGCTGAACTCTCTTTGGGAAGGGATTTAGTGTATGGTTTATGTAAGAGCCCTTCCTAGAAGCCTAAAATGTTCTTATAAAACAAATGAAAGGCCACCAGCCAGCAAGTCAAGATGAGAGCGGCTGGAATTCTAAATATTCCCAGCCATTATTCCGGAGGCCATAAGATTTGCAGCTTCCCCAGTGAGTCTTGAAGGTAACTTCACTCCAGGAGCTGACTCAGCAGAAGAGAACAGTTTCCATTCCCTATGATTTTTTTTTTTTTTTTTTTTTTTTTTTTGACATGGAGTCTCCCTCTGTTGCCCAGGCTGGAGCACAGTGGCATGATCTCGGCTCACTGCAACCTCCACCTCCCGGGTTCAAGGAATTCTCCTGCCTCAGCCTCCTGAGTAGCTGAGACTACAGGCACACGCCGCCATGCCCAGCTTGTTTTTGTATTTTTTAGTAGAGATGGGGTTTCACCATGTTGGCCAGGGTGGTCTCAAACTCCTGACCTCAGGTGATCTGCCCGCCTCGGCCTCCCAGAGTGCTAGGATTACAGGTGTGAGCCACCGCACCCGGCCAGCGACTCCCTGTGATTTCACCCCCTAGCCAACCAGTCAGCACTCCGATTCACGGGCGCCCTACCCACCAAATTATCCTTAAAAACACTGATCCCAAGTTTTCCAGGAGACTAATTTGAGTAATAATAAAACTCCAGTCTCCCGCACCGTCGGCTCTGAGTGAATTTCTCTTTCTCTACTGTAACTGCTCTGTCTTGATAAATCAGCTCGGTCTAGACAGTGGGCAAGGTGAACCCCTTGGGCGGTTACACTTGGAGAAGGGTTTTCCAAGGAGCCTTTTATGGTCTGTCCTGGTAAAGCAAGTCATCCATCATTTGTGCTTCCACTGGATCTGATGCTGATCACCGTGATTTCAGATCCACCATTTTATTCGTTTGGATGTGTTTAGCGGCAAGTAACAGACCACCTCACTAACAGTGGCTTAAGCAATAGAGACATTTAATTATCTCTCAGGGCTGGGGGCAGTGGCTCACGCCTGTAATCCCAGCACTTTGGGAGGCTGAGACAGGCAGATCACGTGAGGTCAGGAGTTCGAGACCAGCCCGGCCAACATGGTGAAACCCCGTCTCTACTAAAAATACAAAAATTAGCCAGGTGTGGTAGTGCGTGCCTGTAGTCCCAGCTACTCGGGAGGCTGAGGCAGGAGAATCACTTGAACCCGGGAGGTGGAGGTTGCAGTGAGCTGAGATTGTGCCACTGCACTCCAGCCTGGCGACAGAGTGAGACTCCATCTTAAAAAAGAATAATAAACCTCTCTCGGCCATCTGGCAGTGGCCCCATTAGGGTTAGTTCTTCAAGGACCCAGGACCTTTCCCTTCTATTATCCTTAGTGTGCTGGGTGTGTCTTGCCTCATGGCAACCAGATAGTGGCTGCAGCCTCAAGCATCACATCCTCACACCTCAGCATCCAAGAAGGGAGAAAGGCAGTGGGGGAAAGCACCTTTTATTCATGAGTGTATCTTTTTTCAGATGGAAAATCCTTACTGTGAAGCACCCAGTGGAGATTTCCTTATGTATAATTAATTGGCCAGTGCCAAGTCATGGGCCCACCAACCAAGACTAATCATTGACAAGGGGAATAGGATTGCATGATTAATTTCGACCAGTCATGGGTCATCCCCTGTGGCTAGGTACATTCAGGCTTCTGTGGTCAAGAAATAAGAGAAATGAACTTTGGGTAGTTCATTCGGCTCCGTCCAGATCCACGGATCAACGGCATTGGCATCAGCTGAGAATTTGCTAGAAATGCAGACTCTCAGGCCCCACCTTGCACCCAATGAATCAGAATCTGCATTTGAACAAGATCCTCCAGGTGATTCATACGCACCCATAGTCTGAGAAGTGCTGTGGTTACCCGAGTCAAACTGTAAGTGCTAGTGCTTTTTTTTTTTTTTTGGTGGAGTCTCACTCTTGTCACCCAGGCTGGAGTGCAGTGGTCCCTATAGGGAGTAGGGATTATGTCTTATTGATCTCTATAGGGAGCTTAGCATAATAGGTTCTCCACAAAGCTGCTTAAACAGATGAGGAATGACTTTCTGAGTGTGGACTCCTATAACTGCTCTTGGCCTCTTTTCCTACCCTTGGTATCTATCCCTGTACTTCATTGTTTTAATCAATCTATTTATTTATTTATTTGTTTTTGAGATGGAATTTCACTCTTGTTGCCCAGGCTGGAGTGCAATAGCGCGATCTTGGCTCACCACAACCTCCGCCTCCCGGTTCAAGCGATTCTCCTACATCAGCCTCCCGAGTAGCTGGGATTACAGGCCTCCACCACCAAGCCCGGCTAATTTTTTGTATTTGTAGTAGAGATGGGGTTTCTTCATGTTGGTCAGGCTGGTCTCAAACTCCTGACCTCAGGTGATCCACCCGCCTCGGCCTCCCAAAATGCTGGGATTACAGGTGTAAACCACCGCGCCTGGCCTATTTATTTTATTGTATTTATTTTATTTTATTTTATTTTATTTTATTTTTGAGATGGGGTCGCACTCTTTCACCCAGGCTGGAGTGCAAGGGTGTGATCACAGCTCACTGCAGCCTCAACCTCCTGGGCTCAAACGTTCCTCCTACCTCAGCCTCTGGAGTAGCTAGGACCACAGGTCTGAGCAAACCACATCCAGCTAATTATTTATTTTTAAATTCTTTTTATGTTTTTGTAGAGATGGGGTCTCACTTTCTTGCCCAGGCTCGTCTCAAACTCTTGTGCTCAAGTGATTCTCCCACCTCGGCCTCTCAAAGTGCTGGGATTATGGCGTGAGCCACCGCACCCAGCCTGTCCCTGCACTTTATTAGAGGCTCCAATTTTCTTTCTTTCTTTTTTTTTTTTTTTTTTTTTTTCAGATGGAGTCTCACTCTGTCGCCCAGGCTGGAGTGCAGTGGCACGATCTCAGCACTCACCACAACCTCCACCTCCTGGGTTCAAGCGATTCTCCTGCCTCAGCCTCCTGAGTAGCTGGAACTACAGACGCATGCCACCACGCCCAGCTGATTTTTGTATTTTTACTAGAGTCGGGGTTTCACGATGTTGGCCAGGCTGGTCTTGAACTCCTGACCTCGTGGTCTGCCCGCCTCAGCCTCCCAAAGTGCTGGGATTACAGGCATGAGTCACCGCGCCCGGCCTAGATGCTCCAATTTTCACTTCTTGACCTGACCAGGCACCTTTAAATGTCCACACTCAAGACCTGACTCTCTCAAGTGCCTGAAGTCAAAGACATCTTTTGTCCTTAAAAAACAAAATTCTCCCATAGTCTGCAGTCATGAAAGGTCTTGGCGGTCTGGACGTGTACTCGCTGTTGATAGTCCTGCTGTATGTGTAGCTTTTGTTGGAAGGTCCTGGCGGTCTGGACGTGTACTCGCTGTTGACAGTCCTGTTGTATGTGTAGCTTTTGTTGGAAGGTCCTGGCGGTCTGGACGTGTACTCGCTGTTGACAGTCCTGTTGTATGTGTAGCTTTTGTTGGAAGGTCCTGGCGGTCTGGACGTGTACTCCCTGTTGACAGTCCTGTTGTATGTGTAGCTTTTGTTGGAAGGTCCTGGCGGTCTGGACGTGTACTCCCTGTTGACAGTCCTGTTGTATGTGTAGCTTTTGTTGGAAGGTCCTGGAGGTCTGGACGTGTACTCACTGTTGACAGTCCTGTTGTATGTGTAGCTTTTGTTGTGAGCCGCCTCAGATGCTTTTTTGGAAGTAGGTGTGGTATAAATAATAAATAAATGAGTGAATATCTGGAAGTGTGGCTGTTTTTATTTAATCATTGGAGAATGTGGTTACCTCTGCGATAAGTCCCTCTGGCTAAGAGTAAACAGGATGGCCCGGCCCCTGTCTAGAATCTAAAAGCTGCAGGCTGATACAGAGGACGGGTGGGGTAGGGGCTGGTTTGGGACTCGGCCTTCCTTTTTGGTGCAGCTTGCTGGTTGCATACTAGGTGAGTTTCAGAGAGGAAAAGGTCTGAGGCCTCATCACTGCCATCAGAGCCACTGTCTGTGTGATGAAAGGATCCCTCTGCCTGGGCCTCAGTTTCCCCAAGCGAATAACAAGGAATTTGGGTTAGATTGCCTCAAAAGGCCCTTTGAACTTGGCTGAGGTGTGTGTTTTGGGGGAGAGGATCTGTGAGGTGCTTCCCAAAGTGAGGGTGGGGCTGACCATGCAGGGCAGGGGGGACAGGCAATGGCACCCTGACCACTTTCCTTCTCAACCACCTGAGGCCGTGGCCCTCTCACAGGAGCTGGGAAGGAGCTGATAAGAGGGCTTACTGGCCCCCCTGCCATAAAAGGATGCAGTTCCCACTCTTGAGGCTGCTCTCTCCCGGGAAGAAGACTCAGCAACAGAGAGCCCCTGACACCCCTGCTCTGTGCTTTTGGCTTGGGGGACTGTCCCCTCTGTGCTCCAAGTGGATTCAGTGGCCAGCCTCTTCCTCACCCGGCCTCAACCAGGACAGAGCAGCCAGGACAGAGCAGCCAGGACAGGGCAGGCAGGACAGAGCAGCCAGGACGGGGCAGGCAGGACAGAGTAGCCAGGACAGAGCAGCCAGGACAGAGCAGCCAGGACAGGGCAGGCAGGACAGAGCAGCCAGGACAGGGCAGCCAGGACAGAGCAGCCAGGACAGGGCAGGCAGGACAGAGCAGCCAGGACAGGGCAGCCAGGACAGGGCAGGCAGGACAGGGCAGGCAGGACAGAGCAGCCAGGACAGGGCAGGCAGGACAGAGCAGCCAGGACAGGGCAGCCAGGACAGAGCAGCCAGGACAGGGCAGGCAGGACAGAGCAGCCAGGACAGAGCAGCCAGGACAGGGCAGGCAGGACAGGGCAGCCAGGACAGGGCAGCCAGGACAGGGCAGCCAGGACAGAGCAGCCAGGACAGGGCAGCCAGGACAGGGCAGCCAGGACAGGGCAGGCAGAGGGAGGAAAAGGGTGCAAAAGTGGGGTGCTTGGGGCACAGACAACCCTCAGGTGCCTGGGGGATCTGAGGGGACTCCTAAGTGATGAGACAGCAGCAGGGGAGGCCCCCCCAGTGCCCTGGTAGAGGAGAAGAGGGGCTCACATTTGCTGTGCTGCCCAGGCTGTAGTGCAGTGGTATGACCACAGCTCACTGCGGCTTCCATCTCCCAGACTCGAGTGATCCTCCAGCCTCAGCCTCCTGAGTAGCTGGGACTACAGGCATGTGCCAAGATGCCTGGTTAATTTTTTATTTTTAAATGGAGATGGGGTCTTGCTATCTTGCCCAGGCTGGTCTCAAACTCCTGGGCTCAAGTGATTCCCCAACCTCAGCTTCCCAAAGTGCTGGGATTGCAGGCGTGAGCACCACGCCCTCAGCACTGCTGGCTTTGAAGATGAAGAAGGGAGTGACAAGAGAAGGAATGTGGGCGATTGACTGCCTGTAATTAGCGCGGCGGCTCACGCCTGCCATTGCCTGTTGTCCCTGTCCTCTGTGGCCCTCTTGGCTTCTGTATCACTGTCACGCGTAGCAGGGCCAGGCTTGCTGAACTGAACCAAAGCAAGAAGAGAAGGGAAGGGCCGTGGGAAGCGTCCATCATGAGGCTCTGTGTCCTCCTCCCAGGCCTGGCCTGGCCTCGCCTCACCTTATCTCACCTCGGGCAGCAGCGCGACATGTGAGATTTCAGGACTAAGCCTGATGATCAGCCAGAAGCAAGCTCCTCACCCCCTGACCTGGCCTTTCCCTTCCTTGAGGCTTCATGGCCATAGTCCTAGAAGATAGAGACATGCTTTGGACTAGCCTCCAGGAGTCAGGGCCCTTCACCATTTTTTTTTTTTTTTTTTTGAGAGAGGATCTCACTATGTTGCCCAGGCTGGCCTTGAACTCCTGAGCTCAAGAGATCCTCCCATTCAGCCTCTCGAATAGTTGGGACAACAGGTGCCCACAACCACACCAGCTCCATCGCTCTTCTTGAATGTACCTGGAATCTTGGTGTGAACTGAGCAGTTGGCTGAACCTTCCTCTCTTTTTGCCTCTCTCCAGGCTGAGAGATGAGCCCTGCTAAGGAGCAGATTGCTCAGTTATAGAATATTTACAGTCTTGTGTTGTAGAGAACAGTTTACAAAGCCCCTTCTGCTTATTTCATTTAGCTGCTGCCAGTCAGCAAGAGGGATGCCATAATCATCATCTCCACGTCACAGCTGAGAAAACAAAGGCTCCGAGAGATCCGAGAAAACCGAGGCTCCTGGCTGGGCGCGGTGGCTCACACCTGTAATCCCAGCACTTTGGGATGCTGAGGCAGGTGGATTACGAGGTCAGGAGATCGAGACCATCCTGGCTAACACGGTGAAACCCCGTCTCTACTAAAAATACAAAAAATTAGCCGGGCGTGGTGGCAGGTGCCTGTAGTCCCGGCTACTTGGGAGGTTGAGGCAGGAGAATGGTGTGAACCTGGGAGGCGGAGCTTGCAGTGAGCCGAGATCGCACCACTGCACTCAGCCTGGGCAACAGAGCAAGACTCCATCTCAAAAAAAAAAAAAAGCAACCCAAGGCTCTGAGAGATCTCAGAAAACCAAGGCTCCGAGAGATCTATTTTCTGTTGTTGCTGTAACAACTTAACACAAATCGAGCACCTTACAACCACACAAATGGGGTGGGCACAGCGGCTCATGCCTGTAATCCCAGCACTTTGGGAGGCCGAGGCTGGTGAATCACTTGAGGTCAGGAGTTCGATACCAACCTGGCCAACCTGGAAAAACCCCGTCTCTACTAAAAATACAAAAATTAGCTAGGCGTGGTGGCACATGCCTGTAGTGCAGTTACTCGGGTGGCTGAGGCAGGAGAATCACTTGAACCCAGGAGGCGGGGGTTGCAGTGAGCTGAGATCATGCCATTGTACTCCAGCCTGAGTGACAGGAGCAAAACTCCATCTCAAACAAAACAAAACAAAACAAAAAACCCCACAAATGTATTAGGTCACAGTTCTGTGGGTGAGAGGTCCAGGCACAGCACGGCTTACTGCTTTACGAGACCAAAATCAAGGTATAGGCCAGGCTGTCTGCCTTTCTGGAGGTTCTGGGCATGAATCTGCTTCCAGTCCTGTGCGGGCTACTGGCAGAATTCAGTTGAATGTGGTGTGGGATGAAGGGCTTGTTTCCTGCTGGCTGCCACTTGGGGTCCTTTCTCAGCTTCTAGAGGCCACCTGCAGCCCTTGGCTTGTGGCTCCGTTCCTTCGTCTTCAAAGCCAGTGATGGTGGCCCCTGCTCATGCTTCCAAGCTCTCTGGCGTCCTTTGTGTCTTACGTCTCTTCTGCCTTTATCCAGAGCGAGTTTTCCACTTTTGAGGGCTCCTGTGATTAGACCGGGTCCACTGGGATAACCAAGGATATAATCTCACTCACATTTGCAAAGTCCACTTTGCTGTGCGGTTTAACACAGTCACAAGTTCTGGGAATTAGGGCACAGACATCCCTGGGGACCATGATTCCGCCTACCACAGAGCGGCTTCCAAACCTGTCGCTGAGCCCGTAAGTGGCAGAGGTGGAAGCTGAAGATCCTCTGGCTGCTGAACTCTTTCCACCACGTCCCTGCTGCTTTGGGCCATCATTTACGTCAACCCAGCTGAGCCCAGGAAGAAGACCGTCTCGAGAGAGTATTTCTGCAGGCCCTCGGTCACCCGAACTGGCTCCTCACCCCCTGCGACTGTCCCAGAAGTTCTCAGGAAGTCAAAACTAATTGATACAAGATAGGGCTAAGGCAAGTCGAGGCGTCTCTGCCTGTTTCTATCGTAGAAGTCTCCAGGAAGGCCTCACATCGCCGGTAGATGTCCTGTGTACACGCGGAGCGCACTTCCTCTCCCGTCCAGACTGGGCAGAGTGAAGGAATGAGCTGGAGATTCCACAATAAACCAGGATCCCTGACTGTGGCAGACACGGCCCTCCAACGTCTGCCTCTGGTCCGCATTAAGAGTATATTTATTCCTTCCCATCAGGAATTTCCCCCTATAAGCAGATTGGATGCTACATACATTTCATTCATTTACGATTCATTCACTCACGATCGTACCCCTGCTTTGTGTGGGGTACATTCTAGACACTCCAGACCTATCGTGAACAGAAGAGACAGGCCTCATGGAGCCTGCATTCTGGTTGTGGCAGGGAGGAGGTTGACAGTTATAAATAAACACAATGTATGAGTTAATGATGTCACATGTTAGAAGGTAATAAGAGCTATTAAAAAAAAAAGGAGGATGACAGGATATGGGGATCAGGAGTGCTGGTGGGAATGCAGACTGCAGTGTTAAACGTGGGAGACAGCCGGGCACGGTGGCTCACGCCTGTAGTCCCAGCACTTTGGGAGGCCGAGGCAGGCGGATCGCCTGAGGTCGGGAGTTCGAGACCAGCCTGACCAACATGGTGAAACCCCATTTCTACTAAAAATACAAAAAATTAGCCGGGCGTGGTGGTGTGCACCTGTAATCCCAGCTACTCAGGAGGCTGAGGCAGGACAATCGCTTGAACCCGGGAGGTGGAGGTTACAGTGAGCCAATATCACACCATTGCACTCCAGCCTGGGTGACAAGAGCGAGACTCTGTCTCAAAAAATATATATACATATATGGGGGATAAGGTGTGTTTCACTGAGAAGATGAGGTTTGAACAAAAACTTGAAGGAGAGATATAGTGAAATGGATACTTGAGGTGGGAACATTCCACGTAGAGGGGGCAGCCATGCAAAGTCCGTGAGGCAGAAGCATGCTTGATATATTGGAGGAACAGCCAGGAGCCCAGTGGCATTGGAGAGCACGGCCGCTATAAGGACTTGGTTTGAGTGGAACAGGAAACCCGGGTGGGGCTTTGAATGAAGCAACGACTTGTAAAAAGTTCTTGAGTTTCCACGGAATGCTCATGCAGCGGGCAGTTGGAGCATCCTGGTCCTGGGGATTCTGCTGATAAACCAGAGGCAAGGCGGATGGCTGGCTGGGCCGGGTGGAGGCTTTCTGGAATGTAGTCTTGGGAGAAATGTGGACGCTGAGGCAGGTGGGCCCTGGCCTCGGGCCAGCTCAGTAGATGAGGGAGTGGTTGCGGGGCCGTGCAGATTGGCCTGGTATCTTAAGCCAACTGGATGAGGACAGAGATTGATGCTCTCCAGGGTCTCACAAGCTGAGCCACAGAAACACCCTGGCATCCAAGCCAGGAGATGGGAATGACCAGCTCCCACATTAGAGAATCAGCAACAAGTCAAGCTTCGTGAGGGGGAATCCAGGTGAAACCGTGTATGTTTCAGTATAAGTTACCAGCTATGAAGCCAAGCAAAATCGTGATCGTCCCGGTGGAGCTTTAAGTGAGGGAGACCCTGAGGGGTTTGTGTAGATTACTTTGGACATTAACAGGCCCTGCTGGATGGAAGTGGCACAGGGCCAGCTATGTCCAGTGTAAGATGTGGTGGAGGCGTTGCCGTTCCCTTTGTCCCAGGTGCTGTCTTGGTTACGTTGATCCACAAAAACCGTGATTACAGGGGCTTTCAGAGTTTCTTTTTTTTTCTTTTGTAGAGACGGGGTCTTGCCATGTTGCCTAGGCTGGTCTCCAACTCTTGGGCTCAAGAGATCCTCCCATCTTGGCCTCCCAAAGTGCTGGGATTCCAGGCGCGAGCCACCACGCCCGGCTCCGAGTTCCAATCCCAGCTTTCTGTCTTGCCTCCAAGCGCCCTTCCCCACGGGCAACTCTTTCTGTGCTCCACCGATAAGAAGCTCTTCTTCCTTGAGGGTTTCAGGACAGAGCACACTGGGGAGAAGATACCTGTGTCTCTACTGGGCAGCTGCTCCAGTCAGTGGTGTCTGGTGGGGCCGAAGCCCTGCCTGGGGAGCAGGGAGCTGGACCCAACAGATGAACTTCCTGGGAAGCTGCATTCTTGATGGTAAATGAAGAGGTCAGAACCTCACAGGGAGGAAACAGGCGATGCCAATGACACCTACATCTATGACTTGAAGTGCAGAGAGAAAAGCACAGAAGAAAATATACTAAAACATGAGCAAGTTCTATTTCCAGGGTGGGGGTTTATTGGTAATATTTTTCCTTCCTTATAATTAATATGTATTCCAAGTATATATTTTTCATATATCTCTAGTGCTCTGTAATGAGAGGAAAACAATGAAATTATTATATTTATAATTATAGTGGCAGAAAATGTAACTTGGTGTAAAGAAGAACTCCCTGAATGGGGACTGATAAAAAAAGGGGTCACCGGCCAGGCACAGTGGCTCAAACCTGTGATCCTAGCCCTTTGGGAGGCCAAGATGAGAGGATTGCTTGAGGCCCGGAGTTGGAGACCAGCCGGGACAACACAGTAGACTCTGTCTCTCTCCCTTTTTTTTTTTTTTTAATGGAGTCTCTCTTTATTACCCAGGCTCGAGGTTAGTGGCACAATCTCGGCTCACTGCAACCTCCATCTACCAGGATCCAGCGATTCTCATGCCTCAGCCTCCCGAGTAGCTGGGATTACAGGTGCACATCACCACATCTGGCTGATTTTTGTATTTTTAGTAGAGATGGGGTTTCACCATGTTGGCCAGGCTGGTCTTGAACTTTTGACCTCAAGTGATCTGCCTGCCTCGGCCTCCCAAAGTGCTGGGATTACAGGCGTGAGCCACCGTGCCTGGCCCAGACCATGTCTCTATAATTTTTTTTTTTAAAGGAGTCTTCAGTGAGGAGGCTCTGCCACCTCTCCCTCCTTGAGAGGGACATACACTCCAGTGCCTGGGAGGACTGGCACACGCTGAGAGGCCTGAGACAGAGTGGTTGATTTCTCTTTAAAATTATTTTACTTTATTTTATTTTTTTAGAGACAAGGTCTCACTATGTTGCCAAGGCTGGTCTCGAACTCCTGGGCTCAAGAGATCCACCCACCTCGGCCTCCCAGAGTGCTGGGATTACAGGCATGAGCCACAGTGCCTGGCCCATTTTTATCTATTTATTTGTTAATTTTTATTATTTATTTATTTATTTATTGAGATGGACTTTTGCTCTTGTCACCCAGGCTGGAGTGCAATGGTGCCAACCTCGGCTCACTGCAACCTCCACCTCCTGGGTCCATGGATTCTCCTGCCTCAGCCTCCGGAGTAGCTGGGATTACAGGTGTGCGCCCCCATGCCCAGCTAATTTTTATATTTTTAATAGAGGCAGGGTTTTACCATATTGGTCAGGTTGGTCTCAAACTCCTAACCTCAGGAGATCCACCTGCCTCGGCCTCCCAAAGTGCTGGGATTACAGGCATGAGCCACTGTGCCCGGCCATTTTTTAATGTTTTTATAGAGTCAGGATCTCACTGTGTTGCCCAGGCTGGTCTCAAACTTCTGGGCTCAAGTGATCCTCCTGCCTTGGCCTCCCAAAGTGTTGGGATTAGAGGCGTGAGCCACCGCACCCAGCCAAGTATGTCTATAACTGGGGAAGCCTAAAACCATGAGCCACTGACTGTCTGTTCCCTGCAAAGTCCAGACGCTGAAGCTGTGAAGAGTTGGCTGGAATGAACTCGGAGGCCCCTCCAGCGTGGATCCTCTCGTTCTGGGTTCCCTGTGGGGTCAGGGCTGCGGCCAAGATCTCTCACTCCAGATCCTGTGACTGTGTCCCAGCGCCCTGGTCACTGCTCTTCTGGGTTTGAAGGGTCTTGAGTGTTTTCATGGCCTCTTGTCAATAGAAGTATATTTTCTTCCCTTTCCCAGACCGTCCCAGGAGAGACTTCTCTGCCCTCTTCTCCTTCTGAAACAGTCCTGTGCGTCCCTACTCTGTTCAGCTTCATCCCAATAACTCAGGAAGCAGGAAACACTCAGGGAGGGCTTACACGGCACTAAGCCCTGGGAAATAGAGGCGAGCAAGACAAGGTCCCCATCCTCATGGAAATTACTCGTAACGAGGAGAATTTCAAACGGTGAAAAATGTATGCAAAGCACCGGGGAGATAGGACAGTGGTGGCTGTGCAGAGATACTCTAAATACATGGCCCAGCTCATCCTCTCTGAGCAGGTGACATTGGAATCAAGAATTTCGTTTGCTGAGCATGGTGGCCCACACCTGTAATCCTGGCACTTTGGGCGGCTGAGGTGGGAGGATCACTTGAGCCCAGGAGTTCCAGACGAGCCTGGGCAACATGGAGAAACCTTGTCTCTACAAAAGATACAAAAATTAGGCTGGGCACAGTGGCTCATACCTGTAATCCCAGCACTTTGTGAGGCCAAGGTGGGTGAATCACCTGAAGTCAGGAGTTTGAGACCAGCCTGGCCAACATGGTGAAACCCTGTCTCTACTAAAAATACAAACATTAACCAGGCATGGTGGCAGGTGCCTGTAATCCCAGCTACTCGGGAGGCTGAGGCAGGAAAATCGCTTGAATCTGGGAGTCAGAGGTTGCAGTGAGCTGAGATGGCACCACTGCACTCCAGCCTGGGCAACAGAGCGAGACCCCGTCTAAAAAAAAAAAAAAATTAGCCAGGCGTGATAGTGTGCACCTGTACTCCCAGCTACTCCTGAGGCTGAGGTGGGAGGACCCCCTGAGCCCAGGAGGTTGAGGCTGCAGTGAGCTGTGATCACACCACTGCACTCCAACCTGGGTAACAGTGAGACTCTGTCTCAAAAAAAAAAGGATATTTCATGATACTTCTCTGTTGATGTGTGTCCCTCCCTTTGTCTGACGGGGACTGTGTCTTAGTACAGCTGTCTCAGAGGTCGCGTAGTGCCTGGTACATAGACAGAGCTCGCAGATGTGCGTTGAATGCATGGATGGACAGTGAGACTGTGGAGGGAATGATCCAACCATCCTCTGCACTGTTCAGACCCATGAGGAGCTCTGAGTCCAAGTCCAGGGAGGCAGATTCCTGTCCAGGGCCCCTCGACTTATCACCTAAGAGTGCATTGGAGACCAGAGAGGTTGAAGAGCTTGTCCCACTGCACTGCCAGGTGGGCGGCACAGCTCCCTGGCGAGCTCAGCACGGCAGTGGGAAACAGAGGTGAAGGGCAGAGCCTTGAACTTGGCTGTGTTCTCTACCCACTGTTTGACCTCAGGCAACTCACCCAGCTCTCCAGCTTTGAGAGTTGGGTAACTTGCCCGACTCTCATTGGGCACCTACCTCATTGAGTTCTGTAAGGATTAAATCAAGATAAAATATGTAAAGAACTCAGTAGGGAGATGGGCTGAGAAAAAGGGAGCAGCCAGCATGTCTGTTTCTGCTGCAGCGCCTCAGGCACCAGGGCCTGCCAGTGGCCACAGAAATGGAGCTGACCTCACCGGCTCCCTTCCAGTCTCCCAGGCTGCAGGGCAGTGACAGCCCCAAGCAGGAGGCTGGAGGCACAGACTTCCAAGAAGGAGGAGACAAGGCATGCTGGTACATTTTCCACCTTGCTCCAACCCTTCACCCACATCCTGACTTCTTCAAAAGAATTATTGTATAAACCATATAAAGGCATTAAAAAAAACTGCAAAGGAAAAACAAACCACCTATGATCTCAGCATTCTAGCCCAACAAGGTTGTTTTCTTCCTGTCTAGTTCTTCCAGTTTGTCCAGGCATGTACATATTTTATTTCGCTGTAGTCAGAGTCGTTATTTATTTTTTGCTTGTGTAATATTTTTATCATAAATATTCATTCACAATCTTGTAGTCTTCATAAGTAGAATTTTTTTTCCCCTTCAGGACAGAGTGTTGCCCTTGTCGCCCAGGCTGGAGTGCAATGGCGCAATCTCGGCTCACCACAACCTCCGCCTCCCGGGTTCAAGTGATTCTCCTGCCTCAGCCTCCCAGTAGCTGGAACTACAGGTGTGCACCACCATGCCCATCTAATTTTTGTATTTTTAGTAGAGACAGGGTTTCGCCATATTGGCCAGGCTGGTCTCAAACTCCTGGCCTCAGGTGATCCACCTGCCTCAGCTTTCCAAAGTGCTGGGATGACAGGCGTGACCCACCACGCCTGGCCCATAAGTAGAATTTTTAATGGCAGCCTGATATGCCACCAAGCTGATGTGCTGTCAGTTATTTCTTCATTATTCTCTTGCTGGATATTTTCTTCTTTTTGTACAAAGAACAACATATTTGTACATAGTTTTAATTTATTTACTTACTTATTTTTGAGACGCAGTCTCAGTGTATTGCCCAGGCTGGAGTGCAGTGGAGTGATCTCAGCTCACTGCAACCTCCACCTCCTGGGTTCAAGCGATTCTCATGCTTTAGCCTCCTGAGTACCTGGGACTACAGGCATGTGCCATCACGCCCAGCTAATTTTTGTATTTTTACCAGATAAATGGTTTCACCATGTTGGTCAGGCTGGTCTCGAACTCCTGGCCTCAAGTGATCCACCTGTGTTGGCCTCCCAAAGTGCTGGGATTACAGGCGTGAGCCACCGCACCTGGCCCAAAATTCTTTATGGCTGCATTGCTCCCCAGAGTGGAATAATTTACACTTTTCTAGCAGCATGTGAGTGCCCTCCAACCAACTCGGCATGGGCTTTTGTGCTGTTGATATGGTTGCATCTTGTCAGTTTCATCTGGTACAGTGTGGTGTTATTCACTGTTGAACTTCCTCTCGAATAAAATTTAGTTCATATTTTTTGCTCATTATCAGTTTTGTTTTTGTTTGAGACAGGGTCTGGTTCTGTTGCCAGGATGGAGTGCTATGGTGCGATCTCAGCTCACCGCAGCCTTGATCTCTCAGGCTCAAGTAATCCTCCTGCCTTAGCCTCCTGGGTAACTAGGACTACAGGCATGTGTCACCAGGCCTAGCTAATTAAAAAAAAAAATGTGGCCAGGCATGGTGGCTCACGCCTGTAATCCCAACGCTTTGGGAGGCTGAGGCAGGCAGATTACAAGGTCAAGAGATTGAGACCATCCTGGCCAACATGGTGAAAACCTGTTTCTACTAAAAATACAAAAATTAGGTAAGCATGGTGGCGCATACCTGTAATCCCAGCTACTCGGGAGGCTGAGGCAGGAGAATTGCTTGAACCCGGGAGGCAGAGGTTGCAGTGAGCCAAGGTCACACCACTTGCACTCCAGCCTGGTGACAGACCAAAACTCCATCTCAAAAAAAAAATGTTTAGTAGGTCTCATTATGTTGCCCAGTCTGGCCTCAAGCTCCTGAGCTCAAGTTGATCCTCCCACTTCAGCCTCCCAAATTGCTGGGATTACAGGTCTGAGCTACCATACCTGGCCTAGTTATCAGTCTTATTAGCTATTTATGAACCTTGTCTTTTGTCATTATTTGCTGCAAGCTTTTCCTCCAGTCTATCTTTTTCTTTTTCAAAATTATATTTTTAAAAAGTTATAAAAGCAATACATGTTTATGGTAGAAAATCTGAAAAATAGAGAAAAAGTAATAAAATATATGCCACCACTTAAAATTAACCTTTATTATCCTGTTTGTCTGTTTTTGAGGCAGGGTCTGGCTCCGTCTCCCAAGCTGGAGTGGGGTGAGCGTGGTTCACTGCAGCCTTCATCTCCCGGGCTCAAGCGATCCTCTGGCGTGAGCCGCTGTGCCTGGTGTTATTATCCTGTTTCAAAACCAACTGTGAAAAGATAATTTCACTCTATTGGGAAATGAAAATATGGACTGGTTGTTGGATGATACTGAGGAATTTTTGTTAGTTTTGTTGGGGGCGTAATAGCAGGGTAGATGTATGTTTTCAAAATCCCTTATCAGTTTACATGCTTACTGGAGTATTTACAGGAAAATTCATGTGACGTCTTGGATTTGCTTTTAAAAACTCCAGCACACACACAAAAATAAATAAATGATTGGGGAAAATTAGATAAAACCAAATTGGCAGTATTTGTTGATACTAGATCATGGATATACGGGTATTCGTTTCATTGTTCTCTCTACTTTTACATACATTTGAAGTTTTCTGTGACGAACGTTTAAAAGTTATCTTCTCAGGAAGACTCCCAGGCTTAGCTTGCCTAAAATTCCAATCCCATCTCCTTGGCTGGCTTTCGTACTCCCCACTCCTGCTTTGTTTCTCCTCCTTGGCGTTTCATCACGACCTGCCGCTATAAACGCGTTCTTCGGCATCTGGTCATCTTGGCTTCTCACGCTCCCCAACTGGAAGGTGAACTCCCTCAGGAAGGAATTTTACTCTGTTTTCTCCTCTGCCCTGGCTATCAACAGTGCCTGCATATTCAAATCATTATCACGTGAAAAACAAACTCACTGTTAACATTTTTCTTCGGTTTTTTTTTTTTCTGAGACAGGCTCTCAATCTGTCACCCAGGCTGGAGTACAATGGCATGATCTCGGCTCACTGCAGCCTCAACCTCACAGGCTCAAGAGATCCTCCCACCTCAGCCTCCTGAATAGCTGGGATTGTAAGCACGCATCACAATATTTGGCTAATTTTTATTTTTTGTAAAGACAGGGTGTCACTCTGTTGCCCAGGCAGGAGTGCAGTGGTGCCATCACGGCTCACTGCAGCCTCAGCCTCCGAGGCTCAAGTGATCCTCCCACCCCAGCCTCCCACCTCAGACTATAGTCATGAGCCACCATGCCCAGCCCAGCCAATAAAAACTTTAAAAGACCTTTCTAAACCATCAACGTTGGAGGCATTAGGGATTTTTGTTGTTGTTACTGCTCATTTCTTTCTTCTTTTCTTTTTTTTTTAGACAGAGTCTTACCCTGCCCCCCAGGCTGGAATGCAGTGGAGCGATCTCGGCTCACTGCAACCTCTGCCTCCTGGGTGCAAGTGATTCTTCTGCCTCAGCCTCCCAAGTAGCCTGGGCAACATGGCAAGGCCCCATCTCTACTAAAAATGCAAAAAAATTAGCTAGGTGTGGTGGCGCTTGCCTGTGATCTCAGCTACTTGGGAGGCTGAGGTGGGAGGATCGCTTGAGCCCAGAAGGCAGACAGAGGTTGCAGCGAGCTGAGATCATACCACTGCACTCCAGCCTCGGCGACAGCGTGAGACTCCAAGTCACAGAAAAACCCAACACAACACAGATGCCGCCCCCACCTGCTTTGCCCGACTCTGCAGACTCCCACCCGGAAGATCTAGGGGAGGGAAGGAGGTTGTCTTTTTCGAAGCCCTCTGTGGTTTTCGGATGAGCGCATTTAGGGACAGTCTGCACATGTCTTTTACTCCTGCTATGGACCCCAGAACCTACCACAGTGCCTGGCTAAGTTGCACGTGCTTAAATAAATATGGAACAAATGAACCAACTGACCTCTTTTGATGTTCCCAGCCATTCTGTGAGGCAGAGGATCAAATGGGTATTATTGTCCCCATTTGACAGAGGCCCAGAGAGGTGATGGGAATTCCCCAAGGTCCAGATGGAGGGGCCTGAGGCTGCCCTCCCACTACCAGGCTGATTTCCAGAGGCTTAAGGTGGGGGCTGAGTTTAAGGAGGGGAGAAAGGAAAACACATCCCCTTACCTAGTGGGTAGATACGAGTAGGGGCAAGGGAGAGAAAAGAGGGAAAGAAAGAAGAGGGGAAAGAGGAAAGAAGAAGGGGAAGGTTAGAGATGCCTAAAAGCATGGAACTAGAGGAAGACATCAAAATAACAAAGAGCAAGACTGGCCGCGCGGTGGCTCACGCCCATAATCCCAGCACTTTGGGAGGCCAAGGTGGGCAGATCATTTGAGGTCAGGAGTTCAAGACCAGTCTAGCCAACATGGTGAAACCTGTTTCTACTAACAATACAAAAAAATTAGCTGGGCATGGTGGTACATGCTTGTTATCCCAGCTACTCGTGAAGCTGAGGCAGGAGATTCACTTGACCCTGGGAGGCGGAGGTTGCAGTGAGCCGAGATCATGACACTGCACTCCAGCCTGGGTGACAGAGTGAGGATCCTTCAAAAGAAAGAGAGAGAGAGAGAGGAAGGAAGGAAGGAAGGAAGGAAAGAAAGAAAGAAAAGAGAGAGAGAGAGGGAGAGAGGGAAGGGAGGGAAATGAGGGAGGCTAAGAGGGCGTTGGGCTGCAAATCCTATCTCTGGGCAGCAGGTC
Organism: Pongo pygmaeus; assembly: GCF_028885625.2. Lineage (NCBI taxonomy): Eukaryota > Metazoa > Chordata > Mammalia > Primates > Hominidae > Pongo > Pongo pygmaeus. Next base: position 206,413,234 of record NC_085930.1, read on the forward strand.
TGGGCCCCTAGTCCCTGCAGCGGGTCTGGGCCACTCATCCCTGAGTTTGATGCTTGGTTTGGAGTCAGGGCTCTGAGCCCAGAGTCCCTGTGGAAAACACATCTCTCCACTGACTGTGGCCTCTGTCCCACAACCTCCCCCCTCCCCAGGCCTGTGTGTGTTTAGACAGCTTGCCCTGCATTTTTAGAACAATTTTTAACTGTAGGCTGTACCTGCGGAACCAGAATGTCTGGCCAAGACCTGTTACCTAACAGCCTCAGACCATTTGGGTGCCAACAGCAACTGCAGCTCTGGCCCAAGGCAGGTGTGGGCTGACCTAGCCAGGGAGGGGGGAAGTGAAAGGAATGGGTCACTTCCCACTCGGAGGGTGGAGCCCCCACTTCTGGTGAGAGAAAGCTGAGCAGAGTGGATCTAACCTGATTCCTCCACCAGAAGCCCTTAAAATGCAGCTTTGTTTTAAGCCTTCTTGAAGATTTGGGCTAGATCTAGAAAAGAACCTCACCACGGAGGATGTGCAAAGTACAACACGTGATCCCGGAGACGGAAGCTCTTCTCTACCTCTGTAAAGATGATCTCTGATGAACAGAAATGATCATGCCTGGAGAACAGGGATGAATAGCCCAGCTTCTGAAAGACCCTGTCTGGCTGATGATTCATGGTGCGCTGGGCCGATCCCAGGCCAAGAGACCCCACCCACAGTACCTGAGTGCTCAGCTGGGAACCAGACCAGACCTCAAAACAGGTTTGCAGAATTAAGATGAGGAGCTGAGCTCAACACAACCTCCGCAGCTCCCCAGGGCGGGCCTGAGCTGAGGGAGAGCCCGTGACCATCAGGGTGCTGCAGTCATGTCACCCCACATTACAATCCACGCTGCAATGAAGCCCAGAACCTGGAGAACCCAGAGAGGGTGGGGAGATGGAATCCCGGTGAGCCAGCACTGGCAGGGACCACCGGGAGCAGCTGATCCAGCCGCCGGTTTTCCAAGAGGGAAGACTAAGAAGTGAGTCACTTGCCCACAGTCAGAGAGGAGGGCAACGAGGCCGGCAGGTCAGCAGCGAGCAGTTAGTTCAAGGCCTTGAGGGCTTCCACAAACTTTGAAGGGCGAGGATGGGCCGAGCTCTGGAGGCCGCCAGGGGTAGGTTCGACGGGGGTGTTCAAGAAGCCTCTTTTTTTTTTTTTGAAACGGAGTCTTGCTCTGTCGCCCAGGCTGGAGTGCAGTGGCGTGATGTCGGCTCACTGCAACCTCCGCCTCCCGGGTTCAAGAAATTCTCTTGCATCAGTCTCCCGAATAGCTGGGATTACAGACACCTGCCACCACACCCGGCTAATTTTTGTATTTTTAGTAGAGACGGGGTTTCACCATGTTGAATAGGCTGGTCTCAAACTCTTGACCTCAGGTGTTCCACCCGCCTCGGCCTCCCAAAGTGCTGGGATGACAGGCCTGAGCCACTGCAACAAGCCAAGAAGCCCTTTTTGTAGAGTTCTGATCCTGGGTCTGCGGCTGAGCCATGGTTGTGTTCAAAGAGCAGAGCGATCAACTGGGCATAGGGATGGACCTCCTGGGGCCAAAATGGCAGCTGACATCTCCACCCTGACCTTTCTCCTCAGGTTCCCAAGGTTACCACCCAACCTGCCAGCTTTCCCACCACGCGAGGAGCAAGACCCCGCCTGCTCACCATCTGTCTGTGCACCCAACGGGCCTCGCTGAGCTGCCCTAGGCCGCTCCCTCCATCACACAGCTGGCCCTTCCTCTCCCTGCCTCCCTTCACCTACCCCATGAACTACTTCATCCCTTTGGACCGGCACTGTAGAAGCCCCATTGGCTACATTGACCTCCCAATTATCTCCTCTTTCCCTCTCCCTCTGCTCCTGTCCCAGACCAGCCCCCCAGCATTGGCCTGGATACCTGCCACAGCCTCCTCCCTGGTCCCCGGCCTCCCACCTCTGCTCCTCAGGGCTCCTCTACACAGCCAGTAACTGCAGAGAGCACTAAAGCACAGTCCTGACACCTCACTCCCTTAACCCTGGCCATGGCTTCCCAGTGCCTCCAAGATAAAGCACCAACACCTGAGGACAGCGGGTGAGTCCTCCGGGAGTTAGCTCTCCCCCACCCTCCTGTCACCCTCTGCCCCAGGCTCTGCCCGTGCTGCTGCCCCCTGAACCCACACTTCTGTCTTTTGCTTTCCCTTTCCCTGGGATGCTCTTATACCCCCTGCTCCACTAGGATATCTTCTCATCTGTTAAGTCTCAACCCAGAGCTTCTTCCTCTGGGAAGCCGTCTTTGGTCTCCTCGGGCAGAGGCTGGTGTGTTTCTCTCATGCGTCCTCGGGCAGAGGCTGGTGTGTCTTCTCTCATGCGCCTGCAACAGCCTGTGATTTCCTCTCTCAGCGCTTTTTTTTTTTTTAATTAAAAAAATGTCGGCGGGGAGACAGGGTCTCACTATGTTACCCGGGGAGGCAGCATCTCACTATGTTACCCGGGGAGGCAGCGTCTCACTATGTTACCCGGGGAGGCAGCGTCTCACTATGTTACCCGGGGAGGCAGCGTCTCACTATGTTACCCGGGGAGGCAGCGTCTCACTATGTTACCCGGGGAGGCAGCGTCTCACTATGTTACCCGGGGAGGCAGCGTCTCACTATGTTACCCGGGGAGGCAGCGTCTCACTATGTTACCCGGGGAGGCAGCGTCTCACTATGTTACCCGGGGAGGCAGCGTCTCACTATGTTACCCGGGGAGGCAGCGTCTCACTATGTTACCCGGGGAGGCAGCGTCTCACTATGTTACCCGGGGAGGCAGCGTCTCACTATGTTACCCGGGGAGGCAGGGTCTCACTATGTTACCCGGGGAGGCAGGGTCTCACTATGTTACCCGGGGAGGCAGGATCTCACTATGTTACCCAGGCTGGTCGCGAACTCCTAGCCTCAAGTGATCCTCCTGCCTCGGCCTCCCAAAGTGCTGGGATGACAGGCATGAGCCACCGTGTGTGGCCCTCTCAGCACTTACCACTGAAAGTGCTCTAATACTTCATTCGCCTGCTGTGGGAGGCAGCCTCTAAGATGACGCTCAGTGATCCCTGCCTCTTGGTATTTCCTGTGTAAAACCCTCCCCTTGAATGTGGGCTGGGCTAACTGACTCACTTTTTAATTTATTTTTCCGAGACAGTTTTAAATTTGTTTTTCATTCTATTGCCCAGGCTGGAGCACAGTGGCACAATCATAGCTCACTGCAGCCTCAAACTCCTGCGCTCAAGTAATTCTCCCACCTTAGCCTCCCTAGTAGCCAGGAATCCAGGCGCACACCACCACACCTGGCTCTGATTGACAGGCACACACCACCACGCCTGGCTCTGATTGACAGGCGCACACCACCACGCCTGGCTCTGATTGATTCACTTCAAACCACGAGAATCTGTAACTGCCCATGTCCTCTTCTTACCCACTGCCCAGTTAGAGCTGATTTATTAAGACAGGGGACTTGCAATAGAGAAAGAGTTTAAAACACCTAGAGCCAGCAAAATGGGAGACCAGAGTTTTATTATTACTCAAATCAGCCGGCCCCAAAATTCAGCGGCGAAGGTCTCTTAAGGAGAGTTTGGTGGGCAGGGGGCTAGGGGATGTGTGCTGCTGATCGGTTGTGGGGGCAATCACAGGGGTGTGGAAATTGGCCCTTGTTCTCTGAGGCAGCCTCTGGGTAGTGGCCACAGAGGAGCTGCTGGTTTGGGTGGGGCCTTCTGGTCATCAGTAACCTGAAACCCTGAAAAGAGATCTCAAAAGGCCAATCTTAGGTCTTACAATAGTGATGTTATTTACAGGAGTAACTGGGGAAGTTGCAAATCTTGTGACTTCTGCTGGGAATCATCTCACAGCACCCACATCTTCGCGGAATTCACGCCCCTGTCATCCCCCTAACCCGGTGGCCTTTCATGAGTTTTACAAAGGCAATTTAGTTTTGGAAAGGGCTATTATCATTTAAACTATAAACTACATTTCTCCCAAACTTAGCTTGGCCCACACCTGTGGATGACCAAGGGCACCAGCCTGAACAACATGGTGAAACCCCTCATCTACTAATAATACAAAAATTACCCAGGCGTGGTGGCAGGTGCCTGTAATTCCAGCTACTCAGGGGGCTAAGGCAGGAGAATCGCTTGAACCCAGGAGGCAGAGGTTGCAGTGAGCTGAGATCACACCACAGCACCTCCAGCCTGAGCAACTGAGCGAGACTTTGTCTCAAAAAAAAAAAAAAAACAGCAGTGAATGTGGATCTAAACAAAATTGCAACATAACTAAATCAGGAGGAAGAGGAGGATGGAGAGTTTCTGTGTGGCGGGGACAGGGAGAGCAAAAATGAGCTACATCCTCATCATTCACAGTGAAAACTCAATAGATTTATCTAAGGCTGGGCGCAGTGGCTCACACCTGTAATCCCAGCACTTCGGGAGGTTGAGGCGGGCTGATCACTGGAGTCCAGGAGTTCAAGACCAGCCTGGGCAATATAGGAAGCTCCCCGTCTCTACAAATAATTTTAAAAATTAGCCAGGTGTGGTGGTGCATGCCCGCGGTCCCAGCTACTCAGAAGACTGAGGTAGGAGAATACCTGAGCCCCTGGAGGTCGAGGCTGCAGTGAGCTTAGATCACACCACTGCACTCCAGCCTGGGCGACAGAGAGAGACCTGTCTGACAAAAAAAAAAGAATCATCTGAAAAAATTGACAGTGGTTGCCACTGTAGGGGCCAAGGCCCCATAGATGTTCCCTGAAAATCATTGACATGAGGCCAACTAATTAACAGAAAAAAGGCATCAAATTAATTCACATGCACATAGGCAGAATCAGAGTGCCCGTGCCCCAGTGGGGTTCAGAAGCTCATACAGCATCCTGGCAACACAGTTTATGGGAGGCAGGAAAAGAGGGGGATAAAGGATTACTGGGGGAAGTAAATGGATCTAGGAACAGAGATCAGTTTACAGACTATTTTGTGGAAAGTTCTGTTCAAGTTTGGTTACATTCCTGGCTTTACAAATAATTGCTCCTTGTGGGTCTGGATCTTGACCAATTAAAAAACTTCAACTTCTCTGGGGAAAGGTCAGAGAGACCTCGAGGCTTCTTCAGTCCCATATGTCAAAGCACCATATTCTGGGATATTGGTTTCTGAGCTCCAGCACCTCTAAGGACTAGAAAAAGCAGTCTGAGTTGCAAAGGACAGGTGTTTTCACACCAAGTAAACTCATAAAACTATGTTCAAGTATAACTCTATTACAAATTAAAATACAAATCTACCACGGCCAGGCGAGGTGGCTCACGCCTGTAATCCCAACACTTCGGGAGGCCGAGGCGGGCGGATCACCTGAGGTCAGGAGTTCGAGACCAGCCTGACCAACATGGAGAAACCCCGTGTCTACTAAAAATACAAAAATTATCCAGGCACGGTGGTGTGCACCTGTAATCCCAGCTACTCGGGAGGCTGAGGCAGGGGAATTGCTTGAACCCGGGAGGCGGAGTTTGAAGTGAGCCGAGATCATGCCACTGCACTCCAGCCTGGGTGACAGAGCGAGACTGTCTCAAAAAAAAAAAAAAAAAAAAAATCTACCACAGTGTCTACATATGGAAGGTGCTCCAAAAGTGTGAACCATTAGAATTCCTACGGAATGACGTTTTCATCAAACAGCTTTTGCTGTACTTGCAGGTGGCTGTGATGGACTAGGACACGTGATTGCAAACGACAAAGCCTGAACTCAGATGGGGAAAGAAGCAGTGGGGATCATATTGTGTCATGTCCAAGAGGTTCACAGATCAAATGCAGGCATGGCTGGACCCAGGCGTTCACAGGCTGCCAGCAGAGATCTTGCTGTCTCCATTTCTTGGCTCCATTCGCTGTGTTGACTTCGCTGTCAAACAGGCTCCTCTCAGACCTTAGCACACTGGCCTCCAGCGGTTGCAGGATTCTATACTGCTGGCTTAGTGCTCCCAACGGAAAAAGGGTGTCTCTACCTGGTAGTTGCAACCAAATGCCTCAGATAGACACTGACATGGTTTGGCTCTGTGTCCCCACCCAAATCTCCTGTTGAATCCTAATCCCCGGTGTTGGAGGTGGGGTTGTGGGAGGTGTTTGGCTCATAGGGGTGGATTTCCTATGAATGGTTTGGCACCATCCCCTTGGTGCTGTTCTCCATAGTGAATTCTCGAGAGATCTGGCCGTTTGAAAGTGTGTGGCACCACCCCCTCCCTCTCTCTCTCTCGCTTCTGCTCCTGCCGTGTGAAGTGCCTGCTCCCCCTTCGCCTTCTGCCATGATTGGAAGTTTCCTGAGGCCTCCCCGAAAGCCGGGAAGAGGCCAGAGTCATGCTTCCTGTGCAGCCTGCAGAACTGTGAGCCAATTAAACAACTTCTTTTTCTTTTTTTTTTTTTTGAAATGGAGTTTCGCTCTTGTTGCCCAGGCTGGAGTGCAATGGTTGGGATTACAGGCATGCACCAACACGCCTGGCTAATTTTTGAATTTTTAGTAGAGACGAGGTTTCACCATGTTGGTCAGGCTGGTCTCGAACTCCCAACCTCAGGTGATCTGCCTGCCCCGGCCTCCCAAAGTGTTGGGATTACAGGCGTGAGCCACCCCATCTGGCCAATTAAAATTCTTTCTTCTTTTCTTTATAAATTACACAGTCTCAGGGTTTTTGTTTTGTTTTGTTTTTTGTTTTTTGTTTTTAGATGGAGTCTCACTCTGTCTCCCAGGCTGGAGTGCAGTGGTATGATCTCAGCTCACTGCAACCTCTGCCTCCTAGATTCAAGCGATTCTCCTGCCTCGGCCTCCTGAGTAGCTGGGACCACAGTCACACGCCACCACGCCTGGCTAATTTTGTATTTTTAATAGAGACAGGGTCTCACTATGTTGGCCAGGATGGTCTCGAACTCCTGACCTCAGGTGATCCACCTGCCTTGGCCTCCCAAAATGCTGGGATTACAGGCATGAGCCACTGCACTCAGGCAGTCTCAGGTATCTTTTTACACCAGTGTGAGAACAGACTAATACAGACACTCATTGATCTGGCTTGGGTCACATACCCACCCTTGAACAGATTGCTGTGACCAAAGGAATAGAGCACTTGGATTGGCTAAATCGCAGTCCTAAGCCAACCTCTGGAACCATGGACAAAGTGGGGGCAGAGTGGTCTCACGAAGAAAAATATGGGTGCTTTTATTAGAAAGAGAGAAGATGCTGCAAAACCAACAGGTCTCCCCTGTCTGAAGACTGAGACTAGGCCAGGCACGATGACTCACACCTGTAATCCCAGCACTTTGGGGGGCCGAGGCAGGCGAATCACTTGAGGTCAGGAGTTCAAGACCAGCCCAGCCAACATGGTGAAACCCCATCTATACTAAAAATACAAAAATTAGCCAGATGTGCTTGTTTGAATCCAGGGAGTGAAGGCTGCAGTGAGCTGAGAGTGCGCCACTGCACTCCAGCCTGGGCAACAGAGCAAGACTCTGTCTAAAAAAAAAAAAAAAAAAAAAAAAAGACTTGAGATTGCCACTTGCCCTCATCAGCACAGGAGCCGCTATTTAGGAACCATTCTCCTAGAACATCCACTCCTTGTGCTTCATGAAAGCAGGTCAGTGTTTACAGATGTCCCCTCTTCCCACGTCTTCTCATCTTCAGGGGAAAGCGTTGCGAGGAACAGAGGACTGGAGAGACCAATACGGGAAACAGGAGGATGTTTATTTAAGGTGCGCTGGCTCAGAGGATTCGTATCCAAAAAGCTGAGCATTGAACAAAGTCAGGGTTTAGCTTATATAGGCCAGCGCAAAGGCTGTCAATCATACAGTGACAGGATCTGTCATCTATAGCACAACTACTGACTTGGCACAACCTGTGCCCTTGCATAGCGGGTAACCTTGCAGCTGAGGCAAAAGAAAACAGGAACTTACAAATCTGACTAAGTACAAGCATTGGCAAACATAGTCATAATTATTAGTTCAGAGAAGGAGAGACAGTCAAGGAATTTGGTTTTGGGGTTTTTTGTTTTTTAACCATGCTCGGGGGTGTCTGGAGACCATTCTTGCAGCTTTTGCTTCCCAGACTAGGTCACCACGACCTTTTTATAGCCTTGCCTGTTACTATCCTTAAAGTAAATAAATGCAGTACTTATTTTTCTTTAAATTTCTGCCTCAAAACAACACTAATTCTCCTGATAGTCTTTCATGACAGTTTCCAGACCCTTCACTTTTCTGGCTGTCTTTCCTGGATGCTGAGTAATGTCAAATGTGGCACTAAAATTCAGCACCCAGGGCTGAATGAAGCTTCAGGTGTGACCCGATCAGCCCAGAGGCCACTGGCATGCTCAGCTCAATCCTGTTTGGCAGCAAAGCCACTTACAGATGCACTGGCTTTTCAAACGACTGAATGCATTGTTGACTCATACTCAGCTTGCAGCCAATACCTTTTTTTACGTGAGCCGTCATCAAGCCAGGGATTCCTCATCCTCCATTCGTGCAACTGGCTCTTGAACCTACATCAAGAACTTTGTCCATGTTGCACTTCACATTGTAGGTCTTAGTGCATTTTTGCTGTTCTTTGAGGTGTTTTTGAATATAGATCCTGTCTTCAGTACTAACCATCTCTCCAGGTTTTGCACAATCTACCCATTTGAATGGTAGACGTTCTTAATTTTCATCCAAGAGGATAATAAAATAAATCAGGGTCAAGGTTAAAACTCACAACCAGGCATGGTGGCTCATGCCTGTAACCCCAGCACTTTTGGGAGTCCAAGGCGGGCAGATCATTTGAGGTCGGGAGTTTGAAACCAGGCTGGCCAACGTGGTGGAACCCGCCCCCCATCTCTACTAAAAATACAAAAATTAGCCGGGTGTGCTGGCACACACTGGTAGTCCCAGCTACTCAGGAGTCTGAGGCAGGAGAATGGGTTGAACCAGGGAGGCGGAGGTTACAGTGAGCTGAGATCGTGCCACTGCACTCCAGCCTGGACAACAGATCAAGACTCTGTCTCAAAAAAAAAAAAAAAAAAAGAAAGAAAAGGATAAAACTCTGTCCTACCACCCAAGCCCATGTGACATGTGGACAATAATTAGCATATTCTGGATGTAATGCCCAATCCCTATGGAACAACCAAACTATATTCGTTATTTGTTTTCCAGTTTTGCCATAACACGTAATCACAAACTAGATGGCTTAAAACAACAGAAATTCATTCTCTCACAGTTCCACCATCAGAAGTCCTAAGTCAGCAGGGCCATGTGCCTTCTGAGGCTCTAGGGAAGAGTCCTTCCTAGCCTCCTTCTAGCTTTTCAGGGTTGCTGTGTATCCTTGATATTCTTTGGGCTGTAGCTCATCCCTCCATCCCTACCTCTGTCTCCACATAGGGGTCCCTCCTCTTACAAGTCATTGAGTATAGGGCCCACCCTAATCCATTATGAGTTTATCTTATTTGATTACATCTGCAAAGAACCCTATTTCCAAACAAGGTCACGTGCACAGGGACTAAGGGTTAGAACTTGAACATAACTTTTTGGGGAGCACAATTCAACCCACAACACAAGTAGGATCAATTTCCATCTGTGTGTCTCGTTGACCTCCAGGCTCTGAAGAGCGTCTCTATCAGAAAACTTGCCGCAGCCTCGACCTCCTGAGTTCAAGTGATCCTCCCACCTCAGCCTCCCAAGTGGCTGGGACTACAGGTCCAGGCTACCACATTCAGCTAATTTTTTATTTTTTGTAGAGATGGGGTCTCTGTTGCCAGACTGGTCTTGAACTCCTTGTCTCAAGTGATCCTCCTCCTTTGGCTGGGATTACAGGTGCGAGCCACTGTGCCCTGCACTTGCTGACCTCCAGATGGCCATAGGATTCCATGTACTCCTGGCCCCCAACACCAGTCAACCTGATCCACTAACCCAGTCTAGAGTGGTGGTTGTCAGCGGGAACTCTGGATGGCTGCCCTCTCCCTTTCCAATTCTTTGAGATTCAGACAGCATCTCCCCTGGGGGAGGAGGCTGGAGACTCCTGGGTGTGGAGGATGCAGGCCATGGAGTGACAAGGTGAAGAGAATGGAGTGAGACAGACCTTGGTGACTTTGGGCTTACTCAGCCTCCCTTGCAATTCATTTTCTTCAGCTGTAAAATGTAAAAATAAAACCTCTCTGGCTGGGTGCGGTGGCTCACGCCTGTAATTCCAACACTTTGGGAGGCCGAGGCAGGCAGATCACAAGGCCAGGAGTTCAAGACCAGCCTGGCCAACATAGTGAAACTCCGTCTCTACAAAAATACAAAAATTAGCCGGGCGTAGTGGCGGGAAGCTATAGTCTCAGCTACTTGGGAGGCTGAGGCAGGAGAATGGCTTAAAACCGGGAGGCGGAGGTTGCAGTGAGCTGAGATCACACCACTGCACTCAGCCTGGGTGACAGACTGAGACTCTGTCTAAAAAAAAACCAAAAAACAAAAAGCCTATCACCTTTATGAGGATTAAATGACATCACATTTGTAAAGTGCTTAGCCCAGGTAGCCATATAGCAGTGGTCGTTGCTAATTGCTGCTGTGTTACCTGCTTGGGAGTCAGATAAAGCTAGATTTGAATCAGATCTTTTTTTTTGGGGGGGGGGGGACGGGGTCTTGCTTTGTTACCCAGGCTACAGTGCAGTGGCACCATCATAGCTTACTGTAGCCTCAAACTCCTGGGCTCAAACTCCTGCCTCAGCCGCTCAAGTAGCTGGGACTACAGGCGTGTGCCACTGGCCCGCCAACTATGAACTCAGATGTTCTTTTTAAAAATTGTTTTTTATTTTTTTTGTTTTTGGAGACGGAGTTTCGCTTTTGTTGCCAGGCTGGAGTGCAATGGCACAATCTTGGCTCACTGCAACCTCTGCCTTCCAGGTTCAAACGATTCTCCTGCTTCAGCCTCCCGAGTAGCTGGGATTACAGGCAGGCGCCACCACACCCGGCTAATTTTGTATTTTTAGTAGAGATGGGGTTTCTCCATGTTGGTCAGGCTGGTCTCAAACTCCCAACCTCAGGTGATCCGCCCTCCTCAGCCTCCCAAAGTGCTGGGATTACAGGCATGAGCCACCGCGCTCAGTCCAGTTTTTAAATTTTTTGTATATTCTCATCTTTTTTCCCCATAGGTTATTGGGGTACCGGAGGTATTTGGTCACATGAGTAAGTTCTTTCATGGTGATTTGTGAGATTTGGGCACACCCATCACCCGAGCAGTATACACTGAACCCTATTTGTAGTCTTTTATCCCTTGCTCCCCTCCCACTTGTCCCCCCAAGTCCTCAAAGTCCATTGTGTCATTCTTTTTTGCTGTTGTTATTTTTTGTTTGTTTTTTGTTTTTGTTTTTGAGACAGAGTCTCACTCTGTCACCCAGGCTGGAGTGCAGTGGTGCAATCTTGGTTTACTGCAACCTCTGCCTCCCAAGTTCGAGCAATTCTCCTGCCTCAGCTTTCCATGTAGCTGGGATTACAGGTGCCCACCACCACGCCCAGCTAATTTTTGTATTTTTAGTAGAGACGGGGTTTCGCCATGTTGGCCAGGCTGGTCTCAAACTCCTGACCTCAGGTGATCCGCCCACCTCGGCCTCCCAAAGTGCTGGGATTACAGGCGTGAGCCGCGGCACCCAGCCTAGATAGCTTTTATTATATTGAGGTGTGTCCCTTCTATGCCGATTTTACCGAGAGTTTTAATCATAAAGGGATGCTGGATTTTGTCGAATGCTTTTTCTGCATCTATTGAGATGATCGTGTGATTTTTGTTTTTAATTCTGCTTATGTGGTGTATCACATTTATTGACTTCATATGTTAAACCGTCCCTGCATCCCTGGTATGAAACCCACTTGATCGTGGTGGATTACCTTTTTGATATGTTGTTGGATTTGGTTGGCTAATATTTTGTGAAGGATTTTAGCATCTATGTTCATCAGTGACATTGGTCTGTAGTTTTCTTTTTTGGTTAGTTTTCTTTTTGATTTTCCGGGCTTTGGTATTATATTAGGGTGATACTGGCTTTATAGAATTATTTAGGGAGCGTTCCGTCTTTCTCTGTCTTGTGGAATAGTTTCAGTAGGATTGGTACCAATTCTTCTTTGAATGTCGGATGGAATTCTGCTGTGAATCCATCTGGTCCTGGACTTTTTTTGTTGGTAATTTTTTAATTACCATTTCAATCTTGCTGCTTGTTGTTGGTCTGTTTGGGGTATCTAATTCTTCCTGATTTAAGCTAGGAGGATTGTATTTTTCCAGGAATTTACCCATCTCTTCTTGGTTTTCTAGTTCATACATGCGAAGGTGTTCACAGTAGCCTTGAATCATCTTTGGCATTTCTGTGGTGTCAGTTGTAGTATCTCCAGTTTCATTTCTTAGTGAGGTTATTTGGATTTTCTCTCCTCTTTCTTTTTCTTTTCTTTTTCTTTCTTTCTTCTTCTTATTATTTTTTTGAGATGGAATCTCACTATTGTCGCCCAGGCTGGAGTGCAATGGCATGATCTCGGCTCTCTGCAACCTCTGCTTCCCGGGTTCAAGCGATTCTCCCACCTCAGCTTCCCAAGTAGCTGGGATTACAGGCGCCCACCACCATACTCAGCTGATTTTTGTATTTTGAGTAGAGCTTGGGTTTTACCTTGTTGGCCAGGCTGGTCTCAAACTCCTGACCGCAGGCGACCCATCTGTCTCAGCCTCCCAAAGTGCTGGGATTACAGGTGTGAGCCGCTGCGCCCGGCCCTGTTCTTTTCTTGGTTAATCTTGCTAATGGTCTATCAATTTTATTTATCTTTTCAAAGAAACAGCTTTTGGTTTCATTTATCTTTTGTAATTTTTTGTTTGTTTGTTTCAGTTTCATTTAGTTCTGCTCTGATCTTGGTTATTTCCTTTCTTCTGCTGGGTTTGGGTTTGGTTTGTTCTTGTTTCTGTAGTTCCTTGAGGTGTGACTTTAGATTGTTTGTGCTCTTTCAGACATTTTTTTTTTTTTTTAGACAGAGTCTGCTCTGTCTCCCAGGCTAGAGTGCAGTGGCGCGATCTCGGCTCACTGCAAGCTTCGCCTCGCGGGTTCACGCCATTCTCCTGCCTCAGTCTCCCAAGTAGCTGGAACTACAGGTGCCTGCCACCACACCTGGCTAATTTTTTGTATTTTTAGTAGAGACAGGGTTTCACCATGTTAGCCAGGATGGTCTCGATCTCCTGACCTCGTGATCTGCCCCCCTCAGCCTTCCAAAGTGCTGGGATTACAGGCGTGAGCCACTGTGCCCAACCTCAGACTTTTTGATGTAGGTGTTTAGAGCTATGAACTTTCCTCTTAGCACCGCCTTTGCTGTGTCCCGGAAGTTTTGACAGGTTGTGTCACTATTGTTGTTCAGTTTGAAGAATTTTTTAATTTCCATCTTGAATTCGTTTTTGACTCAATGATCATCCAGGAGCAGGTTATTTAATTTCCATGTATTTGCATGGTTTTGAAGGTTCCTTTTGGAGTTGATTTCCAGCTTTATTCCACTGTGGCCCTGAGAGAATGCTTGACAGAATTTCAATTTTCTTATAGTTATTGAGGCTCGTTTTGTGGCCTACATATAGTCTATCTTGGAGAAAGTTCCATGTACTGTTGAATAGAATGAGTATTCTGTTGTTGTTGGATAGAATGTTCTGTATATATGTTAAGTCCGTTTGTTTCAGGGTATAGTTTTGATCCATTGTTTCTTTGTTGACTTTCTGTCTTGATGACCTGTCTAGTGCTGTCAGTGGAGTATTGAAGTTCCCCACTATTTCTGTGTTGCTGTCTATCTCATTTCTCAGGTCTATTAGTCATTGCTTTATAAATTTGGGAGCGCCAGTGTTAGGTGCATATATGTTTAGGATTGTGGTATTTTCCTGTTGTTCAGATTCTTTTGTCCCACGGGGTGTTCCCTTGATGTAGCACTCTCCCCCTTTTCCTATGGATGTGGCTTCCTGAGGCCAAGCTATAGCGATTGTTATCTCTCTTCTGGATTTAGCCACCCAGCACGTCTACCAGGCTCCAGGCTGGTACTGGAGTTGTCTGCACAGAGTCCTGTGATGTGAACTGTCTGTGGGAGTCTCTCAGCCATGGATACCAGCACAGTATTTGGGGTGTCTCCTGGGTCCTGCAGCAGCAATTTGCTTCCTTCAGGGGGTCTGTGGGTCCTCTCAGCTTTCCTGCTTTATTCCTGCAGTGATTCTGGAGCAAAAATTCACTGTGTGAGCCTCCACAGCTGCTCTGTCCATCTGAGTCACAGCTGCAATCTAGTCCTGCCTCCCGTCCGCCATGATCCCTGTAACTCTCTATTTATTATTATTAATTATTATTATTGAGACAGAGTCTTCCTCTGTTGCCCAGGCTGGAGTGCAGTGGCACAGTGTCAGCTCACTGCAACCTCCGCCTCCTGGATTCAAGGGATTCTCCTCCCTCAGCTTTCCAAGTAGCTGGGATTACAGGTGTGTGCCACCACGCCTGGCTAATTTTTCTCCTTTTTGTAGAGACAGGACATTACTTTGTTGGCCAGGCTGGTCTCGAACTCCTGACCTCAGGTGATCTGCCCACCTCAACCTCCCAAAGTGCTGGGATTACAGGCGTGAGACACGGCACCCGGCCTGAACCCAGATTTTCAACTGCTCCCTGAAGCAAATTTCTTTCTTTTTTTTTTTTTTTTACTTTGCTCATTTTATTTTATTCAATCCTCACAACAACCTAAGAGGTGTATTATAATCAGCACTAGTTTAAAAATATGAAAACTGAGGCTTAGAGACATTAAATAATATGTTTAAAATCCTTGAGCTAATAGGTGGAGGAGCTGTGATTAAAAACCAGGTTTATGACATAATGTCTACATTCTTAATCTGTGGTCTTGAATTTCCAAACACATTTAAGTAATTAAGTCCCGTAATGGTTCACACACCGCACAGCTCTGAGAGAAGTTCTCACATCACTCACTGCAGCCCTTCAGCTTCGGCGTCTGTAAAATGAGACACATGACTGACCCTTAGGCTGCTGTGAGCGCTCAGGTCACGCAGCACGGAGCCTGGACTGAGAAGCCTGTTACAGATGTTTGCTTCTTCCCTTCCCGTCTCCTGTGAATAAAACGGGCTGTTCACCTGACATGGCCTACCCTTAGGAAACTCAAGGTGCCTCTTTTTTTTTTCTGAGACAGAGTCTTGCTCTATTGCCCAGGCTGGAGTGCAGTGGCGCGATCTCGGCTCACTACAACCTCTGCCTCCCAGGTTCAAGCGATTCTCCTGCCTCAGCCTCCCCAGTAGCCGGGACTACAAGCACCCGCCACCACATCTGGCTAATTTTTGTAGTTTTAGTAGAGACGGGGTTTCACCATATTGGCCAGGCTGGTCTCAAACGCCTGACCTCATGATCCGCCTGCCTTGGCCTCCCAAAGTGCTGGGATTACAGGCGTGAACCATGATGCCCAGCCGTGACCACTCTCTTTTCTACGTCCCTGGGGAGAGACCTTGAATTTTATGTGGAGCCTGTCTTTATAAAGACTCTAAATTGTGGCCAGGCACAGTGGCTCATGCCTGTAATCTGAGCACTTTAGGAAGCCGAGGCGGGTGGAGGTCAGGAGTTAGAGACCAGCCTGGCCAACACGGTGAAGCCCCGTCTCTACTAAAAATACAAAAAATTAGCTGGGTATGGTGCCACACACCTGTAATCCCAGCTACGTGGGAGGCTGAGGCAGGAGAATTGCTTGAATCTGGGAGGTGGAGGTTGCAGTGAGCCAAGATGACACCATTGCACTCCAGCCTGGGCGACAGAGTAAGACTCCGTCTCAAAAAAAAAAAAAGGCTCTAAATAGTGTTTATATATGGTGCATATATATATCTCTGATATATATCTTTGTCCAACAGGTCAGTTTGTTCTTTAGAAACCCTCTCCAGTCACTAGTTTTGTCGTTGTTGTTGTTTGAGACGGAGTTTCGCGCTTGTCACCCAGGCTTGACTGCAATGGCGTGATCTCAGCTCACTGCCACCTCCACCTCCCAGGTTCTAGCAATTCTTCTGCCTCAGCCTCCCAAGTAGCTGGGATTACAGGTGCGAGCCACCACACCCAGCTAATGTTTGTATTTTCAGTAGAGACGGGGTTTCACTGGTTCAGTGTTTCTATGTGAGTGCGTTCCCACAAATGGCAGTGTGTGATGCGCGTGGTGTGGTAACCTTCATTGTTGTACTCCACAGCTTGTTTTGAGAGTCCCCTCCGTTGAAACATGCACATCTGATTTGTCCTTCAGTTCACTGGACTCCACGCTGAACGTGCCATGCTCCATTGCCCTGTGGGTAACTCCATGCTCTTGCCGGTTTCACACAGCCTCTCAGAGCGGGAGCCTTTGTTCAGGAGCCCTGGGCAGCTTTCAGGAAGCTCTTGGGCTCATCAGCTTCCTCTGGCTGAAGCGGCCCCAGTGGAATCGTGGGGATTTCTTACTTTGAAGGTGGGGCCACCCGCAGACCGTAACCGGCTGGTTCAAGATCAAGGACTTCCCCAGGCCACCTGCCTCAGGGGCAGGAAAGGCTCAGCTGAGTCCCAGACACTCCTCGCTGTGGCCCCTCGTTCCTCCCTGCTGGGCAGGCCCCCCTCGATTCTGTTTGCCAGCAGGGCCTAGTAACACTGAAAGACGAAAAGGGAAATAAAATAAACACAACTAATAGGCTAAAGGTTACTGAATAAAGTGGCAGCAGTAAACAAATTGACTACTGTGCAAATACAAAGACTTGAAGACATGAAACCCCTGCTCTAAATGACTCACCAAGAGCAAGGCCTGGGCTAGAGGCAGGGAGCACCTCCCTAAGGAGCACTCCCTCTTTCCCGGAGTGAGTCCTCCTTCTAGACAGAACTGAGTCCGGGTTCCTCTTGAGCCACAGTCCCTGTTGGGGCCTATCTCACTGGACTCAAGATCCTGAACTTCTACCAGATTGCTGACTGCACATTTGAGTCACCCAGAGATTAAAAGAAAAAACAAATAATTTCCCAGTGATCAGGAGTAAATCAGCTGGGGCAGGGTTGGTGCTATGAATGACCACACTGAATTGTGCACTTAAACTGATTTGTGCACTTTGCTGATTTGTAGTGTTTGCTATTTCCGTCGTGTAAATACTTCCAGCATGGACAATCTTAAGTTGCTAATGGTTTACTAACTGGCTTGTAAATGAATTCATTCAGTATTCAAGAAAATGACACTACATTTAGAAACATTTTGTAGCATTTCTTACTTTCTAAGAATTTCCAATATACACCATGATCACTAAAAAATCATAACCAGGCTGGGGGCAGCGGCTCACGCCTATAATTCCAATACTTTGGGAGACCAAGGAGGGAAGATCACTTGAGGCCAGGAGTTTGAGACCAGCCTGGGCAACATAGCAAAGACTCCATCTCTACAAAAAAAAAAAAAAAAAAAAAAAGAGTTAGGCAGGTGGTGGCAGGCATCTGTGGTCCCAGCTACTCAGGCGGCTGAAGCAGGAGGATCACTTGAGCCCAGGAGGTTGAAGTTACACTGAGCCGTGATCACACCACTGCATTCCAAATAAAAACTAAATTAAAATATATATATAATTTTTCTGAGACGGAGTCTATCTCTGTGGCCAGACGGGAGTGCAGTGGCGTGATCTCGGCAACCTCCACCTCCCGGGTTCAAGTGATTCTCCTGCCTCAGCCTCCTGAGTAGCTGGGATTACAGGCATCTGCCACCACGCCCAGGTAATTTTTGTATTTTTGATAGAGATGGGGTTTCGCCATGTTGGTCAGGATGGTCTTGATCTCCTGACCTCGTGATCCGCCTACTTTGGCCTCCCAAAGTGCTGGGAATACAGGCGTGAGCCACTGCACCTGGCCTAAAATAAACTTTTAAAAAAGAAAAATTGGCCAGGCACAGTGGCTTATGCCTGTAGTCCCAGCACTTTGGGAGGTCGAGGCGGGTGGATCACCTGAGGTCAGGAGTTCAAGACCAGCCTGACCAACTTGGTGAAACCCCATCTCTACTAAAAATGCAAAAATTAACTGGGCGTGGTAGCGGGCACCTGTAATCCCAGCTACTCGGGAGGCTCAGGCAGGAGAATTGGTTGAACCCAGGAGGTGGAGGCTGCAGTGAGCCAAGATCACGCCATTGCAGTCCAGCCTGGGCGACAGAGCAAGACTTCGTCTCAAAAGAAAAAAAAAAGGGAAAGAAAAATTATAACCAATCAACATTCAATAAATTATTTATTGGCTGGGCGCAGTGGCTCATGCCTGTAATCCCAGCACTTTGGGAGGCCGAGGTGGGCAGATCACATGAGCTCAGGAGTTCGAGACCATCCTGGCTAACATGATGAAACCCCATCTCTACTAAAAATACAAAAATTAGGTGGGCATGGCAGTGCGAGCCTGTAGTCCCAGCTACTTGGGAGGCTGAGGCCAGAGAATCATTTGAACCCAGGAGGCGGAGGTTGAATGAGCCAAGAATGGCATCACTGCTCTCCAGCCGGGACAACAGAGCAAGATTCTGCCTCAAGGAAAAAAAAAATTCAATAAGTTACTTATTGTCAAATAATTTATAAAGCAGCCTTCCCAAAGCCCTTTCAAAAAGTTTACAGTGGCCAGGAGTGGTGGCTTACGTCTGTAATCCCAGCACTTTGGGAGGCCAGAGTGGGCGGATCACCTGAGGTCATGGGTTCGAGACCAGGCTGACCAACATGGTAAAACCCCCATCTCCACTAAAATTACCAAAATTAGCCAGGTATGGTGGCATCAGCCTGTAGTTCCAGTTACTTGGGAGGCTGAGGCAGGAGAATCACTTGGACTCAGGAGGCGGAGGCTGTAGTGAGCCAAGATCATGCCATTGCACTCCAGCCTGGGCAATGGAGCGAGACTCTGTCTCAAAAAAAAAAAAAAAAAAATGTACAGCAAAAAATACTTGATGTGGGCCACAGGTGTGTTTCAATATGCTTGATCTGATGTGTGAGAGGCCCTGAGAGGGAGTATTTCCAGGACCTACAGAGGGAATGAGAGAGGAGAGTCCCCGCTGTCGGGAGGTGGTCAAGAAAAGCTCCTACCACTGTAGAAATCCTCCTGTGAGGCTCCTCAGTGGCTCACCAGGCAATTTCTCAGCAAAGGAAGCAGATTCCCAGGTGAGGCAGCTTACCCAGGGTCACCCGGCCAGTCTCAATTTAGGACTGACAACCAAAATGAGTGACTGAGGCAAGTCTTAATCATCGAGGTGTATTAAGCCACGTTAGGGCGCTTCTGGGAAAAACACAAGCCACAGACACATCTGTGGCTGTTTTTCCCAAGAAGTTCCAGATTTTGTATTTGTACATTTCTTCCTTTTTTTTTTTTCCTGATATGGAGTTTCACTCTTGTTGCCCAGGCTGGAGTGCAGTGGTGCGATCTCGGCTCACTGCAACCTCCACCTCCCGGGTTCAAGCGATTCTCCTGCCTCAGCCTCCTGAGTAGCTGGGATCACAGGCATGAGCCACTACACCCGACTGATTTTTGTATTCTTAGTAGAGACGGGGTTTCTCCATTTGGTCAGGCTGGTCTCAAACTCCTGACCTCAAGTGATCCACCCACCTCGGCCTCCCAAAGTACTGGGATGACAGGCGTGAGCCACCGTGCCCAGCCGTTTGTACATTTCTTTAAAGAGGGGGACAGCACCTAGGAAAAGGGGCAGGCGGGCAGTCAGGCTTAGGCGAATACTACATTTTATATAAGATAAGGTGAACATCTGAAGGTGGAAATGAGTGCCACTGCACTCAGCCTGGACAACAGAGCAAGACCCTGCCTCAAAGAAAAAGAGAAGTGTGAGCGGTCCTGATTTTTAAAATTTTCCTTTACAGGACTTTGGACACTAGAACTAGGCCTCTTTCCAAAACATGCTGATACCGAAGGGGTCACGCTGAAGGGTGAGGGCTGAGGCCTTTAAAGGTGGGGCACCCTCTTCCTTCTCCCCATCCTTGACCCTCAGCAGACCACAGGTTGATCTCCCCTTTGCCATGAGTGTCCAAGGAGGGACCTTGTGATCTAGCAGTTTCTTGATAATCCCCAAAAGGCTTTAATTACTCCATTTCCCTGCCACGCCCAGGGCAGGAGGAGGGCGAGCGGGAAAGCTGTCCATCTTCTGCTAAAGGGATCAGGAGGCATCGAGAGCCACGTGGGGTGTGGTTTAGGAGCCAGAGCTGCTGATCCCCAGGCAGCCTACACAGTGCGAGCTGCTCCCTGCAGCCTCCGGGCCTGCCTGGGTTGCATAACCCATGAGGTCAGCCCGGCCTGTGGCAGTTGCTGTCCCACAACGGAGGGGCCGCTCCCCACCTCCTGCAGGACCCACACCCCGGGGTCTCTTTCCAGCTTGCCTCTTTCACTGGCAAAGCTGCAGGCCCCCTAAACTGGGGAAGGGTTGAGGCCCTGCCTCTCCTGCACTGGGCAAGGGTCGAGGCCTTCCCCATGGGTCCGGGCCTCCAGCGTTGCATCGGGAGGTAGCCTGGGGAGGACAGAGCACTGAATCCCTCTGGCATCAGCTCCTCTGGCCAGCCCTGCACCTGCTCTGTAGGGCCTGGGGATGTGTCCCAAAATAGCCCGCAGGGCCTGGGAGCTCTGGCCTTCACGGTCAGACGCTAGCACTGAGAATCCCGGCGAGGCTGTCTTCCCAGACCCCGCCTGGCAGGCCGGCTGGGCACAGCTGCGGAGAGAGACAGGGCAGGCTCCCCAGGCACTGGCCCCCGCGGCAACCTCTCCTGTCTCTAAAATTGGATGTGGATTAAGAACACTCCATCTGGCGAGACCAAATGGAATTTGGCAGAAGCATAACCAGGACACTGGGTTTTGGATCTGTGGCTCTCCACACATGGAGAGGACAAAAATACAAGAGAAGGGGGTCAGGAGAGAGGCGTATGACAGGGAGGTGTGTGATGTGTGTGTCGTGTGGGTGTTATGTGTCTTTATGATATGTGTGTGTACACCTGTGTTGTGTTGTGTGTGTATTGTACGTGTTCTGTGTGTCTGTTGTGGTGTGTGTTGTGTGTGTGCGACGTGTGTGTCTGGTGTGTGGTGTGTGTATTGGTGTTGTATGGTGTGTGGTGTGTGTGTGTCTGTGTGCGATGTGTCTGTTGTGTAGTGTGTATGTATGGGGTGGTGTGTGGTGTGTGTGATGTGTGTGTCTGTTGTGTGGTGTGTGTATGATGTGTGTCTGTTGTGTGGTGTGTGGTGTGTCTATTGCGTAGTGTGTGTATATGGGGTGGTGTGTGGGGTGTGTGTGGTGTGTGTATGTGTCTGTTGTGTGGTGTGTGTGTTGCGTGATATGTGTATGGGGTGGTGTTTGGTGTGTGCCTGTTGTGTGGTGTGTATGTGTGTGTCTGGGGGGGTTGTGTGCTATATGATGTGGGGAATGGACGTTGACTCAGTGTGTGTGGTGTTGTCTGTTGTGTGGTGTCTGCATGTTGTGTGGTGTGTGTGTGTGTCTGGGGGTTGTGTGCTATGTGATGTGGGGAATGGACATTGACTCTGTGTGTGGCTGGAAAGTGATTTTTCAGGAGAGGATTAACCAAAGGAAATGGGAAATTGAGGTCAGGATGGATAAGGAAAACGTGGAAGACGAGGATGGCCTCCAGGCTCCAAGAGCACCCCAGATAAAAGGCTGGACTAGGGGCAGGAGAGAAGCCCCCAGTACAGAGGGTTATTCCAGGGCCTAAGGGCAACCCCTCCACCCCAGAGGAGTGAAGGCAAGAGGAAGTGCTTTCTGCTTACACATTGGGAATAAACGTGGCTGCCAGCAACAGAAAACCTGACTGGCAGGTGTAAAGAAATAGTGGTTTCTTTGTCTCCCAGAATAAAAAATCTGGAATTGGGCAGGGCTGGTGCTCAGCGGTGTCAGGGCTGGCATCTCTGGGGTTCACCTGGCCTTTCCCCATGGAAATAAGGCTGCAGCAGTTTCCGCATCAGGAGTCTTTCCAAAGCAGGAAGAAGGCGGTCTGTCCTAGGCACCCTCCTTCCACACAGGTCCCTTGGCCAGAACAGGTGACGTGATCTCTCCCAGTTGCAAGGTAGGCTGGGGAAGCACAGGGCAGGGTTGCCATGATCCGTGGCTCACCCTGGCTGACCACTCTGTTATGCCCCAAACAAAAGCAGTTTCATTAGTAAGGAAGAAGGGGACATGAATATCGGGAAGCCAGTCATGCCACACGAGACCCTGGGGAGCAAACATTTTTCCTTTTGTGTTGTTTGTAGAGCTGAGGTCTCACAATGTCACCCAGGGTGGTCTCAAACTCCTGGCCTCAAGCGATCCTCCTGACTCTCAAAATGCTGAGATTACAGGCATGAGCCACCACACCTGGCTGATAAACATTTTCGATAAAGGCTAAATTCAGGTAATGTAATCTCCTGCCCTGCCCCTGCACAGACAAATCAATCTCGAAGGTTCAGAGGTCTTTCAAGAATAGTTTGGTGGCTGGACACACCTGTAATCCCAGCACTTTGGGAGGCCGAGGTGGGTGGATCACCTGAGGTCAGGAGTTTGAGACCAGCCTGACCAACATGATGAAACCCCGTCTCTACTAAAAATACAAAACTAGCTGGGGGTGGTAGTGCTGGTGGGTGCCTGTAATCCCAGCTACTCAGGAGGCTGAGGCAGGAGAATCACTTGAACCCAGGAGGCGGAGGTTGCAATGAGCCGAGATCGTGCACTCCAGCCTGGGTGACAGAGTGAGACTCAGTCTCAAAAAAAAAAAAAAAGAACAGTGAATAGTTTGGTGGACAGGGGCTATAGGAAATGGGGAAACGGGGAATGTTGGTTGGTTGGGAATGAAATCATACGGCTGCGGAACCCGGTCCTCTGTGTGTGTGTGTGTGTGTGTGTGTAGACTGCCTCTGTGTGGAGTCCGGTCCTCTGTGTGTGTGTGTGTGTGTGTGTGTGTGTGTGTGTGTGTAGGTGCCTCTGTGTGGAGTCCGGTCCTCTGTGTGTGTGTGTGTGTGTGTGTGTGTGTGTGTGTGTGTGTATGTGTAGACTGCCTCTGTGTGGAGTCCGGTCCTGTGTATGTGTGTGTGTGTGTGTGTGTGTGTAGACTGCCTCTGTGTGGAGTCCGGTCCTGTGTGTGTGTGTGTGTGTGTGTGTGTGTGTGTGTGTGTGTATGTGTGTGTGTAGACTGCCTCTGTGTGGAGTCCGGTCCTGTGTGTGTGTGTGTGTGTGTGTGTGTGTAGACTACCTCTGTGTGGAGTCCGGTCCTGTGTGTGTGTGTGTGTGTGTGTGTGTGTGTGTGTGTGTGTAGACTGCCTCTGTGTGGAGTCCGGTCCTCTGTGTGTGTGTGTGTGTGTGTGTGTGTGTGTGTGTGTGTGTGTGTAGACTGCCTCTGTGTGGAGTCCGGTCCTGTGTGTGTGTGTGTGTGTGTGTGTGTGTGTGTGTGTGTAGACTGCCTCTGTGTGGAGTCCGGTCCTGTGTGTGTGTGTGTGTGTGTGTGTGTGTAGACTACCTCTGTGTGGAGTCCGGTCCTGTGTGTGTGTGTGTGTGTGTGTGTGTGTGTGTGTGTGTGTGTGTGTGTAGACTGCCTCTGTGTGGAGTCCGGTCCTGTGTGTGTGTGTGTGTGTGTGTGTGTGTGTGTAGACTGCCTCTGTGTGGAGTCCGGTCCTCTGTGTGTGTGTGTGTGTGTGTGTGTGTGTGTGTGTGTATGTGTAGACTGCCTCTGTGTGGAGTCCGGTCCTGTGTGTGTGTGTGTGTGTGTGTGTGTAGACTGCCTCTGTGTGGAGTCCGGTCCTGTGTGTGTGTGTGTGTGTGTGTGTGTGTGTGTGTGTGTAGACTGCCTCTGTGTGGAGTCCGGTCCTGTGTGTGTGTGTGTGTGTGTGTGTGTGTGTGTGTGTGTGTGTGTAGACTGCCTCTGTGTGGAGTCCGGTCCTCTGTGTGTGTGTGTGTGTGTGTGTGTGTGTGTGTGTGTGTGTAGACTGCCTCTGTGTGGAGTCCGGTCCTGTGTGTGTGTGTGTGTGTGTGTGTGTGTGTGTGTGTATGTGTAGACTGCCTCTGTGTGGAGTCCGGTCCTGTGTGTGTGTGTGTGTGTGTGTGTGTAGACTGCCTCTGTGTGGAGTCCGGTCCTGTGTGTGTGTGTGTGTGTGTGTGTGTGTGTGTGTGTAGACTGCCTCTGTGTGGAGTCCGGTCCTGTGTGTGTGTGTGTGTGTGTGTGTGTGTGTGTGTGTGTGTAGGTGCCTCTGTGTGGGGGCCACAGGACCAGCTGAGTCATGAGCCTCAGGTTGAGTGGAGTCAGCCAGTCAGAAATGTGAAAAGTCTGAAAAGACATCTCAAAAGACCAGTCTTAGGTTTTACAATGGTGATGCTATTAGCTACAGGAACAACTGGGGAAATTGAAAATCTCGTGACCTCCAGAACAATGGCTGGTTACCCTGTAACTATGCCTACATCTCAGCAGAATCCAGGCTCTTCTCATAATCCTGATCTTGTGTCCTTTCATTCGTTTTATAAGGGTGGTTTAGTTTGGGGAAGGGCTATTATCATCCTTGTTTTAAGGTTAAACAATAAACAAAATTCCCCTGAAAGTTACCTTGGCCTCAACCAGGCAGGAACGACCCAGGTTGGCGATTAGAGGCAAGACAGGCAACTGTGTCAAATTTCTCTTACTGTCATTATTTTATTTTATTTTATTTATTTATTTATTTATTTTGAGACAGAGTTTTGCTCTTGTTGCCCAGGCTGGAGTGCAATGGTGCAATCTCAGCTCACCGCAACCTCTGCCTCTCAGGTTCAAGTGATTCTCCTGCCTCAGTCTCCCAAGCAGCTGGGATTACAGGCCCGTGCCACCACGCCTGGCTAATTTTGTATTTTTAGTAGAGATGGGGTTTCTCCATGTTGGTCAGGCTGCTCTCCAACTCCTGACCTCAGGTGATTTGCCCACCTCGGCCTCCCAAAGTGCTGGGATTACAGGCGTCAGCCACCGCGCCTGGCCTTTATTTATTTATTTATTTATTTATTTATTTATTTATTTATTTTTAATTGAAAGAGACAGGGTCTCACTATGTTACCCAGGCTGGTCTCAAACACCTGGGCTTAATCAATCCTCCTGCCTCAGCCTCTCAAAGTGCTGGGATTACAGGCATGAGCCACCATTCAGCCAGCGGTTTCAATAATATTCCAAAGTTGATCTGAAAGAGCCTCCAGAAAGCTGTGAGGCCCCACTTTGGGAATGCGACCCAAGACCCCAAGGTCGGGGTCCTGACCCATTAGTGTGATCATCTCAGTCATCATTAATTGTCTTGGTCTTCTTAGCAACCTCACGATGACAGAAATGCTATTATTTCCCTTGCTACAGATGAAAAAGGAGGGGCTCAGACAAGTTCAGAAACTAGGTCAATGGCCGGGCACGGTGGCTCACACCTGTAATCCCAGCACTTTGGGAGGCCGAGGCGGGCAGATCACCTGAGGTCAGGAGTTCGAGACCAGCCTGACCAACATGGAGAAACCCTGTCTCTACTAAAAATACAAAAATTAGCCAGACATGGTGTCCTACGCCTGTAACCCCAGCTACTCTGGAGGCTGAGAGAGGAGGATCACTTGAATCCGGGAGGCAGAGGTTGCAGTGAACTGAGATCACACCATTGCACCCCAGCCTGGGCAACAGAGGGAGATTCCATCTCAAAAAACATAAAAAAAGAAAAAGAAGAAAGAAACTAGGCCAAGGTCACACCGGCCGTGAGTGGCAGAGCAAGGGGTGCTGTCCGCAGAATCCTCTCTTTTCACCACGTCACCCTTTGCAGGAGGAGCACGTATGGGTCAAGATGTTACGGGCTCAACCAGCGTGGTGGCTCGTACCTGGAATCCCAGCACTCTGGGAGGCCGAGGTGGGTGGATCACCTGAGGTCAGGAGTTCAAGACCAGCGTGGCCAACATGGTGAAACCCCGTCTCTACAAAAAATACAAAAATTAGCAGGGCAATAATAATAATAATAAAGAAGTGATAGGCTCTAATCCAGACCCTCCTCGGGTTTTCAGGCCTAAACTCTTTGGCTACTCCTTACAGGAAGTTGTCCAGTTACTTATCTCTGACCCTTCCCCAGGATCAAAACCCAGGAAGGAGGCCTTGAAGCCAGACAGAATCATGTTCAAATTCCCACTCTACTACTTGGCAGTGTGTGGCCTTCGGCAAGTTACTTGGCTCTGAGCCTCCTAAGCAGGGGTAACCCCTTTGAGAGGTTGTAGGATTCAATGGGAGACCATGGATTAGTGCCAAGAAATAGCAGGTGTTCCATAAATATCAGTGCCTTTCTGGAGATACAGCAAAGTGGAAACTCAGCCATGGACGATACCTGGGCTCATGGGAACCAAGATCACTTTATTTCCCACATTCTCCTAACAAAATCCAATTCGTTATAATCAGGGGTCATCTGTTTTGCTTTCCTTTGCCAATAAAAAATTGACTTGGCAAGAATTCAGTAGTTACTTCAACTAACATTTGTGGAACAGCGTCCAGGAGCCAGGCACCCTGCTGCTCAGAGGCTGGCCCTGGCCCTCTGGGAGTTCAGAGTCTCATTGCAGAATGGCACCTGCAGGCAAAGAACTCTAAAACAAGGCAGGGGAGTGAGAGATGTGAGCCGTACGTTCAAAATGCTGGGACTTCAGAGATGGCAGAGGCCCCCTGGGTGTGACATGGGCTTGTCATGCCTTCCCTAGAGAGCAGTCTTCCAGGGCTACTGTGGAAGGGGTGTCACCAGGACCAGCTACAGAACTTATGGGACCCCTTGTTCAAAAAGTTATTAAGAATTTTGGTAATAGGCCGGGCACAGTGGCTCACGCCTGTAATCCCAGCACTTTGGGAGGCCGAGGCCAGCAGATCACCTGAGGTCAAGAGTTCGAGACCAGCCTGGCCAACATGGAGAAACCCCATCTCTACTAAAAATACAAAATTAGCCGGGCATGGTGGCACATGCCTGTAATCCCAGCTACTCGGGAGGCTGAGGCAGGAGAATCGCTTGAACCCGGGAGGCGCAGGTTGCTATGAGCCGAGATTGCACCATTGCACTCCAGCCTGGGCAACGAGAGCAAAACTCTGTCTCAAAAAAAAAAAAAAAAAAAAAAGAATTTCAGTGATAGCAGGGCATTAAGCCAAACGTAGGGCCCTCTAAGCATGGTGCCCTGCACCACCACACAGGCCACTGGCCCATGCAGCTGGCCCTGGGTGCCGCTATTCCATGAGCCCCTCACTGGTCCCCCAGGTCCTCAGAGAGGGCAGGTGCTGTCCTCTGGGAGAGGTGGGCTCAGGGCAGACCCTGTGGGAGTTGGGCCCTCAGGCCTCATCCAAGCTGCTGACCATGCGTCACAGCTCCTCATTTCTGTGTGAGGAGAATTGTTCCTGTCTGGTGACTGTCATCAGGAGGGTGACTGTGGATTTCCACAAGCCAGGATGGACGGCAACTTCCCCAGGATGAGAAAGAGCCACTCAGGATTGGCTTGGGGCTGTTGACAATGGCCTGCCCCTCGCTATGTCATCTGCCTCACCACAAACCACCAGCAGAAGATGCAGAGGCCAGGGAAAGAGAGGGAAGCCACTGGGCCAGGCCTGATGGTGCACACCTGTCATCCCAGCACTTTAGGAGGCTGAGGCAGGAGGACGGCTTGGACCCAGGAGTTGGAGACCAGCCTGGGCAATATAATGAGACCCTGTCTCTACAAAAAAATAAAATAAAATAAAATAAAAACTTAGCCAAACATAGTGGTGCATGCCTGGAGTCCCAGCTACTCCGAAGGCTGAAGCGGGAGGATCGTTTGGGCCTGGGAGTTTGAGGCTGCAGTGAGCTCTGATCGCACCACTGCACTCCAGCCTGGGCAACAGAGCAAGACCCTGTCGCAAAATAAATAAATAATTTTTTTTTTTTTGAGACAGGGTCTCACACTGTCACCAGGTCTGGAGTGCAGTGGCGCAATCTCAGCTCACTCCAACCTCCCCATCCTGGGTTCAAGCAATTCTCCTGCCTCAGCTTCCTGAGTAGCTGGGATTACAGGCGCACACCACCACACCCGCTCATTTTTTTGTATTTTTAGTAGAGACAGGGTTTTGCCATGTTGGTCAGGCTAATCTCAAACTCCTGACCTCAAACGATCCACCCGCCTCGGCCTCCCAAAGTGCTGGGATTAAAGGTGTGAGCCACCACACCTGGCCATAAAAATTTTTAAATGACATTTTTTGGCTACCATTAAAACAACAACAACAAAAACAGGAACTAACAAGTATCGGTGAGGATGCGGAGAAACTGGCGCCCCGTGCATCGCTGGTGCAGAAGCAAATGGCACAGCCACTGTGGAAACCAGTGTGGTGGGAGGCTCCTCAAAACATTAAACAGACAATTACCAAACAATCTCGCAACCCCGCTTCCAGGTATATGCCCCAAACAACTGAAAGCAGAGTCTCAAAGCAGTATTTGCACGCCCACACTCACAGCAGCATTAGCCAGAAGAGCAAAAAAGATGGAAGCAACTCAAGCTTCATGAACGGACAAACGGATGAACCAAATGGGTCATATGCACAAAATGGAATATTATGCAGCCTTAAAAAGGAAGGATATTCTGACACATGCTGCAACATGGGTGAGCCTTGAGAACATTACACTAAGCAAAATAAGCCAGCTACGAAAAAGACAAATATTGTATGATTCCACTTATACAAGTAATCAAATTCCCACAAACAGAAAGAAAAAAGTGGTTGCCAGGGCTGGGAGGAGAGGGAAACAAGGAGTTATTGTTCAATGGGTGTAACATGGCAGTTTTTTTGTTTTTGGGGGGTGGTTTTGAGACAGAGCCTCCCTCTGTCACTCAGGCTGGAGTGCAGTGATGCCATCTCAGCTCACTGAAACCTCCGCCTCACAGGTTGGAGCAATTCTGCCTCAGCCTCCCGAGTAGCTGGAATTACAGGCATGCGCCACCACGCCCGGCTAATTTTTGTATTTTTAGTAGATATGGGGTTCCACCACGTTGGCCAGGCTGGTCTCAAACTCCCGACCTCAAGTGATCCACCCGCCTCGGCCTCGCAAAGTGCTGGGATTACAGGCGTGAGCCACTGCGCCCGGCCCACGTTGCAGTTTTGCAAGAGCGAGACTTCTGGAGATGGATAGGGTGATGGTTACACAACAGTGTGGATGAGTTTAATGCTACAGATCTGTACACTTAGAAATGACTAAGACAGTACGTTTTATGTTATGTGTATTTTACCACAGTTAAAAATGTTTTAAATTTAACGACTTTTTTTTCTGTATATAAGAAAATATTTATTAAAAATCGTGAGCCCAGGCACAGTGACTCATGCCTGTAATCTCAGCACTTCAGGAGGCCAAGGGGGGAGGATCACCTGAGGCCAGGAGTTTGAGACCAGCCTGGGCAACATAGCAAGACCCTGCCTCTACAAAAAATAAAAAATAAAAATTAGCTGGGCATGGTAGTGCGCGCCTGTAGTCCCAGCTACTAGGGAAGCTGAAGCGGAAGGACCGCCTAAGCCCAGGAGGTCAAGGATGCAGTGAGCTGTAATTGCACCACTGCACTCCAGCCTGGGAAAATAAATAAATAAAATAAATGGGCCAGGCGCAGTAGCTAATGCCTGTAATCCCAACACTGGGAGGCCAAGGCAGGCGGATTCCTTGAGGCCAGGAGTTCGAGACCAGCCTGGCCAACATGGTAAAACCCTGTCTCTACTAAAAATACAAAAATTAGACAAGCATGGTGGCACATGCCTGTAATCCCAGCTACTCAGGAGGATGAGGCACGAGAATTGCGTGAGCCGGGGAGGCAGAGGTTGCAATAAGCCGAGATCCTGCCACTGCATTCCAGCCTGGGCAACAGTGGGAACCTGTCTCAAAAAATATACATATATAATAATAAATAAATAAAAATCTTGAATGTATAGAAAAATCGAAAGAGGGCTGGGTGTGATGGCTCACGCCTGTAATCCCAGCACTTTGGGAGGCTGGGGCAGGCGGATCACCTGAGGTCGGGAGTTCGAGACCAGCCTGACTGACATGAGAAACCCTGTCTCTACTAAAAATACAAAATTAGCCGGGTGTGGTGGCAGGCACCTGTAATCCCAGCTACTCAGGAGGCTGAGGCAAGAGAATCACTTGAACTTGGGAGGTGGAGGTTGTGGTGAGCTGAGATCGCGCCACTGCACTCTAGCCTAGGCAACAAGAGAGAAACTCCGTCTCAAAAAAAAAAAAGAAAAGAAAAATCCAAAGAGGCAAAGATGTAATATCTCTCTTATATTATACATAAATACTCATAAAGGAATAAAAGTACCTATAACTCTACTATCCAGAGACAACTGCTACTAAAGACATGATCTATTTCCTTCTGTATTTGGAAAACACAGGTGTGTACCTATCTCTAGCCATCTATAATTTAGATCAGTTCAATAGCTATAGTTATGTATACTCTATTTCCTTCTGTATCTGGAACACACAGGTGTGCACCTATCTCTAGCCACCTATAATTCAGATCAGTTCAATAGCCATAGTTATGTATACTCTATCTCCTTCTGTATCTGGAACACACAGGTGTGTACCTATCTCTAGCTATCTATAATTTAGATCAGTTCAATAGCTATAGTTATGTATACTCTATTTCCTCCTGTATCTGGAACACACACAGGTGTGCACCTATCTCTAGCCATCTATAATTCAGATCAGTTCAATAGCTATAGTTATGTATACTCTATTTCCTCCTGTATTTGGAACACACACAGGTGTGTACCTATCTCTAGCCATCTATAATTTAGATCAGTTCAATAGCTATAGTTATGTGTACTACTTTCTCACTTCATGTATTATAAGTATTTCTAAAATCTCCAGTAATATGATTTTTAGTGGCTTCCTGGTATTTGATCATATGGACATAATGTTCAACTAATCTTCTATTTCTGAACATTTAGGTCGTTTAAAGTTTTCCGTGTTTTAAACAAC
Source organism: Pongo pygmaeus (assembly GCF_028885625.2). Classification (NCBI taxonomy): domain Eukaryota; kingdom Metazoa; phylum Chordata; class Mammalia; order Primates; family Hominidae; genus Pongo; species Pongo pygmaeus. Next base: position 206,444,135 of record NC_085930.1, read on the forward strand.
ACTGTGATATACATCCTTATGTATATACTGTTATCCATATTTCTCGAACTCCTGACCTCAAGTGATTCGCCCGCCTTGGCCTCCAAAAGCGCTGGGGTTACAGGCGTGAGCCACCACACCCCGCCCTGTTATCCATATTTCTGATCATTTCCTTAGGGTGATTTCCCAGAAGACATTTCACTGAGTCAAAGACTGAGTGTCTTGAGGCCAGGGCCACGTATGGATCGGGCCCTCCTGACGACAGGGCCACGTCTGGCCCAGTGCTCTGTGCTCTGTCCCCTCCAGGCTCCTAAGGCCCCAGACTTTCTCTCCTTTGACTTTGGATAGATTTGACTCCGGCTAGATTTGACTCCTGTAAGTGCTGGCAAACGAAAAGTTCTGGAATTTAAGCAAAATGGGGCCCCCATGTCCATATGGGCTAACTTTGTCGGCTCAAATGAAACCTTTTTTTTTTTTTTTTGAGACGGAGTTTCGCCCTTCTCACCCAGGCTGGAGTGCAATGGCGTGATCTCGGCTCACTGCAACCTCCGCCTCCCGTGTTCAAGCAATTCTCCTGCCTCAGCCTCCCAAGTAACTGGGATTACAGGCACCCACCACCACATCCAGCTAATTTTTGTATTTTTAGTAGAGATGGGGTTTCACCATGTTGGCCAGGCTGGTCTCGAACTCCTGACCTCAAGTGATCCACCCGCCTTGGCCTCCCAAAGGGCTGGGATTACAGGCTTGAGCCACCTCGCCTGGCCCTCAAATGATATCTTAAGGCCAGGTATGGCAGCTTACACCTATAATCCCAGAACTCCGGGAGGCTGAGGCAGGTGGATCACTTGGGCCCAGGAGTTCAAGACCAGCCTAGGCAACATGGTGAAATCTTGTCTCTACAAAAAATACAAAAATTCGCTGGCATGGTGGCATGCGCCTGTAGTACCACCTACTTGGGAGGCTGAGGTGGGAGGATCACCTGAGCCCGGGAGGTTGAGGCTGCAGTGAGCTGTGATTGCACCACTGCCCTCTAGCCTAGGTAACAGAGAGAGACTCTGTTGAAAGGAAGAGAAAGAGAGAGAGAGAGGGAGGGAGGGAAGGAGGGAGAGAAGGAGGAAAGGAAGGAGAGAGGGGGAGAGACAGAGAGAGAGAAAGAAAGAACAAAAAGAAAAGAAAGAGAGAGAAAGAAAATTTACAAAAAAACTCAGAATCTCTGTTGCAGGAAGAGGCTTAGAGATTGCCTCCTCCAACTCTTTCATTTTATGAAGCAGAAAAATGAGGGCCACACATGGGATCAGCTATTCCCTTTTCTTGATGGACAGACTGAGCTGGAACTGGCTTGGTCCAACACCCCAGGGAGTAATGGCTGGCTTAACAGCCCACAGCAAATTATCTGGTTCACTGGACCAAGCAGCAGGTTCCAGGACAGCTGTGGGGTCAGTTGGGGCCATCTTTGGACTCAGCCTGAGTGTCAGCTGTCTCATGCCCACATCCTGGCACTCGGAGGAGCCAGTAAAACTCTCTCCAGGGCAGTGGCTGAGACCCCGTCTCCTAGAGTAAACTCAGAAAACCAGGTCCTAACTTTGGGGACTTTGGGGGAAGGGTGGGAGGGGGTCGGGGGATAAAAGACTACAGAGTGCAGTGTATACTGCTCGGGTGATGGGCGCACCCAAATCTCACAAATCACCACGAAAGAACTTACTCATGTGACCAAATACCACCGTACCCCAATAACCTATGGGAACATTAAAAAGAAAAAGAAAACCGTGTCCTAGTCTCCTCAGCCAGTGGGGCGGTGTGTGGTGGGTGGTCTGCACTTGGTCCCAGAGAGGTCAATGAGATCCAGACTTGCCTGTGAAAGAAGCAGAGTGGTGGAGGGGCCCAGGAAAAACCCCTGCGTTCACTCGTTCACTCGTTCACTCGGCGCCTGCTGTGTGGCAGGCAGTCCCCCTGCTGGGCTGGCTCAGTCCTCGGTACCATCCTGGGAGGCAGGCATTAGCCCCCTTTTGCAGATGAGCCTCAGAAAAGGTGAAGAACTTGACCAAGGGTCAAATTGAGCAAATGGCAGAGTCAGGCCCCCTACCCCGGCTGACCACCCAATGCCCAGTGGCTGCGGTGTTCCCGTTACACAACACGATAGCTCTGCAACACACATAAGCATGCATTAAACCAGAACGCGCCATCACTCCCACGTCTGGAAGCTGATCTCATAGCACAGCAAGAGACGAACAAGAAGGATGTTCTAACAAGTGTGTTGAGGGGTCGCAGGGTGGGCCTTTCTCACTCCAAGGCTCTGGGACTCTCGGAGCTCTGGAGGAGCAGGGGAGAGCAACCCTACCTCGGATGCAGGGGCAGCATCCAAGGACCCTGATAATGACCACAAGAAAGAGGCAGCACCTCTAGGGGAGGAAAGTGCTGGGGGTCAGAGACATGGGTGCCATTCCAGGCTGAGCCGGGCTGGCTGTGTGAGCTTGCGTGAGTCACTTACCCTCTGAACTTAGTGCTTCCCATGCAAAAGGGGAAAGCTTCCCTCATCCTCCTCCAGCCGTCACCCACTGCCTTCCTTCTCTCCGCAGCCAGACAGCTCCGAAGTGTTGTCTACACTTCTTTTCTCCGATTCTTTATTTAAATTTGCACTTACTAGGCTGAGCGCAGTGGCTCATGCCTGTAATCCCAGCACTTTGGGAGGCTGAAGTGAGGGGATCACTTGAGGTTAGGAGTTCAAGACAAGCCTGGCCAACATGGTGAAACCCCATCTCTACTAAAATACAAAAATTCGCTGGGCCTGGTGGCATGCCCCTGTAATCCCGCTACCCAGGAGGCTGAGGCAGGAGAATCGCTTGAACCCGGGAGGCAGACGTTGCAGTGAACTGAGATCACACCACTGCACTCCAGCCTGGGCCACAGAGCAAGACTCTGTCTCAAAAATAATAAATAAATAAATCTTCACTTATAAATTACTCCATAAATAAAAATAACACGTTATATACATATATATACCCATCTCAGCCTCCCAAAGTGCTGAGATTACAGGTGTGAGCCATCATGCTTTGCCATAACATGGTTTTTTTAATGTTTTATTTTAAAAATGTTTTTATAACTTTTATTTATTTATTTTTTTTTTGAGATGAAGTCCCGCTCTGTTGCTCAGGCTGGAGTGCAGTGGCACCATCTCAGCTCACTGCAACCTCTACCCCCTGGGTTCAAGCGATTCTCCGGTCTCAGCCTCCCAAGTAGCTGAGATTGCAGACATGCACTACCGCGCCTGGTTAATTTTTCTATTTTTAGTAGAGACAAATTTTCGCCATGTTGCCCAGGCTGGTCTCAAATCCCTGACCTCAGGTGATCCACCCACCTCGGCCTCCCAAAGTGCTGGGATTACAGGCATGAGCCACCACACCTGGACAAAATTTTTTTATATCTTTTAAATTCCAGACCCACCACCAGGTTGAATCCTCCGGGCTGACTGTGCAGACCCCCCACCATGCCCCCTACTTTCCATTAACTGATATGTTTTATGTTATCAAGAATATTAAAACAAACCTATGCATCTGCCATTGAGCTTAAGAAATAGATGGCCGAGCGCGGTGGCTCACGCCTGTAATCCCAGCACTTTGGGAGGCCAAGGTGGGCGGATCACGAGGTCAGGAGATCGAGACCATCCTGGCTAACATGGTGAAACCTCATCTCTACTAAAAATACAAAAAATTAGCCGGGCGTGGTGGTGGGCGCCTGTAGTCCCAGCTACTCGGGAGGCTGAGGCAGGAGAATGGCTGGAACCCGGGAGGCAGAGCTTGCAGTGAGCAGAGATCGCGCCACTGCACTCCAGCCTGGGTGACAGAGCGAGACTCTGTCTCAAAAAAAAAAAAAAGAAATAGACGAATGCCAAGACATGGGAAGCCCTAGTCACCTTTCCCTCCCTCAACTCGAGAGGAGTCACATTCCAAACCCAGCCTTTGTCATTCCCTTCCTTTTCATTAGGCGGTTATGTATGTACGTATCCTTACACTTTATACTAATGGTATCACATTATGTGTATTCTACTACTTTTAAACATTTATGGATTAAATTCTGTCCCTCCAAAAAAGATATGTTGGAGTCTTAACCCCTAATACTTCAAGACGTGACCCTGTTTGCAGACACCGTCTTTACAGAGGTGCTCAAGGTGAGATGCAGTCATTAGAGTGGACCTTCATTCAATACGACTGGTGTCCTTATAACAAGCAGAACACAGGACAGAGGCAGACCCACCAGCAGGGAGAACACCACGTGAAGCCTGGAGTCAGGCTGCCACACACCAAGAAACTGCCGGACGCCAGGAGAGAGGTGGGGAACGGGTCCTCCTCCCGCGCCTTCCCAGGGAACGTGGCCCTGTCGGCACCCTGATCTCCTTGCCCCTAGAACTGGGAGACAACACGTTTCTGCTGTTAAGCCACCCTGTGTGTGGTACTTTGTTACTGCAGCCCCAAGAAATAAAGACACCATCCCATGTCATGTTCTTGAAATTCATTTGTTAATGAGTGAAGCTGAGGCTCATTCATTTTCTCTGCAATGCTCTATTATATGATATCCCACAATTTATCCATTTTACTTTGAAAAGTTATATGCTTACAGGTTTTATTGTTGTTTTGACATTGCAAACTGTGCTGCCCCAAACCTCCCTGCAAACTGTGCGGTAGGAGTGGAGCTGCCACGTGGGTCAAAGAGGGCAAAGGCAAGCTTAACTGTGCAGCCCAGATCAGAGCAATAACAACTCATCAAGATAAGTCTAATTGCTACTCAACGGGGTGGAACTCACACGCTTGCCAGCGGGCAGGCAAAGTTCCCTGTGTCCCACATTCTTGTTAACACTTGAAACTGCAGTCTTTTTTTTTTTTTTTTTTTTTTGACGGAGTCTCACCCTGTCGCCTAGGCTGGAGTGCAGTGGTGTGATCTCGGCTCACTGAAACCTCCACCTCCCAGGTTCAAGCGATTCTCCTGCCTCAGCCTGCCAAGCAGCTGGGACTACGGGCTCCCGCTAATTTTTGTGTTTTTAGTAGAGACAAGGTTTTACCATGTTGGCCAGCCTGGTCTCAATCTCTTGACCTTATGATCCGCCCGCCTCGGCCTCCCAAAGTGCTGGGATTACAGGCGCAAGCCACTGTGCCCCGCCCTACAGTTTTGTTTTGTTTTTTAAATTTATTATTTTTAAAAAATGTTTTTGAGACAGGATCTCACTCTGCCACCCAGGCTGGATCATGGTGGCATGATCTTGGCTCACTGCAGCCTCGTCCTCCCAGGCTCAAGTAATCCTCCCACCTCAGCCTCCCAAGTAGCTGGGACCACAGGTATGTGCCACCATGCCTGACTAATTTTTGTATTTTTTGTAGAGATGAGTTCTCACTGTGTTGCCCAGGGTGGTCTCAAATTCCTGGGCTCAAGCGATCTTCCCACCTCAGCCTCCCAAAGTGCTGGGATTACAGGCGTGAGCCAACACACCCAGCCAGAAGGAACTGCCACTCTTTTTATTTTTGCCAATCTGATGGTTGTAGAATGGTATTTCCTAGTGGCTTTATTTTGCATTTTCTTGATTTCTAATAAAGTTAAGCATCTTTTACATGTTGATTGACAATGTATATTTCCTGTTTTGCAAAACACCTGGTTGGGTTTTCCTGGTCTTTTTTCTTATTTATTTCTAGGAGTTCTTTATGTACTCTGGACTCTGATCCTGCATTCGTCTTTCTAAAGCTTTATTCGTCGTGTCCTCTGATGAACAGAGCTTTTCTTTTTTCTTTTCCCTTTTAAAAGTAGTAGAATTTATTCATCTTTTTCTGAACAATTAGTGCTTTCAAGAAATTCTTTATACCCCCAAGGTCACAGAGATATTATCCTATACTCGCTTCGTAAGGGTTGATATTCTGCCTGTCAAGTTGTTAATGGACCTGGCATTGATTCTGGAGCCTGCTGTGTAGTCAGATCTAAACTGGGAAAGGAACAATTGCCTGCTTTTCTCACAGGGGCGTTTTGAAGCTCAGAAGAGAAAATGCGTGTGGAAGTGTCCAGAACTGTGAAACAACGTACAAGTGAGAGCGTCTGCGATGCTGATTTGCTGGAGGGTGACAAAGCCATTTAAGAGAGGGCTGCTTTGGCCTTTGATTTGCTAATCAGTTGGCTGCCAGTAGGCCAGGCAGAAACCCAACCTCCATTCTGCCTTCTGAGGCTAGAGAACACCGCCAAAAAGACCAGCTGAAGCAAGTGGCCTTTGCAGGAAAGTAAGTTCCAGTGGCATTGCTGGGGCTGGCCCCCATCCACCCACACTGTTCACTCCATCTGCCACCTGACATTAGCAAATTAGGCTGCAAATACCGCCCTGAATCATAGAGAAAAGATGAAATTACACTCAGGAAACTCTGCTCACCGAAGTGTGTGAGTAACAGGATGCAGAAAGACGCCCATTAAAAGCTGCTAAAAACGAGTCAGGTGCTCCAAGGCAGCCTGCTGCACACCCCAACACGCGGGCAGGCTCCACCCCAGCTCCAACTCCACCAGGAGGGGCAACACGCACCCATTATACGAGCCACACGGGGGCCCCAGCAACTGGCCCAGACAAGGCTGCAGAGCCCACGCAGGTGGAATCCCCTTTAGCGAGCTGGAAGGTTCCATGACTGGGCTGCGGGGAAGGAAGCCGACTCGTGGGGAGTTAGCTGAGCTGCCAGAAGAAACTGACAAAATCAAACGCACCCTTTGGCCTGCACAAGGCAATATTGTTGGTTCTCTTTGAAGCACATCCTGGCCAGGAGACAGAGCTTAGGCCAGCCCCCGGGCCAGGTGCCTGCTACCCAGACCTGTGATCCTAGCCAAAAGTCACTGAGTTCTGGGATGTCCACACTGGGAAGGGAGAGCAGCGAGGGAAGGGTTACAAAGGGGCCTGAGGAGACATTTGGGGGTGACAGATCGTCAGCATCTTTTTGTTTGGTTTTTCTTTTAAGCGATGGGGGTGGGGGGCTCACTATGTTGCTGGGGCTGGTCTCGAACTCCTGGCCTCAAGCAATCCTCCTGCCTCAGCCCCCAAGTAGCTGGAATTATAGACGTCAGCCACGGCCCCCAGCTCAGGTTCGGCATCTTGATTGCAGTGGTGGCTTCGCAGATGTATACATACGTCAGAACTTACCAAATTGTACATTTTCAATATGTATTTTAGACAATTAGATCTCAATAAGGCTGTTTAAAAATTACAGAATGGTGTGATGGCCACTTTTACTAAATGTGCATGTTGATAGCAAGAGGAACGACTAGAAGGAGGTCCCCAGATGTTAACAGTGCTTAGTTCTGGGCTGTGGGATTACAGAGGATTTTACTTTTCCTCTTTGTGCTTTTCTGTACTTTAAAAAATTTCTGAAATATATGTGTTTTACTTTTTTTTTTTAAGATGGAATCTTGCTCTGTCGCCCAGACTGGAGTACAGTGGTGCGATCTCGGCTCATTGCAACATCTGCCTCCCGGGCTCAAGCAATTCTCCTGCCTCAGCCTCTCAAGTAGCTGGAATTACAGGCGTGTGCCACCACACCCAGCTAATTTTTGTATTTTTAGTAGAGACAGGGTCTCGCCACGCTAGCCAGGCTGGTCTCGAACTCCTCACCTCAGGTGATCCACCCACCTTGGCCTCCCAAAGTGCTGGAATTACAGACATGGGCCAATGCGACCAGCCGTGTTTTACTTTTATAAATCAGAAGAAAAAAAAAGTGTCTATTTCAAAATAAGAGCAACTTTAGGTTGCAGGGGTCTTCTGAAGGTCGGCAGCCGTGACCTCACGGGGGCACACGCTGGGCTTAGCACGGTGGAGCTGTGCTCAGGGGAAGCAGCTTGGGCTTTAGAGCCAGCTCTGCAGCAAACTGCCCGGGCCAAACCTCAGCTCTGCCGCCCATCTCCTCAGCGGCCTTGAGCTAGTTACTTGAGTACTTGGTGCCAATTTTAATCCCCAATTATATTTCAGAGACAATTGTCAAAGCCTCTGCAGGTGGCTGAGAGATTCAATGAGCCAATACAGGTGGCTCTTAGCAGCGTTCCCACAGCACAGCACAGACTGGGTGAATTACAGCTACTATTCCCTCCTATTAAAAAGAATAAAAGTGGCTGGACACAGTGGCTCACGCCTGTAATCCCAGCACTTTGGGAGGCCAAGGCAGGTGGATCACCTGAGGTCAGGAGTTCGAGACCAGCCTAGCCAATATGGTGAAACCCCATCTCTACTAAAAATACAAAAATTAGCCAGGCCTGGTGGCAGGTGCCTGTAGTCCCAGCTACTCTGGAGGCTGACACGGGAGAATTGCTTGAACCCAGGAGGCAGAGGTTTCAGTGAGCCGAGATCACACCATCGCACTCCAGTCTGGTTGACAGAGCAAGGCTCTGTCTCAAAAAAAAAAAAAAAAAAATAGAATTGACTTAAGAAACTCTTTGCTTTTTTTTTCCCCCATGAGGTTACAAAAGATAATTGAATCATCTCTAGAACAGGATGCCAGTTTCTGGAACTGAAGGGTTTTGAGGTTTCTCTTAACGAATATCGGAAATCTTTATCTCTCAACCAACTGTAACCACCATCTATGGCCTCCTCCAGCCCTCACCAATGCGGGTACCCCTCCCAGGCTTCCTCTCCTTCCCTGAGCCTCTGCTGTGAATTATCTGACTCCACTTCTTCTGAGGCTGCTTTTCTGGGACAGAGACAAGACCCTACTCTTTCCTTCTCTTATTTGTTCCTTTTCTGCTGTCTGCCAGAAGTCACCACCCATCGCCCAAACCAATCTTTAGCTTGGTCTCCTTCAGGGGTCTGGATGCCATCCTTAACTGCCTTAATCTGATGGCCTGAGCAGCTTACCTGAGCCTCAGCTTCTTTTTTCTTTTCTTTTTCTTTTTCTTTCCTTTTCTTTTTTTTTTTTTTTTTTTTTTTCTGACAGGATTTCACTCTATCGGGCAGGCTGGAGTGCAGTGGTGCAATCATGGCTCACTGTAGCCTCGACTTCCAGAGCTCAGGTGAGCCTCCCACCTCAGCCTCCTGAGTAGCTGGGACTCCAGGCACGCACTCCATGCCCGGCTAATTTTTGTATTTTTGGTAAAGATGGGGTTTCTCCATGTTGTCCAGGCTGGTCTCAAACTCCTGGGCTCAAGTGATCCACCCACCTTGACTTCTCAACATGCTAAGATTACAGGCAGGATCCTACCAGGTGGGGCAGGAGTAATCAACCCTACTAGACAGTTGGGGAAAATGAGAGGCCAGGCGCAGTGGCTCACGTCTGTAATCCCAGCACTTTGGGAGGCCAAGGCAGGCAGATCACTTGAGGCCAAGAGTTCGAGACCAGCCTGGCCAACATGGCAAAACCCCATCTCTACTAAAATACAAAAATTAGCTGGGCATGGTCCTGGGCACCTGTAATCCCAGATACTCAGGAGGCCGAGGCAGGAGAATTGCTTGAGCCCAGGAGGCAGAGGTTGCAGTGAGCCGAGATCACACCACTACACACTCTAGTCTGGATGACAGAGCAAGACTTAGCCTCAAAACAAACAAACAAACAAACAAAAAAATGCACCTTTGTTAGTTTTATTTGAACCAATGTTTACATCTCTGGCAACCACAGGCTCATATGAAACTTCATGCTATTAAACTTTATGGGTGACATGGCCAGGCACGGTGGCTCACACCTGTAACCCCAGCACTTTGGGAGGCCAAGGCAGGTGGATCGTGAGGTCAGGAGATCCAGACCATCCTGGCTAACACGGTGAAACCCCGTCTCTACTAAAAATACAAAAATTAGCTGAAAGTGGTAGCACGTGCCTGTAGTCCCAGCTACTCAGGAGGCTGAGGCAGGAGAATGGCGTGAACCCGGGAGGCAGAGGTTGCAGTGAGGCGAGATCGCGTCACTGCACTCCAGCCTGGGGGACAGAGCGAGACTCCGTCTAAAAAAAAAAAAACTTTATGGGTGACAATAGAACAAAGGCAGAGGGACAGGACAGAACAATGAGTCACTCCAAAGGTGAAAACCACACCCTGTGTGTTCTAAAAGAGGCCCCAGGACAAACACCTGCCACAGTAGGAAGGTCCTGTGTTCGTGGCGGTGTGTGCTGGGCGGTTGTGGTGAAGACTGGGTCTGTGTCTGGGCTGGTGTGTGTAGTTGTGGAGTTTATAGCTTTCCTTTGACTCAAATCCTTCTTCCCTATCACCAGCTTACATGTTAGAGGCCTGTAACAGGAGACCAGTTCCAGGCCAACCTGTGGTTAAAAGAACCTCAGCCTGTGAGCAAACGTTACTCCTCCTCCACACTCGAGGACGCTGTGGCAGCCCAGCCTGTCAGGCCTCTGCAGACATGAATTGGCCTGGTTCTCCCTCCTGCTGTCCCTCACCTGCCAATCCCCAATCAGTCTTCGCTGTATAAACAAGTGCTTCACTGAAGAGCCCAGCGCATCTGTGAAAGATCCAACACGCAGCCCTTCTTTTTCCTTTTAGTGGATCCATTTGAAAAGCTCCTGTCTCCTGGCCGGGTGCAGTGGCTCACGCCTGTAATCCCAGCACTTTGGGAGGCCGAGGCGGGCGGATCACAAGGTCGGGAGTTCGAGACCAGCCTGGCCAACATGGCGAAACCCCGTCTCTACTAAAAATACAAAAATTAGCAGGGCGTGGTGGTGGCGCCTGTAATCCCAACTACTCAGGAGGCTGAGGCAGGAGAATGGCGTGAACCGGGAGGCGGAGGTTGCAGTGAGCCGAGATTGAGCCACTGCACTCCAGCCTGGGCGACAGAGCAAGACACCATCAAAAACAAAACAAAACAAAAATCTCCTGTCTCCAGGGCCAGGCACAATGGCTTAGGCCTGTAATTCCAGCACTTTGGGAGGCCAAAGTGGAAGGATTGCTTGAGGCCAGGAGTTCAAGACCGGCCTGGGCAACATGACGAAAACCCCCTCTCTACAAAAAAATTAAAATTAAACAAATCAGCTGGGCAGGGTGGTGCACCTGTAGTCCTAGTTGCTCCGGAGGCTGAGACAGGAGGATGGCTTGAGCCTGGGAGGTGGAGGCTGTAGTGAGCCATGGTCTTTCCTTCACATTCCGGCCTGGGAGCAATCACTTCGTCTCTAAAATAATAACAATAATAAAATAAATAAACTGTCTCTCCTTCCATTCTTGTCCAGGCCTCTTTTGAATTAGCTCTATTTTTTCCTAATACTCATTAAATAAATGCTTAACTATTAAAATAGAATGTCCTCTGGGTGGGGGATGGGGGGGCGCTGCCAGGCTGTGGCCAGAGGCTATTATGCACTGGAAACCCTGCATAGCAGAGGGGCAGCCCTGCACCTGCCCCTGTCCAAGGTAGGTGGACGGTGACTGCAGACCATGGGAAACGTCCATCCTAGGGGAGTCACCAGCCACCTGGGAAGCCAGGATCAAGGCCCTCCACCCCCAGAGTACAGGAGACAAAGGGAAGGACACCAGGGACAAGGAACCCGAGGGCCCGATGCAAAGTGGCGTTAGCTCACCCGGGAGTCCCACCTTCATGCCACTGTCACAGCACTCACCTCCTGCCCGCCAGCGCCTGAGATCGGAGTGCTGGGGAGGCTGGCTGTAGGCGAAGGAGGTGAGGGCAGATTCGTTTCTTACTGCAACTGCAGCCTCTAGAGCTGGGTAGGCAGGCAGGGCCTGGCTCCATGAGCTCAGAGCTGACCCTCTACAAAGATTCCAGGACGTGGGGGCTGGAGACATCTCTCTTCAAAAACAGATTAATCCAGAGGAGCTATGGGGCCTGTGTTTAGTAAATTGTACTCTGTGTCTTCAGCATAGAAAGTCCTTCCCACTCCCTGCTCAGTATCTCCCAGCCCTCCTAGGAGGCAGGCAGGGCAACTCCAGGACAGTCACCCTAGTTCACAGATGAGGAAAACGGGGTTTCAAGACTGAGACATGAGCGCCCAGCACAGTCCGGGGTGGGGGGTAGCAAGGGGGTATTACTGAGCACCTCTCATGCACTGCCACAGCCCCACCCCTTACCCCACTTCATCCCTGGGACAGCCTGTAAGCTGCGGACGACCGGCCAGGTAAACGGGGAAGAATCCTACCCAAGATGTAGCTGATTTGAATTGGTTAAGAATTAAGGCCAGGTGTGGTGGCTCACACCTGTAATCCCAGCACTTTGGGAGGCAGAGGCAGACAGGTCACCTGAGGTCAGGAGTTCAAGACCAGCCTGGCCAACATGGTGAAACCCCATCTCTACTAAAAATACAAGAAATTAGCCGGACGTGGTGGCAGATGCCTGTAATTCCAGCTACTCAGGAGGCTGAGGCAGGAGAATCGCTTGAACCTGGGAGGTGGAGGTTGCAGTGAGCCGAGATCACGCCACTGCACTCCAGCCTGGGCAACAAAGGGAGACTCTATCTCAAAAATATAAAAAAATTTAAAAAATTTAAAAATTATGGCAGCCCCAATTTCCAACTAAGTTATATTCCAAGATATGGTCAAAACACATTTTCCCACTGCAACAATGTTATTTTATTTAGATATTGGGGCTTGTCCATCAAGGGCCAGTTAACCCACAACACTCCAGAATTTCTGAACAAGTGTAATGAACATCTGACAAATATTATTACAACATCAATGGTCAAAATAGAAAAGCAATAGCATTTGATAAGAAATCACTTTTTTTTTTTTTTTGAGACAGAGTTTCACTCTGTCACCAGGCTGGAGCACAGTGGCACGATCTCGGCTCACTGCAACCTCCACCTCCCAGGTTCAAGCGATTCTCCTGCCTCAGCCTCCCAAGCGGCTGGGACTACAAGCACCTGTCACCATGCCCAGCTAATTTTTGTACTTTTAGCAGAGACAGGGTTTCACCATGTTGGACAAGCTGGTCTCAAGCTCCTGGCCTTAAATGGTCTGCCCGCCTTGGCCTCCCAAAGTGTTGGGATGACAGGTGTGAGCCACTGCACCCGGCCGACTTTTTATTTCATATCTTGAATACCTCCCTGAAAATCTGAGGCCAGATGGAAGAATGGACAGAATTGCCCCCACTCTCCTGTTCTGGAATTTAAAGAAGAAAAAAGAGGGGAGGCATCACCCAGTTGGGACCAGGCTGGGGGAAAAAAGGACAGAATTTGCTGACCAAATAGGGAAGCTGTGAAAGAAAAAAGCAGGTCCCTGGCAAGCAGCTCAGCAGCTGGAAATCCCCCTCGGTCCTTGGGAGAGACAATGAGCTCCAGCTGCTTTCAACTCCGATGAAGAGAGAGCTGGTTCCCGCCCTGCAGCGGTCCCCGTGTCCTTCTCCTCACTGAGCCTCACCTCCTCCGCCTGCCACAGAGGCGAGCATCACCTCCTTCTCCTCGCTGAGCCTCACCTCCTCCGCCTGCCACAGAGGCGAGCATCACCTCCTCCTCGCTGAGCCTCACCTCCTCCACCTGCCACAGAGGTGAGCATCACCTCCTTCTCCTCGCTGAGCCTCACCTCCTCCGCCTGCCACAGAGGCAAGCATCACCTCCTCCTCGCTGAGCCTCACCTCTCCGCCTGCCACAGAGGCGAGCATCACCTCCTTCTCCTCGCTGAGCCTCACCTCCTCCGCCTGCCACAGAGGCGAGCATCACCTCCTCCTCGCTGAGCCTCACCTCCTCCACCTGCCACAGAGGCGAGCATCACCTCCTTCTCCTCGCTGAGCCTCACCTCCTCCGCCTAGGTAACAACTCACAAGCACAGTGTCTGGCTTCGGGGCGTAGGGACAGGGGCACATGTAATCAAGACATGCCACCGCCTGCCTGAGTGGCTTCCCCCTTCCCTGATGAGGACCTCCAGGCCTCAGAGTCTGCTCTGTTCCTGGTCACGAGGCTGCAGCTGAAGGGCGGAGGAGGCCTCTCAGATTCAAAACAGGGCAGAGATGAGAGGCGTAATTCTAATTTGAGATCAGAGCCTGACAGCTGGGCAGGTGGCAGGCAGCCGCTTCCTCCCCTCCGTGGAGCCTGCCAGGAGAGGGGCTGTGGTCATATTAAGGGCGTGACTGGCAAGTCCTGCAGCGGGATGGGCAGTCCCTGCCATGCCGGTGCAGCTCCGTGTAAATCCTTAGTCCCGAGTGTCCTCGTGTAACTCAGAGCTGGAAAGAGCCGTAGATCTTCTGGATCCACACCTTCATTTCACACATAAGGAAACAGGCCCAGAGAGGAAAAGGGCTTTTCGTAGTCACGTGGCGAGGCAGGGGAAGCTGGGCCCAGAATGCAGGTGTCCTGCCACCCAGACCCACAGCCAGGACTCCCTAACGGGAAAACACTCGTTCGGCCACCATGAAAATTTGATGAATTTGCCTCTAGTCTTTTAAAAATACATATGTATAATTTTATTTAAAAAATTTTTATTTTTATTTTATTTATTTATTTTTTTGAAACAGGATCTCACTCTGTCAGCCAGGCTGGAGTGCAGTGGCACGATCATGGCTCACTGCAACCTCCACCTCCTGGGCTCAAGCAATTCTCCTGCCTCAGCCTCCCAAGTAGTTGGGACTACTACAGGCAGGCCTGTGCCACCGTACTTAGCTAATATGATTTGTTGTAGAGATGGGGTCTTGCTCACGACAAAGCCCAGGCTGCTTTAAAATTCCCTTGCTCAAATGATCCTCCCACCTCGGCCTCCCAAAGAGTTGGGCTTGCAGGTGTGAGCCACTGCACCCAGCCTACATGTAATTTTATTTTATTTTACTTTTTCATTTTATTTTTGAGACAGGGTTTCGCTCTGTCGTCTAGGCTGGAGTGTAGTGGCGAAATTAAAGCTCGCTGCAGCCTCTACTTCCTGGGCTCAAGTGATCCTCCCCGCTCAGCCTCCTGAATAGCTGGGACTATAGGTGTGCCTCCCCAAGCCTGGCTAATTTTTTCTGTTTTTTTGTAGAGATAGGGCGAGCCACTCTGTTGCCCAGGCAGGTCTCAAACTCCTGGGCTCAAGCAATCCTTTCATCTCGACTTCCCAAAGTGCTAGGATCACAGGTGTGAGCCACTGTGTGTGCCTGGCTATAATTTTAAATTAATACCTAATTATACTATATGCATGAATACATTCTCTTTAAAAAGTTATTTCCTTGCCTCCTGGATATGGTGTGGCGACTCAGTGTTTGTTGAATGTGTGAACAGGTGATTTCTTATTTCTATCATCCCGTTCAGGCCCCAGTCTTATTACCAGCTCCTCCCTGGATGCCAGCACCTCTCAACGCCCCCTCCCCCAGGACCCTCCTACCAGGGCCACTGGATCAGGGCACCCAGGGGCAAGGAGGCCAGTGAGCCTGCTTGAGGGCCCCTCTAATTCCTGCCCTGCTTTTGGTTGGGGCTAGCTTTGGAGCACCCTTTGGACATTTTTTTTTTTTCCAGACGGAGTCTCACTCTGTCGCCCAGGCTAGAGTACAGTAGCGTAATTTTGGCTCAACCTCTGCCTCCTGGGTTCAAGTGATTCTCCTGCCTCAGCCTCCCAAGTAGCTGGGACTACAGGCATGTGCCACCACACCTGGCTAATTTTTGTATTTTTAGTAGAGACGGGATTTCATCATGTTGGCCAGGCTGGTCTTGAACTCCTGACCTCAGGGGATCCACCTGCATTGGCCTCCCAAAGTGCTGGGATTACAGGCGTGAGCCACCACGCCCGGCCCCTTTGGAATTTTCTATCCCAGCCCCAAGCTTGGGACGGGTCTGGGGCACCCAGATACCCTCCCCATGAAGCCAGGCCCCGCACCCTGCTCAACCGCCTGCACACAAGCAGGTGCTCCTCTTACTCTGTCTTCTCACCTTTGCTTCCTCTCTCCCGGTACTGGGACGTGGAAAGACCTTTAACACCCGGGATCCCCCAGGGAATAATTCAAATTCAATCATAGAAAATGAAGGCACAAAGCCTGGGCTGCTGGGAGGGCCCGAGGGCCTGGAGATGGAGGCTTGGCAGGCCCAGCACTGCTGAAGCCAAGGGAATGAGTGACTTCTCCAAAAGCAGCTTGAGTCATGCTGAACCTCACTGGTTCCCTAGTAGCAGGAGCTTGAGGACCAAGGACCGGACCTAGAAGATTCACGGTAGGGGGTGAGGGGAAAAGCAGCCAAGAGTCAGGAGGGTCAGAAGTGTGTCTGATCCCTTGGCAGAGTGCAGTGGCTCACGCCTGTAATCCCAGCACTTTGGAAGGCCAAGGCAGGCGGATCACCTGAGGTCGGGAGTTCAAGAGCAGCCTAGCCAACATGGCGAAAACCCGTCTCTACTAAAAATACAAAAATTAGCCGGGTGTGGTGGCAGGCACCTGTAATCCCAGCAACTCAGGAGGCTGAGGTAGGAGAATCACTTGAACCCAGGAGGCGGAGGCTGCAGTGAGCCGAGATCGCACCATTGCACTCCAGCCTGGGTGACAGAGTGAGACTGTCTCAAAAACAGCAACAACAACAACAAAAGAAGTATGTCTGATTCCTGAGGCCAAGAGTAAAAGAGGTTTCAAGAAAGAGGGTGTGGTCAACAGTGCCAGGTGCAGCTGATGTAAAGGAAAAGTGGCCTCCTTTTTCCCTTGACGTGGATGTGTACAAACCCTCCCCTGGGACCAAGCTCAGGGCTGGGCCGCAACCAGGGGCCCTCAGGCTAGATCTGGTGCCAAGGAGACCTGCTGCCAAGGCTGGACGGGTGAGCCTGGAAGGGCGTGGACCCTCCACCCAACCTCAGGGACAAGTGCCCGACACCCCACTGAGCAGAAACAGGGTGGGACGGAAACCAAACAAATTGCTCCTGAAATCCATGTTTTAGGAATGTTTGGTTTTCAGCTTCTCTTTCCTGCAGCAGGATATTTAAAGAAAACAAAACTTTAAAGTCTTCTACTCCAAAGCAAAGAGCACTGTGTGTGCCTACTTCTGGTCTCCACTTCAGGAACAAACCCCCTTCACTTTCTGGCCTGGATTGGGCCCAAGGCAGCCGGAGCCTCCTGGCCAAGCTGGGCCAGCAGCCCAGGCCCCCACCAAACGCTCAGAATGAGCTGGGCACCACCAGGCCTTGAGGCCTTCCAGAGGCTTCTACTCCAGGGCACTCTGAGGCCAGGGGCTGTGGGTGGCTAACAGACTATGCTGCCAGCTGGGAGAAGAGGGGGCCCCATCTCTGCCCCAAATCCAAGTCTGGACAGCTCTTTCCCTTAGGGGTAGATAGTTGGTGGGGAAGAGAGGGAGCTGAGAAGGTCACCCAAGAAAGGTTAGCCGGGCCGTCTGCCTGGGAGTCAGAATGAGGTGGCCCATCCTCAGACTTGACCATTTCCCAATGCCCTATTTTATTTAATTTTTTATTTTATTATATAGTGACAGGGTCTCAATATATTGCCCAGGCTAGTCTCGAGCTCCTGGACTCACATGATCCACTTGCCTCGGCCTCCCAAAGTGCTGGGATTACAGGCATGAGCCACCACACCCAGCCCCCAGATAATCTAAATTCAGAGCCTGCAAAAGGGTCAGGGCCCAAGGAGAGCAAATGGAGACAGAAGAGAAAGTGAATTTCTCCCTCCAGGTTCCCACGCCTGAGTCAGACCCTCTCACCATTTCCTTTACAACCATCGCACACTCGGCTGGCCCTGCCTAAGAAAAGGAATACAAGAGTCCATGAAGGGTCTCCCTTCTTTTTCTTCTTTTTCTTCTTCTTTTTCGTCTTTTCTTCTTCTTCTTTTTCCTCCTCCTCCTCCTCTTCTTCTTCTTCTTCTTTCTTCTTCTGATGCCCAGGCTGGAGTGCAATGACACGATCTCGGCTCACTGCAACCTCTGCTTCCGTATCTCAAGGAATTCTCCTGCCTCAGCCTCTGGGACTACAGGTGTGCGCCACCACACCCGGCTAATTTTTGTATTTTTTGTAGAGACATGGTTTCGCCATGTTGGCCAGGCTGGTCTTGAACTCTTGACCTCAGGTGATCCGCCCACCTCGGCCTCCCAAAGCGCTGGGATTACAGGTGTGAGCCACCATGCCCGGCCCATCATGTACCCTTCTGATCCTACAAGCGCACTGTGAGGTGGGCCGGGCATGGAGTTTAGTTTCAGCTTTGCATTGAGATCAGAGCAGCCGGGTATGGAGTTTAGTTTCAGCTTCGCATTGAGATCAGAGCGGCTCTGAGAGGTCGGGGCCTCATCCAGGGCCACACGTCCAGCTGGCGGCACAGCCACCTGTCCACCCAGCTCTCCGGATGCCCGGCCTGTGCTCCCTACGCAGCCGCTTACTGCCCTGCTAGGAAAAGGCAGGCAGGAGGGATCTTTCCACTCCCATCAGGGGCTGAGGAACAGGCATCTAGGAGCTAAATC
The DNA here is from genome assembly GCF_028885625.2 of Pongo pygmaeus. Lineage (NCBI taxonomy): Eukaryota > Metazoa > Chordata > Mammalia > Primates > Hominidae > Pongo > Pongo pygmaeus. The sequence goes on from NC_085930.1 coordinate 206,462,378, forward strand.
TGGCTGGGGGAATCTCCCAGCCCAGACAGCCCAGGGCCCTGCCCAGGGGTCGGCGCTTTCACTTGCTGACCTCATGCCTCCACCACGACTTGGGAAAGATGAGGTTCAGAATGACTCAGCTTCAGCCAAAGGATACTAATGGGTGATGGAATAAATCCTGCCTGGAGCCCTGTTCACCTCAGGACTTGTCCTCAGACCATGGACCTTCCTCCCTGGGCACTCAGTCAAGGAATCGCAGGAGATCAGTGCAAGAGTAGCTCTGAATGGGCCAGGCGCGGTGGCTCACGCCTGTAATCCCAGAACTTTGGAAGGCCAAGGCGGGCGGATCACGAGGTCAGGAGATCGAGACCATCCTGGCTAACACAGTGAAACCCTGTCTCTACTAAAAATACAAAAAATTATCCGGGCGTGGTGGCGGGCACCTGTAGTCCCAGCTACTTGGGAGGCTGAGGCAGGAGAATGGCGTGAACCCGGGAGGCAGAGGCTGCAGTGAGCCGAGATCGCGCCACTGCACTCCAGCCTGGGTGACAGAGTGAGACTCCGTCTCAAAAAAAAAAAAAAAAAAAAAACAGTAGCCCTGAAGCCCCCCAACCCAGCACACTTGGTTTTGGCAGGCCCGAGACACCCACAAGAGTAACAGCCTCATTCAGGAGGCTGAGGACTAAGTGAGCAAACGCAGGCCAAGCGCTTCCCCAGGCCTGGACCTCCGTTAGCATTCAACGGTGTTGTCATTGCCGTCATTGCTGCACTGGAGCCAGATCACTAGGCCTTTAGGAGGAGGACATGCCCTTCCTGTTGACAGGCCGGGCCTCTGACCCAGCCGTCTCCTCTCCGTGGGGTGGCAGGAAGAGCCCAGGGCTCAGGTGGCAGATCAGGGACCCCCTGGCCCGGCCTCTGCTCAGCTGTGTGATCCCTGGGAAGCCCCGCCTTGTGTCCCCCACCGCCTTGGTTTTCTTCTCACTGAGAAGTAAGGGAGGTGGCTGGCTGTTCAGTAGGGCCCCTTCCACTTTGGGAATCCCCAGTTTCAGCAGCAGAACTTCCCCAAGCAGAAAGCCGCTGGGAAAGTGGGTGCCCGGCTGGGAGACGGAAGCCCCAGGGAAAGGCAGATGAAGGTGCCCTGTGCAGGCCCCGCCTCCAGCCTGGCGGACAGTGCCCTGGATTTCCATACCCAGACCAGGGCCTTCCCAGAACCGCAGCCAGGACATGAAAAGCTGTCAGACAGTTGCCTCTGTGTTCCTGGAAGCTGTGGTTCAGGAAAAGTGGGAGGGAGAGAAGGAGGGAGAGAGCAATCGAGGGAGAGCAGAAGAGAGTGTGAAGAGAAAGACAGGAGCAGCAGGAGCGGGGGAAGGGAGGACGCAAGCGTGGAAAGGTGAGAAGAGGTGAGGCAGAGGCCCACGTGGAGAGGCAGAGCCTGGGACACTGCCTGCGGGGAAGTTCAGGTGAGAGCAGGGAGGGCGGAGGCTGTGAGCAGCCACCCTGGAACAGAGCTTGGAACCACCATTGCTTTTGACTTCCTTCAGCCTGAAACACTGCCTGGCCACAGAGCAGAAGAAGCAGTTGCTTTCTTAACAGGCGGCAGAGCCATTGTTGGGTGATCCTCTCCTCATTCCCTCGAAGCATCTCAGCCCATGCCCCCATCCCCTTTGGCCTGGAGACACCAGTGTTGGTGGGTTTTCTGTAAAACAGTAACAAAGACCTCATGTCCGAAGCAGCACCCTTCACCTCTGTTGTCAGGGCCACAGGGGAACCCGCACCCAGCCGGGCAGGAGTCGGAGGCTGTTGTCATGGTAACTGGCATCCCAAGGCCTCGCCTGCCTCCTGCCTCCTTTATCGGGCTATGATGATCACTGCTCCCTCCGAGAAGTACCTGTCATGTGTGGGGGTTTGTGGCGAGCTCTTTTCATGCACTAGGTAAGCCATGTCATAACCACACAATGAGATACGACTTGTGTGTGTGTGTGTGTTTTCTTCTAGAGATACAATTATTAATCTTACATTACAGAGGGAGAAACCAGGCAGCCCACCTTCAGAGCCCTCGTCTTAACTGTGACCCTACGTTGAAATAAAATGTGGAAACCGCCCACAGACACACCTCGTGGTGGCTGCAGGTCATAGGAGCTGTACTTCTGCCTCTTGGAGAGTTGCTTGTTTGCTCCATGCTGGTTTCCTCACCTCAGAAACTAGAATAACAACTCCATAGAGCAATTGTGAGGATTAAAGGAAGTGGCCTGGACACTGAGCACAGGCCCTGGCCCAGGCAGGGCTGATCGAGGGTTTGTTAGTACAGGAGTTCTGGCGAGCCCTCAGCCCCTGGGCTGCTTCCCTCCAGCCATTCCTCTGCATGCTAAGAACTAAAGAGAAGGGATTCAGACTCAGATGGAGCATGGGTGTCAGGCACTGTGCCTGCTGCCCATGAGAGCCAGCAAGGTGCCTGTGTCCTTTGAGGTACTAGGATTCTGGGCCCTGGATCCTGCAGTGTGATGACCGCCCCTTCCCCCATCTGTCCCTGCCCTGCTCCACCCTCAGCCACCTGCAGGATCCCCACCCAAGGGTCAGGGCAGAGCAGGGCAGGGCTGAGCAGGAGGCAGGCGGAGGGGGTCATTATCGCCCGCAACACAGGGCTGAAGAGAGTTAAAGCTTCTTATCAGTTCCCTGGGCCTGTGCTGCCCAGCCCAGCCCAGCCCAGCTCTGAGGCACAGGGGCTGGAGAGCAGAGCCCTGGGGTTGCCAGCCAAGCCTGTCTCCTCTGGAATGGCCCAGGACCAGGGATGGGGCAGCGGCCTGGGAACCCAAGAGTCACCAGACTGGCTGCACCGTGTGATCTGATGCAACCACTTCCCTCTCTGGTCCCCAGAGTCCCTGCTTATGAAACTGGGCGGCTGGGGGAGGGGGGGTCAGCGGGCAGCTGGATGAGGCAGCCTGGGTCCCTTCCTCTCCCAGAGAGTTAGGATCCTGTGATCCCTGGGAGGTGGCTATGACTGTCAGTCCTACAGACCAGGAAGCTGAGGCTGCGCACAGGACAGTGACCTCTTCACAGCACACTAGTTGGGCACAGAGAGGAATGACGGGGCTGAGCCCCACCCCACATGCCCATGAAGCTTGTGAGCCTTCCAGAAGGCCCATGGAGGAAAGGCGTGGAGATGGGAGGGCGCTGCTCTGGGCACCCCATCCCAGGGTCTAACCCCTTTCTTCAGGTCCTAGGGGCAAGCTGGGGACCTCTCAGAGGAGCCCTAGACAGGCAGGCACCTGGCGGCTTTGCAGGCCTGGGGTCACTCCTTGGCTCCAGCCCACAGAAGGCAGAGACGGCAGGGTTTTCTGGGCGTGTGGACAGTAGGCCCCGTAACTGGGCTCTGATAACACCCCTTCCCTTATCAGTGGGTCAAGGACTGGGTGGGGTGCATCTGAGAATCAAGGGTACATTCCGCAGAAACAAGGAAGGGGCAGAAAGGAAAAGTGGGTGCAGCTGAACCGAGGCCTCCCAGCCCGGCTGCAAAGAATCCCGGAGGGGTCCCCTGGCTTAGAGGGGAGAGTGTGGAGTGGTGGGGAGTCAAAGGAAGGGACAATCTAAGTCTCACTTAACCCTCCAGGAGCCAAGGTGCCTGATCCAAGCAACTTTCCTGAAGAAACCTTAGAAATCCTAGGCTGGGACCGGGCGCCATGGCTGACGCCTGTATTCCCAGCCCTTTGGGAGGCTGAGGTGGGCTGATCACTTGAACCCAGGAGTTTGAGACCAGCTTGGCTAACATGGTGAAACTCTGTCTCTACTAAAAATACAAAAATTAGCTGGATATGGTGGTGCACACCTGTAATTCCAGCTACTCAGGAGGCTGAGGCACGAGAATCAATTGAATCCGGGTGGAAGAGGTTGCAGTGAGCCGAGATCGCACCACTGCACTCCAGCCTGGGCGACAGAGCAAGACTCCGTCTCAAAAAACAAACAAAAAAAAGAAATCCCAGGCTGGAAGGGACAGAGAGACCTAGAATCTACATTTAGAGCAGGAGGCCATTGCCCTCAGAGGGGTCATGGCTGTCCTTTGACACTATGAGGAAAATTATGTCTGCCCAGTGGGGAAACTGAGGCCCAGCCTGTGAGGGGAGATGACTCACAGCTGGCTTAGGGCTTGAAAGGCCCTTGCCTGAGGCCAATTGGGTCCCCTGCATACCTGGAGGCGAGGACCAGTAGGTGCCATCCTGAACCAAGGGACAGGGCGGCAGAGGAAGGGCAGGGCCTCCCCAGATACTGGGCCTGGGCTTCTTTGCCCTGTGGGCTGGGACTCCAGGCAGGCACCACTTCTTCAACCAGCCAGTTCCATAATTCACATCCCAGCCTGGGCCCAGGCTCCTGGACCCCCTCCTCCGTAGCCCAGGCAGGTGGCCGAGGCTGGGCCTGCACAGGGAAGGGTCTGAAGCCTCCAGGGTCGGTTGTGGCAGGACCCAGTGGGCTGCAGATCTGGAGGGACGTCCTGCATCACCAGCAGTAGAGAGGACAGGGGCTGGGCCAGCATCCCCCTGAGAATGCGCTCACACCCCAGCACGCAGACACACACACCTCCACGGCACCTAGGGGTGGCTCATCTGAACCCTTGGGTGACAGACATCCTTCCGTCCCCACCTTCCTCCACACCCTGGTTTTACCCAGAAACAAAGGTGGCAGGAAGCAAACAGTGTGGCTTGTGCCCATTTTGACACTCCAGGTGGCAGAATCACTGGGACACTTGATAAAAATTCCCACCCTCCCCTGACATGGAGAGGCTGAGCCAGAGGAGCCTAGCAGAAGGGACTTCCCTGAAGAAAAGGGCCCGGTTCAGTCTCGAAGGTGGTCCTTGGAGAAGCTCTGGGCGGTGTGTCAGCTGTGTGGTGGAGAAAATAATCATGATGATAGCGGCTGCACTCATTGTGTGCCTACTGTGTCCCTGTGTCCCTGGAGAAAATAATCATGATGATACTGGCTGCACTCATTGTGTGCCTACTGTGTCCCTGTGTCCCGATGTTTTGCATGAAACACCTCATTCCAGCCTCTGACAACCTTCCAGAAAGATGACATTATTCCCAGCTCCACGGTCACATTCTGGCCGCTAGCAGAGCCACAGTTAGATGTGCCCCTCTGACCCCAGGGGCCTGAAGACTTGTGGGGCCTGGGACCACCCCAGGGGCAAGACCAGAACCAGCTCCTGACTTCCCACCAGGAAAGAGGGACCAGGGTGAGACACAGCTGCAGGAAAGATGCAAGGCTGGGCTGTGGTGGAGAACGCCCCCGCCCCTCCACTTCCCCAGGACAGGCAGGCAGGAGCGGGCCACTCCCAGCCTCAGGGCCCCAGAAACGATAGGGCCAGGCCTAACCCCACCCCGGAGGCTCCAGCAAGGCAGGGCTGGACCAGGCCAGGCCTGGTGAATCCCTGGGCTGCGAGCACCCCCTGCAGCCAGACAAAGGTGCGGCTGGGCAGAGGCCAGGTCCTCCCCAACCTCGGACACCCCGACATTGGTGAATTTTCCTCTTCCATCATCTCCAGCCCTAGCTGGGAGCTAGGCCAGTCAACTGCTGCAATTATTATTATTATCGTTGCCCTTTTTTTTTTGAGACAGAGTCTCACTCTGTCACCCAGGCTGGAGTGCAATGGTGTGGTCTTGGCTCACTGCATCCTCCATCTGCCGGGTTCAAGAGATTCTCCTGCCTCAGCCTCCCTAGTAGCTGGGACTACAGGTGCGTACCACCAAGCCCAGCTAGTTTCTGTATTTTTTACTAGAGACAGGGTTTCACTATGTTGGCCAGGCTGGTCTCGAACTCCTGACCTCAGGTGGCCTCAGCCTCCCGAAGTGCTGGGATCACAGGCGTGAGCCACCGCGCCCGGCCTATTGTTGCCCAATTTTAAGGAGGAGAGAAATGTTAGGTGTCTTGTCTAAGGTCACAGAGCCAGGTGGTGTCGGGTCCTGAACTCAGGCCTCCACAGATCCTGACTCCTCCATCCCGGAAGGTCTTTGTCCCAGCCCATTAGAGCCTCCTCCAAGTCCTCACCCAGGACGGACATGCGCAGCGTGACAGTTGTAAGAGGCAGGCAAGGGTATTTAATGGGCATTGAGGGTCTTGGCAGTCCCACCAGGGGAGTGGGTAAAGGCAGGGCACAGAAAGGGTTCCACTGAGGGCTCAGGAAGTGGGAGGTAAGGAGGCGGGTTCAGGAGGCGGGTTCAGGAGGCGGGTTCAGGAGGCGGAATCAGGACGCGGGTTCAGGAGGTGGATTCAGGAGGTGAGCTCAGGTGCTGGTGCTGCGGGCATCTCCGGGTGCACAGGGGCGAGAGGAAGGCCGAACCTCGCCTGGGGGCTCCTGCAGCAGCAGGGGCAGCACTGGGCCCGTGTGGAACTAAACACAGAACAGGGGCGTGAGTGCTCTAACAAGACCCCACCCCGCAGCTCGAGCCAGGTCTCCTGCTCCCGGAGGCAAAGGGAGCGGGCTGGCCCCACAGAATGTGCTGCAGAGGCCCCGGGGCACAGGGGTTGCCCAGCCCCACAGCGGCCTCCTGATGCTCCACCTCCATGTCTCATGGGGCTTCAAGTCAATGTTTCTTTTAAATAAAAGAATCTCCCACCACCCCCACCCCCTGGCCAAATTATAAACCACGAGACTCATCTCGGTCCTGCGAGAAGGTGACTGGCCCGAGGCCCATCAGCACATGTAGTGAGGGAGTCATCCTTCATTTGTCTTTGTAACTCCAGGGACTCCTGCGTATATTCTAGAAGCCTGGGTCCTCCTTTCAACTCCCCTCCAGTGTAGAACCCTCCTCCCCCAAGCTCAGAGCGCTCCAGCTTCAGGGTCAGCCAAACCTCAGGGGCCTTCCCCCACACCCTCACAACCTGCAGACACCCCTCTCCCGACACGCACAGACACCCACGCGCACACACACTTCTTACCTCCTGGAGAACTGCAGCCTCACCACGCCCTGGGGGACCCTTCCCTGGTTTGGAGGGACCCAGAGGTTGGGGCTGGGGGCCAGGGCGGGCTGGGGGGTTGAGAGCAGAGGGGGACATTGGAGGGTGCAGGTTCGGCATGGATGTCCAGTCAGGCCCCACCACTCTCTGCAGCTGGACAGCTTCAGCCATGTACCTGGGGAGCAACAGGCCAGATGCAGGGGCCACTGTCCTCCCTGGTCTGGCTCCCCTGCCCCCCTCAGCTCGGGAAGCATGCAGCCCAGGGCTTGGCTCTGCAGGAAGCTGAGGCCAGCCTCATCCAGGATGCAGCACCCCTCTATGCCATAATGGGGCAAGAACACACAGAGCCAACGATGTAGGGAGGCCCCAGAGCTCCCAGTGCCCTGGAGAAAACCCCAGAGGAGCAGGAACGGTGAGTGTAAGGGCCTGGAGCTGTGGTAAGGAGCCAGGGGGAACCCACCTCTGCCCCACCCCCAGGGTTCACCAGTTGGGCCTCTGGTTTGCCAACTCACTTGGGTCCCAGTGGTGCACAAATTGTTAAATACCAGTTGCTGGCACAGCCCTGGTCGAAGGGGTTGTATCCCTGAAGGTGCCTGCACTGGTGGGGGATGGAAACCGGAAGAGGAGCTCAGAACCAGCAGGAATCACTGGGCCATCGCCCAGTGGCCCTCCCTGAGCTGGTCAGCTAGCCAGGGCTCAGCCCAGGGCAGCAGCAAGCTGGAGGCCAGGAGACTGAGAGGACCTCCCCACCACTGCCCCATCTTCCTCCTCTTGGTCTCCACTGGCCACACACATCCTCCTGCTACCTCCTTCCAGATACTGAATGTCACTGTCTGGAAGATCAGCTGAGCGAGGCCCAGTCATATTTCCCTAACCATGATCACATGGCCCAGGAAAATCTGGGCTAAAAGCCTTGAACACACAATGAGGTAAAGGCCAAGTCCTCCCCTGGGCACTCTTGACCTTGATCAGGTTCTCTCCCTCCTCTCTCCCCTTCGCCCACTCACTCTACCCATCCACCTCACCCCCTCCCGAACTCCCCTTCCTCCCCCGGGCCGGCTGGGCCTCACCTGACTTCAAGAGCCTTCGCTGTCACGTTTTGTCACTGAAAGTGGCCCAGCAGCATCTCTGCCCACCACCAACTCCCTGTGTCCCATGCCCCCGCTCCCCGCCGCAAAGGCTGAGATTTTCAACACCATCCTCCACCAAAGGAACCAGGACTCCATGCAAGGACAGCTGGCACTCACTCGAGGCAGGAAAAGTCTGGACAGCTCTATAACAGCTCACTGTCGCCACTCACTGTCGCCATAGGGCAACACGCATCCTTGCACTATTTGAGATTCTGCCTACTTTAAGGTATTTAAAGCATGTAAAAGAAACGTATTGGCCGGGTGAGATGGCTCATGCCTGTAATCCCTGCACTTTGGGAGGCCGAGGCGGGTGGATCGCTTGAGGTCAAGAGTTTGAGACCACCCTGGCCAACATGGTGAAACCCCATCTCTACTAAAAATACAAAAAATTAGCCTGGCGTGGTGGCGGGCGCCTGTAATCCCAGCTACTGGGGAGGCTGAGGCAGGAGAATTGCTTGAACCCAGGAGGCGGAGTTTGCAGTGAGCCAAGATCTTGCTACTGCACTCCAGCCTGGGCGACAGAGCGACACTCCAGCTCAAAAAAAAGAAACTGGTATTGTATTAGTCATTTAGAAGATTTTGATTAAAATTTATGGAATTTGGGCCAGGCATGGTGATTGGCACCTGTAATCCAAGCGTTTTGGGAGGTGGAGAATGGAGGATCTCTTGAGCCCAGGAGTTCAAGACCAGCCTGAGCAACACAGTGAGACTTTCATCTCTAAAAAAAATAAAAATAGTTAGGTGGCTGTGGCATTATGCACCTGTAGTCTCAGCTTCTTGGGAGGCTGGGATGAGAGGATCCCTTGAGCCTAGGAGTTCGAGGTTGCAGTGAGCTGTGATTACACCACTGCACTCCAGCCTGAATGCAGAGTGGGACCCTGTCTCTAGGAAAACTAAAAATATATTGACAGAATTTTAAAATTTAGGGACATATATATATATATATATTTTTTTTTTTTTTTTTTTTGAGACAGAGTCTTGCTCTGTCACCCAGGCTGGAGTGCAGTGGCGCGATCTCGACTCACTGCAAGCTCCGCCTCCCGGGTTCACGCGATTCTCCTGCCTCAGCCTCCCAAATAGCTGGGATTACAGGTGCTCGCCACCATGCCCGGCTAATTTTTTGTATTTTTAGTAGAGACGGGGTTTCACCGTGTTAGCCAGGATGGTCTTGATCTCCCGACCTCGTGATCCACCCACCTCGGCCTCCCAAAGTGCTGGGATTGCATTGCAGGCATGAGCCACCGCGCCCGGCCTTTTTTTTTTTTTGAGACGCAGTTTTGCTCTTGTTGCCCAGGCTGGAGTGCAGTGATCATAGGTCCTCACAAACTCAAACTCCTGGGCTCAGGGATCCTCCCACCTCTGTCTCCCAAGTAGCTGAGACTACAGGCATGCACCATTATGCCCAGCCAATTTTTAATTTTTTTGCAGGAATGGGGTCTGGCTACGTTGCCCAGGCTGGTCTTGAACTCCTGGCCTCAAGCGATCTTCCCACCTCAGCCTTTCAAAGGGCTGGGATTACAGGTGTGAGTCACTGTACCCAGCATTAGAGAAATAAATTTTGATTTATTAGATGTATATAAGGTATAGAAAAATGTTGATTGCATATGAGGCATAGAAAAATGCTTAAAGGAATGATGATCTTTAATAAATTCATAAGACTGACCAATACATTTTTCTTTTTTTTGAGACGGAGTCTCACTGTGTCGCCCAGGCTGGAGTGCAGTGGCACAATCTTGGCTCACTGCAACCTCCGCCTCCCGGGTTCAAGCAATTCTCCTGCCTCAGCCTCCCAAGTAGCTGGGATTACAGGCGCCCACCATCACGCCCAGCTAATTTTTGTATTTTTAGTAGAGACAGGGTATCACTGTGTTGGCCAAGCTTGTCTCGAACTCCTGACCTCGTGATCCGCCCGCCTTGGCCTCCCAAAGTGCTGGGATTACAGGCGTGAGCCACCGCACCCGGCCAAAACTGACCAATACATTTGTACCTGCCTCTCCCACACAAGATGCTTTCAGATATGAATGAAACCAACAGCTCTTGGCCAGTCACCATGGCTCACACCTGTAATCCCAGCACTTTGGGAGGCCAAGGCGGGTGGATCACCTGAGGCCAGGAGTTTGAGACCAGCCTGGCCAACATGGAAGAACCCCGTCTACTAAAAATGCAAAAATTAGTCGGGCATGGTGGCATGTGCCTAAAGTCCCAACTACTCAGGAGGCTGAGGCAGGAGAATCACTTGAACCTAGGAGGTGGAGGTTGCAGTGAGCCGAGATAGCACCACTGCACTCCAGCCTGGATGACAGAGTGAGACTCTGTCTCAAAAAATAAAAAAAGAAAAAGAAACCAACAGCTCTGAAGCACTCAGACTGTCCGCCTCACTGTCTCCAGACCTGGGGCTCCTGCTCGGATTCTGTGTCTGAAACTGCCTGACACTCCACAGGACCAAAGCCAGGGTGGGCTGCTTCTTGCTCCGTCTCCCACCCAACCCCCCTCTCCATTCCCCGCCAGGGATGGGGCAACAGGCTACTCTCTCGTTCTGTCTTTCTGTCCCTCCCAAAGTGTTATGGATTCCTTTGTTGGTTGGTTCACTCACTGTTTCAGAAATATTTTGGGGCCTTAAAAATGTTTCAGAGGCCGGGCATGGTGGCTCATGCCTGTAATCCCAGCACTTTGGGAGGCCAAGATGGGTGGATCATTTGAGGTCACAAGTTCAAGACCAGCCTGGCCAACATAGTGAAATCCCGTCTCTACTAAAAATACAAAAATTTTTAGTAGGGTGTGGTGGTGCACGCCTGTAGTTCCAGCTGCTTGGGAGGCTGAGGCAGGAGAATCACTTGAACCCAGGAGGCGGAGGTTGCGGTCAGCCGAGATGACGCCATTGCACTCCAGCCGGGACAACAGTGTAAGAGACTCCGTCTCAAAAAAGAAAAAAAAAAGTTCCAAGGGCTGGTCTGAAAGCAGTGGTTTATCTCGCCTTTTCAGTAAGTTACAGACCCAATTCCTTGTTCTACTCTTTCCTCGCTGCTCACCACTGTCCTTGTCGTCAAGAAAGAAAAAAATAGGAAAGTTCCAGTCACTGTGCTGGGGGTTGAGGACGCACTGCACATGACATATCCTGGGCCAGCCTCAACCTTCAGGGTGGCGAGCGTAGCACCGAGGGAAGGAGCAGGAACCCAGGCAGAGGCGCCCAGGCACACGCACAGGAGCCGCCCAGGAGGGAGAGGCTGAGCCCTGAGGGGCGGGGACAGGCCGCTTCCCTGCGTGCAGTTTCAGAAGCTGCTGTGTGCGGTCCGGGAAGAGTAGTCTGAGGCCTGACCACTGGCTTTGGCCTCCGGGGAAGGGGGAGAGTGGAGCACGTGAGCACTGCCGGCTCTGTCAGGAGACTTGGCTGCTGGAGAGCTGAGTAGAGCAGGGGGAGTGGAGGCTGGTGATGTTAAGGGAGGGTTTTGCTTTGTTTTTAAGATGAGAGACACAGGAGCATGTGTAAGTGGTGATGAAAATGAATGGTGCCAGGTGCGGTGGCTCACGCCTGTAATCCCAGCACTTTGGGAGGCCGAGGCGAGTGGATCACCTGAGGTCAGGAGTTCGAGACCAGCCTGGCCAACATGGTGAAACCCCGTCTCTACTAAAAATACAAAAAATCAGGCGGGCATGGTGACGTGCACCTGTAATTCCAGCTACTCGGGAGGCTGAGGCAGGAGAATCGCTTGAACCCGGGAGGCCAAGATCACGCCACTGCACTCCAGCCTGAGTGACAGAGAGATACTCTGTCTCAAAAAAGAAGAAAGAAAGAAAGAAAGAAAGAAAGAAAGAAAGAAAGAAAGAAAGAAAGAAAGAGAATGGTAGTAATAGTAGCAACATCTAGAGCACTCACTTGTACCAGCTGCTACTCTATGTCTTAAACTCACCCATGCTGCCCATTTTGCAGATGGGGAAAGTGGACACCTAGGTGGCTAAGTAGTATACCCAGGATCTCTCTGCTGGTATGCTGTGGAGCTGTGATGTGAACATGTGTGAACCGGATCCAGAGACCTTGCTATCAACCACAGGCAGAGTTGCAGCCCGGGGATGGAGGAGGAAGGGAATGAGATTTGGGGCATGTGAAGAAGGCCTGAGGCGGGTGCTGCGGGCCACGGGAAGGAGCCCTGCCTGGTGAATCGCAGGCCACGTTAAGGTCCCTGGAGGCTGGAGATCCTGGATCAGGAGGGCAGCATTCTGGGCAGGGGAGGGAAGGCAGGAAGAACCGCAGGATGTGAGAAGGGCGAAGGCTGCCCAGAAGAGGCTGAAACGATGCACTGAGGCTGGGGAGGGACCACATGCAGACCAGAGCGGGCTGATGAGGAAGGGCGGAGCTGGGGAGTCACAGGTCGGGGAGCCAGATATGGGTGTGGTGGAGTGATTGCAGGGTGACTGGGATGGGAGGTGGTGGGCAGAGAGGGCGCCTCTGTCCTTCCAGCTGTCTGATACCTGCAGCTCCTCCCTCATCAATGCTGCCCATCAGTTTTCCAAGAACAGCCAGTGTCCTGCTGAAGGAGTCTCATGGCGAGGATATCCACCCTCACCACTCCTGCTCCACGTTGCGCTAGAGGTCCAAGACAGTGCAATAAGAAGAGAAAAAAACAAAGCCATACAGATTGGAAAAGAAGAAGTGAAACTGTCCTTTTTCACAGACGACAGGATTTCCTATGTAGAATCAGCAAAAAAGCTATTGGAACTAATAAATGAGTCTAGCAAAATAGCAGGATTCAACACCAATTCACAAAAATCCATTGTATTCCCTTATAATAATGAACAAATGGAAATTGAAATTTTAAAAAACATGCTTACAATAGCACAAAAAAATTAAATACATATAAATCTAACAAAATGGATACAAAATCTATATGCTGAAAAACACAAAATAAGGATGAAAGACATCGAAGAAGATGTAAATAAATGGAGAGGTGTGGCATGTTCATGAATTCACTCAATCTTGTTAGAATGTCAATTCTCCCCAAACTGATCTATAGGCTCAATGAAATTCCATGAAAATCCTAGCAGATTTTTTTGTAACAAATAATAAGGAAACAATACAATTTTTTAAATGGACAAAAGATTGGAACAGATACTTCACCACAGTTACACAGATGGCAAAGAAGAACATGAAAATATGCTTAAACCATTAGTCATTAGGAAAATACAAACTGAAGCCACACTGAGGTGCCACTACACATGTCTTACACCGGCTAAAACAAAAAACAACAAAAACAACTGACAACATCAAACGTTGGTAAGGATGCAGAGCAACTGGAATTCTTATATATTACGGGTAGGAATACAAAATAGTACCACTATTTTGGAAGACAATTTGGCAATTTATTATGAAGTTAAACATTCAGGCCGGACACAGTGGCTCACGCCTATAATCCCAGCCTTTGGGAGGCTGAGGCAGGCAGATCACTTGAGGTCAGGAGTTCCAGACCAGCCTGGCCAACATGGTGAAACCCCATCTCTACTAAAAATGCAAAAATTAGCCCAGTGTGGTGGCTCACACCTGTAGTCTTACCTACTTGGGAGGCTGAGGTGGGAGGATCACTTGAATCTGGGAGGTGGAGGTTGCAGTGGGCCAAGATTGAGCCACTGCAAAATTCTAGGCTGGCTCTCGTACCATGATTTCATCATCAAGCCCAAATTCTCCACCTGACTTTCTGGGGTTGTTTTGTTTTGTTTTGTTTTTGAGACAGAGTCTCGATCTGTCACCCGGGCTGGAGTGCAATGACACAATCTTGGCTCACTGCAACTTCTGCTTCCCAGGTTCAAGCGATTCTTGTGCCTCAGCCTCCCGAGTAGCTGGGAATACAGGCGTGCCCCACCACACCTGGCTAATTTTTGTATTTTTGCTAGAAACAGGGTTTCACCTTGTTGGCCAGGCTGGTCTCGAACTCCCAGTCTCAGGTCATCTGCCCACCTCGGCCTCCCAAAGTGCTGGGATTACAGGTGTGAGCCACTGCACCCAGCCTGGGCATTTTTTTTTAAGACAGGGTCTTGCTCTATTGCCCAGGCTAGAGTGCAGTGGTGCAATCACAGCTCACTGACTGCAGCCTCCATCTCCTGAGCTCAAACAATCCTCCCACCTCAGCCTCTGGAGTAGCTGGGACTAAAGGCACGTGCCACCGTGCCTTGCTAATTTTTTAATTTTTTGTAGAGATGAAGTCTCGTTCTGTTGCCCAGGCTAGTCTCAAACTCCGGGGCTCAAGTGATCCTCCTGCCTCAGCCTCCCAAAGCGCTAGAATTACAGGCATAAGCCACGGGGCCCAGCCTGGACCTTTTTCTTTTCTTTTTTTTTTGGAGGCAGAGTCTCGCTCTGTTGCCCAGGCTGGAGTGCAGTGGCACGATCTGGGCTCACTGCAAGCTCCGCCTCTCCGGTTCACGCCATTCTCCAGCCTGGACCTTTTTAATGTGGCCAACGGAAGCAGTCGACTTGGTTGCCCACACCACCTTCTGCCCCAGTTAGAATTGTTTCCTCTCCATCCTATCAACATTCCACAGACTTTCAGGCTTCCCTGAGTTTTTGCAAAGGTGTCCCCTCACCCCCAATGCCCTCCTCTCTGTCTTCTGTCTCTCCCGAACCCCTAAGCTGCACGTCCTACCCTACCATGTGGTCCTCCCTGAACCCTCAATGCCTGAGTCTGCGCCACACAGCTCAGGACCGGCCCCCTCTCTGAGTGTTCGTGGGTATCTGGTGGGTGTTACTCTGATTTCAGGTTCCTCATCAACACGAGTGTGGAATGTAGCCTTACTCACGTCTATTCCCATGGCTCAAAGAATCCAAATCGCCTAGCACACAGTAGGCCCCCAGGAGGGACAGGGACCACCGAGCTCCCGGAGGAGGCGAGATTGGAGCCTCTTAAGAGCTGGGTCTGGAGGGACCTAACGAGGCACCATCGCGGGTGGGGGTCAGGCTATCAGGGCCAAGGGCAGTGGAGAAAGCGCGGCAAGCGCGGAGGTCCCCGAGGTGCAAGCTGACTACCCACGGCCCCGCGTACCTTGCCCTTGTAGGTGCGGTCGGCGGAGCTCACGGACACGGCCTGGATCAGCAGCAGGAGGGACAGCGGCACCAGGAAGCCCGCGGCGGACACAGCTACCACGATGCTGCGCGGGTTAAGGAACGGGGCTGCGGGACCCCCACGCCTGGCCCCGCCCCTCAGGCCCGACTCCGCCCCCGGACGCCCACCCACCCAGCCCCCCCCCCCCGAGTCCCCTGGCTCCACCGTCATCCCGCCCACCCCCGCGAAAGCCTGACTCCACCCCGCTGTCCCCGCCCGTCCAGATCTGCGGTCCACCTTTAGCACCCGCTCCATGACCCCGCCAGATTCCTTTCTTTTCTTTTCTTTTCTTTTGAGGCACAATCACCGCTCACTGCAGCCTCGACCTCCCTCCCCAGTTCAAGCGATCCTCCCACCTCAGCCTCCCAGGTAGCTGGGACTATAGGCGCGTGCCACCACGCCCGGCTAATTTTTCTATTTTTCTGTAGAGACGGGGTCTATGTTGCCCAGGCTGGTCTGGGAATCGGGCTGAAGCGATCCTCCCGCCTCGGCCTCCCAAAGTGCTGGAATTACAGGCGTGAGCCACCGCGCTGGCCCGCTGGAGGCTTAACGCTCCGCCCCTTCTCCTAGCCCCGCCCATCCCCCGACCCCACCCACCTCACCTCGTCCCAGACTGGTCCTCCCAGGAGGCTTCTCCCTCTAGCCCCGCCCCCATAGCCCCGCCCTCTGCAGCCCCCTCCTCGGCTGTCCCCGCCTCCTCTCCTTCCCCACGTGGGCGGATACGCGATGGCCTTGTCGGTGGAGAAGGGCAGGCGGGTTGTGCGCACCAGGAAGATGAGACAGGTGACCAGCATGGCGCCTGAGTAGAGGCACAGGGACAGGACGAGCAGCATGAAGCAGCGGAAGTTGCGGTGACCGATGCAGTTATTGACCCACTTGCAGTGGTGGTCAAAGTCCTGGGCGACAGGGAGAGGAGCCAGGCTTGAGGACTTCTCCTCTGGCCCAAATTCCATCACCCCAAATCCTGAGACCCTCCCCCTGCCCTCTAGGCCACCTGCCCTTGGCCATGCACTGGCTTCCACCCCCAGGGAGAAACTGAATCCCAGCATGCCTCATGCTGGCATTTCCCTTGTTAGAGCACAGTTAGGACTCTGGTATATACGGTCACCTGTCAGAAGACCTTTAGCGAGAAGGCTGGCCTGGCCTTCTGTGAGACACATCCTACTGTAACTTTGGGCAGAACGTAAACCATCTCTGGGCCTCCACTTTCTCATCCATTCGATGAAGATGACAGTAACAGTAACACCCTTGCCCAGCCAGCCTCCTGCACTTGTAAACCTATGCAAGCCGTGCTCTCGAGAGAGATGGTCACTCAGAGCCAGGAGACCCTCCAACTTGGACACCCAGGCAAGGACAGGCAAGGCCTCCCAGACCAGGCGGGCAGCCAGCCTGAGGGGCTTGGGTGTCTCATGTTAGCAAGCCCAGGGGTGGGACAGAGGACTGCCTCTCCTCCCCTGGCCTGACCCAGCCCAGGACAGATGTGGATGCCCTGTGCATGTCAGCACCCCTGCAGGCAATGGCCAGCCTCCCAGGACAGGTGCAGGTGGAGAACACATGAGTGACCAAGGATGGCTGGGAGTTACTGCCACCCTTGGCCTTTAGCAGTCCTGAAAGACAGCTTCACACCCAGCCCTGGCCCCTGTATGAGGGAGGCTCCTGGTCCCAGCCAGATGTGGGGCGATGGCTGGTGGACAGGTAAAGGGGCACTCACCTCCACACAGATGTTGCACCAGGGGCAGTGGTAGGTCCGGGGTGGGCGGTGGAAGCAGCACTTTGGACACCACTGCAGGCGGAAGGCCCTGTGGTTCACCCACACCACGTGCACCGTCAAGGGGCCCTGCTCAGCGGAGCCTGGCGTGGGAAGAGGATTAGGCACAGCAGAAGGCCCTGCAGTCACCCCGCGGCGGAGGCAGCTCCACAGCATCACAGGGCACGAGGAAGGGTGGGAACAAGGTGAGCAGGGGAACCCCTGTCCCCACTGAGCAAGCTGTCCAAGCTCAGAGAGGATGGCAGTCAGAGGGAAGACGGGTTTCCAGCCAGGAGAGTTTTGTATGAAACTCAGGTGTTTGGAACAGTGAGTGCTGCTTTGAGTGTCATTGTGTAGTGAAGGGAGGAAGTGCATACAGTGGTTTGGAAGAGCCCACTGGCTTCTGGCCCTGGCCTGCCCGGTCCTCCCATCAAGGGAACTGGGAAACCTCAACAATTCTGCTTTTCCACACCTTGGTGGCTTAAGAAATGGGGTAGGGCCAGGCACGGTGGCTCACACCTGTAATCCCAGCCCTTTGGGAGGCTGAGGTGGGCTGATCATGAGGTCAGGAGTTCGAGACCAGTCTGGCCAATATAGTGAAACCCCATCTCTACTAAAAATACAAAAAATTAGCTGGGCGTGGTAGCATGCTCCTGTAGTCCCAGCTACTCAGGCGGCTGAGGCAGAAGAATCGCTTGAACCCAGGAGGCGGAGCTTGCAGTGAGCCGAGATTGCGCCACTGCGCTCCAGCCTGGGCAGCAAAACGAGACTCTGTCTCAGCAAAAAGAAAAGGAAAGAGAGAAAGAAAGAAGAAAGGAAAGAAGGAAAGAAAGAAAGAAAGAAAGAAGGAAAGAAAGAAAGAAAAAGAAAGAAAGAAAGAAAGAGAGAAGGAAGGAAGGAAAGAAAGAGAAAGGAAGGAAGAAAGAGAGAAGAAGGAAGGAAAGAAAGAGGGAGAGAGGAAGGAAGGAAGGAAAGAAAGAAAGAGAAAGGAAGAAAGAAAGAAAGAGAAAGAAAGGAAGAAAGAAAGAAAGAAAGAAAGAAAGAAAGAAAGAAAGAAAGAAAGAAAGAAAGAAAGAGAAAGAAAGAAAAGAAAGAAAGGAAGGAGAAAGAAAGAGCTAGGGCCACAGCAATGAAGACGTGGGGTGAAGGGGTCCAGAGGCTGGAGGAGGGTCAGTAGGAAGAGCACTTTAGGAATCCCCCCTGCAGGTTCCCAGCCCTTGAGTGCTACCTCCTTTTCCCAGGGGGCTGACGCCTCACCTTGATGTAAGATGCCAGGGTCTGAGAAGTTGAGTGAAATGAGACTGAAGAAGGTAAGGACAAAGAGGGAGCCTGTGATGACAGGAAAGGCCCACTCCCCGTTCTGAGCCAGCCACCTGCAACTGAGACCAGAGGCAGGCTCGGTCCTGAGCAGGGGCAGCTCAAAGCCCCCAGCCCAAGGCCTGTGGCTTACTCAGGTCAGGACCCACAGACCTTAAAGCCAGATCTAAAAATACAGGCTCCAAATACCCAGGCAGACTCATAATGGCTCCACCAAATGTCACCAGCATGACCAGCCACCCAAAGCTCCCAAAATGCACAGGCACCCTTGACCTCTGCACCTTTGCACATCGGTTCCCTCGACCAGAATATCCCCCTTTCCCTGACCGCAGCCTTGACCTCTGAGCGTTTTTCGGTTCCCTCAACCAGAATATCCCCTTTCCCTGCCCGCACCCTTGACCTCTGAGCCTTTGCACATCAGTTCCCTTGACCAGAATATCCCCTTTCCCTGCCCGCACCCTTGACCTCTGCGCCTTTGCACGTCAGTTCCCTCAGCCAGAATATCCCCTTTCCCTGACCACACCCTTGACCTCTGAGCCTTTGCACATCAGTTCCCTCAACCAGAATATCCCCTTTCCCTGCCCGCACCCTTGACCTCTGAGCCTTTGCACATCAGTTCCCTCGACCAGAATATCCCCTTTCCCTGCCCGCACCCTTGACCTCTGCGCCTTTGCACGTCTGTTCCCTCGAACAGAATATCCCCTTTCCCTGCCCGCACCCTTGACCTCTGCGCCTTTGCACGTCGGTTCCCTCGACCAGAATATCCCCTTTCCCTGACCGCACCCTTGACCTCTGAGCCTTTTTCGGTTCCCTCGACCAGAATATCCCCTTTCCCTGACCTCTCCCCCAGCCTTCTGCACCCCCTGCCTCCATCCTATCATCTTCCATTTCCCTGGCTGTCTCTTTGTAGGCACCCTAACGGCTTGCCTGGAAAACTCACGGGAATGCGAAGAACAGGCCACTGAAAAAGACCAGCAGCACTACATTGAAGGCAGCAAACAGGCTGGGGAGGACCCAGGGACGTGGGGCCACAGGCAGGGGGTGGGGCTCCTTCACCAGGGGCATGGCATCCACTAAGAGTGTCATGGCTGGGCCTCCTGCGCCTCCAGGGGAGGTCAGAGCCACCAGGCTTCCTCCCCCAACCCAGCTTCCAGAGCAACATGGCCACAGCGGCCTCAGAGCCACAGCCCAGGATGAAAGGAAAGAAGGCCCAGTGTGACATCACAGAGGCTGAGAGTCCTCAGCAGAACTGTCTGCAGCCTGCTCTGGCTGCCTCCAGTGACAGGCACTTCCAAGGGCAAACCCCACCCCCATCCCCACACGTGCTGGGGAACCGAGAGGTCCTGCCCCCAAAAGGCTGATGTTGTTGGAGAAAATATAACCTGGAGAAACACATGGGAAGAAAGTTGGTAATTTTCAGTCGGGCGCTGTAATCCCTGTAATCCCAGCACTGTGGGAGACTGAGGCAGGCGGATCACTCGAGATCAGGAGTTCGAGACCAGCCTGGCCAACATGGTGAAACCCCATCTCTACTAAAAATACAAAACTAGCCAGGAGTGGTGGTGCACGCCTGTAATCCCAGCTACTCAGAAGGCTGAGGCAGGAGAATCACTTGAACCTGGAAGGTGGACGTTGCAGTGAGCCGAGATCACACCATTGCACTCCAACCTGGGTGGCAGAGTAAACTCCACCTCAAAAAAAAAAAAAGAAAGAAAGTTGCTGGGTTTTTTTATTTGTTTGTTTGTTTTGTTTGTTTGTTTGTTTTAAGACAGAGTTTCGCTCTTGTTGCCCAGGCTGGAGTGTAATGACGCAATCTCAGCTCACCGCAACCTCTACCTCCTGGGTTCAAGCCATTCTCCTGCCTCAGCCTCCTGATTAGCTGGGATTACAGGCATGCATAACCATGCCCGGCTCATTTTGTATTTTGTAGTAGAGACGGGGTTTTGTCATGTTGGCCAGGCTGGTCTCGAACTCTTGACCACAGGTGATCCACCCACCTCAGCCTCCTAAAGTGCTGGGATTACAAGCATGAGCCATATTAAACTTCCTTTATAAAAGGCCTCAAAAAGAAGAAACTGAGGCAGAAATTTAAAAATAAATATGTATTCATTCACTCCAAGAAAAGTAACAAGCAAGGCAAAAGTTAAAAAGAAAAGAACAAGTATTCCTCTGCCCAGCAAGCTCACTTCAAGGACATTTTTATAAGATAACGCTGTTTAAGAAGCCAAGGTCAAAAGACTAAGCTCCAGACACCCCTCGCCTCCAGAGCAAAGTTGAAGAAAAAAAAGAAAGACAAATTCTTTTACTGTTACTCCTTTCCCAGGTTTCTTAAGCATGATTATGTTTTACAAATGTCTGTATTTAGCCAGTTCTTGTTTTTCTTTCAATGCAGCTACAAAGTCACCAGCTATGCAAGGTCACAAGTTATGCTATAGATTATGTGACCTGTCATATGATTAACTACTTTTATTTTATTTATTGTAAGTCTGCTTATAAAAACCCCACTCTGTCTTTGTTCAATGCTCAGCTTTTTAGATGCGAATCCACTAAGCCAGCGCGTACCTGAAATAAACAATCCTCTTGTTCTCCGTCTCAGTCTTGCCAGTCCTCAGTTTCCTGCAACATCTCTACTAAAAATACAAAAATTAGCCAGGCGTGGTGGTGCACACCTGTAATCCCAGCTACTCGGGAGGCTGAGGCACGAGAATCGCTTGAACCTGGGAGGCAGAGGTTGCAGTGAGCCGAGATCTCACCATTGCACTCCAGCCTGGGAAACAAGAGTGAAACTATGTCTCAAAAACACAAAAAAAAAAGAAAAGAAAAGATTATGCAAAATGGAAGAAACTAGGCACAAAAAGCCACATATTGTATGGTTCCACTTACATGAAATATCCAGAGTAGCCAAATCCAGAGATCAAAAGCAGATTCATAGTTGCCAGGGTGTGCGAGGAGGGGGAACTGGAAGAGATGAGGTTTGTTGTTGTTGTTGTTGTTTTGAGACTGACTCTCACTCTGTCACCTGGGCTGGAGTGCAATGGCACCATCTCAGCTCACTGCAATCTCTGCCTCCCGGGTTCAAGCAATTCTCTTGCCTCAGCCTCCCAAGTAGCTGGGATTATAGGCACCTGCCACCACGCCCAGCTAATTTTTTTTTTTTTTTTTTTTTTTTGTATTTTTAGTAGAGACGGAGTTTCACCATGTTGGCCAGCCTGGTCTCGAACTCCTGACCTCAGGTGATCCACCCACCTCAGCCTCCCAAAGTACTGGGATTACAGGTGTGAGCCACTGCACTCGGCCTAATTTTTGTATTTTTAAGAGATGGGGTTTCACCATGTTGGTCAGGCTGGTCTCGAATTCCTGACCTCAAGTGAGCCACCTGCCTCGGCCTCACAAAGTGCTGGGATTACAGGTGTGAGCCACCGCGCCCAGCCTCTTTTTTGATTTTTCAAAACTGACCCTCATATTAAGGAAGCCAATACTTAAGTGATAACTGAAGTGATCGTGTTACTGACCACAGGTTCTTTAGGCTCTGATAAAAATTGACACGAGGTCAAGCAAATTTCCCAGACAAGGCTTTATTAGGGGTTTCTGTTCCACCACAGGGAGACAGCACTGCAGGGAGAGTTCTCCGGCTGGCTCCCCATTGTACATTGTGGTGTCTCAAGGAGGGCGACACACATAATTCATGAGGTAGGTGAGCGTTCCTGCAGGAGTGACAGAACGCACAGGGATAGTTAGGAATCATGGTAACACATACATCGCAGGATCAGAACACGACGAGAAAGCCCCTCCCTGGCAGAGGCTTTTATTTTGTTTCTGTCTGTCACCGAGGCTGGAGTGCAGTGACGAGATCTCGGCTCCCTGCAACCTCCGCCTCCCAGGTTCAAGCAATTCTCGTGCCTCAGCCTCCCGAGTAGCTGGGATTACACCACCACACCTGGCTAATTTTTGTATTTTTAGTAGAGACGGGGTTTCACCTTGTTGGCCAGGCTGGTCTCAAACTCCTGACCTCAGGTGATCCGTCCGCTTCGGCCTCCCAAAGTGCTGGGATTACAGGTGAGAGCTCCCGCGCCGAGGCAGAGATTTTGGTCTTGTAATGAGGCCAAGGGTAAAGGGTGGTCGTGCTTCCGGCTTTGTGCACACAGAGGCAATGGAGTTCATTCCCTGAAGTACAAGATTGAAAGTGCGACGCTATCTTCATTTTTTCAAGGTCCTGTGATCAGTGGATATGGCATTTTGTGTAAGATTTATAGTGGAATGCTGCTTATCTTAATTCTTTCACTGTCCTTCAATGAGCAGATAAGAAAAAAAAAGAAAAAGGGTTGGAGGGGAATGCATTAGCGGGGTTGGGAGCTGAGTCCCATCCCTCCTCTGTCTCAATAAGTGTCAGATGATGCTATCATATAATTTTGTGGGAAAAAATAGGCCAAAGAAATGAAATTCAGAAGGACTTATTCTTTTTGGTTCTAAAAATCAGTTTCTGACAGCTGGCAGGCCTCAACTGCCAAGAGAAGACCCTGGCGGCCACAGCTCATCCCCTCTGACGAAGCCTTAGCTGGGGATGGGCCAGCCTCCAGGCAGGGCCTCCCGCTGGCTGGATCCCAGGCCACACTATACAGAAGACAACCCCCTAGAGACCCTGGGTGGGGCAGAAGCCCCCTTCCCTCACTGACACCCTGCTGGTTTCTCCTGGGGTCTCCCAGTCTGTGCTGCCCAGTGGGGAAGCATCAGTCTCAGCCCAACCACAGCCAGCTCCGGCTCCCTCCTGCCCTTCCCCCTTTCCTGCCATTCCCCCTTTCCTGCCATTCCCCACTGTGTCCTGAAGTTTCTAAGAACATCCCCAGGGCCCTGTTGTCAGCTCTGGGAAGTCTAAAGTTCAGGGCTTTGGGTAATTAAACCCAAGGCCTCTCAGTGGGCTGGGGGTGAATGACCTGGCGAACGTGCCTGCGGAGATGCTGGGAGGAAGCTGAGTCAGTCTGCGTCTTTGTCAGGGTGGGGCTGAGGCCAGTGACCCTCTGGGGGTCAGGGCCCTTGCCAGCCTCTTCCTTACCTGACCTCCACCTTAGGAGGCAGCTGGCCCGAGACGCCCGCCTCATGACATTGTCCTGTCCCAGGAACTGGACTTCAGGAGGAGGGGAAACTGGAGGGGGATCCAGCTTGACTCTTGGGAGAGACTTTGAGGTGTCTGGGCACAGGAGTGGGGAGTCCTCCGGGTACCCCATCAGGGACTGCTTCCACTGCTTGTATGGCCTCACCAGCCCAGCGCAGGGAGCCCCCTCTCCCTTCCCAGAATTGACCCTCTGCACCCTTTCCTGGGCCCTCTTCTCACTACCTCCAATCTCCACCATACCCTGACAGAGCCCCTCCCCCAGGCCCCTTTGGCCGCTCTCCACACCCCACACCCCATGGCTTTCTGTCTGACCTGGTTTCTTAACCTCCCCGGACCTCAGCCTCCTTATCTGTAAAATGGGAATAAGGATACTACTTCCCTTGTAACGCGGTGGTAAAGTTTAAATAAGCTAAGGAACACACTGCATGTCCTGCGGCCCCTGGCACACCAGACATGCTGACAGACGCTGGCTGCTGCTGCTCTGAGTTCATGCTTTCATCAACTATGCAACCAAACTCTAAGGGGCCCTTCGTATGTGTCAGGTTGCATGCCAGGAACCTAGAGGTACCACCGTACCACAATACAAGATGCTGTGTCTGGCTTCGAAGAGATTTCAATCTATTTGGAGAGAGAGAAAAGGGAAGCTATCAGCCAATAAAATCGTTTGCAAGCCTATAATTCAGCAGGTTTTCAAGACCTGCCAAATGCCCAGCAATCTCACACTGCAACTCTGACTCTTAGATACAGCATCTTCTGGCCCAGCGTGGGGCTGGCTAAGCCCATCATCCAGATGTGATGAACTGGGGTCTGGGAAACCCACACCGGCCTCATCTGGCTTTTCCAGCCTGTCCTCCCTTCCACACATCAGGCCCACAGCGCCCAACACAGCCGAGGCCTCAGCCCTCAGTCTCCCCGCTGCGGAGTGCCCCAGCCTGAGTTCCAGCAGGTTCTTCAGGGGCTGGGGACCAGGGAGCACTGTGGTGAGGAGCAAGGACTTCGTCCCCACCCCGGCCCAGACAGGGGCTTCGTGGTGAGCCCACCCCACCCCAGAAGGCTCCTGGAAGGGCAGGGTGGACTCGCCACAAAATCCTATAGGATGAGCCGGGCCAGAGGCAAGGGGTGGCCAAAGGCGCCTGTCCAAGAGATGGGAGGGACCACACCTGGGGGCAGGGACGAGTCAGGCACAGGGAACTCTGCCAGCCTAGAGGATCAAATTCCTCCAGGGTGAACTCTGAGATAGAAAGTTGGCCCAGGAAGCTCAAGGAGGGAGAGCGGCGGAGGGGAAGACTCTGCAATTCCGCCTGTCCCCCACCCCAGCCCAGGCAAGGCCAGCAGCACAGCGGTGCAGCAGGAGCCGCCCCCCACCCCGGCCCCACCTGCCCGCCCCGCCTGCCCTTCCTCACCCCGGGTGCCTGCGGGATTGTTGGAGAGAACGTGGTGATGGAGCCGGGCAGGACCCAGATAAAGCTTGACCCCAGGTAAGTGAGGGTGGCGGGCCCTGAGCCAGTTGCTAAGCAGCGGTGGCCCCTATCCCGCGGCCTGTCCTCTCTCCCTCCCAGAGCCCTTTGGCTGCCGCACTCAGAATGAGACAGGACTGAAAATGCTCTGGCTGTTCCTAGGTCCTCAGGGACAACGTGGGTTTGGGCCAGGGTGTGACACTTCAGGGCCTCGGCCTTGCCCCCCAGCGTGAGGAAAGAAAGATCCCAGAGCGGGGCGGTGGAAGGCATTCGCAGAGGAAATGGCAGCATCCCTCAGCAGCAGGGGCCCGTCTGTCTGTAAGGACTCACCCTTCCTCTGGGATCCTGCTCTTCCTCTCTGGTGGGTCCCTGGGCTGCTGCCCGACGAGCATGGAGAGAACTAGAATCCACGGTGGGCTCTTCAGGCACGGCAGCCAGGCACGCCCTGGCTAGGTGGCAGCTTGTCTTAACTCCCCCACCTGGGCCAGTTCTCCACTCCCTCTAAAAAAAGGGCCCTGAGGCCGGGCGCCTGTAATCCCAGCACTTTGGGAGCCTGAGGGGGAGTCCAGGAGTTTGAGCCCAGTTCCAGTTTGAGTCCAGGAGTTCGAGACCAGTGTCTGAGCAACATGGAGAAATCCTGTCTCTACCAAAAATATAAAAAATTAGCCGGGCGTGGTGGCGTGCACCTGTAGTCCCAGCTTACTCGTGGGGATGGGGGTTGAGTAGATCACTTGAGCCCAGAAGGTCAAGGCTGCTTGTGTGAGCCAAGACAGACCACTGCACTCCAGCCTGGACAACAGAGCAAGACCCTGTCTCAAAAAGAAAAAAAAAAGAAAGGAAAAGGAAGGAAGGAAGGAAGGAAGGAGAAGGGGAAGGGGAAGGGAGAGAGAAAGAGAAAGAGAGAGAGTGAAAGGAAGGAAGGAAAGAAAGAAAGAGAGAGAGAGAGGCCCTGAGGGGAAAAGGACAAAGTCCTGCACTCAGGAGTGGTTAAGGGTCCAGTGTGCAACCCTCCCCCTTCCCCCAGCCCCCATGGTTCTGAGCACAGGCTGGTGTCTCTCCAGGTACACAGCAGATCTTCTGGAGTTGCTAAAGACCAATTACGGCATCCCCTCCGCCTGCTTCTCTCAGCCTCCCACAGCAGCCCAACTCCTGAGAGGTGAGTGGGGACCCTCCCCAGAGGGAACTGAGAGGCGGGAGACCAGGATAGCTGAGTGGAGCTGGGGAGAGGCGGCCCTGAGCTGGTGCACCTGGGCAACCGGGGAGAATAACTGGCCCGATGTCTGTCATCGTGGTTAAGGCCTTGGAGAAGGGCAATGCCTCAAGGAGTCAGTAGGTCAAAAGGGTAGCATGAGAGCCTGGCTCCGGAGAGCAACCCTCATGTTGGGCCTCCACAAAACTGGCCTCAAAGCTCATTCAAACTGCAAACACTGCGACCTGGGGCACTTTTTCAGACCCCAGAGCCATCTGGGGACTCAAGATGGTGCTCAAGTGGTCCAAGCCCCACTGGGTCTCCTGGAGGGCTGCAGGGCATCCGCCCTGGATCCATGTCACTCTAGAGGGTGGTTACAGTGAGTGACGTGCTTCACACAGGTGAACCAGTTGTATTTGTTTTACGATCCAGCCTTTCTGAAAAACCTTTGTCCTCACTGGGGCATTCTGTTGTCGGGTTTTTGTGTGTGTTTTTGTGGGTATTTGCCTCATTCCACCCCTGAGCTCTCAGGTGGACAGATGGGATTCAAAAACTGTTCTACAGTGTTTATTGTAGTGGAGTAATTGGTTTGCAATAATAAGTCATAATTTTCCACTGAAGGGGAGGGTGTGGGGATCCCTGAGGCCAGCTCAAGTTCAGCTGTTGGAAGAATTCTTTGACTGGAAATTTTACCTTTGCGTTTTGTCGCTCTGTTTCCTGAAGATAACTTGGGGTGCTCCTGGTCGTCCATCTACTGCTTTGATTGCTTGGATCCCACCCATTCTTTCACCTTAAGAAAAAACAAGTAATTGTTGCAGAGGTCTCTGTTTTGCAGCTTCCCTTTTGCAAGAAGCACTTTTTCCGAATAAAACAGCAATTTAAAAAAAAAAAAAAAAAAAACATAGGTGAACCTGCAAAAGTCCTCGCAGTGTTGGCCAACAAGATTCTATTACTGAATTACTTTTGAAAGTGAAAGGCATTGGCTGGGTGTGGTGGCTCATGCCTGTAATCCCTGCACTTTGGGAGGCCAAGGCGGGCGGATCACTTGAAGCCAGAAGTTGGAGACCAGCCTGGCCAACATGGTGAAACCCCGTCTCTACTAAAAATACAAAAATTAGCCAGGCGTGGTGGCGGGCACCTGTAATCCCAGCTACTCGGGAGGCTGAGGCAGGAGAATCGCTTGAACTCGGGAGGCAGAGGTTGCAGTGAGCCGAGATCACGCCACTGCACTCCAGCCTGGCAACAGAGTGAGTGAGAGTGAAAGGCATAGGATGGGGCTCAACTTATTCCCCGGACACCAAAAACATTGAGAATCACGGCCCGAGCATGCTTAGGGAAAATGTGGCTCACGCCTGCGTTTTATTTTGTTTTCCTGCTGCATATTGACTACCTGTGAAATGTTGGATACAAGTCTGTGTCTCTGTAGCACATTTAATGCGTTTCCCAGGCAACAGGAAGCTCTCAGTATGCATTCCGTCGCAGACATGGGCGTGTCCTTGGGCTGTGTATGGCTTCATTTCAGATGATCTGAACCAGAGCGGTTGCCAACTGCCAGTGTTCGGAGATGCCTGGTGGCCGCTCTGTGGTTAGTGGCAGTAGGTGCCTGCTACATCCAGTTCCAGGAACCTCCTGTTGAGAGAGTGCAGCTGGTGGTACAAGCCTTTCCTTACACAGCAGCTCTCCTCCCAGGGAACACTGGGCAGTGTCGGGAGACTGTTCCGGTTGCCACACTGGAAGGTGCTGCTGGCATCTCATGGTCAGAGGCCAGGAAACCTGCTAAACTTCCTACAGTGCACAGGAAGAGCCCCCACAAAAAAGATTATTCAGGCCAAAGTGTCAGTAGTGCTCAGGTTAAGAAACCTTGCCTTACACAATGAAAACGGTTCTCACATTGCTTTGCTTCAAAACGTGCAAATAGAAACCCCAAGGCTGTTCAAAATAGGCCATTCTAAGTCTCCTAGTCCAGCAAGCCTCACTGCAGGCAGAGTGGGGAGGATTTGGCCAGCGGGCCCTCTTGGGACAGGGAAGCTGAGAGGATGAGTCAGGGGTGCCCCAGGCGCAGGGGAGCAAGGTCTGGCAGGATTCAAGGATCCTGGTGGAAAAGCAGGGGACAATTGAGAGGGCTGGGCAGGTGAGGTAAGGCCTGATGCGTATTGGGCTGGCTGAGGAGCTGTACTTTATCCCACAGAGAGAAGGAGCTGGTGAAGGCTCTGAGACTGGGAATGGCTGGATGAAAGTAGTGATTCATGGCCATTAATTAGTAATCAGGATGGACTGCAGAGGAAGAGCCTTAAGAAGCAAGGATGTGGCCGGACACAGTGGCTCATGCCTGTAATCCCAGCACTTTGGGAGGCTGAGGCAGGTCGCTCATTTGTGGTCAAGAGTTCAAGATCAGCCTGGCCAATGTGGTGAAACCCTGTCTCTACCGAAAATACAAAAATTAGCCGGGTGTGGTGGCATGTGCCTGTAGTCTCAGCTACTCGGGAGGCTGAGGCAAGAGAATCTCTTGAACCCGGGAGGCAGAGGTTGCAGTGAGCCAAGATCGCACCACTGCACTCCAGCCTGGATGACAGAACAAGACTCTGTCTCAACAACAGCAAAAAATAGGCAGGGATGTAAATGACAGGTTGTTGCCCCAGCCTGCTGTGCGGGAAGAGTGTGAGGCGAGGCAGGGAAACAGGAAGCGTTGGGAAACAGGCAGTTCAAAGAAGGAGCAATCTAGGAAAGACCTAGGCGTGTAAGTGCTGGTTCTGGGCAATGGTGATGGCACAGACAGAAGTAGGAGAAGCAGGAAGAAGTGCCTCTGGGAGGATGTGGCAAAACTCCTTCCTCGCTTCATTTGTAAACTCTGTTGTTCCTTAATTTTTTTTTTTTTTTTTTTTGAGACAGGGTCTCGCTGTGTCACCCAGGCTGGAGCGCAGCGGTGTGATCTTGGCTCACCTGCTGGGTTCAGGTGATCCTCCCACCTCAGCTTCCCAAGTAGCTGGGACCACAGGCACATGCCACCAAGCCCGGCTAATTCTTGTATTTTTTTTTTAGAGATGGAGTTTCTCCATGTTGCCCAGGCTGGTCTCAAACTTAAAATTAAATGCTAAGAAAACTATTTCAGGCCAGTCACGGTGGCCCATGCTGCAACCCCAGGAGGTCGAGGTTGCAGTGAGCTATGATTGCACCACCAGCCTCAGCCTGGGCAACAGACCGAAACCCTGTCTCAATTAAAAAATAAAAAAGAAAAAGGAAAAGTAAAAAAAGAGAGAGAGAAGCTATTATTCTAGAAGAATGATTGAATCAATTTTTTTTCTTTTTTTAAATCACAGCTCACAGCAGCTCGAGCTCTGGGCTCAAGTGATCCTCCCACCTCATCCTCTCGAGTAGCTGGGACTGCAGGCACACAGCATCATGCCTGGGCTAACTTTTAATTTTTGTAGAGACAGGGTCTCACTTTGTTGCCCAGGCTAATCTCAAACTCCCCAGCTAAAGTGATCCTCCTGCCTCGGCCTCCTGAAGTGCTGGGATTAGTGGTGTGAACCACCGTGCCCAGCCTTAAAGCTACTTTTTATTGAACAAATACTACATGCCAGGTGCTTTGCTAAGAAGCTTAAGGAGAGGAGAAGTAACCTGTCTATGGTCACAGAGCTATTAGTAAGTGGCATTTTACTTTGTTTTTTGTTTGTTTGTTTGTTTTGGGTTTTTTGTTTTTTGTTTTTTTTTTTAGAGACGGAGTCTTGCTCTGTCGCCCAGGCTGGAGTGCAGTGGTGCGAAATTGGCTCACTGCAAGCTCCGCCTCTTGAGTTCACGCCATTCTCCTGCCTCAGCCTTCCGAACAGCTGGGACCACAGGCACCCGCCACCACGCCCAGCTAACTTTTTGTGTATTTTTTAATAGAGACGGGGTTTCACCATGTTAGTCAGGATGGTCTCGATCTCCTGACCTCGTGATCCGCCCACCTCGGCCTCCCAAAGTGCTGGGATTACAGGCGTGAGCCACTGCGCCCGGCCTGGCATTTTACTTTGAACTCAAGTGTCTGACTCCAATGCTCTATACTGTTCCAGGAGGTTTCCTGGAAGCAATTATGCAATCATGGAAATAATTTTTGGTTAGAAAGCTGGGATTATGGGTGACTACTCTTTTTTCAAATTCTTATTTAATATTTTAAAAAGTAATCTTTGCTATTCCAGAGACAGTGGGAAATTTAATAGTTGCTATAAGTATGATTATATTCAAAATGGTCAACTAGACAAGCATTTCCCAAAGTCTCAGACTCTTAATCCCAAGGAGTCCTTCATGGAAACAGAGTTCTGTAGGAAGTTAAGTTTTGTGACCAGGCGCGGTGGCTCATGCCTATAATCCCAGCACTTTGGAAGGCCGAGGCAGGTGGATCACTTGAGGCCATGAGTTCGAGACCAGCCTGCCCAATATGGTGAAACCCTATACCCTATATCTACTTTTTTTTTTTTTTTTTTTTTTTTTTTGAGATGGAGTCTCGCTCTGTCACCCAGGCTGGAGTGCAGTGGCGCGATCTCCGCTCAATGCAAGCTCCGCCTCTCGGGTTCACGCCATTCTCCTGCCTCAGTGTCCTGAGTAGCTGGGACTACAGGTGCCTGCCACCACGCCCAGCTAATTTTTTGTATTTTTAGTAGAGACGGGGTTTCACTGTGTTAGCCAGGATGGTCTCGATCTCCTGACCTCGTGATCCGCCCACCTTGGCCTCCGAAAGTGCTGGGATTACAGGCGTGAGCCACCGCACCTGGTCTATCTACTTTAAAAAATACAAAAATTAGCTGGACGTGGTGGTGGGTACCTGTAAGCCCAGCTACTTGAGAGGCGGAGGCAGGAGAATCGCTTGAACCCACGAGGCGGAGGTTGCAATGAGTCGAGATCGCGCCACCACACCCCAACCTGGCATCAGAGTGAGACTGCATCTCAAAAAAGAAAGAAAGTTTCGTAAAAGGTGCATTCTAGACCCTCCTTTTGGAAATTTACAATGTAAATTAGCAGATTAAAAATTTCAGTATGCTCTGCAGGAATCATCATATTTAACTTCTTTAGCCGTGGAATACTTTTGTCCCATGGTATCCATTTAGATGTACTTTTGGGGAAATTGAGTTCAACCAGAAAAGAAGAGGCTATCTCCTAAGAAGATAGTTGGATGGACAGCCCCAATATCAGGCTATGGATGCTAAGGAACTTTTCCTTTCCTAATTAGAGTACCAAAGGCAACAGTTAGAAGACACTGCAAAACCATTTGTGTTGAACAGTCAGAATCTGCCCCACCCTCACCTTCATAAATGGAACGGCCCTCCCAGGGTTGCCTTTGATAATCTCTCCCATATCCACAAGTACACACACCTGGAGTCACTGTGTGTAATGGTTAATAAGAGTGTGGGCTTTGTCACGAATACCTGCATTTAAATCTCCGCTCCTTCACTTCCAGGCTGTGTGACGCTGGAAGACGTGCTTCCTTCTCTGAGCCTCGTTTCCTGAAAAAGTCTATAAAATGCAGATGATGATAGGAATTCTCAGGTTATTTCTTGCGTTCAACAAATAGTTACAGAGCCGTTACTCCTCTGGGCGTTTGAGAACAGAGCACAAGCTTGACAAGCTCCCTGCCTCCGTGGAGTGTGCACCACAAGGTGGAGAGCTGACAATAAGCGAGTAAACAGCTATGTAAATACAAATAGCCCTGATGTGGGCGGAAGGAGGACTTAACATCACCCGGAATGGAGATTTTCATGGAGCAGGGAGCAGTTAGGGAAATGAAGACTGGGAAAGACTGGGTTGGTGGCATGTGAAAGGGCAGTTTTTATGCTCTCCAAGGGCTGATGAGGACACAGGGCTGGGGGTAAGAGAGGCTCTAGCAATAGCCCCTGCTTCCCAACCACAGAACATTGGTTTTGGAAAACCACCTGCATTAATGTTGGCTTTTTCCTATCTGGACTTTGCCTATTGTCTGAATTTTTTTAATTAAACATTTCTATTACAAAAATCATTCAGATTTAGTTAAAAAAAAAAAAAAAGAAAGAAGGAAAATACAGAACAGTAAAAAGAGAAAAAAATCATCTACAGTCCCACCCAGAGACAGGCAGGGCAAATATCTTAGTGTAATTTCCTTTTTTTACGCTTTTTTTTTTTCTTTTGAGACAGAGTCTGGCTCTGTCGCCCAGGCTGGAGTGCAGTGGTGTGATCTCAGCTCACTGCAACCTCCACCTCCCAGTTCAAGCAATTCTCCTGCCTCAGCCTCTCAAGTAGCTGGGACTACAGGCACACACCACCATGCCTGCCTAATTTTTGTATTTTTGGTAGAGATGGGGTTTCACCATGCTGGCCAGGCTGGTCTCAAACTCCTGACCTCAAGTGATCCGCCCGCCTTGGCCTCCCAAAGTGCTGGGATTACAGGCATGAGCCACTGCTCCCGGCCCTTTCTCTATGCTTTTATTTAACATTTGTAGAAATCATACTATTCCTATAATTTTATGTTCTGTTTTTGTAAGCATGACACAAAATAAATTTTTCACATCATTGTATATTTGGAAAAATATGTTCTTTTCTAAAAAAAGGTTTATTTTTGTTATAAAATCCATATTCATTATAGAATAATTGGAAAAGAAAGACACTGGGGATTTCCACACACAGAAAAGGCCATGTGAGGACACAGGAGAAACGTGGTTGTCGGCCGGACCCGGGGGCTCACGCCTGTAATCCCAGCAGTTTGGGAGGCCAAGGTGGGCAGATCAGTTGAGGTCAGGAGTTCAAGACCAGCCTGGCCAACATGGCAAAAACCGTCTCTACTAGCTGGGCGTGGTGGCAGGTGCCTGTAGTCCCAGCTACTTGGGAGGCTGAGGCAGGAGAATCGCTTAAACCTGGGAGGTGGAGG
The DNA here is from genome assembly GCF_028885625.2 of Pongo pygmaeus. Lineage (NCBI taxonomy): Eukaryota > Metazoa > Chordata > Mammalia > Primates > Hominidae > Pongo > Pongo pygmaeus. The sequence continues at coordinate 206,495,208 of NC_085930.1, forward strand.
CTGCAGTGAGCTAAGATCAGGCCAGTGCACTCTAGCCTGGGAGACAAGAGTGACACTTCATTGAAAGAAGAGAAGGGGAGGGGAGGGGGGAGGGGAGAAGAGGGGAGGGGAGGTGGGAGGAGGAGAGGGGAGGGGAGGGGAGAGGAGGGGAGGGGTGGGGGGAGGGGAGAAGATGGGAGGGGAGGGGAGGGAAGAGGAGTGGAGGGGAGGGGGGGAGGGGAGAAGATGGGAGGGGAGGGGGGGAGGGGAGAAGATGGGAGGGGAGGGGAGGGGAGAGGGGAGAAGATGGGAGGGGAGGGGAGGGGAGAGGAGTGGAGGGGAGGGGAGAGGAGTGGAGGGGAGGGGAGAAGAGTGGAGGGGAGGTGAGGGGTGAGGGGAGAAGATGGGAGGGGAGGGGAGAGGAGGGGAGGGGAGAGGAGGGAAGGGGAGGGGAGAGGAGGGGAGGGGAGAGGAGGGAAGGGGAGGGGAGAGGAGGGGAGGGGAGAGGAGGGAAGGGGAGGGGAGGGGGGAGGGGAAGGAAGGGGAGTTGTCTGCAAGTGGAGGAGAGAGAGGCCTCGGAAGAAATCAAACCTGCTGACACCTTGATCTCGAACTTCTAGCCTCCAAAACTATGAGAAAATAAATTTAAGTTGTTTAATTAAAAAAAAAATGAATACTCAGAAAAGATAGAAAAAAGTAAGAAGATAGAAAAGAAGACACAAATCATCCATAGTCTCATCACCCAAACATAAGCATTGCTAACTTTTTTCAGTATTATAGGCATTTTCCTTTTTTTTTTTTTTTCACCCAGGCTGGAGTGCAGTGGTGTGATCCTGACTCACTACAGCCTTCACCTCTCCCCGAGTGGCTGGGACCACAGGCAGGGACCACCACACCCGACTAATTTCTGTATTTTTAGTAGAGGTGGGGTTTCGCTATGTTGGCCAGGCTGGTCTTCGACTCCTGGCCTCAAGTGATCTGCTCGCCTCGGCTTCCCAAAGTGCTGGGACTACCGGTCTGAGCCACCATGCCAGGCCGAGGGCCAGTGTACTTTTTGACAGATTCACCCATAGTCCTGGTTGGTCCTGTGGTGCCACCAGGTGCGACTGACCAAGACGACAGCTCCAGCTCAAGTCTGTACCGTGGCCACCTTTCTCCCTGTTTTGGTTTCAGCAGTCATACTGCTCCCACTGAGCTGCCCTCATGTTCGTTAGTCACCAAAATACAGAGCAGACTAGCTAATCCCTTCCTTGTGCTCACCCCGCAAGGCAACAGGACAGTGACTGGAGTGTGGCAGTTTTCTCCCTTTCTTCCTCTTATCTAGCCAGGTAGGAGGTGCAAAGGAGGGTCCAATAACTAGAAAAGACACTTAGATAAATGACCACAGGGTCACTAAGGACCTAGAACCCTTTCTTTAAAACTAACGGCTGCATTAATGAATCACGTTTGTTCGGAAACACATGTTGTGACTATATTCATTTTTTTCTGTTAGCAACGGTGGGGCCAGATGAGGTCTATCAGTATTTGTCAAAGTGTTTGCTATCCTCCGACCACTATCAGGTGAGCTTGTTAAAAATGCAGATGACCAGGCCCATCTCAGATCTACGGATGCACACATCTGAAGGCAGGGCCTGGGCAGCTAGCTGCTTTTTAACAACTCCCAAAATGATTGCAATATCCACAAAAGTTTGAGAACCTTGGACTATAGTTCATGTAAGACCAAGCATGAGGCCAGCGTGGCTCAGGTGTCCTTGGGGTTTTTATTTGATCCGTTTCTCTTTTGTTGAAGATCCCCCTGGTCGAGGGTGGTGGCTCACGTCTGTAATCCCAGCACTTTGGGAGACCAGGGTGGGAGGACTGCTTAAGCCTAGGAGTTTGAGACCAGTCTGGGCAACGTAGTGAGACCCCGTCTCCACAGAAAATTTTAAAAATTAGCCGGCCGTGGTGGTGGTGCACGCCTGTAGCCCCAGGCTACTTGGGAGGCTGAGGTTGGAGGATGGTTTGAACCAGGAAGGTCAGGGTTGCAGTGAGTCATGACCGCACCACTGCCCTCCAGCCTGGACGACAGAGTGAGACCCTGTCCTCCTCCCCACAAAAAAGTTCTCTGCTAATGTCCTAGTTTCACCATATAATTTTGGTGAAATCAAGTTAAACAGATCCAGAATGTCCCATAAATTATATTCTGCTTCAATTATGTTAATTGATCTACATTTGCTAGTGCAGCACCTGGCACTGGAGATAGAAAAGTGAATTGGGGTCGGGCACGGGGGCTGAGGCCTATAATCCCAGCACTTTGCAGGGCCAAGGTGAGTGGATCCCTTGAGGTCAGGAGTTTGAGACCATCCTGGCCAACATGGAGAAAATTATCTCTACTAAAAATACAAAAATTAGCCAGGCATAGTGATGGCGTCTGTAATCCCAGCTACTTGGGGGGCTGAGGCAGGAGAATCACTTAAACCCGGGAGGTGGAGGTTGCAGTGAGCCGAGTTCACGCCACTGCACTCCAGCCTGGGCAACAGAGTGAGGCTCCGTCTTAAAAAAAAAAAAAAGCATGACTATTTCTTAGTCAGGTTGAGTACTCTAGGTCTAAAAAATCCTCATTCCTGTGCACGGGTGGGAGCCTAGATCCAGTGAGGCAATTTTGATCTGAGGAATAAGCCCAGGCCTTCTCCTGCTCAGTCCCGGTCATCAGCTCTCTGCCTTCTCCTCCTCTAGCCCTGGGCCCTGTGGAACTTGCCCTCACCAGCATCCTGACCTTGCTGGCGCTGGGCTCCATTGCCATCTTCCTGGAGGATGCCGTCTACCTGTACAAGAACACCCTTTGCCCCATCAAGAGGCGGACTCTGCTCTGGAATAGCTCGGCACCCACGGTGAGGCCCCTGGGGCTGCCCTGTGGGGGGAACTGAAAAGAAGGCAGAGACCAATGTGAGAATTCCTCTAAACTCAGCACGTCACTTCAGCAGAGTGTCCTGCTAGGACCCGCGGAGGGCGGAGGTTTGCAATCCGATCTCCCCTCAGTTAGGATCCTCTGCTTGGAAGGCTGTGGGGTGCAGTGTTTGAATTCTAAGGGCTGCGGAGACAGCTGGAGACCTGCTCAGCCCAGCAGCCGCCTCACTCACTGCTCCCCGCTACAGTGTTGCCATTAAAAGAGCTTTCTTCCCGTAGAGGCAGCCGTGGTTCCTCAGAGTGTGGGGGAAAGTCTCATTCCACAGGGTCACACTCAGCTCCACCCTTACGCTGAGGCTTTTGAAACGCCCTCCCACAGGTCCTTGGTTTGCTTGATTTAATTAGTTCTTTTTCCAGCTGGCAACGTTTAAGGAATGCTGCCTCAAATGTATAGGTTTTGCCTCCTGTGCCCTTGCCACAAAAGGTTTCCGGAGCCTCAGGGTCTCCCTCCCGCCCTCAGGTGGTGTCTGTGCTGTGCTGCTTTGGTCTCTGGATCCCTCGTTCCCTGGTGCTGGTGGAAATGACCATCACCTCGTGAGTGCCCTGCCTCACCCCACCTCCAAGGGGCCCCCTGCTCCCGCTCACCAGGACTCCAGAGTCCGTGTCCTTGATCCCAGCTGACCATGAATCTGGCCCTCCCAGCTTGTGCTAGTTCGGGGCTCCTGGTTCTGCTCAGGGAATGCCTCATTTTGGCATCTGGCACATTCCTCAGCCAGCCCTTTGTTCCCACAGTCTGAAATTCCCCTTCTCCCAGTCCTGTGGGCCTTCTACTGTCCCTCGCTCCTGTTGGGTCACACACCCAGAACGCCCAGCCCTAGCTCTTCCCCTCAGTAAGCCCTGCCTCTCCCTGCCGTCTTTCTCTCTGGCAGCAAAGGTGTGTCCCTGCAGCGTGCCCCGACCTCGTAGGCCCACTTCTCTCCCCATCCCAGGTTTTATGCCGTGTGCTTTTACCTGCTGATGCTGGTCATGGTAGAAGGCTTTGGGGGGAAGGAAGCAGTGCTGAGGACACTGAGGGACACCCCGATGATGGTCCACACAGGCCCCTGCTGCTGCTGCTGCCCCTGCTGTCCGCAGCTGCTGCTCACCAGGTGAGGCGGGGTCAAGGTGCCTCCTCCAGGAGCCGGGGAGCCTCTCCTGGCCCGCAGCCCACTTCAAGGCTCTGGGAATTAGGCGTGAATAGGCCAAAGCCAGTGACGGAAGGGTGGGTGTCCCACAGCCAGGACCCACGGGCACCACCCTCAGGGGACAGGGGAGCAGAGGAAGGAGAGCTCCTAAATTCTCATCACTGAACTTCACTGCACCCTGCAAGCCTTAGCCACACAGAGAAAACTGGACTTGGGGCCATTCGCTTGCCCCTTCTGCCCACTTTGGTGAATGAGGTTGAGGTCACACTCCCAGACCTCGCTCCAAAGACGGAATTCTTGTCTGGAGGTGAGTGGGAGACTAAGAGGGTTCCCGGTACTCCCAACATTCTGGTTTTTTCCTCTGTCCCCAGCCACTTAACCTGGTTGGTGTTTATGACGGCAGCCAAGCCTCAGCCCAGGAGCCCAGTGAGGAGCCGGGTCGGGGCGGGGGGTCTTCCTGGGGCAGGTAGTTTGTGGGCCCATGTTCCTAACCCTCTTCCCCACTCAGGAAGAAGCTTCAGCTGCTGATGTTGGGCCCTTTCCAATACGCCTTCTTGAAGATAACGCTGACCCTGGTGGGCCTGTTTCTCATCCCCGACGGCATCTATGACCCAGCAGACGTAAGCCGGGAGTAAGGGACAGCACAGTCCAAGACTCATTTAGTACCTCTGTGTTCTAAAAGGAATCACCAGAGCCAACACCCCTTGACAGAGGGCCCCAGAACAGGGTGGCTGTGGGAAAACACAGGCTCAGGGACTGCCAGGGAGAGGAAAGAACTGCAATAGGCCCAGGCTCCAGGGCTTTTTCATTACCTTTCCTGCTGTGGGAGAGGAGGGATCAAAGGAAGCACCGGGTGCCATGACGCGTGCCTGTGATCCCCAGTGGCTCACGAGGATGAGGTGGGAGGAGTGCTCAAGAGTGGGAGTTCAATTCCAGCCTGGACAAGATAGCAAGATGCCATTTCTAAAAATGTTTTTAAAATTAGGCTGGGCATGGTGGCTTACACCTGTAATCCCAGCACTTTGGGAGGCTGAGGTGGGAGGATCACTTGAAGCCAGGAGTTTGGGACCAGCTTGGGCAACATAGTGAGATCCCATCTCTTTTTTTTTTTTCGAGACGGGTCTCTCTTTCGTCACCCAGGCTGGAGTGCAATAGCGCGTCTCGGCTCACTGCAACCTCCGCCTCCCAGGTTCAAGTCATTCTCCTACCTCAGCCTCCTGAGTAGCTGGGATTACAGGCATGCGCCACTATGCCCAGCTAATTTTGTATTTTTCATAGAGATGGGGTTTCTCCATGTTGGTCAGGCTGGTTTCGAACTCCTGACCTCAGGTGATCCGCCTGCCTCTGCCTCCCAAAGTGCTGGGATTATAGGCGTGAGCCACCATGCCTGGCCCATCTCTATTATTTCAAAAAAAAAAAAAAAAAGTTAGCTGGGAATGGTGGTGTGCACCTGTAGTCCCAGCTACTCAGGAGCCTGAGGCGAGTAGATCACTGGAGCCAGGAGTATGAGGCTGCAGTGAGCTATGATTGCACCTCTGCACTTTCAGCTGGGTGACAGAGTGACACCATCTCTTAAAAAGAAAGAGAGAGAGAGCTTGCCTGCCTCACTGACTACTTTCTGTTGCCACCAGATTTCTGAGGGGAGCACAGCTCTATGGATCAACACTTTCCTCGGCGTGTCCACACTGTTGGCTCTCTGGACCCTGGGCATCGTTTCCCGTCAAGCCAGGCGACACCTGAGTGAGCAGAGCATGGGAGCCAAATTTGCTCTGTTCCAGGTAACTATACCCTGGGAGAGAAAAGATGTTTCATAACCGAGCTACAAATAGTTGGGGTTAGTAAGTGAGGCCAATAAAGGCTAAAGTGGGCCGGGAATCTTTTTCATAAGCCTCAGGTCTCTCATGAGATTTGGAAAATGATTCCTGTGCTTCCTGCTTTTGTCTTTCTGTGCTGGAATTGTTTCCCAGGGCTGCCATGGCAAAATACTACAAACCAGATGGCTTAAAACAACAGACATGTCTTGTCTCATTGTGCTGGAGGCTAGAAGTCCACAGTGAAGGAGCCAGCAGGGTCATGCTCCCTTTGAGCCCTGCAGGGGGTCCCAGCCTCTCCCTAGTCTCCGGTGGTTGCCAGCAGTCCTGGACCATCCTTGACCAGCATTTGCGTCACTCCAATTTCTGCCTCCATTATCTCATTATATTCTCCCCTTGTGTTTCTGTGTGTCTTCTTTTTTTTTTTTTTTGAGACGGAGTCTTGCTCTGTTGCCCAGGCTGGAGTGCAGTGGTGCCATCTCAGGTTAAGCAATTCTCTTGCCTCAGCCTCCCAAGTAGCTGGGATTACAGGCATGTACCACCACGCCCGGCTAATTTTGCATTTTTAGTAGAGAGGGGGTTTCGCTATGTTGGCCAGGCGGGTCTCAAACTCCTGACCCCAGGTGATCCACCCGCCTCGGCCTCCCAAAGTGTTGGGATTACAGGCATGAGCCACTGTGCCCCTCTGTCTCATCTATTTTTAGGACACCAGTCAAATTGGATTAAGGGCCCACCCTGTTCCATTATGACCTCATCTTAACTAATTACATTTGTAACAAACTGTTCTTAAATAAGGTCATGAGTACTGGGGGGCAGGACTTCAACATAGCTTTTTGGGGACACAATTTAACCTGTAACACGTGTGTTAACAAACCTTACATTTGTCTCCTTGCTTCTTCCTTTCCTTTTCTACCTATGACTTCCTAAAATCCTATAACCCATCAACACCAGCGCAGCATTAGCATTAGCTACAGGACCTACCTACACCATGTACGAGGCACTTTCACACATTACACTTAAATTTTCACAACCCCAGGAGTCATTATTCCCATTTTACAAAGGAAGAAACAGACCCAGAGATGTTCTTGCTCAAAGGCACATAAGGGATGGGGCTAGAATTTATACCCAGGTATGTCTGACTCCTCCACACATCTGTCTTCTCCTTACCCTTCCCTTCATCTTCACAACGCTCCTGAAAATTCTCTCAAAGGCATGTTGGCCCACCTTCTACGGACTGCATTCTCTAACCTCAAAGATGACTTTTCCACCAAATGCAAGGACTTCTAACCCAGTCTTGTTCTCCTTCTCTCTCCATCCTGTGTCCTTGCTGGTCTTCTACTCCCAAAAGGCAGAATGACTGCCCTGCAGTAACAGAGTGAGTGCACGCACATTCTCATCTCATCTACGGACACGCCTCCCAAATGTGAACTTCCAGGCACATAGGAGGTGGAATGGAAGGGGCTATGGGAATAGAGAGAGAAGTCCCTGGAATGAGTCAGGGACTGAAGGGGCAGAAAGGTTCTGGGTCCCAGAAGTACTTGAGACCAGGCCGAAAGATAAAAGCTGTGTGATGGCCGAGCCTGCCCATGGTTAATGTGGGGGAGCCTGGGCGAGCCACGCCAGCCTTGAAGAAGCTGAGGCTTCCACACAGTGTACTCAGGGAGGGCAATACTAAGAAAAATGGTGCTTCCAGGGCTTCTGGACAGTGATCTTCTTCTCCCCTTTCGCCTTCTTTCTTTATTCTGGTGAAATATTGATAAAATTTGCCCTGTTAATAATTTTGAAGTATCAGGTTCTGTGGCATTAAGTACATTCCCATTGTTGCACTACCATCACCACCGTCCATTTCCAAGCACCCATTAAACACATTCCTCGTTGCCCTCTCCCTGTAGTCCCTGGGATGGCAGAGTTTTCAAAGGGCATTTTAATGGTTAATTGTCCATTATTCTAGGAGCAGGGACCTCAGGCACTTGAGCTAGATGGAATGACTCTTCTCTAATCACCTATCTTTTTATCCATTAAGTGCTCATTGGTAGCCATGGCTGAGAAAGGGAATTAAAAATGAACCCTTTAATCAGTTCTTATGTCTTGTCAGAAACTCTAATAAACTATTGGGTAGAAAATGAGAATGTCATTTGCCTAAAGATGAAAATCCCACAGATTTTTAATGAAGTGAGAGCCTCAACCCTCTGTGACTGCACAGATCTGACGGTGGGTGGAATCTGCCCAGCGGAAGGGCAAGGCCCAGCAGTGGGCTGGCTGCACTCTGTGCCGTGAGGGCAGGCCCAGCCCACCCTTGCCTCTCTTTTATGTTCCGCAGGTTCTCCTCATCCTGACTGCCCTACAGCCCTCCATCTTCTCAGTCTTGGCCAACGGCGGGCAGATTGCTTGTTCGCCTCCCTATTCCTCTAAAACCAGGTCTCAAGGTGAGCACGTTAAGCCTGCTGTCCCATCGTGGGATGGATGAGACGGGGAGAGTCAGGAAAGAAGGGGCCCCAGAACAGACATTAGGCCAGCCTGACTTCTGCTCAGAGTGTTCAGAAGGGATCTTTGGGAAATCCCAACAGAGGCTTTAAGGAAACTATGACCTCTCTGATCACACAGAAGAGAAGTGAAACCCCACAGCTTGAGGCCAGCCCTGAGGGCCAACCCAGGAAGCCATGGGTTCAGTCCTCAGCTCCTGGGAGAGGAATGGGAATGGTTAAAAACCAGAAGCCCATGTTGATTGAACACACATAAGAAATGGACTTTAATGCCAGCCTCAGAGCACAGAAGTAGACAGCCAAGTTCCGGTTCTGGCTCTACCATTAACCCGCTGTGTTATTTATGACAATTTTGTATCCCTAAGTCCTGATTTGGGGATAAACTGGAGAAAGTGTTGCTCAACTGCAAGTTCCGGTTCTGGCTCTATCATTAACCCGCTATGTTATTTATGACAATTTTGTATCCCTAAGTCCTAGTTTGGGGATAAGCTGGAGAAAGTGTTGCTCAACTCCTGTGCCAGGGGCTGCTAGTAAAATACCACCTCTGTAACTCAGCATAACCTACGCTGTGTTTCCCCCACACGGCAGTGATGAATTGCCACCTCCTCATACTGGAGACTTTTCTAATGACTGTGCTGACACGAATGTACTACCGAAGGAAAGACCACAAGGTTGGCTATGAAACTTTCTCTTCTCCAGACATGGACTGGAACCTCAAAACCTAAGGTGGATGGCTGGGACAATGAAAGGATGCTGTACTCATTAGAATACAGGATTCCTTTACTGTCCCTCAACGTTGACCAAATGGGAAGCATTCCCCCTTGTCAACACAAGCTGGCAGATACATTTGACTTTACAGATGAAGGTGAACAATGTTAGGATAAAATTGCTTTGGATCTTGCCTGGAAGGTGTTTTAAGTTTTGTAATAAACAAGATGACGTCTGAAAATGTGTAACTGGGCACCTTGCCTCTGTCCATGTCACTATTAACCCTTCAAGGTTGTATATTGCTGGCTGGGTGTGGCAGCTCATGCCTGCTATCCCAGCACCTTGGGAGCCTGAGGCGGGAGGATCACTTGAGCCCAGGAGGTTGAGGCTGCAGTGAGCGATGGTTGTGCCATACACTCCAGCCTGGGTGATACAGCCAGACCCTGTCTCTGGAAAAAAAATAAAAGAAAGCTTACTGAGCTTTCCTAAAGCAGATGAAAAGAAGAGTATATAGTATTGTGTCTGGCATAAGAAAAGGAGAACTTGGTGAAGTGAAATAGCACCAGCCCAGAGTCTTGAAGAAGCCAGGGGCCCTGGAGAACAGATGGAAGGTAATCTTTCCCTGACAGGTGTGCTACTAGGGCACCAACCACACGGGGCCCTGGAGAACAGATGGAAGGTGATCTTTCCCTGACAGGTGTGCTACTAGGACACCAACCACACGGGGCCCTGAAGAACAGACGGAAGGTGATCTTTCCCTGACAGATGTGCTACTAGGACACCAACCACAGGGGGCCCTGGAGAACAGACGGAAGGTGATCTTTCCCTGACAGATGTGCTACTAGGACACCAACCACACGGGGCCCTGGAGAACAGATGGAAGGTGATCTTTCCCTGACAGGTGTGCTACTACGGCACCAACCACATGGGGCCCTGGGGGTCTGGGTCAGCCTCACTTTGTGGGACAATGGCTTTTGCGTCTTCAGTGACAAGCTACAAAAGGAATCTCCTAACGCTGTGGTCATGGAGCTTGATTTCTAAGGAAAGAATCAGCATGTGGAAGCAAAGGCACCGAGAGTCCAAGTAAAAGTCCCAAATCCATAAAATGCACCACACAGGTCAAAACACAGGACACGGCCGGGCGCGGTGGCTCACACCTGTAATCCCAGCACTTTGGGAGGCCGAGGCGGGTGGCTCACCTGAGGTCAGGAATTCGAGACCAGCCTGCTCAACATGGAGAAACCCCATCTCTACTAAAAACACTAATTAGCTGGGCATGGTGGCGCATGCCTGTAATCTCAGCTACTTGGGAGGCTGAGGCAGGAGAATCGCTTGAACCTGGGAGGCAGAGGCTGCAGTGAGCAGAGATCGCGCCTGGGCAAGAAGAGCAAAACTCCGTCTCAAAAAAAATAAAAATAAAAACACCACAGGACACGGAACATCAGGTAAAACCACATTGCCTTTATTTGGCTAAAGAACAAAATCCAAAATAACTCAGAATAAACTAAGGACAGGAAAATTACAGACTGAACCCCACTTGAGGAAGACTTCCCCACAGACTCACACTGGTGATGGGGCGAACATTCACGACGAAGCCAGCAGTCCTTTCCAAGACTCTCTTGTCTTTTAGGGATCCTCAATACAAAACAACCCAACCAATCCAGGATATGTGTTCAAAACAGTCAGTTTTCCCCCTCAAAAGGCGGAAGGCCCACTTCAAACCTCCAGGAACACAACCCAAGTCATCCCAGTGTTAAACCTGGTGCTTCTGTTTTCTGCCTCAATCCGAGCGCTAACATAAAATCTTGGCAGACAACAATCTTTCTTCTTCAAGAAAATTAACATTTAATGGTATAATCCCAAGAACATGTTCTACTTATTTACTTGGAAAAATAGAAGCTAGGGACCACTCTTTATCCCATGGCAGTCTATTCTATGAGAGAAAACAAGAACAATCGTTGTTACGACTTTGAAAAATAGAACCTTTAAAAATACTTATATTGGTAAGCTTAAAAAAATATCATCAGTTAAAAACATTAAGGGGGCTTTCTTTTTCTACCTGTATTGGTTCAACTTCTGGTGAGAATGTGTGCTGATAGAAAATCTAGAAGCTATGGCTTTTAGGGAATTAAAGAAAAGCAGCAAAATATAATTGATTTGGAAAGATTTTGGATAAGTGATCTGGAACAGCATTAAAAAGGCAAAGAGCTCTTGAAAATAAGCTACCCATAGTCAAGATAATCCAGGAAGAGAGAATGACGCCCTGTGAACCACTGTGGAAAGAACATCTAGAGATGGTCTAACCAGCTGTGCAGCCTCCAAAAAAAAATCACTATCGCTCAGGTGCAGCCCCCAGAAAAACCACCATCACTCAGGTGCAGCCCCCCAAAAAACCACCATTACTCAGGTACAGCCTAAGGAGTCATCAGCGATCAGAAAGTGTCTAAGTTTCCTCAGCCTCCCTCATGTTTTTTCTCTTCTTCAGGATTTTCAACCTCCTCACATCCCTAACTTTCTTACCCAAGCCTCAGCAATATAATGGTCTTTGGCTCTAGCTATCAGCAATAGCTGCAACAGCACAAATGATCCCTTCCTAGTCCTCTAAAGTGTCAACCTCCATTCTTCAGTGCTTCTGAATCTAGCATAAGAGCAAGCTTTCTGTCCGGCCCACCGAGAGGCAGTGGCTGCACTGGCGCCTCCCCGGCCCTGGCTGCAGGGCTCTGGCCTTCTGATGTCTCACACACAGAGGCTCTGCTCTAAGGCCAACATTTCTGGCTTTCTCATCTTGGCCACATTTGGCCCATCCATGTTGACTTCCTTCTTGTATGGGATTCAGGGAAATAGCTCCATAGCTTCAAACGTTAATATCTGAAGATTTAGATCCCAGGCATTGTTGTGGTGTGCACACCTCTAACCTCATTTAATTAGGCACAGATGACCACATTATGCAACTTCCCAACAGCTTTCTCCATCTACCCATGCTCTTCCAGCACCTCAGACCACATTTACCCCAAAGTATCTAATAGGCCACACCATAAAAGATTTTAGCTTTCAGTCAAACAAATAGCTTTCAGTCAAAACGATTAGACTGAGGTGGTAGAAGCTCACCAAAAGGGGAAAGGGAGTTTCCCAAGACCATGTACGTTTGCTGGCCCTAGCAGTCTCAGAGGCCTGTCAGCCTGCAGGTCCCGTTCCAAGCACAGGGCATGCCAAGAGCAGCCCACTGAGAGCAGAGGAAGAGGGCTCAAACATTTGGGACCTAGACAATATATTTAGGAGGTGTGGCTCCAATAGGGAAGGAGGAGGAAAACCACGTTCTGGGCATCTCCCTGTCTATCCAAATACACTTGCGTAATATGCACTCGGAGGAACCAAGTAGATGGGCTTCAGCACAGACTTCACTGCCTTTCCACACCAGGGAGAATAAGTCAGACAGAAACAGGCAGAATTCCCAGAGAGAAGGCTGACGCAGAAAAGTTCAAAGATGAGACTATATAACGCTGGGTAACATGGGAAAACACTTCAGCTGTTTCAAAGACAGACAGGATTCCAAGCCAAAGCTTGTATGACTAGATTTGAGTAAGAACTGCGCTTCAGGAGAAGAATTAGAAATGTCATTGTCACAGGCGATTAGGATAGCACGAGGCTTCATTCTCCGTTGCCTCTGTGACGCTCTTTCTGGGTGATCCAAGTTTTGTTTTTCTTTAATTAATTATTTCTCTTTATTTCTGTATGTGTGTGTGGTTTTTGTTTTGTTTTGTTTTGGAGACAGAGTCTCACTCTGTCACCAAGGCTGGAGTGCAGTGGCACTATCTCTGCCCACTGCAACCTCCACCTCCTGGGTTCAAGGGATTCTCCTGCTTCAGCCTCCCAAGTAGCTGGGATTACGGGCGTCCGCCACCAGGCCTGGCTAATTTTTGTATTTTTAGTAGAGACGGGGTTTCACCACATTGGTCAGGCTGGTCTCAAACTCTTGGCCTCAAGTGATCCACCGGCCTCAGCCTCCCAAAGTGCTGAGATGACAGGTGTGAGCCATCACGCCTTGCCTGGGTGATCCAAGTTTTAAGAACCAAGGTAGTCCTGCTGTGCAGGCAATGATTCTAGCCTCTGACCCTCAGGAGGAAAAATAGGTGTTACCAGAAAGTGTTTAGGGAGTGGACTATGAGATGCTCACAGTCCTAGCAGAGAGGCAAGAGAAAATGTGGTTTTCTTAGCTGAAAACACTAAAATTCCACCCCCACAAGGGGTATTTATGAGTGACAGGGGTAGGGCCTGGACATAAGCAATTTTCCCCTGAATCTAGCCACAGGATTACTGATGGCTGATGCTCTGCTAGGCCATGTAGCTAAGTAGCTAAGGAGACAGGAGGCCAGGGCTTTAAAAGTTAGATCATGCTTAACAGCAAGTGTTAAGCATTAGCATTCTTTGATTTGAAATTCAAGTGTTGAATCCCCCTGGGCAAGCTAAGGCGGGAGATGGAACCACAACCACCAGGCGTGTGAGAAGTGGGGAGAAAACCTACCACACCCTTGTCACGTGAGGGTATGCTCTGCGGCTTGCTGGGGGGCGGCGGAGGGAGGTCCCTGCCAGCTGCAGCTCTCAGAGGAAAAGAAAGACATGGAGCACTGGTTCCAGTGAAGAATGTTCTGAAGAGGGACAGAGGTCAACGTGATAAGGCTGTTGCTTTAGAAAGGAAGGTGTTTCCTATGCTTTTGCTTCTATATTCTGTGCAAATCTCTCTAATATGGCTATGACCAAAATGGATTAACATCAAGTTCCAACAGCAGACATTTACAAAGTATCCTTTGTAAAAGGCTAGGTAATATTAATAGCATTCAAATAGGAGTAGCAGGGCCAGGCACTTACTCCCAGTAGGAAACTAATCTCAATTGACTTGGTATAGGATTGAGTATTGTCCTGCTCCTCTCCTCATCATCGTAACCCTAAAAGTGTTCCTTCCTTCAAAGGTAGATGGCAGGAAAGAGACTGACAAAAGCTCCCAAAGAGCTGGGCCACAGAGTTTTCTGGGAAGATGAACAGCAGAAACACTGCAGTTGATGCCATGGGTCTGCTTCCATCCCCATCAGTGTCTTCATGGACCCCATTGGGTCCAACAAGAAACTCCTCAGGGAGTAAGAAAAGTTAGGCTCAGATCTCCTTCCCACAGCCACAATGACACTGGTGACAGCAGTACGTTGAGGGGATTTGTGACTGTAACTCTGCTTTTCGCTTTTCCTTAAGGAAATCAAAATTAAGATATTTCTCCACAAATTACCCATCAGCGTGGCTCATTTCGTGAAGGACTTGGCAAGCCCCTTTGCTTCAGAACGGAAGGCAAATGCTATAGTATACCGGGAAGAAAAGGCCTCTGCGTATTACACTACCTCCTTCCTCTGCCCACTCCTCAGGGGCAAAAAATTAGTTCTCCATTTGAAAGGCTAATTTTTAAAAAAATTAACGAACATGACGATTTCCCTGTTGAGATCACGTGAACATAAACAGTGAAACAAAGCCCTTGGGGGGGTAAATGGATGCAGAGCAGGCTTCTAAGGTGTAGTCCCCCTCCTTCGTGTGGGTGAGTGATGTCACTTGGAGGACAAGCTGTTTGGGTTCCCCCAGTCCTAGGTCCTCTTGCCCCAGTTGTCTTTCCTTTGTAGCTGTCCTTAGGTTTAGTGTTGGGGTCACAATTTGGAATTCAACAGAGAGCTTCTGAAGGTAACGGGACAGAAGGAGAGGACGGGAAAGGAGGGAGGAAACATTAGTCTTCTTCATCCTCACTGATATCATAGGCTGCAGCCTTGTGCCTGGAGAGATTTGCTGGGGAGCAAGGTGGGGAAGTCTTGCCCGAGAAGGGCCATCGGAAAGAGGGGGAGGGGGAGCGCTCGTGAGTAGGGCTGCTGCTGGGGCTTTGCTTCGGGCTGATGGCCTGCAGCATCCGGCCCTTCCCCTCTTTCAGCATATGTTTCTGCAGAAACCAAAAGGAAGAGTCAGAAAAAAACCGTGGATCCTACTAAATCATCACTGAAGCATCTGGGACTGGGATAGTCTATGCTGTACTATTTATTTAAGGGTTCTCACCTGCTGTCATCACCCAGGAAATTCCCCCATTCTTCCTGAATAATCTAGTCTAGGATTATTCTAATCTATCCAAACACCTTCACAGACAGATCCTTCCTGGTGTCTAACCCAGGACTCACTTGCTCAATCTTTTATTTGGTTGAAAAGACTGCTACTCCTCAAAGACAGAATTCCCACCTTACCTGGGGTTCCTGCTGCAGCTACTTGTAGTGGAGGCTGCTTTCTTTTTATTGTTCTTTATTCTTTCCTTTCCTGCTATCTAAAATCATACTACAGATAAAAGCTGGGCAAGGCGACTTGCTTATCTTGTCACCAGATTTCAAGGTTGATAGAGAGCTGGTAAAATTATCTAGGAGAATGTGTAACGTCTTTCTGTAAAGATTTCAAAAACCTTGCTGGGGACAGTTGAAAGATAGTTCTGCCCAGATAAGGGGATAGACTAGATAACTTCTCAATGTCGATGTCCCTGCTCGATGATTCTGTCATTCTTTCCACAACATGGAACTCCCTACATTGTCCAGTGGGAAAGAACATACCAGTGCTCCTTCCGGACCAAACATTTCCAGAAAACTTCCAATGAATTCTCGGGACTTCTCCTCCCACTTCTGAATGAGGTCGATGCTTTTCTCCTCCACCTTCTGAACAAATTCTTTTGACTTTTCCTCCACATCTTTCACTTTCTTCTTTACTTTGTCAACCCTCTCCTGCAAGTGGTATTTCTTCTCCTAGATAAAGAAATAACTCTTCTGAGAAATAATGCTCATCCTAAACTTCTCTACCGTAAGAGAATGAAAAAACATGGCTCAAGCACTCAATTGACACTGTTTTCAGTCTAGAATTTTGCTTTGCTTTAATCTACCCCACTCATCATTAGCATAATAACAGATAAGATATGCTGTGGATGCACACACAAGAAGTGGTAATTCTAATATTGTGGGCATTTGGGAATAAACTAAAAATATAGGCTATACCCAGTAACAGGCATGTAGCCAAATAAAGTCAGAGTTTTAAAGATAAAACACAAACTTGGAACATAAACATGCCCAGCATGACCCAAACCTCATTCTAGACGGAGATACAGAGGCAGCTAAAAGATCACTGCACAATACTGCCAAGAATAAACTAATTACAATAGCTTGAAAGAGAAAATACTAGATCTTTTACTTAATTAATCTGCTTATTGTACTGGATTTTTCCTCTCTACCACTGGCTTATTCTATTATTTTAAATGAGTTGTGTTTTTTGCTTTTTGTTCCTTTAGTATTTTAAGGTCCATTTACTCATTTGCAAAATGATGATACTCGTTGGTCTTACCAACTTTGCTAAAGATAAGGAAAATGGTATAAACCCTCCGGTGGAAGGGAAGGGAGTATTTAGTCAAATGAAAAGTATCCTTGGCCAGGCACAGTGGCTCATGCCTGTAATAACAGCACTTTGGGAAGCCGAGGTGGGAGGACTGCTTGAGGCCAGGAACTCGAGAGCAGCCTAGACAACATAGCAAGACCTCATCTCTACTAAAAATAAAAATATAAAAAATAAGCTGGGTATGGTGGCCTGTGCCTGTAGTCCCAGCTACTCAGGAGGCTGAGATGGGAGGATCACTTGAGCCCGGAGGTCAAGGATGCAGTAAGCCAAGACTGCGCCACTGTACTCTGGCCTGGGTGACTGAGTGTGACTCTATCTCAAAAAAAGAAAAAGAAAAGTACTCTCATAATTTCCAGATCATAAAGAGGAAAGGGATTATGTTTAGAATTTTTAAACACCTGATTTTTATGGGAAAAATAAAGCTATAGTAAGTAAATTAACAAGAGCTAGGGTTTATCTGCCTAGATAAATCATATTTAGATGTAATTATTTTATCCATTCTTATAGCACAATTTACAGAGATGGGAGTAGGTCAGGGAGCATGGTAAACTGGTTATATAGAAGACATTAAAGTTAGCAGCTTTCTTCTTTTTAAATCGATTTTAATTGAGGTCTAATTTACATACAGAATGTATAGTGTTGGCTGGATACGGTGGCTAATGCCTGTAATCCCAGCGCTTTGGGAGGCCAAGTGGGGCCGATCGCTGGAGGCCAGGAGTTTGAGACCAGCCTGGCAAACATGGCAAAACCCCATCTCTGCTAAAAAAAAATACAAAAATTAGCCAGGCCTGGTGGCACATGCCTGTAATCACAGCTATTCAGGAGGCTAAGGCACCAGGAGACAGAGGCCGCAGTGAGCCGAGATCACGCCACTGCACTCCAGCCTGGGCGACAGAGCGAGACCGTGTCTCAAAAAGAAAGAAACACTACATACATATATATATATATATATATATTTGCATGAGTTTTTTTTTGTCTGTTTGTTTAGAGATGGGGTCTCGCTATGTTGCCCCCAGACTGGTCTCAAACTCCTGGCCTCAAGCAGTCCTCCCGCCTCAGCCTCCCAAAGTACCGGGATTACAGGCATGAACCACCATGCCCAGCAAAATATATAGAGTTTCTAAAAGGTAATATTAAGCTAAGATAAACTTAAATTTCATCAATCCAAATTTAAAACTCAGGTCTATGTGGGAAGTGGTGTGTCGGGTGTCACTATCCACACGAGGAGAGGGTTCATAGCCTTTAGCAGGTTTCCAAAAGATCATCCAACCAAAAAAGAAAAAGGAAGTTTAAGAGACACCGTTTTCCATTTATTAACAGAAATACTGTACTATATAAATTACTCATTTATTTAGTTGGCTGTATGGCTTTATACGAATGTGTTGGTACTAGACCGTAACGGCAGAAACTGTCTGTTTCATTCTTTTTGTGAACAGTTAACATAGTGGTAATTCATTCACTGAACTTTTGGGAGTGATCATCAGAGCCAACTGCAAAGCCAGTTCAGCTGAGATGGAGTGGGAGACAATATGTCTCCTACAGAGCCAGGGAACTCTGGGGTGAGGCTGGAACTCACGTTGATAAAGCTGACATTGAGCTCCTTTGCTGTGTAGCCCCTCTGCAGGTTCCGCCTCGCATACACATCATAATCCCGCACAATTCGGGTGATGATGTCTGATGTGGAGATACCTTCTGTCCTCTGTGTTGGAGCAAACATGCCTAACTCAGAAACACATACAAACACTGTGAGGTTCTGGTTAGCTCAGGTATTAAGACTAAATGGAAACTGGGGGCAACATTCCTTTCCTTTCCTCAAAAAGCAGAATCTGTTATTACTAAATGAAACTGAAAGATACTGATATACAGAAGGTAGACTGAATCAAAGATCAGAGGTAAGGCAAAGAAGAGTTACATAGCCCTAATATTAAGAAAAATATGAGAAAGGGTTTCCTGAAATTAAGAGAGATATCCAAAGTAGATGTTTAGACCAAGAATTGATGGATGTCATGAATTGACGACAAAGAATTGGTGGGTGCTATGCTCATCTTTACCTTTTATCCAAAATGTGGCCTGAAAGAGGATGCTGAATTTCTAATGTACACATTTTCCTCTGTAAAGTAGCAACACGGCTGAACATCTGCAGCTGCCCTGAGATCCCCTAAAGTGAGGAAGCACATCAGCTCACTCACCTGCCTCCTTGATGTGCTTATAAACATCATCACTTCCAGCAGATGAATAAGGAATATCATCATGGGCTACAAAATCAATCTGAAAATAAGGAAACATCATTACAACCCATGATAACTGCCATTCAGAAAGACCCAGTCAATGTTCTCAGGCCCAGAAAAAGGACAACAGGCAAAGGCCAGGCCTCAGTGGACTTCATATCTCTCTTTGCTTTGCTCATAAATTCTACAATCTATTCACAAACCACCCAACCTAATGATATATGGAGTATACATATGAAGTTAGCCAGCTGCTTTTGTAGCTATTTCTCCTAGTCTACTAGAACTGTTACCCTCACTCTGTACCAGTCATCTTGCTGTGGTCAATAGGACCAGAGGGTTTGCTGCTGAACCGGTTAGTGGGTGGAGCCTAGGAAAGAAGGAAATCTCCATGTCCTGGGTCTGGAAGGATTTGGTCAAATAAGGGTTTCTAAAAGTATGAGAAAGGCTGGGCGCGGTGGCTCACACCTGTAATCCCAGCACTTTGGGAGGCCAAGGCGGGCGGATCACGAGGTCAGGAGTTCAAGACTAACCTGGCTAACACGGTGAAACCCCATCTCTACTAAAAATACAAAAAAATTAGCCAGGCATGGTGGCGGGCGCCTGTAGTCCCAGCTACTTGGGAGGCTGAGGCAGGAGAATTGCTTGAACCCAGGAGGCAGAGGCTACAGTGAGCCGAAATCGCACCACTGCACTCCAGCCTGGGTGACAAAGCAAGACTCTGCCTCCAAAAAAAAAAAGTATGAGAAAGAGGTTACTTCTTTCTTAACTAGTTTCTCTCAGTCCGTGAGAAAAGAGGGAATATAAAAATAGCAACCACGAGCCCTCTGACTGGAATAGATACATCTATTCTCCTGAGAAATACAAACTCAAGGCCATAAAAGAAGTTTTATCCTCAGGATCTATCATTTTACAATTTTTTTTTTTTTTTTTTTTTGTGAGACCGCGTCTTGCTCTGTCGCCCAGGCTGGAGTGCAGTGGCACAGTCTCGGCTCACTGCAACCTCTGCCTCCTGGATCCAAGCGATTGTCCTGCCTCAGCCTCCCGAGTAGCTGGGACTACAGGCGCATGTCACCCCGCCTGGTTAATCTTTGCATTTTTAGTAAAGACAGGGTTTCACCATGTTGGCCAGGCTGGTCACAAACTCCTGACCTCAAGTGATCCACCTGACTCGGCCTCCCAAAGTGTTGGGATTACAGGCGTGAGCCACAGCCCCCGGCCATTTTACTGCTATGAATATCCTTTGCAAGGGCAAGAAGAGATGAATGATACTGGGGATCAATAATGTTGTTCGGAGACGTGCTAAACTTCACTTACTCCTTCCTGAATGGGCCACCAGCCTTTTGCTGATAATTGCTAAGATCACTATACTATCCCCCAGAGACCACTGTAGTGTGAAGCATGTTCTTTGGGACTATGTCAGAGACTCTCAGCCAGCATCTCAATTACTCATGAACAACTTGTCAGGGATCCATAGGCAGCAAAGTAAAGAACAGTAGGCCGGGCGGATCACCTGAGGTCAGGAGTTCAGGATCAGCCTGGCAAAAATGGCGAAACACTGCCTCTACTAAAAATATAAGAAATTAGCCGGGCATGGTGGTGTGCACCTGTAATCCCAGCTACTCGGGAGGCTGAGGCAGGAGAATCGCTTGAACCCGGGAGGCGGAGGTTGCGGTGATCTGAGATCGCACCATTGCACTCCAGCCTGGGCAACAGAGCGAAACCCTGTCTCAAAAAAAAAAAAAAAAAAAAAAAAGAATGCGACAAGCAAAACTCAAGGTTGAGTATATATTGTTAACAAAGAGAAAAGGGGAGTTAGAAATTCCTCTAACTTCATACTTCTGTCTGGGCCTGTAGGCTGTGATGCTGAGAATAAACTTGCTTACCACCTTTGGTGCCACTGGCTGCTAAGTGTTGATGTAGAAAAGCCAGAGAATTATAAAAGGTCTGTCCTAATCCTCAATAGTTTTAATAAATATCCCCTCTTCAGGCCTACCCATGTATTGCTTCAGAAGCACTTTGGCTGCCTTTATTCTTTCTGCCTCACTGAACAATTTACCTACAACATTCCACGCGCCCCTGCAGAGAACTGACAACATGCTTGCTGTTTCCTTAGGCTTGGGGGCCTCTAACCTGACCTAATCAATCCTTCTCATCTTTTATACCCACCTTTTGCAGGAAACCTGTGGCTTTTTTTTTTTTTTAAAGTAGAGACAGGGTCTCGGTATGTTGCCCAGGCTGGTCTTGAACTCCTGGGCTCAAGCGACCCTCCCACCTTGGCCTCCCAAAGTGCTGGGATTACAGGCGTGAGCCACCGAACCTGGCTGAAATCTGTTACTTTAATGTGGGAAAATTAAAAGGAGGTAAGGGGTTGATAACAACTTACTGAGAAACAGTGAGAAATATCCTTGATTTCTGATTCCACCCAATTTCTAGCCTAAGATCAAAGCCCTGAAATGAAACTTAAGCCAAGAAAAGTCTATGTTAATCCGTCTTATTTCCTGGTAATGTGACCGTCTTCAGAGTTCACCTGGGGCTATGGATATTCTCAGGAGACTGGCACGTTCTAAGGGTAGACGTGCCTATAGTGTGGGGGGAAGGTCTTGTAACTAGTGAGTTCAGTTCCCAGCCCTGCCAATGGTGTAACTTGGAGCAGGTTATTTGGTTTCTCTAGGCCTTGTTACTCATATGTAAAGTGGAAATGACAAACACACCACAGGA
This sequence comes from Pongo pygmaeus, assembly GCF_028885625.2. NCBI lineage: Eukaryota > Metazoa > Chordata > Mammalia > Primates > Hominidae > Pongo > Pongo pygmaeus. The sequence continues at coordinate 206,516,648 of NC_085930.1, forward strand.
TTGTTGCAGGCAGAAAATAGAATAGAATGGATGTAAAAGTGCTTGCAAACCATCCAGCCCCATATAAATGTCAGGGATGACTATTATCACTAGTAATATCACTGTCATCTCCTACGAAACTTACATAAGAGGTAGAAGTAAAACAGGGCTAGTGGAAAACCAGCCTACGTGCCAGCAGCCTTGAGAGTTGAGGGGATTCTGGAACAAGGAATGGGAATATGTGTCCGGTTTCTTACCCGGTGTTCGGCCAGGAACTCGGGTGTCAGCGTCCAGGGCGCATTCCTCACCACCTCATCCACGTAGCGGCAGTGCTGGACTGCGTCATAGCGCTCATTCTCGTTCATCACCGTGAAGCCTTTGAAGTTGTGTGTGAGCTCATCACTGCAAACTGAGTTCACCACATCATAAATTGTGGGTCGGAGTCCTCTTTGCTTAGCAACTCCTCAGCCACCGACCTCTCCCATCTTCTCCCACTGCTTAGGACTGCAACCATCTTCCCCAACTGGAGAAAAGTCTTCTAAAGGTAGTTGAACCTGGGTAACAACACTTTTCCTAATGCAGCATATACCTTCAGGAGCAACACTCACTCAATAGTATGTTCATACTTTGGAGAAGGGACGGTACAACAGATGACCAAGATCTTCGACTCTGAAATAAACCTGCTGTGCATGTCTGCATCAGTTAAGTCCTTAAACATGTTTTCCTGTTTTATTCACACTGGACTGGACCACCTAACATTTCCTTGGCAGACTTTTGTACTCCAGTTTATTCAAAATGATAAACTGAAATCTAAAGCAAATGTTTTTAAAGTGGACAACAGAAGTCATTGTTGCTCCTGTGACTGCAGAAACTCAGCTAAAATCAGTGAGATAAATGTCAGACGTCACAGTCAATGAGCTTGAAGCTCCTCTCTCCAGGTTTAGTTTGCTGGTACCCCATATACTTCATGTGTTTTAGAGAGGCTGTACTACATCCTTCATTTAAAAATGGAAACAAGAGCCAGTGTACTCAGGTTATAAAGACAGAAGAGAAAGACAGACTCTACTATCATCTTTTTCTGCATAGCACCTGAAGTCATCGAATGTTTTCTTACCTCCCACAATGAGGTATGTATTAGGGAAAAGGTTCTTTGCTTGCATCAGAGCTCGGGCGTGACCAGAGTGAAATAAGTCAAATATTCCATCAGCATAAACTCTCACAGGTCGCTCACCTAAATCCAAATGAAAGAATTGATCACAAAAATACTTTTTTTTTTTTTTCATTTTTATTTTCATTTTTGAGACCAAGTCTCACTCTGTCGCCCAGGCTGGCGTGCAGTGGCGTGATCTCGGCTCACTGCAACTTCCACCTCCTAGGTTCAAGTGATTCTCCTGCCTCAGCCTCCCAAGCAGCTGGGATTACAGGTGCATGTCATCACGCCTGGCTAATTTTTGTGTTTTTAGTAGAGACGGGGTTTTTCCTTTTTGGCCAGGCTGGTCTCGAATTCCTGGTCTCAAATGATCCGCCAGCCTCAGCCTCCCAAAGTGCTGGGATTACAGCTGTGAGCCACCACGCCAAGCCACAAAAATACATTGATTCGATATCTTGTACTTGGCAAATGGAACTGGCCCTGTGTGACAATTCCATGACTGCATACTCCTTTCTTTAATTTTTTTCTTGAGACGGAGTCTCGCTCCATCACCCAGACTGGAGTGCAGTGGCGCGATCTCAGCTCACTACAACCTCCGCCTCCCAGATTCAAGCGATTCTCCTGCCTCAGCCTCCTGAGTAGCTGGAACTACAGGCGCCCGCCACCAAGCCCAGCTAATTTTTTGTATTTTTTTTTTAGTAGAGATGGGGTTTCACAGTGTTAGACGGGATGGTCTCGATCTCCTGACCTCGTGATCCACCCACCTCAGCCTCCCAAAGTGCTGGGATTACAGGTGTGAGCAACCGCGCCCGGCCCGACTGCATACTCCTTTCTTTAGGTGTTCTCTGGGTATTCACCCTGATTTTAGGGGTAGGTTGGGTTATGAAAAATAACTTGACTATAAAGACCTTTTCATTTTTTTTTTGAGACAGGGTCTCACTCTGTCATCTAGGCTGGAATGCAGTGATGTGATCATAGCTCACGACAGCCTTGATCTCCTGGGCTCAAGTGATCCTCCCATCTCAGCCTCCCAAGCAGATGAGACCACAGATGCACACCACCATGCCCAGCTAATTTTTTTTTAATTTTTTGTAGAGACCATGTTGCCCAGGCTGGTCTCGAACTCCTGGACTCAAGCAATCCCACCTTGGCCTCCTAAAATGCTGGGATTCCAGGTGTGAGCCACCATACTCAGCCTATAAAGAGATTTTTTACATCATCATCTGCACTAACTGCCTCTGTTAGCCTGGTTGTACCAAACCTGTCAGGCACAACAAATAACAAAGAACTGTCAACTCAGAAGCCAGGAAATGATTTCCCGGGGAATAAGACTAATTCCAAAGCCAAATAAACATTAAAAACAAAATCAGCATAATGGTTCACCATGCTTTAAATAACAAATCTAAGGAGTCCATGTAACTTATTCCCTTTATGTGAATAAAGGAAGAGCTATTTTACTGCAGCAGAAAATGACAGGAGCATTTACATCATTTGGGAAAGATAGGTCAAAGTGTCATCAGAGATACTATGCTGAGGCTGAGAACCAGATACACTATGCTGAGGCTGAGGATCAGATACACTATGCTGAGGCTGAGGACCAGATACACTATGCTGAGGCTGAGGATCAGATACACTATGCTGAGGACCAGATACACTATGCTGAGGCTGAGGACCAGATACACTATGCTGAGGACCAGATACACTATGCTGAGGATCAGATACACTATGCTGAGGATCAGATACACTATGCTGAGGACCAGATACACTATGCTGAGGACCAGATACACTATGCTAAGGCTGAGGATCAGACACACTATGCTGAGGCTGAGGATCAGATACACTATGCTGAGGATCAGATACACTATGCTGAGGACCAGATACACTATGCTGAGGCTGAGGATCAGATACACTGTGCTGAGGCTGAGGATCAGATACGCTATGCTGAGGCTGAGGACCAGATACACTATGCTGAGGATCAGATACACTATGCTGAGGACCAGATACACTATGCTGAAGATCAGATACACTATGCTGAGGATCAGATACACTATGCTGAGGACCAGATACACTATGCTGAGGACCAGATACACTATGCTGAGGCTGAGGATCAGATACACTATGCTGAGGCTGAGGATCAGATACGCTATGCTGAGGACCAGATACACTATGCTGAGGCTGAGGACCAGATACACTATGCTGAGGACCAGATACACTATGCTGAGGCTGAGGATCAGATACACTATGCTGAGGACCACATACATTATGCTGAGGACCAGATACACTATGCTGAGGATCAGATACACTATGCTGAGGACCAGATACACTATGCTGAGGCTGAGGATCAGATACACTATGCTGAGGCTGAGGATCAGATACGCTATGCTGAGGACCAGATACACTATGCTGAGGCTGAGGACCAGATACACTATGCTGAGGACCAGATACACTATGCTGAGGCTGAGGATCAGATACACTATGCTGAGGACCAGATACACTATGCTGAGGCTGAGGACCAGATACACTATGCTGAGGACCAGATACACTATGCTGAGGCTGAGGATCAGATACACTATGCTGAGGACCAGATACACTATGCTGAGGATCAGATACACTATGCTGAGGACCAGATACACTATGCTGAGGCTGAGGATCAGATACACTATGCTGAGGACCAGATACACTATGCTGAGGCTGAGGATCAGATACACTATGCTGAGGCTGAGGATCAGATACACTATGCTGAGGACCAGATACACTATGCTGAGGCTGAGGACCAGATACACTATGCTGAGGATCAGATACACTATGCTGAGGCTGAGGATCAGATACACTATGCTGAGGATCAGATACACTATGCTGAGGCTGAGGATCAGATACACTATGCTGAGGCTGAGGACCAGATACACTATGCTGAGGATCAGATACACTATGCTGAGGCTGAGGATCAGATACACTATGCTGAGGCTGAGGATCAGATACACTATGCTGAGGCTGAGGACCAGATACACTATGCTGAGGACCAGATACACTATGCTGAGGCTGAGGATCAGATACACTATGCTGAGGCTGAGGACCAGATACACTATGCTGAGGCTGAGGACCAGATACACTATGCTGAGGATCAGATACACTATGCTGAGGATCAGATACACTATGCTGGGGACCAGATACACTATGCTGAGGATCAGATACACTATGCTGAGGCTGAGGATCAGATACACTATGCTGAGGACCAGATACACTATGCTGAGGCTGAGGACCAGATACACTATGCTGAGGACCAGATACACTATGCTGAGGCTGAGGATCAGATACACTATGCTGAGGCTGAGGATCAGATACACTATGCTGGGGACCAGATACACTATGCTGAGGATCAGATACACTATGCTGAGGCTGAGGATCAGATACACTATGCTGAGGACCAGATACACTATGCTGAGGACCAGATACACTATGCTGAGGCTGAGGATCAGATACACTATGCTGAGGACCAGATACACTATGCTGAGGCTGAGGACCAGATACACTATGCTGAGGATCAGATACACTATGCTGAGGCTGAGGATCAGATACACTATGCTGAGGACCAGATACACTATGCTGAGGCTGAGGACCAGATACACTATGCTGAGGCTGAGGATCAGATACATCTCCTTCCTGTCTTCAGGGCAATGAATCAAGGAGAAGGAAAGTGGTTCTCAGGAGGTTTATGAATTTTTGTTTTCAAAAAGCTTTATTCATAAATAAGTAGATTTTAAACCAAGAAATCATACACTGCTGAAAGGAGTATCAGCAACTTTCAAGAAGGGCAATTAGGTCATATCTATCAAAAGACAAATGACAAATGCTTATAGCTTTGGCCCAGCTATTCTAATTCTGGGAATTAACTCACAGTAAATATAGATGTTATTCATTGCAGTACTGTTGATAATAGCAACAGTCAGGAAATGACCTAAATTTCAATGGAAGATTGAATATAGCATAATACACCCACTAAAAGGTGGGAGGATATATAAACGATTTACTTAGATATTCACAGAAATGGGTAATATTGGTGGCCTGTTATAGGGATACCAGGTGGCTGTGAGACAGGTCTTGAGAGGGAGACATTTTACTTTATGCCCTTTTTGTACTTTATGGATATTAAACTGTGGGAATGTATTGATTTCACTTGATTTGATTTTTTGAGACAGGGTCTGGCTCTGTCGCCCTGGCTGGAGTGCAGTGGCATGGTCTCAGCTCACTGAAACCTCCACCTCCCAGGCTCAAATGATCCTCCCGCCTCAGCCTCCCGAGAAGCTGGGGCTACAGTGCACACCACCACACCGAGCTGATTTTTGTATTTTTTGTACAGATGGGGTTTCACATGTTGCCCAAGCTAGTTGTATTTTTATTTATTTATTTATTTATTTGAGATGGAGTCTTGCTCTGTCACCCAGGCTGGAGTGCGGTGACATGATCTAGGCTCACTGCAACCTCTGCCTCCCGGGTTCAAGTGATTATCCTGCCTCAGCCTCCCAAGTCACTGGGATTACAGGCAAAAGCCACCAAGCCGGGATAATTTTTGTATTTTTATATTCGTATCCCATGTTGGCCAGGCTGGTCTCAATTTCCTGACCTCACGTGATCTGCCTGCCTTGGCCTCCCGAAGTGCTGGGATTACGGGCATGAGCCATCATGCCCGGCCCAGGCTGGTTGCATTGATTTTATAATACAGGAAATAAAAATTTTAAATTAAATATACCAATCCAATGGAAAACTAAGAATTAATTTAATGGATTTAAGAGTCAGAAAGGTCATAGCTCAAGCTTTCCAACCAGCTTTCTTCCTCTGTAACCTTAACTTCCTTATGCCTCAGTTTTCTCATCTATGAGAGGAAGCAGGCCGGGTACAGTATCTCACACCTGTAATTCCAGCACCTTGGGAGACCAGGGCAGGAGGACTGCTTGAGCCCGAGAGTCTGAGACCAGCCTGGGCAACACAGTGAAACCCTATCTCTATTAAAATTATTTTTTACTGCCAGCATGTGTCAACTAAAAAAAAAGAAGAAAAAAAAATTTTTTTTAATAATTTTTAATAAAACAAAGCAAAATAAAACAAAATCTGAGCATATAATCCCCCTTCTGTATCCCAGAAGTCACTGCATTGGCTCTATGCCTATCAAAAAATAATACATTAAAAAGATTTTTGGGCTGGGCACAGTGGCTCACGCCTGTAATCCCAGCACTTTGGGAGGCCAAGGCAGGCGGATCACCTGAGGTCAGCACTTGAGGCCAGCCTGGCCAACATGGTGAAACCCTGGGTCTACTAAAAATACAAAAATTAGCTGGGTGTGGTGGTGGGCGCCTGTAATCCCAGCTACTCAGGAGGCTGAGGCAAGAGAATCTCTTGAACCCAGGAGGCGGAGGTTGCAGTGAGCTGAGATTGCGCCACTGCACTCCAGCCTGGGTGACAAAGCAAGACTCCGTCTCAAAAAAAAAAAAAATCGAAGTATCCCAGAAGTCATGTCCATGAAGTAACTAACATACTTCCATTTTCCCTAAACAAGTCCAGAGGGGCTACGATCTCACACTATTTGATCCTGAAACACAAGGGATAGAATATACAAATGAAGACTATTTTGTTGTTTCTTTGCTACTAGACACCATACAGCAGGGAAATTTTGCTCAAGAAACACATTGCCTGGATGATGGCAATAGCACAGAAGGCTGTTGATCAAGTGGCTGCTTGCAGCACAGCTAATCATCCTATGTTAGGCCAAGTAGATCACCGAACCTTTTCTCAGACCAATCCCAGATGCGCCTCTTGCTCTCTCCAGTGCTTCCCCAGCCTACCAACATCTCAGCTGGCCACCATTCCATCCCAAGTCTTTGGCAAACCCAGGCTGACATATTAACCAAATGGCCAGAAGGGGTCACTGTTGAACTAGTCTGGGACGAAAGCCAGCCTTAGCCATTCTTTTACCAAGTGGCTACTGGCCAGAATAACCTGATTTAATGTATATTATAGTATATATAATGATATTTATATAAACTATATACTTTTAATATAACTTTTAATGTTTCTATTATATAATGTACTATATAATACATATTTAATATCATTTATATATTATGCATATATATGTATATATGTTATATAGTTTTTTTGTTGTTTTTTTTTTTTGAGACGGAATCTCGCTCTGTCGCTCAGGCTAGAGTGCAGTGGCGTGACCTAGGCTCACTGCAACCTCCACCTCCCAGGCTCAAGTGATTCTCCTGTCTCAGCCTCCTGAATAGCTGGGATTACAGGCGTGTGCCACCACGCCTGGCTAATTTTTTGTATTTTTAGTAGAGACGGGGTTTCACCGTGTTAGTGAGGATGGTCTTGATCTCCTGACCTTGTGATCCACCCCCCTTGGCCTCCCAAAGTGCTGGGATTACAGGTGTGAGCCACTGTACCTGGCCCATATATATATACATATATTATATATATATATAAAATATATATATACATATATTATATATATATATAAAATATATATATACATATATTATATATATATAAAATATATACATATATCATATATATACATATATTTTATATATATACACATACATACATATAAAATATATATATTATATATATTATATATATATAATATATATAATATATATATAAAATATATATATATATATAAAATATATTATATATATATATATTTTTTAAGATAGGGTCTCTGCCACCCAGGCTGAAGTGCAGTGGTGCAATCATGGCTTGCCGTGGTCTAGACCTCCTGAGCTCAAACAATCCTCTCACCTCAGCCTCCTGAGTAGCTGGGACTATAGATGCACACCACCACACCTGGCTAATTATTAAAATTATTGTAGAGATGAGATCTCACTGTATTGCCCAGGCTGGTCTTGAATTCCTAGCCTCAAGCAATCCTTCTGCCTTGGCCTCCCAAAGTGCTGGGATTATAGGCATGAGCCACCACACTCAACCTCTGTATATTATTAACAGCAACTCCCTTTCATGCTCAAAACTGTCCTGATTTGGATGATGATATGGTTTATATGGATTATGAATTATACGCTGCACCATTGGTGACCAAGTAACCATATGTCCTCCTTTAGGCAGAAGAAACCTGGGTTTCAATTAATGATCTCTTTTGATATATTTATTCTCCCAAATACCTACCACCGAAACATTCCGTTCCTAACAGATTTCCATTGCCCTTCACACTCTCCCTTTTCCTTCCTTTCTCTGAGTTAAACATATTGCTGATTTTTTTCATCTTCCAGAAGATTCCCAGAGCTGACCTTCTTGTCTCTCAAATCATATTTGTTTGTTTTTCTCTAAGTAGAGAATCTTCTCCTAGATTATACAACCTCCCTCGTAAAAACCTGGGGAGCAGGAGGGAGGTGTTGAAACTTCACTAGAGCATGTGTATTCTTTATTGCTTTATTCCTTGTCCTGCACTGGCATGAATGCAGTTACCTACTTGGTGATTTAACATATAACAGTCAGACAAAATGAGATCTAAGAGAAAAACCAGAGTTCAAATTAAGCTGGCAAATTTATAGGCTAATTTGTGGCTGTTTGTTCCACCAAAAATACAATTATTTTGCTGAAGGCCTTCTATTCTAATGCTTACAATGAGTAGCACCATTCCCGGGTGAGGTCTGAGCTGCAATTCTATCCCACTAATTATCTGTTTTACTATAGGGGAGCCTTCCCTTCTTAGTTACTATGGACCTTAATTGCTTTATGTACATAATGAAGAAACTATAACGTAGATAATCTTGAAAATGACTTATTTGTAAAATCCTATAATTCTAAAATTAAAAACAATTATACCAGTCAGGACTTGTTAATTATAAGCTTTAAAACTTGGAAACAGGCCCGGCACGGTGGCTCACTCCTATAATCCCAGCTACTTGGGAGGCTGAGATTTGAGAACTGCTTGAACCCAGAAGGGAAATGTTGCAGTGAGCTGAGATCACGCCACCGCACTCCAGCCTGGTTGACAAGCGAGACTCTGTCTCAAAAACAAAACAAAACAAAAGACCAACTTGGAAACAGTACACATATTTTCAAATTTTATGTACCACAAATGATATATAGACAAATTAGCAACAAACTGGGTAATGCAACCCATCAGATCAAATCTAAATGAATAGCTGATTGTAAATGTGTATCATTAGAGAGTACATAAAAAGTTCTTGCTTTCAACAGCCTCTACTGTCACATCTGAATGTGAACCCTGAACTATCTTCTGGCGTTTTGAAGTTAGACCTGGCTACCATTACACTGAAACATACAGTCTCTGGTTTTCCTTGTCATTTTACCCTGCCTCCAGGAGCCTACCTATTATCCAAATAAGGGAAACCAAACTCAAAAATCTTATCATGAATCAGAGGGCTGTGATCAATATGAACTATATCTAAACATTTTTCAAAAGGAAAAAGGATTCTCTGGAATTAGCCTCTTTTTTGTTGAGGACCCCAAACCCACAATACATATACCCAAGATAAGGCCAAAGGGTAGGTGTTAAAATTCCCAGTATTGGCCGGGTGCAGTAGCTCACACCTGTAATCCCAGCACTTTGGGAGGCGGAGGTGGGTAGATCACGAGGTCGGGAGTTCGAGACCAGCCTGGCCAACATGATGAAACCCCGTCTCTACTAAAAATACAAAAATTAGCCAGGCATGGTGGTGCACACCCGTAATCCCAGCTACTCAGGAGGCTGAGGCAGAAGAATTGCTTGAACCCGGGAGGAGGAGGTTGCAGTGAGCCAAGATTGTGCCACTGCACGCCAGCCTGGGCAACAGAGTGAGACTCTGCCTCAAAAGAAAAAAACAAAAATTTCCCAGTATGACACTGTACATCACTTCTATTTGTTTTTTGTTTGTTTGTTTTGAGACAGGGTCTCGCTCTGTCACCCAGGCTGGAGTGCAGTGGCATGATCTCAGCTCACTGCAATCTCTGCCTCCAAGGTTCACATAATTCTCGTGCCTTAGCCTCCCAAGTAGCTGGGACTACAGGTGCCTGCCACCACGCCCAGCTAACTTTTGTATTTTTAGTAGAGACAGGGTTTCACCATGTTAACCAGGCTGGTCTTGAACTCCTGACATCAAGTGATGATCTGCCCGCCTTGGTGTCCCAAAGTGCTGGGATTACAGGTGTGAGCCACCGCTCCTGGCCCACTTCTATTTGTATTTCACTGTTCTTCAGTTACTACAGAGAGCAAACATACCAACACAATTAAGAAGTAACCACAAATATACTGTATATGCTGCAAATGCACAGATTTGTGGCTATAACTCCCTCTTATTCCCTGGTGTCTGTCTGAGTCTTAGTTCAGCCCTATATTTACAGGGTAGAGAGAACACTTAGTAATCAGAAGAAGTGAAAAAGGATTGGAAAAAAAGGGAGAATTGGGGAATTTACAGAGAAGAAAGAATATTTGCCTATAGGACTTTGTATTCATAACAAATGCTCTTGGAAGTTTCTTTTTATAGTGATCTCTAAAACCAATTGCCCCAAATAAGAAAAGCATCTCGAATATATATTAGTAATTTACGTGTCAAAAACTGCTAATTAATGATGTAAATTAAGCATACAAATAAAGAGCAAGGGCTTTGAAAATAAAGTATTTTTTAAAACCTGGAAAATTATAATATCAGTAAAAATAAAATTAAGTGACGAGCATCTCCCAACTTGGGATATTTTTGTCCTCTATCAATCGGCAGCATCATAGCCAGCTGACAGAACGTAGAGAGGTGGTGGGGAATTCTGAAGGCTATGAAGAATGTGACACCCTGACATATGATTTGGACTTTATAGAAATAGATAAGATCATAACTCAGCTCAGGCTAATATAATATCGTATTGTTTCTGTTTTACTGTATCTCACAGCTACAACAACATCCCAGGAAACAGGTGCATAATAATAAGAAAATAATGAGTTTATGGAGTGGAGTTACCCTTCTAAATAGAACATCAAGGCAGGCGGGAAGAACCCCTTCGCTGCTGGCCTTTGCAAGTAAACAGAGGGCAGTATATAGAGAGCAGGTGTGTATTTGATAAAGACAATGGAATGCTAAAAACAATAGTCAAACAACAAATTAAGAAGGTATTTACTTACAAGGAGTTCCTCTGCTGGCTTCTTCCATAGTTACCCTGACATAGGGCTTACTAAAGTCAACTTCAATTTCATCAGAAAAAGGAGCTGGTTGCCGTAAGCCCTTAAGAAATGGAAAGTGAAGGAAAAGAAAGTTCAACTCAATGGCATACACTGTAATACTAAAAAAAAAAAGATGAGAGAAAGGAGACTGATCTCTCTATTATAGATGGCTTCATTTAAGAGATTTTGTTATTTCTGCCTGTAATCCCAGCACTTTGGGAGGCCAAGGTGGGTGGATCACGAGGTCAGGAGATTGAGACAATCCTGGCTAACATGGTGAAACCATGTCTCTACTAAAGATACAGAAAATTAGCCGGGTGTGGTGGCGGGCACCTGTAATCCCAGCTACTCAGGAGGCTGAGGCAGGAGAATCGCTTGAACCCGGGAGGCAGAGGTTGCAGTGAGCCAAGATCACGCCATTGCACTCCAGCCTAGCCGACAGGGCAAGACTCCAACTCAAAAAAAAAAAAAAAAATAGAGTTTTTGTTATTCCTAAATATTTTATTCTACTTGATGCTGTTGTGAATGGAATTGTTTTCTTAATTTTATTTTTGGATTGTTCCTTGATATTATGTAACAGTGCAATTGATTTGTATTTGTGTTTGTGTAATTGAAATTTTCTGTATATTGATCTTATGTGCTATAACTTTGCTAAAGTTAATTATCAGTTCTAGTATCAGTTGTTGTTTCATAGATTCCTTAGCATTTTCTACATATAATATCATGTTGTCTGTGCATAAAGATAGTTTTGCTTAGTCTTTTCCAATCTGGACTTTTCTTTTTTTTTTGAGAGGGTCCAGGTCTGTTGCCCAGGCTGGAGTGCACTGGCGCCACTTTGGCTCACTGCAACCTCCAACTCCCCGACTCACGTGATCCTCCCACCTCAGCCTCCCGAGTAGCTGGGACTACAGGCGTGCGCTACCCAACACCCAGCTAATGTTTTATTCTTGTAGAGACAAGGTCTCACTATGTGCCTAGGCTGGTCTCAAACTCCTGGCCTCAAGCAATCATTCCACCTCAGCCTCCCAAAGTGCTGAGGTTACAGGCGTGCGCCACCGCGCCCAGCTAATTTTCTGTATTTTTTTAAACTTCAGTCTCCATAGAGACCGTCAAAAATTGTCAATGCTGACTATACTGCAAGTTGTCATAGGGGGTGATGGGAAAAGTTTTCAAGGAGGAATAACTGCACCTCAGATAAACCTCAGTGGTCCATGCAAAAGCTATTTTATTACTGCCACTGCAAAGCTATTTTTTTTAATTATTATTTTTTTAAAGATGGGGTTTTGCCATGTTGCCCAGGCTGGTCTCAAACTCCTGGACTCAAGTGATCCACCCAGCTCAAGCTCTCAAAGTGCTGGGATTACAGGTGTGAACCATTGTACCTAGCCTGGCATTTTTTTTGAGAGGGAGTTTCACTCGTTGCCCAGGCTGGAGTGCAATGGTGCAATCTCGGCTCACCGCAACCTCTGCCTCTTGGGTTCAAGCAATTCTCCTGACTCAGCCTCCCAAGTAGCTGAGATTACAGGCGCACGCCACCACACCTGGCTAATTTTAACTTTGTATTTTTAGTAGAGACGGGGTTTCTACATGTTGGTCAGGCTGGTCTCGAACTCCCGACCTCAGGTGATCCACCCGCCTCCGCCTCCCAAAGTGCTGGGATTACAGGTGTGAGCAACCGTGCCCAGCCTCTGGCCTGAGATTTTTAACTATAGTTTGTTTCTTGTGATGTTTATGTCTGGCTTTGATATCTCGCCTCACAAAATAAGTTGTGAAGTGTTCTCTTTACCTTATTTTTGTGTAAGATTCATATTATTTATTCCTTAAATGTTTTTGTGGTTTTTGTAAAGACACTCTGTCTCCGATGCTAGAGTGCAGTGGCACGATCATAGCTCTCTGCAGCCTCCAACTCTGGGGCTCAAGCAATTCTCTCATCTCAGCTTCCCTAATAGCTGGGACTACAGGCATGCACCACCACACCCAGCTAATTTTTTAACTTTGGGCCTGGACTTGTCTTTGTGAGAAGATTTTTAATGATTAATTCCTTTTTTCTTCTTTTTTAACTTGATATAGGTCTATTAAGAGTTTCTCCTTTGTCTTGGTTAGTTTTTGCAATTTGTCTCTTTCTAGGAAATTGTCTATTACATTGAAATTGTCAAAATTTTTGGCATGAAATTGTTCCCTTATAATCCTTCTAATTTCTGTATGGCTGTAGTGATGTTCAGTTCTAAAAAGATCATATCATGATTGGGCTGAATCCAGAGACTGGGAAGATACTGTTTGGTTTTCAGGTAAGTGTAGATTTTTAAAATTGTTTTAACATTAAAACATGTTTTTTTTGTTTGTTTGTTTTGTTTTGTTTTGGCCAGGTGCAGCAGCTCATGCCTGTAATCCCAGCACTTTGGGAGGCCCAGGCTGGCAGATTGCTTGAGCCCAGGAGTTCAAGACCAGCCTGGGCAACATGACGAAACCCTGTCTCTACAAAAAAATACAAACATTAGCTGGGCGTGGTGACATATGCCTGTAGTCCCAGTTACTTGATAAACTGAGGTGGGAGGACTGCTTGAGCCAGGCAGGCAGGGGTTACAGTGAGCTGAGATTGCCCCACTGCACTCCAGCCTGGGCAACAGAGAAAGACCCTGTCTCAAAAAAAAAAAAAATCACTTATATAAGTTTAGTTTAAGATATACTTAATGATATAAATGGAAACATTCTTTTTTTTTTTTTTTTTTTGAGGCAAAGTCTTGCTCTGTCGCCCAGACTGGAGTGCAGTGGTGTGAGCTCGGCTCACTGCAACCTCCACCTCTCAGGTTCAAGCGATTCTCATGCCTCAGCCTCCCAACTAGCTGGGATTGCAAGCATGCACCACCATACCTGGCTAATTTTTGTATTTTTAGTAGAGACGGGGTTTCACCATGTCGGCCAGGCTGGTCTTGAACTCCTGGCCTCAAGTGATCCACCTGCTTCAGCCTCCTAAAGTGCTGGAATTACAGGCTGGAGCCACCACGCCCAGCCAAGACATTCATTTTTAGATGTGTGTGTGTTATTCTTCTTTGGAATACTTTTAAAAATAGAACCAAGGACCTAGATGCTAATCAAAAACACAAGGAAATACTACTTCATATCAACCAGGATGGCTATGAGCAAAAAGACAGGCAATAACAGTCTTGGTAAGGACGTGAAGAAGTTAGAACCATCATACATTGCTACTGTGAATATAAAATAATGTGCAGCTTTGGAAAACAGTTCTTCAAAATGTTAAACATAGAATTACCATATGACCCAGAAATTATACTACTAGGTATATACCCAAGATAATTGAAAGCATATATTAAGAAAAAAACAACTATGTCGGGCACGGTAACTCACGCCTGTAATCCCAGCACTTTAGGAGGCCAAGGTGGGTAGATCACCTTAGGTCGGGAGTTCGAGACCAGCCTGGCCAGCATGGTAAAACCCCATCTGTACCAAAAATACAAAACTTAGCCAGGTGGAGTGGTGCATGCCTGCAATCCCAGCTACTTGGGAGGCTGAGGCAGAAGAATCACTTGAACCCGGGAGGTGGAGGTTGCAGTGAGCTGAGACTGTGCCACCGTGCTCATCTGGGAGATAAAGAAAGACTCTGCCTCAAAAAAACAAAACAAAACAAAACAAAAAACTTATACATGAAAAATGTTCACACTTGCATTACTCGTAATAGCCAAAAAGTAGAAACAACCCAAATGTCCATCAGTGAATGGATAAACAAATGGTATGTCCACACAATGGAATATTATTTACCTATAAAAAGGAATAAAGTACTGATACTACCTATAATATTATTTACCTATAAAAAGGAATAAAGTACTGATGCTACCACTTGGATGGATCTTGAAAACATGCCAAACAAAGGAAGTTGGACACAAAAGGCCACAAATTATATGATTTCATTTACATTAGATGTTCAGACTAGGCAAAGCTGTAGAGACAGAAAGCAGATTAGTGGTTGCCAGGAGGTAGCTGGAGGAGCAATAGGGAGTGACTGCTAATGAATACAGGGGGTTTCTTTTTGTGGTGATGAAATGTTCTGGAATTAGATGGTTGTGATGGTTGTACAACAGTATGACTAGACTATCAACTACTGACTTATATACTTTAAAATGGTTAAAATAATGAATTTTATGTTATGTGAATTTTACTCAAATTTTAAAAGATATATTGGCCAGGTGTGGTGGCTCACACCTGTAATCCCAGCACTTTGGGAGGCCGAGGCCGGCACATCACGAGGTCAGGAGTTCGAGACCATCCTGACCAACATGGTGAAACCCCGTCACTACTAAAAATACAAAAATTAGCCAGGTGCAGTGGTGGGCACCTGTAATCCCAGCTACTCAGGAGGCTGAGGCAGGAGAATTGCTTGAACCCGGGACGCGGAGGTTGCAGTGAGCCGCGATCACGCCACTGCACTCCAGCCTGGGCGACAGAGCAAGACTCCATCTCAAAAAAAAAAAAAAAGACATTTTAAGTATCTTATCTCTCACAACTGTTTCTTCAATCTTTCTCACATTCTGTGTACATTCCCAGGTAGAAGACAAATACAGCTGTCCTTCCTGGCTGGGGTTTATGCTGAATCCGTTTCTCCTGAGTATAGGGAGTGAAACCTAACGTTGTGCAGCTATAACAAAGCAGCAAAATCTTTTTTTCTAGAGTTGTTTCCAGCTAGAAAAGGTAGTATTTTTTAAAACACTGTGTTATTCTCAAAGAACGGTGTCTCTAGAAGCTGAGGTTTATAAAAGTAGGACTAAATATGTCTATGTTCTCCTAAAACACATCTCCTTCATTTTAACCTCAAGGGAACCCCACAGTATTGCTTTCAAGTCTTAAGACTATCCGGTAGTGAGGTATAAATGAAAGAACATGGGGTTAGGACTTGGAAAATTTAGATCTAAATCCCAACTCTATCATTTAATAGCTGTGAAATCACAGCAAGTTTCTGAAGCCTTCATTTCATCTTCTACAAAATAGAAAACAATACCTGCCCTACAAGTTTACTATGAGGATTAAACAAAGTAGCATCCGCAAAGTAATTAGCATAATGTTTCACAAAAGTAGGCACTCAACAAATTTGTCGTTAGCTCATTTCCTCTTGTATTCTATAGAACACAGATTTCAGCATGCTAACAAAATTAACCTCTATTAATCTAAGAGGTTAGCTTCTAAAATGCTTATAAACTTTCCAAATGTATGCAGCTAAAAGTTACAATGGCAATCAACAGTCCCCAAATTATGAATTGTCTCCGAATGCAATATTGCTTCCATAACAACTTTTTCCAGACTGTATTCACACACATTATTTCACTATTCTTCAAAATTTCAGTGAAAACGAGAGATTCTGGCATCCATACTAACAGGAAAATGGACATAATTCAAATAATATAGACTAGAACTTTATATTGTCTTCCCAGCACACTTTTTACTTTCTAAGGATTCTTTTTATTTTTTGCTTTTTTTTGTGAGACAGAGTCTCACTCTGTCGCCCAGGCTAGAGTGCAGTGGCGTGATCTCGGCTCACTGCAACCCCTGCTGCCCGGGATCAAGCGATTCTCCTGCCTCAGCCTCCCGAGTAGCTGGGATTACAGGCGCCCGCCACTGCGCCTGCTTAATTTTTGTAGTTTTAGTAGAGACAGGGTTTCGCCATGTTGGCCAGGCTGGTTTTGTACTCCTGACCTCATGATCCACCCGCCTCGGCCTCCCAAAGTGCTGGGATTACAGGCGTGAGTCACCGCATCCAGCTCTAAGGATTCTTAAATATGTTTCAGCAAAAAGTTTCTGAATGCCATAGAAAAACATTTATTTCCCTTTCACCCAAACATTCTGTATTAATGATAACAGGTCCTCCCGAGATCCCAATTGTTTCCATTTTTTTTATTTTTTAAGAGACAGGGTCTCACTCTGTTGCCCAGACTGGAATGCAGTGGTGCGAGCCATACCTCACTGTAACCTTTAACTCCTGGGCTCAAGAGATCCTCCTGCCTCAGCTTCCTGAGCAACTAAGACCACAGGAGCACACCACCATACCCAGTTATTTTTTCAATTTTTTTTGTAGGGACAGTGTCTCTCTATAATGCATTGCCCAGGCTGGTCTCAAATTCCTGGCCTCAAGGGATCCTTCCACCTCCCAAGGTGCTTGGATTTTAGGCATGAGCCACTGTGCTTGGCCCAATTATTTCAATAATGCCAGGGGAAATGCTACAGAGTCAAGAGGAATACCATGTGGTATGAGAAAGAAGGGACAGAGAACAGAGCTGAAAGATTCCACCCCCTGGGGATCTGTTTTTTTGTTTCATTTTGTTTTGTTTTGTTTTGAGACAGAGTCTTGCTCTGTCACCAGGCTGGAGTACAGTGGCGCGACCTCGGCTCACTGCAACCTCCACCTCCAGGGTTCAAGCGATTCTCCTGCCTCGGCCTCCTGAGTAGCTGGGACTATAGGCACCCACCACCACGCCCAGCTAATTTTTGTATTTTTAGTAAAGACGGGGTTTCACCATGTTGGCCAGGATGGTCTCGATCACTTGACCTCGTGATCCACCCTCCTCGGCCTCCCAAAATGTTGGGATTACAGGCATGAGCCACTGCGCCCAGCCAGGATCTGGTTTTAAAAATAAAAGAAAAGCAATCATTCTCCCTGACTCCTATTGCCATTTCAGTGAATGTAAACAATGAGCTCATCTGTCCAATTACTATTTGGATGTTTTATAGGCCCTCTAAATTGAACCTGTACTAAGTTAAACTCCTTGTCTTCCTCCTAAACCTGCTTTTCCTCCTGGTATTTCTTATCTCAATGGGAAGTACCCCATCCATACAACGTACCTAAGACTGAAACCTAGGAGTCACTCTTAACACCTTTTGTCCTCCATATCTCAGTAATCTCCAAGAACTGCCCATTTTACATCTTTTTTTAAAATTACAGTTTTAATTTAAAATAGAGACAGGGTCTCCCTATGTTGCCCCGGCTGGTCTCAAACTCCTGGGCTCAAGGGATCCTCCCAACTTGGCCTCCCGAAGTGCTGGTATTACAGGCGTGAAGCCACCAGGCCCAGCCGATTTTACCTTCTAAAAATGTGTAAGGTTTGTCTCGTACTCTCTGTATCTAATATCATAGTTTAAGCCTATTTCATGATTCTGAACTTGTACCCCATCTCTTGTTCATTTCTTGAATTCCTTGTATCCTTCAAAGTTCAGCTCAGAAATAACCCTTTTGATGACGCTTTTCCCAAACCACTGCCCCTACCTCTTGGTCAAAGTCAGTCTCTTGCTTCTCAAGACTATTTTGGTTGAAATGAGATTGGGAGGCCCATACTTAGCCATAAGCAGAATCATGGCCATCCTGACCCACCAACCCAGGCATCTAATACCTGGTGATCCTTCCTACTCCTTTTTTCTCAAGAGATTGACTTTGTAACTTCCGTCTACTTGGTGCTTTTCATGCGTATCTTAATTTCATACTGTGTCATAATTATTTGTTGCTGTTTCTTTCCCCTTTTTGTCTGTGAGTTTCCGAGAACAAGGTCATCTTTTCATCCTTGCATCTCCCATGCATAGCAACTGGCAAGTAGAAGTTCTCCATACATTTCGGTTGAAATGAGACTGAGAGGCCTGCTTTGCCATAAGCAGAACTATGGCGAATTTTCCCCACAGTTTAGATACTTCATGACTCATTCATACATATGATATTCTTTGTAAATTATTTTATTTTATTTATTATTATTTTTGTTTATTATTATTTTTTTTTTTTGAGACAGAGTCTCGCTTTGTTGCCCAGGCTGGAGTGCAGTGGTGTGATCTCAGCTCACTGCAACCTCTGCCTCCTGGGTTCAAGCCATTCTCCTGCCTCAGTCTCCTGAGTAGCTGGGATTACAGGCGCACACCACCATGCTCAGCTAATTCTTTTTGTATTTTTAGTAGAGACGGGGTTTCGCCGTGTTGGCCAGACTGGTCTCAAACTCCTGTCCTGGTGATCTGCCCTCCTCAGCCTCCCGAAGTGCTAACATTACAGGCATGAGCCACTTGCGCCTAGCCTGATATATATTAAGATAAGCTAAACGTCTTATGTTTTGTAAATACTTTTGTGATCCTTTTGATTGAACCTTTAGAAACATCTGTATCAATAAATGATTTATACTTACCGACAAAATAGCCATAAAGTTTTTCCTTAGTTTTTCCTTCTTAACTCTTTTGTCTCTTTTCTATCCATTTCATCCTGACCCACCAACCCAGTATCTAATACTTGGTGATACTTCCCATTCCTTTCTTTACCTGCAAGGAAAGTACTTTTCTAAAGCTAATGAGCTCCCCCGGGTGAGGTGGCTCACGCCTGTCATCTCAGCACTTAAGGAGGCAGAGGTGGATAGCTTGAGCCCAGGAGTTTAAGACCTGCCTGGGCAACAGAGCAAGTCCCCCCTACCCTTTTATTTCTTTTTTGAGACGGAGTCTCGCTCTGTTGCCCAGGCTGGAGTGCAGTGGCACAATCTCAGCTCACTGCAAACTCCGCCTCCTGGGTTCACGCCATTCTCCTGCTTTAGCCTCCTGAGTAGCTGGGACTACAGGCACCTACCACTGCGCCCAGCTAATTTTTGTATTTTTAGTAGAGACGAGGTTTTGTCATGTTGGCCAGGCTGGTCTCGAACTCCTGACCTCAGGTGATCTGCCCAACTCAGCCTACCAAAGTGCTGGGATTACAGGCGTGAGCCGCCGTGCCTGGCCTGCAAGTCCCCATTAAAAAAATAATAATAATAAGTTAATGAGCTCTAGGCTATAGAATTGTACTCTATGCTCACATCTCATAAAAGGAAGGTCTTGTTTATCTTTACACCTCTACCACCTACTGCCATACTAGCACATTGTAAATATGCAATAAAGGCCAGGTGCAGTGGCTCGCCTGTAATCCCAGCACTTTGGGAGGCCGAGGCGGGCGGATCACGAAGTCAGGAAATCGAGACCCATCCTAGCTAACACGGTGAAACCCTGTCTCTACTAAAAAATACAAAAAATTAGCCAGGCGTGGTGGCGGGTGCCTGTAGTCCCAGCTACCCGGGAGGCTGAGGCAGGAGAATGGCGTGAACCTGGGAGGCGGAGCTTGCAGTGAGCCAAGATCACGCCACTGCACTCCAGCCTGGGCGATAGAGCAAGACTCTATCTCAAAAAAATAAATAAATAAAAATGCAATAAAATCTTGCTTACTCAACCCAAATGTCAACTGGAAAATGAATAACTAAAAAGTAGCATGGGATATATGATGGAATGTTATTTGCCAATAAAAAAAAAATGAAGTACTGGCCGGACGTGGTGGCTCACACCTGTAATCCCAGCACTTTGGGAGGTGAGGTGGGTGGATCACCTGAGGTCAGAAGTTTGAAACCAGCCTGAGCAACATGGTAAAACCCCATCTCTACTAAAAATACAAAAATTAGCCAGGCGTGGTGGCGGTGTATGCCTGTAGTCCCAATTACTCAGGAGGCTAAGGCAGGAGAATCACTTGAACCTGGGAGGCCAAGATCACACCACTGCGTTCCAGCCTGGGCAACAGAGTGAGACTCTGTCTCAAAAAAAAAAATTGCCGGGCGCAGTGGCTCACGCCTGTAATCCCAGCACTTTGGGAAGCCGAGGCAGGCAGACCACGAGGTCAGACTGAGACTATCCTGGCCAACATGGTGAAACCCCGTCTCTACTAAAAATAAAAATAAAAATAAAAATAAATCAGCCGGATGTGGTGGCACACGCCTGTAGTCCCAGCTACTCGGGAGGGCGAGATAGGAGAATCACTTGAACCCAGGAGGTGGAGGTTGCAGTGAGCCGAGATTGCACCACTGCACTCCAGCTTGGGTGACAGAGCGAGACTCAGTCTCACAAAAAAAAAAAAAAAAAAAAAAGAAATTAAGTACTTCTACATGTTGCAGTATGAATGAATCTTCAAAACAAGCTCAGTGAAAGAAGCCAGCCCCAAAGACCACATACTGTATGATGTCATTTGTACGTAATGTCCAGAACAGGCAAATCCACAGAATCAGAAAGCAGATTAGTGGCTTCTAGAGGCTAGAGAGACTGGGGGGGGAAATGGGGAGTGACTGCTAATGAGTACAGGCCTTCTTTCTGGGGTGATAAAAATATCCCAGGCCAGGCATGGTGGCTCACGCCTGTAATCCCACACTGTGGCAGGCTGAGGCAGGAGAATCGCTTGATCCAGGAGACTGAGACCAGCCTGGGTAACATAGTGAGACCCCATCCCTACAAAAACAAATTTAAAAATTAGCCAGGCGTGGTGACGTGCATCTATATTCCCAGCTACTTGGGAGGCTGAGGCGGGAAGACTGTTTGAGCCCAGAAAGTCGAGGCTGCAGTGAACTATGATCACACCACTGCACTCCAACCTGGGTAACAGACCAAGACCCTGTCTCAAAAAAAAAAGAGAAAAAAATTCTAAAATTGGTCATGGTGATGGTTGCACAACTCTGTGAATAAACTAAAAACCACTGAATTGTATACTGTAAATGACATGTCAATTATAACTCAATAAAGCTGTTAAAAAAAAAAAAGTCTTGCTTGCTTTTGTTATAGCGTTCAAAGGAGATTCAGAGCTAGAAAGTACAGGTGTACAGTGAGATGGCAGAAAGCTTACTAGCAGACATTCCTCCTCACTAAGGTTGGTCCAGGCTGTTGGGTGGATCTCTGACCATTCGCCTATGCCAAATAGCCTGTGTGATTCAGGGAGGAATGTGGAATAGGTAGCAAGTCACTGAACTGATTTCACATGAATATATGAAGCAAAGTAATTTAAAGCATTAAGACTCTCCAGAAGAATTTAAAAAAAAAGACTCCCCAGAGTCTAAAGACCAAGAAATTTCAGTTTTCTCAGAGCTCATTCCACTGAAAAGACTGGCTTCCTTTGCTCTATTCCTAGCTACAGTGATTGGCTGATTAGCTGACAGTATCACCTATTTGGTTATAACTTGTTCCTACTCCAAGTGATGCTGCTGAATTGGTACACACCACCATTTCTTTAATCTGAATTCTCTAAGAAATATTCAGAAACTAAAAATGCCCTGTTTTGTTGATTGCTGAGTCACTTTCTGAGCTTATTTGCTGTAGCATGCAGAACAATGCCCCCCTGCAGATGGCCACACCCATTCCCTGGAGCCTGTGACTATTCTACCATACATGGCAAAAGAGACTGCAGACCAGGCACAGTGGCTCATGCCTGGTAACCCTAGCGCTCTGGGAGGCCGAGGTAGGAAGACTGCCTGAGCTCAGGAGTTCAAGACCAGCCTGGGCAACACAGCAAGACCCTTACTCTAAAAATAAAAATAAAAACAGTAAGCCAGGCATGGTGGTGGGCATCTGTAATCCCAGCCACTTGGGAGGCTGAGGCAGGGAAATCACTTGAACCCAAGAGGCAGAAGTTGCAGTAAACCGGGATCGCGCCACTGCACTCCAGCCTGGGTGACAGAGCGAGACTCTGTCTCAAAAATACAAATAAAAATAAATAAAAATAAAAATAGTAAAGAGGCTTTGCAGATATGATTAAATAAAGGAAGATCATTCTGGTTTATCTGGGTATACCGAACTTAATCACAAGAGTCCTTGTAAGTGAAAAGGGGAAGCAGGAGATTCAGAATCAGAGCAGGAGATATGGCAGAAGCAATCGTCAGAGTGATGTGAGCACTGGCTGGTGCCAAGCGCTAAGCAATGTGGGAACCCTCTAGAAGCTGGAAAAGGCAAGAAGATGGACTTTCCCCTGGACCCTCCAGCTCTGCCAACACCCTGATTTTAGCCCTCTGAGACCCATTTCAGATTTCTGATATCCAGAACTGTAAGATAATT
Source organism: Pongo pygmaeus (assembly GCF_028885625.2). Classification (NCBI taxonomy): domain Eukaryota; kingdom Metazoa; phylum Chordata; class Mammalia; order Primates; family Hominidae; genus Pongo; species Pongo pygmaeus. The sequence continues at coordinate 206,539,801 of NC_085930.1, forward strand.
CATTTGTATATTTGTATTATGGTAATTTGTTACAAATGCAACAGGAAACAAATACGTATACTTGCCCTTATGATCAATATCAGCCCTGCAGGCACTTGTCTATTTGTAGGGTATTATTTGCTTTTATTGCTCAAGATAGAGCATTCATTTGAAATAACTATTAATTGTTTCAGAATAGATTTTTCCCTTTGGGCTGGGAAGCTCTAGAACTAAGCAGTGGAAACTGAGTTTGATCAATGGCTAATGGTCAATATAGGTAAAGAAACATGCAATTCTGTCACTGGGATTTTGAAACACAGATTTCATAATAATATTAGCAACAGTAGCTTCAATTGTGTGTAAGTGTTCTCTGACATGTTTTTATTATGGAAAGTTTTAGGGAAGGTAGCAAGCTGAGACAGGATAGGCAGTGTGGAGGAAAGCTTTAGGAAGGGTAGCAAGCTGAGATGGGATAGGCAGTGTGGAATGGGGGTCTTTCATCTAAGGTTTGGCAATAATTAGGAAATACAAAGATAATTTTCCAGAGATAAAGGAGCATAAGGTAGGCATAAACAGAAAAAGGTTCTCATCTAAGATACACCTAGTAATAGAATGGAGGAATGATAGAGGGAGAAAAACAGTAGAAAAGATGCACTAGACACCACGAGATGATACGAAGATCAAATCACTGCCTAGAGCCCCAATTTTTCTATTTCATTAGTTTTATTTATTTGTTTATTTACTTTTTATTTTTATTTTTATTTTTGAGATAGGGTCTGTCTCTGTTGCCCAGGCTGGAATGCAATGGCGTGATCTTGGCTCAATGCATCCTCCGCCTCCTGAGTTCAAGCAATTATCATGCCTCAGCCTCCCAAGTAGCTGAGATTACAGGCATGCGCCACCACGCCTGGCTAATTTTGTATTTTTAGTAGAGACGGGGTTTCACCATGTTGGCCAGGCTGGTCTCGAACTCCTGACCTCAGGTGATCTGCCCACCTCAGCCTCCCAAAATGCTGGTATGAGTCACCGCACCTGGCCATATTTCAATAGTTTCAGCCTAATACACACGCAACTTCCATATTTTCTAACATTTCTTTTTCTAAATCCAATGTAAAGCTTCTACAACTGAGCTGTAAGTCATAATCTAGTAAAAAGGCAGAAGATTTCCAGTGACTGTGAAAATACACTTACTATTCCTTCTTTTCATTATTTCAGAAGACGTGTAACACTGATATCATCAATGTCATATCGGTTTCTCCCCTCCCCCTGCCAGGTTAATCTCCACTCACCACTGCACAGCGCTGCACTTTGGAAGGAACCCCATCTTCCTCTGTTGCCCCGTTGGGTCCGGGCGCCTCTTTTCTCCTCTTCCTTGCATTGACCTTGGCTGAACACTGTGCATCCATCTTCTTTTAACTGGTCATAGAAAGTGAAAACAAAAATTTTCTCATTGGGGTGGGAAAAAGTTTGTCACCAGTATTTCAGAGATGTTGACATGGATACACTCAGCAAAATATCAATTCTATAGCTGTACTTCACCAAGATGAGCCAATGGCATCTGGCAAAAACAGCGAAGCTTCAGAAAACACAGGCTCTAGTAGAAATACTGAAATGCCTCTCTGTGGAACAATGGCCACAGTGAATTGCCTGAAGTTGGAAGTCATTCCCCCTCACACTGCAGCCTACATACCAACTGCTAATTTCAAATCCTGATTGCATGCAAAAGATTGGAATTATTTGGCTGAGAAAGATAGTTACACAGACTCTCCCACTACCCTCCATATCATTGATATGACAGATATAAGGCAATGTGAAGGTATGACTGGTACAGATAGAGAAGAGAGCCTTTTGTAAAGGGATGGCTCTCACCAAGTCCTGGATTAACAAAACACAGATTTCTTAACTCTTTTTTTTTTTAAGACAGGGTCTCACTCTGTTGTCCAGGCTGGGATGCAGTGGTATGATCTTGGCTCACTGCAGCTTCAACCTGGTTAGCTCAAGCAATCCTCTTGCCCCAGCCTCCCAAGTAGTTGGGAGTACAGGCACATGCCACCACACCTAGTTATTTTTTTTTTCAGAGACAGGCCTTGCTATGTTGCCTAGGCTGGTCTTGAATTCCTGGCCTCAAGTGATCCTCCCATCTCAAACTCCCAAAGACTTGGGATTACAGGCATGAACCACAGCACTGAGTTAATTTCTTAACTCTAAATGCTCTATAGATTTCAGTGACCACTTCACCAGGGTTACTTGTATGAAAATTGTGGAGTAGCATAATGGTTTTTATTTACTTTTTTATTATTTTAATTTTTTTAGGGGTCTTGCTAGGTTGTCCAGGCTGGAGTGCAGTGGCTATTCACAGCCATAATCATAGCACACTGTAGCCTCAAACTCCTGAGCTTAAGCAATCCTCCCACCTGAGCCTCCAGAATAGCTAGGACCAGCATAATGTATTTTTTAAATGTCCTTCTCCTTCTTTCCTTTTTTTTTTTTTTGAGAAAGAGTCTCACTCTGTCACCCTGGCTGGAGTGCAGTGGCACGAACTCGGCTCACTACAACCTCTACCTCCCATGTTCAAGCAATTCTCCTGCCTCAGCTTCCTGAGTAGGTGGGATTACAGGCACCCACCACCACGCCCGGCTAATTTTTTGTATTTTTAGTAGAGACAGGGTTTCACTATGTTGGCCAGGCTGGTCTCGAACACCTGACCTCGTGATCCACCTGCCTCATCCTCCAAAAGTGCTGAAATTACAGGCATGAGCCATGGCGCCCAGCCAATTTTTGTATTTTTAGTAGAGACAGTGTTTTGTCATGTTGGCCAGCCTGGTCTTGAACTCCTGACCTCAGGTGATCCATCCACCTCGACCTCCCAAAGTGCTGGAATTACAGGTGTGAACCACTGCACCTGGCCCTTCCCCTTCTTTTCTCAGTACTCATTTCCCTCTCCTCTTTCAGGGTCTTAACACCTCAAGCTTGTTCACAGTTTCCAGCTATTAAAATCCCCTCAGGGATTCTCCTTCCCCGAAAGGAAAACTTATTTATTATTGTCGCATTTAGCAGAGAGTTTCTAGCAACTAGCTATTACAGCAAAGTTCTGAATATTCTGTATTTCATGTTTATGTCACAGAACACTTGGGGTGTCACTTCGCTAGCCAGAAACCTCTGTGGCCAGTGGCACCTTTGCCTGAGTTTTGCTCAGGCCCGCTAGGCTCGTTCTGTCCACTGAGCCTGGTAGGCTGTGCTCAGCTTGTGTTACCAGCGCAGATTCCACGCATGCCAAGGACAAGCCAGGCACGGAGCGGCAAGGGGTGCACAGGCGAGCGAGCACAGGGCATGGCCACTGCGCACAGCCAGGCACGGAGCGGCAAGGGGTGCACAGGCGAGCGAGCACAGGGCATGGCCACTGCGCACAGCCAGGCACGGAGCGGCAAGGGGTGCACAGGCGAGCGAGCACAGGGCCCGGCCACTGCACACAGCCAGGCACGCCAGCTGCCAGGGGGTGAGCAGCTCGAGGCGCCAGCCCCCTGAGAGGCTGCAGCTGAACCAGGCGTACTACTAGCAGCTTCCACTGCAGGCACTGGGGAACATGGTGGTGCCCAGAAGCTTGGAGAGGCCAGGAACCACAGAGCTCCAAAGAGGGTGTCACAGCCCTGGCTCAAGGAGCTCCTAGGTCTGGGCTTCCCAAAGGGCTACAGCTCTTCTCTCTCTCTCTCTCTCTCCTCTCTTCTCTCTTTCTCTTGCTCACAGCGTGGCAAGCAGTGGGGGAGGGGAGGACGTGTTTCAGCTCTTCAGTCCCGCCATTTGGTGGATCCCGAGTTCTTGTCCCACGTCCAGGAAGAATGAGGTATATGGACAACTGGAGGATGAGCAAGGTGAAGAGGTGCTTTATTGAGCAACACAACAGCTCTCAGGAGACCCCAAGTGGGTAGCTCCTTTCCGCAGCAGGTCGTCCCAGCATCTGTGCAGCCCTCAGCGGAGAGGAGACCCAGAGTGGATAGCTCCTATCAGCAGGCAGATCATCCTGATGCCTCTGCAGCCCTCAGTGGAGAGGAGACCTGGAGTGGGAAGCTCCTATCCGCAGGCAGGTCATCCCATCAAGTATGGCTGAGTCCAGGGTTTCTACGGGCTTCAGCGGGGAGGAAGTGCATGCTGATTGGTCCATGGGCAGCCACAGGCAGCCCGGAAAAAGCATCATAAGTTCTCATTCCAGTCCACAGAACTGGCAGCCTGGGCCCCAGGCTTCAAGCCATCCCTGGCTTGAAGGTGGGGCTTCACCAGGGACCCGCCCATTTCCGCCTAGGAGGCTGTCTGCCTCCTGCTGCCATCAACCTGCTGTCCACGGCGCCCAGGCTATTCATGCCAAGGGGTGCCTGCAGGCCTGCATGGAGCTGCCCTCAGCTCCGCCTTGGCCTCCCCCTCCTGTGCTCCTGGACACCCAAAATCCGGAGGGGGCCAAGGCAGAAGGGGGCTGGCATGTCAGCACTGCCCCTAGCACACGCACACCCAGCCAGGTCATGACAGTGCCCAGGCTTGGCCTCAACTTTGCTCCAAAATCAGAGCAGGCACCAGAAGCAAGGAGAGGCCAGGCAGTGGGAGCAGGCACTTCAAGCCTGCAGGGGCAGGGGAGGTTCCTGGGCCCCCAAAAGCACAAGGAAGCCCGGGTATGTAGCCACGGCTGCTCCCGCCCTACCAACTTGGAAGCGGGCAGGGCTTCCACCTACTCCCAGCTCCCAGTGGCTCCATGGAGCGTGCAGCACAGACCAAGCCTCTCCAACTGCAGCCGGCAACATGGCAGTAGCCCATCCAGACAGGCCACCGCTGCCATCATTTAGATGTTGGCTTTTCAGCCCCCTGCAGGGATAGTTGCGTTTTTGTTGAGTAACACAATTTGTACAAATAAATTACTTTCTTGATACTGATGAAATTTTAGGAATCAGCCAGAAATTGGGAGTAGGGGAAACTCTGTGAACAACTGTCATCTCTGCACAAGATACGGTTCAGAGAAAAATCTTCAGAACAGGTGGAAAACCAATGCCAGACAGAATGAGGACAGTCTGCTCTGCCCTACAGCCTCTCATAAGCCTGACTGAGATGTTCATCTAAACAACTGCAATTGTGCCTTACTTTCTTTCCTCCGGCTAAATTCCAAGTGGCAATATGACAAGATCTACAAGAAACTGGCCTAATTCTTAGAGACTGAAGGTGACACCCCATGAGTCATGGCCAACATGAAAAAATGTCAGAGTCCAAAGTGAAAGATGAGCACCACCTAGAAACTTCCTTTCATCGCAAATGCAAATTAAAATGGAAGAAGGGTTCTATACATTTAACTCTGAGTTCTTTCAGTGATGATGATCAAAGCTTGTCTTTACTATTGTTATTAATGATTCCTTCATAATATTCAGAGGTCAGTACTCTCATCTCAATGGTCTGAGTGAACTACTCAAAATGCCTAATCCATCCAATTAATGATAGTTTTCTAATTTGCACAGTACTCTTCTGTAAGTATCTGCTCAATTCTTCTAAGTGTAGAGAGACAAAATCCACTATGAGAAATATAATCAGCAATTTGGCATCTGGCAAGTCAATAATATCAGGCAGATAAAAATATAAGTACTTACTGTTTACAAAGTACTGTATCATAATTTTTAAGTACAAACTGAACCTGGAGGACATTATGCTAAGTGAAATAAGCCAGACAAGAAAGACAAATACCACAATGACCTCACTTATTTGTGGAATCTAAAAGAGTGGAACTCACAGACGTACAGAATAGAATGGTGGTTATGAGAGATGGACAGAAGAAGGTGATGTTGAGTACAAAAATTCAGTTTTGAAAGGAGAAATAGGCCGGGCACGGTGGCTCACACCTGTAATCCCAGCACTTTGGGAGGCTGAGGCGGGTGGATCACGAGGTCAAGAGATCGAGACCATCCTGGCCAACATGGTGAAACCTCATCTCTACTAAAAGTACAAAAAATTACCTGGGCGTGGTGGCACATATCTGTAATCCCAGCTACTCAGGAGGCTGAGGCAGGAGAATCGCTTGAACCCAGGAGACAGAGGTTGCAGTGAGCCGAGATCGCACCACTGCACTCCAGCCAGGCAACAGAGCGAGACTCCGTCTCAACAAAAAAAAAAAAAAAAAAAAGAATGGAGAAATAAGCTTTAGTGATCTATTGCACAGAATGGTGACTATAATAAATAATAATGCAGCCGGGCACGGTGGCTCACACCTGTAATCCCAGCACTTTGGAAGGCCAAGGCAGGCGGATCACAGGGTCAGGAGATTGAGACCATCCTCGCTAACACACTGAAACCCTGTCTCTACTAAAAATACAAAAAATTAGCCAGGTGTGGTGGCGGGCACCTGTAGTCCCAGCTGCTGGGGAGGCTGAGGCAGGAGAATGGTGTGAACCCGGGAGGCAGAGCTTGCAGTGAGCCGAGATCGTGCCACTGCACTCCAGTCTGGGCGACAGAGTGAGACTCCGTCTCCAAAAAAAAACAAAACAAAACAAAATAAATAATAATGCATTTTATATTTCAAAATTGCTAAAAGAGTAGATTTTAACTGTTTTCACCACAAAAAAATAAGTATACAAGGCAAGGAATTTGTTAATTAGCTTGATTTAATCATTCCACAATGTAAACATATATCGAAGTATCACATTATATCCCATAAATATAAACAATTATTATTTATCAATTTAAAAAATTAAAGGCCAGGCACAATGGCTCAAGCCTGCAATCCCAGCACTTTGGGAGGCGGAGGTGGGCAGCTCACCTCAGGTCAGGAGTTCGAGACCAGCCTGTGCAACATGGTGAAACTCCATCTCTACAAAAATACAAAAATTAGCCAGACTTGGTGGTGCATTCCTGTAATCCCAGCTACTCAGGAGACTGAGGCGGAAGGATCACTTGAATCCGGGAGGCAAAGGTTGCAGTCAGCCGAGATCGCACCGCTGCACTCCAGCCTGGGCAGCAGAGCGAGACTCCGTCTCAAAAAATGAAAAAAAAAAAAAAAATTAAGTACAAACTATTTTCTCAAGGAGTCTTCAATTAAGGCATGGAAAACACACACAGAGCTCCACCTCAAAAATGTTTATGATATTGGTATCCAAGAAGATGTTAAAAAAATGTTTATGATATAAAAATGCTCTTCAGGATTCTAAAACCATGGGGTGAAAGTTTACTGAGGAATAGGATATTTGCAGTTACAAAAAACTGACCAGGTGTAGTGGCACATGCCTGTAGTCCCAGGTACTCGGGAGGCTGAGGTGGGAGGACTACTTGAGAACAGGAAGTCAAGGCTGCACTGAGCCATGATCGTGCCACTACACTCCAGCCTGGATAGCAAAGTGAGACCCTTTCTCAAAAAAAAAAAAAAAAAAAAAAAAAGGCCATATGCAGTGGCTCATGCCTGTAATCCTGCCACTTTGAGAGGCCAACGCAGGCGAATCACCTGAGATCTGGAGTTCAAGACCAGCCTGACCAACATGGTGAAACCCCGCTTCTACTAAAAATATAAAAATTAGCCAGGTGTGGTGGCGGGCACCTGTAATCCCAGCTACTTGGGAGGCTGAGGCAGGAGAATCGCTTAAACCCAGGAGGCGGAGGTTGCAGTGAGCCGAGATCACGCTGTTGCACTCCAGCCTGGGTGACAAGAGTGAGACTCCATTTCAAAAAAAAAAAAAGTATTTTTCTTTACCTGCTTACACTATTATGTGTTTATACTATTCCTTATCTGCTTACATACAGTTCTTCTATTTTCTGAAGATGACTTTTGGGTTTTACATTATATTCTACACTGTTCTTTAAACTGAAATATTTAGATCCTTCGGATTTAAAATAAACATACCCACTGCTTTTTGGGTTTTAGTTTAAGACACTTCTTTATCTCATCCACTTCTCAGGAGACGGAAAACATCTGGGTCACAGATATTCCATAATGATAACCCTAAAAGAATTTAGAAATTATGGAAAGATTACTCCTCATGACTTTCCTCTAGAACTACTGCTGTTTAAACTTTTACTCTGGGCTGGGCGCGGTGGCTCATGCCTGTAATCCCAGCACTTTGGGAGGCCAAAGTGGGTGGATCACATGAGGTCAGGAGTTCGCAATCAGCCTGGCCAACGTGGTGAAACCCCATCTCTACTAAAAATACAAAAATTAGCTGAGCGTGGTGGCATGCACCTGTAATCCCAGCTACTTGGGAGGCTAAGGCAGGAGGATCACTTGATCCCTGGAGGTGGAGGTTGCAGTGAGCCTAAATCACACGCCACTGCACTCCAGCCTGGGCGACACAGAGAGACTTTGTCTCAAAATAATAACAACAATAATAAACTTTTACTCTGTAGGTCTCACAAGTTTTTTTCATTTTTCACGGGCCTTCCTACGCCATCCCAATGTTCTCTCACATCTACTAACTTATAACCACAGCACCAAAGCATATAGAATAATAACTGATGTTTAAAATCATGGAAAAAGTTACCCCCATCTCCCTCATGTTCCAATAGATGCTTGCCCGGACACATCACCTTTGCTACTGAGAAAGTATAGACAAAAAGGTATGTGGGAGGATGAGGGTGTACTGAAGAGAGTAAATACACCCTAACATCGTGTTGGCTTCTTAATTTGTTACACTGAAACTCAGGTGTACCTAAAGCCACACCACCATTACAACATTGATAACTGCCCAGTAACCATTTTGAATACCTCCAACAATGAGGAACAATATTTCTTGGACTCTCAGTTTATGATAAGTGCACCTCTGTCATCAACCAACACCATTCAAGTAAGGTACAGTGATGGCTCTGGAAAAGGAGGTGGCTTTAAATATCTACAAAGGGGAAAAAATTACACGCACACACACAGGCTGCCTTAATATTCCTGTTTGTCCAGCGGGCAATGGGACTGGGAAATTATCGCGCCTCCTCAGAGCCAATCAGTAGGAGGCGAACATGGGGCAGTACATTACCTAATGCCCTGCAGACTGACCCTTAGGAATGAGACAGAAAGAAAAGTATTTGGAGATAGAATAGAGAACCTCCCTCAAGAGCCCTACTAGGATGAGCCAACACTTCCTGTTTGTTTAGTGGTTCATCCTCCAGAACACTTTCTTTGTCAAAAAGGCTATAACAGCCCGGTACAGTGGCTCATGCCTATAATCCCAGCACTTTGGGAGACCAAGGCAGATGGACTGCTTGAGCCCAGGAGTTCAAGACCAGCCTGGCCAACATGGCAAAACCCCATCTCTACTAAAAAGACAAATAATTAGCCAGGAGTGGTGGCACATGCTTGTAGTCCCAGCTACTTGGGAGTCTGTGGTGGGAGAATCGCTTGAACCTAGGATGCAGAGGTTGCAGTGAGCCAAGATCATGCCACTGTACTCCAGCCTGGGTGACAGAGCACGACCTCATCTCAAAAAAAAAAAAAAAAAAAGCTAGGCCAGGTGTGGTGGCTCACACTTGTAATCCCAACACTTTGAGAGGCTGAGGCGGGAGGATCACCTGAGGTCAGGAGTTCAAGACCAGCCTGGCCAACATGATGAAGCCCAGTCTCTACTAAAACTACAAAAATTAGCTGGGCGTGGTGGCAGGTGCCTGTAATCCCAGCTACTTGGGAGGCTGAGGCAGGAGAATCGTTTGAACCCAGGAGACGGAGGTTGCAGTGAGCCATGATCATACCACTGCACTCCAACCTGGGTGACAAGAGTGAAACTCTATCTCAAAAAAAAAAAAAGGGCTGACAGCCAGAATACAGCATTTGTAAGACCTGATCTTTCCAACTGCTGCCTATTCACTCGCTAGATAAGTCACCTTATCTTAATCACTGAAATTTGAGCATAGACTCTAAATATGGACATAAAAACCCATCCCTCAACACCCTGCCTGCTAAGTACATGAGTGTCTCCAAAGTGCCCTCAAAATACACAATGCAGTATCTGTGCCTGTGATTTTTACTCCGACTCACAAAGATCTGGCTTGGTTTCTGCTGACTCACCTACCAGTACACACTGCTTGCCTTGTTCCTCCACGTTCCAATAGATGCCTGCTGGGACACACCAACTTTGCTAGACAAGTGGAAGATGTGTTTGTGGAGGGTGGGGTGGCACTGAGGAGATACTAAGGATACATCTAGTCGTATTTTTCCAATGTGAATGTCCTGAAGGAGACAGAATCTAGGTGCTGGCATGTCTATGCTTGAGTCTGAAAGATGAAAGGCTCCTACAAGTAGTTTTAGGGACTTCTATCCAGTCCTTTCTTTTTTTTTTTTTTGAGACAGAGTTTCACTCTTGTTGCCCAGGCTGGAGTGCAATGGCACGATCTCAGCTCACCGCAACCTCCACCTCCCGGGTTCAAGCAATTCTCCTGCCTCAGCCTCCCGAGTAGCTGGGATTACAGGCATGCACCACCATGCCTGGCTAATTTTGTATTTTTAGTAGAGACGGGGTTTCTCCACGTTGAGGCTGGTCTTGAACTCCTGACCTCAGGTGATCTGCCCGCCTCCGCCTCCCAAAGTGCTGGGATTACAGGCAGGAGCCACTGCACCCAGCCTATCCAATCCTTTCTATTCAACTTCCTTATTGCAAACAGACCTACCAAGCGAAAGAGGAGCTGGACTTTGCTTCCTGAACTATGTAACAATCTAAATATAGGAGAGTCCTGTCTTATCCACAGGGGAAATGTTTCAAGATGCCAGCAGATGCCTGAACCCCTAGAGAGTATGAACCCTATATGGACAGTTGTCCCTCGGAATCTGCAGGGCATTGGAACCCCTAGACAGTATGGACCCTATACGGGACAGTTGTCCCTCGGAATCTACAGGGCATTGGTTCCAGGATCTCCTGCAGATGCCAAAATCCACAGATGCTCAAAAGTCCCTTATATATATAAAACGGTGTTGAATTTGCATATAATCTATACCCCCTATATACTTTCAATCTTCTCTAGATTACTTACAACACCTAACACAATGTAAATACTATGTAACCAGTTATTATACAATATTGGTTTTTTATTTGTACTATTTTTTATTGTTGTATTGGTATTTTTATTGGTTTTTTTTCTGAATATTTTCAATCCAAGTTTGGCTGAATCTGCGGATGTAGAGCTCGTGGCCACGGAGGGCTGACTCTACTTTGTTTTCTCCCTATATACACACAGCTATGATAAAGTTTTATGTATAAATTAAGCACAGTAAGAGATTAACAGCAATAACTAATAATAAACCAATTGTAACAATATACTGTAATAAATGTTATGTGAATGTGGCTGTTCTCTCTCGCTCTCGAAATATCTTACTACATCATATTCAACTATTTTCTGACCGTGGCTGACTGTGGGTAACTGAAACCACGGAAAGTAAAACTGCGACTAAGGGTGAGCTCTTTTAGTAGCAAGTTGCAATTACATATGCTGTTCCACATTTCAAAAATCTAACTCAAACTTGACCGATTACTGCAAGGAAGTATTTGCAAAAAATGAGGCATAATTTTTCCTTTGCATTCTATTCCTGCCTTCCCCATCTCTAGGCTACACTATCTTCCCACTAAAACCCAGTGCCCAGCATTTTTCTATCAGCACACCAATGCCCAGTTCCAAAGCCGAGTGCGCAAGCAGACTTCACATTTGGGATGTTTATCTGCTTCTACCGTGGTGGTGCTTGATAAGCTGGTGCTCTAAGAGGCAAGCTCTGGAAACTCAAGGGTTAAAGCGCATCTACTATTCCTGGCATTCATTAATCATATCATCTTGCTGTACACTCAGGTCTTTCTGGAGATAACAGTGTAAGGACATTGCCCCCTATGAAAAGGCCTTTGAAGCTTGAGGGAGTATATGGCTAAGCGAAAGTAGGGAAAAGAGCTGGACTCAAGAACCAGAAAATCTAGATCAGGGGTCAGCAAACTACAGCTAGCTGGCCAAAGATGGCCCACTACCTGTTTTTATAATTAAAATTCGATCGGAACACAGCCATGTTCACTCACTGATGTATTTATTGTCCATGGCTGCTTTTGTGCAACAACAGCAGAGCTGAGTAGTCACAGATACTGTGTGACCTGCAAACCTTAAACTATTTACAATCTGGCCCGTTACTGAAAAAGTTTGCTAGCTCTCATCCTAGATGAAATCAGGACCACCTTTATTAATAATTTGGTGGCAAATTCTACCTAAATTTACCCAATCTAAAGTGAAAAACAGTGTTAGAATTATTTCGAGTGCAGTGGTGCAATCATGGCTCACTGCAGCCTCGAACTGCTGGGCTTAAGTGATCCTCCTGCCTCACCCTCCCAAGTAGCTAGGACTACAGGTGCATGCCACCACACCCAGCTAATTTTTTGTAGAGATGGGGGTCTCACTTTGCTGCCCAGGTTGGTCTCAAACTCCTGGCCTCAAGCAATCCTCCTACGTCAGCCTCCCAAAGTGCTGGGATTACAGGTATGAACTATCACACCAGGCTGAGAACTTATCAATGTAAAAGTGAATTTCAAAACATGAGCTTCTCTGACAGATGAGTTCTAAACTAAAGTTCAACGTTACTTGTCATGAGCCCTATAAACTGTCACATTTAAGACCTTAGCTTTGAACTAGATCTCTTCCCTCTAATTTCATCAGAGAAACCCCTTATTCAACAAACACGGAGCGGCGCGCGCCCCGTGCCGGAAACCCTTATTCAACAAACACGGAGCGGCACTTACTCTGTGCCAGACCTGGGGTTAGCCACCGGCACACATAATAAAGCTTATACTTCTTCAGCCTGGGTTAGCCACCGGCACACATAATAAAGCTTATACTTCTTCAGCCTGGGTTAGCCACCGGCACACATAATAAAGCTTATACTTCTTCAGCCTGGGTTAGCCACCGGCACACATAATAAAGCTTATACTTCTTCGGCCTGGGGTTAGCCACCGGCACACATAATAAAGCTTATACTTCTTCAGCCTGGGTTAGCCACCGGCACACATAATAAAGCTTATACTTCTTCGGCCTGGACACGTAGTAGCGTATTTCAGGAAAGAAAAAACCATGAGGGACACATGTAATAGTTCTTACAGTTACAATTTTACTCTGCCACTATTCTACTAGAATATTTGGTGAGTAAACTCTTGTGTTTAGAATGTGATCTTCCTAGAGTGGGTTATGGAACTCATATCTCTAAGGCAGGGTCTATGATAGAATTCAGGAAGTCTGTGAATTTGGATGAAAAAGACTGTATCTTTATTTTCACTTCAGTTATGAACATAAGCTACAGCAGTAATAGCAGACTTATTAGACAAATGGATTTGTTACCAGTAGAAATCATGGATATTTTCATATCATATCATACTTGTTATATTTTGATAACTATATATCAATATAATTCAATATAACTGGTTTTCTTTATAGTTCTATGTATTTTATTTTTGCATATAAAAACATATTCCAAAAAGGAACTCTAAAAGCTTTCACCACACTGCCAAAGGAGTCCATAACACAAAAAAGATTAAGATTCCTGTTCTACGGTCAAAAAATAAAGAAACACAAATCACATTTAGGGTAATTTTCCGTATATAAAAAAACTACCTGTTTTTTATTAAGGGTCATATGCTCATTTTCTATAGAGTAGGGACCATATGTCATTATTTTTGGCAGCCCTCACTTTAGAACTGGTTTGCAAGTAGTTGTGAATGTGATATAACAGCCTAGCAGATTCATGGGTTCCCCTGGCTCATTGGCAGTCATCCTAGTCCAAACATAGAAAGCCTCCAACTAACATAACTTTCAACTTGTGGTACAAGAGAATTCCCAAAAGAAAGCGAGGGGCAAGGCACAGTGGCTCACACCTGTAATCCCAACACTTTGGGAGGCCGAGGTGGATGGATCACTTGAGGTCTGGAGTTTGAGACCAGCCTGGCCAACATGATGAAACCCCATCTCTACTAAAATACAAAAATTAGTTGGGTGTGGTGGTGGGCACCTGTAATCCCAGCTGAGGCAGGAGATCGCTTGAACCCAGGAGGCAGAGTTTGCAGTGAGCTAAGATTGCACCACTGCATTCTAGCCTGAGCAACAAGGCAAGACTTGGTCTCAAAAAAAATAAATAAATAAATAAATAAAAAGAAAGAAAGGAGGGAAAAGACACACACAGAAAGCCTGCTATTAATATATATCTATTAACCTGGTTTACGAATGGTAAAATACAGGTAATTCAATTATTTATATTAATGAATAAGGTAGGTAACAAACCTAAAAGAATGCCAAATATGAGACTCATTTCTTTTTATCTTCTGAGGTGGCGCTTCGGCACATGCTGCAAACGTAAAAAGATACATTCCTTGAATTTACCGGCTAAATTGTAGAAAGGAATTAGGATTTAAATTCTGCCACAAATAATCCACAAAGCAATTAACAAAACAAATCACAGATGAAACACGTGTCTAAGTACTCATTTGACAGGAATACTGTGAAAAGAGAAGTTTAGGACTAAAAACAGAAAGATTTACGCTTAGGAAAGAGGTTCAAGGACTTAGGAAAAAGGAAATGCCAGAAGCTGCCAAGCAGATAAGCAGGAGGCTTGACAAGGCCTAAAGTACTGATCCCCTCACTCTCCTAAGTCACCCCTTTTTCTAATATGCTTGATGTGTGATAATGTCAAAGATGTACAAGCTGCCAGCCACAATCTCGAGCAAAAAAGGGACTCTCACAGTCCTGTGATAATTGGCAAGTACCCTGACTTTAGGGTTTCTCTAACTGGAAAAAAATCCAAGAAAAAAATGACTTTTACAAAAATGTATCTTTCCAATCTATTTCAAGGTAACACAAACTTTGATGTAAGGGAGACCTATTTCTGCTTGATTTGGAAAGGGAAATTTCTATTAGTAGAAAAGTCAGAAGGTCTGCTTCAGATCAGTTATGTAAATACTTAGAAAAGCATGATGCTTGAGTAAGAACTCTACTATTATTAGCAGATATTTTGCTATTATCCATCATTAATAACAATGGAAAATTATGCTTGCTTTTTATTTGAGCATTTCAAAAACTAAATCTCATCAGCACTTATAACATCTCTAGGAGAGGTTATTCAGATCCCTAGGGAAATACTGTTTAACTTAAAGGCTAGACAGCTCTGAATTATAAATGGAGTCAGATGATTTACAAACTCTATGAAATTATATATAAAATTTGGTAAGTTCACATATATTTCAGATTATTAAAGGGCTATTTAATCATAAGAGTTACCTCTGGCCATGGTTAGAAAATCTAAAACAAGAGAAAGCAATAATGCTTTCCATACATAGTCACAGGGCGAGTAAATGTTAACATCAGAGAAAGTCACCAGGGACAGCTAAATCCAGGCTCTATCTAACTAGATCATTCTTCTTAAGGGATCACATATCCAAAAAGCAGGTCCCCAAGGAAAATAAAACCCCACTGCTTATGGGAGGAGAATCATAGACTGAGGGGGAATGAAGCTCATTCTTTATCAACCAGGCCATCATGCTAGTTTTCAAAGGGAATTTGCAAAGCAAATCTTTTGTCCTACAAAACGATTCATTTCATTCAGCAAAGAAAAAAGACCCTAGAGGGAGTACTGCTGAATCCCAAGCCTCTTCCACAGTCTGTTACCTTGAAGCATAGATGCTGTTCTAGAAGAAACCCTTGGGTTCCTTTTAGCTACGCAGAATGTAAGTCAAGTAAACATCTAATGTGCTAGAAAAAGTTGTAACTAGCCAATTTATTTAGCCAAGAAAAGGCTATCTCCCACCATTCTCAACTCATTCCCATTCAAGAACCTATCTGAACTCTATTCCCCTATTACAGAGTGTAGGGGGCAGGAGTGGTTATCAGATTAATACAGTGTACGATAAATTAAATGACCTCATACTTCTCCTATTATAAAAAGCACTGGTGGCACAATCAGTAGCACCTTCTAAAAAGAGCTGTAAGGCCAGGTGTGGTGGTCACGCCTGTAATCCCAGCACTTTGGGAGACTGAGGCTAGTAGATCACCTAAGGTCGGAAGTTTGAGACCAGCCTGGCCAACATGGTGAAACCCTGTCTCTACTAAAAATACAAAAATTAGCCAGGCATGGTGGCACATGCCTGTAGTCCCAGCTATTCAGGAGGCTGAGGTAGGAGAATCGCTTTGAACCAGGAGGCAGAGGTTGCAGCGAGCTGGGATCGTGCCAGCGCACTGCAGCCTGGGCAACAGAGT
This sequence comes from Pongo pygmaeus, assembly GCF_028885625.2. NCBI lineage: Eukaryota > Metazoa > Chordata > Mammalia > Primates > Hominidae > Pongo > Pongo pygmaeus. Next base: position 206,555,971 of record NC_085930.1, read on the forward strand.
GAGACTCTGTCTCAAAAATAAATAAATAAATAAATAAATAAATAAATAAATAAATAAAATAAAAAGGGCTGTAAGAGAGAAGGAAGTAGTAACATTCACTTTAATTTCATCTACATCACTCACAGCCCTAAAGAAAGGGAATGTGTAGGAAATAAAGTCAGCAGCTAAAGCTTCATTTACATTACCCATAGTGTGGTATCACTCCTAGTATGCCAGGCTTGGCCTCCAGTGTACAAATCATTGAATTAGAGAGTTAAGGACATTGAAGTCTCTCCCATGTGGCACTCCAATCACCATTATTGACACTGCGAGTGTCATCATTTTGTCCCCCTTTCTTTCTCATCATGGTCATAGTTTACTGCTATTACTGCACCAAATCCCATTCTCAATGTCTTTTTACTAGCAATTCTCTGTGCTTGCCAAATCACTAAATATCAAGATAAACAGGCTCTGGAGGTCATATCTTCCTTCCTACTTCCATTTTATTGTTGGCAGATTATTTTCTGTCCCTATCTTGAGTTTCCTTCCCAACCCTTGTTCCTACGCTCAAAGCTTCCCGTTCCTCATTAGCAGTTTCTCATACCACAAACCCCTAAATCCTCACTGCCTCTATAAATATCACTGTCCCCTTTTTTTTTTTGAGACAGAGTCTCCCTCTGTCACCCAGGCTGGAGGGCAGTCGCGCAATCTCAGCTCACTGCAACCACCGCCTCCTGGGTTCAAGCAATCCTCCCACCTCAGCCTCCCCGGTAGCTGGGATTTCAGGCATGCGCCACCACACCCGCCCAGTGTCCCTATTTCAGTATAATTTCTGGTTCTCCCAACTGAGATGCCGAGTTTCAGCTCTCACAGCTAGTCACCTCAATTACATTCAGGAAGCCTCCTCCAGTTAGGCCAGGCTAATACAGCCTGTTCCCAATTGCATCTTTGTACTTCCAAACAGTTCCCTATTCATAGAATCATTACATTTTAGAACCAAAAGAAAACTCAGAAATCATCCGGTCCAATGTTTTTCAAACTTTTAAAGTACATTTTGCTTCTTACACACTTTGAGATGTACAAAATCTATTTTACATCATAATCTCATACACACGTAACTCAAACAAATCACATGAAACAATACTTACCCTTACTATGTAAACACACTGAAAGTTTCTATTCTATTCCACTTTTTAAAAGAAAGGTACAGGTTCAGGCCAGGCGCGGTTGCTCACACTTGTAATCCTAGCATTTTGGGAGGCCTAGGCGGGTGGATCATCTGAGGTCAGCAGTTCAAGACCAGCCTGGCCAACATGGAGAAACCCCGTCTCTACTAAAAATACCAAAATTAGCCGGGCGTGGTGGTGGATGCCTGTAATCCCAGCTACTAGGGAGGCTGAGACAGGAGAATCGCTTGAACCAGGGAGGCGGAGGTTGCGGTGAGCTGAGATGGCGCCACTGCGCTCCAGCCTGGGCAACAAGAGCGAAACTGTCTCAAAAAAAGAAAAAGAAAAAAAGTACAGGTTCCATCCACTAAACTGGTTTCACAGCTCAATACTAGGAAGAAACCCATAATGTGGGAGGCATTAAACTAGTCCAAACTTCCCATTCACTGATGAAGAAACTGTAACTCAGTGGTGAGGTTTGTCCGTAAAAATTAAACTCAGGCCTGTCTGTTAAGTTCCAGACCAGTGTTCTCTCCACTAAAGACCTTCTCTGCCCAGTCACAGCCAATCACACCCCGTCCCCAAACACAACCCTACAGCACCACCGCCCATCACGGATCCCACCCTCTTCTCCAAGTCAGCCCCTCGAAGTCACTGTTCTGGGTCGGAGTCCCCTCGCGGCCGCTGCTCGTGTTCCCTTAGGTCAGGGTCCCCCACAGTCACTACCAATCGATCAGAGTCTCCTTGGAGTCCTTGCCCCTTGCTCACAGTCCCTTGCGGTCACTGCCTCATACTTCCTGGGTCCGAGTGCCGTCGCAGCCGCGGCCTCGCGCCCTCCGAGGTCACCGTGTTTCCCATTCACTGCTCCTGGGTCACAGTCCCCTCGCTGTCACTGGCCCTCGGTCACAGTAGCCTCGCTGCCCGTCTCCCACTGCCCTCGCTGTCGCTTACCACTCTTCCTCAGTCACAGTCGCCTCGCGGTCCCAGCCCCACAGTTCGTCCTCTCAAACAGAGACCCAAAGATAGGCGCACACCTGCAGCTCACGCTCCCCCGAGCCCGGTCCGGTCGGATTTCTGGCCGGCGCCTCGTCACTGACTAGGGAAGTTGAGGAGGTTGCGGGGAGACGCCCGGGGAAGGCAGCTGATGGAAGAGCCAGCCGGAAGTCCCGCCTACTTCCCCCACCTCTGTCAATCCGACTGCGACTTCTCCTTGAAAACCACGACTCCTGACATAGTAGTTCCGCCTCCTCAGAGGCCCCGTGGTTGAAGTGACCCAGCAGAAATACCAGAGACCGGAGACGGAATGGCCCAGGCTCAGTCTCCACCCGGAACCGGGGGATGCAGCGAAGACGTCTCCTTGAAGTGGGATACGGATGTGAACCGGCCCAAGGGCTCGCCGGTCCGTCAAGACGCGCTGCCCAGCTGCTCCCGTGTCCCAGCTCGGGCAGTGTCCGCGCAGGCGGGCCTGTGCGCGGAGGTCCTCCCGCTGCACCTCCGCGCCTAGCGCAGCCCGCACCCCCGCACCCGGGCAGCCACCGTGCAGGAGGCCCGGGCGCCTTCAGCGGAGACGCCCCGACCGCGGCTGCCTCTCCGCAGCGTCAGCTTTTACCTACGTGGGGATGGAAGGGGAATTTGCGACCGCCAGCCCAGTCCGCTGAAAACCTGTGGCTGACCCACCCTCTTCCTTTTTCTGACCCACGTTGGCTCAAAAAAAAAAAAAAAAATCCCTAGGGATCCACTGGGAGCCAGTTGAGCAGGAGTGGATTAAGACACGTGTCGCAGGGTGTATGGTGGAAAGAAACGTTTTCCTTTGCTAGAATGAACCTTGGAAAGGTTCCCTTTTGATTCCGTAGATGTAAGAGGCTACACAATATTATGGAAGAAGGATGTAAAAAAAAATTTATTATTATTTTTTAGTTACCAACTGGACTGAAGTAAAAGACCTTTTTAACTTATTTACTTATTCTTTTATTTTTTTAAAGACGGAGCCTCGCTCTGTCGCCCGGGCTGGAGTGCAGTGGCGCGATCTCGGCTCACTGCAGCCCCCGCCTCCAGGCTTTAAGGGATTCTCGTGCCTCATCCCGAGTAGCTGGGATTACAGGCAGGCGCCACCACGCCCGGCTAATTTTTGTATTTTTAGTAGAGTCGGAGTTTCACCATGATGGTCAGGCTGGTCTCGAACTCCTGACCTCAAGTGACCTGCCCACCTCGGCTTCCCAAAGTGTTGGGATCACAGGCCACCACACCCAGTCAACTTTTTGTTGTTGTTGTTGTTGCTTTGCTTTTTAAATTTTATTTTGCTTTTTTTGTCTACATCAAGGGTATCCAATCTTTTGGCTTCCCTGGGGCACATTGGTAGAAGGGGAATTGTCTTGGGCCACATATAAAGTACACTAACAGTAACAATAGCTGATGAGCTTAAAAAAAAAATCGCAAAAAAAAAACCCTCATGTGTTTTAGAAGTTTACAAATGTGTGTTGGGCCGCATGCAAAGCTGTTCTGGGCCGCGGCTTGGACAAGCTTGGTCTACATGCTTAACTTGAAAGTGGCTGAGAAGAAAGAGGATGGGTATAACTGTGCATCTGCTGAGGAGCCTCCAGGGGGAAAAAGGATTTAAATCTGAATTTCAAATATGTCTTTGAACATGGCGGATAGACTAAGGTACCCCAAATAAGGACAGTTAGCTGGAGAAGACACCGAGGCCTCTAGAGGGATCATCACTACAAAAATAGAGTTTAGATAGTAACCAACATCAGAATCTCAGAAAGTCTTAAGGGAGGATCAATTTCATACGACCCCGACAGTGTGGACAAAGAAAATGGATGGGTGTTTAGGCCAATAAGCTATGTAAGACATAGGATGGCAAGAGCTGAGCAAAAACAGTGTGTGAGAAAGATGAAGGCAACAATTCAAAATGTAGGAAAAAGCAGCCAGGCATGCTGGTTCATGCCTGTACTCCCAGCATATTGGGAGGCCAAAGCAGGAGGATCACTTGAGGCCAGGAGTTCAAGACTAGCCTGGGCAACATAGCAAGGCCTCATCTCTATAAAAAATAAAATTACTGTTGGGAGGGTGACGTGGGTGGATCACAAGGTCAGGAGTTCGAGACCAGCCTGGCCAACATGGTGAAACCCTGCCTCTACTAAAAATACAAAAATTAGCCAGGCATGGGGGCGCATGCCTGTAATCCCAGCTCCTCGGGAGGCTGAGGCAGGAGAATCTCTTGAACCTGGGAGGCTGAGGTTGCAGTGAGCCAAGATGGCGCCACTGCACTCCAGCCTGGGTGAAAAAGCGAGACTCTGTCTCAAAAAATAAATAAATAAAATTACTGGCCAGGTGTGGTGGCTCACACCTGTAATCCCAGCACTTTGGGAGGCCAAGGCAGGCAGATCACTTGAGGCCACAAGTTTGAGACCAGCCTGGCCAATGTGGCAAAACCCCATCTGTACAAAAAAAAATACAAAAATTAGGTGGGCATGGTGGTGCCTGCCTGTAATCCCAGCTACTCGGGAGGCAGGAGAATCTCTTGAACCCAGAAGGCAGAGGTTCCAGTGAGCCGAGATCGTACCACTGCACTCCAGCCTGGGCAACAGAGCAACACTCTGTCTCAATAAATAAAAAAATAAACATTTTTTAAAAATAGCCACGTGTGTTGGCATGCCTGTAGTCCCAGCTACTCAGGAGGCTGAGGTGGCAGGATCACTTGAGCCTAACGGTTCAAGGCTGCAGCAAGTTACAGTCCCGCCACTGTGCCCCAGCCTGGGCAACAGAACAAGGCCCATTCTCTGAAAATAAAAATAAATAAATTCAAAAGTTATTTTAAAGATGTAGGAAAAAGCTTTATGCACAAATAAAGCCATGTCTTTATTTTTTATAATAGTGAAAAATCAGAAATAAGCAGACCCTCAATAAGGAACTGGCAAAAATAACAATATGGTATAACCTATTGAAATAAATGCCACTATTAAGTCATGCATCTTAAAATCATAATGCAAATAAAATGACATAAAAACTGTTCATAACATCATGAGAAATGAAAAATGAGGGTACAAAATTAAATGTTTTTTAAACCTTGGAAATAAAAAACATTGGTAGAAAATATACCAAAATTTTTACCATTGGTTATGTTTGAACAATTGAAACGGATTTTCTCCTACTTTTTTCTCTGTGTTCCAAGTGTAACAAGAATATAGTAGGGCCGGGCGCAGTAGTTCACACCTGTAATCCCAACACTTTGGGAGACTGAAATGGACGGATCATGAGGTCAGGAGTTTGAGACCAGCCTGGCCAATACGGTGAAACCCCGTCTCTAGTAAAAATACAAAAATTAGCCGAGCATGGTGGCACTTGCCTGTAGTCCCAGTTACTTGGGAGGCTGAGGCAGAAGAATCGCTTGAACCCAAGAGGCGGAGGTTGCAGTGGGCCGAGATCGTGCCACTGCACTCCAGCCTGGGCGACAGAGAGAGACTCTGTCTCAAAAAAAAGAAAGAAAGAAAAGAGAGAGAGAGAGAGACAGAGAGAAAGAGAGAGGAAGAAAGAAAGAAAGAGAACATAGTGTAACAAAATCAAAACATTAAAAATATAAGGCCTAAAACACAACAGATTCAGTTGTCAAACTACTAACATCTTTATTTTGTCAAGATATTTAACAATATTAAAAAGTTCAGATTTCTTCACGGTCATGTCTTTTCCCAGCTTTTCAAAGATTCATTCAGTAGTAGAAACAGCCAAATGCTGCTACAACGCAGAATAAACTGTCCTAAAAAACAAATACAACACACACACACACATCCAGAATGTTAGTACTAAAGAGGGAATGAGAGCAGCACAGGCAATTGAAACTGACAGCATCTCAGATCTTTCCCATTTTTTTTTTCTTTTTTGAGACAGGGTGTCACTCTATCACCCAGGCTGGAGTGCAGTGGTGTGATCTCAGCTCACTGCAGCCTCGACCTCCTGGACTCAGGCAATCCTTCTACCTCAGCCTCCAGAGTAGCTAGGACCACAGGTGCATGCCACCATACCGGGCTAATTTTGTTTATTTTTTGTAAAGATGAGGTCTCACTATGTTGCCCGGGCTGTTCTTGAACTCCTGAGATCAAGCAATCCACCCACGTTGGTCTCCCAAAGTGCTGGGATCACAGGCGTGAGCCACCTCGCCCAGCCACCAATTTTCAATCAGGAAGACTTTTTCCTTCTTCAAGTGAAGGGTTTCCAGAGTATAGCTACACTATTGCTTGCCTGAGGGTGACTACAAAATTGCTTGCTAAAAGGTTAGGATGGGTAAAGAATTAGATTTTCTGAATGTAAAAATAAAATGTGAACTAATGAACTTTAAGTAATACATATTCATAAAATAATCATCACATATTTCCTGATTTATCACAGAAATAATATACGAAATGCTTTGAATTTCTTGGAGTAAACTGCATTACTCATCCCAAGAAACCATATTATAAGTATCACTGATAATAAGAACAACAGGACCTTGTCATAAATTCTGGATAAGACAAATAGTCTCTGGGTGTTTGTTCTGAATTGATAAAATTTACTTGTCCATCGTTTAGTTCAGAATCACAAAATGCTTTCCGGAGCCCAGTCAAATTGCTTAAAACACTTTTTAGGCATTTATTCCAAGATTTCCACCTGCCTCAGCAACTCCTGAACCACTAACCTCACCTCCAGCCTGGTAATGATGGGATTAAAACAATTTCAACTCAAGTACCTGATGATTAACCAAAAGCAAAATTCTTTGGTTTAGCCCAGCTCCCTGGCTCCTTGGGTGGATAACTCTGAACTGTGTTCTACAACAGTGCTGTGATAAAGGACCTGCTTTGTTTTTAACTTCCGGTCCTTCATGGAAGGATGCTTTTGTAAAATGCAATAAAAATAGATAACTCAGAACATGAAATGAAAAAAAGGAACATACAAAATACAGCCCCTATTTTTTTTCTTAGATTCATTGCACAAAAGATTACTTTGTCAAATTGCTGTAAGAGTTTCTAAACCAACACTTATACTCAGTGTATTGCTTACCTCATCATGGACCTGTAACAAACAGGTCACAGAGTGGTGCTTGCTGGTCTGTGCACCCCACTGTGAGTGGCCCTGTTCTACAGCACCACCCAGAGTTCTCCAACAGACTGAGCCCTGTCATCCAGCAGTTTTCCGCTCAATACCACATGATTTTCCCTCCTCTCTTATTTACTCTGCCTCTACTAATGTTTCCTGGAATCTCCCAAATAAAGTGCTTTTTTTTTTTTTTTTGAGACAGAGTCTTGCCCTCTTGCCCAGGCTGGAGTGCAGTGGCGCAATCTTGGCTCACTGCAACCTCCGCCCTCTGGGTTCAAGCAATTCTCCTGCCTCAGCCTCCCAAGTAGCTGGGATTACAGGCGCCCGCCACCTTGCCCGGCTAGTTTTTGTATTTTTAGTAGAGACGGGTTGTCACCATGTTGGCCAGGCTGGTCTTGAACTCCTGACCTCAGGTGATTCGCCTGCCTTGGCCTCCCAGAGTGCTGGGATTACAGGCATGAGCCACCACACCCGGCCTAAAGTTTTTTATTACATATTTGTTCATTTGAGTATTGAGTGGCTCCCACTGGATGTTAATAGGCAGAAACCATGCCTGTCTTATTCATCATTTTGTCCCTAGCCCCTCAAGTGCAGAAGCTGACACATAATAGGAGCTCAGAACTATTTGTTGTATGAATGAACTGTATCATCTAAACATGCATTTTTTGGCCAGGCCCAGTGGCTCATGCCTGTAATCCCAGCACTTTGGGAGGCCAAAGCAGGCAGATCACCTGAGGTCAGGAGTTGGAGACCAGCCTGACCAAATAGTGAAACTTTGTCTCTACTAAAAAATACAAAAACTAGCTGAGCATGGTGGCATGCACCTGTAGTCCCAGCTACTTGGGAGGCTGGGGCAGGAGAATTGCTTGAATCTGGGAGGCAGAGGTTGCAGTGAGCTGTGATGGCACCACCACTCTCCAGCCTAGGTGACAGAGTTAGACTCCGTCTCAAAACAAACAAACAAACAAGATGCTTTTTTTTTTTTTTTTTTGAGACGGAGTCTCGCTCTGTCTCCAGGCTGGAGTACAGTGGCACAATCTCGCCTCACTGCAACCTCTGCCTCCCAGGTTCAAGCAATTCTCCTGCCTCAGCCTCCCCAGTAGCTAGGATTACAGGCACCCACTACCACACCTGGCTAATTTTTGTATTTTTAGTAGAGACGGGGTTTCAGCATGTTGGCCAGGATGGTCTCAATCTCTTGACCTCATGATCCGCCCGCCTCGGCCTCCCAGAGTGCTGGGATTACGGCGTGAGCCACTGCACCCAGCAAAAAAAACCATCTTCTTAGCTTGACTTTTCCCCCAAAGATAGCTGATAAATTAAGATTTACATAGTACTTCCCACTGTCCAGCCCCTGATCCCTAGGGTAGTTAAGCATAAAATAAAACTTTGGTGGGGCTGGGCGCAGTGGCTCACGCCTATAATCCCAGAACTTTGGGAGGCCGAGGCGGGCAGATCACCTGAGGTCGGGAGCTCCAGACCAACCTAACCAACATGGAGAAACCCTGTCTCTACTAAAAATACAAAATTAGCCAGGTGTGGTGGCGCATGCCTGTAATCCCAGCTTCTCGGAAGGCTGAGGCAGGACGCTTCAACCCGGGAGGTGGAGGTTGTGGTGAGCTGAGATTGCGCCACTGCACTCCATCCTGGGCAACAAGAGCAAAACTGTCTCAAAAAATAATAAAAATAAAACCTTGGTGACGCCATAGAATTTTAGAGCTAAAAGCTACCTTAAAATCATCTACATAAGCAGTGTCCATATCTGGCAGTCAGCAGAATCGTGGGGAACTTTTTAAATATTCTGATTCACTGATCTAACCCCTGCCCTATTTGATCAGAATCTATTTGAACAGGGACCCAGCGTCTATATTTTAAACAACTTCCCAAATGATCCTAAGGCAGTCACAGCCAGTCTTTGGGAAAATGTACTTCAGCTTCCTAATGTCACTGATACAATGTGAGAAAAATCCAGTGACTTACCTGAAGTCATTCAATTAGAAAGTGACAGAGCTGGAGATGGAATCCCCCTCTTATTTCTTTTTCTTTTTTCTTTTTTTTTAATTTTTGAGACAGAGTCTTGCTCTGCTGCCCAGGCTGGAATGCAGTGGTGCGATCTCGGCTCACTGGAACCTCCGCCACCAGGTTCAAGCAATTCTCCTGCCTCAGCCTCCCAAGTAGCTGGGATTACAGGCGTGCACCACCACACCTGGCTAATTTTGTGTGTGTGTGTTTTTAGCAGAGAAGAGGTTTCACCATGTTGGCCAGGCTGCTCTCAAACTCTTGATCTCAAGTGATCCACATGCCTCGGCCTCCCAAAGTGCTGGGATTACAAGCGTGAGCCACCCTGCCTGGCCTCACTCTCTTAATTTACTCAATCTAGTTTCTGTTCCACTCTAACTCTGACTCTATGTATTCACAACCTGGGAGTAGATGAATAGAGGATGCGATCATTTCTGGAGTAAATATAAAATAATAACTTTAATGAAACCGTGTATGTGTGTGTGTGTGTGTGTGTGTGTGTGTGTGTGTGTGTCACCCAGGCTGGAATACAGTGACACAATCTCAGCTCACTGCAACCTCCGCCTCCGGGGTTCAAGCGATTCTTCTACAGTGTGTGTGTGTGTGTGTGTGTGATTCTTCTAGTGTGTGTGTGTGTGTGTGTGTGTGTGTGTGTGTGTGTCACCCAGGCTGCAATACAGTGGCACAATCTCAGCTCACTGCAACCTCCGCCTCTGGGGTTCAAGCGATTCTTCTACCTCAGCCTCCTGAGTAGCTGGGATTACAGGTGCCCGCTACCATGCTTGGCTAATTTTTATATTTTTAGTAGAGACAGGCTTTCACCATGTTGGCCAGGCTGGTCTTGAACTCCTGACTTCAGGTGATCCGCCCTCCTTGGCCTCCCAAAGTGCTGGGATTATAGGCATGAGCCACCACGCCTGGCCTGAAACCTCTTTTTAAAGATTCCTCTTTATTTTTGCTTAATTTTAATAAATGGCTTTAAGATAAAGTAATAAGTTTTATTACTAAAAGAAAAATGACCTTTGCTCATGGAATCCCTGCCATCCACATTTGTTTGCAACTTAGCAAAGTGTGATTGGTTCAAATGAACAAATAAGTGATTTTAAAATTTTAGTTATAAATTATTACTTTAATAAGGATTATCAGGATTGAGTTTTAGAACACAGTGATTTATGGAGGAAGTGGCTAAAAATAATGTTTAAATAATATGCTAACTAAATAATATGCTATTCGGAAATTCAAACCCATGAAAAATTATGTCATATGTAAACATGTAAGTTTCCTTGCCTATAAGCAGCACTCTAGGTTTCTGCTTTAGTAACACAAAAACTAACAGTAAAATCATTTCATTCACAAGTCAAAGATGAATGACTAAGACAGCAGTGTCTTTCCATCCCAATCAATAGTAAGTAGTTTGATTTGCAGTGCCCACGTCCTTAGAAAGGGAAAAGAGGTTTCCAAATACACTTACATTCATGAAAACATCATGAGTATAGCTGTCAGTGTCAGCATCCCAGAAACAGCGAGAAGCCATGCTAAAAAATCCAAGAATGAAGAATTATCAACAATATAACAAGGACCTAAACGACACACACCTGCCATGAGAAAAAGTGTTCCTTAATACATTCTCATAGATCTGTACTTGCAAACCTTTCACAGGTACGTACCCACAGAGTATTGCATTTGTACCAGAGAGTATACTGGGTAAACCGGAGAAACTAGAGTCAGATGAAGCTGCTTGCAACTAGAGGTAACCAGCCAGGGACTCTGACAGCCTCAGAACCTACCTGATGGCTACAGGGATCAATACTAGAGATTTGTGTGTGACTTTGAATGAGCTCAGCTCCTGCACAATAACAGGACAAGGAAGGCACAGAAAGAGCCCAACAGATTTAGTCCAACCTGATCATTTTATAGTCCCAGAAAAAGGAGCAAACTCTGAACTAGAATTCAGTCTTCTAACTAATTATAACTCCAGAAATATCTCTACAGAATGCTAAACTACCTTGAAATTGGCTATTCTCCTCTCTGCAATTCTTGGATAAGAAAAAAATATTAGTCAAAATAAAGGCCAATTAAAAATGGAAACAACTTAAATGCCCAATAAGACTGGATTGGTAAATGAAATTATGGTATTTCTCAGCTGGGAGAATTTTTTTAAAAAAGAAAAAAGAAATAATGATGTTTTCTGGCAATTAAATTCTATGTAGACCTTAAAGAAAAGTTTTGCAAGACACAGTGACGTGTCCCTGTAGTCCCAGCAACTCAGGAGGCTGAGACAGGGAGTATCATTTGAGTCCAGGAGTTCAGGGCTGTAGTATGTGATGATCACACCTGTGAACAGCCACTGCACTCCAGCCTGGGAGACACAGCAGGACCCTGGCTCTTAAAAAAAAAAATTCTGCACTTTGGGAGGCCAAGGTGGGCAGATCACGAGGTTGGGAGATCGAGACCATCTTGGCTAACACGGTGAAACCCCATCTCTACTAAAAATACAAAAAATTAGCCAGGCGTGGTGGCAGGCGCCAGTAGTCCCAGCTACTCAGGAGGCTGAAGCAGGAGAATGGCATGAACCTGGGAGGCAGAGCTTGCAGTGACCTGAGATCGCACCACTGCACTCCAGCCTGGGAGACACAGCAAGACCCTGGCTCTTAAAAAAAAAATTCCAAGAACATGAAAAGCTATTCACAATATAATGTTGAGTAAAAAAAATAGGCCGGGCATGGTGGCTCACACCTGTAATCCCAGCACTTTGGGAGGCTGAGGCGGGCGAATCACCTGAGGTCAGGAGTTTGAGACCAGCCTGCCCAACATGGTGAAACCCCATCCCTACTAAAAATACAAAAATTGGCTGGGCATCGTGGCACACGCCTGTAATCCCAGCTACTCGGGAGGCTGAGGCAGGAGAATCACTTGAACCCAGGAGGTGGAGGCTGCAGTGAGCCAAGATTGTGCCACTGCACTCCAGCCTTGGCGACAGAGTGAGACTCTGTCTCACAAAATAATACTAAATGATAATAATAACTGAAAAAAATAATTACAAATGTTTTACATTTGTGTTAAACATATGTGTATGATTTATCATGCAAACACTTATTGAGCACTTACTTTGTGCCATTCACTAGTCTAAGTGTTTTATGTGTATTAACTCACTGAATCCTATGAGGTACTATAATTATACCCATTTAGTGAATGTGACAACTGAGGATTAGAGAAATTAAGTGTACAAGGTCATACAACTAGGTAACAAAGCTTGGCTTTGAACCCAGGCAGTTCACAACCCATACCCACAGAGAAACATATACATATACCTTATATTATATTGGTTCTTTTTTTCCTGAAACAAAAGGTCTCACATATTTATTACTGAATCCAGCCTACTATCGCAGGGCATATAAACAAAGAGAAAAAATATATTCCCAATAAAACACATCCAACTGTTCAGACAGTGGTGACGTTTTCAGCTTGCTATGGTAAGATGGCCGGGACCTTGATACAGAGTGAATATGTGCGCCAGCTCATGTGCAGTTCCTTATAGACCCAGCTTGGCTGTTCTGCAGTGTCTCCTTTCCAGTTGTGCCTGATTTTATTACCAGTTTTCAACCAGATCCACTGGAGAATGGGACGATTTGGCTTTTGTTTCTTGGCCAGGAATCGCTTACTCTTAAAAGACTTGTGAGAAGACATGACAAGAAGCAGAATCAAGCACACACCACAAGAGAAAGAGAGTTGTTTTTTTGTTTTTTGAGACAAAAATACAAAATAGTGAGACCCCAATTCTTTTATTTATTTATATTTTATTTTATTTTTTGAGAGGGAGTCTCACTCTGTCAACCAGGCTGGAGTGCAGTGGCACAATCTCAGCTCACTACAACCTCCACCTCCCGGGTTCAAGTGATTCTCCTGCCTCAGCCTTCCGAGTAGCTGGGACTACACACGTGTACTACCACGCCTGGCTAATTTTTGTATTTTCTGTAGAGACAGGGTTTCACCATGTGGGCCAGGCTGGTCTCAAACTCCTGAACTCAAGCAATCGGCCCACCTTAGCCTCCCAAAGTGCTGGGATTACAGGTGTGACTTGGAAGAGGTGTAATGGTACAGTTTGTAGCAGGCTAATAATGTTCCCACCAAGAACAGTAAGAAAAGCTGGATAAAATGAATCAGGGAGCTGCCAAAGCAAACAGGCCTAGAGGAGCCAAAATTCCAGAAAGAGGTGAACTCTAGGAGGTAAGCTGATATTCTGCAGCAGATTTTTTTTCCTGGAGGATTTGCCAATTCAGGGCACAGGACTAGATGCTGAGAATCTGGGCCTTGCCCAGGTAAAGAACAAATTACTGAGGGAAAATTTAACTAGTAAGAGAGTTGGCAGTCTTTACTTTTTAAAAATTTTTTATTTATTAATTTTATTTTGAGAAAGAGTCTTGCTCTGTCACCCAGGCTGGAGTGCAGTGGCACAATCTCAGCTCACTGCAACCTCTGCCTCTCCAGTCCAAGCACTTCTCATGTCTCAGTCTCCCAAGTAGCTGGGATGACAGGCATGCACCACCATGCCTGGCTAATTTTTTTTTTCTTTTTTTTTTTTGAGATGGAGTTTCACTCTGTTGCCCAGGCTGGAGTGCAGTGGCACAATCTTGGCTCACTGCAACCACAACCTCCCGGGTTGAAGCGATTATCCTACCTCAGCCTCCCAAGTAGCTGGAATTACAGGTGCCCGCCACCACACCTGGCTAATTTTTGTATTTTTAGTAGAGACGGGGTTTCACCATGTTGGGCAGGCTGGTCTCAAATTCTTGACCTCAAGTGATCCGCCCGCCTCGGCCTCCCAAAGTGCTGGGATTACAGGCATGAGCCACCATGCCTGGCCCTAATTTTTTGTATTTTTGGTAGAGATGGGGTTTCATCATATTGCCCAGGTTGGTCTCGAACTCAGCTCAGGCAATCTGCCCACCTTGGCCTTCGAAAGTGGTAGGATTACAGGAGTGAGCCACTGTGCCCAGCAGAGTCGGCAGTCTTAACACAGCTAAGGAGGTAAAATCAGATTCTGGAGGGAAGAAGATCCCATAAAAAAGGAGAAAGTAGAACTGAGCATATCACATGGTAGGTTTTCTTTTCAAGATATGCTGAATTCAGGCTGGAGGCGGTGGCTCACGCCTGTAATCCCAGCACTTTGGGAGGCTGAGGCAGGCGGATCACGAGGTCAGGAGATCGAGACCATCCTGGCTAACATGGTGAAACTCCGTCTCTACTAAAAATACAAAAAATTAGCCGGGCGTGGTGGTGGGCGCCTGTAGTCCCAGCTATTCGGGAGGCTGAGGCAGGAGAATGGTGTGAACCCGGGAGGTGGAGCTTGCAGTGAGCCGAGATCACACCACTGCGCTCCAGCCTGGGCAACAGAGTGAGACTCTGTCTCAAAAACAGAATAAAATAAAATAAAATAACTAGTATGACTAAATCACAAGGGTGCTTACAAAAGAAAGAGGGAGTAGGTGGGTCAGAGTCAGAGAGTTGAAGATGCTGTGCTGCTGGCTTTGAAATTGGAGGAAACGGCTTACGGGCTATGGAGTTCAGGGGCCTCTAACTGGAACAGACAAGGAAACGGCTTATGGGCTATAAGGAGTTTAGGGGTCTCTAACTGGAACAGACGAGGAAACAGATTCTCTCTTAGAGCCTCCAGAAGGAATGCAGCCCTGCTGACATCTTCATTTTAGTTCAATGAAACCCATTTTGGATTTCTGATCTCCAGAACTGTGAAGTAATATATTTGTGCCATTTTAAGCACTGGGTTTGTGATAATTTGTTACAGCAGCAACAGGAAACTAGTACACTAAGGAAAAAGCCTCTGACATGAAGAGCAAAGTTTTATGCTGAGGAGACAAGATCTGAAAGTCAGTACCTGTTGGAGGTAGAGGCCTGTAGAGGCCTAATGAACACTCGAGGTTCTTGGTTGAAAGACTTGGAGGGTTACAATTCAGAAACAAGGGGGCCAGGCACAGTGGCTCACGCCTGTAATCCCAGCACTTTGGGAGGCCGAAGCGGGTGGATTACCTGAGGTCAGGAGTTCGAAACCAGCCTGGCCAACATGGTGAAACCCCATCTCTACTGAAATACAGAAATTAGCCCGGCGTGGTGGCGTGCGTCTGTAATCCCAGTTACTCGGGAGGCTGAGGCAGGAGAATCACTTGAACCCGGGAGGCTGAGGTTGTGGTGAGCCAAAATCATGCCATTGCACTCCAGCCTGGGCAACAAGAACGAAACTGTCTCCAAAAAAAAAAAAAAAAAAGATAGAAAGAAACAAGGGTGAGGCTGGGTGCAATGGCTCACACCTATAATCCTAGCACTTGGGGAGGCCGAGGCAGGAGAATCACTTGAGCCAAGGACTTCAAGACCAGCCTGGGCAACATGGTGAAACCCCATCTCAACAAAAACATACAAAAATTAGTTGGGCATGGTGGCTCATGCCTACAGTCCCACCTACTTGGGAGGCTGAAGCAGGAGGATCACTTGAGCCCAGGAGCCAGAGGTTGCAGTGAGCTGAGATCGCACCACTGCACTCCAGCCTGGGCAACAGAGTTGAGACTCTGTCTCAAAAAAGAAAAAAAAAAAAGAGATGAATTGAAGATACGGCCTTTTTAAAACTGCAACTCTCAGATGAGTTGGCACAAGAAAAGAAAATTTTTTAAAAAGATAAAACTGTAACCCAACCTCAGTTCAGCTCAGTACCTGAAGGTAAGCAGCCAATACTCTTCCTGCACAGCAGAAGAGAGTGTTAAGTCCTTTCTGGAAGAAAATAATATCATCTGGAGGTCTACAATTCTTTTAAACAATATCTAAGATTCAAACTAGGCATGCCAAGAGACAAAGCCATATACATGATTATCAAGAAAAATACAATGGAAACAAACTCACACATGACCCAGATACCAGAGTAAGCATATAATGACATGAAAATAACTACTGTGGCTGGGCGCAGTGGCTCACGCCTGTAATCCCAACACTCTGGGAGGCTGAGGGGGGCGGATCACTTGAGATCAGGAGTTCCAGATAAACCTGGTCAGCATGGTGATATCCTGTCACTACTAAAAATACAAAAATTAGGCGGGTGTGGTGGTGGGCACCAGTAATCCCAATTACTCAGGAGGCTGAGGCAGGAGAATTGCTTGAACCCGGAAGGTGGAGGTTGCAGTGAGCCAAGATGGCACCACTGCACTCCAGCCTGGGCGACAGAGTGAGACTCTGTCTCAAAAATAGAACAAAATAAAATAAAATAACTAGTATGACTAAAATGTAAAAATAGAGTGGGGAGGGCTAAAAAAGATTGAAGGATAAAGCCTTTTACTAGATAACTGAAATCTATAAAAACTAAATGTAAATTCCAAAACTGAAAAATACAATAACTGAAATTAAGAACTCAGTTTATGGGTTTAACTGCAGATCAGATGCAACAGAAAAGAGGATTATTGACCTAAAAGGTCAATAGAAAAATACACAAATTAGCCGGGCACAGTGGCTCACGCCTGTAATTCCAACACTTTGGGAGGCCAAGCCTGGCCAACACGGTGAAACCCCATCTCTACTAAAAGTACAAAAATTAGCTGGGCATGGTGTCACACGCCTGTAGTCTCTGCTACTTGGGAGGCTGAAGCACGAGAATAGCTTAAACCCAGGAGGTGGAGGTTGCGATGAGTCGAGCTCATGCCACTGCACTCCAGCCTGGGCGACAGAGCGAGACTCCGTCTGAAAAAAGAAAAATATATAAACTGAAGCACAGAGAGGAAATAGAAAAATCAGAAAAAAGCATAAGAGACATGTAGAATACTGAGAAAAGACCAAACATACATGTAACCTAGGTCCTATAAAGAGAGCAGAGTGGATGGAGCAGCAGCAGTGTTTTAAAAGAGAACGGCCACCTCTAGGGCCCCGAGCTTAGTTTCTAATGCCATTCTCCAACACATTGAACAGGGGCTCTTTGGAGAAATGGCTGAATTCTAGGGCTGGGGCAGGGAATGAACACAATGGAGCTTCTGATAGTGCCAGAAAGTAAGGAAGTGCTCAAAGAAACCCACAATAGTAGAGTCAGTGGGACACAGGATCAACTGAAAGCTCTCAGTGGCCAAGCTGGAACAATTAGAACTACAAAATAAATAAAGTAGTATTGAATAATCATCCAAAGTATAAAATATCCATGAGTCCACATTGAAATAAATGACAGAATACAAAAATAAATGGGAGAGGAGAGACAAATTTCCTGTGCTGAAAATTCCAAAGAATTTATGCAGATACGATGCCCTCGAGGAGGTGAGTCCTAACTCTCTGCTCTTTCAGTGTGGGCTGCACACAATGATTTCCTCCTAATGAGTACAGGATGAACACGGAGGAAATGAAACCGCCTTTGCAAAATGATGACTGAGACAGTGAAAGATACAACTTAACCGACTCCATCTTGCGTCTAACCTCCAAGCTGTCCTTGTTCATTCCTGGGCGTAGGCTGAACTAACTTGGGGGGAAACTTAGTTTATAGTTTAAAACAAAGACGGTAACAGCCCTTTCCCAAAGCAGACCTCCTTCTTGTCTGAGGACTAGACTACCTTTGTAGGACAAACAAATTAGCCACAGGATTAGAAATTATGGTTTAGGAGCCATGCAGCTGGAGGCTACGAGATTCTGACCTTCCCTACACTGCTCCTAAGATCAGCGCTTGGGATATTTTGTAGACTCCGCACTTGATGGATCAGCTGGCACCACTCTGATCGATAAACTGGCTCATCTGATCTTGCGGCCCCAACCCAGGAACTGACTCAGCGCAAGAAGACAGCTCCGAGTCCCTGTGATTTCAGCCCTGACCAATCAGCACTCCCGGCTCACTGGCTCCCCACACCCACCAAGCTGTCCTTAAAAACTCTGCTCCTCGAATGCTCAGGGAGGCTGATTTGAATGATAATAAAACTCCGGTCTCCCGCACAGCCTCCTCTGCGTGAATTACTCTTTCTCTACGGCAATTCCCCTGTCACGATGAATCCGCTCTGTCTAGGCAGGCGGCAAGGTGAACCCACTGAGCAGTTATAGAAAGAGTAACTTTATAGCGGAGAAACCTGAGAAGCATTAGCTCAGGCAGGGAGTCAAAGTTCACACGAACAGTAACATGTCATGTTGATGGTATGTACCATTGATGAGATATGGCGAGAATGGCGTCTCACCTCTGTGATCTTCCTTCCAAAAACCTGTAACCCCAGACTAATTATTAGCAGAAAAGTCCCAGTGAAGGGACATTCTACAGAACACCTAACCAGTACTCCTCAAAAACGTCAAGGTGATGAAAAACAAGGAAGTCTGAGAAACTGTTACCGCCAAGAAGAGCCTAAAGAGACATTTAATGTGGCATCCTAGATAGAATCCTAAAGCAGAAAAAGGACATTAGGAACAAACTAAAGAAATCAGAACAAAGCTTTATTTGATAACACTGTATCAATATTGGTTCATTAATTATAATAAATGTTCCATACTATGTAGATGTTAACAACAGGGAGTCCAGGTGCGGTAGATCATGCCTGTAACCCCAGTGTTTTGGGAAGCCGAGGCAGGAGGACTGGTTAAGCCCAAGAGGTCAAAGCTGCAGTGAGCCACGGTTGCACCACTGCACTCCAGCGTGGGCAACAGAGCAAGAACTGTCTCAATAGCATAATTACTGTTCTTATAGTAACAGGGAAACTGGGTGTGGAGTATATGCTAACTCTGCAACTTTTCTATAAATCTAAAACTATTTTAAAATAAAAACTTTATTTTTTTATTTTTTTATTTTTTCAGATAGAGTTTCACTCTGTTCCCCAGGCTGGAGTGCAGTGGCATGATCTCAGCTCACTGCAACCTCCACCTCCCAGGTTCAAGCAATTCTCCTGCCTCAGCCTCCCAAGTGGCTGGGGTTACAGGTGTGCACCACCATGCCCGGCTAATTTTTTGTAATTTTAGTAGAGACAGGGTTTCGCCAGGTTGGCCAGGCTGGTCTCGAACTCCTGACCTCAAGTGATCCACCCACCTCAGTCTCCCAAAGGGCTGGGATTACAGGTGTGAGCCACTGCGCCTGGCCAAAAACTATTTTTTTTAAACAGGTAATGGCTAAGAATTTTCCCAAACTGATAAAAAAAATCAACCTGGCTGGGTGCAGTGGCTCACACTTGTAATCCCACGACTTTAGAAGGCCGAGCATGGTGTTGGGCACCTATACTCCCAGCTACTCGGGAGGCTGAGGCAGGAGAATCTCTTGAACCTGGGAGGCAGAGCTTGCAGTGAGCCAAGATCGCACCATTGCACTACAGCCTGGGCGACAAGAGCGAAACTCCATCTCAAAAAAAAAACAACAAAAAAATCAACCCATAGATTCAAGAGACTCTGAGTGCTCTGAGCAGAATAAATATAAAGAAAGTAACAGTGGCTAGAGAGGACATATCATCTTAAATTGAATAATAAAACTTACAGCTGACTTCTCAACAGAAACAATGGAAACTAGAAGACAATGTAATCACTTATCTACCTACCTACCTACCTACCTATCTGAGGCAGGGTCTCACTCTGTCACCCAGGCTGGAGTACAGTGGCACAATCACGGCTCACTGCAGTCTCAACCTTCCTGGGCTCAAGAGGTCCTCCCACCTCAGCCTCTCAAGTAGCTGGGACCACAGGCATGTGCCACCATGCCTGGCTAATTTTTGTATTTTTTTGTAGAGACAAAGTTTTGCTGTGTTGCCCAGGCTGGTCTGGAACTCCTGGGCTCAAGTGATCCTCCTGCCTCAGCTTCCCAAAGTGCTGGGATTACAGGTGTAAGCCACCACGCCCGGCCCTGATGGGAAAGTTTATAATAGATGGATCCATCTGACAATATCTGAACTCCATGATCAACCTTAACAAAGCAAAAAGAGATGACCAGCTATTTTGTACCTTCTGAGAAGATGCAATAGGATGTACAGAAAACAGTCTTTCCCCAACCTCAAACCTATGGCTAATTAAGACTAGATCTAACTACTTATTTTCAAGAAGTACAGGAAATAGAAGACATATTAAACAATACCATAGGTATATAATCAGCAACTGCCAGAATATAGGAAACTCTACAGGACAAACAAACCAATTTCTTCAACAAACAAATGGCAGGAAAAAATAAATAAATACATAACTGACTGGGCACAGTGGCTCACACCTGCAATCCCAGCACTTTGGGAGGCCAAGGTAGGTGGATTACCTGAGGTCAGGAGTTCGAGACCAACCTGGCCAACATGGTGAAACCCCATCTCTACTAAAAATACAAAATTACCTGGGCGTGGTGGTGAGCACCTGTAATCCCAGCTACTCAGGAGGCTGAGGCAGGAGAATCACTTGAACCCGGCAGGCAGAGGTTGCAGTGAGCCGAGATCATGCCACTGCACTCCAGCCTGGGTGAGGAAGCAAGACTGTCATAAAAATAAAATCAAATGGCAGGATTAAAAGAGGAAAGAGAGAAATAAGGCAGCAAAAATGACAGATTAAAATAAATTTAAAGCCAGATGCCATGGTGTGCACCTATAGTCCCAGCTACCTGGCAGGCTGAGGTGGGAGGATCACTTGAGCCAAGGAGTTCTAGTCTGTAGTGTGTTATGATCACATCTGTGAATAGCCACTGCACTCCAGCCTGGGCAATATAGCAAGATCCTATGTCTTAAAAAAAGAAATCCTAATTTACATATTAACCAAATGCAATGTGTGGACCTTGTTTGAATCTGAATTTGAAAAAATCGTAAAAAAGAAAATAATAGGTCTGGCATGGTGGTTCAAATCTGTAAGTCCACCACTTCAGGAGGCCAAGGCTGGTGGATTGCCTGAGCCCAGGAGTTTAAGACCAGACTGGCCAACAGAGTGTCACCCATCTCCGCAAAAAAAAAAAAAAAAAGAAAGAAAAAAAAGAAAATTAGCCAGGTGTGGTGGTGCACACCTGCAGTCCCAGCTACTCAGGAGGCTGAGTCAGGAGGATCACCTGAGCACAGGAGGCCAAGGCTGCAGTGAGTTGTGATAGTGCCATTGCACACCAGCCTGGGTGACAAAATGAGACCCTGTCCCTTTAAACAAAAAACAGAAAAGAAAGAAAACACATACATACATATATGAGGCAATCTAGGATATCTGAACAATAACAGCATATTTTATGATATTAAGGACTGACAATATTTTAGAGATAATAAAGATATTTTATTTATTTATTTTTGAGACAGAGTCTTGCTCTGTCACCCAGTCTGGAGTGCAATGGCATGATCTCGGCTCACTGCAACCTCCGCCTCCTGGGTTCAAGCGATTCTCCTGCCTCAGCCTCCTGAGTAGCTGGGACTACAGGCATGCGCCACCATGCTCAGCTAATTTTTGTATTTTTAGTAGAGACATTTTGGCCAGGCTGGTCTTGAACTCCTGACCTCAGGTGATCTGCCAGCCTCAGCCTCCCAAAGTGCTGGGATTACAGGTGTGACCCATCCCACCCGGCCCCCCTCACTCTTGTAAAGACACTCTTACTGAATTGTCCAAAGGACAGATACCTCATAAGAAATATAGATGAATAAAACAAGAAGGAAAATCCAGCTACTCACAATACTCCTTCACCTCTTTGTTCTCCAATCACTACTTGCACCACCATTTTGTATCGGTCAAATCCCATTTCTAGAAAGAAAAAATAAGAAGGTTATTTATCAGCAAATGTGTAGTTAAATTACTTACTGAAGACAAATTTGCCCAGAAATGGACATAAACATTCAATCCACAAGTACTTAACGAATATGATGGTAAGCCTGGGGGTCACGAAGACGTGAAGACAGATCCTAACAACTCACCAAGTGTATAACCTTAGAAAGTAATTTAACTTTTCAGTTTAAGTCTCCCTTATTAAACAGCAATATCAGTACCTACCTCCCAAAGTTGTTATAAGGTTAGATAAGATACAGTAGTATCTTTTTTTTGTTCTGTTTTTGAGATGGATTCTCACTCTGTTGCCCAGGCTGGAGTGCAGTGGCACTATCTCAGCTCACCGCAACCTCTGCCTCCAGGGTTCAAGTGATTCTCCTACCTCAGCCTCCTCAGTAGCTGGGACTACAGGTATGCACCACCACACCCGGCTAATTTTTGTATTTTTAGTAGAAAAAGTGTTTCACCATGTTGCCCAGGCTGGTCTCGAACTCCTGACCTCAGGTGATCCACTTACCTTGGCCTCCCAAAGTGCTGGGATTACAGGCATGAGCCACCGTGCCTGGTCAGATATAGTAATATCTAAAGCATCTAAACAGTGCTGTTAAATACTAGTCCTTCAATAAACCTTAGCTTCCTTCCTTTTTCCCCTACTGTAAGTCAGCTACTGAGCTGAACCTTCAAGACAGAGAGATAAATAAGACATTTTTCTTGCCTTAAAGAACTCACAGTAATAAAGAACTCAAAGGAAAATAGAAAAATAGGCCGGGCACGGTGGCTCACACCTGTAATCCCAGCACTCTCGGAGGCTGAGGCCGGTGGATCACCTGAGGTCAGGAGTTTGAGACAAGCCTGGCCAACATGGTTAAGCCCCGTCTCTACTAAAAAACATAAAAATTAGCCAGGCATGGTGGCAGGTCCCTGTAACCCCAGCTACTCGGGAGGCTGAGGCAGGAGAATTGCTTGAACCTGGGAGGCAGAGGTTGCAGTGAGCTGAGATCGCACCATTGCACACTAGCCTGGGTGACAAGAGCAAAACTCCATTTCAAAAAAAAAGAAAATAGAAAAATAAATTGAGTATGCTTATAATTCAAGGAGTGGCATGTATGATGTACATCAGGAACACAGAGCCAGCGGGGGCAGTTCCTCTGTTTGTCTGGGCAGTGGCAAGAAATCACTGGAAAAGACTTCTTGGAAGATGTGGCCGGCCAATAAGCTGAGTCTTGAGGGCTGAGTGAGAGGGGAGGGACCAGGTCAGCCCCATCTCCCCTACGCCCGAGACGGAGGGGCATGTGCACAGCCGGAGAGCATGGGATCTCCAAGAAACTGTAAGCTGTTCAGTAAGACAGACAAGAAAAAAAATGAAGATTCCAGAGCAAAACGAGGTGATCCAGCACCATTTAGCTGTTTACCCCAGAAACTACGTTGCTAAAGCAGCAAAATCCTGAAAATTCTCACTAACACCAAGTCTGAAGAGAAAAAAATGGAATGGGCATTTTAAAATCTTTCTACTTTTTTGACCAAGGAATAGTGGAAAGAGTTTAAAAAAAAAAAAAAAGAAGTGAAATAAGCGAAGCTGAAACAGAGCCAGCTCTCTCTGATGAACGTGCAGTTTCCAAGATTACATTGTAAACTGGACAATCTGAAGACTACAGGTAATCTCCCATGTGGGGCATGAACCTGATTCAGAGTGTGTAAAGACAGAGTCCAAGTTATTTTTAAAAAACACTGCACACAACTCAGCTGAGCTTCCTCCTTTCTCTAACCAATCCCGAATCCTACAGAAATGTGTCCAGAATAATAAATACTCAGCCCTTAAATCACAGTTCTGAGGGGAAAATAAAATAGTCTCAGATATGGTGGGGAGGGGACCTTAAAAAAAAAACCCACACCATATCAGAGCAATTAAAAATCCCCCACATCATATCAGAGCAATTAAAAATCCCCCACATATCACAGCAATTAAAAATCCCCCACATCATATCAGAGCAATTAAAAATCCCCCACGTCATATCAGAGCAATTAAAAATCCCCCACATCATATCAGAGCAATTAAAAATCCCCCACATCATATCAGAGCAATTATGATGTATGGACACAACAAAATGAAATGTAGCCAAATGGCAATAAACAAAGATGCAATAGCAAAAACAAAAGAGTAACAAAGAAGAACAAAGCTACTGCTGGGTGCCGTGGCTCATGCCTGTAATCCCAGCACTTTTAGAGGCTGAGGCGGGAGGATCTCTTAAGGCCAGGAGTTCAAGACCAGCCTAGGCAGCATGACAAGACCACCATCTCCACAAAACAATTTTTCTTTTTTTTTTTTTTTTTTTTTTTGAGATGGAGTTACACTCTTGTTGCCCAGGCTGAAGTGCAATCAAGACCACCATCTCCACAAAACAATTTTTCTTTTTTTTCTTTTTTTTTTTTTGAGATGGAGTTTCACTCGTTGCCCAGGCTGAAGTGCAATGGCGTGATCTCAGCTCACCACAAACTCCGCCTCCTGGGTTCACGCAATTTTCCTGCCTCAGACTCCCGAGTAGCTGGGATTACAGGCATGAACCACCACACTTGGCTACTTTTGTATTTTTACTAGAGATGGGGTTTCTCCATGTTGGTCAGGTTGGTCTTAACTCCCGACCTCAGGTGATCCATCTGCCTCGGCCTCCCAAAGTGCTGGAATTACAGGCGTGAGCCATTGCACCTGGTCCACAAAACAATTTTTCAAAAAATATCGAAGAAAAGAAAGAAACTTCAAGTGGAAAGAAGGAAGAAAGAAAGGAAGAAAGGAAGGAAGGAGCTGTGTAAGAGAAAAAATTTGGCTGGGCACGGTGGCCCACATCTGTAATCCCACCACTTTGGGAGGCTGAGGCGGGTGGATCACTTGAGGTCAGGAGTTTGAGACCAGCCTGACCAACGTGGAGAAACCCCATCTCTACTAAAAACACAACATTAGCGGGGCGTGGTGGTGCACGCCTGTAATCCCAGCTACTTGGGAGGCTTAGGCAGGAGAATCACTTGAACCTGGGAGGTGGAGGTTAAGGTGAGCCAAGATCGCGCCATTGCACTCCAGCTTGTACAACAAGACCGAAACTCCGTCAAAAAAAAAAGAAAAGAAAAGAAAGAAAAAAATCAACCTAGGAAGTAATACAAATCAAGGAACGAAGAGTTATTCCTCACAATCAATTCACAATACTAGAACAATGTAAGCTTACAAACTCAATGAAATAAGTACTCAATCAGGTTATGAAACTTTTTAATTTTTTTTTTGGAGATAGAGTTTCACTCTTGCTGCCTAGGCTGGAGTGCAATGGCAAGATCTAGGCTCACTGCAACCTCCACCTCCCAGATTCAAGCGATTCTCATGCCTCCCAAGTAGTTGGGATTATAGGCATGCGCCATCACGCTCGGCTAATTTTTTTTTTTTTTTGCATTTTTAGTAGAGATGGGATTTCACCATCTTGGTCAGGCTGGTCTCGAACTCCTGACGTCAGGTGATCCACCTACCTCGGCCTCCCAAAGTGCTGGGATTACAGGCGTGAGCCACCACACCTGGCCAGGTTTTGATTTTGTTTGGTTTTTTGAGAGGGAATCTCGCTCTGTCGCTCAGGCTGGAGTGCAGTGGCATGATCTCAGCTCACTGCAACATCCGCCTCCTGGGTTCAAGTGATTCTCCCACCTGAGCCTTCCGAGTAGCTGGGATTACAGGCGCGCACCACCATGCCTGGCTAAATTTTATATTTTAGTAGAGACACGGTTTCACCATGTTGCCCAGGCTGGTCTGGAACTCCTGACCTCAAGTGATCCACCTGCCTCTGCCTCCCAAAGTGCTGGGATTACAGGCGTGAGCCACCACTCCCAGCCAAAGGTGAGGATTCCTTAAGCAGAGAACATCAAGCTGGGCTCAGATTTCTTGACAGACAAGTTACCATTGAATGTCAGAGGGCAATGAAGCACAAGAGTCAAGAAAATAAATTATTACCTCAAAAAATGTATATTCTACTTTTTTGGGGGGAGAGGCGGGGGATGGAGTCTCGTTCTGTCGCCCAGGCTGGAGTGCAGTGGCACTATCTTGGCTCACTGCAGACTCTGCCTCCCGGGTTCAAGTGATTCTCCTGCCTCAGCCTCCCAAGTAGCTGGGATTACAGATGCCCACTACCACGCCCGGCTAATTTTTGTATTTTTCGTAGAGATGGGGTTTCGCCATGTTGGCAAGGCTGGTCTCAAACTCCTGACCTCAGGTGATCCACCTGGCTCCGCCTCCCAAATTGCTGGGATTACAGGCATGAGCCACCGCGCCTGGCCCATAGTATACTCTACTTTAAAGGCAAAAGGCAGGCATTCTCAAACACAAAAGAACCCAGGGAATATGGCATTTCTGAGTCCTTTCTGAAAACAACTTACAACAAAATCTCATCATCTAAGAGTTGAAATAAAGAACTCTTCCCAGCTAATTGAGAGGCTGAGGCAGGAGAATCGCTTGAGCCCGGGAGGTTGAGGCTGCAGTGATCTGAAATCACACCACTGCACTCCAGCCTGGGTGACAGAGAAAGACCCTGTCTCAAAAAAAGAAAAGAAATAAAGAACTCAACAATGAAAATGACATGGTCAAGGAACTAAACAGGAGGCAACTGATCCAGTTACAGAATGAATATGACATGACTATGGGAAACAGGTCTACAATATCCCATTGTCATTTGTTCATGTATATATATATATATATATATACACACACACACACACATATATGTATATATATATACGATACATATATATGTATATATACACACATATATGTGTATATATATGTAGAAAAGAAGTCTGTTGTAATGTTTGGCTAGTATTAATGATTTTTTTTTTTTTTTTTTGAGACAGAGTCTCACTCTGTTGCCCAGGTTGCAGCACAGTGGCATAATCTTGGCTCACTGCAATCTCCGTCCCTGGGCTCAGGTGATCCTCCCGCCTCAGCCACCCGAGTAGCTGGGACTACAGATGCACACCACCAGCCCGGCTAATTTTTGTATTTTTTTAAGAGACAGGGTTTTGCCATGTTGGCCAGGATGGTCTCAAACTCCTGGGCTCAAGAGATCTGCCCGCCTCGGCCTCCAAAAGTGCTGGAATTACAGGCGTGAGCCACTGTGCCCGGCCAATATTAATGATTGTTTATTGGTGGTGGCATTCAGGTGATTTTTCTCATTTTATTTTTCTAGTGTTTAAATTTTGTATAATGAATGCGTACCATTTTTTACAAAAAATCTTAACAATGAAACTTCATTAAAAAGTCTAAAAACAAAAATGCTAATATACTAATGATGGAAATACACAGGATTGCTATTCTTTGTACTTTTCTGTATTTTTTAATTTCTAAAACTAAAATTCAGAAAAAAACAATAAACACAAATATTAAATAGTAACTGCCTTTGGTTAATATTTTAAAACTTTAACGGGCCAGGCACAGTGGCTCACGCCTGTAATCCCACAACTTTGGGAGGCTGAGGCGGACGGATCACCTGAGGTCAGGAGTTCGAGATCAGCCTGACCAACATGGAGAAACCCCGTCTCTACTAAAAACACAAAAATTAGCCGGGCATGGTGGCACATGCCTGTAATCCCAGCTACTCGGGAGGCTGAGGCAGGAGAATCGCTTGAACCCAGAAGGCAGAGGTTGCCGTGAGCCAAGATCATGCCATTGCACTCCAGCCTGGGCAACAAGAGCAAAACTCCATCTCAAAAAAAAACCTTATGGATACTTTTTTGTATTGTCTAGGTTTATTACAATGAGCATGTATTACTTTTATGAAGATATTCCTTCTCTTCAAAAAATGGTGTCTTCTAAGGAGAGCAGATGGAAATAGGCCAGGCGCGGTGGCTCATGCCTGTAATCCCAGCACGTTGGGAGGCCAAGGCGTGCAGATCTCTTGACGGTCAGGAGTTCAAGACAAAATTAGTCACGTGCGGTGGCGCATGCTTGAAATTCCAGCTGCTTGGGAGGCTGAGGTGGGAGGATCACTTGAGCCCAGGAGGAGGAGGTTGCAGTGAGCTGAGATCACACCACTGCACTCCAGCCTGGGCAACAGAGCGAGACTCTGTCTCAAAAAGAAAAAAAAAAAAAAGAACTTTTCAGATCAGATGGTATAACATTATTAACAAAAGAGAGAGACCAGGCGCAGTGGCTCACACCTACAATCCCAGCACTTTGGGAGGCCTAGGTGGGAAAATCACTTGAGGCCAGGAGCTCAAGATCAGCCAGGGCAACATGGCAAGACACCATCTTTACAGAAAAATTTAAAAATTAAAAAATTAGCCAAGCACGGTAGCACAAGCCTGTAGACCCAGCTACTTGGGAGGCTGAGATGGGAGGATCGCTTGAGCCAGGAGGTCAAGGCTGCAGTGAGCCATGTTTACACCACTGCATTCCACCCTGGACAAAAGAGCAAGACCCTATTTCAAAAAAAAAACAAAACAGACAGAGAGACAAAGAGAACAGGGTAGGAAAAGCACAAAATATGCTCTACAGATGTAGTTTGGTAGGGGTCGAGGGTTGAGTAAGGGAAGTAGCTAAGGATTAGGGAGGAGAGATGGACTGCAGGTACTAAATGCCAGGCTGAGGAATTGACAGCTTGGGGGAAGAAACAACCAAGAAATACAGGGGAAAGGAGTCCCTGTACTTTCTGGCCTTTCTGAATACTAAGACTTTTTGGACAGTGTTTTATTTCACATCTTCACTCTTTCCCACCATCTGCAAAAACTTACATGAGTAAAAGTCACCAAATAATTAGAGAAGACAAGACACTGAAGAAAAAGTTATCTTTAATAGAATCCACAGCTAACATTCTATTTACGTTTTTATCTTTTAATAGAGATGTTTTATTTTTTTATATTGCTTTTTTTTTTTTTTTTTTGAGACAGAGTCTCGCTCTGTCACCCAGGCTGGAATCCAGTGGCGCGACCTCAGCTCACTGCAACCTCCACCTCCTGGGTTCAAGTGATTCTCCTGCCTCAGCCTCCCAAGTACCTGGAATTACAGGCGCCCGCCACCATACCCAGCTATTTTTTGTATTTTTAGTAGAGACGGGGTTTCATTGTGTTAGCCAGGATGGTCTCGATCTCCTGACCTCGTGATCCACCCGCCTCAGCCTCCCAAAGTGCTGGGATTACAGAAGTGAGCCACCGCGCCCGGCCTTTATTTTGTTTTTTAATAGACATGAGGTCGGCCGGGCACGGTGGCTCACGTCTGTAATCTCAGCACCTTGGGAGGCCGAGGCGGGTGGATCACCTGAGGTCGGGAGTTTGAGACCAGCCTGACCAACATGGAGATACCCCGTCTCTACTAAAAATACAAAATTAGTCAGGCGTGGTGGTGCATGCCTGTAATTCCAGCTACTCAGGAGGCTGAGGCAGAAGAATCACTTGAACCCGGGAGGTGGAGGTTGCAGTGAGCCAAGATCATGCCATTGCACTCCAGCCTGGGCAACAAGAGTGAAACTCCATCTCAAAAAAAAAAAAATAGACATGAGGCCTCACCATGTTGCCCAGGCTGGTACTGAACTCGAGAGCTCAAGCAATCTTCCTGCCTTGGCATGCTAAAGTGTTGGGATTATAGGCGTGAGCCACCATACCTGGCCCCAATGTCCTTTGTTTAAAGATGGAGAGGGGGCAAATGGGTAATACTGAGTCTCTGAAGAGAATGAGTCATTTCCAGTTATCACCATGATTACCTTTTAATTTATCTTTAATGTTTTCTGATAAATGTTTTGTAAGCTGAGGCATTTCTTCTGGAGAATATTCAGCATTTGCCAGTTCCTCCTTGAGCACAGCATGGATACAGTCTTTAACCACGGAGGGCCTGAACCTGAATGGAACAATTTGTGAACATCTAGTCGGTGACTCCACAACCCCAGCTTACCTTCATACTGCAGCTTCTCCCATCTTTTTGTCATTAGTACCACTTAATCCTTCTTTTCATATTTTTTATTATAAAATATAAACAGATTAAGAAAAATCATAGGCCACATGTATATCTTCAACCTGGACCTGCACTGAACTTCAACACATTCCAACTCATGCTCCATATGGATGCTTATTAGGCAACTCAATACATCCAATAATGAGCTTCTCATACTCCCTCTCCCCCAAAACAAAATATATATTTGTTGTTAATTTTGTTCTGCACGCTTTCACAAAATAAAATAAAATCAATAAAAATACAGCTGAATGGCATTCTGGGCATTCAGAACCTTTTACCAAGATAACTGAGGGTATCTTTCTCTGCGTTCATTCTACCCAAGGGAAAAATCCTGTATGAAATTTGTATCACTTTTTCTGTGAGTTACCAAGAGAATAAAAATAAACAAAGACATTTGTATCACATTATAATCAAAATTCTTGTTTTCCATATTTGCCAAGCATCAGATTCAGCAATCCGGTTTCAAACAACAGAGGAGACTAGGACATCTTTTTCAATCTGTGTGTGTGTGTAGATAAAGTTAGTGATCTTACAAACCTAGCGGAGTACCCTCTGCTCTAGCCCGTCAGCCTTAATCCTGGCAAGGGCTCGGTGCGGGGGTCTAAGGGCCTCCGGATCCTACCTGGGTAGGACTTTGCACACACGCAGCTCCCGCGCCGGGAGTGAGCCCATCCTGGCACCCGTGTGCACACGGTCACCCTCGAATCACGGCTGAACGGCATCCGACGCGAGTGGCTTCCGGCCTCTATTCTACCTCTCCTCACTCAGGACGCCATCGCGGGCTTCCCAGGGCCAACACTCCCGCGGCGCCCGCCTAAGACGCGCCCGGCGCCCAAACACGGAGGAAGCGGGTGGGGTCCCCCGCGGCCCCCGCGGCGGGAGCGGCGTCCGGATGTCAGAGCAGGGCCGCCCTCGCGCCTCCCGCCTCGCGGCCTCCCGCCCCGCGGACCCCGCGCGTCCCCCGCGCCCCTTCCGTGGCCCAAGTCCCAGGCGAGCTCCGCCCCTCAGCCCAGCGCGCTTGAGGTCGCCCCGCCACACCCCGTCCTCTACCCGCCTCTGCTGGAAAACGGGCCGCAGAATATAGGTGTTCTCGGGCTCCCCTGAGTTCTTCTCAGACTCAGGCACCCCGTCGCCCACCGAGAAGGACACTCCGAGGGACGTGGCCATGGCCGGGGCTTCTCGGTCCGGGCGTAGCTCGCGATGAAGGCCTGGCGGGTCGCGGTCGCGGCCGGCAGCTGGGAAAGCGTCTCCAGGGCAACAGGGCCGCCCTCCCGCCTCGCTGAAGCCCGCGAGCGCCCCGCCCAGCCGCCCTCCCTGCCCGCGCCTGCGCACCGGCTGCTGGGCGGGAACTGGTCGCGTCCGGACCCGCGACGGCTCCCACCCGCCTTAGGCGGAATCAGCCGCGCCGCAGTCGGAGGAAATAGACGCGGGGCCTGAGGCTCATGGACTTGAGGTATTAGGCTGGTGCAGAAGTAATTGCGGCGGCCGGGCGCGGGGGCTCACGCCTGGAATCCCAGCACTTTGGGAGGCCGAGGCGGGCGGATCACCTGAGTCAGGAGGAGTTCAAGACCATCCTGGCCAACATGGTGAAACCCCATCTCTACTGAAAATACAAAAATTAGACGGGCGTGGTGGCGCGTGCCTGTAACCCCAGCTGCTCTGGAGGCTGAGGCAGAATAATCTATTGAACCCGGGAGGCGGAGGTTGCAGTGAGCCGAGATGGCGCCACTGCACTCCAGCCTGGCGACAGGGCGAGACTGCGTCTCAAAACAATAAAAAAAAAAAAAAGGAAGGAAGGAAAGAGACTTAGGGTGCACTCCCTGCTTTTAAAAATATATATTTTTTTATTTTTATTTTTTTAAACGAAGTCTCGCTGTATCACTCAGGCTGGAGTGCAGTGGCGCGATCTCGGCTCACTGCAACCTCCACCTCCCAGGTTCAAGCAATTCTCCTGCCTCAGCCTCCCGAGCAGCTGGGATTACAGGCGCGCCCCACCACAACCGGCTAATTTTTTTGTATTTTTATTAGAGACAGGGTTTCACCATATTGGCCAGGCTGGTCTCCAACTCCTGACCTCAGCTGATCCGCCCACCTTGGTCTCCCGAAGTGCTGGGATGACAGGCATGAGCCATCGCACTCTGCCGCATTCCCTGCTTATAAGCACCAGTCCCTGGTTCTGTTTTAGAAGCCTGTTGTATCTTGGCCTCTGCTAGCTTCAAAAACTAAGGCCCGATGAGGTAGCTCGTGCCTGTAATCCCTGTTTACTGGAGAGGCTGAAAGGGCAAGGATTCCTTTTTTTTTTTTCTTACTTGAGACAGGGTCTTGCTCTGTTGCTCAGGCTGGAGTGCAGTGGCACACTCACCGCTCACTTCAGCCTCGACCTCTTGGACTCAAGCAGTCCTCCCACCTCAGCCTCTGGAGTACCTGGGACTACAGGCGAATGCCACCGCGCGTGGCTAATCGTTTTAATTTTTGCAGAGACGGGATCTCGCTATGCTGCCCAGACTGGCATTGAACTGTTGGTCTTGGGCTCAAGCGATTATCCCACCTCAGCCTTCCAAAGTGCTGGGATTACAGGCATGAGCCATCATGGCCAGCTGAGATATTGTTTTTCGAATCGCTGTCATGTTCTGTAATATAACTATGCAGTTCCTGAAAGAATGGAGGCAAGAAGGAGTCAGCTAACCACTGTGAACTGTCTTAGTGCCAAGGACCGACCTTTCTCTCCTTGGGGTTCTGCTGACCCATCAGAATAGGGCTGAGCCAGTTTGGGGCTTGTGGAGATGATGTGTATGAGTGTGCATGCACTTGTGTGCGCATGCCTAGCATCCAAAACTAGATATAAATTATCTTTAAACTCTTCATTAGTTGGCGGGGCAAGGTGACTCGCACCTGTGATCTCAGCACTTTGGGAGGCCGAGGCGGGCGGATCATGAGGTCAGGAGATCAAGACCATCCTGGCTAACATTGTGAAACCTGGTCTCTACTAAAAATACAAAAATTAGCAGGGTGTGGTGGCATGTGCCTGTAATCCCAGCCACTTGGGAGGCTGAGGCAGGAGAATTGCTTGAACCAGGCAGTCGGAGCTTGCAGTGAGCCGAGATCACACCACTGCACTCCAGCATGAGACTCTATCAAAAAAAAAAAAAAATTCTCTGTGAGTTGTGTGGAGGTGTCAGTACCTTTCCCCAGCAAGAGAAGCTTCTCCATATCAGGCATATCCTAGCCATGACCCTGAAACTAACCAGCCAAGAGGGAAATGTGAGACAAGCCCAGGCAAGCTTCCTGGATGTTGCATGCAGGAATAGGATGTGCTGTCTGGACTTGGAGACTTCCTGCCTGTTCAAGAGGCTGTGCCTCCTTGTGTCTCCCACAGGCCTGTGTGTCCACCTTCCCCATCCTGGCAGGCCTGCTAGGCCAGCAGCCCTGGAGAGGAAAGGGTGAGGTGGTGTTTGAAGGGACCTGCCTCCTATGAGCTCTGCTGGTTGGACTGTCGGATGACAGAACCGTGCCTCTGAGCCTGGGAGAGGGAGGCACCCCTCTGTTCTGGAAGCCCCCAGTGCTTCAGCAACTCCTCACTGAAGCAGACTAGTGGAGGAATCAAGCTGGGATCCAGGGGACTCAGGAGGGGATAGAGCAGCACCTGGGCCCCACATTCCCTTCCAACAGAGCCTGGGGTGCTCTGTTTCCGGGAGGTTGTTTTTTGTTTTTTGTTTTCTCGAGACAGAATCTCGCTCTGACCCCCAGCCTGGAGTGCAGTGGCATGATCTCGGCTCACTGCAACCTCCGCCTCTTGGGTTCAAGCAATTCTGCCTCAGCCTCCCGAGTAGCTGGGATTACAGGTGCACACCACCACACCTGGCTAATTTTTGTATTTTTTATAGAGACAGGGTTTCACCATGTTGGCCAGGCTGGTCTTGAACTTCTGACCTCACAATCTGCCTGCCTCGTGTGGGGAAAAGAAAGAGAGATCAGATTGTTACTGTGTCTGTGTAGAAAGAAGTAGACATAGGAGACTCCATTTTGTTCTGTTAATCTATAACCTTACCCCCAACCCCGTGCTCTCTGAAACATGTGCTGTGTCAACTCAGGGTTAAATGGATTAAGGGCTGTGCAAGATGTGCTTTGTTAAACAGATGCTTGAAGGCAGCATGCTCGTTAAGAGTCATCACCACTCCTTAATCTCAAGTACCCAGGGACACAAACACTGCGGAAGGCCCGCAGGGACCTCTGCCTAGGAAGGCCAGGTATTGTCCAAGGTTTCTCCCCATATGATAGTCTGAAATATGGCCTCGTGGGAAGGGAAAGACCTGACCATCCCGCAGCCCGACACCCGTAAAGGGTCTGTGCTGAGGAGGATTAGTATAAGAGGAAGGCATGCCTCTTTGCAGTTGAGACAAGAGGAAGGCATCTGTCTCCTGCCCGTCCCTGGGCAATGGAATGTCTCTGTGTAAAACCCGATTGTACGTTCCATCTACTGAGATAGGGAAAAACCACCTTAGGGCTGGAGGTGGGACATGTGGGCAACAATACTGCTCTGTAAGGCACTGAGATGTTTATGTGTATACATATCTAAAGCACAGCACTTAATTCTTTACCTTGTCTATGATGCAGAGAGACCTTTGTTCACGTGTTTATCTGCTGACCTTCTCTCCACTATTATCCTATGACCCTGCCACGTCCCCCTCTCTGAGAAACACCCAAGAATGATCAATAAATACTAAGGGAACTCAGAGGCTGGCGGGATCCTCCGTATGCTGAACGCTGGTCCCCTGGGTCCCCTTATTTCTTTCTCTATACTTTGTCTCTGTGTCTTTTTCTTTTCCAAGTCTCTCGTTCCACCTAATGAGAAACACCCACAGGTGTGGAGGGGCAACCCACCCCTTCACCTTGGACTCCTAAAGTGCTGGGATTACAGGCGTGAGCCACCGCACCCGGCCTTTTTTTTTTTTTTTTTTTGTGAGACAGAGTCTCTGTCCCCCAGGCTGGAGTGCAGTGGTGCAATCTCGGCTCACTGCAACCTCTGTCTCCTGGTTTCAAGCAATTCTCCTGCTTCAGCCTCCGAATAGCTGGGATTACCGACATGCTCCACTACGCCCATATAATTTTTGTATTTTTTGTGGAGCTGAAGTTTCACTATGTTGGCCAGGCTAGTCTCAAACTCCTGACCTCTGGTGATCCACCCACCGTGGCCTCCCAAAGTGCTGGGATTACAGGTGTGAGCCACCGCGCCTGGCCAGAGCCTGGGGTTCTCAAACTCGTTTCTGGGGCCCGCCCACCACTTTTCTTGCCAGTGCCCATCTTCCAGGTTCCTCCCAGGCTGCTTCTGCCTGCCTTGTTCTCTTCCTATCCGTCATACCACACTCTCCCACCAGCATCTTCTTCATTCCGCTCTGACTCTTCTTACCACCCAGCCCGACCTGACTGAAAACCCCGCAGTGGGAGAGCAGGAGGCCCCTGCTTCTAGGTGCCATGTGAGAAGCGGCTGTGAGGTCGGGTTGGATGGCTCACGCCTGTAATCCCAGCCCTTTGGGAGGCCGAGGTGGGCGGATCACAAGGTCAGGAGTTCGAGACCAGCCTGGCCAATATGGTGAAACCCCGTCTCTACTAAAAGTACAAAAAAAAAAAAGCCAGGTGTGGTGGCAGGTGCCTGTAATCCCAGCCACTCAGGAGGCTGAGGCAGGAGAATCGAACTCGGGAGGCAGAGGTTGCAGTGAGCCAAGATCGTGCCACTGCACTCCAGCCTGGGCAACAGAGCGAGACTCCATAAAAAAGAAAAAGATTTAATTGGCTCACAGTTCTGCAGGTGTTACAGGAAGCATAGCACCCACATCACTCAGCTTCTGGGGAGGCCTCAGAGAGCTTTTACTCATGGCAGCAGGTGAAGAGGGGGCAGGCGAGAGAGGCCAGGGGTGCCACACGCTTCTAAATGACCAGATCTCGCGGGAACCCACTATCACAAAGACAGCTCTGAGCCGTGAGGGATCCGCCTCATGATCCACACACCTTCTGCCAGGCCCCACTTCTAGCACTGGGGATCACAATTCAACATGAGATTCGGGTGGGGACAGATATCCAAACTGTGTGGACAGAGGTGATGCTCCTCTGCTTGTTGAACTCTTGAACACTAGTGAAGAGAACGCTGGTGTATTAGTCTGCCAGGCTGCTCCTCAGGCTCTAGTTGTTGAACTCTTGAACACTAGCGAAGAGAACGCTGGTGTATTAGTCTGCCAGGCTGCTCCTCAGGCTCTAGTTGTTGAACTCTTGAACACTAGCGAAGAGAACGCTGGTGTATTAGTCTGCCAGGCTGCTGTTACAGAATACCATGAACTGGGCCACTTAAGCAACAGAAATAGATTTTCTCACAGTGCTGGAGGCTAGAAGTCCAAGATCCAGGTGCCAGCAGATTTGGTGTCTCCTGAGGCCTCGCCCCTGCGCTTGCAGACAGCCGCCTTCTCACTGGGTCCTCACAGGGCCTTTTTCTTTGAGCCAGTGTAGAGAGCTCTGTTCTTTCTTCCTCTTTTTATAAGCACACCAGTCCTATTTAATTAGGGTCCCACCCTATGGCCTCATTTAATCGTTTGTTGTTTTTATTTTTTTTTTAAGACGAGGTCTCACTGTGTTGCCCAGGTTAGTCTCAAACCCCTGATCACAAGTGATCTTCCCACATTGGCCTCCCAAAGTGCTCAGATTACAGGTGTGAGCCATTGCGCTCAGTCTCATTTAACCTTAATTACTAATTTAAAGGTGCCATCATGGCCAGGCATGGTGGCTCACACCTGTAATCTCAGCACTTTCGGATGCCGAGGTGGATGGATCACTTGCAGCCAGGGGTTCAAAACCAGCCTGGCCCACATGGTGAAACCCCCGTCTCTACTAAAAATACAAAAATTAGCTGGGTGTGGTGGCACATGCCTGTAATCCCAGCTACTCAGGAGGCTGAGGCAGGAGAATCACTTGAACCTGGGAGGTGGAGGTTGCAGTGAGCCGAGATCGCGCCACTGCACTCCAGCCTGGGTGACAGAGCGAGACTGTCTCAAAAAAAAAAAAAAGTGCCACCACCAAAGACTCACATTGGGGGTTAGGGCTTCAACCTACAGATTTGAAGGAAACATTATTTAGTCCACAATAACTGGAGAAGTTGAATTTAGAAGATGGGGGTTGGGGCCAGGCACATTGACTCATGCCTGTAATCCAGCGCTTTGGGAGACCAAGGTGGGAGGATCACTTGAGGTCAGGAGTTCAAGACCAGACTGGGCAATGTAGCGAGACTCCATCTCTACAGAAAATTAAAAAATTAGCCAGGTGTAGTGGTGTGTGCCTGTAGTCCCAGCTACTTGGAGGCTGAGGCAGGAGGATCGCTTAAGTGCATGGGTTGTAGGTTACAGTAAGCTATGATTGTGCCGCTGTACTCCAGACAGGGGACCAGAGCAAGACCCTGTCTCAGCAACAACAAAAAAACAGGAAGATAGGGGGTCAGGTGCTGACTTCACCTTAACTTCACTGTGTGCTTTTACAGCAAGCCTGTTACCCTCTGCGAGCCTCAACTTCCCTATGTGTAACAAATGGCCAATTTTATGGGATTGTCAAGAAGCTGAAATGAGACCCTGGCTGGAGGATATTTTATGGACTATAAGTTCCTACACAATTATAATGACTTAGTTATTTATCCTATCCATGGATCACCTGGAAGTTTACAGTGTGATTTAAAATGCATTCTGTCATTCCACCGACCTGCAGTGAATTTTGTTGTCGTTATTACTCCAGGGATACCTAAAGGGGAAGTTTGCTCATAATTCGTACCCACTCCGTGTAGAAAGGATTCAAGGCAGCCGATGATGAAAACCCCCATGCTTGCAAGTGAAGGTTCTGCCTGTCACTCCTCGCAGAGGCTGCAGAAAAGGCCCAGGAGGCTGTTGATGACATGAACGACCACCAGGAGAAGCTGGAGCAGGCTGATGCACAGAAGGGCGGAGAAGAGGGACACGTGCCAGACAACAGCTGCAGAGGGCTCCAGGCAGATGGAGTTCCAGAGCCAACGGTCATACAGATAATTCCTATCCCAAAAAATAAGGAGACCACGAATCAGGCGATAAGTAAGGAAAGCCAAACAGGCAACCCCAGTAGAAAACTGGGGTCTCCCCTGACCGGGTCATGGGACTGGGCTCGTGAGGGTGACCATTACTGCTCCATTTGCAATTTTCTGAGTATCAGAGGAGCAAGATGCTAGGATGTGTGACCCAAAGGAGTTTGTAGTTCATCTGTGTGTCTTTTTGTCTCTCTCTCTCTGTCTGAAAAGACCAAGCCCAAGCCTCCACCCATTTACCTATTATGCAGGTCTTTGAATGGGTAACCATATTTCCAAGCCTGTGTCTGATTGAAGGACGAAACATCAAACATGCAAAAAGGACCATCTTTCAGAGCAACTCCAGAAGTGACAAAGCAAATCAGGGCTCCAAGTAAAGCCAGGCCACTTGACAACAGAGCAGTAAGCACCTGCGGAGGGAGGGAGAAACGCTGAGCTAAGACGGGGTCGCGGCTGGGGAGCCTGTGGGGCGGTCTGCACAGGTCTGACTTCTCTGGTCTCAGGTGTTCTTCCGTCCTGTCACAGGGGAGAATTCTGTCCATGGCACGCCCTTTGAAGCATAATCCAAGGTGGGGAGGCCAGTGAGGGGTTTCCAGGAGAGAAAGGACCAAGAAGCAGAATCGCAGGCCCTGGATCTCCCTAACTCCATGAGTTCGCCTGAGCTGCTTAGCAGCTTGGCATCACAAACCTTTTGCAGATTATGGCCATTCAGCCTCTGAGCTAAAGAGGCAGGTTATCACAGGCCCACCTCTGACTCTTATAGGAAAAGCTGCATTTTCAAAAGTTCCAGGTTCCCAACTCTGATTCTTCTCTATTTCAAATCAAGGATAAAAAAAAAGGAAGGGAGGGAAGGAAGGAAAGAAAGAAAGGAGGAAAGAAGGGAAGGAGAGAAGTGGAAAGAAAGGAGGGAAAGAAGGGAGAGAAACAGCGAGAGAGAAGCTGCAGCCAAACTCTGAAATGACCCCACTTGTGTCGCTGCGTTTCTCCAGCCAAGAGCTTTCTTGGCCATCAGTCTGTGCTCTCACTGCCCTCCCAGAAAATAACTGGGTTTCCTTCCTTGACAGGTTTCTAGCCTGCTTTTGTATTGGCTTCTTTCTCGTTCCTTCCTTCCCTTCCTTCCTTCCTTCTCTCTCTTTCTTTCTTTTTGAGACAGAGTCTCGCTCTGTCACCCAGGCTGGAGTGCAGTGGCACGATCTCAGCTCACTGCAACCTCCGCCTCTGAGTTCAAGCGATTCTCCTGCCTCGGCCTCCCAAGTAGCTGGGACTACAAGCGTGCGCCACCACACCTAGCTAATTTTTGTATTTTTAGTAGAAATGGGGTTCCACTGTGTTGGTCAGACTGGTCTCAATCTCCTGACCTTGTGATCCACCTGCTTCATTCTCCCAAAGTGCTAGGATTACAGGCGTGAGCCACCGTGCCCGGCCCATATTGGATTCTTTCTTAGGGTTCTAGATTTTTTTCTCCCTCCCCCAAAAATGCCGATTTTAAAAATGCGAATAACACCTACATAGTGTTTTTCTGCAGAGTCATGGAGTCAGTCTCCCACTGAGGTCAAGCTGGTTTGGAGTTGGGAAGGGATCGGAGAAAGCTGCATAAGTTTTGACTCTGAGTTAAAAGATTCAAGATGAATCAGTAAGCCTAGAGCAGTGGTTCCCAAAACGGGGCCCCTGCCCAGCTGCATCACATCACCTGAGAACCTGTTAGAAATGCAAAACTTCCCCCCAATCCTGAATCAGAAACTCTGGGGAGGGAGCCCAGCAATCTGTGTTCCGGCAAAAGCCCTCCAGGTGATTCTGATGCACATTCAAGCGTCAGAACTACGTGCCTCGGGGAAAACCAGATGGGACTGAGAACAGACAGTGAATGAAATGTAAGTGTTTATTTATTTATCTATTTACTTATTTATTTATTTATTTTGAAACAGACTCTCGCTCTGTCACCCAAGCTGTAGTGCAGTGGCGCCATCTCGGCTCACTACAACCTCTGCCTCCCGGGTTCAAGAGATTTTCCTGCCTCAGCCTCCTGAGTTGCTGGGATTACAGGCGCCCGCCACCACGCCCAGCTAATTTTTGTATTTTTGGTAGAGATGGGGTTTCACCATGTTGGCCAGGCTGGTCTCAAACTCCTGACTTCAGGTGATCTACCCATCTCGGCCTCCCAAAGTGCTGGGATTACAGGTGTGAGCCACCGCGCCCAGCCTATATTTAATTTTTTAACATGTAACTGAGTCAGTGGGCTTCCCAACATGTGGGCTGCAGATATCAGAGCAGGCTGTGGAGTTACCGTAAGGCCACAGATTCATGTCTGAGAACAAGTGTGTGTGTGTGTGTGTGTGTGTTTGTTACACACACATATACTAAGATCTTTTAAGTTTATACAGTTGCTGCTGTAATTAATAAGGTAGAAATTTATTCTGGGCCTCAGTTTATCTGTAACATGGAGGGGTTAGATTAGAATCTAGTGATTAGATGATATCTGGAAAACTTTCCTGTTCTAAGAAAATATTAGTTAAAATAACTAGGAAAATTTCCATCAATGACACATGATTACAGCGTCATAACTCATGTCCATATTGTCCAACACACTAAGAGAATAACAGTTCCTCACACTGGTACAGATGCCTGGGTCCTCACACTGGTACAGATGTCTGGGTCCTCACACTGGTACAGACGCCTGGGTCCTCACACTGGTACAGACGCCTGGGTCCTCACACTAGTACAGACGTCTGGGTCCTCACACTGGTACAGACGTCTGGGCTTCACTAAGCACTACTCCCTTGACTTGATCAGCTCCCATTTTACAGATGAAAGCCTGAAACTGGAAAGATGAAGCAACTTGCCCAAGAACTTAGCGTTATTGAGGGTCACAGTGAGGACCTGACTTCAGGCCCCAAGACCAAAATTGCCTCTTTACCACCCTGCATCTAGAGTAATAGAGGTGGAGACATTCTCGGTGTTAGAAGAGTGGAATCTGGTGCTTACGCTTCGACAGAGCCCACTCGTACTGAAGCAGCCGTATCTCCAGCCCATCAAGGAGATGAGGATAGCTGCAGTGAGTACCTGCAGGGGAGAGAAGAATGTTGAGATGGGGAAATTGACTTTGCCAGCTGTTTCCAGGTGCTGCCCACAGCTGTTAGAGTGGCTGGCACCTCACATGAACTCGATCGTCCCGTTGACTCTGACTCTGGGGACCCACATTGGTATGACTAGCCTGATCTAACGCTGTGGATGTTAACTTTCACATCCGACCTGCATGGTCCCAAGCCAGTCTTCCTGTCTCTTAGAGCTTCTGCAGACCCAAGACCAGCTTGTTAGAATAAACTTTTCTGCAAGGAATCAAAACACTCTTCCCATGCCACCTTCCTGCTCCCTGCCAGGGTCTCTTTGAGCGTTCACATTCAGGGAACCCCAGACACTTACCATGAGGCCTCCTCCCCAGAGCCCAGTTCCCAGCATGGCATGCCTGCCAATGAGGCCCCTCAACAGGTAGGTCACATCCCAGTTAGGAAAGAGGAGTGCCATGTTGGCCCCAGCAGCAAACAGGGCTGCAGTCCCAAGGCTCAGTCCCAGGATACGGGAGCAAGTCCGTGAGCTTGCCGGCGTGCAGGGAGAGGACACCATCCTGGAACAGATAGAAAGGGAGTTGCAGCAGCTCTGCTGTGGGGGGATGGGGAAGGGAACTCCAGCAGCATATGATGGGTGGGGGAAACAGACTACAGAAACCACCACCTTCCAGGGTCAGACCAATGAGAGCCAAGCAACCTGCTTAAAAACTTTGCTCGTTATGAATCTTCCCCAGTGACTAGGATTTAATTGTTTCCTTTTCTGCTAACCCCTGTTCACACATACATAGTTTGCATTCCATCATATTTTGTCTATGCCTCTATTACAGCCAGTGATTATTTCTGACAAAAAGAAATGTTGAAAGGTGTCTTCATGATGTCCATTGTCTCCACTTCTGTTCAACGTTGTCCTGGTCCTAGCCAGTGCAATACGAAAATAAAAGGAAGCAAAAGCCATACAGATAGGAAAGAAAGAAGTAATATTATCGGCCGGACATGGTGGCTCACGCCTGTAATCCCAGCACTTTGGGAGGCTGAGGCGGGCGGATCACAAAGTCAGGAGTTCAAGACCAGCCTGGCCAACATGGTGAAACCCCGTCTCTACTAAAAATACAAAAATTAGCTGGGCACAGTGGTGGGCGCCTGTAATCCCAGCTACTGGGGAGACTGAGGCAGAAGAATTGCTTGAACCCGGGAGGCAGAGGTTGCAGTGAGCTGAGATCATGCCACTGCACTCCAGCCTGGGTGACACAGCAAGACTCCATCTTAAAAAAAAAAATAACATTGTTATTATTCACAAATAATGTGATCACATTATGTAGAAAATCCTAGATTATTAGAATTAACAGCTGAGTGTAGCAAGGTCATAGAATAAAAGATTAATATACAAAAATTCTATTGTATTTCTATATACAAGCAATGACAAATTGAGGATTGAAATTAAAATATATCATTTACAATAGCATAAAAATATAATATGTATGGATGAATTTAACAAAATATTTGCAAGACCTATATAGTAAGAATTGCAAAGCATTGCTGAGAAAATTAATGGAGACCTAAATAAATGGAGACAGATACCATGTTCCTGAACCAGAAGACTCAAAATAGTTAACATGTTCTCCCTAAATTAATGCAAAGATTTAAAGCAATATCAGTCAAAATCCTAGGAGAGTTTTGTTATAGAAATTGACAAACTGAATCTAAATTTATATGGAAATGCAAAGCAATTGTGAAGATTAGCCAAAGCAATTCTGAAAAACAAACAAAGCTGGAGAACTTAGGCCATGTGATTTCAAGACTTACAAAGCTATAGTAATTGAAGACACTGAAGCCACGTGTAAGGAAACACATGGACTACTGGAACAGGCTGGAGCTCAGAAACAGACCCGGTCCAGGAAAAATGATTTTTTTTTTTTCTTGAGACTGGGTCTCGCTCTGTCGCTCAGGCTGGAGTGTAGTGGCACGATCTCAGCTCACTGCAACCTCTGCCTCCCAGGTTCAAGCGATTCTCCTGCCTCAGCCTCCCAAGTAGCTGGGATTACAGGTGCCCGCCACCATGCCCGGCTAATTTTTTTTGTATTTTTAGTAGAGACGGGGTTTCACCGTGTTAGCCAGGACGGTCTTGATCTCCTGACCTCGTGATCCGCCTGCCTCGGGCTCCCAAAGTGCTGGGATTACAGGCATGAGCCACCGCGCCCTGGCCGATAAACGATTTTTTAAGAAGATGACAATTCAGCGGGAAAAAGTCTCTTCCACAAATGGTGCCGGAACAATGCATATGCAAAACACAACTGCCTTCACTATTACTTCACAACATATTCAAAAATTCACTTGAAATGGAGCATGAGTCTAAAAGATTTATAAAATTTCTAGAATAAAACAAAGGAGAAAAACACTGGGACCTTGGGTTAGATAAAGGTTTCTTACTAAAATGCAAAAAGTGCAATCCACAAAACATGATTAATCAGACGGCTTAAAAATTTAAATGTCAGCTGAGTGCTTGCCTATAATCCCAGCTACTCGGAGGCTGAGGCAGGAAAATCGCTTGAACCCAGGAGGCAGAGGCTGCAGTGAGCTGAGATCATGCCACTGCACTCCAGCCTGGGCGACAAGAGCAAGCGACTCCATCAAAAAAAAAAAAAATCATGCTAAAAGAAATAAGCCAGACACTAAAGGACAAATATTGTATGATTCCATTTATATGAAATATTCAAAATAACAACTTTATAGAGAAAGAAAGTAGACTGGAGGTTATCAGGGACTGTGGGGAAGAGAGAATGGGGAGTTATTATTTAATGGTTACAGAGATTTTCGGGTTTTGTTTTGTTTTGTTTTGTTTGAGACAGTCTTGCTCTGTCAGCCAGGCTGGAGTGCAGTGGCGCAATCTCAGCTCACTGCAACCTCTGCCTCCTGGGCTCAAGCAATTCTCCTGCCTCAGCCTCCCAAGTAGCTGGGACTACAGGCATGTGCCACCACGCCTGGCTAATTTTTGTATTTTTAGTAGAGACGGGGTTTCACCATGTTGGCCAGGCTGGTCTTGAACTCCTGACCTCAGGTGATCTGCCCGCCTCGGCCTCCCGAAGTGCTGGGATGACAGGCGTGAGCCCCCGCGCACGGCGGTTTTGGGGGTTTTTTAGAGATGCACTCTCACTATGTTACCCCAGCTGGTCTTCAGCTCCTGGACTCAAATGATCCTCCAGCCTGAGCCTCCAGAGTAGCTATGACCAGATCTGGGCCACTGCCCACAGTTTAAGGGTTACAGACTTTCTGTCTGGGGTGAAGAAAAGTTTTGGAAATAGATAATGGTAATGGTTACACATCATTGCAAATGTAATTAATGTCACTGAATTGTACACTTTAAAATGGTTAAAATGACAAATCTGATGTTACATACTTTACCACAATAAAAAATCAGTTAAAAAATTTGTAATTACCCAAATAC
This sequence comes from Pongo pygmaeus, assembly GCF_028885625.2. NCBI lineage: Eukaryota > Metazoa > Chordata > Mammalia > Primates > Hominidae > Pongo > Pongo pygmaeus. The sequence continues at coordinate 206,600,456 of NC_085930.1, forward strand.
TTATCAGTAATCAATAGGTGAATCAAGACAAATTGTGTTACCCATACAAATGAGTTCTATTAGGTAATAAAATGAGTAAATTTCTGCTACATATAACATGGATGAATCTCAAAAGCATTGTGTTAAGTGAAAGAAGTCAGAAACAAAAGACTACTCACATGTTTCTATATATACGAAATTCTAGAAAAGGCGAAACTTTTAACAGAGAGCAGATGAGTGGTTGCCACGGGCTGAGAATGGGAAAGAGGATTAGTATGGGGCATGGGAAGCTTTCTGAAGGGGTGGAAGCGTTCTGTGTCTAGATTCTGGTGGTGAATACATAACTGTACGTATTGACAAAACTCATTAAACTTTGCACTTAAAATAGGTGAATTTTATTGAATTTTAACTATATATCAATAAAGCTGATTACAATTAAAATGTCATATCTAGATAAATTATCAAATGCCTCTTCCACTCCTTTTCTTATATTCCTCTGTCCCTTTCTCTCTTTTATATTTTCATTGATATGTGAACTTCTTGTTTTTTAGAAAAATATGAATTAAGGCCGAGCACGGTGACTTACACCTGTAATCCCAGCACTTTGGGAGGCCAAGGCAGGTGGATCGCCTGATGTCAGGAGTTTGAGATGAGCCTGGTCAACATGGTGAAACCGTGTCTCTATTAAAAAATACAAAAAATTTGCTGAACGTGGTGGCAGGCACCTGTAATCCCAGCTACTCGGGAGGCTGAGGCAGGAGAATCGCTTGAGCCCAGGAGGCAGAGGTTGCAGTGAGCTGAGATTGTGCCATTGCACTCCAGCCCAGGAAACGACTGAAGCTCTATCTCAAAAAAAAAAAAAATATATATATATATATATGAATATATGAATTAAAATAGGACTAGTAATATTTGGGCAGACTCCTGTCAGTGTGGATGTGAAAAACGTCGGCATCATGACACCCCCAGGAAGTAGCCTGTCCCCACCGTGCAGTTCAGTTACATGTCTGTCTCCCCTTAAGGCTCTTTATTTATTTTTTATTGAAAAAAAATTATTTTTAGCCAGGTGCAGTGGCTCACGCCTGTAATCCCAGCACTTTGGGAGGCCAAGGCGGGCAGATCACCTGAGGTCAGGAGTTCAAGACCAGCCTGGCCATCGTGGCGAAACCCCATCTCTACTAAAAATACAAAACTAGCCGGGCGTGGTGGCGCATGCCTGTAATCCCAGCTACTCGGAAGGCTGAGGCGGGAGAATCACTTGAACCCAGGAGGTGGAGGTTGCAGTGAGCCGAGATCACGCCACTGCACTCCAGCCTGGACAACAAGAGTGAAACTCCGTCTCAGAAGAAAAAAAAAAGTAATACAGGTGAGGTCTCCTTACGTGGCCCAGGCTGGTCTCAAACTCCTTGGCTCAAGGGCCCTCCCACCTCAGCCTCCCAAAGTGCTGGGATGACAGGCGTGAGCCACTGCACTTGGCCCCTTGAGGCTCTTGACACTCCTATAACACATTGCTTTGCACCTAATCAGAAAATATGTGTATAGAGGCCGGGCACGGTGGCTCATGCCTGTAACCCCAGCACTTTGGGAGGCTGAGGTGGGTGGATCACGAGGTCAGGAGTTTCTGACCAGCCTGGCCAACATGGTGAAACCCTGTCTCTACTAAAAATACAAAAAAGTTAGCTGCACATGGTGGCGGGTGCCTGTGGTCCCAGCTACTTGGGAGGCTGAGGCAGTAGAATGGCGTGAACCTGGGGGGGCCGAGATCACGCCAGTGCACTCCAGCCTGGGCAAGAGAGTGAGACTCGGTCTCAAAAAAAAAAAAAAAAAAAAAAATTAACGGCGTGGTGGTGTGCGCCTGTAATCCAAGCTACTCAGGAGCTTGAGGCAAGAGAATCACTTGAGCCCGAGAGGCAGAGGTGGCAGTGAGCCCAGATCACGCCACTGCACTCCAGCCTGGTTGACAGAGCAAAAGAGAGACAGAGAGAGAGAGAGAGGAGGAGAGAGGGAGGGAGGAAGGAAGGAAGGAAGGAAAGGAAAGGAAGGAAAGGAAGGAAGGAAAGAGGAAGGGGAAGGGAAGAAAAAAATATATATATATAAAGATATGGATCAGAGGCTCAATATATATATGCACACACACATATATATCATACACATATAATGTATAATGTGTGTATATATGTGTGTACATACACACACAGTAGTCCCCCATATCTGCAGGGGATATGTTCCAAGAGCTTCAGCGGATATCTGAAACCACAGATCATACCAAACTCTATATTCAGATGCTTCTCCACTTATGATGGGGTTGTACTCCTATAAACCCATTGTAAGTCAAAATATCCTAAGTCCAAAAGGCATTTAATGCTGGCAACACAGTAGACAGTCCCTGACTCAACAATGGTTCAACTTACAATTTTTTTTTTTTTTTTTGAGACAGGGTCTTGCTCTGTCACCCAGGCTGGAGTGCAGTAGCACAATCATGGTTCACTGCAGCCCTGATCTGGGCTCAAGTGATCCTCCCACCTCAGTCTCTCGGATAGCTGAGACCGCACGCATGTGCCACCATACCTGGCTAATGTTTTAGTTCTATAGAGACAGGGTCTCACTATGTTGCCCAAGCTGATCTCAAACTCCTGGCCTCAAGTGATCCTCTCACCTCCACCTCCCAAAATGTTGGGATTACAGGCGTGAGCCACCACGCCCGGCCCCAACTTACTTTTGACTTTGTGATGGTGCAAAAGCAATGAGTATTCAGTAGAAACCGTAATCCCATCACAAAGTGTAAGGAGTTAACTTATGATGGAGTTAGGTCCCTAGAAACCTGTCGTAAAGTTGGAAACTTAGAAGTCAAACCACCATAAGTAGACGACTGTCTGTACTATGCTTTTTCCTATACATACATATCCGTAATAAAGTTTAATTTATAAATCAGGCATAGTAAGAAGTTCACAACAATAATAATAAAATAGAACAGTTATAACAACATACTGTAATGCAAGTTATGTGAATGTGGCCTTTCTCACTGAAAATATTTTATGTAAGTTCTTTGAACTGCAGTTGACCACAGATAGCTAAAACTTCGGAAAGCAAAGCTTCAGTTAAGGGGGGATTACTTTACATCACACATAAATAATGAAATATTTCACAGCATAAAGAATTAAACATTGGGAGAGGGCCAGGACTGAAAAACTATCTGTAGGTACTGTGCTCACTACCTGAGTGACGGGAATCACTCATACCCTAACCTCAACATCACACAATAGACACCTGGAACAAACCTGCATATGTATCCCCGGATCTAAAATAAAAGTTGAAATTACATTTTTAAAATTTGCATTAAAGGCCAGGCACGGTGGCTCACGCCTGTAATCCCAGCACTGTGGGAGGCCGAGGCGGGCGGATCACTTGAGGTCAGGAGTTCAAAACAGCCTGGCCAACACGGCGAAACTCCATCTCTACTAAAAATACAAAACTTAGCTGGGAATGGTGGTGTGTTGCCTGTAATCCCAGCTACTCAGGAGGCTGAGGCAGGAGAATCACCTGAACCCAGGAGGCAGAGGTTGCAGTGAGCCAAGATCACGCCACTGCACTCCAGCCTGGACCACAGATCGAGACTCCGTCTCAAAAAAAAAAAAAAAATTGCATTAAAAAAGAATTAAACATAATGTGTAAAATATATTTGTAACTTGTGTGGGATAATTAACACCCATGTAAACACAACCAATGTAAAACATATGTCGTTACCCATCACATCATTGACACTCCAGGTGTGCCCTCTCCAATCCTGCCTTCTTTCTGGATTCCTTCCTAGGAACTACTATCCTATATTTCATCTTCATCATATTCTTTTAAAAACAGTTTTACAACTTAGGAACTCAAAATTTTTTTAGAAACTTGGTTAGTCGGGTGTTTTCTATTTTTTAAGACTGTAGCTTTTCTTTTCTTTTCTTTTTCTTTTTTTTTTTTTGAGACGGAGTCTTGCTCTGTCTCCCAGGCTGGAGCTCAGAAACAGACCCGGTCCAGGATAAATGATTTTTTTTTTTTTTGAGACGGAGTCTCGCTCTGTCGCTCAGGCTGGAGTGCAGTGGCACGATCTCAGCTCACTGCAACCTCCGCCTCCCGGGTTCAAGCAATTGTTCTGCCTCAGCCTCCCCAGTAGCTGGGATTACAGCTGCCCACCACCACACCCGGCTAATTTTTGTATTTTTAGTAGAGACGGGGTTTCACCATGTTGGCCAGGCTGGTCTTGAACTCCTGGTCTCAAGTGATCCTCCTGCCTCGGTTTCCCAAAGTGCTGGAATTACAGGCATGAGCCACCGAGCCCGGCCAGACTGTAGCTTATGGTAAAGAAGACAAGGGGAGGGGTGCACTGGGAGGGTAGGGTTAGGAGAGGGGAAGGGTGCCCTGGGAGGGTGGGTGTAGGAGAGGGGAGGGATGCCCTGAGAAGGTGGGGGTTAGAGAGGGGAGGGGTGCTCTGGGAGGGTGGGGGTAGGAGGAGAGGTGCCCTGGGAGGGTGGCCGGAGGAGAGGGGAGGGGTGCAAGGGGAGGGTTGGGGCAAGAGAGGGCAGGGGTGCTTGGGGAGGGGTTGTAGGAAAAAGGAGGGGTGCACTGGGAGGGTGGGGGTAGGAGAGAGGAGAAGTGCCCTGGGAGGTTGGGGGTAGGAGAGGGGAGGGGTACACTAGGAGGGTGGGGTTAGGAGAAGGGAGGGGTGCACTAGGAGGGTGGGGGTAGGAGGGGGGGTGCCCTGGTAGGGTGGGGGTAGGAGAGGGGAGGGGTACACTAGGAGGGTGGGGGTAGGAGAGGGGAGGGGTGCACTAGGAGGGTGGGGTTAGGAGAAGGGACGGATGCACTGGGAGGGTGGGGGTAGGAGAGGGGAGGGGTGCACTAGGAGGGTGGGGTTAGGAGAGGGGAGGGGTGCCCTGGGAGGGTGGGGTTAGGAGAAGGGAGGGGTGCCCTGGGAGGGTGGGGTTAGGAGAGGGGAGGGGTGCACTAGGAGGGTGGGGTTAGGAGAGGGGAGGGGTGCACTAGGAGGGTGGGGTTAGGAGAGGGGAGGGGTGCCCTGGGAGGGTGGGGTTAGGAGAAGGGAGGGGTGCCCTGGGAGGGTGGGGGTAGGAGAGGGGAGGGGTGCACGGGGAGGGTGTGGGTAGGAGAGGGGAGGTGGGCACTGGGAAGGTGTGTGTGGGTAGGAGAGGGGAGGGGTGCACTAGGAGGGTGGGGTTAGGAGAGGGGAGGGGTGCACTAGGAGGGTGGGGTTAGGAGAGGGGAGGGGTGCCCTGGGAGGGTGGGGTTAGGAGAAGGGAGGGGTGCCCTGGGAGGGTGGGGGTAGGAGAGGGGAGGGGTGAACTAGGAGGGTGGGGGTAGGAGAGGGGAGCGGTGCACGGGGAGGGTGGGGGCAGGATATGAAGCAACAGTGTCCCTTACCCCGGGGGCCCAAGGGTCCTGGGGCAGGGTGGGGTCAGGAATCGGGAGGGATGGGGTGTCTCTTCCCCCATCAGCCCTCTGGCTGACAGGCCACTGGACTCCTCAGTCACAGCCTCCTGGGAGCAGGCGCCTGTGGAGAACGGCCCCTCACAGCCTGCCCACACTGCTGCGATGCCCCCGCATGTCTGCACATCCTCCCTCCGAGACGGTCCCATCGTGCAGTGCGGGGCTTGCAGTGTGTAATTCTGTGTTGAGGCAAATTAACCACTCAGGGTGTTAACAACTCACAACTTTAATCCACTGCCCACCCAGATGTCTGACGGGGGCCCAAGGAAAGATGGGTGTGTGGTTGGCCTTTCAAGCGGGTGCTCTAGATCATGGGGCCAGGAGACGCCCTTGTGCAGGAATGCATTTAGTGCCTTCAAATCACACCACCTCGGAGAAAGCACTGTCTACACACTTCAACAACATCAACCCCCCTGACAATCTCTTCTACAGAAAATGTTCCCATCAGAAAAGTCTTTTTTTTTTTTTTTTTTTTTTTTTTTTTTTGAGACAGAATTTCACTCTTGTTGCCCAGGCTGGAATGCAATGGCACGGCCTCAGCTCACTGCAACCTCCGCCTCCTGGGTTCAAGTGATTCTCCTGCCTCAGACTCCTGAGTAGCTGGGATTACAGGTGCACACCACTACGCCCGGCTAATTTTGTATTTTTAGTAGAGACGGGGTTTCTCCAGGTTAGCCACGCTGGTCTTGAACTCCTGACTTCAGGTGATTCACCTGCCTCAGCCTCCCAAAGTGCTGGGATTATAGGCGTGAGCCACCGCGCCCAGCCCAGAAAACTCTTAAAGGGGAAACTAAAAATGATGGACAGTGAGGGAAAACTACCAGCTGGAGCATGGCTTTTGGATGAGTGGAATTCAGAGCCCTGGCTGTCCGCCAATCAAACACTAAAAGCAATTGCCGCACTGCGGCTTCGTGTGAATTTCACCTCCTCCTCCTGACTTTATTCCCCTAGAAATTATAACATTTGGAGAAACGCTTCCAAAAATGTGAACCAGGAGGTTAGCAAAGAGGTGGGCTAATTTGATATCTGAAGAGACAAGCAAGATCAGAAGGTAAAACCTTAAAACCAGGCTGTTGGGGAGTTCCTTGTTCTGTCCTGAGGTCCTGGCTAGGTGAGCACATCATCGGCTAGATGTCCGGGCAACAACAGAAGTGATCGGCTCAATTCCATGGAGGAAGAGACCGCACATTCTCTAAATCTGTCTCTCCCTCGCCACCCAGCAAGCCTTTTCTTTCATTCTTTCTTCAGTCGGATATTTATTAAGTGATCATTACCTGACAGGCACTTGCGGGGGCTAGGGATATAATGATGAAAAAGATGTAATCTCTTTCCTTGAGGAGCTTAAAGTCTAGTGGGGACACTGCTGACGCAAAAAGCAATTTTTTTTTTTTTTTTTTTTTTGAGACACAGTTTCGCTCTTGTTGCCCAGGCTGGAGTGCAGTGGCATGCTCTTGGCTCACTGCAACCTCCGCCTCTGCGGTTCAAGTTATTCTCCTGCCTCAGCCTCCCAAGTAGCTGGAATTACAGGCATGCACCACGCCAGGCTAATTTTGTATTTTTAGTAGTGACGGGTTTTTGCCATGTGGGTCAGGCTGGCCAAAAAGCAATTCTAATGAAGTGTGGTAAGAAATAGAGCAGACATGAGCAGGGCGGGAGAGGGCCCCTATCCCAGTAATGTCAGGTGACTATCAGGTGATGGTCAGGCGGTTGTTACACTGTCTTTCTAAAATAATACTGGTCACAGCCAGCGTTGGGAAAGACAGTCTCCCAATAGATAGAAAATACCTGAACCTGGTGATCAGCAGCTTCCTGATAAAAAAGCTCAGGAACTGGGCGAGTGGGCTCAAGCATATACACTAAGAAGCAAAACGGCAGAGTTTAGCTGGTGTGTGACCTTCCTCTGGTGCTGCTCCGCTGGTAAGGGAAAAACGCCTCAAGTGAGCATGCGCACGACTTCAGTAAACACACTGCGCATGCGGCCCCTCCCAAGTGCCTGTGCGGCAGGCAGGCACCCGGCCTTGCAACCACGTGCAGACAGCCCATCCCAAGGGAAGATCGGGGGGAAGAGACGGAGACCCCGGAACTATCCCAATGTTGAAAACCCAAGTCAGGGGCCGAACAGCACACTTGGGTGTCCCAAGTCACGCACTTGGCCCTTTTCCAAGTGTACTTTACTTCCTTTCATTCCTGCTCAAAAACTTTTTAATAAACCTTCACTCCTGCTCTAAAACTTGCTTCGGCCTCTCCCTCTGCCTTAAACCCCCTTCTGCCCCTCAGCTGAATCTCTCCCCCGAGAAGGCAAGGATTGAGTCTGCTGCAGACTCGCTGGCTTCACAGCTAGTAACAGTAAGTACCAGGCAGGGGCATCCAACTTAAGGTGTCACGGAAGCACATGGAGGAACCTAATCCTATCTGGCAGAAGCAAAACGAAGCCTCCCGGAGGAAGGGCTGCCCATGCCCAAACTTGATGGACAATGAGATACTAGGCAGGAAGAGTATCCTAGGTGCAAAGGCCAGAAGTTGAAGACTGAGGCAACAGGAGAAGGTAAGGGAATTGCGCAGTCACACAGCCGCCAAGCTGCAGAGCCGGGGTCGCTGGAGTGGAAGCGTGCACTCTCATCTGTGAGGCTGGGCTGTTCCCTGGCCGTCACCTCACCCGCTCATCTCTGCTTACCTGCATCTGGTGTCAAGAATCAGAATGGGAGAGACAGAACCTGGAGAAAGGCTGCGTCTTCAGAGTGGGGCTCCACTCCTGCAGCCCCAGGGCTGGACCTGAAGGTTGTCTTTCCAGGACTCTTTCCAGGAGGGCCAGGGAGGCTCCGTATATACGTAGAGGTCACCCAGGCGTGTGTCTGTGTGCGCCCCCACGCCCCTGCCCACAGGCCTGCATTGAAGGCGCTTCCGCTCCCCGGAGAGCCCTGTCCTGATGACCCACCCTCTGCTCATTTTCATGTGATTCTAAGGCAGGAAACGGGAGGCATGGCCTCATGAGCTCCGCTGTCCTGATGAGTCACTGGATGCACCCGTGAGAAACACCTCACCCTTCGCTCTCCCCAGGCAGCAACACTTGCCACACCCCAGCTGTTGCTGTCCTCATCTGCCACCCCGCGAAGAATTTCGGCTGTTTGGCAGAACAGCACCGAGCAGGGCAGCCACCCCTTTTTCCTCATCACTCTCCTTACCTTGCCGTTGGCTGACTCGATGTGTTGCATGGTTCCTGTACTAGACCTCTAACTTTTTTTTTTTTTTTTTGAGACAGGGTCTCACTCTGTCACCCAGGCTGGAGTGCAGTGGCGTGATCTCGGCTCACTGCAACCTCCGCCTCCCACACTCAAGCAATCCTCCCACCTCAGCCTCCTGAGTAGCTGGGATTACAGGCACCTGCCACCACGCCCGGCTAATCTTTGTATTTTTAATAGAGACGGGGTTTTGCCATTTTGGCCAGGCTGGTCTTGAACTCCTGACCTCAGGTGTTCGCCTCAGCCTCCCAAAGTGCTGAGATTACAGGTGTGAGCCACCGCACTCAGCCTCCTGTTTTGTTCAAGCCCCAGGCCACCATCATCTTGTACCATACTCTCACCAAATTGCTGAGGATTTTGTGGTGCTCTCTGCCTGGGAGATCCATGACCCTCTATGGACGAGCTCCTATTCAAGATTCAGTTCAAACATTCCCAGTGAAGTCTGCCAGGATTTCTTTACTCCAAGTTAGGTACTTCTTTCTCTATGCTCCCATTGCATTTTAAACATCTAGATATTATATACAGTAAAGTGCACAAATCTTTTCCTTTTTTTTGAGACAGTTTCACTCTTGTTCCCAGGCTGGAGTGCAGTGTCACAATCTCAGCTTACTGCAACCTCTGCCTCCCGGGTTCAAGCAATTCTCCTGCCTCAGCCTCCCGAGTAGCTGGGATTACAGGCACGCGCCACCATGCCTGGCTAATTTTGTATTTTTAGTAGAGACAGGGTTTCTCCATGTTGGTCAGGCTGGTCTCGAACTCCTGACCTCAGGCGATCCACCCGCCTCGGCCTCCCAAAGTGCTGGGATTACAGGTGTGAGCCAGCGTGCCCAGCCTAAAGTGCACAAATCTTAATGATAAAATCTGATGAATTTTTACATGTGTACCCTGGTGAACCAGCACAGAAATCAAGATACAGGACATTCCAAATCCCCAGAGGTTTCATTGTGTCTCCTGTCATTCGTATCCCTTGTCCCCAGTGTTAACTTTCATTTTGGCTCTTCTAATAATTGATTAGGTTTTAGTTCTTGAATTTCACATAAACGGAATTAAACAGTTTTGTTTTTTTTTTTTTTTTTTTAAAAAAAAAAAAAGGGTTTTGCTGTGTCATCCAGGCGGGAGTGCAGTGGCACAATCATGGCTCACTGCAGCCTTTTGCCTTCACAGGCTCAAGTGATCCTCACACTTCAGCCTCCTGAGTAGCTGGGACCACAGGCAAACGCTGATTTTTTTGTTTCGTGTAGAGATGGGGCCTCGCCATGTAGCTCAGTCTGGTCTCGAACTCCTAGGCTCAAGTGATCCTTCTGCCTCAGCCTCCCAAAGTGCTGGATTACAGGCGTGCGCCACCGCGCCCAGCCCAGCATGGCTTTTGTGTGTGGCTTTCTTCACTCAATATTCTATATGTAAGATTCATCCATCATGTAATTTATTCTTCTTTTATTGCTGAGTATTATTACATTGGATATTACAACTTTTTCTACTCTTAATGGACATTTATATTTTCAACTTTTGCTTGTTATAAATAATGCTGCTATGAATATTCTTCTGCATGTCTTTTGAAGGAACTATGTACTAATTTTTCCAGGGAATATTCTTAGGAGTAGGATTGCTATCATAGGGCAGGTGAATATTTAATTTTGGCAGATATTGCCAAACAGATTCCCAAAGTACTCCTACTAATTTACACACCCACTAGCAGTGTGTGACAGTTCCAGTTTCTACACATTCTCACAAACATTTTTAATTTTAGGCATTGTGGTAGGTGTTTAGTGTAATCTCCTTGTGTTTGAATTTGCATCTCCTTGATGAGTAAGCACCTTTTCATATACGTATTAGCCTTTCGAAGATCCTCTTTGAGAAGTTCCCGTCCATGGTTTTTGCCCATTTGTTATGCGTTATCTTTTTTTCTTACTGTTTTCTGGATCATTATAATTCCAGGTATGAGACCTTTATCAGGTAAATTTATTGTGAATGTTTTCCCCCAGTTTGTGGTTTGAATTTTTACTCTCTGTATTATGTCTTATTTTATTTTATTTTATTTTTTGAGACAGATTCTAGCTCTGTTGCCAGGCTAGAGTGCAGTGCCATGACGATCTTGGCTCACTGCAACCGCCATCTCCCGAGTAGCTGGGATTACAGGCATGAGCTGCCATGCCCAGCTAATTTTTGTATTTTTCGTAGAGACGGAGTTTCACCATGTTGGCCAGGATGGTCTCAATTTCCTGACCTCGTGATCCACCTGCCTCGGCTTCCCAAAGTGCTGGGATTACAGGCATGAGCCACCGCGCCCGGCCTTACTTACGTCTTTTCATGAAGGGAAAGTACTGATTTTAAGCTCCATTTATCTATCTTCTTTTACGGTCAATATTTTTGTGTCTGTTTAGGAAATCTTTGCCCACTTCCCACTGGAGTGTGACTCACTTCTTACTCCACAGCTGTGAGGTCCTTGCAGGCAGGGACTAACTCTTATGCTGCTCTGTATATTCTGAGCCTCACACAGAGCTTGAAACATGGTAGAAGCTCAAGAATGACTTGATGAATGAATTAATTCATGCAATGCATAATTCGTGCAACACAGTCTCTGCACGGAGATTTTACTTCCAATGACGAAAACAAACAATTACTGAGGAAACCCCTGATGCACATACATAAGACGCTATCGTTATGACTCTGGCTATCACAGTTCAATTTTTTAAAATAAAATTGGAACACTTCATTAATTTTCGTGTCATCCTTGCACAGGAACCACGTTAAACTTATCTGTATGGTCCCAATTTTAGTATATGTGTTGCCAAAGCAAGCACAGTTTAAGTCTTCTAAACTGTTTATGAGCTGCTTTCTATATAAGAATTTCTTTTTTTTTTTTGAGACGGAATCTTGCTCTGTTGCCCAGGCTGGAGTGCGGTGGTGCAATCTTGGCTCACTGCAACCTCCACCTCCCAGGTTCTAAGCAATTCTCCTGCCTCAGCCTCCTGAGTAGCTGGGATTACAGGTGCCCACCACCATGCCTGGCTAATTTTTGTATTTTTAGTAGAGACAGGGTTTTGCCATGTTGGCCAGGCTGGTCTTGAACTCCTGACCTCAAGTGATCCACCCGCCTCGGCCTCCCAAAGTGCTGGGATTACAGGCGTGAGCCACTGCACCTGGCCAGCAAAAGAGATTTCACATGCAGTGTCTGTTAGAACATCTCATATTTAGGCAATCAGAATAACTGAATGGCCGATTGCTGTATATCACTCAGATTTGTTTTTTTTTCTCTTGATACGGAGTCTTGTACTGTCACCCGAGCTGGAGTGCAATGGCACAGTCTTGGCTCACTGAAACCTCTGCCTCCTGGGTTCACTCGATTCTCCTGCCTCAGCCTCCCCAGTAGCTGGGATTACAGGCACACTGCCACACCCATCTAATTTAATTTTTTAATTTTTAAATTTTTAGTAGAGACAGGGTTTCACTATGTTGGTCAGGCTGCTCTCGAACTCCTGACCTTGTGTTCTGCCTACCTCGGCCTCCCAAAGTGCTAGGATTACAGGCGTGAGCCACCGCGCCTGGCCTAGCACTCAGATTTTTAGATGGTATCTCCGTGTCCAACCCAATGGCTTATGTAGATGTCATTAAAATGTTGCTTGTGGGACAAAGGAAAGTGCTGGAATTTGTTTTTAATCCCTTAAAGTGTCAAACTTAGTGTGGGGCTGGTGATGGCAGCTGTGGGTTTTTGCTCCTTAGGGTAAACTTGTGATGATTAATTCAATGATTATCTTATGAACAAGACACTTTTTTTTTTTTTTTTTTTGACACGGAGTCTCGCTCTGTCGCCCAGGCTGGAGTGCAGTGGCGCGATCTCGGCTCACTGCAAGCTCCGCCTCCCGGGTTCACACCATTCTCCTCCCTCAGCCTTTGGAGCAGCTGGGATTACAGGCACGTGCCACCATGACTGGCTAATTTTGGATTTTTAGTAGAGACAGGGTTTCTCCATGTTGGTCAGGCTGGTCTCGAACTCCTGACCTCAGGCGATCCACCCGCCTCGGCCTCCCAAAGTGCTGGGATTACAGGCGTGAGCCACCGCGCCCGGCTGAACGAGACACTTCTTTAAGAAATCATGTACTTGAGATAAACAGGTCTACTAAGGCTAGCGTTAGGACTATTTCTTCATTTCTCTGTGGTGAGCCTCCTAGGGCAACAGAGGCATGGTCGCTGCCATGAAAGAACTAAAGCATCACCTTTTTGCAGACGTGTTAATAATCGTGGATTGTGGCTCTGCTGGAGATGCAGCTACCTGCTGTTACTTTGTCGGTGATACTCCTAGGGAGGAGCAAATGGGAGTCTGAGGACATAAAAGACAAACAGGGCCTGGGCTGAGAAAATCAGTCATGCCACAAAAGGCTTCCTGAGGCTGAAAGATTTGGGAGACGGCCAGGTGCCGGTGACCCGCACCTGTAATCCCAGCACTTCGGGAGGCAGAGGCCGGTGGATCACTCTCACCGCCCAAGGGGTTCACTTGCCGGCTGCCTAGACAGAGCCGATTCATCATGACAGGGGAACTGCAGTAGAGAAAGAGTAATTCACGCAGAGCTGGCTGTGTGGGAGACTGGAGTTTTATTATTACTCAAGTCAGTCTCTCCCAGCATTGGGGGAGCAGAGTTTTTAAGGAGAACTTGGTGGGTGTGGGGAGCCAGTGAGCCGGGAGTGCTGATTGGTCAGGGCTGAAATCACAGGGACTCGGAGCTGTCTTCTTGCGCTGAGTCAGTTCCTGGGTCGGGGCCACAAGATCAGACCAGCCAGTTTATCGATCCGAGTGGTGCCAGCTGATCCATCAAGTGCGGAGTCTACAAAATATCCCAAGCGCTGATCTTAGGAGCAGTGTACGGAAGGTCAAAATCTTGTAGCCTCCAGCTGCATGGCTCCTAAACCATAATTTCTAATCCTGTGGCTAATGTTAGTCTAGTCCCCAGGCAAGAAGGAGGTCTGCTTTGGGAAAGGGCTGTTACTGTCTTTGCTTAAACTATAAATTATAAACAAAGTTTCTCCCCAAGTTAGTTCAGCCTACGCCCAGGAATGAACAGCTTGGAGGTTAGACGCAAGATGGAGTCGGTTAAGTTGTATCTTTCACTGTCTCAGTCATCATTTTGCAAAGCCGGTTTCAAAGCCAGGAATTTGAGACCAGCATGACCAATATGGTGAAACCGTCTTTTCTAAAGATACAAAAATTAACTGGGCCTGGTGTGCACACCTGTAGTCCCAGCTAGTGGGGAGGCTGGGGAGGTGGCAGTACGAGAGGCGGAGGTTGCAGTGAGCCGAGATCGCGCCACCGCACTCCAGTCTCGGCAACAGAGCGAGACTCTCTTTAAAAAAAAAAAAAAAAAAGTCCTGGCACGGTGGCTCACGCCTGTAATCCCAGCACTTGGGGAGGCCGAGGCAGGCGGATCACGAGGTCAGGAGATCGAGACCATCCTGGCTAACACGGTGAAACCCCGTCTCTACTAAAAATACAAAGAATTAGCCGGGCGTGGTGGTGGGCGCCTGTAGTCGCAGCTACTGGGGAGGCTGAGGCAGGAGAATCACTTGAACCCGGGAGGTGGAGCTTGTAGTGAGCCGAGATCGCGCCACTGCACTCCAGCCTGGGCGACAGAGTGAGACTCCGTCTCAAAAAAAAAAAAAAAAAAAAGAGACTTGGGAGAACAGGCTAGACAGATGTTCCATTCTGGGGTATATGGTGGGATCTGGAGGTGGGATTTGAGCAAGAAATAGAGGAAGTTGATAAAATAGAATTCACTGGCAGAAGAAAAAGAGAGAAGATGATACAGCTAGACAACCAGGCCAGCTGTTTTCTAGTGTTCCCCGGGTAAGAGCGATAGGACTAATCAGCCTCCTGTGGGTGGGCTCCAAACTCAACTGAAAGCTGACGAGAGCACATTCCCTTAATTGGAGAGAGGAAAAAGGAGAAGATATGTTGAAAGAGCTGCCTTTTATACCAGACCACTGAAGAGGAAGTTAGGGTTTTCTCATTAGTATATAAATATCGTAAACGTCTACCCCCCCCAAACTAGATTTCTGCCTCCAACATTGCACTGACACTGTCCTTGGTCTGCAGTGGTTTCGCGTCTCTGATGATCGCTACACTGTCCTCTTGACTTGACTCTAGACATAGCTGGCCACAGGATCCTTCTTGAACATTCTTACTCTTGGCTCCCTTGACACCCCACTCTGGTGTTTTTTTTTTTTTTTTTTTTTTGAGACAGAGTTTTGCTCTTGTCCCTCAGGCTGGCATGTGGAGTGCAGTGGTGCGATCTCAGCTCACTGCAAGCTCCACCTCCCGGGTTCAAGCAATTCTCCTGCCTCAGCCTCCCGAGTAGCTGGAATTACAGACACCCGCCACCACACCCAGCTAATTTTTGTGTTTTTAGTAGAGACGGGGTTTCACCATGTTGGCCGGGCTGGTCTAGAACTCCTGAGCTCAAGTGATCTGCCCACCTTGGCCTCCCAAAGTGTTGGGATTACAGGCGTGAGCCACTGCGCCCGGCTGAGAATTCTCCTTTAAATAGAATGTTGGGGAATTTACTTTTAGGCTGAGACCTAAAAGATAAAAGAAAGCGATCCATGCTAAGACGAGGAGAACTCAAGCAGAAGAAACGCCTCGGCTATGGAGCAGGAAGGTGTTTGATGTTGGGGTTTGAGAGAAGGCCAGTGAGCTGGCAGGCAGGGGGCAAAGGGGGTGGCATGAAGCAAGGAGCTTGGACATTCTGAGTGGCAGAAGCCAGTATGCGGAGAATGGGTAGGAAGAGAGTAAGGGCAGAGACTACTGCAGTGGCCAAGATTAAAAGCAGGTCACTTGGACCAGAGTAATGGCAATAGACTGAAAAGGAGGGTTATATTTTATGCATTTTGGAATCAGAAGTTAAAGGACTTGCTGTTGGATTGGAGATGGGGGAATAAGCAAAATAAAATGACTTAAGTTTCTGGCAGGTTCGTACATAGTGGTGTCACTGCAGGTCTGGGTGGGGAGGCGTCATTTTAGATGTTAAGTGGGATACTTACAACTGTAGGCGTAGTGTAAGAAGTCGGACATGTGAGTCTGAAGCTTGGAGGAGAGACAGGCTGGAGTTGCAGATCTGAGAAATCATTGGCATTATACATGGCAGTTCGTACTATCAGAATGAGATCACGGAGGGAGAATCAGAGGGCCAGGTCCTGGGGATCACCACCATAAAGACCCAATCAAGGAGCTGCGGGCAGTGAGAAGAACACCAAGCCGGGCGCAGTGGCTCACACCTGTAATCCCAGCACTTTGGGAGGCCGAGGCAGGTGAATCACTTGAGGTAAGGAGTTCGAGACCAGAAACCCCGTCTCTACTAAAGACACAAAAATTAGCTGGGCGTGGTGGCGGGCACCTGTAGTCCCAGCTACTCGGGAGGCTGAGTCAGGAGAATTGCTTGAACCTGGGAGGCGGAGCTTCCAGTGAGCTGGGATCAAACCACTGCACTCCAGCCTGGGTGACAGAGCAAGACTCCGTCTCAAAATTAAAAAAATAAAGAATTCTCTACTGGCTCCTTTTCTATTTTTTTTTTCATTCTATTAGAATCAAATCTGTTTTTCCATGTATGTTTATCGTCTGTGTTCCCAACTAGAAAATAAGTTCCTTGAGGGCAGAGGCTGTATCTGTTTTGCTCCCCATCACATACATTCCTATTATTTGGCACATGAGGCTGCAGCATGGGGATGAGAAATGGTTCCACAAGAAAAGGGGGGGCACAAACCCATCACTGTAGAACTGTGAGCTAAGCAGCAATCCCTTTTTTTTTTTTTTTTTGAGATGGAGTCACTCTGTCACCCAGGCTGGATGCTATCTCGGCTCACTGCAACCTCCACTTCCCAGGTTCAAGCAAGTCTCCTGCCTCCCGAGTAGATGGGATTATAGGCACCACCACCACGCCCCGCTTTTTTTTTTTTTTTTTTTTTGAGACAGAGTTTCGCTCTTGTCGCCCAGGCTGGACTGCAGTGGCATGATCTTGGCTCACTGAAACCTCTGCCTCCTGGGTTCAAGTGATTCTCCTGTCTCAGCCTCCCAAGTAGCTGGGATTACAGGCGGCCACCACCACACCCAGCTAATATTTGTATTTTTAGTAGAGACGGCCATGTTGGCCAGGCTGGTCTCGAACTCCTGACCTCAGGTGATCCACCCGTCTCAGCCTCCCAAAGGGCTGGGATTACATGCATGAGCCACTGCATCCAGCAGCAATACCAGTTTCTATCATACCATATAATCGTATCTGCTTTTTGCCCATTAATTTAGTAATTATCTTTCCTTCACTTAAGCTAAGTCCTTAATTCACCATTAGTAATTACTGCTGGTCTGAAAGATGAGACACTTGAATATTCGCCCAAGTATGTCAAACACAGAATCATACTTACCTAACAAGCCTAGCTTACCCAATGTTTCTGTAACAACTGGACTAATATTTACAAGCGTTTACCAGAAATGTATGACATATCACGAA
Source organism: Pongo pygmaeus (assembly GCF_028885625.2). Classification (NCBI taxonomy): domain Eukaryota; kingdom Metazoa; phylum Chordata; class Mammalia; order Primates; family Hominidae; genus Pongo; species Pongo pygmaeus. Next base: position 206,617,650 of record NC_085930.1, read on the forward strand.
GAGCAGAAAAAAGGCTAGCAAACGTTACACGTGACAATGGGACTACAAAGTAACCTTTGTCAATCAATTGTAACTGACCTACATGAGAACGTGAGGGGGCAAGCTTTTGGAATCTAAACTGTATTACTTAAAATAATATCCAGAGTCTTATCTTGCAAAAACAGCAACACAAAAAAACTAATACTGAAAAGTTTTTGTTTTTATTTCCAAGATCAAATATTACAACAGGACATTTACATGTATTTATAAAAAAATGCAGCAGTTGAATGTATAGATCAGAGGTTTCCTTGAGTTTGGTCCCTCTCTCAGCACAGTGAGCTGATGTCTTCAAAAGACTTATCGTCCCACTCCCTCCCCCACCCCGTTGTCCCCCCCACCCTCCCCATTTCAAGTTGCAGTATTAATATAAAGCAACTGGGTACAACACAGCAAGAGTATTCACAATTTGGTACAGCCCAAACCAGAGGATCCCCAACTGACAGCAAGATCCTCCTTCTAGAAATTATCACCTATAGACTATGTAGATCTATAGGTAGATCCCACCCAGTTATCTAAGATTTCCTGGTTTTAGAGCAAGTGGAGGTTCCATTGAGTCTTAGCCAGCAGTTACAGCTCTGCATTACCTAATAGCATGTTTTTCTCCTCTTAGAAGTTTAATTTCCTACCGCCTCCATGTGTCTTCAAATTTAAGGCTTTCCCAAGCACCTTTATTATGACTTAACTAGATATACAGGAGGGTCTCTAATGTGTCTTGAACAAAAAAATTTAGTTGATGGTCCAGCTGCCCCTTGCTCAACAATCCCAAAGACTTCTTCCCACCACTGAGAAGAGCTGCAGAAATCAACGGTATCTCCTAGCACCATGGGAGAAAAGGCCCAGAAAACAGAATTTGATGTGCATTTTAGGGAGCACTTGCCAGAAACATTATAGTAGGAGCACTGTCTGTTATCTTCTTGGATTCAATCACAAATTTAGAGTACAGATGAAATTTAGAGCCTGTCCTGCATTAAGAATGCAAATCTCAGTAAGACCACCCCCACACACATTTTGTCCAGAATAAGCTGAGCACACAAACATCCCAGGGAATCTCTAAATACTGTTAGGAACTGCTTTAGAAAACACTTTAAAGCAAATACCCCGAGTTGACTTCACTCAAGCCCCCAACCCACCCTCATCATCCCTATCCCCCTAGAAATTTCATTCCTTGATTAACTTCTCTGAGTAAGATGTAAAGTGAGGTTTGGAAAATGACATGAAACATGTTTAAAAACACAATCAATGAACATGCCAGAATTGGACATCCCAGGTGATTTCAAATGCATCGTTCAAACTGAACTCATACAAAGCATGCACAGAGCCCACACAGACACTGCTGGGAGTTTCCATGGAACAACCAATACCTACTCGAAAAAGGACTTTCCTGAAGGGCAAACAAAACAAAATAACACTGGATGTTTAGAATTTGTTAACAACAACAACAACAAAAAACCATTCTGGAAAAAAAGATTATCAGAGGAGTAAAGAAAACTGTGTCTAACAGATTCATGCCAAAGCTTGGATGGAAGCCCCTCAAAGTCTAAGTATCGTGTTAGCATCAACTGGTACTGATTTCTCTATATCTAAGACTAGAAGATTCTCTCACAGCTTTACTGTTCCCTGGCAAGTGTTTTCAACAGCTTTCCAGCTGAAGGGACAAACCCAGGAAAGTAACAAGGCCCAAGACCCCAAATGGGTCAGATAAGCAGCCCCTACTAGAAGCTTGCTACTCGTTAACTGAAAAGTGGAGGCCACGTACTACTTTCACTCTCACTAGCAGGTGAAAGGGGATTTTCTGATGGCAACAGTCACTCTGTGTAAGGTTTAACTTACAGGGCAATAAGTTATCAAAAAGTTATTGTTAAAAGCAATGATTAGTGTCATAAACATATTTATATTTGGAATTACACCATTTGATATCTCCATTAAGAATGCAAAGCTTTGAGAAAAGCATACTGTAAAATCATGTTGCTGCAAACAGCAAGGTATCCAACTGAGTGTAAACGGTCTAATGTCATCAACCTGAAATGGACCCTGGTGACAGGCACTATGGAACCAGCTAACCTGATAGAGAGAAAAAAGCAGAATGGCAGGGAATAGTTCCAGATCAAGAATCTCTCTCTTATCAGTAAAGAGTTCCATACTGAGTCTATGAGAAAAGGAAATTAAAAAGATTTTAAGAAAGGGAGAATTCAATTCCAGGTCAGAATTTATCTGATGATTTGAAATGTTTCCCACTTATCATGTCTAAAAAATGAATGACTCATGCTAACCCAGTTAGATTAATAACTACTTCTGATGAGATAAAATATTACTTAGGTTTAGTCCAGCTTAGCTTGACTATTCTTCCCATTTGGAAACCCAAATGACCTTTAGAAGGGATATAAAATACCCAGAGTACTGTGATCTCTAGAGAGGAAATACAATTAAACAATAAAAACTTGCTGTTTGTTGCCAAAGAATTAAGTACAATAATGCGACTTCTCATATTTATAGATTAATACGTGATTGCTCTTGGGAAAAATATTACCATTGGTATTTGCCATCTCTAATCCTAGAAGTCAATCTGGTTATCTTTTGAAAATACTTTCTCATTACAGAAATGCTAAATTATGTTTATTAAAGTAGTTCAAATTGGACTGCCCAACTTTATTTTGAAATCAATATGGCAAAGAAAGGCCTGTGCCAAGAATCATCATGTTTATGAGAATATCTGCAATTTTAAGCAACACAACAGCAACTGGTAGGCCACAAAGAGGGTGCGGTATCACAGAGCTAGCCATTCTCTATTTGAAACCAGAGAATTCTCCTTAACTAGAGAGAAAAAGAGCTATAAAAGTAAGTTTGCCTTAAAAATGTCCTTCAATTTTATAAAAAATGAAGATTGTTACGTATTAAGACTTTGAAATGGAATTTCTTAAACATAGCCAATTACATTAAAAATCATAACTATTTTCAGAGAATGAATGTTAAAAATAAATGGTGGAGAAGTAAAATAGAAAGCAGGATTAAAAGATTTTCTAATTAAGGGTCTGTCACATTCAATAATCCAGCCATGTAAGTTCACTTCACAGGAAAACTAGCAAGGCCATCATAATCTCTATTTTTAAAAAGACATCAAGAAATTATTCATTCTATACTGTCTCTCTAGCAGGACTGACACATAGGTGAGTCAAAAACCATAATAACCAACACTGAAATACCAAATCTCTATGTAACAGGAGAAACTGATATATTGGTATGGTATTCTCTGTTGGGTTATCTGCAGTTCTAAAGAACATTCTTGCCACTATTCTAAAATGTGTACAGTGCAACACCATGTTTCACGGCAAGACAATAACTGAAACGCTAAGCCAGGCAATCCAGTGAAGTTGAATGTCCATAGTACACAGCTGTCTTTAGCCTATTCATCAAGGCTGGTATTACTGGAAAACTGCCATGTTCACCAGAAGAGCTGCTTCTTCCTATGCTCATTACATTTTAGTTTTACAAAGACTACTAATTCATCAGCCTGCACCCCATGATTTACTACTGAGTAGTTACATGATGGTCAAAAAAGGCAGAGAGATGGTAAGAATGACATAATAAAGATACATTCTGTGGGATAAAAAACATTTTTAAAAGTCAGCCTAATTGTATCTTTAAAAAGTTGTTTCTGCCAAAACCAGGTGTGAATCTTACAACTTATACAAATCAATTTCCCAACAGGCCAGTAAAATACTTTAAGTACACAAGTAAAAATAAAATTTAGTGCCAGCATTAGTGTCATATTTGGTTCTCATTTACATTTGAGTCATACTCAGCACTGATTAGGCACACAGTATTAAGTTTTAAAAAATAATGGTTTAAAAGATTATTATTACTAGACCTATAACTATTATACTCTCCTCTTTGGAGATTTCAGTCATCACAGTAAGATTAAGAGCAAGTTATTGGTCAAATGATACCTGAACACAGAAAAAAAAAGAAAAGAAACTGATTAACCAGCACACTTTTAATTAGCCTAGGGATAATATGCAATAAAGGGGAGAGACTGGAAGCATAAAATTTTGGAGTGGAAAAGGACTTCAGAGATAATCTAATTTGTTGTTCTAGAAAAGGCTGAGAACTATTAATCTAGTCCAATTATCTCATTTTTCAGATGAGAAACCAGAGATTAAGAAGAAAGAGAAGTGTGGCGGTAACAACTAGCAGAGCGGTTACCCAAAGGGCTCTCACACCTCCAGTGCCCTTTCTGCATATAACATATACTATACTATGCACTGGATTTGTACCTGGGTAGAGACACTTACACCTCCAGTGCCCTTTCTGCATATAATAGATACTATACTATGCATTAGATTTGTACCTGGGTAGAGAAATCTTTCCTTCATTTTTCAGTTGCTAGTGGCTCCCTCTGGTATTTTCCCTAAGTGTGCAAGTGAGATTCCTGTGAGCTAGGAATCTTTACTCCGGGGGATCAACAGTGAGATCCCCGCGAGCTAGGAATCTTTACTCCGGGGATCAATAATCCTTTCATACTTGGGTACTGGTTATGCCTTACGGGCAGAACTTCATGCCCCAAATCTAGAAGTTACAAAAGGTGGAGCTAAAGAAAAAGATGAGTCAAAAGAAAATGTGAGCTACAGTGCCTGCCACTTTTCAGTCTTGTTTAAGACTTTGCTAACTAAAACATATTCTTCCCTTTTTCTAAGCTTGATCTAATAGGTAAACATTTATATGCTCTCCAATTATTTCATGTGTAGTGTGTCTAACTGGATAAAACAGGCAGGAATCATATCTTATTTATTATTTTTTGAGACAGAGTCTCGCTCCATTGCCCAGGATGGAGTGCAGTGGTGTGATCTCGGCTCACTGCAACCTCCGCCTCCCAGGTTCAAGAGATTCTTGTGCCTCAGCCTCCCCAGCAGCTGGGATTACAGACATGAGCCACCACGCCTGGCTACTGTTTGTATTTTTTTAGTAGAGACAGGGTTTCACCATGTTGGCCAGGCTGATCTCGAACTCCCAACCTCAGGTGATCCACCCACCTCGGCCTCCCAAAATATTGGGATTACAGGCATGAGCCACCATACCTCGCCCGGAATTAGATCTCAGATTTCAACATATTTCCAACTCCTATAAAGAACTCAATAGCTAGTCAAGGAAGTGGAATTATATACAAGATTTAAAAACATACACACAGAGGGTTCAATAATCTGGTATGGACAGGACACAGAAAACAGAATTGTAGATCGGGCGCGGTGGCTCACACCTGTAATCCCAGCACTTTAGGAGGCCGAGGCAGGCGGAACACGAGATCAAGAGATCGAGACCATCCTGGCTAACATGGTGAAACCCTGTCTCCACTAAAAATACAAAAATTAGCCGGGCGTGGTGGCGCTCGCCTATTAAAAAAGATAATTGTATCTTTTCTGAAAAATGTTTAAAAAAAGAAAAAAATTGTTTTTTTACCCTTTTCATTTATTCTTGGCAAATAATGCCACATGGCAATTTTACTTTCATATCTTCACCAGTGCATCATTTTAAAAAAGCAATAATCTCAAAATAATGGCATAAGTAAAAATTTATAGGCATAGTGCAAATCCCACAACTTTAACCCAACTACTTCCTCTATATTTATGGGAACAAAACTAAGTGACACTTTACAAAGCCAAACAACAAGAAGAGAATCATCTGGGTAGCTTGATTCTCTTGCTGAAGGAGAACACAGCATGGACTCTGGATTCCAATTCTGATTTGCCACTCACTAGCTATGACATCCTGAATAAGTTCTCTATACCTGTCTTCTTAACATGGGAAGAAAATACACATTTTGTACGACTCTTAGGGAGACCGAAGAGGAAAATGTACACAAAAGTACCTGGCGCGTGCCAGTTAGTATTAAGTTTCCTGTTCTTTCTCTTCTCCAGTTCCTTCCGATACCAATTTCCAAAAAGTATTCCTCTCACTTTTTTCCCACTAGTTTTCTTTTTTTTTTTTTTTTAATTTGAGATGGAGTGTCGCTTTGTTGCCCAGGCTGGAGTGTAATGGCGCGATCTCGGCTCACTGCAACCTCTGCCTCCCAGGTTCAAGCCATTCCCCTGCCTCAGCCTCTGAGTAGCTGGGACTACAGGTGCACGCCACCACACCCAGGTAATTTTTGTATTTTTAGTAGAGACGGGGTTTCACCATGTTGCTCAGGCTGGTCTCGATCTCCTGACCTCAGGTGATCTGCCCACCTCGGCCTCCCAAAGTATTGGGATTACAGGTGTGAGCCACTGTGCCCGGCCTTCCCGGTAGTTTCCATTCCATCTTCCTGTATTTTTCTCTTACCACTCTCGAAGTCTATCTTTCTTGTTCTTTTCCTCCCTAGCTTTTTTTTTTTAACACTCCTTTCAAGCTGTGTCCAACACCCACAAGGAATGACTATTTTTAACTAACCTTACTGACCTCATTTAATCTATTCAATAAAACCTATGCCCTAAGGAGCAAAGAAACTTGCAAAGGAAGTCAGGCAAACTGGAAGAAGCATAGTGTCAGTGGATTAAATTCTTGAGCAAGGCAATACTCCTTATGGACTCTTCTCATGTACAATCTATAACTCTTCCCATGGGCTTCTATATCAACCCTACGATAATTACACTCCTGCCTCAAAATAAAATAAAATAAAACCCACCACATCTTGTATTGTAGACATCCCAGCTGCATGTTAAGCTGGGTGAAAGTACCATGCTGTCTTTTAAATCACTTTATATCTACTTAATCATCCCACAGTAACCCAAGTTGAAGAAGTTACTTTGGTTTCTCATAAATGAATATGCACGTGCTGAACATATCGGAAAGAACTGCACCCTCTCACTGATGAACATATTGGCAGTTCTCCCAACTGTTTTATCAAGAGAAGCTAAAGGTAAAGAGAATGAAACAGAGCCCTATAGGAAAAATGGTTGACTTCACATGTTTGAGCGATTTGGGCTTCAGCTATGACTTTGCTGGAGTACAGATGGGTGCCATCGGAGCACAAAGCTGAGCAAACCTCTTCTTACCCTGTGCCCTCCCTGAATTTTTGGATTTCTGACCTTGTCTACTACCAACAAATGTTTTACCCTCCAGTGCACCTTTGATAGTATACAGCTCCATTCTTCAAATGGCAAGTATGTTATCCAAGTTCAGAGATACAACTGAGGAATTAACATGAAAACCATCTTTCACTCAAATCAGAAGCTGCTAGTTAAGCCTCAAGAGCCTAAGAAAAACACCAAAGTGTAAGTATTACTCAGTCACCAATCTAAAGAGAGAACTTTCACTCAAGGTAGAAATGAAACCGTAATTATATAAATATATTTATAAATATTTATACAATTATATACTTATACATAAGCACTTACACAGACTTAGAGAAAAATGTAAGAACATTAATTCAAAAGGACTCACTGAAGAATAAACAGAATTTTCCATGATTTCCTTGAGGAGATACACAACTCATTCTTTAGGGAGAGTTCCTCAAAATTCAACCATTAGAAACCATATCCTATAACTGTGTACTAGCAACACATAGCATCTTTTTTTCTTCTTTTCCCAAATCTCCTAATTGCCAAGAGAGCGATCTTAAAGTAGATGAAAATCTAAAGGTCTCTACGCAACATCTGAGGAACATACGTTCCTCAGATAAAAGAATCAATCTAAATCCTCAACTGACAAAAAGGTCCATTTAATATTTTTCATTTTACAAGTTAAAAGTTCTAGTTTTGCCACCAGAATCACAACTACCCCTTCAGAGGACTCCATTTAAGCTCAAAATACGAAATGAGCGTAGGGTGAAGTTGATGTGTAAATGGTACTCTACAGATTCAAGATGGCCTCTTCTAAAAATACTGAAGAAAGCTTTCACCAACTCTAATTTGATTTTGGGTTTTGTTGGCAGAAAAAACCCACGACATCTGAAAATTACTAGTAACCTCCGCCATCCTCCTTACTAAATGTTGTCTTCTGAATGGAGTTTAAAGGTCTTCCCCTTAGAGAGGCTTTCCGTTTTGATACCTTTTGAAAGAAAACAGCATGCGGACTCGTGTTCAATTCAGTCACCAGAGCCTTTTAGAGACTATTCCAACCAGGGGCAAAAAATGAACCATTATTTCTAACCAAAAGAACATGGTTAGCAACTCTCAGCTGAATGGTTTTCTTTTTCCCCAGGGACATACCTAAGTATGCCTGAAACAACACAGGACAATCAATAACCATAGTGGTTACAATTCCAAGCCATTGTACTACATGATTATTGACCAGCTGCCTTCCTACAGATCACTGCAGACTCAGACAATGGAGGGCTCCAAAGGAACTAATATGCTGTGCTGGCAAAAATAGCAAGCACCTTCCTATCCCAGTCACCACGACAGGTTCACTTAATGTCCATTCTTGGACTAGCAGGATCAATACAGAGTAATAAAGAAAACTGTCTCAGGCTAGGACAATGAAAGTCACCCCACGGTATATGCTCCATATTTAACACTCATTCCGCCAATAACACATGTCATGGAAATAGTCCTTATAGCTGGGAACATGAAAATCCTTTGAAAAAGGTTTTTAAGTATGATGAGCAATCATTACACGGGATGCTTTTTCCACGTAAACAAAAGCCTGGATATTTTGTTAAGTGATATTTCCACATGAAGAACACAACAAAACCAAACCCATGTTAGAGAATTTCTTCTCCCTACTAAACATGGGGGCTTACAAAAAAGGGAGAGTTGTTCTTACTCTGAATCTAGCCATTCCTTTGCCCGAACAGTCTGGGGAGTAACGTTAACATTTGATCCCAAAAAAGTGCCGTGCAAGAGACCACTTACTGGAACACACAATTCCTGCTGCTAGTACTAGGAGAGGTCTTATCCTTACACTTCAGTTTGGTCACCAGATTAGGTAAGAAAGAAAAGTGTGGGGGGAGGGGGAGGAGGAAGGCTACGGAGTGGGGAGAGAGAAAACAGAAGAGGAGAAAGAAACAAAGGGGGAGAAAGAGACTGATTACAGGAGAGACCAAGAAATAAGAGAAGGAAGGTGACTTGCTTGCCCAACTTTGGCTCTGTGGTCCTAGGAGCCAAAATGCATACTTAGTGACATGGTATCTCACAGGAAAAGGGAAAAAAGGGGTAAGCTGAGAGAGGTCAAGCCATGGTGTTAATTTCTTTCCTGTACAAAGACAGTCTCTTGAGGACAAAGGCCTGCCTCTTGCAATGTAATATCATAGTCCAGATGAGATAATTTCCTTCGAGGAAAGTTGGTGAGAAGTTCAAAACGTTCATTTGGGTATCCTTTAGACTGGACGTGCTTCACCAAAGCCTATAAAAACAAGAGAAAGACAAAGCCATTAGACGGAAAAAAAAGGAAAGAGCATATTAGTGAATTAAATATAAAACTTTTTTTAATCATATTAGATCAGCTATTAAGTGTAAGTTCTTCTTTCATATAACCAAAGCTTGCCCTTGGGGAAGGGCCAATATAAACCTGTGGACAGGGAGATAAATCTGAACCCAATTACTTACAGCCATTAAGTGATACTGAAATACACAGTTATTATTTGTCTCCCCAATAAATATACCCAGTCACTATTTATAAAATTAAATTATTGTTCTCATTTTAAAACATTTTATCCATTTTCCTTTCTTCCTTTTATCAAGGAAGATATGTTCTTCATTCTACCTACACCCCATCTTGCCACCTGTGCACTGAATCTCTTCTTGCCTTCTCAGAAACTGGACCATTCCCATCTTTTGCAGGTTTCTTCAACATCTCCCTCTCTGCTTCCCATCAAACTTCAACACTGCTTTGCATTTCGATAACACAGTCTTCAAGAATCAGCCTAATTATCTCCAGCCACAGCAAACGGCCAGCAATGCCTGACCCAAGGGATTCATTCACAGGCTAAGCTAAGCTAAGCTAGTCAGACTCAAGATTCTGTTTCCGGCAGTTAAAAACAGAGGGTGTCGGGGCACAGTTGCTCACACCTGTAATCCCCACACTTTGGGAGGCCAAGGAGGGGGACAGCTTGAGCACAGGAGTTGGAGACCAGCTGGGGCAACATGGCAAAATCCCATCTCATCAAAAAATATGGGCCAGGCATGGTGGCTCACCTGAGGTCAGAAGTTCGAGACCAGTTTGGCCAACATGGTGAAATCCCGTCTCTACTAAAAATACAAAAAAATTAGCTGGGCATGGTGGTGCGCACCTGTAATCCCAACTACTTGGGAGGCTGAGGCAGAATTGCTTGAACTCGGGAGGCCGAGGTTGCAGTGAGCCAAGATCATGCCACTGCACTCCAGCCTGAGTAACACAGCCAGACTTTGTCTCAAAAAAAGTAAAAAGAAAAAGAAAAACTAGCCGGGCGTGGTGGTGGCGCTGGAGTCCCAGCTACTGGGAAGGCCAAGGAGGGAGGAGTACGGCTTAAGCCTGGGAGGCAGAGGTTGCAGTGAGCCGAGGTCGTGCCCCACAGCACTCCAGCCTGGGCAGAGTCAGATCCTGTCTCCAACAAAAGGAAGAAAAAAACAAAAACAAAACAAAACAAAACAAAAACCACAGAAAGCTCATCAGCTGTGTTAGATGGAAATGCCCGCAGCATCACCATGATGAAACATGTGCGAGCTGAGGAATAAACAAAAGGCCACCAGTATGCAGAGAATGGTGTGAGGCAGAGAATCCCAAGAGAAAACCTACGGGACCCAGAAGAGAAACACAGAGAAAAACAGACACGGTTCTTAAACACTTTGCAGTTCCAGCTGCTGGAAAACCACTATCCTCTTCAAATAACCCCAGTCGTCCTTTTCCAGAAGTAATCATTTCAGTTGGGTTTCTATTCCATGCAGGCATGAAACAGAAAAATCTTCACTGGAACATACCTTATGTGGCTTACCTAATTTAATCTGGGAAGGAAATAAACTAATTAGAATTAACATTCACGATCGGGTGCTCCCACCTGTAATCCCTGCACTTTGGGAGGCTGGGGCAGGAGGATGACTTGAGCTCAGGAGTTCAAGACCAGCCTGGGTAACATAGTGAGAACCCTTCTCTACAAAAAAGAATTTTAAAAAATTAGCTGGGTGTGGTGGCACACACCTGTAGTCCCAGCTACCTGGGAGGTTGAGGTGGGAGGCTCGCTTGAGCCCAGGAGGCAGAGGTTGCAGTGAGCTGAGATTGGGCCACTGCACTCCAGCCTGAGCGACAGAGCGACCCTGTCTCAAAACAACCAACCAACCAACAACAACAAGATAACTCACCACAGTTTGCAGTTAGTGATCAGACTAAACATCTAACACCTTTTTCTTTCTTTTTTTTTTTTTTGAAATAGAGACAGGGTCTCACTTTGTTGCCCAGGCTAGTCTCAAACTCCTGGACTCAAGTGATCCTCCCATCTTGGCCTCCCAAAGTGCTGGGATTACAGGAGTGAGCCACTGCACCTGGCCTCCCACACCTATTTCAAACAATTATCAAGCAAAGCTCACTGAACTTACTCCAATTAATTAGCTTCTCTGCTTCGAGAAAATGCTTCCAACGCCCCGTTTCATTGTGCTTCAAGTTACTGAAGGTCTGCGGCAACCTTGTGTCAAGTGCCTCTGTTGGCTCCATTTTTCAAACAGCATGTGCTCACTGCATGTCTCTGTGTCACCTTTTGGTGATGCTTGCAGTATTTCTCTTTTTCATTATTTTATCTATTATAATGATCGGTGAGCAGCTATCTTTGATGTTACTATTCTGCTTTTGGGCACCACAAACCACGCCCACACAAGACTGCAAACTTAATAAAGAAGTATGTTCTGACTGCTCCACCTACTGGGAGTTTTCCCATCTTTCTCCCTCTATTCAGGCCTCCTTATTCCCTGAGACATGACAGTATTGAAATTAGGCCAATTAATAACCTACCATTGTAGGCCTCTAAGTACCCAAGTGAAAGGAAGTGTTGTCCATCCTCAAAATCAATCAATTGCTAAAAACAATTAAGCTTAGTGAGAAAGGCATGTGGAAAGCTGAGAAAGACACAAAGGTAGGCCTCTCGCACCAAACAGCCAAGCTGTGAATGCAAGGAAAAGTTCCTGAAGGAAATTAGAAGTGCTACTCCAGTGAACACACAAATGATAACAAAGCAAAACAGGACGGGAGAACTGGCTCACACCAGCACTTTCGGAGGCTGAGGCGGGCAGATCACCTGAGGTCGGGAGTTCGAGACCAGCCCGGCCAACATGGTGAAACCCCATCTCTACTAAAAATATAAAAATTAGCTGGGCGTGGTGGTAGGCACCTGTAATCCCCGCTACTCGGGAGGCTGAGGCAAGGAGAACTGCTTGAACCCGGGAGGCGGAGGTTGCAGTGAGCTGAGATCGCACCATTATAGAGCGAGATTCTGTCTCCAAAAAAAAAAAAAAAAAAAAAAAAAAAGGAAAGAAAGCAAAACAGCCTTACTGGCTGTGCTGCTGAAAAGGAGAAAGTTTTAGTGGTCTGTATAGAAAAATCAAACCAGTCACAACATTCCCTTAAGCCAAAGCCTAATCCAAAGCAAGGTTCTAACTCTCTTCAATCCTATGAAAGCTAAGTGAGTTAAGGAGGCTACAGAAGAAAAGCTGGAAGCTAGCAGAGGTTGGTTCATGAGGTTGAAGGAAAGAAGCCATCTCCATAACATCAAAGTGCAAGGTGAAGTAGCAAGTGCTGATGCAGAAGGTGCAGAAACTTATCTAAAAGATATAGTGAAGATAATTCATGAAGGTAACGACACTAAATAACAGATTTGTTTGACATAACAGCCTTCTATTGGAAGAAGATGCCATTAAGGACTTTCACAGCTAGAGAGAAGTCACTGCCTGCACTCAAAGGTTCAAACAGGCTGACTTTCTTGTTAGGGGGTAATGCAGCTGGTGACTTCCAGTTGAAGCCAATGCTCATTTAACATTCCAAAATCCCAGGTCCCCTAAAAATTATGTTAAATCTACTCTGTCTGTGTTCTGTAACTGCAATAACAAAACCTGGAAAGACAGCACATCAATTTACAGCATAGCTTACTAAATATTTTAAGCTCACTGTTCAGACCTACTGCTCAGAAAAAAGATTCAACATATTACTGCTCATTGACAATGCACCTAGTCATGTAAGAGCTCTGATGAAAATGTAAATAAAAATGAATGTTGTTTCCAGTCTGCTAACCCAACATCCATTCTGCAGCCCATGGATCAAGGAGTCATCTTATTTAAGAAATACATTTTGGCCAGGCATGGAGCCAAATCTCAACACTTTGGGAGGCTGAGGTTGAGAGGATTACTTGAGTCCAAGAGTTTGAGACGAGCCCTGGCAACACAGCAAGAAACCACCTCTACAAAAAAGAAAATTAATTGGGTGTGGTAATCTACTCTGGAGGGTGAGGCAGGAGGATCACTTGAGCCTGGGCGGGGAGTCAAGGTTACAGTGAGCTATGACCACTGCACACTAGCCTGGGCATAAATACAGATTCCTTTGATGAATCTGGGCAAAGTAAACTGAAAACCTTCTGGAAAGGATTCACCAGTCTGAACACCATTAAGAACATTCACGACTCATAGGAAGTCAAAATATCAACATGAACAGGGGGCTTTGGAAGAGGTTGATTCCAACCCTCATGAATGACTTTGAGGGGTTTAAGAATTCACTGGAGGAAGTCACTGCAAGTGGGGTAAAAACTGCAAGAGAACTAGAATTAGAAGTGGAGGATGGCGATATGACTGAATTGCTGCAATCTCATGATCAAACATTAAAGGGAGGGAGGTTGCTTCTTATGGATGAGCAAAGAAAGTGATTTCTTGAGACGGAATCTACTTCTGCTGAAGATGCTTTTAACACTGTTGAAATGACAACAAAGGATTTAGAATACTGCATAAACTTGGTGGATAAAGCTGCAGCAAATTCTGAGAAGACTGACTCCAGTTTTGAAAGAAGTTCTACTGTGGGTAGAATACTATCAAACGGCAACACATGCTACAGAGAAATTTTCTGTCGAAGGAAGCAATTGATGCAGCAACTTCATTGCTGTCACATTTTCAGAAATTGCCACAGTACCCATCACCCTGATTAGTCAGTAGCCATCAATATCAAGACCCTCCACCAACAAAAAGATGACTCACTGAAGATTCAGGGGATCATTAGTACTTTTTAGCAAAAGCTTTTTTTAATTAAGTTATGTGCTTTTTTTTAAGATATAAAGCTACTGCACACTTAATAGACTATGGAATAATGTAAACGTAACTTTTATATGCACCAGGAAACCAAACAATTTGGGACTCGTCTTATTGCAGTGGTCGGAACGGAACCAAAGCAAGCCTGTACTTACTAGCAGTTTAGCTTGCTCTGGAAGAGTGATCTGTTCCCTTTTTCCATCTGGATACCGCAACATCAGCTGTGCTTTTGGTCCTAAAGGAAGGGTTTTAAAAAAAAAAAAAAAAAAAAAAAAAAAAAAAAAAAAAAACAGGATACAGGAGTTTAAGACAGAATATTAGTTTAAATAAATACAGCCATTCAGCAAGTATTCAAGTGTTTTGCTGGAGTGCAGTGGCGTGATCTCAGCTCACTGCAACCTCTGCCTCCCTGGTTCAAGCCACTCTCCTGCCTCAGCCTCCCAAGTAGCTGGGACTATAGGCACGTGCCACCATACCTGGCTAAGTTTTGTATTTTTAGTAGAGACAGGGTTTTGCCATGTTGGCAAGGCTGGTCTTGGAACTCCTAACCTCAGTGATCCACCACGCCCGGCCCCAATATCTAAGTTTGAAGTAAAGTATGTCTAAATGTAACTTACCATTTACATCTATCCCCTCCACTACTCCATCTGCTTTTTCAGGTGGCATCTCCAGTATCTCTGAATCCACGGCTGGCAATCCTTGGTGGTTTGTGGCTGTTCCAGGATCAGTTCTGACTGGTGGCTCAGTCAGCGGCCTTCTATTCTCCTCTTTTCTATGCCCCAAATCTTTGTGGGGAGACTTTCTGGACTTGGCAAGATTCTCTACCTCTTCTTCTTCATCAGAGCCACAAACGGATATGAACTCCTCACTGCCAGAAAAAAGTTCAGATTCAGATTCTTCATCTGAGCGGCTATCCTGTTTTGTCTGTGTTGAATCAAAATGTGTTTCTTGTAAGGAGGCTCTGATGGCAGCTTCTAGCTGGCTGTCTTCACTTGCATCTATAAGGCTCTCCTGTGAGATGGAGTCATAAAACACAGGAAAAAGAACAAGTTAAACCAAAAAACAAGTCAAACAGTGTAAGAAATATAATAGCTTGCCATTCACGATTATGTTCTGCTGACTATATCCCTTCTACTTTAAGAGCAAGGACTGTGTCTTACACAGCCAAATTGGAATGGAGATATATATATGTGTGTGTATACACACACACACACACACATTTTTGTTGTTTTGTTTTGTTTTTGAGATGGAGTCTCACTCTTGTTGCCAGGCTGGAGTGCAGTGGCGCGATCTCAGCTCACTGCAACCTCAGCCTTCCCAGGTTCAAGCGATTCTCCTGCCTCAGCCTCCTGAGTAGCTGGGATTACAAGCGCCCGCCACCACACCCAGCTAATTTTTATTTATTTATTTTTTTGTATTTTTAATAGAGATGGGGTTTCACCACGTTGGCCAGGCTGGTCTCAAACTCCTGACCTCGGCCTCCCAAAGTGCTGGGATTACAGGCGTGAGCCACCGCACCTGGCATATATATATATATATATATATATATATATATATATATATATATTTTTTTTTTTTTTTTTTTTTTTTAAGAGACAGGGTCTCACTACGTTCCCCAGGCTGGTCTTGCACTTCTGGATTCAAGTGAGCATAGGCATTTTTTTAAATATCAAAATGAAGGCCAGGCGCGGTGGCTCACGCCTGTAATCCCAGCACTTTGGGAGGCCAAGGTGGGTGGATCAAGAGGTCAAAAGATCGAGACCATCCTGGCCAACATGGTGAAACCCTGTCTCTACTAAAAATGATTAAGCTTAGTGAGAAAGGCATGTGGAAAGCTGAGACAGACACAAAGCTAGGCCTCTTGCACCAAACAGCCAAGCTATGAATGCAAGGAAAAGTTCTTGAAGGAAATTCAAAGTGCTACTCCAGTGAACACACAAATGATAACAAAGCAAAACAGGCCAGGCACAGTGGCTCACACCTGCACTTTGGGAGGCTTGAGGCGGGCAGATCACCTGAGATCAGGAGTTCGAGACCAGCCTGGCCAACATGGCGAAACCCCATCTCCACTAAAAATGCAAACATTAGCTGGGCATGGTGGTGTGCGCCTGTAGTCCCAGCTACTCAGGAGGCTGATGCAGGAAAATCACTTGAACCCGGGAGGCAGAAGTTGCCATGAGATTGCGCCATTGCACCCCAGTCTGGTGACAGAGCGAGACTCCATCTCAAAAAAAAAAAAAAAAAATCAAAATGAACAAAATCAAGAAAAGTTTATCTATTACCTGCCTAGAGAAAGACAAGAATTAAAAGTTTTAACTATAAAGTCAAAACACCATTCTTTAAAATGACTAAAACATAGAGACAAATGTTTACTTTGTTCACCACTGCATTCTTCAACTAGTAATTCCATTAATTACAATGAAGGTTTTCATTATGATAACGAGAAATGCAAACTTCTACAGTTTTTCCCTTGGTAAAGTTCTAATGCCACAGATTTTACTAAACTTAATGAATCACAAAATACGTTGTTTGAGTGGAACTTACTTAGCTCCTGACTCAAACATACTATAGAGGAAAAAAATTGTAAGATAATCTAAAATTGAACACTGGATATTTCATGATATTACAGAATTACTGCTCATTTTTAAGGGTATAATAACGACATTGTGATAGTATTTTTAAAAATAAAAAAAGCCTTTATCTTTTAAATATATATGCCAGAGTATTAATTAATGAAACAATCAATTCTGAGATTTGCTTCAAAATAATTCAGATGTGATGGGATACAGAGGAAAGAAGACTGGCCATCTGTTGATAATTACCGAAATTAGCTAACAAAGAGGCTCAATAAACTACTTCAACTTTTGAATATGCTTAAAATTTTCCACAATAAATAGGTAAAAAAAAAAATGTGGGTTGCTAATAAAAAACTAAAGAAACCACATTTTGGCTTTTACTATCAGGCAATCATGTAGCAAAAAATTAAAGGGAAAAACATTTTTTTGCTGGTTGTTGGTTTTTTTTTTTTTAGACAGGTTCTACTCTGTCACCCAGGCTGAAGTGCAGTTGCACAATCTCGGCTCACTACTACCTCCGCCTGCCAGGCTCGAGCAATCCTCCCACCTCAGCCTCCCAAGTAGCTGGGACTACAGGCTTACACCACCACACCCGGCCAAAGGAAAATTTCAAAGTAAACTCCAGGCTAACTTACCACCCCTAAAAAGCAAGTAGAGGTGTCTACATGACATGCAATGGCTTAGGTGAATTGTAAATTTATAGCAATGACATTGCACATATAGCATGTAGCTTGATTTTAAAAATTGTGGCCATGGCAGACACTGTCAGGCTCCTATTGAATTTCATTCTCCTCTGATTTCCTTACTTATATAACCCTAATTAAGTTTATAAAACATGTTCAACTAAAAAATTCATTTTACTAATTTCTCTTGTAGCTAGAAAATAGTACTGAGCAATAGCAGTACTTATCGAAAAATCATAGAATTAAATGCTTATATTAGAAGAGAGAAAGGTATCAAATTAATGACCTAAGCTTCCGCACCTTAAAAAAAAAAAAAGAGTATACATTCAGGAAAAGAAAATAAAATTAAGCCCAAAGAAAACATAAATTAATAAATGACCTAGAAAGCAAATACAATAGAGAAAAACAAACAACAACAACAACAACAAACACCAAAATCCCAAAAGCAGTTTTTTGCTTTTTGTTTTGTTTTGTTTTTTGTTTTTTAAGAGACAGAGTCTTACTGTTGCCCAAAGACTGGAGTGCAGTGGCTACTCACAGGCATGAACATAGCACACTACATTCCTGAACTCCTGGGCTCAAGCAATATTCCTGCCAAACAGATGGGACTACAGGCACATGCCACACCCCAGCTGGTTCCGTAAGATCAATAAAACGACTAAGCCTCTAGCCAGACTGTCAGGGGGAAAAAAGGGAAGCCACAAATTACCAAAAACAGAATTAAGAGAGGGAACAACTACAATCTCTACAGTCATTAATGGCATCACAAGGGACTATAATGAACTCTGTCAATATAGTAAAATGAACAAATCCCTAGAGAGGTACAACTTGCTAAAGCTTATCTAAGAAGAAACAGATAACCAAGTAGTCATGTATCTACCGATAAGACTGAATTTGTAGTTTAAAATTTTCCACCAAAAAAACCTCTAGGCCCATGTAGCTTCACTGGTAAATGTCATCAAACATTAAGGAAGAAATAATAACAATTCTACAGACACTACTGCAGAAAACAGAAAAGGAAGAAATACTTCTCAATTCATTGTGAGGTCAGCATTAAACATGCTACCAAAAGCAGAAAACGACATTATAAAGCATTACATAGAAGAAAGGAAACAACAACAACAAAAAGCTCTCAAAGAAACTATAAAACAAGCAGGAGAACTGCTTGAGGCCAGGAGTTCGAGACCATCCTGGCCAACAAGATTTCTATTACTATCCCTTAGGGCTTTTCCTTAAATAGGCACTTTACTATAGGTGATAACTGAAGGAAGTGTTCCTCACAGCTTCTAAAACTTATAATCCCAGCACTTTGGGAGGCCAAGGGAGGAGAACTGCTTGAGCTTAGGAGTTTGAGATCAGGCTGAGTAACATATTGAGACCCTGCCTCCACAAAAAATAAAAAATTAGCCAGGCATGATGGTGCACACCTGTAGTCCTAGCTACTCAGGAAGCTGAGGCAAGAAGACTGACTGAACCCAGAAGTTCAAGGCTAGCAAGTTTTCTTTTTTTTTTTTTTTCATGTTCTCTCAAGACTGCAAGGACTACAGTGAGTTAATATCATGCCACTGTAGTCCAGCCTGGGCAACAGTGTGAGACCACATCTCAAAAAATACAATACAATACAATAAATACAATACAATACAATAAAAATTTTGCTGGGTGTGGTGCTCACACCCAGAATCCCAACATTTTGGGAGGCTGAGGTGGGAGGATTGCTTGAGGCCAGTTTGAGACCAGCCTAGACAACATATGGAGACCTCTGTCTCTACAAAACTTTAACAACTTAGCTGGCATGGTGATGCACATCTGTGGTCCCAGCTACTTAGGAGGCTGAGGTGGAAGGATCGCTTGAGGCCAAGAGGTGGAGGCTGTAGCGAGCCATGATCACACCACTGCACTGCAGCCTGAGAAATGGAACAAGATCCTGTCTAAAGAAAAAAACCAGGATGGGCGCGTTAGCTCACGCCTGTAATCCCAGCACTTTGGGAGGCCGAGGAGGGCGGATCACTTGAAGTCAGGAGTTTGAGACCAGCCTGCCCAACAAGGCGAAACCCCATCTCTACTAAAACTACAAAAATTAGCCAGATGCGGTGGTGCACGTCTGTAATCCCAGCTACTTGGGAGGCCAAGGCAGGAGAATCACTTGAACTTGGGAGGCGAAGGTTGCAGTGAGCCAAGATCACACCACTGCCCTCTAGCCCTAGCGACAGAACAAGACTCTGGCTCAAAAAAAGGAAAAAAAAAAAAAAAAAAAACCAACAAAACAAAACTATTTTTATCCCTACTGCTATCAAAGCCAAACAGCCATGAAAACCAATGTGAGACTGCTGTATCTTTGCAAGTTCAGTCTCTTATTTGCAACCAATCTTAATACCAATTATCAAACATGTCTATCTAGTAATAGTATATTCTAGAAATTAAGTATAGAAGTAAATTCTAGGAGGGCCAGAGAGCCAGGCCCTATGGCTATATTAACCAATAAAAATGCTCAACTATACCACGACAGTTGTTCCAGCAAAAACAAAAAACACCACTTCCAGCCGGCTGTGGTGGCATGTACCTGTAGTCCTACCTACTCGGGCAGTTGAGGTGAGAAGACTGCTTCAGCCCAGGAGTTCTAGGACAGCCTGGGCAAAACAGCAAGATCCCACTCCAAAACAAAAAACAAAACACACAAAAAACCCGATCACTTTCACTGCTATTTAGACCTGGATATCAGAAGCCCTCCCAGAGCTGTCCCTAAGGAAGTAGACACCTCTGTCACTAGGCTTGCCAGGTCAGTCCTCCTGCCCAACCTATTCACATTGCTTCCTTCTAAATCCAGATCCTGGGGCCTCTGCCTGCACTCAAGCTGCAAGGCAGACTGGGAGGAGTATGAGTATCATGATTTCACCAAGAAGATGGAACTCTCATGTGGGAAATTATCAAAATATAAGATGCTATAGCCACAAGTGATAGTTGTCCACTAGTTACCATCTTAACATCAAACATTTTATATAAGATGCTTATGACCAATTACATTTATTTTCCCATCACCACCTCCTAATTATACTTACTGAACGGGCACATTTTTTGGGGGGACTGCTAGAAAGTCCATCCAGTTGTCCATGTTCACCCAGAAATCCCGTCACTTGGTCCAAGAAAGAAGATACATCTAACTGGTGCCATTCTACTAGCTTCTGACCTAAGGATTAAAAACCAAGATCTATAAATATAATATCTAGAATCCTTCTGAACATTCTCCAGGATCTATAAATACAATATCTAGAGTCCTTCTGAACATTCTCCAGGATCTATAAATATAAAATCTAGAATCCTTCTGAACATTCTCCAGGATTTATAAATATAATACCTAGAATCCTTCTGAACATTCTCATTAAGTATCTCTTTCAGCATATGCACAGATTAAAAACCAGGATCTATAAAGGTAATATCTAGAATCTTTCTGAACATTCTCATTATCTCTTTCAGCATATGCATAATTAAAGTGTACTGTAAAGACACATCCTCTCCACCAGCTTATGCTATATAGTGTCTTCATAACCTAGAAGTCACATCAGTTATACTCACCTAACAGATTCCCACCCATAATGATAGGGCAACTATCTTATCTGCTGCTATCACTTACTGCCATTTAGGAAGAAGAGATTCAGACAAAGCAATATCTATATAAAACACAATCAATTAATAAAACCAGCTCCACCCTCTGCTTCTCGGGTGGGATCACAACTAGTATCTGGGCAATCTTAATATTTTAATGATAAAAAAAACTTTTGTTTTGTTTTTTTTGAGACGGAGTCTCACTCTGTTGCCCAGGCTGGAGTGCAGTGACGCGATCTCGGCTCACTGCAACCTCCACCTCCCAGGTTCAGGCCATTCTCCTGCCTCAGCCTCCCAAGCAGCTGGGACTACAGGCGCCTGCCACCACGCCCGGCTAATTTTTTTTGTATTTTTAGTAGAGATGGGGTTTCACCATGTTAGCCAGGATGGTCTGGATCGCCTGACCTCGTGATCTGCCCACCTCGGCCTCCCAAAGTGCTGGGATTACAGGCATGAGCCACCACGCCCAGCTGATAAAAAAACTTTTAAAAATCCCTTAAAAAAGGTAAGATGAACATATCAGTTATTCTCCAAAACAACAGAACTGCACAAACATAAAACACTACCATCTCCCAATGTTGCCAGAAAAAGATGTTCTAAATACATACATCAATAGATGTTTAAATAATTATAAAGGGAAAAAAACAGGAAACCTTCACCTAAATTACTACAATTCTGAAAACAGATCCAGTCAAATATTAAAGATCAATCATTTAGGTAACTGAAAGACAAGTAATAGGTTAAAAGCTGTGTGCTGATATAAATCTTACCTGTCCGTGGGTCCAATATGGAAACATAGGGGAAATCCCCTAACTTATAAAACTGTATGTATCTCTGACCTTCCTCACTGTCATGATAAACCTGTTAAATCATTGATATAAAAAAAAAAGTCAGCCTCTAAGAAAAGAACCAACTATAACCTTGTTATATACCAACATCAATTAGCTCTCCAAATGTACCTCTGCCATATGTACCTCTGCCATATGTATTAAGATCTCACTCCTACACTAAAAAGAAAATGAAGGTCATCTGGTTTGAACTCCTTCAACTTCCCACTTTCAGCACTCTCTGGAAATTTACCATAAACATATTGACCCATTCCTCCTCCTTTCCCAGTTCAGATGAGGTATTATTCTTCCTGCTCAAGTTATCTGTCAACCTATGTCATTTGTAACTCTCAACCATATACATCTTAATAAATTACAATATATTAAGATTATGGGCCGGGCATGGTGACTCACGCCTGTAATCCCAGTACTTTGGGAGGCCGAGGCGAGTGGATCACAAGGTCAGGAGATTGAGACCATCCTGGCCAACATGGTGAAACCCTGTCTCTACTAAAATACAAAAAATTAGCTGGGCATGGTGGTGCGCACCTGTAGTCCCAGCTACTCGGGAGACTGAGGCAAGGGAATCGCTTGAACCCAGGAGGCAGAGACTGCAGTGAGCTGATGAGATCGTGCCACTGCACTCCTGCCCAGCAACAATGCAAGACTTGTCTCCAACCAAAAAAAAAAAAAAAAAAAAAGATTATGGCTCCGCATGGTGGCTCGCACCTATAACCCTAGCACTTTGTGGGGCAGAGGCAGAGGACAGCGGACAGCTTGAGGCCAGGAGTTTGAGACCAGCCTGGGCATCTCTACGAGAAGTTTTTTTTGTTTGTTTGCTTTTAAATTAGCCAGGTTTAATGGTGTGCACCTATAGTCCCAGCAACTCAGGAGACTGAGGCGGGAAGATCCCTTGAGCCTATAGGGGTTAGAGCCTGCACTGAGCTATGACTGCACCACTGTGTTCCAGCCTGGGTGACAGAGCAAGATCCTGTCTATTTATTAAAAAAAAAAAAAAAAAAAGAAAAAAAGAAAAGAAAGAAAGAAAAAAAGATTATAAGCTCAAGAGTCCAGCACAGTGCTAAGCAAAGAGCTGCTCGATCAATATTTGTTGAATAAAATACGAGGAATTTTACCATTAAAGTTACATTAAATTTAGGGGCCTGTAACATATAAACAGGCAAATTAATAACATTAATAGCATATCTTACAGTAGGGGAAAAATTAAGCTCCTTCATAAGTTTTTATTTTCTATAACTTTCCACAAAATAAAAAATAAAAAAATCGAGCCGGCATGGTGATTCATGCCTGTAATCCCAGCACTTTGGGAAGCCAAGGGAAGCAGATGGCTTGGGCCCAGGAGTTCGAGACGAGCCTGGGCAATATGGCAGGACCCCATCTCTACAAAAAATAAAAAATAAAAATTATATGGGCATGGTGGTGCATGTTTGTGGTCCCAACTACTCAAGAAACTGAGGTGGAAGGATCATTTGAGCCCAGGAGGTCAAGGCTGAGCCATGTTCATGCCACTGCACTGCAGCCTGGGTGACAGAGCAAAACCCTGTCTCACAGTGGGGGAAAAATGATACAACGTCTGTAACCTTATCTTATTAGCTAGGAAGACTGAAGTTACATGTCTAAGAACACAGAGTTAAAAAGTATCAAACTCAAGCTAAAACCTAAGTCTTAGCCAAATGCTTCCAATTACCTCAAGATCTTCTATACCTGCACTGTCTAATACAGCAACCACTACCCACAAGTGGCTACTGAAGCACCTGAAATCTGGCTACTCCAGATGGAGAAGGGTCAGTATAAAATACAAATCATATCTTGAAGACTCAACACCAAATAAATGCAGATCATCTCATTATTTTTGTATTAGTTATACAGATATATTGATTTAACCAAATACGTTATTAAAGTTAATTTCATCTATTTTGATTAATCTTTTTTAATGTGGCTACTGGAAAAATTTAAATTATGTGTATAGCTTACAATATATTTCTACTGAACAGTACAGTTTGTTTGTTTTGTTTTGTTTGAGACGGAGTCTCGCTCTGTTGCTCAGGGTGGAGTGTAATGGTGCAATCTTGGCTCACTGCAATCTCCGCTACCCGGGTTCAAGTGATTCTCCTGCCTCAGCCTCCCGAGTAGCTGGGATTACAGATGCCCACTGCCACACCTGGCTAATTTTTTGTATTTTTAGGAGAGACAGGGTTTCACCATGTTGGCCAGGCTGGTCTCAAACTCCTGACCTCAGGTGATCCGCCGGCCTCAGCCTCCCAAAGTGCTGGGCCATAGGCGTGAGCTACTGCCCCCAGCCGGTTTTACCTTTTTTTAAATGTCTTAATTCATTATAACCCAATTCCTTTCCCTCAACATCTCACACTACAAAAGTAAAATTCTACAAAACTTCTGATTAACTCTCCTTCTCACCTGCCAGAAAATGAAATGTTCCCGGATAATATTCTTCACAGCTTCGTTGCTCCACACATCGCGGTTGAGGCACTGACATGCAAAGTCTTGAACATTTTGAATGTTTATCATCAGCCACTTATTTTGCATCTGGCCACACTCTTTGGCCTGCAAGAGTAAAGTTACACATTTGTTAGAAATAATTTCTACTTGGGGACAGATGTTTCTGTAGTTGTTCAGAGGTTGTTGTCTTTCACTAAAAATACTAAGTTTTTGCCAGATATGACATCTAGAGTTTTCAGCATTTATACCTTCTATGTGCATGTATAGCTATACTGTCCATTTCAAGCACTTCTCAAATTTAAATGAACTCATTTCTCTTTTATCCAGTTATTTGTTATAATGGCTGATTTTTTCTTTCTTTCTTTCTTTTTTTTTTTTTTTTTTGAGACAGAGTCTAACTCTATTGCCCAGGCTAGAGTGCAGTGGGGCAGTCTTGGCTCACTGCAACCTCCACCTCCTGAGTTCAAGTGATTCTCCTGCCGCAGCCTCCCAAGTAGTTGGGATTAAAGGCGCGCCCCAACACACCTGGCTAATTTTTGTATTTTTAGTAGAGATGGGGTATCAACATGTTGGCCAGGCTGGTCTCGAACTTCTGACCTCAAATGACCCGTCCACCTTGGCCTCCCAAAGTGCTGGAATTAGAGGTGTGACTCATCATGACCGGTAATGGCTGAATTTTTAATGTATGTTTAAACATCTTTACCTGAAAAGGATTCAACAAACTTAAGATCAACAAGTCACATAATTTTATTCTCTTGCAACCTCCATCAACAATTTTTTTTTTGAGACGAGTTTCGCTCTTGTTGCCTAAGTTGGAGCACAATGGCACAATGGCACGATCTCGGCTCACTACAACCTCCACCTACTAAGTTCAAGTGATTCTTCTGCCTTAGCCTACCGAGTAGCTGGGATTACAGGTATGTGCCACCATGCCTGACTAATTTTTTATACATTTTTAGTAGACAGACGGGGTTTCACCATGTTGGCCAGGCTGGTCTCGAACTCCTGACCTCAGGTGAGGCACCCATCTCAGCCTTCCAAAGTGCTGGGATTATAGGCATACGGCACCGCACCCAGCCAATTATACTTCTTTTTAATGAATGCAATTGGTGTGTATATTTTACTTTGTTTTCTTCAACATCATTTCTGGAACATTTGTAAACATCATATTAATCTCAGTTATTAGGCATATATACTATTTTGGAGAATCACCCTAAACATTTTAGTAAAAACTGCTGAGTTTTTTCTCTTAAGAGTTGTCTTCCTAGGAGTAGATTTCAAAAATTGGGATTACAAGGTCAAAGTATGTTTGAGAATGATCCCCAAACAACTCTACGATTCATACAACAGATACCAATATATCAGTCGTTAGTGCGTACTTTTTGCCTGTCAGTCCCTTGTCAGCATAAAGACCCATGAAATGCTGCTGAGTGGAAAATAATGGCAGAAAAGCAAATGAGCAAATGCTGCCTCAAATCTTTGCCTAGGAAAGAACAGTGACACAAAACCATAGTTTTGGAATAAATTTATCCGAGAACAATATTCTTTTCCAAATCAGTGTGACATAGGAAAATCTTAAGAATCAATGAATTTGGTGTAATAACAATCCAAGAACATACTGGACATCATTTTGTGGGTACTGAAAAATGTGAGACTGAGAATCTCTTCTGTTTTAAGAAGGTTTACATCATCTCACAAATAGCTTTTTTTGTATGAATCCCCCAGAATAAATTATTTTCTTTTTTTGTTGTTTATATTTTTTGTAGAGACAGGGGTTTCACTATGTTGGCCAGGCTGGTTTGGAACACCTAGCCTCAAATGATCCTCCTGCCCTGGCCTCCAAAAGTCCTGGATTACAGGTGTCAGTCACCCCACTCAGCCCCAGAATAAATTATCTTCTAATATTTGCTTACTGATTCCATGGGTGAAAACCCAAGGTCTAAAAAGAAATATCCTTATATTGAGCCAGGAAGCTGCATTTAACTGGTCAAAGGCTTATTTTAAAATATACAAATATAATAATTCCTTGCTTATAGGAAGTAATATTTCCATTTACTTCCTTACAGGACAAAGATTTAAAAAATGAATGATAAATGAATAATTAAGCTGCTTTAACTACAGAAACAGTATTTGAAAACAAACGGAAAAATGACTATACATTCTAGAGATAGACTAGAGAGCACATATTCCCACAACAGGGTAAATTTACATAAGTCTGCCCCAAAAACAATGACAAGAAAAAAATGTACAAAACTGATAATGAATAAAAGTCCAGAGTTTAAAATGGAAGAGTCACTTTTTTTTTTTGCTTTTAAAAATTTGTTTACTCACATTCATTATCTCAGATTTATTCATTCAACAAATACTGAGAACCCATCATGTTTCACGTACAGTTATAGATATTAAAGTTATAGCAGTTCTAAAATATAAAAATCCTTGCCTTCATGAAGCTTCCAATGGAGGAGAAACCTGATACTAGCAAAAGAAACTTGGAAATGATACTAACCACATTGAAGATACTGTTAAAAAATTGTTACTGCTAAAAGGAAGGGTCCAAAGACAAAATTTTCAAACAAAACAACAATATTGGGAGGGAATAAGAAAGTCTTGAATAGGCCGGGTGCGGTGGCTCACACCTGTAATCCCAGCACTTTGGGAGGCCGAGGTGGGTGGATCACCTGAGGTCAGGAGTTCAAGACCAGCCTGGTCAACATGGTGAAACGCCATCTCTACTAAAAACACAAAATTAGCCAGGCATGGTGGTGGACGCCTGTAATCCCAGCTACTCAGGAGGCTGAGGCAGGAGAATTGCTTGAACCTGGGCGGCAGAGGTTGCAGTGAGCCAAGATCGTGCCATTGCACTCCAGCCTGTGCAACAGAGTGAGACTCTGCCAGAAAGAAAGAAAGAAGAAAAGAAAGAAAGGAAGGAAAGAAGGGAGGGAAGAAGGAAAGAAGGAAGGAAAGGAAGAAAAGGAAAGGAAAGGAAGAAAGAAGAGTCTTGAATAAGTCTAGAGATCTCATGTACAACATGAGGACTATACTTAATAATATCATATTATACATTGAAAATGTGCTGAGAGCAGATTATTAGGTGCTCTTACCACACACACACATACACACACACACATACATAAAAAGACAATCATGGAAGGTAAGGACAGGTTAATTTGCTTGACTGTAGTAATCATTTTACTATGTATATCCAATCTTCATTTTATACATCTTAAATATGTACTAGTCTGGAGCAGTGGCTCACACCTATAATCCCACTGCCTTGGGAGGCCAAGACAGGAGGATTGCTTAAGGCAAGGAGTTCAAGACCACCCTGGGCAACACAGCAAGACCCCATCTCTAAAAAGATTTAAAATAATTAAATCTGTGCAATTTAAAAAGAGAGAGTCTTAAAAATAATCTAAGTATACCAATTATGTGAGTCAAAGACTGGAGGTGAGAGTGGGCCATGAGAAAAATAATCTCCTCATGAAAGAAGATTATCATGGAAGAAGATTATTGGAATCCTTGGAACCTATTAGGTTGTTCTGAATCAACATTTCAAAGCCATTATAATGGAGACCCCAGAGTAAAACAGCGGGAGACTCACGTCTCTCCCAGTACCAGCCAGATCAGGAAGGCATGATAAAAAAGGATTTAGGCCTGGCATTGTGGCTCATGCCTGTAATCCCAGCACTTTGGGAAGCCGAGGTGGGCTGATCATTTGAGCTCAAGAGTTCAAGACCAGCCTGGCCAACACGGCGAAACCCCATCTCTACTGACAATACTAAAATTAGACGAGCGTGGTGGCGCATGCCTGTAATCCCATCTACTTGCGTAGCTGAGGTACAAGTATTGCTTGAATCTAGGAGGCAGAGGTTGCAGTGAGCTGGGATCATGCCACTGCACTCCAGCCTGGGCAACAGGGCAAGACTGCCTCAAAAAGAGAAAGAAAAAGAAAATGAAGGATTTGAACAAATTTAATATGTTTCAGTAAGTATATATGCATAAAGTCAAGAAGAAAATATATTAAAATACACACAGTACTTTTTTATGGAAATGGAAATTACAATTTTATTTTTCCTTGTTCGTTTTCTAAATTTCAATGATTTGTCTAATTTGAATAAAAGTAAATGTAAACAATATACAGTTTAATCAGAAAAATATTATATATTGCCAGGGGCAGTGGCTCTCGCCTGTAATCACAGCACTTTGGGAGGCCGAGGTGGGTGGATCACCTGAGGTCAGAAGTTCGAGACCAGCTTGACCAATATGGTGAAACCTCGTCTCTACTAAAATTAAAAAAATTAGCCAGGCGTGGTGGTGTGTGCCTATAGTCCCAGCTACTCCGGAGGGTGAGACAGGAGAATCACTTGAACCCAGGAGGCGGAGGTTGCAGTGAGCCGAGATCGTGCCACTGCACTCTGGCCTGGGCGACAGAGTGAGACTCTTGTCTCAAAAAAAAAAAAAAAAAAGAAAAGAAAAGGAGAAAAAATTAGTTACTAAGTAGGCTCTTCTTCACATTTTCGGCTACATATTTTCACTTGCATGTATACTAAATACTTTTGAAATTAACAAAATATTCTTAGTAATTAGAGCTAGGTGCATGTGTAATGGGATACCAATTTAAAATGTGGGTTTTTTTCCCCATGAAATAAGAAATATTGGCCGGGTCCAGTGGCTCACACTGGTAATCTCAGAACTCTGGGAGGCCAAGGCTGGTTGATCACTGGAGCTCAGGAGTTCAAGACCAACCTGGGCAACGTGGCAAAACCTCATCTCTACAAAAAATACAAAATTTAGCCAGGCATGGTGGCACATGCCCGTAATTCCAGCTACCTGGGGGACTAAGGTGGGCAGATCACTTGAACCCAGGAAGTTGGGGCTGCAGTGAGCCGAGATCGTGCCACTGCACTCCAGCCTGGGTAACAGAGTGAGACTGTCTCAAAAAAAAAGAAAGAAATATTACTGAAATTGTTCTGATTCTTCCTGCATAATATTCCTTCTGGCATAATCATGATTTCATGAAGGCTAATTAAACTGTTTTAGGCCCTGTGGACACACAACAGTCAAGAAAACGAAGTCCCTGTGTTCATACAGCTTACAGGATGGTGGGGAAAGAAGAAAACGTAGGAAACATTCCCTTGCCCAGGTCAGACCATTTGGCCTAAGTGCTTTGCTCACTCAGCTGGTTTTCTTGATTGTACCAGCTCTTTCCAACATCAGTATGCTCACACTGTATTTTCCCTCAGACCTCCCCATCGTTCGCATTCCCTCGCTTCACTAAGGTTTCTATTCATATCTCGTCCTTTCAGCAATCTTCCCTAATCTTCCTAATACAGTCCCTTCTCCTCACAATTATAAACATATGTGGAACCTACGAAATCAACCTGGCTTTCAATTTGGCTGTAAGAAGACACTGAATTTGGCAACATGGACACATCTACTTGCAAAGGACACTAGAAATTGCCAGATGCTTAACTCAATTCAGACCACACACATCAAATGGCCCTGAACAAAAAACAGCCCCCCTCTCTCCTTCCCTTATTGTATTTTATTCTCCCTTTTTTTTTCTTTTGAGACAGGGTCTCACTGTGTTGCTCAGGGTGGAGGGCAATGGCACCACCACAGCTCACTGCAGCCTCAACCTCCTGGGCTCAAGGAGCCCAGCCTCCTGAGTAGCTGGGACCACAGGTGTGCACCACCACGTCCAGCTAATGTTTTCGACTTTTTGTAGAGACAGGGTTCCACCATATTGCCCAGGCTGATCTCGAACTCCTGGGCTCAAGTGATCTACTCCCTTCAGCCTCCCACCAAAGTGCTGGGATTACAGGCATGAGCCACTGCGTCCAGCCACATTTTATTCTTTCTCCAAGCAACTACTGTAACTTGAAATGAATGTCACACTCTCTCTCCATCAAAGACAAATATATATATTATATTCACTGTTATTATATATATGTGTTTGTGGGTGTTTGTTTTACGTTATTTGTTTACAGTCTGTTTCTCCTACTAGATTATAAACGCTACAACGGCAAGGATTTTATAAAATTTACCACTATCTCCCTGTGGCAGAAACTGCTTATAGGTACCAAATAACCCATTCTCCCCTTGTCCCTCTTACTTATAGAACCTCCAATTTTTAACTAAGCATCTGGATTTCCTAGTGTCCCTTGCAAATGGATGTAGCCATGCTGCCAAGTTTTAGTAGATGGAATGTAGACACAAGTGCTGTATACAACTTCTAGGTTGTTCCTTTAATGGGAAATGTGTACCCTTATCAGCTCTTCCCTCTTCCATGCTGTTTATTTATTTTTTTTAAGTGAAAGCAAGTTTATTAAGAAAGTAAAGGAATAAAGTATGGCTATTCCATAGGCAGAGCAGCCCAAGGGCTGCTGGTTGCCAATTTTTATGTTTATTTCTTGCTTATATGCTAATCAAGGAGTGGATTACTTATGAGTTTTCCAGGAAAAGGTTGGGCAGTTCTGGGAACTGAGGGCTCCTCCTCCTTTTTAGACGATACAGGGCAACTTCCTGATGTTGCCATGGCATTTGTCAACTGCCATAGCGCTGGTGGGAGTGGAGCAGTGAGGACGACCCGGTCACTCTCATTGCCATGTTGGTTTTGGTGGATTTTAGCTGGCTGCTTTACTGCAACATGTTTCATCAGCAAGGTCTTCCTGACCAGCTTCTTGTGCTGACCTCCTATCTCATCCATGACTTAGAACGTCTAACCTTCTGGGAACGCAGCCCACTAGGTCTCAGCCTTATTTTACCGAGCCCCTATTCAAAATGGAGTTGCTCTGTTTTAAATGCTTCTGACATTTCCTCCCTCCCTTAATCCTAAGGGTCGTAGAGGAAGAAAGATTCAACTTCCGTAACTTCTTCATGCTTAATGGGGACGATGATATTCCTGCCTATTAGATCTCTTGCATTCAGAATAGACAGGACCTCAGTCTGAAAGCATCTGTATGGCAAGCGCCATTCCGAACTCTTGAGTCCCAACAGAAGGTGGTACCCTTCAGCCAACTGGTGCTCACAGATGATTTTCCTTTCGGTCGGGGGTATCTTCAGTATCATCCCTTCCGTGATTCGCCAGAAAGATGTTACTGGGCCCCACCACTTAACCAAAGTTAGCCTTTGGGTTGGGGGTTTCCTCAGTATTGTCCCTTCTGTGGTCGCCAGAATGTTACCAGAAAGGGTCCGGATCCAGATCCCAAGAGAGGGTTCTTGGATCTAGTGCAGGAAAGAATTCAGGGCGAGTCTATAGAGTAAAGTGAAAGCAGGTTTATTAAGAATGTGAAGGTCACGCCTGTAATCCCAGCACCTTGGGAGGCCAAGGCGGGCGGATCACGAGGTCAGGAGATCGAGACCATCCCGGCTAACACGGTGAAACCACGTCTATATTAAAAAATACAAAAAATCAGCCAGGCGTGGTGGTGGGCACCTGTGGTCCCAGCTACTCAGGAGGCTGAGGCAGGAGAATGGAGTGAACCTGGGAGGTGAAGCATGCAGTGAGCCTAGATAGCGCCACTGCAGTCCAGCCTGGGCGAAAGAGCGAGATTCCATCTCAAAAAAAAAGAATGTGAAGGAATGAAGAACAGCCACTCCATAGGCAGAGGAGCCTTCCATGCTGTTTAGTAAGCAAACATGGTGGTAAGCCAAGTTGACTCATGTAGACAAGGGCAAGCAAGACCTAGGGGATGGCAGAACAAGACAGAAAAAAATTCTCCAACTCTAATAACTTTACAGAGGTAATCATTCTAACAGCCTGGACTTCCATCTTGCTTAAGCTACTGTTTGTTTGTGGTGGGGTGTTCCAAGATGGCCAAATAGGAGCAGCTCCAGTCTGCAGCTCCCAGCATGATCAACGCAGAAGACGGATGATTTCTGCATTTGCAACTGAGGTACCTGGTTCATCTCACTGGGACTGGTTGGACAGCGGGTGCAGCCCACAGAGGGCGAGCTGAAGCAGGGCAGCGCGCCGCCTCACCTGGGAAGCGCAAGGGGTCAGGGAAATCATTTCCCTTTCCTAGCCAAGGGAAGCCGTGACAGACTACCTGGAAAAACGGGGCACTCCCACCCAAATACTGCACTTTTCCCAAGGTCTTAGCAACTGGCAGGCAAGGTGATTCTCTCTCGTGCCTGGCTTGGCAGGTCCCACACCCGTGGAGCCCTGCTCACTGCTAGCGCAGCACTCAGAGATTGATCTGTGAGGCGGCAGCCTGGCTGGGGGAGGAGCATCCACCATTGCTGAGGCTTGAATAGGTAAACAAAGCGACTGGGAAGCTTGAACTGGGCAGAGCCCACCACAGCTCAACAAGGCCTACTGCCCCTAAACTCCATCTCTGTGGGCAGGACATAGCTGAACAAAAGGCAGCAGACAACTTCTGCAGACTTAAACGTCCCTGTCTAACAGCTCTGAAGAGAGCAGTGGTTCTCCCAGCATGGTGTTTGAGCTCTGAGAACGGACAGATGGCCTCCTCAAGTGTGTCTCTGACTCCCATGTAGCCTAACTGGGAGACACCTCCCAGTAGTGGCCAACAGACACCTCATACAGGCGGCTGCCCCTCTGGGACGAAGCTTCCAGAGGAAGGCTCAGGCAGCAATATTTGCTGTTCTGCAGCTTCTGCTGGTGACACCCAAGCAAACAGGGTCTGGAGTGGAACTCCTGCAAACTCCAACAGACCTACAGCTGAGGGACCTGACTGTTAGAAGGAAAACTAACAAACAAAAAGGAATAGCATCTACATCAACAAAAAGGTCATCTACACCAAAATCCCAACTGTAGGTCACCAACATCAAAGACCAAAGGTAGATAAAACCACAAAGATGAGAAGCCAGAGCAGAAAAGATGAAAATTCTAAAAATCAGAGCGCCTATCTCCTCCAAAGGATCGCAGCTCCTTGCCAGCAATGGAACAAAGCTGGATGGAGAATGACTTTGAGAAGCTGACAGAAGTAGGCTTCAGAAGGTTGGTTATAAGTTCTCCGAGCTAAAGGAGGATGTTCGAACCCATCGCAAGGAAGCTAAACACCTTGAAAAAAGATTAGACGAATGGCTAACTAGAATAAACAGTGTAGAGAAGAACTTAAATGACCTGATGGAGTTGAAAACCATAGCACAAGAACTTCATGATGCTTGCATAAGCTTCAATAGCTGATTTGATCAAGTGGAAGAAAGGGTATCAGTGATTGAAGACCAAATTAATGAAATAAAGTGAGAAGACAAGGTTAGAGAAAAAAGAGTAAAAAGAAACAAACAAAGCCTCCAAGAAATATGAGACTATGTGAAAAGACCAAATCTACGTTTGATTGGTGTACCTGAAAGTGATAGGGAGAATGGAACAAAGTTGGAAAACACTCTTCAGGCCATTATCCAGGAGAACTTCCCCAACCTAGCAAGGCAGGCCAACATTCAAATTCAGGAAATACAGAGAACACCACAAAGATACGCCTCAAGAAAAGCAACCCCAAGACACATAACTGTCAGATTCACCAAGGTTAAAATGAAGGGAAAAGTGTTAAGGGCAGCCAGAGAGAAAGGTCGAGTTACCCACAAAGGGAAGCCCATCGGACTAACAGCAGATATCTCTGCAGAAACCCTACAAGCCAGAAGACTGGGGGCCAATATTCAACATTCTTAAAGAAAAGAATTTTCAACCCAGAATTTCATATCCAGCCAAACTAAGCTTCATAAGTGAAGGAGAAATAAAATCCTTTATAGACAAACAAATGCTGAGACATTTTGTCACCACCAGGCCTGCCTTACAAGAGCTCCTGAAGGAAGCACTAAACATGGAAAAAAACAAGTGGTGCCAGCTGCTGCAAAAACATGCCAAACTGTAAAGACTATCGATGCTAGGAAGAAACTGCATCAACTAACGGGCAAAATAACTAGCTAACATCATAATGACAGGATCAAATTCACACACAATATTAACCTTAAATGTAAATGGGCTAAATGCCCCAATTAAAAGACACAGACTGGCAAATTGGATAAAGAGTTAAGACCCATCGGTGTGCTGTATTCAGGAGACCCATCTCACATGCAAAGACGCACATAGGCTCAAAATAAAGGGATGGAGGAAGATCTACCAAGCAAATGGAAAGCAAAAAAAAAACGCAGGGGTTGGCCGGGCGCGGTGGCTCACGCCTGTAATCCCAGCACTTTGGGAGGCCAAGGCAGGTGGATCATGAGGTCAGGAGATGGAGACCATCCTGGCTAACACGGTGAAACCCCGTCTCTACTAAAAATACAAAAAATTAGCCGGGTGTGGTGGCTGGCACCTATAGTCCCAGCTACTCGGGAGGCTGAGGAGGGAGAATGGCATGAACCCAGGAGGCAGAGCTTGCAGTGAGTCCAGATCGCGCCACTGCACTCCAGCCTAGGCCATAAAGCGAGACTCCATCTCCAAAAAGAAAAAAACACAGGGGTTGCAATCCTAGTCTCTGATAAAACAGACTTTAAACCAACAAAAATCA
The DNA here is from genome assembly GCF_028885625.2 of Pongo pygmaeus. Lineage (NCBI taxonomy): Eukaryota > Metazoa > Chordata > Mammalia > Primates > Hominidae > Pongo > Pongo pygmaeus. The sequence continues at coordinate 206,652,490 of NC_085930.1, forward strand.
AAAGAGACAAAGAAGGCCATTACATATTGGTAAAGGAGTCAATTCAACAAGAGGAGCTAACTATCCTAAATATATATGCACCCAATACAGGAGCACCCAGATTCAGAAAGCAAGTCCTTAGAGACCTACAAAGAAAAGACTTAGACTCCCACACAATAATAATGGGAGAATTTAACACCCCACTGTCAATATTAGACAGACCAATGAGACAGAAGGTTAACAAGGATATTCAGGACCTGAACTCAGCTCTGCAACAAGCAGACCTAATAGACATCTACAGAACTCTCCACCCCAGATCAACAGAATATACATTTCTTCTCAGCACCACATCACACTTATTCCAAAATTGACCACATAGTTGGAAGTAAAGCACTCCTCAGCAAATGTAAAAGAACAGAAATTATAACAAACTGTCTCTCAGACCACAGTGCAATCAAATTAGAACTCAGGATTAAGAAACTCATTCAAAACTGCACAACTACATGGAAACTGAACAACCTGCTCCTGAATGACTACTGGGCACATAACGAAATGAAGGCAGAACAATGATGTTCTTTGAAACCAGTGAGAACAAAGACACAACGTAACAGAATCTCTGGGACACACTTAAAGCAGTGTGTACAGGGAAATTCATAGCACTAAATGCCCACAAGATAAAGCAGGAAAGATCTAAAATTGACACCCTAACATTACAATTAAAAGAACTAGAGAAGCAAGAGCAAACACATTCAAAAGCTAGCAGAAGGCAAGAAATAACTAAGATCAGAGCAGAACTGAAGGAGATAGAGACATAAAAAACCCTTCAAAAAATCAATGAATCCAAGAGCTGGTTTTTTGAAAAGATCAACAAAATGGATAGACCACTACCAAGACTTAATAAAGAAGAAAAGAGAGAAGAATCAAATAGACGCAATAAAAAATGATCAAGGTGATATCACCACTGATCCCACAGAAATACAAACTACCATCAGAGAATACTATAAACACCTCTATGCAAATAAACTAGAAAATCTAGAAGAAATGGGTAAATTCCTGGACACTTACACCCTCCCAAGACTAAACCAGGAAGAAGGTGAATCTCTGAATAGACCAATAACAGGCTCTGAAATTGAGGCAATAATTAACAGCCTACAAACCAAAAAAAGTCCAGGACCAGACGGATTCACAGCCAAATTCTACCAGAGGTACAAAGAGGAGCTGGTACCATTCCTTCTGAAACTATTCCAATCAATAGAAAAAAAGGGAATCCTCCCTAACTCATTTTATGAGGCCAACATCATCCTGATACCAAAGCCTGGCAGAGACACAACAAAAAAGAAGAATTTTAGACCAATATCCCTGATGAACATCAATGCGAAAATCCTCAATAAAATACTGGCAAACCGAATCCAGCAGCACATCAAAAAGCTTATCCACCATGATCAAGTCGGCTTCATCCCTGGGATGCAAGGCTGGTTCAACATATGCAAATCAATAAACATAATCCATCATATAAACAGAACCAAAGACAAAAACCACATGATTATCTCAATAGATGCAGAAAAGACCTTCGACAAAATTGAACAGCCCTTCACGCTAAAAATTCTCAATAAACTAGGTATTGATGGAGCATATCTCAAAATAATGAGATTTTTATGGCAAACCCACAGCCAATATCATACTGAATGGGCAAAAACTGGAAGCACTCCCTTTGAAAACCGGCACAAGACAAGGATGCCCTCTCTCACCATTCCTATTCAACATAGTGTTGGAAGTTCTGGCCAGGGCAATCAGGCAAGAGAAATAAATAAAGGGTATTCAATTAGGAAATGAGGAAGTCAAATTGTCCCTGTTTGCAGATGACATGATTGTATATTTAGAAAACCCCATCATCTTAGCACAAAATCTCCTTAAGCTGATAAGCAACTTCAGCAAAGTCTTAGGATACAAAATCAATGTGCAAAAATCACAAGCATTCCTATACACCATTAACAGACAAAGAGCCAAATCATGAGTGAATTCCCATTCACAATTGCTACAAAGAGAATAAAATACCTAGAAATCCAACTTACAAGGGATATGAAGGACCTCTTTAAGGAGAACTACAAACCGCTGCTCAACGAAATAAAAGAGGACACAAACAAATGAAAGAATATTCCATGCTCATGGATAGGAAGAATCAATACCTGAAAATGGCCATATTGCCCAAAGTAATTTATAGATTCAATGCCAACCCCATCAAGCTACCAACGACTTTCTTCACAGAATTGGAAAAAACTACTTTAAAGTTCAAATGGAACCTAAAAAGAGCCCACGTCGCCAAGACAATCCTAAGCAAAAAGAACAAAGCTGGAGGCATCACGCTACCTGACTTCAAACTATACTACAAGGCTACAGTAACCAAAACAGCATTGTACTGGTACCAAAACAGATATACAGACCAATGGAACAGAACAGAGGCCTCAGAAATAACACCACACATCTACAACCATCTGATCTTTGACAAACCTGACAAAAACAAGAAATGGGGAAAGGATTCCCTATTTAATAAACGGTGCTGGGAAAACTGGCTAGCCATAGGTAGAAAGCTGAAACTGGATCCCTACCTTACACCTTATACAAAAATTAATTCAAGATGGATTAAAGACTTAAATGTTAGACCTAAAACCATAAAAACCCTAGAAGAAAACCTAGGCAATACCATTCAGGACACAGGCATGGGCAAAGACTTCCCAACTAAAACACCAATAGCAATGGCAACAAAAGCCAAAATTGACAAATGGGATCTAATTAAACTAAAGAGCTTCTGCATGGCAAAAGAAACTACCATCAGAGTGAACAGGCAACCTATAGAATGGGAAGAAATTTTTGCAATCTACCCATCTGACAAGAGGCTAATATCCAGAATCTACAAAGAACTCAAACAAATTTACAAGGAAAAAACAAACAACTCCATCACAAAGTGGGCAAAGGATATGAACAGACACTTCTCAAAAGAAGACATCTATGCAGCCAACAGACACATGAAAAAATGCTCATCATCACTGGTCATCAGAGAAATGCAAATCAAAACCACAATGAGATACCATCTCATGCCAGTTAGAATGGCAATCATTAAAAAGTCAGGAAACAACAGATGCTGGAGAGGATGTAGAGAAATAGGAACGCTTTTACACTGTTGGTGGGAGTGTAAATTAGTTCAACCATTGTGGAAGACAGTGTGGCGATTCCTCAAGGATCTAGAACTAGAATTACCATTTGACCCAGCAATCCTATTACTGGGTATATACCCAAAGGATTATAAATCATGCTACTATAAAGATACATGCACACGTATGTTTATTGCAGCACTATTCACAATAGCAAAGACTTGGAACCAACCCAAATGTCCATCAATGATAGACTGCATTAAGAAAATGTGGCACATATACACCATGGAATACTATGCAGCCATAAAAAAGGATGAGTTCATGTCCTTTGCAGGGACACGGATGAAGCTGGAAACCATCATTCTCAGCAAACTATCACAAGGACAGAAAATCAAACACCGCATGATCTCACTCATAGGTGGGTATTGAACAATGAGATCACTTGGATACAGGGCAGGGAACATCACACACTGGGGCCTGTCGGGGGCTGGGGGGCTAGAGGAGGGATAGCATTAGGAGAAATACCTAATGTAAATGAGTTGATGGGTGCAGCAAACCAACATGGCACATGTATACCTATGTATCAAACCTGCACGTTGTGCACATGTACCCTAGAACTTAAAGTATAATAAAATAAATAAATAAATAAATAAATAAGCTACTGTTTGTTTTTTTCCCAGTCTCTCTCACATGCAGTCTTGATCACCTAGAACTACGTCCTGCAACACAAGGCCTCAATGAATACGTACTGAGTGAACAAGTGAATTAATCAGTCTCTCTCATCTGGTTAGCGTGAGCCAGAAGGAATCCTTGAACATGACCTACCTCTAGCCTCTAACCTGCAAAACTGCGGCTCACATCTACATCTAACACGAGGAACAAACCTATGGGCCCTCCTTGGCCAGCCAAAGAGTATCCCTCTAAGTTTTAACATTTATCTTTCTAAACTTCAATGACTTAATTTTGCATGTTATCTCCCTTATTTTTATAAAACTAATACATGTATCATTAACCATAATGAAATACCTGCTTTTGGAAGGGAATGTTTATTTCATTTAAAGTCTTGCAGATGGTTAAGTATAATATTATCCGTGAAAAAAAAAATGGACTGCTGTAAACACAGGCCATGAAATACAAGGCAAAAAAGGTGCTATAACTTTAAATTTCAGGGGACAACATCAAAAGAGATTCGTATTTTCCCTTAATGAGCAAGCAGAAGAGTAACTGCTTTTTCACTCCAAAGTGACCAAACTAAATCAAGCTTAGTTACTGCATTACGTCCTAGAGCAACTCATAAGCTAATAAAAATAGAAAACACACCAAAACAAACTAAGATCCTTTTCTGCCTTTCATATTGCTGCTATTCTCTCTCTCAATGGCTGTAGTATCACCAGAATACTAGAAAGGATAGGCAGCTGCCATGTTGAGACCATGAGGGAAAGATGAAGAAAACTGAGGAGACATCTAACCTGACATCTTTGAGCTTATGAATGAACACTAATAATCTCTTCAACTCTAGGCTTATTACCGACAAAAATAAAGCATTGTTTGGTCAACTTATCATCATTTGGGTTTTCTGTTACATGCAGCCAAACCATTTTCAAGGTTTTCTGATTCAGAAAATTGAAACCGGAGAGCACGCTGATATGGTTTGGAAATTTGTCCCCTCCAAATCTCACACTGAAATGCAATCCCCAGTGTTGAGGGTGGGGCCTTGTAGGTGGTGTTTGGGTCATGGGGGCAGACCCCTGGTGAATGGCTTGACCCCTTGCTCCTCGCACCATGTGCTACACCGGCTTCCCCTTTGCCTTCTGCCATGACTGCAAGCTTCCTGAGGCCTCACCAGAAGCAGATGTCAGCATCATGCTTTCTATACAGCCTGTAGAAACAAGTCAAAACATATCTTTTTCTTTATAAATTGCCCAGTCTCGGGGATTCCTTTCTAGCAATGCAAGCAAACTAACACACAAGCTTACATTGAAATTCCTTCTCCTAAATATTTCATGTATGACAGTGTAAAAGTATATCAAAGGACACATTTTAAAAAAAATAATCATAACACGTTCAAATATGCAGCTGATATACATTGGTTGTTTATTTTAAGAAATGGGGTCTCAGCTCATGACTGTAATCCTAGCACTTTGGGAACCAAGGCAGAAGGATCACTTGACACCAGGAATTTGAGACCAGCCTGGGGAACACAGCAAGACCCCCTCTCCACAAAATATTTTTAAAATTGGCCAGGTGTGGTAGTGGGTGTCTGTAGCCCTACTTATTTGGGAGGTTGAGACCAGGGGATCAATTGAGACCATGAGTTGGAGGCTGCAGTGAGCCATGATTTTGCCACTGCACTCCATCCCAGGTGACAGAATGAGAACCTGTCTCAAAAAAAAAGAGAAAGAAAATGGAAAGATAGGGTCTCACTATGTTGCCCAGGCTGGAGTGCAGTGGTTTTCATAGGCATGATCATCACACACTACAGCCTCAAACTCCTGAACTCAAGGGATCCTCCCACCTCAGCCTCCCAAGTAGTAGTTAGTTTGGGGCACCTGTCGGGTTTGATACACATCATTCTTGCAGTTATTCTTTGGCCTACAGGGTCCTAACAGGTAAGACTTAACTGAAGGCCAGGTGCGGTGGTTCACGCCTGTAATCCCAGCACTGTGGGAGGCTGAGATGGGCGGATCACGAGGTCAGGAGCTTGAGACCAGCCTGGCCAATATGGTGAAACCCCGTCTCTACTAAAAATACAAAAAATTAGCCAGGCGTGCTGGTGTGCACCTGTTTTCCCAGCTACTCAGGAGGCTGAGGCAGGAGAATTACTTGAACCTGGGAGGCGGAGGTTGCAGTGAGCTGAGATTGTGCCACTGCACTCCAGCGAGACTCCATCTCAAGGAAAAAAAAAAAAGACTCAACTGAAATGTAACTGATTTACATCTATGGAAATGCTATTGTAATTCAAAAGAGCATTAACATGTTAATCAACACGAAAAGGCAAGCTGTTTGAACACCTCAACAGAAGAGTATCTAAAATCTTTACTAAACTCCTTCATTTAACATATAATGTGTTCCTCCTAATGCAAGAGAATGGGTCCCAAGGATTATTAAAAAGAATGATCTTTCCTCTGCCCTAAGTAAGTCTACAAGTTAGCAGACAACCAAGTAAACATACTCTGCAAAGTTTTTGTTTGGGTTTAGTCATGATAAAACCAAGAAGAACTGAGGGTGAATGTGTTCTCCAATTAGAGATATTCTTTTCAAACACACTAGGATCCGCACAGAAATATAGACAAAAGACACCTATCAACAATTTACAAATGGCTAACAAACCACACACACTATTCTCAGTAGTAGTCAAAGATATATGAACAAGTGAGATATTTTAAAAAGCTATCAAAATGGCAAAGATTCTAAAATGACACCGCACAAGGCTAATAAAAGGATTTCATCAAACAATCTCATATACTGCTGGTAGAAATATATTTCATATATTGCTGGTAGGAATGTATTTCATATATTGCTGGTAGAAATATAAATCAATGTAACCTTTAAGCATATCATGTAGATATACTTATTATAATGCCAATTCCCTATACACTGACAATGGTTTTTTGTTCTTATAAAAATAAAAAATGTCACTGAAGGCCAGGTGCAGTGGCTCACACCTATAATCCAAGCAGTATGGGAGGCCGAGGCAAGAGGATTGCTTGAAGCTAGGCATTCGAGACCAGCCTGGGCAACACAGTGAGACCCTGTCTCTACCAAAAAAAAATGTTTAATTAGCTGAGTCTGGTGGCACATGCCTGTAGCCCTAGCTACTCAGGAGGCTGAGGTGGGAGGATCCCTTGAGCCCAAGAGTTCAAGGCTGCAGTGAGCTATGATTGTGTCACTGCAGTCCAGCCTGGATGACAGAGTGAGACCCTGCCTCTAAAACAAGTAATTTTTTTAAAAAGGCATTGAAAATGCAAAAGCATTCATAGTTAAGGCACTGACTCTCCAACAACTTACTGTTTCAAAGCTGCCTTTATGCATCAAATCAATGGGTGGCCGGAATAGATCTGCAAGGGTAGTTAATTTCTTATCGATAGCTCCTCCATTTCTTAATTCTTGTTCTTGCCGAACTATAATACAGAAGGATGAAAAAGTTTCAGTTAGCCATAATTGTGAATCACACTAAAAAAAAAAAAAAAAAAAAAACAACTTCTGTCAATTGAAGGAATTGCTGTCAATATGCTTGACCTCAAATACAAAGATCTAATGTTGACTCTGAAAAAAAAAATGCAAAGGGAGATAACAGGAATCTTAAGACTTGGTGGTATTCCCTATCCCAAGGATACAAAGAAAATTAACTGAAAATATTCACATAATCAAAGTAACTTCTTCACATATTCAGAAACTAACTGTAACATGGGAGAGGTTGAGTGTGGTGGCTCATGTCTGTAATTCTAGCACTTTGGATGGCCGAGGTCAGCAGATCACCTGAGGTCAGGAGTTTGAGATCAGCCTGGCCAAGATGGTGAAACCCCGTTTCAACTAAAAATACAAAAAAAAAAAAAAAAAAAGCCGGGCATGGGCATGGTGGAGCATGCCTGTAATCCCAGCTACTCAGGAGGCTGAGGCAGGAGAATAGCCTGAACCCTGAAGGCAGAGGTTGCAGTGAGCAGAGATCGCACCACTGCACTCCAGCCTGGGCAACAGAGTGAGACTCCATCTCAAAAAAAAAAAAAAAATTAGCCAGGTGTAGTGGCGCATGCCTGTAGTCCCAGCACTATGGGAGGCTGAGATGTGCGGATCACCTGAGGTCAGGAGTTCAACGCCAGCCTGGGCAACATGGTGAAACCTCATCTCTACTAAAAATACAAAAATTAGCCGGGTGTGGTGGCACAAGCCTGTAGTCCCAGCGATACTCGGGAGGCTGAGGCAGGAGAATCGTTTGAACCTGGGAGGTGAAGGTTGCAGTAAGCTGAGATCACGCCACTGCACTCCAGCCTGGGTGACAGAGCAAGACTCCATCTCAAAAATAAATAGTAATAATAAAAAAAGATTATGACAGTAGAGATGATGACCCTGTTGTCACCTTCCACTGGAAGGACACAAGATTCCCTAGATGACTTGAGTCAGTTTAGGTTCCCCATCAATTCTCTCCAAAGTTACAAGACCTATCTGTGCCTCAATGAACTCATTATAAATAAACTACAAAATCAAGCATGGTCCAAAGGTTTCTCATATATCCTCTTAACATAACTGTCCTTTCTTTAGGATTCCATTGCTACATCAATACTAAATCCTCTAAAAGTATAAGACCAAGATTCTCATTCTAACTTATTACACAAAAATATTTCAAATAACTGTAGCCAAACTATTAATAGTGGCTGCTTTGGGTGGCGTGGTTTTTCCTATTTTTCAATCTCTTACAATAACCATTTTCATTATGTATTCCTTTCATTGACAGAAATCAGGATCCTGAGGGACATCAGTTTATTTTATTATAGTAAGCATTTTAAGTGTGTATTCACAAGCGAATTAAGTTTATCAATTACCATATTTCCTACATTATCTCCATCTCCTTTACTATTTTTCTATAACCAAATAGGTTAGAATTTGGAACAATTTAGCTCAGGGGAGAATTAATCACATTCTGGATCCATAATTTCACTTTTTAAAGAAGGTGAAAACTTAAAAGTAATTGGGCCTAATAGTAATCATCTTTGTCTTTTTAATAGGAAGAGAAGAGGGAGATGATAAACTGGTCCATAGATACCTACTAGTTTCAGTCTGAAAATCCCGGAAACCATCAAAAATTGAACGTGCAGGCCGTCGTCTTTTAGGAGCTTTGGGGAGAAAAAACAGAATTGAAAAATTTTTAAATTAATTTTGAAACTTAATTCTAAAAATGTCCTTATCTAAAAGTATTTTTTTAATAAAACATATGAAACCCTTCACGAACTACACGTCACCCTTGCGCAGGGGCTGTGCTAATCTCTGTATCATGCTAATCTCTGTCTCGTTCCAATTTTAGTAAATGTGCTGCCGAAGCGAGCACAGTATTTCTTGTTTTAAAACACTCAAGATTCATAATGGTGCCTTCCCTCAAAAAATAAAAAAGTTTAAAAACTTTCAAATCATTCATGTATAATTAATCCAAACATCTTCCATCCAGTCATCTTGTATTACAAATGAGAAAATTCAGGCCCAGTTAAAACAGACTTAATCAAACTTGTGTAAAAAGTTTACTATCGGCTGGGCATGGTGGCTCATGCCTGTAATCCCAGCACTTTGGGAGGCCGAGGCAGGTGGATCACCTGAGGTCAGGAGTTTGAGACCAGCCTGACCAACATGGTGAGCCCGTCTCTACTAAATACAAAAAATTAGCCAGGTGTGGTGGTGCATGCCTGTAATCCCAGCGACTTGGGAGGCTGAGGCAGGAGAATCACTTGAACCTGGGACACAGAGGTTGCAGTAAGCCAAGACTGCCATTGCGCTCCAGCCTGGGCAACAAGAGCGAAACTCCATCTCAAAAAAAAAAAAGTTTACTATCCTGGCCAGGCGCTGTAGCTCATGCCTCCTGTAATCCCAGCACTTTGGGAAGCCAAGGCAGGTGGATCACCTGAAGTCGAGTTCGAGACCAGCCTGATTAACATGATGAAACCCTGTCTCTAATAAAAATACAAAAAAACTAGCCAGGTGTGGTGGCATGCACCTGTAATCCTAACTACTTGGGAGGCTGAGGCAGGAGAATCACTTGAACCTGGGAGGCGGAGGTTGCAGTGAGCCAAGATCACGCCACTGCACTCCAGCCTGGGCAAGAAGAGTGAAACTCCGTCTCAAAAAAAAAAAAAAAAGTTACTATCTTAATATCCAAGTGGTGATTATCAGGAAGAAAGATTTTGAGGATGATGCCACGTAGAGATGAAGCCACACACATGCTGCAGATATCCAATTCAGGTTAGTCTTCGGGATCTGACTGCCCTGTTGTATAGAGTAACTCTACATTCTAAACCGTAAGACTTAACGACTATTTCTTAGGGATTGGATTGGACCCACGTGCACAACCATAAAGACAAAAAACATCTTTAATTTTGGAAATTTTTTTCACAGTTACACAATGGTTTAATGACAGAAAAGTAAACAGATCCACCTAAGGTATTCCACTACCCCTGTAGAGTGTCTATTACCCTGTCTTTAAGTATTTTACAGATAAGGTGTAGAATGCTAGAATCAAAATGTTATCTTCCTATATCTATGTGTTCTTAAACCTAAACAAATTACCAGATCATTTATGTACATTACAATAAATAAAGGCTTTTCATGATTCCCTCAACATGGGTAAGTTACTAAGTTGGCTTATGGCAAGGCTGGCCAGCATGTAACCAGAATAATTATCTGTTAATAAATGATTAGTATCAAGATTAGACAGAGACTACAGAATCTCCTTAACCCGTGTCAAAACATCTTTCCCAATAACTCGTGTTTGTGATTACACAGGATAATTATTTGTATCCAGAACTACCGAGTAAAAGGCAAAACAAAGCAACAAAAAAAATGCAGAACATATTAAAAACTTCATTTTTGTTTAAAACATATTCATATGCATATCATTCCTGTGTATATGTATGTGTTTTTATGTTAAACAATCACATTATCATCTCTGGGAAAAGGGATTTTGTAATACACTGTCATGTTTTTATTTTTTGAGACAGCGTCTCACCCTGTTGCCCAGCTGGAGTGCAGTGGTGTGGTCATGGCTCACTGCAGACTCCATCCTCCTAGGCTCAAGCCATCCTCCTGCCTTAGCCTCCCAAGCAGCTGGGACTACACGTGTGCAGCACCACGTTCAGTTTTTTGTTTGTCTGTTTGTTTTTAAGAGACAGGCATGTCACTATATTGCCCTCCTGGGCTCAAGGAACCCTCCCACCTCATCCTGCCAAAGTGCTGGGATTACAGGCACCAGCCACCACGCGCAGCCTGAATTAATTCACTTATTTATTTACTGCGACAGAGTCTCACTCTGTTGCCCAGGCTGGAGTGCAGTGGCATGATCTCAGCTCACTGGGACCTCTGCCTCCCAGGTTCAAGGCATTCCCCTGCCTCAGCCTCCCTAGTACCTGGGACAACAGGCGTGTGCCACCACGCCCAGCTAATTATTGTATTTTTAGTAGGGAGGGGGTTTCACCATGTTGGCCAGGCTGGTCTCAAACTCCTGACCTCAAGTGATCCACCCGCCTCGGCTACCAAAAGTGCTGGAATTACAGGATTGAGCCACTGAGCCTGGCATGAATTTTATTTTTAATTTAAATATTGCACCCTGTGTCCCTCTCTACCTTCCTCCCTCCCTCCTTTCTTCATTTCTATTCAAGAAAAAGCAAGAAATGTCACACTTTTCAATCTTGGAACTATTTTTGATCAAGAGCTCCTATTTCAAATGTACATGGCTTCTAGCAGGAATAACACAGCCTGCCAAAGAACGCCTCTAAAACTAGTTATCTGGCCCTGGTGCAGTGACATGCGCCTATAGTCCCAGCTGCCCAGGTGGCTGATGTGAGAGGATCGCTTGAGCCAAGGAGTTCGAGCACAATCTATGCAACATACTGAGACCCTGTCTCTTAAAAAAAAATAAATAAATAAATTTTTAAAAATAACTAGATATCTGATACTTTTTAACTGTAACAATTAAGAAACTGGCTGGAGGCTGGGCATGGTGGCTCACGCCTGTAATCCCAGCACTTTGGGAGACTGAGGCAGGCGGATCACGAGGTCGGGAGATTGAGACCATCCTGGCTAACACGGTGAAATCCCATCTCTACTAAAAAATAGAAAAAATTAGCCAGCCGTGGTGGCGGGCGCCTGTAGTCCCGGCTACTCGGGAGGCTGAGGCAGGAGAATGGCGTGAACCCAGGAGGCGGAGCTTGCAGTGAGCCAAGATCGCACCACTGCACTGCAGCCTGGGCCACAGAGCGAGACTCCATCTCAAAAAAAAAAAAAGAAACCAAGAATGTCTTAGAATAAGAATAGCTGCCTAAAAAGTATATTAGGAAGGTAGCACATAAAAGGTAATTTTCTTCTACTTTTAAACTGCCAAAGGTAGGTTAGTCAATATTCCACATCACCTTTCCAACCTCCCCCTTCTCTATAAGGCACCGATCTGGATATACTCACTAGTTCCTCTTATTACTATCCTTCTACCCAATTCCTTTTACTTCTTGGGCTAATAACCCTCTTCCCATTTGTCTTCCCTTCATTTACCCTATTTCTAAGCAAAAACCTCTCCTCAAACCACACCACCTCTAGCCCTAGGACTATTACTGCTACCTGCCTTTTCAATGTGGTCTCCTGGCTCTTCCAAGCCATCTGCTACAAGCAAACATCAGTCCTCTGTCCTCACTCTACTGCCCACATAATAGAAGTACTGGTCACTGAAGCCAAAGAGACTAAGCTATAAAGAGCTAAAAGAGATTCAGGAGCTTCAAAGTCAGCATAGGGGAGGGACAGGTGGAGAAAAAATATAGTGAGAAGAGTGGCACTGTTTTACATGTCCACATATCTGTTTGTATTTGGCTTCAGAGAAGACATCTGGATCTTCAGATCTGCTTCTGCATTGCTTTAGATCTGCTGCTATTCTTTTAGTTCACGTATAGAAAGACAATTAAAATTTACTCTCACGCAGACACACAGTTGTAAAAGGGAGGAGTGGGCTTTTTGTTTTAAAAGATGGGGGTCTCACCATGTTGCCCAGGCTGAAGGGCAGTGGCTATTCACAGGCACAATCCCACCACTGATCTGCACCTGCTCCGTTTCCTCTTCCTTAGGTCATCTGGTGGTCCTCCACTGCTGGCAGGTCACCATATTGATTCCGAACTTAGTGCAGACACCCAATCAGCATAGGGCCCTACAGCCAAGAACTCCTGGGGCTCAAGCCATACTCCCGCCTCAGCCTCCAGAGTAGCTAAGACGACATGCCTGTGCCACCATACCCATCAGGGAGGAGTGTTTTAAAGTCTTAGATGATTGTGGATATTCTTCTTTAATAAGTACACCAATACTTAATCAATGGTAGTTTCTTAGAGGACAGCTGCAAAGTGGAATCTGAAATCTTATCAATGAGTTTTTCATACTGTTTCATTAAAACCCACTGTACTATGTGGTAGGCAGTGTCTAAGACAGCCCCCAATTTTCCCTGTCTCCCAGTATTGATAACCTGTGTGTGAATACCTTGAGTACAGGCAGGATTGAACAGACTGTGGTAGACGTGATGGGATTTCACTTCCAGATTAAATTACAAAAAGACAGCGTCTTCCATTTTGGGCTGCCCTCTCTGGTTCTCTCATTTGCTCTGTGTTAAGAATGGATGCCCCCAGGCAATAGCCACATGAATGAGTTTAGGAGATCCTCCTCCATTCAGGCTTTGAGATGAATGGTAGCCTACCTGACATGTTGACCACATCCTTGTAGGAGATCCTAACCAAAGGCCACACCCAGATTGCTGACCCAAAGAAACTGAGATAACAAACATTTGTTTTTTTCAGGCAGTTTAATTTTGGAACAATTTTTCACTCAGCAATAAATATCTAATACAATTCATCTCGCAGTCTGAATGGATCTTTTACCTATGCACATTTTTGTAGTATCATGCATTGGTTATTCAAAAATATTTGTTTACTGAGTAATGCAAACATTTCAAATATTAATGGTTTCATTACACAGTATTTTAAAAATCATCTGTTTCATGTCACCACTGATCTTATCAGAAAGCCTTCAAGTACTGGGAAAGTATCAAGCTCACAAAGGTGGGTACAAAAAATTTTCTAAAATCCTGTTTTTTGCCTGAAAGCTCTTTTTTAATTTATCATTTTTTTTGAGATGAGGTCTGTCATCAGCAGGCTGGAGTGCAGTGGTGCAATCACGGCTCCTGCCTTGACCTCCCAGGCTCAATCCATCTTCTCACCCCTCGGCCTCCTCAGTAGCTGGGACTACAGGCATGTGCCACCACACCCAGCTCATTTTTTTCTTAATTTTTTTGTAGAGATGGGGGTCTCCCTATGTAGCCCAGGCTGGTGTGGAACTCCCAGGCTCCAGCAATCCTCCCGCCTCAGCCTCCCAAAGTAATCCCAAAGTGTTGGGATTACAGGTGTGAGTCACCACGTTCGGCCAAACCTCTTTTTAAAAATCACTGATAACAAACACTCTCAGTTGTATTGAAGTAACAAGCTCACATTTTCAAGAAAATGCCAACTGTCAAAGTGTAAACTGATTGTCAGTAATTTTTCAAGTAAAAAGAATGTTCCATGAAAAAAGCTACCTAGTTCAGCTCGCTACTCTAACAATCACACAAGTGCTTTTCCTTAAGGTAATCATAGTACTTCATTATGCCAAAGTGCTTTGTGCATACATCCTATTTCAAACAATATTTTAAAACTGTGTACTCAAGGGTCAAGATTTAATGAAATTAATCATTTTTATTGCTTCATCAAGAACATTATTAAAGAAAACTGCTTTTAAATTAATTAATTTTTTTTTTTGAGTTGGGGTCTCAATATGTTGCCCAGGCTGGTCTCAAACTCCTGGGCTCAAGCAATCCTCCCGCCTCAGCCTCCCAAAGTGTTGAGATTATAGGTGTAAGCCACTGCAACTGTCCTATTTATTTTTCTTTTATAGACAGGGCCTCACTCTGTTACACAGGCTGCAGTGCAGTGGCATGATCATAGTTCACTGCAGCCTAGAACTTCTAAGCTCAAGCAACCCTCCCACCTCAGACTCCCAAGTAACTAGGACTACAGGCACGTGCCACCACGCCTAACGAATTTATTTTTATTTTTTGTAGAGATAAGAGTCTTCCTATGTTGTCTGGGCTACTCTCCAACTCCTGGTTTCAAGTGATCTTTTCAACTGTGGCCTCCCAAAGGACTGGGATTACAGGAATGAGCCACTGCACCTGGCCCTGCCTTTTAAATTTTTTTGTAAACTTCAAGTACGCAGCAGTGAAGAATTCACTATCTAGTGATACAGTCTGAAGCCACTGCATGAATTCAACCAAGATGCCAGCAGTCTGACTCATCATTGTTTCTGAACTATCAGTCTAAATGTCACCACAATGAAAATAATTTGATGTCCAGTATAATGGTGCATGCCTATAATCCCAGCTACTCAGGAGGCTGAGATAAGATCACCTGAGCCTAAGAGTTCTGGCCTGTAGTGTGCTATGCCAGTCAGGTGTCTACACCAAGTTTGGCATCAATATAATTACCTCCCGGGAGTAGGGGGACCACCAGGTTGCCTAAGGAGGGGTGAACTGGCCCAGGTTGGAAACAAGAGGTCAAAACTCCCATGCTGATCACTAGTGGGATCACGCCTGTGAGCAACCACTGCACTCCATCCTGGGGCAACACAGCAAGACCCCATCTCGGGAAAAAAAAACAAACCCTTAGTATTATTACGTAAGTTGTTTTAACTTTACAGACAACCTGAAAGGGACTATTAGGGACCTGAGCCCACACCTGAACTGTGATTTAAATCAATACTGTCTTAAGAAAATAGTATCTAAAGACCCATTTCAAGTTATAACGTCTAATAATGAAAAGTAAGAATGAATGACTTCCTAACTGTAAAAAGTCATTCTCCGTGTTCTCCTTACTGTACATCAATTCAGAGATAAGATAAGCGGCCAGGTGTGGTGGCTCATGCCCATAACTCCACGCCCATAACTCCACGCCCATAACTCCAATACTCTGGGAGGCCAAGGCCAAGGGCCAAGGCGGGAGGATTGCTTGAATCAGTTCCATAGCACCCAGGGCAACATAGCAATGCCCTGTCTCCACAAAACAAAACAAAACAATTAGCCAGGCGTGGTGGCATGCACCTATAGAAGGCTGAGGTGGGAGGAATCCTTGAGCCCAGGAGTTTGAGACTGCAGTAAGCAAGGATTGTGTCACTGCACTCCAGCCTGGGCAACAGACTCCATCTCTGTAAAACAAAAGAAAAAAAAAAAAAGAGTAAAGTGGGGCTTTCAAATGGAATTCTTTTGCCTCTGTTCAAAAGCAATACAGCACAGAATTTACTTCCTATAGTCCTACGAAGACCCTGTATTATTCCTTGCAATAAAGAGAAGATAAAGCTTCCAAGGGCATTACTCTTTTGCTCCAAATCTATTCCTAGCATTTATATTTTTAAAATCATGAGCAATATGGTATATTAACAGCATAATGACTATCTGCAGTGAGCAGTCCAGAAAGCACTTCATTACACTACAGTATTCAGACTTTACAGCTTTCCTCTCGCCTTTTAATTCTGAATCTAGACAGTATATTCTTTTGTTTCTTGCTATAATAAACACCAAAGCTGCCAAATTAAAAACGTTTATCTCGGCCGGGCACGGTGGCTCATGCCTGTAATCCCAGCACTTTGGGAGGCCGAGGCGGGCGGATCACCTGAGGTCGGGAGTTCAAGACCAGTCTGACCAAATGGAGAAACCCCGTCTCTACTATATATATATATATATATATATATATATAAAAATAAATAAAAATATATATATAAACTAAAAATTTAAAAAATGAATAAATGAATAAAAACATTTATCTCATAAAAACTCTCAACTAAAGTACTTTATCAAATCAAAAGACATACATATAATTTTATTCATCCTTTTGTTACAACGTATATTTCCTCCTCTTAGTTTACCGATGAAGGCTATATATGTATTATCCTGAATTAATGCAGGAACAGAAAGCCAAATACCGCACGTTCTCATAAGAGAGAGCTAAACACTCAGTACAAACCGACACAAAGAAGGGAACAGACACCAGGGCCTGCTTGAGGGTGGAGGGCGAGGATTGGAAAAAATACCTATAAGCCAGGCGTGGTGGCTCACTCCCATAATCCCAGCACTTTGGGAGGTTGAGGCCAGAGGATCGCTTGAGCCCAGGAGTTTGGGACCAGCCTAGGCAACATAGCAAGACTCCATCTCTATTTAAAAAAAAAAAAAAAAAAGGTAAAGAAAGGAAAGAAAGAAGAGAGAAGAGAAGAAGAAAAACTACCTACTGGGTACTATGCTCATTACCTGGGTGATAATATGTACACCAAACCCACGCAACATACAATTTACCCATGTAACAAAACTGCACATGTACCCCAAACCTAAAATAAAAGTTTGAGGGAAAAAAATTTGTATGTCTCTTGTACTCAACTGTATTTATTTATTTATTTTGAGACAGAGTCTTACTCTGCTGCCCAGACTGGAGTGCAGTGGCACGATCTCAACTCACTGCAACCTCAGCCTCCCGGTTTAAGTGATTCTCACGCCTCAGCCTCCTAAGTAGCTGGGATTACAGGCATGTGCTGCCATGCCTAGCTAATTTTTGTACTTTTAGTAGAGATGGAATTTTGACACGTTGGCTAGGCTGGTCTTGAACTCCTGGCCTCGAGTGATCTGCCCACCTCAGCCTCCCAAAGTGCTGGGACTACAGGTGTGAGCCACCTCAACACAAAGTATTTCTCTGCATTAACTGTTCTCAATATATACTATATACAGTTTTCTGTCTTGGTCTGCCCAAGCAGATTATAATTCCATCTTGTATTTTTTCTATATAAACTCATGATTAACACAAACTCTTTGGCTTACAAAAGGGAAATAAATGCTTATTTAACAATAAATTAATCTGATTAAATGTCCCATTCTCTATCACCAGTCTCTATCCAGATTCATATCACAATTTTTCACGTGAATGAGAGGTTACTGGGCCCTTCCTTCACATGAGGAACAGCACTTCTAGAAATTAAGAGAGAAGGTAAGGCATATCTAGAGAGTAAGGATATGGCAGTCAAGTAGGTATCCAGAAAATAAAAATAATCAGAATCTTTTCATTATTCATTCCCATTACAAGGCAGCAATTCTTTTTGCTAACGTCCCTCCTTTTGGCATTTTCCAACAAATATCAATTTTTAACATCTGCTTCACTCTTTGTGAGTCAACCGTGCAACTTTCTTGACAGGACTACAGAAAAAATAAGAAATGACACTACACTTCTAACAGTCTCCTAGCAAGCCTTCACATCTTTTGATGGTTTCATTAAAACCCTAAAGAACAAAATCAAATAAGGCTAAGGGAAAAAAGTCAACTTACCACCAAATAATGGTTCTGGTTCCACCAGTATTTCCTGCTTTTGAGGAATTGGGGCACGAACTTCTTCTCTATTAAAAAAAATGGGAAAATAAAAAATGAAAACTGTTTTCTGCCAGCTGTTTGCTTTCTGTAAATACTATGAATATATTCAAATTAACTTAGTGACTTTTAGAAGCACAGTAATAATAAGTTCTTTTGTTGCTATTTTTTTTTGGGGGGGGTGGAGACAGTGTCTCACTCTGTCGCCCAGGCTGGAGTGGACCGACACGATCTTGGCTCACTGCAACCTCCACCTCCCGAGTTAAAGTGAATCTCGTGCCTCAGCCTCCCTAGCAGCTGGGCCTACAGGCATACACCATCACACCTGGCTAATTTTTTTTCATATTTTTAGTAGTGACAGGGTCGCGCCATGTTGGCCAGGCTGGTCTTGAACTCTTGAGCTCAAGCAATCCACCCACCTCAGCCTCCCAAAGTGCTAGGATTACAGGCGTGAGCTACTGCATCCAGCTGATAAATGAGTTTTAGATAGTTTCCACATAAAGCTCAAGTGGAAAAGAGTACCTGGCATATATAGCTCAAATGGTTTGGAAAAAAAACAATTTCCCCTTCCCTTTCAAGTTTCCTACCTTAAATTCTGTCAGAAAAAAAGAAAAAAATTTTCCCCCAAAAAATCAGGCAGAAATGAACAGAAAAATATAGGCTTAATAGAAGCAACATCACATTACTACTACATCAAAGAATAATTAAATCACAAGGACATATTAAAATAAACTTAAAAAGGCAGTGAATTTCATGCTAATTATGAAAGAGGCTAACCCGTATGATCTTGGATTATTTACTAAAAAGATCCTAATATACAGAACAAAAAAAGTAATTACTCATCTTTTAAAAGCCTATTTTATTCAAAGTTTACATTCATAGGGTTTATTGATAATCCATCTCTTCCAGTAAGAAAAAACTTATTTAGATATACTGTAAAAATGGTGTGTGCCTTTAAAGATTAGTTTATTTTAGGTTGGGCATGGTGGCTCATGCCTGTAATCCCAGTACTTTGGGAGAGGAGGCGGGAGGCTCACTTGAGACCAGGAGTTGGAAACCAACCTTGGCAACATAGTAAGACTCCATCTCTAAAAAAAAAGGAAAAGAAAAAGAAAAAAAAAATTACTTTGTTTTACAGTTGTAACTCAACTATTGAACTTTGCTGATTAATGTTCACAGCAAATAGTAACTTCCTAATTCATTATCTTCCTGCTTGTAAGTATTATTATATAAGCACGTAAATTCCGTATAAATTTATGTTAGCCCTAATGGTTTTTTTTTTTTTTGAGACGGAGTCTCACTCTGTCGCCCAGGCTGGAGTGCAGTGGCGTGATCTCGGCTCACTGCAAGCTCCGCCTCCCAGGTTCATGCCATTCTCCTGCCTCAGCCTCCCAAGGAGCTGGGACTACATGCACCCACCACCACGCCCGGCTAATTTTTTGTATTTTTAGTGGAGACGGGGTTTCACCGTGTTAGCCAGGATGGTCTCCATCTCCTGACCTCGTGATCCGCCCGCCTCGGCCTCCCAAAGTGCTGGGATTACAGGCGTGAGCCACCGCGTCCGGCCAATGGTTTTCATTCAGGTGTTCTGAATAGTATTAACTAAAGATCTTGTTTTTAAGTGTTGGAACTCCAAAACATTCTTTATGAAATGAAGTAGGAATACTCATTTGTCAGCAATTACATCCTGTAATCAAAGAACAACCAACTAAAGAAATTTCCAATAAACCAAGAGACAAAAGGATAATTCAAAACTATGTTAAGTACTCTTTCCTACTGCTCACACACAAAATTTCGATAATCTGAAGAAACAGATGATACATCTATAAGAGGAAGCTCTGTCAATCCTTTCATCAAAAGGAAATAGGCCAGCCAGGCATGGTGGCTCACACTTGCAATCCTAGCATTTTGAGAGGCCAAGGCAGGTGGATCACTTGAGCTCAGGAGTTCAAGACCAGCCTGGGCAACAAGGCAAAACCCTATCTTTACAAAAAATACAAAAATTAGTCAACTGTGGTGGCATGCGCCTATAGTCCCAGCTATTTGAGGCACTGAGGTTGCTTGAAGCCGAGAGGCGGAGGTTGCAGTGAGTTGAAAGCAGTAAGCAGAGATCACACCCCTACATTCCAGTCTGAGTTACAGAGCAAGACTGTGTTTTAAAAAAAAGAGTTAATTATCTTAAGAAAACTGGCCGCACACAGTGGCTCACGCCTGTAATCCCAGCACTTTGGGAGGCCGAGGCGGGCGGATCACGAGGTCAGGAGATCGGGACCATCCTGGTCAACGTGGTGCAACCCCGTGTCTACTAAAAAAATTAAAAAATTAGCTGGGCGTGGTGGCGTGTGCTGACAGTCCCAGCTACTTAGGAGGCTGAGGCAGGAGAATCCGCTTGAACCCAGGAGGCGGAGGTTGCAGCAAGCCGAGATCACGCCTCTGCACTCCAGTCTGGGGACACAGAGAGACTCCGTCTCAAAAAAAAAAAAAACAAAGAAAAAAAAAGAAAGAAAGAAAACTTTTACCTCAACAAAACTTTCCATTATTGTTATACCTCGCTTTACAGTGTGTGTGTGTGTGTGTGTGTGTGTGTGTGTGTGTGTGTGTGTATATATATAATTGTCTCAATCTCAGACAACTCAGTTGTTCTATAAACAAACTTTAATCTGATGAAATGCATCAATTAGAGGGGTGGATTAAGCAGTACAGTTGTCCTTACATGAAAAGACTTGATTACTACATTATCTGAGGGTATCTGTACCAAGACTGTCAGCTACCAAGAATGGAAGGATGGAACAGAAAAAAGTGAATAAAGAAAACCATACTTTAGGAATTAGGAGCCATTATCAAATGTTAATCAATTAGCAATACAAACTATCTAAGCCAAGTTATATATAGGGGAATTCATTAGGAAAAGATATTCATTTATCAAAACTATTTCTCAACACAATTGAGAAAACATGTTTTATACAATGAGGATAAATATGCTCTCCCAAAACAACTATGAATATTTGCTATTCAAGTTTCTGTATTAGGTGGTTTTTTGTTTTTCTTTTTTTTTGTTTTTCTTTTTTTTTTTTTGAGACAGGAGGCCTCACTCTGTGTCATCCAGGTTGGAGTGCAGTGGCACAATTATGGCTCACTGCAACCTCAACCTCCCAGGCTCATGTGATCCTCCCATCTCAGCCTCCCAAGTAGCTGGGACTACAGTCGCGTACCACCACACCCGGCTAATTTTTGTATTTTTTGTAGAGACAGGGTTTTGCTATATTGCCCAAGCTGGTCTCAAACTCTTGGGCTCAAGCCATCCTCCTGCCTTGGCCTCCCAAAGTACTAGAATTACAGGCATGAGCCACCATGCCTGGACTTTTTAAAAAAATATTAGGTTTTCATACTGATTTCTGTTAAAAGTTTGAGCTATATTGGGAGCGAAATACATGGCCAACATTGACAGAAAAAAAAACTCTACACAATATTATTTTTATTATTTTTTTTGAGACAGTCTTGCTCTGTCACCCAGGCTGGAGTGTAGTGGCACAATCTCTGGTCACTGCAACCTCTGCCTCCTGGGCTCAAGCAATTCTTGTGCCTCAGCCTCCCAAGTAGCTGGGATTACAGGCGCATGCCACCATGCCTGGCTAATATTTGTATTTTTTAGTAGAGACAGGGTTTCACCATGTTGGTCAAGCTGGTCTCGACCTCCTGACGTCATGATCAGCCCACTTCGGCCTCCCAAAATGCCGGGATTACAGGCATGAGCCACCGCGCCCAGCCTAGCTTCAAGCATTTTTCATAGCAACTCAAAACATTTCTGTGACAATGTAGAAAAATCTAAAATTGGGAAATCTGAGCTTTAGTGGGCTCTACTGCTACTTAATTGCTGTGTAGCTTGGGGAAATGGCTATGCCTCTGCTTCCTTATTGGTAAAATGTTGATAATGCCATCCAATAAGGTTTTTGTTTGTTTGTTGCTGCCATGAGGCACACAGGCCCTGCTGGCCACGGGCCAATCGTAGCAGAGCAGCACCACACACTCCAACCAACCCCATCTCCCCGACTTCACAGAGCCTACATGGTTCCTTTGAGGATTAAATAAGTAAGACAGTACTCTAAAGAATTTAAAGTATGTAACTACAAAAATTTCCACTTCATACTTTTTCAGAGGCTTTCAGCCTTTCATTTATTTCAAAACCAGAGAATCGACCTAGCTTTGATAAAAATGCAACTACTTAATTTAGGCAATGGATAGCTCCTGACAACACATAATAAATTCATACTCTGTGTGTGGTCTGACAGTAGAGACACTTGCTGAACTGGTACTGGGCTCTTCAGCGATTCCTCCACCATCCAAAAACATAGTGACTGCCATTTCCAGATTATTGTTGCACGCTTCAAGCATATGTTTTCCTACACTTTCACTTGCACCTGAAACAGTAAAAAGACAGGAAAAACGTTAAAAAAAAAAAAAAAGACAGCCTCTTTTTTCAGCTCATATTAGAATTCCCAAGTAAATTAACAGTATTTTTCCCTTTTAGAATGAATGACTTTCTTGTGAAATACACAGAGCTAGAAAAAAATGTACACATTCTTGAAGTGAAATACACAGAGCTAGAAAAGAATTTAGCAGCATTAAAGAGTAATCATCCTTCATAACAAAACAAAAACTAAATAAACCATTTTTTGGCCATTTCTTTGGCCATTTATTTAAATGGCCAAAGTATATATTTGGGAATAAGCTGAAAAAAGATAAAGAAAAATGAAAGACTACATTCTAGAAAGTTAGAAATGCTTTGTTAGAAAGAATACATTTCAGTTAGCATTTCTGTTTCTGTTAAAAAGAAAGCATCAGGCTGGGCACAGTGGCTCACACCTGTAATCCCAACACCCTGGGAGGCTGAGGCGGGCAGATCACGAGGTCAGGAGTTGGAGACCAGCCTAACCAACACAGTGAAACCCCATCTCTACTAAAAACACAAAAATTTGCCAGGCATAGTGGTACACACCTGTAATACCAGCTACTCGGGAGGCTGAGGTAGGAGAATCGCTTGAACCCAGGAGGCAGAGGTTGCAATGAGCCGAGGTCACGCCACTGCACTCCAGCCTGGGCAACAGAGCGAGACTCTGTCTCAAAAAAAAAAAAAGCATCTTTAATACCAACGGCAAAGAAGTGAGATGGAACATTTTTTGTCTAAGACATAACTAAGTCAAAAATCTGGTAAGAAATGTCAATCTTCATCATTTAAAAATGTCCCTATTACAAATGTACTCATTTGTAAATAAAGAAAAGCTAACGGAGTCTGCTAAATGAAATGTAAATTGGTAAGGTCCTTTAAGAAAACAATTTTACAACATGTATTCCAGAAACAAAAATACTCATTCCTTTTTTGACTCAGTAATTTGGGCTTCTAGTCAAAAGAAAATAAAATCTACATAAAATACTATATGCATAAACATGTTCATACACATGTCCAGCATAGCTTCAGTTTATATTGAAAAGTTGGAAACAACATAAATGTCTAGTGACAGAATGTAAATTGAACATTTTCTGGCCACTAAAAAGCACCTCAAGCTTTCCATTTGGGATGATTTTTCTTCTATCTGAATTATGTCCCTTAGAATCTCCTTCTCTTGGTGGTAAATGCTCTTAAGTTTTTGTCTGCAAATGTCTTTATTTCGCTGTCATTCCTGACAGTTTTACTGGGTATTCCATTTCAAAGCTGACAGCTATTTTCTCTCAGAATACTGAAGACAGCATTCCAATGTCCTCTGGCTTCTGTTGTTGCTGCTGGGAAATCAGTTGCCAGACTAAAGAAAAATGTTTTTATAGCTATCTGTTGTTTCTAGTTGCTTTTAAGACCCTCTGTCTTTAGCCTTCTGCAATTTCACTCTGATTTGTCAGGGCTGATTTCATTTATCCTCTTTGGGATTCAATGGACTTCTACCACTTGAAGATTATCTTTTATCAATTCTGAAAAATTCCCAGTGATTTATATTTGATCATTGTCTCGCCCCTCCATTCACACTTATTTCCTCTGTCACTCCAATTAGATGTATGTTACAACTCTTCACTCTAACCTTTATGTCTCAAAACCTTTCTTTCATATGCATATTGTCTCTTTGAGCTCTCTATGGTGTATTGTAGGTAATCTCTTCAATGCTATCTTCCAGTTCACACATTCTCCCTTTAGCTGTGCCAATGTTTCTTCACTTGCTCATTGAGCTTTTGATTTCAGCTAATTTTTTATAACTAGAAGTTCTGTTTTTGTTTACTTCCTCATCTGCTTGATCATGTTTTGGAGATCCTTAATTCCTACTATTTCAATCTTTCATTTCTTCAAACATATTAACCCAACTTATTGGAATCACTAAGGGAAAAAATAAATTTTCTACAGTTTCTACAGATCACTGTCTCTTGTTTCTGCTGGATCTTGCTCACTGTGCCACAGTTTTTGTGTGATTTGTGATTTTTTTTTACTGTGATGTCATGTGCCTTGAAATTTTAATCTACAGAATTCTGAAGCCTGGGTTGAAGGTACATTTCCTCCTAAGAGGATGTGATTTGACAGACTTTGCAAGGCACCCACAGGCACTACCAAACGGAGACCACTTTAAATACATTTCTGACTTGGAAGTTTTTCAAGACCACATGGGAAATGTGACTGTAACAATCTTTGTTATAAATTCTCTGTGAAGATGTTCATCTCCATACATCCCCTCCCCACTGCCAAGGTAGAAGCGTCCTACTCTCTGCTTCATGAAGGGGAGGAGCCTTCTTTCAGGCCCCTTTCCTTGCCAAGGCCCCAAGCTTTCTTTCCTGTGACCCATGAGTCTACCAAAAGGGAAGTTCAAAGCCATCCAGTGTGGACAGATTCCACCAGACCTGCTTTAAAGGTAGCTAACTTCTGCATTCTTCATTTTTAGCATGGTGCTAACCAATAATGTATTTTAAAAGAAACTTTTTTTTTTTTTTTTTTTTTGAGATGGAGTTTCACTCTCATCACCCAGGCTGGAGTGCAATGGTGCGATCTTGGCTCACTACAACCTCCACTTCAGGGTTCAAGCGATTCTCCTGTCTCAGCCTCCCAAGTGGCTGGGATTACAGGTGCCTGCCAGCACACCAGGCTAATTTTTGTATTTTTAGTAAAGACAGGGTTTCACCATGTTGGCCAGGCTGGTCTTGACCTCCTGACCTCAGGTAATCCACCCGCCTCGGCCTCCCAAAGTGCAGGGATTACAGAAGTGAGCCACCACACTAGGCCTAAAAAAAGTTTTTTAAATACATACATTCTTCAGCACTTTTTTTCTCAGCAGTAGGGTTATTCATGGTATCACTCTACATTATCCTTACTGCAAGAAATGGAAGTGCTAACTCTACTCTTAATGTCTCTCATTTGTCTTCTCTTCTGCATTACTGCCTCTAAGGCAGATCCTTAATACTTACCTCAATTACTTCAACAGGCTTCTAACTGATCACTATTCCATTTTCCACCTTGCTGCAGAGGGTATGTTTCAAAATGTAAGTCTCATTATATCATCCCTCTGTTTAAAATCCCTTCATGGCAGCCGGGCACGGAGGCTCACACCTGTAATCCCAGCACTTTGAGAGGCCAAGGTGGGCGGATCACGAGGTTAGGAGTTCAAGACCAGCCTGGCCAAGATGGTGAAACCCCATCTCTACTAAAAATACAAAAATTAGCCAGGCCTGTTGGCACACACCCGTAATCCCAGCTACTCAGGAGGCTGAAGCAGGAGAATCGCTTGAACCTAGGAGACACAGGTTGCAGTGAGCTGAGATTGCACCACTGCACTCCAGCCTGGGCAATGGAGCAAGACTCCGTCTCAAAAAAAAAAAAAATCCCTTAATGGCTTTCTTCTGATGCCTGCAGTATAAATTCAAGTCTCTCAGCTTATTTCTCTGGCTTTGCCTTTCTTCTTCCTCATCCTACACAGTTTACTATAGTCAAACTAAATTACATGCTTAGAATGCCCTTATCCTCCCCATCCTCCCCTCATCTAGTTCATGCATGCTGAAATCAACAGAAATGTTACTTCGTTGATTTGTGCACTAGCCTACCTGCCCATTCCCATCCCTGTGATAATGTTCTATTATATCCACGGATATACTACTAGTAAATGCTAGTTCATTTTCTGGCTCCCCCAAAAGAATAGAAGGTTCTTGAACAGAGGAACTGATTTCCTTGCCTTGGTATCTCCCAGCACCTGGCATCAGGCTTGCTTGCATGTGGTCAATGTCTGATAAACTTAGTGATATCTCATAGTACTTTAGCTCATTAGCTATATACTAGAGAGAGAGGGAGTAGGCCTTAGTCAAAAACACTGGCAACCCTTTTATAACAATTTAATTTTGTACTTTGTGCATATACTTATGTTTTAAAATTAATAAAGCAGTACGGTTATGCTGTGGAAATAAATAGCAAATGGATACGCTGGATTCATGGATTTAAGATAAATTTAAAGAGAAGTGAAAATAACAGGCTTCAAAAAACTAGCAGATGGCCGAGCACGGTGGCTTCACATCTGTAATCCCAGCACTTTGAGAGACCGAGGCAGGCAGATCACCTGAGGTCAGGAGTTCGAGACCACCTGACCAACATGGTGAAACCCCTTCTCTACTAAAAATACAAAAATTAGCCGGACGTGGTGGCAGGCGCCTGTAATCCCAGCTACTCGGGAGGCTGAGACAGGAGAATCGCTTAACCTGGGAGGTGGAGGTTGCAGTGAGCCAAGATCGTGCCATTGCACTCCAGCCTGGGGCACAAGAGCGAGACTTCGTCTCAAAAAACAAACAAACAAACTAGCAGATGACATGGAGTAGCTATAGCCTTTTCTGATAAAGATATATATTTAAGGTACAAATGAAAACAACTGAATAAACTCATTTCATAAAATATGACTGAAAAAAGGCGGCCGGCCAGGTGCGGTGGCTCATGCCTGTAAACCTGGCACTTTGGGAGGCTGAGGTAGGTGGATCATTTGAGCTCAGGAGTTCGAGACCAGCCTGGCCAACAGGGTGAAACCCTGTCTTCTACTAAAAATACAAAATCAGCCAGGCATGGTGGCGGGTGCCTAATAGCTCCCAGCTATTAGGGACGCTGAGGCAGGAAAATTGCTTGAATCCAGGAGGCGGAGGTTACAGGGAGCTGAGATCACACCGCTGCACTCCAGTTTGGGTGACAGAGCGAGACTTTGTCTCAAAAGAAAAAAAGCATGAATATACAATGTGTGTAATAATGTTAAATCAATAAATATTACCAAACAAAGCACCTGATCATTTCACTTAAATCTCTAGAAACGCACATAGTTGACAGTCAACTGTTTTTTTTAGTACCAGCTTATATCCATTAAAAAGGCTACTATTAAAAAACAAAATATAATAAGTGTGGGTGAGGATGTGGAGATACTGGAACCACTATGCACTCCTGATGGGAATATAAAATGGTACAACTAGGGTGGAAAACTATGGCGATTCCTCAAAAAGCTAACAACAGAATTACCATATGATCCAGTAATTTCTCTTCTGGAGATATACCCAGAGAACTGAAAGCAGGGTCTCAAAAAGATATTTATATGCCCACTTTCATAATAGCATTATTCACAGTAGGTAAAACATGGAAGCCACCCAAGTATACATCAACACATGAATGGATAAACAAAAGCAGTATATTCATACAATGGAATCTCATGGAGCCTTAAAAAAGAAAGAAATTCTGACATGAATGAACCTTGTGGACATTATGCTAAGTGAAATAAGCCAGTCACAAAATTACAAATGCCATATGATTCCACTTATGTGAGACATTTGGATCACTAAAAATCAGAGTCAGAAAGTAGAATGATGGTTGCCAGGGGCTGAAGGAAGGTAGAATGAGGAACAGGGAGTTCTTGTTTAATGGGTATAGAGTTTCAGTTTTACAAAACAAAGAGTTATAGAGAGGGATGGTGGTCATGGTTATGCATTATTAATGTATTTAATACCACTGAACTGTACCCTTAAAAATGGTTAAAATGGGCCAAGCACGGTGGCTCACGGCTGTAATTGAGCACTTTGGGAGGCCGATGTGGGCGGATCACTTGAGGTCAGGAGTTTGAGACCAGCCTGGTCAAACATGGTGAAACCCTGTCTCTACTAAAAATACAAAAATTAGCCAGGTGTGGTGGTGGGCACCCGTAATCCCAGCTACTGGGGAGGCTGAGGGAGGAGAACCGCTTGAACCCAGGAGGCAGAGGTTGCAGTGAGCCGAGGTGGCTCCATTGCACTTCAGCCTGGGCAACAAGAGCGAAACTCTGTCTCAAAAAAAAGGTTAAAATGATAAATTTTGTTATATACATGTTAATACAATTTAAAAAATTGAAAAAGCAAACACCCTTTTTGGGAAATTTAGAGAAAATCGCCTTTGATTTGGGGTCTGCCTTTTATCTAGGTATATATGGTAATTTAAGTTACACAGGACCAGGGAGGTTTTTCCTTTAAAAGAGCTTCATACATTACTCAAATGTGAGAAACATTCTTAGACCCTTCGTTCTCCCCAGAGTGAACATCCCATCAGTTAACCAAAGAGAGCTATAGTTCCTTCTAGTTAATACCACTCCTATCCAACCTTTTCTATGTCCACTGCTACAGTCTTAGTTCAAGCCCTCAACATCTCTTCCATGAATTACTGTATCTCACATCTCATGGCCCCCTTTGATATAGTCATCCCTCCGGTATCCATGGGGCACTGGTTCCATGACTGTCCAAGGACACCAAAATTTGAGAATGCTCAAGTTCTTCATATAAAATGGTACAGTATTTGCAAACAATCTATACTTTAAATCATCTCTAGATTACTTATAGCACCTAATACAATGTAAATGCTATTACACTGTACCTAATACAATGTAAATGCTATTACATTGTACCTAATACAATGTAAACAGTTGTTATACTGTACAGAATAATGACAAACAGAAAAGTCTCTACGTGTTCAGTAGAGATGCAACAATGTTTTCTTTTTCCCTGAATATTTTGTTTCTTTGTTGCTGGAGTGCAGTGGTACGATCTCTGCTCACTGCAACCTCTGCCTCCCAGGTAGCTGTTCTGTTGCTGCCACCACACCTGGCTAATTTTTGTATGTTTAGTAGAGACAGGGTTTCGCCATGTTGGCCAGGCTGGTCTTGAACTCCTGACCTCAGGTGATCCGCCTGCCTTGGCCTCCCAAAGTGCTGAGATTACTTACAGGCATACGCCACTGCACCCGGCCTTTTCCCTGAATATTTTCAATACGCAGGCTAAATTCACCAATACGGAACCCACAGATATGGAGGGCCGGGTGTACCTTCAACACAGCAAAATAATGTAAGTTCAATTGTCTGTCTTCCTATTTCAACAGTTCTGTATTTCTGATTGAAAAAGTTTTAATCCCTCTCAAGCTGCATACAAGATTTGTTCCTTACCCCTCCCATTTTATATCCCTCTACTCTCATCTCACCTCTGTACCATCCCCTTCAACCACATGGACCTACCGGCATCATCTAGGCAGTTCCCTTGGTAGGACTTTATAAAGCCCTATCTTTGCATGATTTGGATAGTGGTTGGGACAACAAACCAAACACCCAACTTTCTGTTACGTTCTGAACATTTCCCCTCCCTCCTCACTCTGAAGCAGGAACAAATATATACTTTTCCATTGAGTCATAATCTTTACCCTTGTCTCTGCTAGCTGCTCTGTCTCTCAGACTTTAAAAGCTCACTCAACTAGCGCAAATCTCACTTTCCTCATCCCAGTTATTTCTTCCTAAGTTCTCAGTGGAGCTGAACCAAAAGTTAAGTTGTAGTATATACAAATTTAACATTCTAACCATCAGAAAACACTTTTAAAAAATGAAATATCAAAACAAAAACACAAATGCAACTTTTTGAAGGAAAGGAAAAGTTCTAATATCCCCACAGCCAACCTTATGTAACTAAATACAAATTCTTGGGGCAAAAACAGCACAAATTTGATAAACAATTTCAAGACACATATGCTACCATATTCTTACTCATAAAACCTGAGGCTTTGTTTCAGTGTTTCCCTAATATTTGTACACTGCCTTCCAGTTACACTCTGTTGTATTATCATACTTTTTTTTTTTGAGACAGAGTCTCGTTCTGTTGCCAGGCTGAAAAGCAGTGATGCGAATCTTGGCTCCCTGCAAACTCCACCTCCTGGGTTCAAGTGATTCTCCTGCCTCAGCCTCCCGAGTAGCTGGGACTATAGGCGCACGCCACCACTCCCAGCTAATTTTTGTATTTTTAGTAGAGACGGGGTTTCACCATGTTGGCCAGGATGGTCTCGATCTCCTGACCTTGTGATCCGCCTGCCTCAGCCTCTCAAAATGCTGGGATTACAGGTGTGAGCCACCGCACCCAGCCATATTATCATACTTCCTAAATGCTAGTCTATACAAGTTCAGCAGGCTGGGCGCGGTGGCTCACACCTGTAATTCCAGCACTCTGGGAGGCCGAGACGGGTGGATCACGAGGTCAGGAGCTCAAGACCATCCTGGCCAATATGGTGAAATTCCATCTCTACTAAAAAAATAAAAAATAAAAAAATTAGCTGGGCATGGTGGCACGTGCCTGTAATCCCAGCTACTCGGGAGGCTGAGGCAGGAAAATCGCTTGAACCAGGGAGTCGAAGGTTGCAGGGAGCCAAGATTGTGCCACTGCACTCCAGCCTGGTGACAGAGCGAGACTTCATCTCCAAAAAAAAAAAAAAAAAAGTTCGGGAACTACTGTGCTCTACCATTTTAATTTAGACAGCAGCTGAAAATTAAAGGTTTCTTACAGGAAGACTACTTTCGGCTGTTTGTCCTAGCAGAGATGCACAATCTGTTAACATTTGCCTCCCAATGAACCCTAAAACTAGCTTCTCAATGTATGGAGCAAACTTTCTTTTCAGAGAATTAAGTGGTCAAGTTCACATTATTTTGGCTCTTCTCTAAGTGCTCACACCACATCACAGTACCACAAAAAAGCAGAAAGAACATGTTGATGGTGAAGTGAAGCTCACTTCTGCCATAACAGCAACCAAGGCTGGCTACTTTCATTCACAAACTTATCTGGTCATAGGAAATTCAACTTACACCGGGCACGGTGGCTCACGCCTGTAATCCCAGCACTTTGGGAGGCTGAGCGGGGGGCGGATCACCTGAGGTCAGGAGTTGAAGACCAGCCTGGCCAACATGGTGGAAATCCATCTCTACAAAAATTACCCGGGCACGATGGCGGATGTGTGTAATCCCAGCTACTCGGGAGGCTGAGGCGGGAGAATTACTTGAACCCAGGAGGCAGAGGTTGCAGTGAGCTGAAATCGCGCCACTGCACCCCAGACTAGGCAACTGAGCAAGACTCTGTCTCAAAAAAAAAAGAAAAGAAAAAGGAAATTCAACTTAAAAATGCCACTGCATACAAATATTGTTGCCACCCTTTCTACCACCCTTCATCTACCAGAACTCCAATGCCACTGCCAGGGGAACCATTTAGAGAATCTGTGGGTTCTGATGAGAATCAGAACTTGTGAAGTCAATCCTCAAGCAAGCAGGCCTGTCAACATTTTAGTCTGCCTAGCCCAAAAGTCTTTTCCTAAGTGCATATTTTTTTTCCACGTTATTATGCTACCTAAAATACTTCCAATTCAGAGATTAATTTGGGTAAACAAACATTCTATTTAAAAATATGAAGACTTACTAGAGTTAAGGATGTATCAATCATTTCATAACATAAATTAATTCAATCATATTGCCTTCTCTTAAAAGCTATTAACAATACAATTAGAGTTGATATACAGAGGAAAAGGGTGTTGATTTAGAAGAAGAGGGATGTAAGTAGCCTTAGTGTCACAAGTGCCTTTTGGGGGAGAGGTAAGAAAGGCCTGCAGTACCACGTAAGGGCAACTTAGGGCATGAAAAGACACTGAACACCTGGAGCCATAGACACAGCAGGAAGTTAAAATAAATGTACAGACAGGTGCGGCGGCTCACGCCTGTAATCCCAGAACTTTGGGGGGCCGAGGCGGGCGGATCACAAGGTCAGGAGATCGAGACCATCTTTGCTAACACGGTGAAACCCCGTCTCTACTAAAAATACAAAAAATTAGCTGGGCGTGGTGGCGGGCACCTGTAGTCCCAGCTGCTGGAGAGGCTGAGGCAGGAGAATGGCGGGAACCCGGCAGCGGAGCTTTGTGAGCCGAGAACGCGCCACTGCACTCCGGCCTGGGTGACAGAGCGAGACTCCATCTCAAAAACTAACTAACTAACTAACTAACTAACTAACTAACTAAATAAATGAATGTATAAAAACCTTTGCCTCTGCCCTGTCTTATGCCCAGTAACAAAGAGAAAATATTCTTCAAATTCCCTTCTGTACTCATGCTAAGGAGTACAGAAGATATGATTTAATAAGAGCCTGGAAACTACTCAGCTAAACCTGGGTTTGACTTCTACTTCTATCATTCACTAGTGTGACTCTGAGTAAGATACTAATTTCTCTAGGCATCAGTTTCCTCAGTTATAAAATGGGGATTTATCAACTTCATGAAGTGCTACCGTGAATTAAGAGAATTCAGCTGGGCGTGGTGGCTCACACTGTAATCCCAACGCTATGGAAGGCCGAGGCAGACAGATTGCTTGAGCTCACAAGTTTGAGACCAGTCTGGGCAAAATGGTAAAAAAAAAAAAAAAAAAAACCATCTCTACAAAAAAGATTAGCCAGGCATGGTGGCACACGCCTGTAGTCCCAGCTACTTGGGAGGCTGAGGTGGAAGGATTGCTTAAGTCCAGGAGTTTTGAGGCTGCTGTGAGCTATGATCATACCACTCCAACCTGGGTGACAGAGCAAAATCCTGTCTCTAAAAAAAAAAAAAGAAAAGAAAATTCACATTAAAGAACTTGGGATACCTCTTAATTAGCAGTCTGCTATTAATAAAGACTGGCTAGGCACAGTGGTTCACTTGAAGTCAGGAGTTCAAGACCAGCCTGACCAACATGTGAAACCCTGTCTCTGCTGAAAATACAAAATTAGCTGGGGGTGATGGTGGGAGCCTGTAATCCCAGCTACTCGGGAGGCTGGGGTGGAAGAATCGCTGGAACCCAGGAGGCAGAGGTTGCTGTGGGCCGAGATCACGCCACTGCACTCCATCCAGCCTGGGCAACAGCAAGACTCCGTTGAAAGAAGGAAAGGAAGAAAAGAAGGAAGGAGGGAGGGAGGGAAGGAGGGAGGGAGGGAAGGAGGGAGGGAGGGAAGGAGGGAGGGAGGGAAGGAGGGAGGGAGGGAAGGAGGGAAGGAGAGAAGGAAAGAATGACGGAAGGACGGACAGACAGTCCCAAGTTTACAGTACTCTATACATAAATGACATGGAAGTATAAAGTGTGAATATATACAGCTTATGGAGAAATACATTTTTGACAGTAAACAGGCGGAGAAAGACATCTCAGTTTTCTTTATCTCATTCATCTGATGCTATGAACATGTGTCTCACTCAAGTTAAACACTCATTTTTTTAAAAGCAGTACAATGAAGACAGCAAAAAACTATTACACTAGAAAAAAGTGAATGGTATGCATAGAGAACAAAATGATACATGAAAGGGATCTGCTTCAAAGAAATCTGTAACAGCACTCCAGTGTGACTGAGAAGCATTGAGAGCTGATATAGAGGCAGTAGAAAACTAAATAGAAGTACAGTACGTATTCTAGAATTTCTAAAGATTCATAGGTCTATAGAGCTAAACATTAAAACAGAAAGGATTCTACGGAGAATGACATTACGACACAACAAATAAAACTATAGTAAAGGAAATAACAACTGTAATATTTTGGGGCAGATGATGTCAACATTCAGGGTCCAGAGTTAGAGGACAGGGAAAGACTATTTTGCCATCCTATCTACAATCTTCACACAATCATTTAATGCGAGAACCTAACCTTTAGGGAGCATATTCCTGAGATGGTGCTACCATACCACATCTGAGGTCAAGCGCGGTGGCTCACGCCTGTAATCCCAGCACTTTGGGAGGCCAATGTGGGTGGATCACTTGAGGCCAGGAGTTGGAGACCAGCCTGGCCCACATGGCGAAATCCCATCTCTACTAAAAATAACCAAAATTAGCTAGGCCCGGTGGCGGGCGTCCACCTACTAGGGACGTCCCAGCTACTAGGGAGGCCGAGGTGGAAGAATCACTTGAACCCAGAAGGCGTAGGTTGCAGTGAGCCAAGATCACGCCACTGCACTTCACTCTGTTGCCTGGCAACAGAGCAAGACCCTGTCTCTAAATAAATTAAATAAATAAATAAACAATGTGACAGGATGACTTCCATCTTTGGAGTCTGTCAGGATAGTGACCTGCAAGAGCTTTCCAAAGAAAGTACCACTACACATGCAGATTTTTTAAAAGGAAGCACATGCTAAATCTTGGTTAAGTCTGAACAAAGGCAGTGCTAGAAAGAAGCCCATGAAGCAAAGTATACCATCCACTTTCTTAAACAAAGCCAAACTGAGCCATCTGTTCCCGTATCATCAGTTGTTCTTAGCGTATCACTTAGTGAATCATTTTAGAAACAGGAGCTAACTGAAAGATAATTAAAGGTTCCAGTGGTTCTTAGTGTCAAAGCACTGGAGGCATTCAGTAACATGAGAGACCATTTCTGGGGTTTCATGCCTGGGGAGTCGGGGACACTCTACCGGCATTTCGTGGAGAGAGGCCAGGGGTGATGTGGTGGACTGAAAAATGTCCCCCAAAAGACTACTCGAACCTTCATTTCAGACTTCCAGCCTCCAGAACCATGACAGAATGAATGTGTGTTAAACCACTCAATTTGCGGTAATTTGTCAGCAGTCAAAGCAACTAAAAGTGTTAAACTTCTGGAACAGATAGAACAGTCCTACTGTAATTGCCAATAACACTACCACTGAGCTACACAGAGGAATATGAAGAAGTGAAGGTTAACTGAAAGGGAAGAGGAAAAGTAAGGAGGGCTAAATGATGTAAGCAAAGGAACACTGATAAACAAGTTTAGTGAAGTTACACATTTTACCCACATTTTACCTATACACCCAAGAGGTACTTAACAATTTCTGATGATCAGCTGTAAAGAATTTGGACTTCTGTCTTACTACAGTTAGAAGAATATACCTATTTTTTTAAGGGGGGGGCTAATAAAACAAGTTTGACAAGTTTACGATTTAAACTATTTGCAAACTTGTTTAAAATGGGCTTTTTGGGACTGGGTGTGGTGTCTCACATCTGTAATCCCAGCACTTTGGGAGGCCAAGGTGGGTGGATCACCTGAAGTAAGAAGTTCGAGACCAGCTAACACTGCGAAACCCCGTCTCTACTGTAAGTACAAAAAAAATTAGCCAGGCGTGGTGATGTGTGCCTGTAATCCCAGCTACTCAGGAGTCTGAGGCAGGAGAATCATTTGACCCCAGGAGGTGGAGGTTGCAGTGAGCCAAGATTGCGCCATTGCACTCCAGCCTGGATGACAGAGCAAGACTCCGTCTCAAAAAAAAATTAAATTAAAAAACGGGCTTATTTTGAGGGTCCAATATTGTAGGCAGCAGCAGGGTGGCTTAATCTAATCCAGTCATCTATACTCCACAACAGGAGTCCTACTTTGTTTCTCACCACATGAACCCCCTTCTAAAACATCCTTTATCTGTCCTTCTCTCCATCTGTTTTACACTTGCTACTGAATGGCACCAAAGGGCCTTACTTAACCCAGCTGTGGCACACAACTTATGATGGCCATTCTCATGCTGCTATCTCCTAGTTTATACTCTTATGCATATTGTCTACACTACTCGCAGTGCCAAAAGACGGACAGAGATCATCTCTTCACTACCATCCAGAAACCAAAGTATAGCAGTCACAGAGACTTTTAAAAACAATCATCATCATCCCTCCACAGAAGTGACAGGGACAAGAGGTTACTTTTCGGTTCCACATTTTCCCCAGCAATGATACCAAAGTAAGCTAAACTATTTGCCAAGGGTATGGGAGTGGATGACAGTTGTGAGAAATAAGCTGAAATTTTAACCTCAGTCTCTAATCCTGGAGTTTTTAAGCTTCAAATATTGAAAACATTTTTAAATGCACACCAGAAAAAAACTGAGTACAGAGAAATCAAATTACTAAGTTAGGGGATAGATAAGGCAAACATTCATTAGTTCACAAAAGGAGCCAATGGTGCCAGAAGTAGTGCTAATGGTGGGAAATGCATGCACCCAGGAGCCAAGATGCCAGAGTTCCAGGCCCTGTTCTGCCATCACCTAGGCCAGTACTACCCAAATGGTAGTCCTTAGACCAGCTATCTCTTACTAGTCTGTGACAAGATAAAAATACAAATTCCAGTGGAAGCATTCAGAAACGTTTACAGCAATTTGAGAGAGTAATTTTATGTCTGTTGAATCTCATAATTAAAAGTTGGGGCTTGAAAGATTTATGGATGGTGGCCGGGTGCGGTGGTTCATGCCCATAATCCCAGCTGAGGCAGGGGGATTACAAGGTCAGGAGATTGAGACCATCCTGGCCAACATGGTGAAACCCCTGTCTCTACTAAAAATACAAAAAATTAGCTGGGCGTGGTGGCAGGTGCCTGTAGTCCCAGCTACTTGGGAGGCTGAGGCAAGAGAACAGCTTGAACCTGGGAGTGGAGGTTGCAGTGAGCCGAGATAGCACCACTGCACTCCAGTCTGGCAACAGAGCGAGACTCCATCTCAAACAAACAAACAAAAAAAGATTTATAGATGGTAAGTTACTACATGAAAAATGCCCCAAATCATTAGTCACCTGAGAAATGCAAATTAAGACCACAATGACATACCATTACACACTTATTGAAATTGCTTTAAAAAAAAAAAAAAATGGCCAGGTGCGGTAGCTCACGCCTGTAATCCCAACACTTTGAGAGGTTGAGGCAGGCAGATCACTTGAGGCCAGGAGTTGAAGACCAGACTGGCCAACGTGGTGAAACCCTAGTCTCTAGTAAAAATACAAAAATTATCCAGGCATGGTGGTGCACGCCTGTAGTCCCAGCTACTTGGGAGGGTGAGGCAGGAGAATCGCTTGAACCCAGGAGACAGAGGTTGCAATAAATCAAGATCACACCACTGCACTCCAGCCTGGGTGACAGGGTGAGACTCCATCTCAAAAACAAAAGACAAACAAAAAAGCCCAGGTGTGGAGGCTCACACCTGTAATCCCAGCACTGTGGGAGACCAAGGCAGGAGTTTGAGACCAGCATGGGCAACACATGGTGGTGTGTGCCTGTAGTCCCAGCTACTCAGGAGGATCACTGACCCCAGAAGCTTGAGGCTGCAGTGAGCTATGATAACACGGCTGAACTCCACCAGGGGCAAGAGAATGAGATCTTGTCTCAAAAGAAAAAAAAAAGACAACTAAAAATACCAAATGATGGCAAGAATGCAGAACAACTGGAACTCTCTTTTATTACTATTTTTTAATAGAGATGGGGGGGTCTCTCTTTGTTGTCCAGGTTGGCGTCAAATTCCTGGCCTAGAGCAATCCTCCCGCATCAGCCTCTCAAAGCCACTAAACTTTCCAAAGTGACTTTGGAAAGTCACTAGACCAGAAAGTCACAAATTATTTGTCAGCTTCTTAGAAAGTTAACATAACTATTATTACATGATCCAATAAACACACTCCTAGGTATTTATCAAAAGATATTCACACACTTGTACAATACTGTTTTTGGCAGCTTTATTTATAATGTCCCCAAACTGGAAAGTGTCCTTCATTTGATAAATGCATAAACAAACCACAGTATAACCATACAATGGTATACTATTCCCCAATAAATAGGAAGGAACTACTAACCACGACAACATGAATGAATCTCAAACACAATAGTTTAAGAGCAAGAAGCCAGACTCAAAAGGCTACATATTGTGATTACACTTACATGACATTCTGGAAAACAGGAGACTAAAAACAGATTAGGCTATGGGCAGCCCAGCCCGCCAAGTCCTCGCCTGGCTGCACGCCAGCCTGATCAAGCCATAGCCAGAGGACACACAACAGCCCAACGTAGCGGGGCCAGTCACCACCTGGTCTGGGGATCATCTCTACCACAAGGGGCTAAGGTACAGCTGCCCTGGGGAGCACGGAAGGCCAGGCATGTGGGCTAAACTGGCAGGCCACCGCAACACGTAAACGTTTCCACGCCAGCAAACATTTACTGAGTATCTACCATGTATAAGAACATTGGCAACAAGCCCTCCAACAGGCCGGTCCCTGAGAGGAGCATGTGGACAGTGCCTGTGTGGGCCAATGGACCCTCTCTGGAGCTGCAGGGCCAGCCATCCCACTGGGATGGGTGGAGCTGGCCCCCTCATCCGCTCCAGATTGTGGCCGGGCCACTGTGCCTCCTTTCTTGGCTGTGATGGGCCTTGGGGTACTTGTTCCCCTCCTGCCTGACCATCAGGTGCCAGCTGGTTTCACTGTATCCTTGGGAAACTGTGGAGCTGGGGCATGGAAGAGTGGGGACATGGCAGAGGCCTGAAACTCAGCTCAGAGCCTCAAGGAGCACAAGGTGGGGCACAGCAGGACAATACCAGTCTTGGAGACCAGCTGCTTACCTGCCTGGCCTCCAACCCCCATCTGACTTATCCACCTGACAGGGTGAGTGGATAAACCCAAAGTACCTTGGAGCACTTAAAGTCCTGCATGGATGTGAATTTTATCAACTCTAAGATTCTGAAGCACCACGGGGACAGAAGAGAGCCATCTTGAAGCTAATTGTGTTAGCTAAACAAAGGACTAATTAGAGACTAATTATTCCATTTACAAAATAATTTTTCACCTTTTTTTTTTTTTTTTTTGAGACAGAGTCACACTCTATTGCCCAGGCTGGAGTGCAGTGGCACGATCTTGGCTTACTGCAACCTCTGACCCCCAGGTTCCAGCAATTCTCCTGCCTCAGCCTCCCGAGTATCTGGGATTACAGGTGCCCACCACCATGCCCGGCTCATTTTTTGTGTTTTTAGTGGAGACGGGGTTTCACCATATTGGCCAGGCTGGTCTCAAACTCCTGATCTCGTGTGATCCACCTGCCTCAGCCTCCCAAAGTGCTGGGATTACAGGCGTGAGCCGCCGCACGTGGCCACTCCTGACTTAAGTGCCATGGTGCTCTCCTGGTTTTCCCCCTACATCTTTGGTTTCTCCTGAGTCTTCTCTGCACTTTCTTCTTTGCAGTCCCCCGGATGCTGGTGTTCCTTCAGCACTGTGTCCTGGAGTCTACGATTTCCCACACTACACTCTCTCCTGCAAGATGCCAGCCTTTCTCTTTTCCTAATTTTTTTTTTTTTTTAGAGACAAGGTCTCTCTCTGTCACCCAAGCTGGAGTATAGCAGCAGGAGCATAGCTCACTGCAGCCTCAAAGTTCTGGGCTCAAGCAATCTTCCCAAGTCAACCAGGATTACAGGCACATACCACCAGGCCCAGTTAATTTTTTTTTACTTTTTGTAGAGACAGGCTCTTTGCTATGTTGCCCAAGCTGGTCTTGAATTTCTGGCCTCAAGCAATCCTTCCACCTTGGCATTCCAAAGTGCTGGGATTACCGGTGTGAGCCACTAGGCCTCGCCTCATCCATTTTTATAATCTTTTTTTTTTTTTTGAGACAGAATCTCGCTGTCACCCAGGCTGGAGGGCAATGGCGCGATCTCAGCTCACTGTAACCTCCGCCTTCCAGGTTCAAGCAATTCTCCTGCCTCAGCCTCCTGAGTAGCTGGGATTACAGGCACGCGCCACCATGCCTGGCTAGTTTTGTATTTTTAGTAGAGACAGGGTTTCACCATGTTGGTCAGGCTGGTCTCAAACTCCTGACTTCAGGTGATCCACCCGCCTCGGCCTCCCAAAGTGCTCGGATTCCAGGTGTGAGCCACCGCACCTAGCCCCATTTTTATAACTTTAACTGCCATGAATATGACAGATTTCTCACTCTTCTTTCTAGACCCAAATATTCATCTGCTTGAACAGCTCCATCTGGAAGTCCTATTAGCAGCACCTTAACTTATCCAAAACTGAGCTAACCATCTTCTCCCCACACCTTTCCGCTATTCCATACCTTCATAAATAGCACTGTTACATACCTAGGTGTCCAAAACAGAATCCTAAACTTCATTTTGACTCTGATTTCTTCCCATACCTTTCAGAGTCCACTTCTCCGCCACTAACTTTTTTCAGGACTATCTTTCTTGGGTTAATATAACAGCCTTCTACTGATCTCTGTGCCTATCTCATCTCCATTATAGCCAAGTAACTCTTTCTTTAAAAAAAAAAAAAAAAAGCCAAATCAGATGTGACTCCTTTTTTAATAAATAAAATTTTAATACATTTTGTAGAGTTGGGGTCTCACTATGTTGCCTAGGCTGATCTCAAGCTCCAGGCCTCCCACCTCAGCCTCCCAAAGTGCAGGAATTATAGGTGTGAGCCACAGTGCCCAGTCTCCCTCCTCTAATTAAAACTCTTGACTCCCCACTATTCTCAGAATAAAGCCAAGATTTTTTTTAACATGCCTTACAAGGCCCAACCCAATCTCCCATTTATCTCTTGAGGCCCATGTATTGCACTAGCTGTGCTTTACTCATTTGGAATTATCAATTCCCTAAACCGATTGTCTCCCCTCTCTCATCTCTGTCTGTATACATGTCTGCCCAATTCTCCTCCAAGTCTCTGCATGTTTCTCCTGCGAGAACATCTTCCAGATTTTAGATAAAGAATTATTTATTCTGGGAAGGCTTTCTTGATCTCCCTCTTTTGTGCTCCAGCATTAGCTCCTTACCATTCTCTCACTGTATTCTAATACCTATTCATGTGTCTCTATTCCTGTTAACCTTTAAGCTTTCTGAGGACAGACACCATGCCTTGCTCACAGTTGTATCCTTAAGATGTGAACCACACCTGGCACGTAGCAGTCTATCAATAAATGAATCTACTAGTAAGATTCCATTCACAACTCAAAATTACCTCCCTTAAATTTCTGAAACTTCAGCCAGGCATGGTGGCTCAAGCCTGTAATCCCAGCGCTTTGGGAGGCCAAGGTGGGTGGATCACCTGAGGTCAAGAGTTTGAGACCAGCCTCGCCAACAAGATGAAACCCCATCTCCATTAAAAATACAAAAAATTTAGTTGAGTGTGGTGACGTGCATCTGTGGTCCCAGCTGCTTGGGAGGCTGAGGCAGGAGAATCACTTGAGCCGGGGAGGCAGAGGTTGCAATGAGCCAAGATCGCACCACTGCACTCCAGCCTGGGTGACAGGGTAAGACTTCGTCTCAAAAAAAAAAAAGAAACTCTGAAACGTATCCCTTATTGAAACTATTCTTAAAATTCCTGAAGTTTTCTCTTAACATCTATAATACTGTGACCACCTTTCCAGAGAACTTAATCATATTTTAATATTAACCCAAGAGAAAGGAAATGTTCTCTTGGGCCTCTGCCCGGCCGCCCCATCTGGGAAGTGAGGAGCGCCTCTGCCCGGCGGCCCCATCTGGGATGTGAGGAGCGCCTCTGCCCGGCCGCCCCGTCTGGGAAGTGAGGAGCACCTCTGCCCGGCCGCCCCACCTGGGAAGTGAGGAGCGCCTCTGCCCGGCCGCCCTGTCTGGGAGGTGTACCCAACAGCTCCAAAGAGACAGCGACCATCGGGAGCGGGCCATGAGGACGATGACGGTTTTGTTGAAAAGAAGAGGGGGAAGTGTGGGGAAAGGAAGGAGAGATCAGATTGTTGCTGTGTCTGTGTAGAAAGAGGTGGGCATAGGAGACTCCATTTTGTTCTGTACTAGGAGAAATTCTTCTGCCTTGGGATGCTGTTGATCTATGGCCTTTCCCCCAGCCCCGTGCTCTCTGAAACATGTGCTGTGTCAACTCAGGGTTAAATGGACTAAGGGCGGTGCAAGATGTGCTTTGTTAAACAGATGCTTGAAGGCAGCATCCTCTTTAAGAGTCATCACCACTCCCTAATCTCAAGTACCCAGGGGCACAAACACTGCAGAAGGCCGCAGGGTCCTCTGCCTAGGAAACCCAGAGACCTTTGTTCATGTGTTTATCTGCTGACCTTCTCTCCACTATTATCCTATGACCCTGCCATATCCCCCTCTCCGAGAAACACCCAAGAATGATCAATAAATACTTAAAAAAAAAAAAAAAAAAAAAAAAGAATTTGAATGAGGCCAGGCGTGGTGGTTCACACCGGTAATCCCAGCACTTTGGGAGGTCGAGGCAGGAGGATCACCTGAGGTCGGGAGTTTGAGACCAGCCCGACCAAAATGGACAAACCCCGTCTCTACTAAAAATACAAAATGAGCTGGGTGTGGTGGCACATGCCTGTAACCCGGGAGGCGGAGGCTGCAGTGAGCCGAGATCATGCCTTGCACTCCAGCCTGGGCCACAGAGTGAGACTCCATCTCAAAAAAAAAAAAAAAAAAAAAAGAATATGAATGGAAATTGGCCATAAAGCTAAATACTACAAACGTGACAGTTCCTAATTTTTATAATAAATATGCACTCATTCGACAATTTGAAAGATTAAGGTCTCTTCTACAACTGAGGTTCTATAATTTTCTGAAGTATGTGATTGCCACTATGCACAAAGCTCTATGAATTTCTGTACCAGTAACCTCTTGTACTCTTCTTAGCCTCCACTTTCTATGCCCTCACATTTGTCCTTAGACTGCTAGTTTTTCACCTGTTCTATAGTGTCTATGTATCCCTCACCTTCACTCCATGAATTATTCTGATTACACATGTGCACTAGTGTGTATGTGTGGTGGATGTCAGCCCAAAGTTGGTGCTAATGGAATACTGCCATGGCTCAAAACATTTTTACTTTTATTTACTTTTTTTTTTTTTTTTTTTTTTGAGACAGGGTCTCGCTCTGTGCTCGCTTCAGCAGCACATACACTAAAACTGGAGACAGAGTCTCACTCTGTCGCCCAGGATGGAGTGCAGTGGCTTGATCTCGGCTCACTGCAACCTCCATCTCCTGGGTTCACGAGATTCTCCTGCCTCAGCCTCCTGAGTAGCTGGGACTACAGGCGTGCGCCACCACGCCCAGCTAATTTTTGTATTTTTAGTAGAGACAGGGTTTCACCATGTTGGCCAGACTGGTCTCAAGCTCCCGACCTCCGGTGATCCACCCGCCTTGGCCTCCCAAAGTGCCTGGGACTACAGGCGTGAGCCACCGCACCCGGCTTCAAAACATTTTTAAAAATTGCTCTTTCAGAATAGATCCAGCTGCATATTTTTCCTTCATGTTTTGAGAACTGATATGACTTCTGAAAGTTTTCAACAGTAATTCAAAGCCATGTATGATAAATATCAGAGGAGATCAAACAGTAGTATTGTAAAATGTGGAATGACTATAAAAGCAACAAGATTGGTTTTCTTATGCAGCTTTAAATGACACTGAAAGCATCAGTGGGGCCGGCTGCAGTGGCTCACA
Organism: Pongo pygmaeus; assembly: GCF_028885625.2. Lineage (NCBI taxonomy): Eukaryota > Metazoa > Chordata > Mammalia > Primates > Hominidae > Pongo > Pongo pygmaeus. The sequence continues at coordinate 206,696,262 of NC_085930.1, forward strand.
CCCATAATACCAGCACTCTGGGAGGCTGAGGTGGGCAGATCACTCGACGTCAGTTTGAGACCAGCTTGCCCAACATGGTGAAACTCCATCTCTACTAAAAACACAAAAATCAGGCGGGCATGGTGGCTTGAGCCTGTAATCCCAGCTACTGGGGAGGCTGAAGCAGGAGAACTGCTTGAACCCAGGAGGCGGAGACAGCAGTGAGCCGAAATCACGCCACTGCACTCCAGCCTGGGTGACGAAGTGAAATTCTGTTGAAAAACAAAAAAAAAAAAACAAAAACAAAAAACCCAAAAAGCAAGCATCAATGGTAAACCATACTGTATACAGCTTCTCAGTGTGGTTACTTCAAAAGTCATCACCTCTCTTGGCCACCTGCTAATCGGTGTGACCATGCAAAAAAGGTTTGTGGCATAATGTTAAGTGAAAATTTCAGAACTGTGTATTTTAGCTGGGCATGGTGGCACACGCCTGTAGTCCTAACTGCTCTGGAGGCTGAGGCAGGAGAATCACTTGAGCCCAGGCGGTAAAGGATGCAGCAAGCAATAATTGTGCCACTGTACTCCAGCCTGGGTGACAGAACAAGACCATCTTTAAAAAAAAAAAAGGAAAAAAAAGAAAAAGAAATCTCAGAAATTGTATATACTATGATCCACAATGTAAAAATAAGTATACAAACAAGAAGTGGAAGATAATATGTAAAATAAATATTGCTGTTGTGAGAAGGAGAATTAGTTCTTTTCCCTTTTATCAAAATTATTTCGGCCAGGTGCAGTGTCCCACGCCTGTAATCCCAGCACTTTGGGAGGCCAAGGTGGGTGGATTGCTTGAGCCCAGGAGCTCAAGACCAGCCTGCGCAACAAAGTGAGACCCCATCTCTACAAAAAATATAGAAAGTTACCCTGGAGGCTGCAGTGAGCCGTGATCACACCACTGCACTCTAGTCTGGGTGGCAGTGTGAGACCCAGTCCGTCTCAAAAAAAAAAAAAAAAAAAAAAAAGTTGTTATGATATTGTCTTTTTTAATCAGCCATTACTGAACCAGGCACAGTGATGTGCAGCTGTAGCCCCAGTTACTGGGAGGGCTGAGGCAAGAGGATGGCTGAGCCCAGAAACTGGAGAACAGCCTGGGCAACAAAGAGAGGAGACCTCCATCTCTTAAAAATAAAATAAAATAAAATAAAAAATCAGTCATTAGGCCGGGTGCGGTGGCTCACGCCTGTAATCCCAGCACTTTGGGAGACTGAGGCAGGCAGATCCCAAGGTCAGGAGATCGAGACCATCCTGGGTAACACGGTGAAGCCCCGTCTCTACTAAAAATACAAAAAATTAGCCAGGCGTGGTGGCGGGCACCTGTAGTCCCAGCTACTCGGGAGACTGAGGCAAGAGAATAGTGTGAACCTAGGAGGCAGAGCTTGCAGTGAGCCAACATCACGCCACTGCGCTCCAGCCTGGGTGACAGCGAGACTCCATCTCAAAAAAAAAAAAGAAAAAAAAAAAGTCATTATTTCATACTCACTGAATCAGAGAGAGATCTGTTCTATTCAGTAAGAATTAAGACTTTTCTAAAATCTTTCAATTTTCCGTTCTATTTCTAAATGCCAAAGAAAAGATAAGACTCACATTTATTTTTATTTTTTTCTTTTTCATTTTTTTTGCTCCTGCCTAAGGACTCACATTTTTGATGATGCATTTGTTTTTACAAGAATATTGAGCTTCCAAGTAAAATCTTTGTGAAATCAGAGCATAAGCTATTAAGGTCACTAAAATAAATATAAAATACCTTTTAATTATAAACACTACGATTAAAACGTATGTGGAGAGAACCCCAAAAAATTTTTTAAAACATGTAAAAAAGGCAAAAAGAAATCAATCATGTGTTTCTAATGGTTAATCACTATTTTGTAAAAAGAATCCCAAAAATTATCAATAGAAATTCACAATATTTCAAGAACACTCAAAGGTATTTTCCCTCTGTAGATTTTCAGATACCACTGTCTACTGATTGAGGGACTCCAACTTGATCCAGCAATCAAGCTATGTAGACTAACAGAAACAGAATTAAAGCAATTAAGTGAGTCAATTCATCTCATCACACTTTGGTTTTTGTGTGTACCTAATAAAAATGTTGCAACAGAAGAAGTAATGCGGCGTTAAACCAATCAGAGTTTGGGAAGAGTAGTAATTAGCATAAGAAACTGAAAATTAATTAAGTGGCTTTTAGGGCCAGGCGCGGTGGCTCACGCCTGTAATCCTAGCACTTTAGGAGGCTGAGGTGAGTGGATCATTTGAGGACAGGAGTTCAAGACCAGCCAGGCCAACATGATGAAACACCGCCTCTACTAAAAATACAAAAATTAGCCGGGCCTGGTGGCAGGCGCCTGTAGTCCCAGCTACTCGGGAGGCTGAGACAGGAGAATCGCTTGAACCCGGGAGGTGGAGGTTGCAGTGAGCCAAGATCGTGCCTAGGCGATCTGCACTCCAACCTGGGCGACAGAGCGAGACTCTGTCTCAAAATAATAATAATAATAAGAAGAAGAAGAAGAAGAAGAAGAAGAAGTGGCTTTTTTTTCTTTTTTTTTCTTTTTTTTTTTTTTTGAGAAATGGTCTTGCTCTGTTGCCAGGGATGGAGTGCAGTCGTATGATCTATTCACTGCAGCCTTGAACTCCTAGGCTCAAGCAATCCTCCCACCTCAGCCTCCCCAGTAGCTGGGACTACATGCCGGTGCCACTACATCCAGCTCATTTTCTTTTTTCTGTAGAGATGGGGCCTCACTATGTTTTGCCCAGGCTGGTCTCCAACTCCTCGCCCCATGTTAATCTCCAGCCTCCGTCTCCCAAACTGCTAGGATTACAGGCGTGAGACACCACGCCAGGCCCAAGTGGCATCATAAACCACCTCTAGGAAATCTAAAGTATTAATAATGATATTCACTTCTCTATCAGATTGACTGCAAAGATTTTTCTATATAAGCATAATGCAGCAACACTAACTTATATACACAATAATCTTCTCCATAGCAATGATTTGTTAGACATTAGGAAATCCTTTACATATTTAATATAATAATCCAATCCTTTATATCTTCAATAATCCAATCACAAAGTTTAAAAATATTAAGAGAAGCTATCATGCAACTCCTCACCCCAATTTTATTACAAATTTTACTTTACTTAACTTTGACCTGATGTTCCATGCCCACAAGCTAGATAACAATGCGTCAAATATCTCGTTATCATTGCAAAGCAAAAAAATAAAACTAGCTTTAATATAAAACGGTAACTAGTATACAACCTGTAGTAGTTAAAACAATATAAAATTTTACTTAACCAGATATTACACGTTAAACTCTAGGAACATTAACAGTGGAAACATTCTCCGCATCTAACAAATTACGAGATAAAGTATAGATCCGTTGAGAGAGGGAACTAACATTCTGACCTCCTTCCAAAATGACAAACTAGAACGGCAAAATTACACTCAGGCACATTGGAGTACTCTTCTCTCAAATCACTCCACAGAGAACTTCATCATTTGCTCCGCCCTCTAATAACTCATGCAAGAAAAGTTCAGCACCATCAGAGAGAAACAAGACAGAGAGAATTCATAGAATAGCTTTAGGGCCTTTCCTCCAGGCGGTAAGAGGATCTGCGTGTGCCCTTCGCAGGGGTCCAAAGGGAGAGAACAACCTAGGCCTAGGGTTTCGGGGATACTGACACCCAGAAACAGATTTTCTCTCAAAGAAGTTTCTGCCGCCATCCCTATCTTATCAGCAGGAGGCCTCGGCGCCATCGTCTCCGTCTTTATGATTTTATTATGGGGAGGTGGGAAACGCCACCCTGGATTCCTCCAGGCCTCCCCTATTCAGCTTGGGGGTTCCCCCTCATTCTTCCCTCAAAGCGTCAGTCCCTGAGGTCCTCCTCAGCACCCCCCGCTGCTGGCGGCCTGTCCCCCGTGAAGTGTAAAGGCACTGCCGAACCCACCGGCCTCGCCGTGAAGGCGGGAGGGCCCGAACCCGCCAGGGCCACGGCAATGGCTCCGAGGGGCCCAGAAAGGGGAAGGGCAGGCCGGGGACCGGGGCAGAATGACCTGGCCGGGGAAGAAAGGAAAAAAGGAGGTGAGGAGATGCACCGCACCGCAGGGCTGCACAGAGAAGGGAAGATGATGAAGGAGGAGGAGGAGGGCGGTGGCCCGGGTGCGGCCCCCCACTCCTCCCGCCCCCGGGTCCCCGGGCCGGCGGGGGCGGACGGACTCGGCCCATTCCCAGGTCTGGGCTGGCGGGGGGTTGGGGGATCTCCCTCCACACTACTAGGAGACAGAGAACGAGGGTATCGGGAGCGGCGGGGGCTGTCTCCCGCCTGAACCCGGAGACCCCGACGCCGTCGTCGCCTCTTCCTCAGGAGGGAGGACGGGAGCTGTGGGTAAAGCCCGAAGGAGGAATGCCTGAAGGTAAGGGGAAGCCCGGAGCAGACCCGCCGCCCGCTCCGGACCCCACTCTCCACCTTCCGGTAACCGCGTCTCTTACCGGTGATGGTGGTGAACTGTTGAATTAACCCCTTCAGCGCCGAAGACGCCGCGGAGCCCCCGTGGGCAGCCATCTTACCGCCGCCGCCGCCGCCGAACAACAACACAGACACACACGGACTGCCCTCCCCCACCTCGCCGTGCGGTGTGCGCAGGCGCATTGACCGCCCCTCAAGCCCCGCCCCTCCCGCCCCCAGCGGTCTGCGCAGGCGCATTTTCCCACCGGGCCGGCGCGCTCCCCGCTCTCCGGTTGGCTGCTCGGTTGCTGCCTGCTCAGTGCATCCTTTTTGCCATTGCTGGTGCCTTCCTCCCCGGGCTCCCAGGCTAGCCTTGCAGGCGCGGTGTCGATTCCTAGATTCCGAAAGAAGCTTCGGTCTCGGCAGATAGTTCTTCGCATTTCAGCTTCGCAAGCTTTATTGACAGAGCCAGCTGCCGATGACAGCATTTTTTCTGTTTTGCGGTTCCACCGCACTCTTAGGTTTCCTGCAGGTCACATCAAAATGCAAACCCTACCTCCTCGCTTTGAAGCGACTCTCCCCGTACTCGCCCCCCAGCCTCTAAACTAATGGCTTAGCTAACCGATTGTGGCGAGTGAAATACCAGAACCGTTCATGCCAAAGAAAGCACTTAGCGCGGGGTTGCCACCCAGTAGGTTTTCATAAACGATTGTTTAGTCTGCTTTTCTTAAATAAATTGGCCATCACGTCTCCCGTTAGGGTCTTAATGAGACCCCAAGAGGTGTCATTTGTATAAAAAGAAACTCTGTATATGCAGTAGAGGAAAGAAAACATATAGAAAGGAGACTGGAAAAGTGTGCTCAAAACGCTGGTAATGGTCACCTCCAGAGAAGAGAACGATCGGGACGATGGTCAAAGCGGACTTTACTTCGAGTTTCTTATTTATCTTTTTATTTTTAAACAGACATTATTGGCCGGGTGCGGTGTCTCATGACTGTAATCCCAGCACTTTGGAAGGCCGAGGTGGGAGAATCGCTTGAGGCAAGGAGTTCGAGACCAGACTCGGAAATATATCAAGAATCCATCTCAAAAAAAAAAAAAAAAAAAGATATTCATGTGTTACTTGAATAATTTTAAGTATTTTGTTAAACAGTTACATGAGCGGGGTGCGCTCAAATCTAATAATCCCCCACCTTGCCCATAAAGTTAAAAGAGATTCTGTGTGATTCCGTTTGTTTTAGCCTCCCACCTTCCAACCTCCACCCACATATTTTGCATCTTCATAGGAAAATGGCCCAATAAAAGATGGGATGAGCTGTCTGAAGAATTGACACATCCTAAGAGTAAACATGCTATTGGGGAGAATTAAGAAAGAGCCATGTCAAATCAAGGGGTATAGTTTTTTGTTTTGTTTTGTTTTGTTTTGTTTGACAGGGAGTCTCGCTCTGCCGCCCAGGCTGGAGTGCGGTGGTGCAATCTCAGCTTACTGAAAGCTCCGCCTCCCGGGTTCAAGCGATTCTCCTGCCTCAGCCTCCCAAGTAGCTGGGATTACAGGCACGCGCCACCACGCCCGGCTAATTTTTGCATTTTTAGTAGAGACGAGGTTTCACCATGTTGAGCAGGCTAGTCTCAAACTACTGACCAAGTGATCCGCCCGCCTCGGCCTCCCAAAGTGTTGGGATTACAGGCGTGAGCCACCACGCCCAGTCGGGCTGTAGTTTCAAGAAGATATGATTGATGTAAAAGAAAGCAGACTCCAGTAATCCCAGCACTTTGGGAGGCCGAGGCGGGCGGATCACCTGAGGTCAGGAGTTCCAGACCAGCCTGGTCAACGTGGCGAAACCCCATCTCTACTAAAAATACAAAAATTAGCCGCCGCTGTGGTGGGGCGGGCACCTGTAATCCCAGCTACTTGGGAAGCTGAGGTAGGAGAATCACTTGAACCCAGGAGGCAGAGGTTGCAGTGAGCTGAGATCATGCCACTGCACTCCAGCCTGGGTGACAGAGCAAGACTCCGTCTCAAAAAAAAAAAAAAAAAAAAGTATTTTAAGTTTAATGACAGATTTGTCCTGGTGGCACTGCCTTCCAGGTTGCTGCAGTTCTCTAGATGGGCCGAGGAAGGGCGGGGATCAGTCATAAATTTCGGAAGCTGATTCCTTCACATTTGATGCAGAGGTGCAAAAACAGGCAAGGGAAGAAAGCCAAATCAAGAAAGTGTTACCTCTGTCTCCCTAACCCTTCATCCTAAAGGCTGAGTCACTAGCCAGCCATGCAAAATCAAGCTCCACGTAAAATGGTATAACACCATTAACTACAAAAACTAAACACAGTGATTACTGTACCTCCATCAGATGGAGAGGCCAGCAATGAGCTCTGCAGGTTTATCAGGTTTATTTCCAAAATCTTATAATTCAGATTTAATGATATGATTTAGATTAACAGTGCAGGAAAAGGTGATAAAGTCTGTGGCATCCACAACTCCAGAAGGCATTTTCTTAGAAATTAAAAAATAAGATAAAAGCAAATTAGACAGGTGGCCAAAAAGATTCCATGGGGGGGTGGGAGAGAGGAGGGAAAGAAGGGAAGAAAATGAGACAGTTTCCATGGATAACCAGGGAACTGGGAAAAATAAATAAAGAATTAATGAATAATACAACCTTGAAAAGCTTTTTTGGATTATTAAAGAGTATGAAGGACTGACCGGGTGCGGTGGCTCATACCTGTAATCCCAGCACTTTGGGAGGCCGAGGCTGGGGATCACCTGAGGTCAGGAGCTCCAAAGCGGCCTGACCAACATGGTGAAACACCGTCTTTACCAAAAATACAAAATTAGCTGGGCGTGATGGTGCGCGCCTATAATCCCAGCTACTTGTGTGGCTGAAGCGGGAGAATCGCTTGAGCCCAGGAGGTGAAGGTTGCAGTGAGCCAAGACTGAGCTACTGCACTCTAGCCTGGGCAACAGAATGAGACTCCACCTCAAAAAAAAAAAAAAAAGAATATGAATATGAAGGATGGGTGTCATGGCTCATGCCTGTAATCCCAGCACTTTGGGAGGCCAAGGCAGGAGGATCACTTGAGCCCAGGAGCTTGAGACCAGCCTAGGCAACATAGGGAGACCCTATCTCTGAAAAAAGAAAAAAAAAAGTTTAATTAGCCAGGTGTGGTGGTGCAAGCTTGGAGTCCCACCTACTCTGGAGGCTGAGGCGGGAGGTTCACTTGGGCCCAGGTGGTTGAGGCTGCAGTGAGCCGTGATGATACCACTGCACTCCAGCCTGGGTAAGATACGTGGAAATCACAAGGAACAGTGGAGGATCTCATACTAGTAACAGTAGAACTGTCACAACCCATACGTCCAAAGAGATGAGAACAGAGAGAAGTTAGAGAAATCCCAAGTGAGATTTTTTTGTAAAGCAAACCACCATGCAAGAAGCAATGACCTTCTGTCAAGGGACATAAGCAGCTTGAGGCAATCTCAGAGAGGAGCTCAGGGACATAGATACCCTGACCTCGATCTCCTCTTCCGTCTCCTGCGAGGAATCCCCAATGGCTGAACTCAAATGGAAGACAGAGGGCACAGCAAGCAGCTCCTTGTAATTCCCACAGGCAGCCCTGGGGCAGAGAGCAGGATGGAAAAGAGGAAATTGATGGACACAAATGTAAAATGGAATGGTCATGGAAATACATTCCAAAACTTGAGGAGCTTTTTGGTTGGTTTGGGTCTTTTTTGTTTCGTCTTGTTTTGTTTTTTGAGACAGAGTCTCTCTCTGTCGCCCAGGCTGGAGTGCAGTGGCACGATCTTGGCTCACTGCAGCCTCTGCCTCCTGGGTTCAAGTGATTCTCCTGCCTCAGCCTCCCAAGTAGCTGGGATTACAGGAGCAGGCCACCATGCCCAGCTAATTTTTGTATTTTTAGTAGAGACAAGGTTTCACCATGTTGGCCAGGCTGGTCTTGAACTCCTGACATCAAGTGATCCACCTGTCTCGGCCTCCCAAAGTGCTGGGATTACAGGGATGAGCCACAGAGCCTGGACCAAAACTTGTGGAGTTTTAACAGAAGCTAAAGGAGAATATATAAGCTTAACTGGTTATATTAGAGAAGAAGACTGGAAAATAAGTAGCTCAGCATTTAATCAAGAAGTTAATAAAGCAACAACAACTCAGAAAACAAGGAAATATGACAGGAAAAATATGAAGAAAAAATGATAAAGAGCAGAAATTGATAAAATAGAATACAAAATACAGAAGAGAGGATTCATAAAACCAAAAGCTGGTTCTCTGAAATAACAATATTTAAAACCTTTGACAGGCCAGGTGTGGTAGCTCACACCTGTAGGCCCAGCACTTTGGGAGGCCGAAGTGGGCGGATCACCTGAGGTCAGGAGTTCCAGACCAGCCTGGCCAACATGGTGAAACCCCATCTCTACTAAAAATACAAAAATTAGCTGGGCGTGGTGGCAGGCGCCTGTAATCCCAGATACTTGGGAGGCTGAGGCAGTAGAATCACTTGAACCCAGGAGGCAGAGGTTGCAGTGAGCCGAGATTGCGCCATTGCACTCCAGCCTGGGTGACAGAGTGAGACTCCATCTCAAAAAATAAAAAAAAAATAATAATAAAACCTTTGACAGATTAAGAACAAAGAGAAAGACACAAACAATATTATGAAAAAAAGACATAGCAGACACAGCCATGGCTTGAAAAAGAAGAGAATATTATGAATAATTTTATGCTGATGAATTAGAAAATGGATAAATGACAGTTTCCTAGAAGAAATAATTAACAAAATGGGACTCAACTATGCATAGACTTATGACCATTAACAAAATGAAATCTGCCACACAAATAACCACACCCCAGTGATTTTACAGGAGATTGCTACCAAAAAAGTTAAGAAACAGATTATCCCAAACTTATACAAATGTTCCAGATAAAGAACAATGGGAACAAAAAGCTTATTCTATAAGGGTAGGATAACCTTGATATCAAATCAAACAAAATAATAAATGAGAACTCATCCTCACTCATGGCTACTGAAACAGATATCTTAAATTAAACCAGAATTTAGAAATCCACATATTCACACATACATGTACATATTTTTTTATTGGGTTTACTTCAGGAATGCAAGCATAATTTTACAGTAAAAATCTCTTACAAACGGCACAATTGCTCACCCCTGTAATCCCAGCTACCCAGGAGGCTGAGGTAGGAGGACCACTGGAGCCCAATTGTCTAGGAGTTTGAAGCTGAATGAGCTATAATTGCACCCTGCACACTCCAGCCTGGACACCAGAAACTCCAGAAAAAAAAAAAAAAAAAACACCTCTGTCAATGTAATTCACCATAGTAAAACAAATTAAATAAGAGAAATTATTTGATTCATTTGATCAGACACAGGAAAACCATTGATATAAATGCATATCCATTCACAAAATGTTTTAAAAACGTTAACAAACTAGATAAAGAAACTTCTTTAATCTAATAAAATGTATCTACCAAAAATGCAGAGTAAACAGCATCATAGTTAATAATTAGACATTTAAAGTCAGTAACAATAATGTGTTCTATCATTACGTCTACTCAATATTATTCTAGAGGTTCTAACCATGGCAGTGAGACAAGAATAGGCAGTAAATTAAAAACCTATATTCAGGGGCCAGGCGCCTTGGTTCACACCTATAATCCCAACACTTTGGGAGGCCTAAGTGGAAGCATCCCCTGGAGCCAGGCGTTTGAGACCAGCCCGGACAACATAGGAGACCTCATTGCTACAAAAAAAAAATTTTTTTTTTAATTATTCAGGCATGGTGGCACATGCCTGTGGTCCCAGCTACCTGGGAGGCTAAGATGGGAGGATCACTTGAGCCCAGGAGGTTGAAGCTGCAGTGAGCCATGACTGCACTACTGCACTCCAGCCTGGGAGATGGAGTGGGACTCTATCTCAAAAAAAAAAAAAAAAAACTATATTAATGTATGGAAAGACTCCATATTATAAAGATGCCAGTTTTCCGTATATTAGTCAGCAAATTCAATGTAATTTTTTTTTTTTTTTTGAGCCGGAGTCTCGCTCTGTCGCCCAGGCTGGAGCGCAATGGTGCGATCTCGGCTCACTGCAAGCTGCGCCTCCTGGGTTCACACCATTCTCCTGCCTCCCGAGTAGCTGGGACTACAGGTGCCCACCAGCACGCCCGGCTAATTTTTTGTACTTTTAGTAGAGACAGGGTTTCACCGTGTTAGCCAGGATGGTCTCGATCTCCTGACCTCGTGATCTGCCTGCCTCGGCCTCCCAAAGTTCTGGGGTCACTGGCGTGACCCACCGCGCCCAGCCAATTCAATGTAATTTCAATCAAAATCCCACAGAGTTTCTAAGCATTTTTGTAAGGCTATTTTTAAATTCACGAGTAAAGAGTCAACAGTAATCAAAACACTTTTGAAGTAAAAGGACTTGTGGAAGTCTTGCCCTATCTCATATCAAGAATTTTTAGGCCGGGCACAGTGGCTCACGCCTATAATCCCAGCACTTTGGGAGGCCGAGGCGGGCGGATCACAAGGTCAGGAGATCGAGACCATCCTGGGTAACACGGTGAAACCCCGTCTGTACTAAAAATACAAAAAATTAGCCGGGCATGGTGGCAGGCGCCTGTAGTCCCAGCTACTGGGGAGGCTGAGGCAGGAGAATGTCGTGAACCCGGGAGGTGGAGCTTGCAGTGAGCCCAGATCGTGCCACTGCACTGCAGCCTGGGCGACAGAGCGAGACTCCGTCTCAAGGAAAAAAAGAAAAAGAATTTTTATAGGCCGGGCACAGTGGCTCACGCCTGTAATCCCAGCACTTTGGGAGGCCAAGGCAGGCGGATTACTTGAGGTCAGGAACTCAAGACCAGCCTGGCCAACATGGTGAAACCCTGTCTCTACTAAAAATACAAAAGGTAGCTGGGGGTGGTGGCACGTGCCTGTAATGCCAGCTCCTTGGGAGGCGGAGGCAGGAGAATCGCTTGAGCCCAGGGGCCACAAGTTATAATGAGCCAAGATTCGCTACTGTACTCTAGCCTAGGTGACAGGAACAAGACTCTGTCTCAAAAAAAAATTATTATAAAGGTGTGGTAACTAAGACTGCTCACACTGTGTGGTACTGATAGGGAGTGAACAAATCGAGTACAGAATAGAGAGTCCAAAAACAGACACAAATACATACAGACAGTGTGGCAGGAGTGGCATTACTAACCAGAGGACGAAAGGATGCACTGTGACCCTGGGACCAGGTAAAATAGGGTTCCAATCCCAAATCAGATACAAAAATACATTATATGTTTCTGAAAGATTTAAATGAGAATAACAAAACTTGACAACTTTCTTTTTTTTGGTGGGGGGATTGGGGGGACGGAATTTCGCTCTCATCGCCGAGGCTGGCGTGCAGCGGCGCAATCTTGGCTCACCACAACCTCCGCCTACTGGGTTCAAGTGATTCTCCCGCCTCAGCCTCCTGAGTAGCTGGGATTACAGACACACACCACTATGCCTGGCTAATTTTGTATTTTTAGTAGAGACAGGTTTCTCCATGTTGGCCAGGCTGGTCTTGAACTCCCAACCTCAGGTGATCCGCCCATCTTGACCTCCCAAAGTGCTGGGATTACAGGCGTGAGCCACTGCACCTGGCCGAAACTTGACAACTTTCACAAGAAAATATAGGGGCTTATTCTAGTGATTTCAAATAGAACTGCTTTGCACAACTTAAAGGGGATGCCGTCCACTCTGCATCCCAGGAAATGCCATCCACATAACACGACATAACTGGACAGCCTTGAAGTTGTGGATCATGAAAGTCCAGCTTGAGGAAGGGGAAGATTTTATAAAGAAGACACAAAATCAGAAACCATAATGGCCATGACTAATAAAGTTGACTTCATTAAAATTAGAAACATCTGTTGGCCAGGCACAGTGGTTCACTCCTGTTATCACAGCACTTTGGAAGGCTGAGGCAGGTGGGTCCCTTGAGGCCCAGAGTTTGAGACCAGCCTGGCCAACATGGTGAAACCCCGTCTCTACTAAAAATACAAAAACTAGCTGGGCATGGTAGCACACACCTGTAATCCCAGCTACTCAGGAGGCTGAGGCATGAGAATCACTAGAATCTGGGAGGCAGAGGTTGCAGTGAACTGAGATCTCGCCGCTGCACTCCAGCCTGGGCAATAGAGTGAGACTGTCTCAAAAAAAAAAAAAAAATTTAAAAAAGAAACATCTGTAATGTAAGAAGTGAAACTGGGATTTGCACCCAGACAAAATGAATTGACAGAAAGTTTGGGGAGGTGATGTGCATAGTAATTAGTATATAAAAAGAAAGTTCAAAGAATAAAAATATTTCAGTTATTTTTTCAGCACCTCTCAGGTGGGCCAATATCACTACCATCAAAAAGACATATTATATTGTGGGACAGGCATTAAGTTGTTTAGGGTATTGGGTATTATGTTGGGAAAACGCAATTTAGCTAGCTTAAATAGCGAGGTAAGCTAGGGTAGGTCCTGTGTCCGGTACCACAGGGCTCCAGCTCTGCCTCTGATTCTCTTGACTTTCCCAGGTCTGTGTGAGCTTTGTTCTAGGCTGGTAGCAAGACAGCTGCAGTAGTTTGACGCATCACATTCAGGTACAGAAATATGCAAAGGAAGAAGCATCATCTCATCTCTTCTGTGAGAAGGGACACATTTCCTAGAAGTCTCTTGGGAGAGACATTCCTTCAAAATTCGTCTGAATGGAGTCACAATTCTGTTCCTAAACCAGTCTCTGCCAAGGGATGTGAGATAAACATAACTGGTGTAGTAAAGCATATGGCTTTGTGGAGGAAGGTGGATACCTCCCCAAAGTTGGTGCTTTTAAGGAGAAAGAAGGAGGGGAATGAATGTTAATTAGGCAATTAACAAAATCTGCTCCATTCATGAAGCTTCACTCTGAGCACCGTGAAACATTCCTACACTTCCCTTCGTTCTGATTCCACCTTTACCTAGAATCTTTCTGATTGACACTTCACTTTTCCAGATTTCTTGATACTAGGAAAGTACTGAATGAGTATGTCAGTCACTGAAAACATCTATCTCTCACTATTAAATTTAAAAATTGATATTTTGGCTTAGGATTAGGGTTTTCTGTTCCTATGATTTTTGCTATTTCTAGAATGTTACGTAAGTGGAGTCAAACAGAATGCAGTAGACTTTTGAGTCTGGCTTCTTACACTTAGCCTAATGCATCTGAAGCTCATCATGGTGCTGTCTGCGTCTGTATCTTTTTCCTTTTCATTGCTGAGTATCATTCCATCATAAGGATGCATCCCAGTCTGTTTATCCATTCCCCAGTTGAAGGGCATTTGGGTTATCTCCAGTTAGGGGCAATTATGAATAAAGCTACTATAAACTCATGTACAAGTTTCTGTATGAACATAAGTTTTCATTTCTCTTCTAAAAACACCTACATGAGGAATTGCTGGCTCATATAGTGAGTGTATTTTTTTTTTGTTTTTTTGAGACGGAGTCTTGCTCTGTCGCCCAGGCTGCAGTGGTGTGGTGCAATTTCAACTCACACAACCTCCGCTTCCCGGGTTCGAGCGATTCTCCTGCCTCAGCCTCCCGAGTAGCTGGGATTGGAGTCAGCCACCACCATGCCTGGCTAATTTTTGTATTTTTAGTAGAGACAGGGTTTTACCATGTTGGCCAGGCTGGTCTTGAAGTCCTGACCTCAGGTGATCTGCCCACTTCAGCTTCCCAAAGTGCTGGGATTACAGGCGTGAGCCATCCCACCAGGCTGTGAGTGTATATTTGATATTATAAGAAGCTGAAAAACTGTCCTGTGATTCCTTATTTTTTATTTAATTTTTTTTTTTTTAGATGGAGTCTCGCTGTGTTGCCCAGGCTTGAGTGCAATGGCACAATCTCGGCTCATTGCAACCTCCATCTCCCAGGTTCAAGCATATTCTTCTGCCTCAGCCTCCCAAGTAGCTGAGATTACAGGCATGTGCCACCACTCCTGGCTAATTTTTGTATTTTTAGTACAGATGGGGTTTCTCCATGTTAATCAGGCTGGTCTCGAACTTCTGACCTCAAGTGATCCACCCACCTCGGCCTCCCAAAGTGCTGAGATTACAGGCATGAACCACCATGCCGGGCCTGGCCTGTGATTCTTAAATGTCAATTTGGGGAAGATATCTGGCAACCATCACTTTAACCAAGTGATCCAACTTAACATTAATGAGTGGGACAACCTGATAATTTTGATGTGATGTGTTAGGAAATGTTCAGTATTACCTATGACATATTCTTGGCAAAACTGTACCAATCAAGCTTGTAGGACTAATTTCCAGACTACAAAAAGTATAGGAAGATCAAGATACAAGTTAAAGGAGGCCATGAGGAAGCACTCAGGCAAATCTAGACTATGGGCATTCATAAGATAACTGTCCTGGTCTCTTCAAAAAGTGAACGTCAGCCGGGCTCGGTGGCTTACGCCTGTCCATCCAGCACTTTGGGAGGCCAAGGCAAGAGGATCACCTGAGGTCAGGAGTTCGAGACCAGCCTGACCAACATGGCGAAACCCCATCATTACCAAAAATACAAAAATTAGCCTGGCATGGAGGGGGGGGCGCCTGTAATCCCAACCACTGGGGAGGCTGAGGCAGGAGAATCGCTTGAACCCAGGAGGCAGAGGTTGCAGTGAGCCAAGATCATGCCACTGCACTCCAGCCTAGGCCACAGACCAAGACTCCGTCTCAAAAAAAAAAAATTAATTTAATTTAATTTAAAAGGCCAGGCACAGTGGCTCACGCCTGTAATCCCAGCACCTTGGGAGGCCAACGTGGGAGGATCACTGGAGGTCAGGAGTTGGAGACCAGCCTGGCCAAGAGAGGGAAACGGGAACTGTTATGAATGAAAAGAGAGTAAAGACATTACAAGCAGATGCAAAGCTTTGATTGATTCCTGGTCATTAAAAGCAATCTTCCTGCCTCGGCCTCCCAAAGTGCTGGAATTATGGGCATGAGCCACAGCTCAACTGAATTTCCCCCAAGGGCCAGGCGCCGTGGCTCATACTTGTAATAGCGCTTTGGGAGGCTGAGGTGGAAGGATCGCTTAAACCCAGGAGTTTGAGAGCAGCAACATAACAAGACTCTATCTCTACAAAATTATTTAATTAATTAATTAAAAATTAGCTGGGCATGGTGGCACAGGCAGCTTGCTCGGAGGGCTTAGATGGGAGGACTGTAACCACCCAGCAGGTTCACCTTGCCCACTGCCTAGATAGAGCTGATTTACCAAGACACGAAAATTTAAATAAAGAAACAGCGATTCACAGCCGGCTGCATGGGAGACCAGAGTGTTGTGTTGTGTTTTGTTTTGTTTTGCTTTGTTTTGTTTGAGACAGAGTCTTACTCTGTTGCCCAGGCTGGAGTGCAGGGATGCAATCTCGGCTCACTGCAACCTCCGCCTCCAGAGTTCAAGCGATCATCCTGCCTCAGCCGCCCGCGTAGCTGGAATTACAGGCAAGCGCCACCATGCCCAGGTAATTTTTTATATTTTTGGTAGAGACGGGGTTTCACCGTATTAGCCAGGATGGTCTGAATCTCCTGACCTCATGATCCGCCCACCTTGGCCTCCCAAAGTGCTGGGATTACAGGCGTGAGCCACCATGCCCAGCCTGGGACCGGAGATTTATTACTACTCAAATCAGTTTGCCCTAGCATTTAGAGATTTTAAGGATTTAAGGATAATTTGGTTGGGGGTTGGGGGTTGGGGGGCAGTGAGTCAGGAGTGCTGATTGATTGGTTCGGAGATGAAGATATAAGAAGTGGGAGCTGTCTTCTTGCGCTGAGTCAGTTCCTGGGTCGGGGTCACAAGATCAGATGAGCCAGTTTATCCATCTGGGTGGTGCCAGCTGATCCATCAAGTGCAGGGTCTGCAAAATATCTCAAGCGCTGATCTTAGGTTTTACAATAGTAATGTTATCTCCAGGAGAAATTTAGAGAGGGTCAGAATCTTACAGCCTCCTCGGAGGTTGCAGTGAACCAAGATCAAACTACTGCACTCCAGCCTGGGTGACAGAGCAAGACTCCGTCTCAGGAAACAAAAAAAAAAAAGAAAGAAAAAGAAAAAAAAAAACCCAGAATCTTAAAGCTTCCAGCTTCATGGCTCCTAAACTATAATTTCTATCTTTTGGCTAATTTGTTGGTCCTACAAAGGCAGTCTATTCCCCAGGCAAGAAGAGGGTTTGTGGCCAGGCGTAGTGGCCTCATGCCTGTAATCCCAGCACTTTGGGAGGCCAAGGCGGGCAGATCACAAGGTCAGGAGATCGAGACTATCCTGGGTAACATGGTGAAACCCCGTCTCTACTAAACAAAAAATTAGCCAGGCGAGGTGGCGGGCGCCTGTAGTCCCAGCTACTCGGGAGGCTGAGGCAGGAGAATCGCGTGAACCCGGGAGGCGGAGCGTGCAGTGAGCCGAGATTGTGCCACTGCACTCCAGCCTGGGGGACAGAGCGAGACTCCGTCTCAAAAAAAAAAAAAGAGGGTTTGTTTTGGGAAAGGGCTGCTATTGTTTTGGTTTCAAACTATAAACTAAGTTTCTCCCAAAGTTAGTTTGGCCCAGGAATGAACAAGGACAGCTTGCAAAAGTTTTGACAAAGGAAGGAAGGAAAAAAGGGAGGGAGGGAGGGAAGGAGGAAGGAAGGAAAGAAGGGAGCGAGGGAGGGAGGGAAGGAAGGAAGGAAGGAAGATGGAGTTGGTTAGGTCAGATCTCTTTTACTGTCTCAGTTATAATTTTGCAATGGTAGTTTCATGATTACTTGAGCCCAGAAGGTCCAGCCTGCAGTGAGCTGTGATTGAGCCACTACACTCAGCCTGGGCTGTACAGAGTGAGACCCTGTGTCACTAGTAATAATAATGATAATAATAACTTTTAAAAGTTTAAAAAGAAATAAATTTAGTTTACCCTTAAACTTGAAAGCAAGGATGATAACAGTCCCTCCCTAAAACTAATCCCCTCCTTGCTTGAGGACCAAAAACCGCCTTCGTAGAACTCATAAAAGGCCACAAGATTAGGACTATGGGACGGGCCTGAACTCTGTGAAAATGTAAGCATAGTTTATTTTTCTTTTCTTTCTTCTTTTTTGAGACTGAGTTTTGCTCTTGTTGCCCAGGCTGGAGTGCAGTGGTGCAATCTCAACTTACCGCAACCTCCGCCTCCCGGGTTCAAGCAATTCTCCTGCCTCAGCCTCCGAAGTAGATGGGATTACAGACGCCTGCCACCACGCCCAGATAATTTTTGTATTTTTAGTAGAGACAGGGTTTCACTGTATTGGCCAGGCTGTTCTCAAACTCCTGAACTCAGGTAATCTACCTGCCTCAGCCTCCCAAAGTGCTAGGATTACAGGCATGAGCCACCACGCCCAGCCTGTAAATTTAGTTTCTATAATCCCTTACTACTCAGGAATCATGTGGCCAGAAGCCACAAAACAGGTGTAGTTTCTCCATCCCCAGTTGCTTCTATAGATATTGTCACTATTGCAGAACCTACGATTACTTTTTTGAGATTTTTCTTTGGACTGCCCACCTGGGCTTGGGACTCATCACTGTGGCCCCACCTAGAGGTGAACTCAGCACACATGGACTGTTTTCCACACCCCTTTTTTTTTTTTTTTTTTTTGAGATGGAGTTTTGTTCTTGTTGCCCAGGCTAGAGTGCAATGACGTGATCTCGGCTTATTGCAACCTCTGCCTCCCGGGTTCAAGCAATTCTCCTGCCTCAGCCTCCCAAGCAGCTGAGATTACAGGCATGTGCCACCACGCTCGGCTAATTTTGTATTTGTAGTAGAGACGGTGTTTCACCAAGTTGGCCAGGCTGGTCTCAAACTCCTGACCTCAGGTGATCCGCCCGCCGCGGCCTCCCAAAGTGCTGGGATTACAGGCGGGAGCCACCATGCCCTGCCACACCCCTATAATTTTATATCCAACCAATCAGCAGCACTCATTTTCTAGCCCCTTGCCCACCAAATTGTCCACAAAAACCCTAACCTTCAAGCCTTGGGAGAGACTAATTTGAGTAGTAACTCCATCTCAAATGTGGTTGGCGTCATATTAATTAAACACTTTTTTTATGGCAATACCACGGTCTCAGTGAACTAGTTTCGTCTGTGCCGTGGGCAGGGAGAATCCATCAGGCAATTACAATTTCTACTTTTTTTTTTTTTTTGAGACAGAGTCTTGCTCCATCACCCAGACTGGAATGCAATGGCGAGATCTCAGCTCACTGCAACCTCCGCCTCCCGGGGTCAAGCAATTCTCTTGCCTCAGCCTCCTGAGTAGCTGGGATTACAGGCACGCACCACTACGCCCAGCTAATTTTTGTATTTTTAGTAGAGACGGGGCTTCACCATGTTGGGCAGGCTGGTCTCAAACTCCTGACCTCAGGTGATCGCCCGCCTCCGCCTCCCAAAGTACTAGGATTACAGGCTGAGCCACCACACCTGGCCCACATAATTTTGTAAAAAAAATATAATAATAATAAGCAGCTCACGGTAAAAAAGAAAATGCCTAAGTATACACACACAAAAACCAAGTACCATGTATTAGAAGCAGTATGAACAACAGATAGAGCTAACAGACTTGCAAATAGTTCAATACTGGAATTTCAGACATGGATTTATATAATAAGTATGTGGCCAGGTGAGGTAGCTCATGCCTGTAATCCCAGCGCTTTGGGAGGCCGAGGCGGGAAAATCACCTGACGTCGGGAGATGGAGACCAGCCTGGCCAACATGGTGAAACCCCGGCTCTACTAAAAACACAAAAATTAACCGGGTATGGTGGTGCATACCTGTAATCCCAGCTACTTGGGAGGCTGAGGCAGGAGAATTGCTTGAACCCGGGAGGCAGAGGTTGCAGTGAGCCAAGATCATGCCACTGCACTCCAGCCTGGGCGACAGAGTGAGACTCCATCTCAATAAAATAAAATAAAATAATAAAATAAAATAAAATATGTCTTTTTTTTTTTTTTTTTTTTTTAAGACAAGAGTCTCGCTCTGTCACCCAGACTGGAGTGCAGTGGCGTGATCTTGGCTCACTGCAAGCTCCATCTCCCAGGTTCACGCCATTCTCCTGCCTCAGCCTCCCAAGTAGCTGGGACTACAGGTGCCCGCCACCATGCCTGGCTAATTTTTTGTATTTTTGTAGTAAAGACGGGGTTTCACCGTGTTACCCAGGATGGTCTCGATCTCCCGACCTCATGATCCACCCACCTCGGCCTCCCAAAGTGCTGGGATTACAGGGGTGAGCCACCGCGCCCAGCCATATGTTTATTATGGGTAAAGAAATTGTAATCCCAGCCTGGACAATATAGCAAAATCCTGTCTGTACAAAAAAATAAAATAAAATCAGCTGGGTGTGGTAGCATATGTCTGTAGTCCCAACTACTAGACAGGCTGAGATGGGAGGATTGCTTGAGGCCAGTTTGAGGCTGCAGTGAACTCTGATCGCATCACTGCACTCCAGCCTGGGTGGCAGTGAGACCCTAGGAAAAGAAAAAAAAAAGCACTATTGCATTCCAGTCTGGGTGACAGAGCGAGATGCGAGACTCAAAAAAAAAAAAAAGTGTAGGAATTTGTTGTTGAGGTCTAAGATGGGACATTTCTCCAGAGGGAATTTACATTTGCTCCTGCCTGGCATTGATGGGCACTACCACACCAGTACCAACCTAACTCAACTCATCATTTGAAGCTTTCTGAACCACACACACAATATGAATTTGGGCTGCAAATCAACATGTAAGAACTGGCTTCTCAGGGCAGCCCCCTCTTCTCACCTCCATCACCAAGGTAACCTTCCTTGCAGCCTCACGATGCGAGGAGTAGAAGGGCTGTTTTTTTCTGGTTCTCGTTACCAGAGAGGTCCTAGTGTTTTGTGGAGCATTTCCTATTAGATCTCTTTTGGCAGATAAACTGTGTGCCCCCTTCCTCCCAACAGATTCCTATGTTGAAGCTCTCACTCCCCAGTACCTCAGAATGGTACTGTATCCCTTTAAGGAGGGGATTAAGTTAAAATGAAGCCTTAGGGTGGGCCATGATCCAATCTGACTGTGTCCTTATATGAAGGGAAATGGGCCAGGCACGGTGGTTCACGCCTGTAATCCCAGCACCTTGGAAGGCCAAGGTGGGTGGATCACCCAAGGTCAGGAGATCGAGACCATCCTGACCAACATGGTGAAAACCCGTCTCTACTAAAAATACAAAAATTAGCTGGGCGTGGTAGTCGGTGCCTGGTAATCCCAGCTACTTGGGAGCCTGAGGCAGGAGAATCGCATGAACCCAGGAGGCAGAGGTTGCAGTGAGCCGAGATCATGCCATTGCACTCTAGCCTGGGCAACAGGAGGGAAACTCCGTCTCAAAAAAAAAAAAAGAGGAAATTAGGAAACACAGACAGACACCATGGGCGAGGGAGCACGCACAGAGGAGACAGCACAGGAACACATAGCAAGAAGTCATCCCTCTGCAAGCCAAGCACAGGCTCCTTCAGATGAAACCAAACCTGCCAGCCTTGATCTTGGACTTCCAGCCTCTAGGACTGTGGGAAAATAAATTTCTGTTATTTGAGCCCCCAGTCTGTGGTATTTTATTATGGCAGCCCTAGCAAACTAATGCGATTCCCCACCTTTGGTGGTCTTGGCCTTTGACTTTTTTATTTCACAGCCCCTTGGGGTTTCACTCTTGTCGCCCAGGCTGGAGTGCAATGGCGCATTCTCGGCTCACTGAAACCTCCACCTGTCAAGTTCAAGCAATTCTTCTGCCTCAGCCTCCAGAGTAGCTGGGATTACAGGCACCCATCACCATGCCCAGCTAATTTTTTTGTATTTTTAGTAGAGATGGGGTTTCACCATGTTGGCCGGCTGATCTCGAACTCCTGACCTCATGTGATCCACCTGCCTCGGCCTCCCAAAGTGCTGGGATTACAGGCATGAGCCACCGCACCCGGCCACCACTTCCTTTTCTTTTCTTACATATATATATATATTTTTTTGAGATGGAGTCTTGCTCAGCTGCCCAGGCTGGAGTGCAATGGCATGATCTCAGCTCACTGCAACCTCCACCTCCCGAGTTCAAGCGATTCTCCCACCTCAGCCTCCCGAGTAGCTGGGATTTGAGACGTAAGCCAGCACGCCCAGCTAATTTTTGTAGAGACAGGGTTTCACCATGTTGGCCAGGCTGGTCTCAAACTCCTGACCTCAGGTGATCCACCCGCCTTGGCCTCCCAAAGTGCTGGGATGACAGGTGTGAGCCACCATGCCCAGACTTCCTTTTCTTTTCTAAGATTTGACTTGTCCCACTAATTCCTTACTATCTTGCCACCTCTGTTATGACTTTAAGAGGGATATTTGTTTGTTTTAAAACAATATCCAGCTTTTCAGTTATTCTCATTGTCTATCCAAATACCTTCCCTCACAGATCAGCTAAAAGGTAGAGAAGTCAAGAAACGACAGCAGAGGGACCGAGGAGCTGAGGAAGAGGAAAAAGTGAAGGGTAACTTCAAGGTTTTCAGCCTGGGAGGAGATTTAAAAAAAGGTTTCAAAAAAATAAATAAATAAATAAAACAAACAAACAGAAACAAAACAAAAACATGATAAAAAGTTGGTTTCTAGCAAGAAAAGAAAGAAAAGCAAAGGTCACAAAGAAAAGCAAATTTTCAGAGAACAACCAATTTTGGTTTGTATCTGTACTGGACATGTATAAGGTTTTTTTTTTTTTTTTTTGGTCATTATTCACTAAACAATACAGTATAACAACTATTGCATAGCATATGTGTTTTTTGTTTTGTTTTGTTTTGTTTTTTTGAGACGGAGTCTCATTCTGTTGCCCAGGCTGGAGTGCAGTGGTGTGATCTTGGCTCCCTGCAACCTCCAGCTGGGTTCACGCCATTCTCCTGCCTCAGCCTCCTGAGTAGCTGGGACTACAGGCATGAGCCACCACACTCAGTTAATTTTTGTATTTTTAGTAGAGACGGGGTTTCACCATGTTGCCCAGGCTGGTCTCGAACTCCTGACCTCAGGTGATCTGCCCACCTTGGCCTCCCACAGTGTTGGGATTACAGGCGTGAGCCACTGCGCCTGGTCTAATTTTTGTATTTTTTGTAGAGACAGGGTTTTGCCAGGTTGCCCAGGCTGGTCTCGAATTTCTAACCTCAAGTGATCCGCCTACCTCAGCCTCCGAAAGTGCTGGGATTACAGGTGTGAGCCACCACACCTGGCCACCATTTATGTTGTTATTAGGTATCCTAAGTAACCTAGACATGATTTAAAGTATACAGGAAGATGTATGTAGGTTATATGCAAATACTACACATTTTATATCAGGGGTTTGAGCATCGTCAGATTTTGGTGTGTGTGTGTGTGTGTGTGTGTGTGTGTGTGTGTGTGTGTGTGTGTGTGTGTGTGTGTGTGTGTGTGTGTGTGTGTGTGTGTGTGTGTGTGTGTGTGTGTGTGTGTGTGTTTTGTAAGATGCATTCTCACTCTGTCTCCCAGGCTTGAATATCCTCAGATTTTGGGCGGGGGGGTTGTGTGTGTGTGTGTGTGTGTGTGTGTGTGTGTGTGTTTTGTAAGATGGATTCTCACTCTATCTCCCAGGCTGGAGTGCCGTGGCGCAATCTCTGTTCACTGCAACCTCTGCCTCCCGGGTTCAAGCGATTCTCCTGCCTCAGCCTCCTGAGTAGCTGGGATTATAGGTGACTGCCACCAAGCCTGGCTTTTTTTTTTTTTTCAGATGGAGTCTTGCCCTGTTTCCCAGGCTGGAGTGCAGTGCCACGATCTCAGCTCACTGCAACCTCCACCTCCAGGTTCAAGCGATTCTTCTGCCTCAGCCTCCCGAGTAGCTGGGATTACAGGCACCCGCCACCACACCCGGCTAATTTTTGTATTTTTAGTAGAGATTGAGTTTCACCATGTTGGCCAGGCTGGTGGCCTCAAACTCCTGACCTCAGGTAATCCGCCCACCTCAGCCTCCCAAAGTGCTGGGATTACAGACGTGAGCCACCGCACCCAGCCCCAGATATTTTTTTTTTTATTTTTAGTAGAGATGGGTTTTCACCATGTTGATCAGGCTGGTCTTGAACTCCTGACGTCAAGTGATCCACCCCCCTCAGCTTCCCAAAGTGCTGGGATTACAAGCGTGAGCCACCATGCCTGGCTAATCCTCAAATTTTGATATCCAAGGGACGTCCTGGAACCAATTCCCCATGGACATGCAGGGAAAATTGTAATAGTAAGACATCAAAAGGTAAGAAAGGAATAACATTTTCAGTCAAATGAGAATTGCTATATTGTAAGTGTGTATCTTCATACACAAACTCATGTAACAGGAAATATAATTTTATTTTTCTATAACTCAGTTTAGCAATTTAACTTTTATTATTCCCATCAGCACCATAGGAAAAGTAACAACGAAAAAAAACTGTTATTATTCCCAGACCAGGGAATCTTTACATAGTCTAAGGATGTGGTGGCCTGTTTACTTGTCATCAGTTCTACCAAATCTATTGGCCATAGCCTTTTTTTTTTTTTTTTTTTGAGACGAGGGTCTCACTCTGTCGCCTGGACTGGAGTGCGGTAGCATGATCATAGCTCACTGCAGCCTCAAGCTCCTGGCCTCAAGAGATTCTCCCACCTCAGCCTCCCAAAGCACTGGGATACACATGAGACATGAGGCCTGGCTATAGCTCGAGTTTTGTTTGACCCATCTGCAGGTTTTAAAATTCAAAAGCTGGCCAGGCATGGTGGCTCAAGCCAGTAATCCCTGCACCTGGGAGGCTGAGGTGAGTGGACTGCCTGAACTCAGGAGTCTGAGACCAGCCTGGCCAACATGGCAAAACCCCGTTTCTACTAAAAATACAAAAATTAGCTCAGTATGGTGGTGCGCGCCTGTTGTCCCAGCTACTCAGGGGGCTGAGGCAGGAGGATCACTTGAGCCTGGGAGGTTGAGGTTGCAGTGAGCCATGATCTCCAGCCTCAGTAACAGAGGGAGACCCTGTTTCCAAAAAAAAAAAAAAAAAAAAAAAGCAAAGGCTGTGGCTGCAGCTCACACCTCTAATCTCACCACTCTGGGAGGCCAAGGCAGGAGGATGCCTTGAGGCCAAGAGTTCAAGACTAGCCTGGACAACATAGGAGACCTTGTCTCTCCAAAAAGTTTAAAAAATGACCAGGTGGGGTGGTACACACATGTAGTCCTAGCTACTCAGGAGGCTGAGGTGGAAGGATCACTTGAGCTCAGGAGTTGGAGGTTACAGCGAACTATGATCACGCCACCAGACTCCAGCCTGGACAAGACAGCAAGACTTTGTCTCTCTCTCTCTTTTTTTTTTTTTTTTTAACATTTTCATTTATTTATTTATTTATTTCAGAAGAGAACTAGAGTGAAGACCTTGTCTCTTAAAAAAAAAATCAAAAGCTGACAATTGATTCCTTTCTTCCTCCTTCCCCTAACCTGCTACCATGTCAACGGCATTAGTTAGGAGTGGTTTTGGCTGCAAATAACAGAACATTTGAATACCAGAGGCTTTAGTAATTGAAGATTGTTTTTCTGTTTTGTTTTGTTTTGTTTTGTTTTTTGTTTTTGAGATGGAGCCTCACTCTGTCGCCAGGCTGGAGTGCAGTGGCGCATCTTGGCTCACTGTAACCTCTGCCTCCTCCCAGGTTCAAGCGATTCTCCTGTCTCAGCCTCCCAAGTAGCTGGGACTACAGGTGCCCGCCACCACACCCAGCTAATTTTGTATTTTTAGTAGAGACCATCTTGGCCAGGCTGGTCTTCATCTCTTGACCTAGTGATCCACCCACCTCGGCCTCCCAAAGTGCTGGGATTATAGGTGTGAGCCACCGCGTCCGGCCTGTTTCTCTTACGTTAACAAGAAGGCAAGGGGTAGGCAGGCTGGTACTGGTTCAGTGACATCAGAGCGGATAACTCCTGGCCTTTTGCTCGTGTCTGTGGGAAAGCTTTTGCAGCTCCAGCCATCGTACCAGTGCTTAAGTCACGAACGTGGAAGGACAAAGCAAGAGCTTTCCCAGAGCCCCCAGCGGATTCCTGCATTTTTCTCTTTGGCCCTGATTGTGTTATAGGGCATATTTACAAAGGAAATTACTTCTTATCCAAGTCCCTCACCTTATGATAACGGGATCCAGGTATTTGTCTAGATTTAATTCCACGGAAAAGGAACTCCCTCTCTTTTTTTTTTTTTTTTTTTTGAGACGGAGTCTCGCTCTGTCGCCCAGGCTGGAGTGCAGTGGCAGGATCTCGGCTCACTGCAAGCTCCGCCTCCCGGGTTCACGCCATTCTCCTGCCTCAGCCTCTGGAGTAGCTGGGACTACAGGCGCCCGCCACCACGCCCCGCTAATTTTTTTGTATTTTTAGTAGAGATGGGGTTTCACCATGTTAGCCAGGATGGTCTCGATCTCCTGACCTCGTGATCTGCCTGCCTCGGCCTCCCAAAGTGCTGGGATTACAGGCGTGAGCCACCGCGCCCGGTCCCAGGAACTCCCTCTTACAAAGCAGTTCAGGGCTATGGTGGTTTAAAAATATTATCGACCAGGCATGGTGGCTCACGCCTAGGAGGCTGAGGTGAGAGGATTACTTGAGGCCAAGAGTTCAAGACCAGCCTGGGCATATATAGTGACACCTCATCTCTACTGAAAAAAAACAGCTGGGCATGGTGGCAAGCGCCTGTAGTCCCAGCTCCTGGGGAGGTGGAGGAGGGAGTGTTGCAGGGTCCTTGGGGTGTTGGTTTTCTGGTCAGAAAACTCTGTGGCTGGTGGCACCTTTGCCCGAGTTTTACTCAGGGCCTCTGGGGTCATTTTGCCCACTCAGCCTGGCAGGCTGTGCTCAGCTCATGCTACCAGCCTGGATCTCATGCTTGCCAAGGGCGAGCCAGGCGTGGAGCAGCGAGGGATGTGTGAGCAAGCGAGCTGGGCTCTGGCATATCTTCTATTTCTGTGTCTTGCCCTGTTGGGCTTTTCCTATCACTACTGTCAAAGTCCTGTAGAAAACAAAAAAAGACTGAGTGAACCAAGGGAAAATATCAAATCATAAGATCTAAGTCTAATTACACTGATACTATAGCTGAACTGTCACTATACATTATTATTACTAATAAGGTATATTTCTTTCTTTCTTTTCTTTTTTTTCCAGACAGAGTCTTTCTCTGTCGCCCAGGCTGGACTGCAGTGGCGTGATCTCAGCTCACTGCAACCTTCACCTCTCGGGTTCAAGTGATTCTCCTGCCTCAGCCTCCCAAGTAGGTGTATATTTATTCTTAATAGTATTTTTATTTCATGGGCAAATTTAGATTAAGCTATTACTTCATTTTCACTCCCTTTTAATGATTGTGTTACAATGGAAATTGTTCCTTTTGTAAAGCTACTATATATCTTAATTTTTCAGTTAAAAACATTCTCAGGAAATGTTGGGGCAAGGAAAACTCGGAGTTTGTCTAAGGCTGTCACCCTTGCTATGTTGTTTTGGAGCTTGCAGGGGTGTGGGGCTCAAGGCCTCATTCTCTAGGAGCTCACACTGCACGTGAACTTGTAATGCTGCTGCCTTTTTTTTTTTTTTTTTTTTTGAGACAGAGTCTTGTTCTGTCACCTAGGCTGGAATGCAGTGGTGCGATCTCGGCTCACTGCAACGTCCGCCTCCCGGATTCAAGAGATTCTCTTGCCTCAGCCTCCCAAGTAGCTGGGATAACAGACGCGCGCCACCATGCCCAGCTAATTTTTGTATTTTTTAGTAGAGATGGGGTTTCACCATGTTGGCCAGGCTGGTCTTGACCTCCTGACCTCGTGATGCACCTGCTTCGGCCTCCCAGAGTGCTGGGATTACAGGCGTGAGCCACCGCGCCCAGCCAATGCTTCTTTTTTTTTGAGATGGAGTCTCATTCTGTCACCCAGGCTGGAGTGCAGTGGTGCAATCTCAGCTTACTGCAACCTCTGCCTCCCGGGTTTCAGTGATCCTTTTGCCTCAGCTTCCTGAGTAGCTGGGATTACAGGTGCCTGCTACCACGCCCGGCTAATTTTTATATTTTTAGTCGAGACAGGGTTTCACCATATTGGTCAGACTGGTCTTGAACTCCTGACCTCAGGTGATCCACCCGCCTTGGCCTCCCACAGTGCTGGGATTACAGGTGTGAGCCACCACGCCCAGCCAACATCAGGTATACTTACAAATCTATTTTCTTGTGTTGAGTTCGTTCTGTTTCTCTCTGAAAGGTAGATTTTTGAAATGCAAAAGCATGAAACTAACTTCTTTTTCTCCCAGGTGAACCCTTTCCTGAAGGAAGAAATGGAGAACGGCCCAGATGACTAAATGGGAGAAGGACCACATAATCCAAGGATAGGGTAAAACATTCGTTAATATTTTAAAAACTTATCCTATCACATATATGCGATGTCACTGAATCTTTTCAACAATTTTGTGAGAAATAAATTCTATTTTACAGTTTAGGAAACATTCAGAGAGGTTAGGGCTACACAGCTAGAAGCAGAATTTGGCCAGGCACAGTGGCTCACACCTGTAATCCCAGATACTCAGGAGGCTGAGGCAGGAGAATTGCTCGAACCTGGGAGGTGGAGGTCGCAGTGAGCTGAGATTGTGCCACTGCACTCCAGCCTGGTGACACAGCGAGACTGCATCTCAAAAAACAAAGAAAACAAAACAAAAAATAGAAGCAGAATTTGAATCCATGTCTGATTCTAGGATCCTGTCCTTGCCATCTCATCGTACAATACCTACAGGCATTTTAGAAGTGTAACTTGACTGTTCCAGTTCTTATCAGCCTAGGGGTGCAAATAAGGTCACATTAGCACTTACCCACAATTTTGCTGGCAGGTCACCCCTCATTTGCTCACACAGAACCTCAGCTTCCTTCAAAATGCCTCCCCAAAAGATTCTTGTAGCTATCCAAGAATGAGTTTCCTTTAAGTACTGCCACGCTCTCATCTCCTTGGCAAGGAGAACTGACACAAACATGATACTCCTGCTGCTTGCTGTGCCATGAGTAATAAAGTCCTTTTTCTCGTACCAGGAATTTGATGTCTTCTGCCAACACTCATGAAGCAGTAACAGGCTAACTTATTAGCTTGTGAGTAGGGTAAAATCATCCCAGACCTGACACATGGCACAGGCTTGAGGTCAGGTGCTATGCGGTGGCAACCACAGAAGCTGTTGAGAGTCCAGTGAGAACTGGGTGCTATAGGCCAGGCCCAGTGGCTCCCGCCTGTAATCCCAGCACTTTGGGAGGCTGAGGTAGGAGGATTGCTTGAGCCTAGGAGTTTGAGATCACCGTGAGCAATATAGGGAGATTTTTTTTTTTTTTTTTTTTTTTTGAGACAGAGTCTCACTCTGTTGCCCAAGCTGGAGTGCAGTAGCGTGATCTCGGCTCACTACAACCTCCGCCTCCCAGTCTCAAGTGATTCTCCCACCTTTGCCTCCTGAGTAGCTGGGATTACAGGCTCTTGCTGCCATGCCTGGCTAATTTTTTTGTATTTTAGTAAAGATGGGGTTTCATCATGTTGCCCAGGGTGGTTTTGAACTCCTGAGCTCAGGCAATCCACTCGCCTTGGCCTCCCAAAGTGCTGGGATTACAGGCATGAGCCACCGCGCCCGACCAATATAGGGAGATCTTGTCTCTACCATTATTTTTTTTAAAATTAGCTGGGCATGGTAGTGCATGGCTGTGGTCTCAGCCACTTAGGAGGCTGAGGTGGGAGGATCATTTGACCCAGGAGTTTGAGGTTGCAGTGAGACGAGATCACGTCATGGCACTCCAGCCTGGGCAACAGAGGGATACCTTTTCTCTAAAAAAACTAGAAGAAAGAACTGGTTGCTGTAGTAGTGGCTGCCATAAGAAAAATGTAAACCAGAGGAATCCAAAGAAGTGTCTCTACTGTCTCTCTCTGCAAATCTCATTAGCCACTGTCCTGCTTACTCTCAACGGAGACTAGGAAAGCTAGCGCTGTCAAGCAAGAACTCCCTTGACAGCTGGGCGCGGTGGCTCACACCTGTAATCCCAGCACTTTGGGAGGCCGAGGCAGGCAGATCACCTGTCAGGAGTTTGAGACCAGACTGGCCAACGTGGTGAAACTCCATCTCTACTAAAAATACAAAAATTAGCTGGGCATGGTGGCACATGCCTGTAGTCCCAGCTACTTGGGAGGCTGAGGCAGGAGAATCACTTGAACCTGGGAGGAAGAGGTTGCAGTGAGCCGAGATCGTGCTGCTGCACTCTAGCTTGGGCGACAGAGTGAGACTCCATCTCAAAAAAAAAAAAAAAAAAAAAAAAAGAACTGCATTTTCTGGTATGAAATCACTAATATGAGCTGACTTTCTTTCTTTCTTTTTTTTTTTTTTGAGACAGAGTTTCACTCTTGTTGCCCAGGTTGGGGTGGAGTGCAATGGCGTGATCTTGGCTCACTGCAACCTCCACCTCCTGGGTTCAACTGATTCTCCTGTCTCAGCCTCCCGAGTAGCTGGGATCACAGGCACGCACCTCCACACCTGGCTAATTTTGTATTTTTAATAGAGATGGGGTTTCTCCATGTTGGTCAGGCTGGTCTTGAACTCCCAACCTCAGGTGATCCGCCCACCTGGGCCTCCCAAACTTCTGGGATTACAGGCGTGAGACACCATGCCCAGCCATGAGCTGACTTTCAAAATATGAGGCTGTCAATGATTGTTGGTTTTCAGAGGTGTAGTCAATGAACCAAGTTGTCCCTGACTGATGCGATAGATTTCTAAACTGTTCTAGTGGTTACTTGTTGGCACAGCTATAGAACAATGTGTCTTTTCCTAGGAGTGTGGGAACTCTGATTTGCATTTGGAAATGTTTCTGTAACTCATTATATAGAAAGGGTCAATCTTCCTAATATACAAAGACCACCTAAGGTTGGGGACAGTGGCCCACCCTCACAATTCCAGCACTTTGGGAGGCCGATGTGGTAGGACTGCTTGAGGCAAGGAGTTGGAGAAGAGTCTGGGCAACGTAGTGAGACCCTGTCTCTACCACCCACCGTGCCAAAGAAAAAAATTTCAGCCAGTTATTGTTGCTCACTCATGTAGTCCTAGCTAATAGGGAGGCTGATGTAGAAGGATCGCTTGAGTCCAGGGGATCAAGGCTGTAGCGAGCTATGATCACGCCACTGCACTCCAGCCTGGAGTAGCGAGCTATGATCACGCCACTGCACTCCAGCCTGGGAAACAGCAACATCCTGTTAAAAAAAAAAAAAAAAAAGGCCCCTAGAAATTGAGAAGAAAACAACCAATAAACCAATAGAAAAATAGGGAAAGAACTCAAATAATTACAAATGGCTCAGAACACTGGGGAAAAAAAACCTAACCTCAATCCCATTCATAATAAATGTTTTCTCTTTCTTTCTTTTTTTTTGAAACTGAGGTTTTGGTCTGTCGCCCAGGCTGGAGTGCAGTGGTGTGATCTCAGCTCACTACAACCTCTGCCTCCCGGGTTCAAGCGATTCTCCTGCCTCAGCCTCCCGAATAGCCAGGATTACAGGTGTGCACCACCATGCCTGGCTAATTTTGTATTTTTAGTAGAGACAGGGTTTCTCCATGTTGGCCATGCTGGCCTCGAACTCCTGACCTCAGGTGATCTGCCTGCCTCGGCCTCCCAAAGTGCTGCGATTACAGCCGTGAGCCACCAGGCCTGGCCACGAATGATTTTTTAGAGCCAAAGAAAAGAGCAGTGGTTAGTTCAGAACCTTTTTGGTTGCCTTAGAAACTTAGGGCTTTTGCTATTACGTAACATTAAAATTGCTACTTCTTCCTCTAAAGACCTAAGTCTGAGATAATTAGCCCTCATCTTTTTTTCAGACTGTGACCTATTCTTCTCAGCCCCAAAGGAAAATTTGTTTTTAAGATCATGCTTTAAAAAGTACCACTGGTTTGTGCCCAATGCTTGGCAAGTAAAAAACAAAAAGTACTATTAGTTTAAAAAGTTAAATTCTTCTAAAATCAAACTAGTTAAATTCATGTAATTTTTAGCTTTATCCAAATAAAAGATTTAAAATAAGTTTTCTAAGCATTTGCCAGTAGAAGGAATCAATTCTTTTTTTGTTGTTGTTTATAAGATGCTTTTCCAGAAGTTATTCTTGAGATTCTGAGATTTTTAAGCACTGTTTTCAAGTCAATAAACTGATAATAGTGTTGTACAAATTATAGCACCTCGAGCTCTTTGTGGGTGGAAAGGTTCTCTCTCATGTTAAAACCAAGTTGATTTAATATCATCTCAGTGCCTCTTGCTAGGATTGTTACACAACTCCTCTCTCTTGATTTGTTGTAATGTAGGTTTACTCTGGAGAGTTACTTCATTATGATCTATTTTTAATTACTTCCAATGCCCTCCTTTTTTTTTTTTTTTTTTTTGAGATGGAGTCTTGCTCTGTCGCCCAGGCTGGAGTGCAGTGCCATGATCTCGGTTCACTGCAAGCTCCGCCTCCCGGGTTCACGCCATTCTCCTGCCTCAGCCTCCCGAGTAGCTGGGACTACAGGCACCTGCCACCACGCCTGGCTAATTTTTGTATTTTTACTAGAGACGGGGGTTTCACCATGTTGGCCAGGATGGTCTCGATCTCTTGACCTCGTGATCTGCCTGCCTCGGCCTCCCAAAGTGCTGGGATTACAGGCGTGAGCCACTGCGCCTGGCAAATGCCCTCCTTTTAATAGACAGATCAGGCTGGGCACAGTGGCTCACGCCTGTAATCCCAGCACTTTGGGAAGCTGAGGTGGGTGGATCACCTGAGGTAAGTAGTTCAAGACCAGCCTGGCCAATATGATGAAATCCCATGTCTACTAAAAATACAAAAATTAGCCAGGCATGGTGGCTTGCGCCTGTAATCCCAGCTACTCGGGAGGCTGATGCAGGACAATCGCTTGAATCTAGGAGGCAGAGGTTGCAGTGGGCCGAGATTGCACCACTGCACTCCAGCCTGGGGAAAAAAAATGATCAAATCTTATCCTGGTGTTCTATTATTTCTGGATTGTATCCTTCTAGGAGCTCTGGGAATTTAGTGATGATGTCTGAGGGCTTAATTTCCTACAGAGGAAGTTTCAAAGAGGGTTCACCTGGTAGGTGAGGCATTGTGGGATTTGTAGGGCTTGTAGGGGTGTAGGAAAATGGGACAATGGTCGCTTTAGGTGACCACCCATTTGTGTATGGGGATGGCAAACACAACCTTATTCTCTGAATCATCAGCTCTGGACATAATCAAAACAACAACAACAAAAAACTAAAGAATTGGAAGTGTTTTCTATAGGTACTTAAAGGTTCTCCAGGCAGCCGGGCACGGTGGCTCACGCCGGTAATCCCAACACTTTGGGAGGCCAAGGCGGGCGGATCACCTGAGGTCAGGAGTTCAAGACCAGCCTGGCCAACATGGCAGAACCCCGTCTCTACTAAAAATACAAAATTAACTAGGCATGGTGGCGGGCGCCTGTAGTCCCAGCTACTCGGGAGGCTGAGGCAGGAGAATCGCTTGAACCCGGAAGGCAGAGGTTGCAGTGAGCCGAGGTCATGCCACTGCACTCCAGCCTGGGTGACAAAGCAAAGCACGACTCCATCTCAAAAACATAAAATAAAATAAATGAAAATAAAGGTTCTCCAGTTTTCTCCCATAGATCCTTCATGAGGCTTAACTTCTCCTAGGAATTTGTGGATAAGCACCATTTTTCCACACATACTAATCCATCTTGTCTAGATAGGAGCGTTATAGGTTTTGCCTTAGACATTTCAAGACACCTTAGTCCAGAATCTATTAAAGGATAATATCTCTGGTGTGTTTTCTTTCCCCCTCTTATCTTGTAGCGTCAAACCTGCCATTCTAAACTCTGCTGATACAAAAACCATTTGCCCAGACTCCTTTGCCAGTTGGCTTCTTGTAAAGTTCTATCAATAAGCGGTTCTAGGAAGGAGGAAAGGAAAAGGGGGCTACTTTTTTTTTTTTTTTTTTTTTGAGACGGAGTCCTGTTGCATCACCCAGGCTGGAGTGCAGTGGCATGGTCTCGGCTCACTGCAACTTCCGTCCCCCAGGTTCAAGCGATTCTCCTGCCTCAGCCTCCTGAATAGGTGGGATTACAGGCGTGCACCACCACACTGGCTAATTTATTGTATTTTTAGTAGAGACGGGGTTTCACCATGTTGGCCAGGCTGGTCTTGAACTCCTGACCTAGTGAGCTGCCCACCCCGCCCTTGGCCTCCCATAGTGCTGGGTTTACAGGCGTGAGCCACCGCACCCGGCCAAGGATGCTTCTTTCTTCTTTGTTCCTCTAGTCCGTGTTGCCCAGCAGTGCCAGTTGACTCCAGCCTCCAAATTATTCCAGCTCTTCTAGAAGTAGACTCACTGGGACATTTCAGAGGTAGCAGCAGCAGCTGGGAGGTATTTTCTCCTCAGAGATCTGCACAATTCTGCAGGGTCTGCGGGGTCCACCTACCCCAACCCTCAACTCCTACATTCTAGTGATCGAAACCCTTCCCTTCAGTTTCTCAGCT
Source organism: Pongo pygmaeus (assembly GCF_028885625.2). Lineage (NCBI taxonomy): Eukaryota > Metazoa > Chordata > Mammalia > Primates > Hominidae > Pongo > Pongo pygmaeus. Next base: position 206,730,287 of record NC_085930.1, read on the forward strand.
GCCACTTCCTCCGCTTATCATCCTTGGGTGATCTCAGTGTTCTCTTTTGCTCCAAAACCTGTGTAACCAATTCCCTCTACTGAATACCCTCTGCTGAAATCTTTATTGTGATTTCTCTTTTCTCAACGAGATCCTGATCAGTATGCCCAGTTATAACCAGCATGAGCTCTCCTTCTCATCCTGCAACTCAGGAAGTCCACAGTGAGTCAGTCTAACCTGAGGTAAAAAGAGACAACTGAACGTTTCATGAGCCTTAAGACATGGAGGGCAATGATGGAAAGTATGGACAGGGGCCGGGCGCAGTGGCTCACACCTGTAATCTCAGCACTTTGGGAGGCCGAGGCAGGTGGATCACCTGAGGTCAGGTGTTCAAGACCAGCCTGGCCAAGATGGTGAAACCCCATCTCTACTAAAAATACAAACATTAGCCAGGCGTGGTCGTGCATGCCCGTAGTCCCAGCTACTCTGGAGGCTGAGGCAGGAGAATCACTTGAACCCAGGAGGTGGAGGTTGCAGTGAGCCAAGATGGCGCCACTGCACTCCAGCCTGGGAGACAGAGCAAGAGTCTGTCTGAAGAAAAAAAGAAAAGAAAAAAGAAAGTATGGACAGACAGACTCAATTTATGATCCCTCCCCGAGAGAGACTTCTGAATTCAAGCTTTAGGGATGAAGCCTAATTGTAGCAGCCTGACACCACAAAAGTCAAGGTCACCCCCAACTCACATTGAACTCAGGGTCCATGTTACAAATCCTGCCAAAACCAGGCAAAATATTCCAGAAAAAAATCAGACTCAAAATTTAAAGTTATGATTATTTATTATAACTTTTACACAGGAAGAAATGGGTAAAAATAAAATACAACTCTCCTCAATACACGCTCAACTCTCCCACAATACAGACTCAACTCCCCTACAATACAGACTCAACTCTCCCACAATACAGACTCAACTCCCCTACAATACAGACTCAACTCTCCCACAATACAGACTCAACTCCCCTACAATACAGACTCAACTCTCCCACAATAGACTCAATTCTCCTACAATACAGACTCAACTCTCCCACAATACAGACTCAACTCTCCCACAATACAGACTCAACTCTCCTACAATACAGGCTGAACTCTGCAGTCTTATTTTTCTTGTATGTCCTTCCAGATGGATCGTGTCTTTAAAAAATAACTAAATTTTTTAATATAATAGAGATGGGGTTTCGACATGTTGCCCAAGCTGGTCTCGAATTCCTGGGCTTAGGCAATCCTCCCAGCTCGGCCTCCCAAAATGTCGTGATTACAGGTGGGATTACTTTGCACCTGCATGATCCTGCCTTTTTAATATCTCCAAGTTTTTAGTGTGTTTTCCAAATTTTTATCCACACCACATATGCAGAGCTAGTATGAGAACTTGAGTAAGTCACAAGGTATTTCTGAGAATCAGTTTCTTCTGGAGCCAAGGTCTCTTGTGACCCAGGATACATCTGGCAGAGAAGAGGTAAGTGGAGGCTTCATCAGAAGACAGATCACTGCAATTTACTGGATGCCGTATCTGGGGACTTACGGCGGCATAGTCACTGGATGACTCCAAGAAGTGAGACTCTTCCAAGAAAAAAGTGGGGCTGGCAGAGCAGTGGGGGCGGAGAAGAGCCAGAAGGAAGGAACTGTCACTTTTTAAGGATTATTTTTCTGAGGGCCATGCCAGCTGCTCTACACTTACCATAGCCACTCTGGTGGTTACATTATGATATTCATTACAATCTTTTTTTTTTTTTTTTTTTTTTTTAAGACAGACTCGCACTTTGTCGCCCGGGCTGGAGCAGTGGTGCCATCTCTGCTTTTGCAACTTCTGCCTCCCAGGTTCAAGTGATTCTCCTGCCTCAGCCTCCTGAGTAGCTGGGATTACAGGCGTGCACCACCACACCCAGCTAGTATTTGTATTTTTAGTAGAGACAGGGTTTCAGCATGTTGGTCAGGCTGGTCTCAAACTCTTGACCTCAGGTGATCCACCCGCCTCGGCCTCCCAGTGTTCTGGGATTACAGGTGTGAGCCACCACCCCCAGCCTCATTACAAATTTAAAAGTGAGGTAATGAAAGCTAACTAGCTCCCGCAAGGTCACACAAGTAGAGACCACGTTAAAAAGAAAATTATTTTATTTTTTCCCTCCTGCATGACATGACTGTTTTGATTCTCAAACTCACGTCAGTCACTGGGCCTGCCAGGCATGGTGGCTCACACCTGTCATCCCAATGCTTTGGGAAGCCGAGGCGGGAGGATTGCTTGCAGCCAGGAGTTCAAGACCAGCCTGGGCAACACAGTGAGACCCCCATCTCTACCAAAACAAATTGTTTGAATTAGCAGGGTGTTGTGGCATGTTCCTGTAGTCCCAGCAACCTTTCCACTTGGGAGGCTGAGGCAGAAGGACTGCTGGAGTCCAGGAGTTGGAAGTCACAGTGAGCTATGATTGCACCACTGCACTCCAGCCTGGGGAACAGAGTAAGACCCTGTCTCTCAAAAAAAAAAAAAAAGCTACGGATCCTATAGTTCAATTTCCTTTTTGGTTTGGTTTTTTTTTTTTTTGAGATACTCTCACACTCTGTTGCCCAGGCTGAAGTGCAGCCTTGACCTCCCAGGCTCAAGTGATCCTCCTGCTTTAGCCTCCCAAGTGGCTGGGACTACAGGCTGAAGCCACCATGCCTAGCTAATTTTTTTTTCTTTTCTTTCTGTAGAGACAAGGTCTCACTATGTTGCCCAAGCTGGTTTCAAACCCCTGGGCTTGAGCAATCCTCCCACCTCAGCCTTCCAAGTAGCTGGAACTCCAGGCACGCACCACCATACCTGGCTAATTTTTAAAGTTTTGGTAGAGTTGGATTCTCATTGTATTGCCCAGGTTGGTCTTTAACTCCTGGACTCAAGTGATCCTCCTGCCTCAGCCTCCCGAAGTGCTGGTATTAAAGGCATGAGCCACGTTGCCCAGCCTTATCTTACAAAGTAGCTCAGACTAGCAGGGAAAAAAGTGGTTGCAAACATCAGTTTGCATTTTAGGTCTCCCCTCTCCAGAATCTTAGCCCCTTTGGCCCTCATTGTCTTAGCAGCTCACTAATGCTTTTAAGTAATTTTATATTTTTATCTGGCTTCTCCCATTGTTCACAGGATTGTAAATGTCCTGCAATCCAATCTGAAAAGCGTTTTGTTTTTCAAATATTTTTAAAATAGTTCACTAAAGCTAAATAAGTCAAAAATTCCTCACAATGCTATTTTCCTTTCTTTTTCCTTTTTTTTTTTTTCTTTCTCTCTCTCCTTCCTTCTTTTTTTTTTTTTTTTGAGACCGGGTCTCACTGTCACCCAGGCTGGAGTGCAGTGGTACAATCTTAGAATTTCAGCTCACTGTAACCTCCGCCTCCCAGGCTCAAGCGATCCTCCACCTCAGCCTCCCATGTAGCTGGGACTACAAGCGTGCACCACACTTGGTGTTTTTCATAGAGAAGGGGGTTTCACCATGTTGCTCAAGGCTGGTCTCGAACTCCTGAGCTCTAGCAATTTGCCCACCTCAGTCTCTCAAAGTGCTGGGATTACAGGCATAAGCCACCACACCAGGCCTCTTTTACTTTTTTTTTTTTTTTGAGCCGGAGTCTTGCTCTGTTGCCAGGCTGGAGTGCAGTGGCGCGATCTCGGCTCACTGCCACCTCCGCCTCCTGGGTTCAAACGATTCTCCTGCCTCAGCCTCCTGAGTAGCTGGGACTACAGGTGCCCGCCACCACCCCCAGCTAATTTTTGTATTTTTAGTAGAGATGGGGTTTCACCATGTTGGCTAGGATGGTCTCGATCTCTTGACCTCGTGATCTGCCTGCCTCGGCCTCCCAAAGTGCTGGGATTACAGGCGTGAGCCACTGCGCCCGGCTACTTTTTTTTTTTTTTTTTGGGACAGAGTCTTGTTCTGTCGCCCAGTCTGGAGTGCAGTGGCACGATCTGGGCACACTGCAACCTCCTCCTGGGTTCAAGCAATTGTCCTGCCTCAGCCTCCTGAGTAGCTGGGATTACAGGCGCCCGCCACCATGCCCAGCTAATTTTTTTGAATTTTTAGTAGAGACGGGGTTTCACCATGTTGGCCAGGCTGGTCTCAAGCTCCTGACCTCAGGTGATCCACCTGCCTCAGCCTCCCAAAGTACCGAGATGACAGGCGTGAGCCGCCGCGCCCGGCCCTACATTTTGCTTTCAAAATTTTGGGGGGGGCCAGAGAGACAGAGCGACACACTATCTCAAAAAACAAAACAAACAAACAAAAAAAACTACAACAAATAAAATCTTTTTCGAGACAGGGTCTCACTCTATCATCTAGGCTGGAGTGCAGTGGTGCAATCTTGGTTCATTGAAGCCCTGACCTCCGGGACTCAAGCAACCCTCCCACCTCAGCCTCTTGAGCAGCTGGGACCACAGGCGTGCACCACCACAACTGGTTAATTTTTCTACTTTTTGTAGAGACAGGGTTTCACCATGTTGGCCAGGCCGGTCTCAAATTCCTCACCTCAAGTGATCTGCCCGCCTCAGCCTCACTAAGTGTTAGGATTACAGGTGTGAGCCACTGAGTCCAGCCCCATACTCCCTTCTCAAGGTGTTTTCTGGGTATTCACCCTGATTTTGGGGGTGGGTTGGAGTTATGAAAAACAACATCACAGACTTCCTATAAAGACTTTTTTTTTTTTTTTGAGATGGAGTCTTGCTCTGTTGCCCAGTCTGGGGTGCAATGGCACGATCTCGGCTCACTGCAACCTCTGCCTCCTGGGTTCAAGTGATTTTTGTGCCTCAGCCTCCCCAGTAGCTGGGACTACAGGCACCCGCCACCACACCCACCTAATTTTTGTATTTTTAGTAGAGATGGGATTTCTCCACGTGGGCCAGGCTGGTCTCAAACTCCTGACCTCAGGTGATCTACCTGCCTCGGCCTCCCAAAGTTGTTGGCATTACAAGGCATGAGCCACCGTGCCCGCCGCCCTGACCTTTTTTTTTTTTTTTTTGAGGCACACATCACCATACCCGGCTTATTTTTATTTTTTTTTTGAGACAGGCATGAGCAAGCACGCCCAGCCAAAAATTTCTCGTACATGTCATTCTGCATACATGTGAAGACAGCCTTAAGAAATTCCTAGAATAGTCAAACTTACCTCCACAGAGATTTTCAATTATCTACTCATACCAAGCAATGTATAAGAATGCCTAGTTCCTCGCACTCTTACCAAGATAAAAAAAAAAAAAAACCTTATTCTTTGCTAATCTGAAGGATGAACAAACTTATGAGTATTAGCATAATATTATGCATCTTTTCACCTAATATTTAAGAACCAGTTATAGTTACTTTCTTGTGAATGATGTTTCTTGGGAACATAAGCATTTCTGGTTTTCCTATTGAGGACTTCTTTTTTGCTTTTTTTTTTTTCTGAGACGAAGTCTTACTCTGTCACCCAGGCTGGAGTGCAGTGGCGCAATCTTGGCTCACTGCAACTTCCGCCTCCTGGGTTCAAGCAATTCTCTGCTTCAGCCTCCCGAGTAGCTGGGATTACAAGCACGCGCCACCACGCCCAGCTAATTTTTGTATGTTTAGTAGAGACAGGGTTTTCCCATGTTGGCCAGGCTGGTTTCAAACTCCTGACCTCAGGTGATCTGCCCGCCTCGGCCTCCCCAAAGTGCTGGGATTACGGGTGTGAGCCACCATGCCCGGCCGAGTTATTGGTCTTTTCTTAATGAACTGGAGGATACTTTATATAAAGGAAATTAGGCCGGGCGCAGTGGCTCACACCTGTAATCCCAGCACTTTGGGAGGCCAAGGCGGGCAGATCATGAGGTCAGGAGATCCAGACCATCCTGGCAAACACGGTGAAACCCCGTCTCTACTAAAAATACAAAAAATTAGCCGGGCATGGTGGCGGGCGCCTGTAGTCCCAGCTACTTGGGAGGTTGAAGCAGAATGGCGTGAACCTGGGAGGTGGAGCTTGCAGTGAGCCAAGATCGCGCCACTGCACTCCAGCCTGGACAACAGAGCGAGACTCCGTCTGAAAAAAAAAAAAAGAAAAAAAGAAATTAGCTCTTTGTGATGAATTGCAACTACTTCTTCCCAAGTTTGCCACAGCTTCCAATTTCCCTTGATGGTAGTTTTTGTTATGCAGAACTTTTAATTTTTATGTAGCTGATTTTTACATATTTTTAAGTTGTGGTAAAACACACATAATAATCCATTTTTATTTTTAATATTTTATTTTTCAGATTCTCAGCCTCTGCACAGCCTTAGTACTCCCCGAGAAATTCAATGTTTGCATATCCTTTCCACAAAAATGAGAGGAAAAAGGACCAGTGCATGCTAGTGACTGATACATTTATTAGTTTCTAACAAAAAGGCATACATGGTAGGCAGAGTAGAAATACTAACAGAGAAATTAGTTTATCTTGAAACCAATTTTAGTCAGGAAGACTTCTTCACAGAGAATTAGCTGAATATATAAATCCCAAATATATCACACCATATATGTGATATATTTACACCTAAATCCCCTGCCTGGGGATTCTCCCTGCTTCTGGTAATCTGACCTTGATCATTTCTAACGCAATTACCTCTCCTCTAGCACATTCTGACCCCAGCAAAAGCGGACGCACCCATCCAACTGTCTTTTCTCCTTCAACACTCAAGACTTCGCTCTACCACCAACCGCTGATGCCGCGGCAGTGCACTTTTGGTCCCCTACTCTTTGACCCTGTTTACACAATCGTCCTTTCTCAACAGGCCCAGGTGCAGCCCCCAGAGAAGAGAGGAAGCCTTACATGTATCATATTTACCTGGAGGGCTTGTTAAAACAGATGGGTCAACCCAATCCTCAGAGTTCCTGGTTCCCTAACTCTGGGGTAGAATCCACTAATTTGCATTTTAAACAAGTTCTTAGGTGGTGCAGATGCGGACGCTGCCCGACCGGGCCACTTTGATATATTTACACCTGAATATATCACACCCTCCTTTTTGGTCACAGACTATTCCACGAAGATTAAATAGATAACTTTTAATTTGAGGCATTCAAGAATGTCCACCCTAAAACTTAAAGTGAAATTACTCTTAGAGAAAAACTGATTTGATGAGAAGATTGATCTTAGCCTGTCTTAGACAAATTTGGTTAGTTTATTTATTTTTACTTAACGACCAATGTGATAGTATAGTTGCAAACTATACTTCATTTAACTACAATTGTTACTCAGAGGGCAATCACCTTAAGAGGCAAATTGTTTTAAATTAGCACAGAATTTATAATTAACCAATCAGCATTGACATAGATGCCATCAAGTATGCAAAGATTAACAAAATTTCTATTACCAAACTTAGAGGAAAAAAACTTAATGACATACAGAAATACTGGCAAATTTAAGCTAGAATTAGCTCCAGGACATTTTATCGTATTTTCACATTAAAAGAATAGATTACTAGATATCAGCAGAAATGCTGCTAAAGCTATTTTTTTACTAATAGTCGTTCATATTAATGAAACAAAAGATCAATCGTCTCTGAGCTAAATTTCACAAAATGAAATCAGTGTCTTCTGATTTAACTTTCAGGAGTAAGAAAGGGCAAAACCCAAGCACCATACTTTCTATTTCTGTTCATAAACTCAAATAAAAGCAGTATCAACACAAATGATCATATAAGAAAACACATGGTTACGTTTCAGGTTCCACAACATAAGATACTGTGAGGTAACTCTCCTGTAATACATTCCCATTTTTTTCTGGAATAGCAGATGAACAGAAACGCAGGTTTCCAAAAATTCACCCAATTTAGTAACTAATTTTGATTCTGATGCCTGATAGTAGGGTGTGAAAAGCTGTAAAACCCAAATGTTTCCTGTGTTCTTTCACAAGGACAAGGGAAGAGGATGCTCTGCCAAACTGCCCCTGCTGCGTCATGGTGGACCAGTTTCAGTGATCCGGAATGTCAGTCACCCCATCCAGCCTCATTCTCATCTGGACCAGTTTCTGACCACCCAATCAGTTTCAATGATCCGGACTGTCAGTCACCCCATCCAGCCTCATCCTCATCTGGACCCGTTTCTGACGATCCAATCAGTTTCAATGATCCAGACTGTCAGTCACCCCATCCAGCCTCATCCTCATCTGGACCAGTTTCTGACGACCCAATCAGTTTCAATGATCCGGACTGTCAGTCACCCCATCCAGCCTCATCCCAGCTCTTAACTCCTTCTGCATAGTCCAGTTTCCTTTCTGGCAACTAATTCCCAATTTCCTAGAAAACCCTGATTTTCTGATTTAACACTGATTCAAATCCACTTTAAAGCAAAGGAAACAGGCCGGGCATGGTGGCTCACGCCTATAATCCCAGCACTCTGGGAGGCCGAAGCAGGTGGATCACCTGACATCAGGAGTTCAAGACCAGCCTGGCCAACATGGTGAAATCCCATCTCTACTAAAAATACAAAAAAAAAAAAAAAAAAATTAGCTGGGTGTAGTGGCACATGCCTGTGATCCCAGCTACTCAGGAGGCTGAGGCAGGAGAATCGCTTGAACTCAGAAGGCAGAGGTTGCAGTGAGCTGAGATCGTGCCATCGCACTCCAGCCTGGATGACAGAGCAAGACTCCGTCTCAAAAAAAAAAAAAAATCTGGGATTTCTCACATATGAATATGAATCCAAATTTTGAAACTCCGTCTAAAAAAGAAAAAACACCAAAGGAAATGCTACAATGCTGAAAATTGAATTAAATTGGAGATGGAAATTAGATTACCTTAGGAAAACCTTTTGAGTACTCTGTAAACATTGGACAATAGCAAGAAAATGGATTTTAAACCCTGCATGGGCTCCTTAATCACTCAGAATAGTATAATCTTGCTTTGATTACCAGTCATGACAAAAAGGTGAGCAAAGGCCATAAAACATGCATTTTTTGGAAAGACAATGGCACTTGAAGATTTCCTGGAGTTGGCCAAAGCTTAAGATATCTATAAGAATTGTAAAGCTTAATACACATCTGTTATTAAGAAAGGAAACGACAGGGGACCCCTGCTTACCGCTGAGCTGTGCAGAAGCTCATGTGTCTATGCAGTCCTTACAATCACACAGACCTTTATTAAGGACAATGAGTGTGCCTAGAGAGCAGCATGAATGACACGTGGATGAAGATTCCATGACAGGAAAAAGCTTCACAATCCAGCTTTACTAGATCACAAAGCACTCCCTTTACTAGGCCTTACTTTGTGCATCTCCGAAACATCTGAAAAACACTTTTCTGTGAAATGCTAGGCTGGAGGGAGTGAGCACTTTTGGATACCTTACAGTGATCTCTAGTAGAACTTGGCATCTTTCTTCTACTAACTGACTGCTTCAACTGCATCTTTAAAGACAGTTGCCTATTTTCATCCCTTGAGCCTCTCTCTGGTGTTGGATGCTCTGTATGAGTTTGCCTTCTGAAGTTCCCATCTTTGGGATTCCTCCTCTGTCCATTTAGCACTTTGTCTGGAGGGGAGGATGTAGCGCGTAAGTGATACCCATCTGGGGATCCTTTTTGCCGGTTTGGCACCATTTCCTCTTTATCCACCTCCTTCTGAAGTTGTAATGCCAATAACCTGTCCTGTTCTTCTTGTTTATGTCTCTCAAACAGTAGATGCTCCAAATCTATCAGTTTTTGGGTAAAATTTATTTCTGTTTCCTCTTGATCTGGGGAAGATTCGGGGGACATTTTTCTTCTTTTTGCAGAAAAGCATGGATCCTTGACTGCTTCAAAGGAAGATTCTTGGTTTTTTCTTTTGGAAATATCCTTACTGATCAGTAGGCACGACTCTTCATTTTCTGTCTCACCTGTGTTGTTTCCATTTGTCTGTGTCACCCCTGATGTGGGGGCGCACCCACTTTCTGTTCTGGCACAAGGCATAACTGCAGTTTCTTTCGAGTAGGGAACTCTGGTTTTAGGTCGCTCGTGACTTAAGACACATAACTCTTTCCCACGATGGCTTGGTCTGGTTTTGACGTTTCCTTCATGGTACCATTCGGCACCACAGGCACATAACCATGGCATAGGGGACTCTATTGAAGAATCTGCACCTTGTTCTCCAATTCCAAGGGATATCTGTGGAGAAAGTGTTGGCATATCTTCTATTTCTGTGTCTTGCCCTGTTGGGCTTTTCCTATCACTACTGTCAAAGTCCTGTAGAAAACAGAAAAAGACTGAGTGAACCAGGGGAAAATATCAAATCATAAGATCTAAGTCTAATTACACTGATACTATAGCTGAACTGTCACTATACATTATTATTACTAATAAGGTATATTTCTTTCTTTCTTTTCTTTTTTTTCCAGACAGAGTCTTTCTCTGTCGCCCAGGCTGGACTGCAGTGGCGTGATCTCAGCTCACTGAAACCTTCACCTCCCAGGTTCAAGTGATTCTCCTGCCTCAGCCTCCCAAGTAGGTGTATATTTATTCTTAATAGTATTTTTATTTCATGGGCAAATTTAGATTAAGCTATTACTTCATTTTCACTCCCATGAAAACCTACAGATTAAAACCCACAGACTAGATTCCAAATATGGCCAATAGCTGGTATCAGGACCTGACCTCCTTTCACCTTACAAAGGTCTGGCAGCATAGGGGTTTTTAACCCTTTTCTCTACCGTGGACCCTCCTTTTGGCATTTAGGTGAAGCTTACAGACCACTTCTGAGAATAATGTTTTTAACTAAAAAATTAAGATACATAGTAGCTTTACAAAAGGAACAATTTATATTGTAACACAATCATTAAAAGGTTCAAAAAATGTGATGTAATAATGTGCATCTATAATACACTAAATAATAAAATCTATCAGCCAGTCTAGTAACTCATAATATCTAATTATCTGTGTCATCTCTGATGCAGTACACCCACTCTGTTTTGCCACAAGGCACAACTGCAGTCTAATATCAACGTAGAGATAAGTATAAATGATATTTAAAGATATCTGTAACATGGCCGGGCACGGTGGCTCATGCCTGTAATCACAGCACTTCGGGAGGCTGAGGCAGGCGGATCACCTGAGGTCAGGAGTTTGAGACCAGCCTGACCAACATGATGAAACCCCATCTCTACTAAAAATACAAAAATTAGCCAGGCTTGGGGGTATAAGCCTGTAGTCCCAGCTACCAGGGAAGCTGAGGATGCACCGAGCATCCACTGTACTCCAGCCTGGACGACGGATTCTCTCTCAAAAAAATAAAACAAACAAAAAAAACACCTAGTGTTTGGAAGACAAAGCTTGGGACTTCTCTAAGTTACCTCTGTAAGTAACTTGACTGGGTATACTTCTTACCAAGACCCCTGGAAGCTACACCCATTGTTTGTTACAAGAAATAATTGACCCTTACAGGGCATGCGGCCTCAAAGTAGTTAATACACTCACTTGTGCGGTCTTTTTCCAGGCTATCACCTTGGAGCTCTGCTGCTGAGGACTCCTGCTGAACACACGTGCCTGATGCTGCCTTACTAGCACACTTTTTCTCATCTTGTAATATTCTTTTTTTTTTTTTTTTTTTTTTTTGAGGTGGAGTCTTACTCTGTCATCCAGGCTGGAGTGCAATGGCACGATCTCAGCTCACTGCAACCTCTGCCTTCTGGGTTCAAGCAATACTCCTGCCTCAGCCTCCTGAGTAGCAGGGACTACAGGTAATATGCCACACCTGGCTAAATTTTTTTTTGGTATTTTTAGTAGAGATGGGGTTTCACCACGTTGGCCAGGCTGGTCTCGAACTCCCAACTTTCCACCTGCCTCAGCCTCCCAACATGCCGGGATTACAGGCATGAGCCACCGTGCTTGGCCTCCCATCTTGTAATATTCTTTCTTTTTTTTCTTTTTTTGAAACAGAGTTTCGCTCTTGTTGCCCAGGCTGAAGTGCGATGGCACGATCTCAGCTCACCACAACCTCCACCTCCCAGGTTCAAGCAATTCTCCTGCCTCAGCCTCCTGAGTGGCTGGGATTACAGGCATGCACCACCACGCCCAGCTAATTTTGTATTTTCAGTAGAGATGGAGTTTCTCCATGTTGGTCAAGCTGGTCTTGAACTCCCGACCTCAGATGATCCGCCTGCCTCAGTCTCCCAAAGTGCTGGGATTACAGGCACGAGCCACCACATCCGGCTCTATCTTTTAATATTCTAAGTGAAGCTGGTGCCAGGTATAACCTATTCAGTTTTGTGAGTTTGGATTACGTAGGTCAAGGATCAGTAATCTACGGCTCATGGAAAAATCCAGCCTCCTGCCTGTTTTTGTAAACAAAGTTTTACTTGAATGCATTCAAGCTGATGTGTTTACATATTATCTATAGATGCTTTCACACTACACCAGCAGAGCTGAGAAGCTGTGACACAGACCGTACTAACCGCAAAGGCGGTTTTATTCTAGAGAAAAAGTTTTCTCTTAGAAAAAAACTTTGCTTTTTAAGGTAGATTTGCTTTTTATAGTATGTTTATTTTAAAAATTGTAGTTTCCTTTAAAGAAAAAGTGCTTTTTCTCTAGGTCAGCCTAAGATGACTCAGAAAGGGTGTGTGATTAAATATGGTGGCATTTGTTAAAAGGTAGAAAACTATGGATAGCACTAATCTATAGCATTAATAAACTAGCAAAACTCAGAACATCTTCAGTATCAACATACCTTAGATACGGAGTTTTTCCTGACTTCTTGTACAGCTTCAGAGTGTGAGGCTGACCCAAACTGAGATTTAGGTGTCAAATACCTGAAAGAAAAGTTTACCAAAGTTTGAATGCTTTCAAAGACAGGTGGTATATACCCAACATAATAAAGCTATTTATACCGAAGGTTGTCTGGTTTGCTGCTTGGCTGATTTATCAGACTGTATTTCATTTCCGTGCTTCAGATATTTTGGTCAATTCCAGGACAAAACTTAAATGGTTGAGTATTGATATTTTAGTGAAAAACAGAAGAGGAAGTTAAAGTCAAATCTAAATATTTTTCTTTTTCTTTTTTTTTTTTTGAGACGGAGTCTCGCTCTGTCGCCCAGGCTGGAGTGCAGTGGCGCGATCTCAGCTCACTGCAAGCTTCGCCTCCCGGGTTCCCGCCATTCTCCTGCCTCAGCCTCCCGAGTAGCTGAGACTACAGGCGCCCGCCAACACGCCCGGCTAATTTTTTGTATTTTTAGTAGAGACGGGGTTTCACCGTGTTAGCCAGGATGGTCTCGATCTCCTGACCTCGTGATCCACCCGCCTCGGCCTCCCAAAGTGCTGGGATTACAGGCGTGAGCCACTGAGCCCGGCTATTTTTTTTTCTTTTCTTTTTTTTTCTTTTTTTCTTTTTTTTTTTTTGAGACAGAGTCTCCCTCTGTCGCCCAGGCTGGAGAGCAGTGGCACGATCTCAGCTCACTGCAACCTCCGCCTCCCGGGTTTAAGTGATTTTCCTGCCTTAGCCTCCTGAGTAGCTGGGATTACAGGCGCCTGCCACCATGCCTGGCTAATTTTTGTATTTTTAGTAGAGACGGGTTTCACCATGTTGGTCAGGCTGGTCTCGAACTCCTGACCCTCAGGTGATCCGCCTGCCTCAGCCTCCCAAAGTGCTGGGATTACAGCCGTGAGCCACTGCACCCGGCATAAATATTTCTTAATTCTTGAAAAAAGCTTAAAAAAGCTGATAGCATCAAAACAATGCAAGACTCTATAGTCTTCCCAAAAGTAATGAAAATGATGCTTTAAACCAGGAGAAAGGATATGTTGTTAGTTTCCTCTTTATGCTGGAAATGTTGGCTGTTCACTACATTTTAAATTTCTACTATTGGGAAAAAGTCCATGATTAAATTCCTTACTATTCTGGTATAGAGACGTTATCATATATACTTTTATATCAACTCTCTTTTTTTTTTTTCTGAGACAGAGTCTTGCTCTGTCACCCAGGCTGGAGTGCATTGGTGCAATCTCGGCTCACTGCAACCTTCACCTCCCAGGTTCAAGTGATTCTCCTGCCTCAGCCTCCTGAGTAGTTGGGATTACAGGCGTGTGCCACCACGCCCAGCTAATTTTTGTATTTTTAGTAGAGACGGGGTTTCACCATGTTGGCCAGGCTGGTCTCGAAGTCCTGACCTCAGGTGATCTGCCTGCTTTGGCCTCCCAAAGTGCTGGGATAACATGCGTGAGCCACCGTGCCTGGCCCTCAACTCTCTTCTTAGAAACACATATCTTTACATTTCTTTTTTTTTTTTTTGAGACAGAGTCTCGCTCTGTCGCCAGGCTGGAGTGCCGTGACATGATCTCGGCTCACTGCAACCTCTGCCTCCCGGGTTCAAGTGATTCTCCTGCCTCAGCCTCCTGAGTAGCTGGGACTACAGGCGCCTGCCACCACGCCCGGCTAATTTTTGTATTTTTAATAGAGACGGGGTTTCACCACGTTGGCCTGGATGGTCTCAATCTCTTGACCTCAGGTGATCCGCCTGCCTCGGCCTCCCTAAGTGTTGGGATTACAGGCGTGAGCCACTGCGCCTGGTCATATCTTTACATTTCTAAGAATCTTCAATATAACAGGCTGTTTGCCACTGAAAACACTACATTTTTAATAGAATGGAAAATGTTATAAAAGAATGGGAAATAGAAAAGGCAGGCTACAAGATGGTAGGTATAGTTTAAAAATTGTAAAATATCCAAACACGCATATAACTATGTTTACAAATGGCAGAAATTTCCCAAAATGTTGGTTGTCTCCAATTGGTGGTAACTTTGGGTGATTTTCAAAGAGCAGCTAGCTATTGCTTTTAGAATTAAAGAAAAAAAAAGTGACTATAAATAATACACAAATCCATAAGTTACACTGTGTCAAAAGCACCAACAAGTAGCATATGGAACAATCAAACCTAAACAAAGATCTCATATAAAGAACTAATGAATATTCCTTATGGGCAAACAAGAGTACCTAACCCATATATTTGGTTATATCAATCTGTATATTTACTCTGTAAACTTAGAAGAACAAGAACCAAATTTTCAGTTGAAAAGAAGCGTCGTCTCATTTAGTTTCTTTAGGCCGAAGAATTCTTTCTGGCAATGCCGATGCTGGACCACTACTTACCAAGTATACCAGTACCAAAGTATCACTGTTAAAACAGCTGTTTCGACGTTCATAAGCAGAGAACAAAATGTTATTATTTACCCAACAGAATCACTTGAAGATTCATTAACTCTCTTGGATATTCCTTATTTATAATAACCAAGTAATGTATGAATACATGCTCATTCTGAAAATAAGCGGAACTGGCCGTGGTGGTTCATGCCTGTAACGCTAACACTTTGGGAGGCTGAGGTGGGAGGATCGCTTGAGGCCAGGAATCCGAAAACTGGACAACACAGCAAGACCCATCTCTACAAAAAATTAAAAAGAAAAATTAGCTGGATATAATGGTGTGTGCCTATAGTCCCAGCTACTCTGGAGGCTGAGGCGGGAGGATCGCTTGAGCCCAAGAGTTTGAGGCTGCAGTGAGCTATTTTCTTGCCACTATGGCCTGGGTAACAGTGAGACCCTGTCTCTTAAACAAAACAGAAATATAGGAAATATATGTCATCAACCCTTTCCCTTCTCAGGTTTTAAGAACTTTTTTTTTTTCTTTTTTCCTTGAGTCTGAATTTCTGGGATCCATTCCCATTTGCTTTCTTTTACGTTTTAAATTAAGTTTACCCTAAAGCTGCCTCCTTACATATTTTAAGTTCAGCCCAAAGATTTCTCTGTATATAGTGAACTACAGCCTAAATGGAGGTGTAAACAGCCTGCAAACTACTCTTGTGCCAGTCACCAAGCTTTGGCCGAAGGGGGCCAACTGTTCAAATCATGTTCAAATAAGGCAAATGCCAAACTGTAACCACTCTGGCTGTTTCTGCACCTCATTTCTGCTTTCCATACATCACGTTCCCTTTTCTGTCCGTTAATCTTCTTCCAACATGTGGCTCCACTGGAGTCTCTCTCAGCCTGCTCCAGGTCGAGAGGCTGCCCAATTTGTGAACTGTCCTTTGCTCAATTAAACTCTTGTTAATTTGTCTAAGGTTTTCCTTTTAACATATGTAATCAATTTTTTAAAAATATGATTTCTATGAAATACACACTTTTTGATTTGTTTTATTTTATTTATTTTATTTTTTGGGGGACAAAGTCTCGCTCTGTCGACCAGGCTGAAGTACAATGGCACGACCTCTGCTCGTTGCAACCTCCGCCTCCTGGGTTTAAGCAACTCTCCTGCCTCAGCCTCCCGAGTAGCTGGGATTATAGGCTTGCACCACCATGCCCAGCGAATTTTTGTGTTTTTGATAGAGACAGGATAGCCAGGCTGGTCTTGAACTCCTGACCTCAGGCTTCCCAAAGTGTTAGGATTACAGGTGTGAGCCACCGCGCCTGGCCATTATTTTATTTATTTATTTATTTTGAGACGGAGTCTCACTCTATTGCCCAGGTTGGAGTGCAGTGGTACAATCTCAGCTCACTGCAACCTCCACCTCCTGGGTTTTAAGCAATTCTCTCTGCCTCAGCCTCCCAAGTAGCTGGGATTACGGGTGTTCGCCACCACATCTGGCTAATTTTTGTATTTTTAGTAGAGATGGGGTTTCGCCATATTGGCCAGGCTGGTCTTGAACTCCTGACCTCAGGTGATCCACCCACCTCAGCCTCCCAAAGTGCTGGGATTACAGGTGTGAGCCACCGTGCCTGGCTTCATTATTTTTTTAAGGCAGGGTCTTGCTCTGTCACCAAGGCTGAAGTGCAGTAGCACCATCATAGCTCACTGTAGCCTTGACCTCCCAGGCTCAAGTGATCCTGCCACCTCAGCCTCCCAAACATCTGACACCACAGGCACACCACGCCCGGCTAATTTTTGTTATTTTTTGTAGAGACAGGGTTTCCGCATGTTGCCCAGGCTGGTCTCAAATTCCTAGGCTCAAGTGATCCACCTGCCTTGGCCTCCCAAAGTGCTGGGATTGCAGGTATGAACCAACACACCCAGCCTCATGCTGTTTTTTTTTTTTGAGACGGAGTATCGCCCAGGCTGGAGTGCAGTGGTGTGACCTCGGCTTACTGCAACCTCCGCCTCCCAGGTTCAAGCAATTCTCCTGGCTCAGCCTCCCCAGTAGCGGGATTACAGGTGCCCGCCACCACGCCTGGCTAATTTTTTTGTATTTTTAGTAGAAACGGGGTTTCACCATGTTGGCCAGGCTGGTTTTGAACTCCTGACCTCAAGTGATCCACCTGCCTCACCCTCCCAAAGTGCTAGGATTACATGCGTGAGCTACTGCTCCCAGCTTGTGATTTGCTTTTTTCACTAATGTCTTAAGATCTTTCCAAGTCTGCCTCATGAAAACAAAGTTTATGAGAGAACAGTCATACAATACGTGTAAGAATCACAGTACAGCACGGTTACGAAGAGGGGGACACTGACTGGAAAGGGCACGAGCAAACCTTTGTAAATATTCCCTGTCTTCATCTGGAGGGTGGTTTATACACACACAAAAATTCACCAGAAAGTATACTTAGGATTGGTATACCGTCTCTTTAAATTTAAATTTTTTACTTTTTCTTTTTTACCCTGTCTTATGGTGCCGAAGACTGGTGGTGCACTTTAAAATATGTGTTTGCTGCTCTGTGGTCCATTAAAAACAGAACAAAAAAAGTGTTATTCTTCTAAAAAGTTTAAAAGTTTATATTACCATGAAAGCCCATACGCTTATTACTTGGTTGAAGGGAAAAGAAATCATTGGTTTTAAAGTCTCCTATGGGGCCTCGTGATCTCCCACCTCATACTATCCTGAGTTTCTTATATCTTACTTTTTAAAACAGATTTACCACACTTTTGCATCTCTAAACACTTTATTGATTAGTATTGTGTGATTCTGAGCGAGACTCCGTCTCAAAAAAAAAAATTTGAAAAGTTGGAATTCTGATTTGAATTGCACTGACTCTATAGATTAGTTTGAGGAGATCTGACCATTTTGTAGCATTAGGCATCTTCTAACCCATGAATATTGTATATTTAATATAATACAATTTTCTCCATGGGTCTTACAGATTTTTATTTTTCTGAGACATGGTCTTGTCTGTTGCCCAGGCTGGAGTGCAGTGGTAAAATCACACCTCACTGCAGCCGTAACCTCCCAGGCTCAAGTGATCCTCCTGCCTCAGCCACCTGAGTAGCTGCGACTACAGGTGTGCGTCATCATGCCTGGTTAATTTTTTAATTTTTTTTTAAGAGACAGGGTCTCCCTATGCGGCCCAGGCTCGTCTTGAACTCCTGGGCTCAAGCAATCCTCTTACCTCGGTCTCCCGAAGTGCTGGGATTATAGGCGTGAGCCACCATGCTTGGCTCAGATTTTAATACATTTATTTCTAAGTACTTTTATTTTCTGATACTACTATCGACAGAGTATTTTTAAAGTTACATTTTACAATTGACTTTTTGTACAGATTTTATATCTGGCAACCTTGCTAAACTCTTCATTCTAAAAATGTACCTCTGACGTTTTGGGTTTTCTACATAGATAATTATACTGCCTCTGAAGAATGATAGCTGCTTTTTCCTTCCTTTCCAGGCTGATATGTTTTATCTCCTTTTATTGTGTTATTGTGCAGACTAAAATCTGCAGCATGAGTCTGAATACAGGTGGAGAGTAGCAGGCCACCCTTGTGTTTTCCTGACCTTAAAAGGGGAATGGCTGGGCGTGGCGGCTCACTCCTGTAATCCAGGCACTTTGGGAGGCCCAGGCGGGAGGATCACTTGTACCCAGGAGTTTGAGGTTGCAGTGGGCCATGATCGCACCACTGTGCTCTAGCCTGGGTGACAGGGCAAGAAAGACTGTCTGGAAAAAAAAAAAAAGGAAATAATTTCGATGTTCCACTATGAAGTATATGTGATGTAAGATTTTGGCAGATATCCTCCAACAGGTTAAGAAAGTTTCCTTCTGTTACCACTTCGTTAAGACTTATCATCTCGCGTATTTCATATTTATACAGCTAATGGAATAACTTGCATTGATTCATTTTCTACCATTAAACCAGCAATGTATTCCTGGAATTGTCCTTTTAAATACGTTTTCAGCTGCTGTTTTCTTTCTTTTTTGAGACATGATCATAGCTCACTGCAGCTTCGACCTCCTGGGCTCAGGCAATTCTCCTACCTCAGCCTCCCAAGTGGCTGGGGTTACAGGCATGTGCCACTGCGTTCGGCTAATTTTTTTATTTTGTGTAGAGACAGGGTCTTACTATGTTGCCCAGGCTGGTCTTGAACTCCTCCTGGCCTCAAGCAATCCTACCATCTGACCTCAGCCTCCCAAAGTGCTGGGATTCTAGGCATGAGGCACTGTCCCTGGCTTTTTTTTTTTTTTTTAGAGACAGGATCTTGCTATGCTGTCCAAGCTGGTCCCAAACTCAACCTCCCTGGGCTTAAGCAATCCTCCTGCCTCAGCCTCCCACGTAGCTGGGATTACAGGTACGTGCCACAATACCTGGCTGCCCTTTCTTCTTTTCTGATACAGCATGTAAAGCCTTCTAAATACCACTTTAGCCACATACCAGTTTTCATGCATATTTTCAGTTCTGTATTTCCAACAAAATTTACTTTTTTTTTTTTTTGAGATGGAGTCTCGCTCTGTCACCCAGGCTGGAGTGCAGTAGCGTGATCTCAGCTCACTGCAAGCTCCGCCTCCCGGGTTCACGCGATTCTCCTGCCTCAGCCTCCCGAGTAGCTGGGACTACAGGCGCCTGCCACCACGCCCAGCTAATTTTTTTGTATTTTTAGTAGAGATGTGGTTTCACAGTGTTCACCAGGATGGTCTCGATCTCCTGACCTTTGTGATCCGCCCGCCTCGGCCTCCCAAAGTGCTGGGATTACAGACTTGAGCCACTGCGCCCGGCCCAAAATTTACTCTTTAATCAACAAGTTGTTTAGAAATTTTTCTTAATTTTAAAACTATATAATCCTGTTACTCATTTTTAAACTTTTGAATTGAGGTGTAATTCACATAAAATGGAATGCCACATTTTGTTTACCCATTCATTTGTTAATGGACATTTGGGTTGTTTCTACCTTTTGGTTATTTGAATAATGTTGACACAAATATTCATGTACAAGTATTTGTTTGAATACCTGCTTTCAATTCTTTTGGGTACATACCTAGGAGTGGAATTGCTGGGTCATATGCAAATTCTGTTTAACTTTTCGAGGAATCACCAACTGTTTTCTGCAGCCACGATACCACTTTACATTCCTACCAAGCAATGCGCAAGGATTCCAATTTCTCCACATCTTTGTCAACACTTATTACTTATTATTTTCCCTTTTTGTGGATTATAGCCATCCTAATGGGTATGAAATGCTATCGCACTGTGGTTTTGATATGCATTTCCCTAATAACTAATGATGTTAAACATATTTTCGTGTACTTATTGGCCATTTGTACATCATGGGGAAAATGTCTACTCAAGTCCCTTTGTCTAGTTTTTAATTGTCTTCTGTTGTTGAGTTATAAGAGTTTTCATATATTCTAGAAAACACACTTTATCTGTTTTTAATAGTTACAACTTTAATCCATCAGTTTCCCAATTTTTGCTTTTAAATCCTTCGTTTTTTCTTGTATTTCTGGTAATTTTTTATTTTTATTTCAAAGTATATATTTAGATATATGAAGATTCATGAGTTATAGCCTTAAGCAGAATATTGTATCAATATGAAATACTTCTGCATTTTAGCGGTTTTCTCTTCATTTTTACTTTGCACATTATGAGTACTGGCGACACTGATATTGTCACCTTTTTTTTTTTTTTTAAAATAGTACCTCCCTCATTTAACATTCTCTTCTCCTAAGCTTCCTCCCATCTCAAATCCAAAATTCCAACAAATCTTGGAAAGAGATGAGTTACCTGCACATATTTCCTCAGTTGAACCAGAAGTCCTTACGTATTTTTCAAGTCTAGATTGTGGTTTTTAAACTTTTCCAACTGTGAGTTACCATGGGAAAGCTGATGTTTTCATAAAGCCACCAACTCCACCTAGTACCTGACCCTGGAGGGGTGTTGTGGTGAAACTCAATCACGCCACCTTTGTCTACCTGGCTTATGCGTTTTGTGTAATAGAGAAGAAATATGATGACAAATTGTAAACTCTTTCAATGAAGATAAGCCTATCTGGGACCCATTTTCTTCATCTGAATTTAAACCAAGAGAAAAAGGAATCCAATGGTTCACTTTGAGAAAACTGGAAATCCTGAGGCAGTAAGATAAAAGTATGAATCTGCCACAGTAAGTGGCTGAGTGAGAAGCCAAGAGGAAGCTGTGTGAGTAGCTCTCTCCTTTTCAATTTACCTCAACCTCAGACTATTTTCATACAAAGTTCACGGACCAAACTTTGAGAATCAGTAGTAGTCTATATGAACAGAAAATGCTGGCATACAGTAGGAGGTCAACAAATAATTCATAGTCATGTTCACTTACTTCTGAATATCTCCAGTGTTTCTTTGTTTGTTCTTACTTTTCTTTTCAGACTTGGGTGTAACTGGATCAGATTTTCTGGAATTCAAGGGAGAAGCAGAGATACTTCCCTCACAGAAATTGTTCTTCAACAATAGAAAAAGCATAACAGACATTATGAGAGACAACTTTATGATAAAGTAAGCTATTAATTTGACTAATTCAGAAATCCACAGCATTTTTCAAAAATTATAGCTACATTTAAATTCTATACATCCCTCGAAGAATACTGACCATGCAAAAATCAGAATAAACTATGTTCATCCAAGTTGGTCTAAATTAATTACATTTTTACTGTACATCAAGCACAAAATAAGGCATAATACTAACCTCATCAGCTGATAATTCCTGTTGGTTTTTTTTTTCTTTCCTATTTTTTTTTTTTTTGAGACGGAGTCTCGCTCTGTCGCCCAGGCTGGAGTGCAGTGGCACGATCTCAGCTCACTGCAAGCTCCACCCACTGGGTTCATGCGATTCTCCTGCCTCAGCCTCCCGAGTAGCGGGGATGACAGGCGCCCGCCATCACGCCCGGCTAATTTTTTGTTTTGTTTTGTTTTTAGTAGAGATGGGGTTTCACCGTGTTAGTCAGGATGTGTTTCAATCTCCTGACCTCATGATCTGCCCGCCTCGGCCTCCCAAAGTGCTGGGATTACAGGCGTGAGCCACCGCGCCCGGCCTTTTTCTGTTTTTTTAAGACTCTGTTGCTGAGGCTGGAGTGCAGTGTAGCAATCATGGCTCCTTGCAACCTTGACCTCCCAGGTTCAAGTGCTCCTCCCGCCTTCACCTCCCAAGTAGCTGGGACTACAGGCATGAGCCACCGTGCTTGGCTAGGTGGGTTGTTTCTGTTTTATTTTGAGACAGGGTCTTGCTCTGTCATCCAGGCTGGATTGCAGTGGAGTGATCATAGCTCACTGTAGCCTCAACCTCCTGGGCTCAGGCAATCCTCCCATCTTACCTTCTCGAGTAGCCAGGACACAGGCATGTGCCACCATGCCCAGCTACTTTTTTTTAAAATGCTTTGTAGAGATGAGGTCTCCCCATGTTGCCCAGGCTGGTCTCCAACTATCGGAATCAAGTGATTCCCCCACCTCAGCCTTCCAAAGTGTTGGGATTACAGGTCTGAACCACTGCGCCCAGCCTCCTGATTTTTCTAATAAATACTTTTATATAATTACTTTTATCTATATGGACATATTCATAGAGCTGCGGATATACCCGAAAGAAGAGTTTTATGTAATAATATTTTAGTTCTGGACTTTAAGGGCATATTAATAAAAATCACAAATATTTACTTGCTGTACCAGTCTCGTAAGTTTCTTACTACCCTAATGGAAAAGTTCATATATGGTGATGGTGAATATTTGGCCTTAAACCACCAAACTTTCATAAATAAATAGAAAATTATTCTAGGCTGGGCATGGTGGTTCATGCCTGTAATCCCAGCACTTTGGGAGGCCGAGGTGAGTGGATCACATGAGGCCACGAGTTCAAGACCAGCCTGGCCAACATGGCGAAACCCCGTCTCCACTAAAACTACAAAAATTAACAGGGTGTGGTGGTGGCACCTGTAATCCCCGATACTCTGGAGGCTGAGGCAGGAGCATCGCTTGAACCAGGAGCTGAGGTTGCACCACTGCACTCCAGCCTGGGTGACAGAGTGAGACTCGTCTCAAAAAAAATAAGTTAAAAAAATTATCCTACAGTATCAACAAATCTACTCTTATAATACCATGGGAAAACTAGATATACTTCTTCCCTATTCCATTGATTATTCCATTGGTCAATGACTTTTATTTAGTTTCCTGATTGTGTATCTTTCTAAAGCGATTCTACTCAAAAAAGACACATAAAAAGGGGCATATAACCCAAAATTTGGGTATATTATTATGAATGGTAGGCCTCTCAGAAAAAAATTCCCAATTCTGAGTATACTCATTTTGCTAAGTGTGTGTATATATATATATACACATTTTATTCTATTGAATTTCCCATGATTCAATGGTAAGTGTATGTTAAGATATTTGTTGTTTGAAAGCTGAGGAATTGTTTTCAGAGGCTCTCAAACCTGAATGTTTCACACTTCCCTACATGCCTCTGAAGATCGTATTCCCTAGGTCCCATCCCTAGAGACTCTGACTTAATAGATTTGGAGTAAATATGAGAGTTTGTATTTCAACAGCATTCCCAGGTTACTCTGACAGGCTTGTTCAAACCACTGGGCCCCACAGTACCCTCTGATCTTAAAGTATGTGTTTTATCACACACCATTTAGTTCATTTTCTTACAGGCAGCAATTTAACTACAGGAAGCAGAACATCCAAGTTTAATACATTTTCTAAAAATTTAATGTACTTTACTTTCAAAATGTGATTTACATCCATAAAATGGAATATTATTCTGCTCTTTAAAAGAATTAGATTGACTACATGTGTAATATGAAAAATCTCTAAGACGTATCAAGTGGAAAAAATGCAAGCAGCAAAACAGTGTGATTGCTTTATATAATCCTTTTTAGGTGAATAAAGAAAAAAGTTTTTTTTTTTTGAGACGGTC
This sequence comes from Pongo pygmaeus, assembly GCF_028885625.2. Lineage (NCBI taxonomy): Eukaryota > Metazoa > Chordata > Mammalia > Primates > Hominidae > Pongo > Pongo pygmaeus. Next base: position 206,754,337 of record NC_085930.1, read on the forward strand.
TTCCAGGTTGAAGTGCAGTGGCGAGATCAGCTCACTATAACCTCAAACTCCTGGGCTCAAGGGATCCTCCTGCCTCAGCCCCTACCAGTAGGTGGAGCTACAGGCACGCACCACCACACTCGGCTCATTATTAATTTTTCTGAAGAAACAGGGTCTCACTTTGTTGCCCAGACTGGTCTCAAACTCCTGGGCTCAAGCGATCCTCTCGCCTCAGCTTCCCAATGTACTGGGATTACAGGCCTGAGCCATTGCACCCTGGCAAGAAAAAAGTTGTAAGAAACTGTTAATAGTGGTTACCTTTGGGGAAAGAGACTGATATAAATGGAAAAGGAACGGGAGTGGAGAGGTGGAAGAAGGAAAAAGGAAGCTTTCATTCTTCACTGAATAGCTTTCCTACATATAAAAAAGTTGTTAAACAACCTGCGGTGGCTCACTCCACAAACCCAGCACTTTGAGACGCCGAGGCAGGTGGATGGCTTGAGCCCAGGAGCTCAACACCAGTTCAGGAAACATGGCAAAGCCCTGTCTCCACAAAAAATTAGCCAGGGATGGTAGTGCCAGACTGTAGTCCCAGCTACTCGGGAGGTTGGAAGGATCACTGGAGCCTGCTGGTCAAGGCTGCAGTGAGTCGTGATTGTGCCACTGCACTCCAACCTGCATGACAGAGTATGACCTGTCTCAAAAAACAAAAAACCCAAAAACCTGGATTAGAGCAAATATGTAACAATATGCAAAACAATTTGACTTTAAGTAAAGCAAAAATGTCATCAATAGCTTCTAATTATGGCAACGCCGTCTCTTCTGTTCTTTGAAAACCACAGTCAAAGCAATAGGAATGTTAATAGTTAGCTTTCAGTATCAGCAGGTTCCAAACACTCAAATCCAACCAGCCTGGGGTGGAAAAGACAGTATTTGTGGGATGCAGAACCTGGAAATACAAGGAGGTGACTCTTCCCATGAGCGGGTTCTGCAGCGGATACCAAGGGATGACCGTACTTCAACGTTCTCTCCTAAAACTTACAATATCAATGCTTAGCTTTCTTGCCAGTTCCTCATCACTTTTCAGTTGTTCTTCCATCGCTCTTCGCCTTTTTTCTGCCTGTCTTTTTTCCTCTTCTTCCTCCTCTGCCAATAACCTCTGTATGTACTCTTCACTGGCTTTGTTTTCTTCTTCCTCGCTGGCCCGTCGCTCTGCCTCCACCTTAAAAGTGATTAGTAAAGAGCAATCTTTCTCTGAACGTTTTGGTATACTCGCAATATTTCATAACAAGAATAGAAAAGTAGAAAAAGAACAAATTGGCAGAAATTTAAATGATCTCAAATGAAGTACAAATCTGGAGAAGTAGATTCCTGCAAGATAGCTGTCCCATCTCAGCCTCCCAAAGCACTGAAATTACAGGTGTGAGCCTCTACACCCAGCCTGAGATGTATTACAAGTGAAAACTACACACAAAATTTTGAAGACTAACAAAAAAAGAGAAAAATCTATATTTATGTATAACTTCATATGTAACTAAAACATAATGCTTCACTATAAACACTGTTTTTTAGGTACTTTTCCTATTTAGGAACTTCACAGCTAGCCCTTTAACCTTTCCTCATCTAAACCCATAATCTACCACCCTTTTTCTTTAAGCTCAAAACTCTGAGGAAATAAAAAAATATCCTGGTATGGATTAAATTAGGAAAAAGAAGAATTTAAAAATTTTCTTCATATGTAAATGCTTAGGGAACACTATCACATAAGAGCATTAATTATGTAGAAGTAAATTACAGCAAAAAACAAAGCCCTTATAAAGTACACTAAAATTATCCATATTTTGGCTGGGCGCAGTGGCTCACACCTGTAATCCCAGCACTTTGGGAGGCCGAGGCGGGCGGATCATAAAGGTCAGGAGATTGAGACCATCCTGGTGAACACTGTGAAACCCCATCTCTACTAAAAATACAAAAAAATTAGCCAGGCGTAGTGGCGGGCGCCTGTAGTCCCAGCTACTCGGGAGGCTGAGGCAGGAGAATGGCGTGAACCCAGGAGGCGGAGCTTGCTGTGAGCCGAGATTGCGCCACTGCACTCCAGCCTGGGCGAGAGTGAGACTCCATCTCAAAAAAAAAAAAAATTATCCATATTTCAAGATATACTAGTTATATAAGCACAAAAAACTAAATTAAAATCTGAAACTAAAAAACACAGCAGAGAACTATTCCAAAAAAAAAGAATAACTATTTAGCACCTACCTTGCTTATTTCCTCTTCATATTCTCTTCTCAGTTCCCCAGGTTTACTTAACAGACGAACTGGCTGATAGTCATCAGCTATTTCATATCAAAAAAGAAAGTAACATTATAGGCAACACAATTTTATGGTAACTTTGGTCTTCCATTAAAACTTACTAATATTAAAATGAAAAATTAAAATATACAACTATTAATAACTACAGCAATATCTTCTTTTGGAATTCCATTTTTAAAATTTATTATATTTATTTATTTTAGATTTATTTTATTTATTTTTTTTGAGACAGAGCCTTGCTCTGTTGCCCAGGCTGGAGTGCAGTGGCACAGTCTCGGCTCACTGCAACCTCCACCTCCCAGGTTCAAGCGATTTTCCCGACTCAGCCTTCTCCTGAGCAGCTGGGATTACAGGCACGCGCCACCACACCCAGCTAATTTTTTATATTTTTGGTAGAGTCAGGGTTTCACCATGTTGGCCAGGCTGGTCTCGAGCTCCTGACCTCAAGTGATCCACCCGCCTCGGCCTCCCAAAGTGCTGTGATTACAGGCGTGAGCCACTGTGCCCGGCCTAGAATTCCATTTTGTAAGGCCAGAGGTTTAGGGTTTTGGGTTTGAAATGGCGTATGAATGCATATACTTAACCCTTCCTCTAAACTCCATTAAAATAACAGTAAAGGAATTTCTAAAAACTGTAATCCTACAACAGCAGAGAATAGCAGAGGAGGTTAACCAATAAAAAAAAAATTTTTTTTTTTTTTTTTTTTTTTTTTTTTTGAGAAAGAGTCTTGCTCTGTCACCCAGGCTGGAGTGCAGTGGTGCAATCTCAGCTCACTGCAACCTCTGCCTCCCGGGTTCAAACAATTATTGTGCCTCAGTGTCCTGAGTAGCTGGGATTACAGGCATGCCCCACCATGCCCAGCTAATTTTTGTATTTTTAATAGAGACCGGTTTTTGCCATGTTGGCCAGGCTGGTTTCGAACTCCTAACGTCAGGCAATCTGCTCACCTCAGCCTCCCAAAGTGCTGGGACTACAGGCATGAGCCACCGTGCCCGGCTCTAGTGAAAAAATTTTTAACGAATTTCTAGAAAATGGGAAGGCAATGAAATAGAGATAATTGATACAGCAGAAATGAAGGAAAAGAAATCCTTGGAAGGGAAGACTACAGCTGAGGTAGAATTAGAAGGGAATCTGCCTCCTATTTGCCTAGAGAGAGGCTCATAGAGTCCAGAGTAAGTGTGGGACCAAAAACAGAACTCGAGATTTATAAGCTGTTAAATCAGAATCCTCGACTTATCGGCATTTCTCCCTGGATACGGGTGCAGGTGCACACACGTGTATTTCTTTAAAGAAACAGATCTAGAGAGAGCCAGAGCAGCTAATGTAAGAGGTGGTGACCCAGAGCAAAGTCCTCTGCAATCGGGCAGTTAGGGATGGCAAAGCACAAAGGCCAGGTTTCCATCAGCTTCAACTCAACGTCTGCCCATCACCAATACCCTTCCGTGTACACAGAGCTTTTGTCCCGGGCCTCATTCTCAAAGCTAATCCAAGGATCGTCAGACATTTGAAATACATCTGCAGGACTAGAGAAACAGTAAGCTATACAAAGAGAAAAAATCATCACCCTGGAGTTGAAAAGATAATTCTGGGTCAGAAAATAACCTAAATGCGTGTATGTATCCTCAGCAAATCTGATGAGAATTTTATTCTATAAAACAAGACACTGTTTTATAAAGTGTAAAAAGGGAACACCCAAAAAAGAGAACGCATCTGCCTGTTTCAAGGGGCAGCTGCTACTCAACTCCAGCTGACTACGACTATCAGGAAACTCAGGCCTGTCCGTGCCATATTTTTGCTTTCTCAAGAAAATCCAGAGGTGGCAGAGGTGGATGGTGAGAGATGACTTAATGCGTACAATGTACATTATTTGGGTAGTAGATACCCTAAAAAGCCCTGACTTTGCCACTATGCAATCTATATATGTAACAAAATTACCTTTGCACCCCATAAATTTATCCAAGTAAAAAGAAGAAGAAAAAAAAAAAGAAAATCCAGCAATCCAGATGTTAATAAGAAATCTTCCAACTTAAATATTGGCATTGGATGGGTCACAAAAAACATGCACACAGGATTCCTATGGCCTGCAGGCCAGCAGTTTGAAAAATCTGCAACAGAGACACTAAAAAACAGTGATGTAACTCCAAAACAATTAGGGATGCAGTATGCTGAATTCTCATTTATTTTAGTCACTTAGGAGGATCTATTCAAGACAATACAATGGTATATACAGCAGAGACATACCTAAGGCTCCTTAAAAAGCAGAAGGATATTCAGCTGGCTTAAACTGAGATCTAGATCAACAAGTCTTAAAGTAGAATCTATGAAACCCTGAAGGTATCCGAGACTTTTTTTAGGGAAACTGCAGAGTCAAACTATTTTCATTTAAAAAATTAAGGTAAGGTGGGAGCGGTGGCTCATGCCTGTAATCCCAGCACTTTGGGAGGCTAAGGCAGGTGGATCATGAGGTCAGGAGTTCGAGACCAGCCTGGCCAATATGGTGAAACCCCGTCTCTACTAAGAATACAAAAAGTAGCCAGGCGTGGTGGCGTGCACCTGTAGTCTCAGCTACTCGGGAGGCTGAGGCAGAAGAATTGCTTGAACCTTGGAGGCGGAGGTTGCAGTGAGTTGTGATCGTGCCACTGCACTCCAGCTTGGGCAACAGAGCAAGATCCGGTCTCAAAAATTCGATAAATAAATAAAAGGTGGGGGTGGGGTGGGGGCAAAGGCCGGTGTGGTGGCTTATGCCTATCAGCCCAGCACTTTGCAAAGCCAAGGTGGGTGAGTCACTTGAGCCCAGGAGTTTGAGGCTGCAGTGAGCTGTGATTGTGCCGGTGCACTCCAGCCTGGGCAACATAGTGAGACTCGGTCTTTACAAAAAAAGACGAGGGGCAGAGGACTTAAATAGACATTTCTCCAAAGATTATATACAAATGACCAATAAGCACATGAAAAGATGTTCAACATCGGCCGGGCGCGGTGGCTCACGCCTGTAATCCCAGCACTTTGGGAGGCCGAGGCGGGCGGATCACAAGGTCAGGAAATTGAGACCATCCTGGCTAACACGGTGAAACCCCATCTCTACTAAAAATACAAAAAAATTAGCCGGGCGTGGTGGCAGGTGCCTGTAGTCCCAGCTACTTGGGAGGCTGAGGCAGGAGAATGGCGTAAACCCAGGAGGCGGAGCTTGCAGTGAGCCGAAATTGTACCACTGCACTCCAGCCTGGGCGACAGAGCGAGACTCCGTCTCACAAACGAACAAAAAAAAACACACATTCAACATCACTAGTCATTAGGGAAATGCAAATCCTGAGTACAGAGATACCGCTTCAGAGGACGGCCAACACTTGTTTTTTTTTTTAATAACAGTCATCCATTAAGATATATACACACACATAATGGAGTATTCGGCCAAAAAAGGAAACCGAATGGACACATGCTAGAACATGATGGACCTTCAAGACACTAGGCTGCATGAAACAGCCAGTCACCAAACGACAGATACTGTATGGTTCCACTCGTACGAGACACCTAGAGCAACTAAACCCGTAGAGACGGAAAGAATGGCAGTCGCCAGGGCCCAGGGGAGGGGTGAATGCGGAATTATTGTTTAATGTGCAGTTTCAAGCATGGAAGATGAGAAAATTCAGAGATGAATGGTGGTGACAGCTGCACAAAAACGTGAATGTACGTCATGTCACGCAACTGTACATTTAAAAATGGTTAACATGGCGGATTTTATGTATCTTTTACAATAAAACCGGAAAAAAAGTAAATCACTTTACACATTAGATACAATAAAATAGTAGCTAAGAGGCTGGGCACAGTGGCTTATGCCTGTAATCCCAGCACTTTGGAAGGCTGAGGCAGGAGGACCACTTGAGCTCAGGATATCAAGACCAGCCTGCGCAACATAGCAAGACCCCATCTTTGTTCAAAAAAATTTTTTTTAAGTAGCTAATTTAGGAAAACAATAATGAAGACAGATGTATTATACCAGAAAGCAAAACATATCATTAAGCAGAATTAAACTAAGCATGTGTGGTACTGACACAGCTACTGATAAAGAGATAGTTTAAAAAAAAAAAGCCCAGGCCAGGTGCCGTGGCTTACGCCTGTAATCTCAGCACTTTGGGAGGTGGAGGCAGGCAGATCACTCGAGGTCAGGAGTTCAAAACCAGCCTGGCCAACAAGGCAAATAACCCTATGTCTACTAAAAATATAAAAATTAGCCGGGCGTGGTGGTGCACACCTGTAATCCCAGCTACTCAGGAGGCAGACAGGAGAATCGCTTGAACCCGAGAGGCGGAGGTTGCAGTGAGCCAAGATCGTGCCATTGCACTCCAGCCTGGGTGACAGAGACTCCATCTCAAAAAAAATAATAATAATAATAAAATAAAAATAAAAAATAAATAAATAAGTAGCCCCAAATTGCTCTGGAAGATAAGCATATGATTAGTGAAATAGTATGTATATCAATATGGCTGTATTTACTACCAAGTAGTGTGGCTATAAGTGGCAATTGAGGGCAGGGGGAGCTAAGATGCCTACACCTCATACAATACTCAGATTCAAGGTGGATTAAAACATGGAAAAAACAAACTATAAACGACTAAGAAGAACATATGAGATAAATTCCAAAACAATTAAAACTTCCATGTGATGAAAGACATCAGAAAGTTAAAAACAAACTAGAAGTTATTTGCAAATACATAAATCACCAGAGAATTAGTGTCAGGAATATAACTAGAACTTCCACAGATTAAAAACCACAACAGGCAAAGGAAAAGCACATGCAATTTACAGAAGATGCCCAACTACAGTAAGCAGAGAACTGAACTTTTGTTAAACCATGGAATGACAGATTTTTAGTTTACTTATTTCTACATAAACTGACTCTAAATTAAGATCGGTAAGTTATTCAACTGCAGACACAAGTTAAAATTGTCTTCATTTGCCTTTTTCTTTTTTTTGGAAACAAGATCTCATTCTTGCCCAGGCTGGAGTTCAGTGGCGTGATCACAGCTCACTGTAGCCTCCAACTCCTGGGCTGAAGCGATTCTCCTGCCCTAGCCTCCTGAAGCGCTGGGATAACAGGTGTGAGCCACTGCACCCAGTCCATTTGCTGTTTCTTTTTCTTTCTTGACGGAGTTTCGCTCTTGTTGCCCAGGCTGGAGTGCAATGGCGCAATCTCAGGTAACTGCAACCTCCACCTCCCAGGTTCAAGCGATTCCCCTGCCTCAGCCTCCTGCGTAGCTGGGATTACAGGCATGTCCCACTACGCCCAGCTAATTTTTTGTAATTTTAGTAGAGACAGGGTTTTACCATGTTGGCCAGGCTGGTCTCGAACTCCTGACCTCAGGTGATCCACCTGCCTTCCAAAGTGCCATGATTACAGGTGTAAGCCACCGCACCCAGCCTTCCATTTGCTATTTGTTTCTTTATTTTTTATTTTTTTTGAGACAAAGTCTCACTGTCACCCAGGCTGCAGTGCAGTGGCGCAATCTCAGCTCATTAGTGTCCACCTCCCGGGCTCAAGTGATGCTACTGCCTGAGCCTCCCATGTAGCTGAGACTACAGGCGCCTGCCACCACACCCGGCTAATTTTTGTATTTTTTGTAGACGGTTTTGCCATATTGGCCAGGCTGGTCTCAAACTCTCAGGCTCAAGCGATTTGCCTGCCTTGAACTCCCAAAGTACCGAGATTACAGGTGTGTGCCCCCGCACCTGGCCTGTTTGCTATTTCTTAAACAACTCTAATTTTATGGAGAATTTGAATATCTCAGTTTTATAGATTTAAAGTGACTACACAATTTTTGCCATCTGTTGGAAACAACTCTCGACACTCTTCAGTTCTGGTTAACTCGAGAATTTCTGTTGAAACCCACTTCAGTTAAACACTCCTACTATACTCGATATTTTGCTTCTTCGCAGCAAGTGGTCTTCCTAGGCAGCCAGGACTCATTTAAGGAAATATGTCGGCGGGGGAGGAGCCAAGATGGCCGAATAGGAACAGCTCCGGTCTACAGCTCCCAGCGTAAGTGACGCAGAAGACGGGTGATTTCTGCATTTCCATCTGAGGTACCGGGTTCATCTCACTAAGGAGTGCCAGACAGTGGGCGCAGGACAGTGGGTGCAGCGCACCGTGCGCCAGCCGAAGCAGGGCGAGGCATTGCCTCACTCGGGAAGCGCAAGGGGTCAGGGAGTTCCCTTTCCTGGTCAAGGAAAGGGGTGACAGACGGCACCTGGAAAATCGGGCCACTCCCACCCGAATACTGCGCTTTTCCGACTGGCTTAAAAAACGGCGCACCAGGAGATTATATCCCGCATCTGGCTGGGAGGGTCCTATGCCCACGGAGTCTCGCTGATTGCTAGCACAGCAGTCTGAGATCAAACTGCAAGGCGGCAGCGAGATCAAACTGCAAGGGCGCCCCTGGGGGAGGCGCGCCCACCACTGCCCAGGCTCGCTTAGTAAACAAAGCAGCCGGGAAGCTAGAAATAGGTGGAGCCCACCATAGCTCAAGGAGGCCTGCCTGCCTCTGTAGGCTCCACCTCTGGGGGCAGGGCACAGACAAACAAAAAGACAGCAGTAACCTCTGCAGACTTAAATGTCCCTGTCTGACAGCTTTGAGGAGAGCAGTGGTTCTCCCAGCACACAGCTGGAGATCTGAGAACGGGCAGACTGTCTCCTCAAGTGGGTCCCTGACCCCTGACCCCTGACTCCTGAGCAGCCTAACTGGGAGGCACCCCCCAGTAGGGGCAGACTGACACCTCACACGGCCAGGTACTCCTCTGAGACAAAACTTCCAGAGGAACGATCAGACAGCAGCATTCGCAGATCACGAAAATCCACAGTTCTGCAGACACCGCTGCTGATACCCAGGCAAACAGGGTCTGGAGTGGACCTCTAGCAAACTCCAACAGACCTGCAGCTGAGGGTCCTGTCTGTTAGAAGGAAAACTGACAAACAGAAAGGACATCCACACCAAAAACCCACCTGTACAACACCATCATCAAAGACCAAAAGTAGATAAAACCACAAAGATCAGGAAAAAACAGAGCAGAAAAACTGGAAACTCTAAAAAGCAGAGCGCCTCTCCTCCTCCAAAGGAACGCAGTTCCTCACCAGCAACGGAACAAAGCTGGACGGAGAATGACTTTGACGAGTTGCGAGAAGAAGGCTTCAGACAATCAAACTACTCCGAGCTACAGGAGGAAATTCAAACCAAAGGCAAAGCAGTTGAAAACTTTGAAAAAACTTTACACGAATGTATAACTAGAATAACCAATACAGAGACGTGCTTAAAGGAGCTGATGGAGCTGAAAGCCAAGGCTCGAGAACTACGTGAAGAATGCAGAAGCCTCAGGAGCCGATGCGACCAACTGGAAGAAAGGGTATCAGTGATGGAAGATGAAATGAATGAAATGAAGCGAGAAGGAAGTTTAGAGAAAAAAGAATAAAAAGAAACGAACAAAGCCTCCAAGAAATATGGGACTATGTGAAAAGACCAAATCTGTGTCTGATTGGTGTATCTGAAAGTGACGGGGAGAATGGAACTAAGTTGGAAAACACTCTGCAGGAGTGTTATCCAGGAGAACTTCCTCAATCTAGCAAGGTATGCCAACATTCAGATTCAGGAAATACAGAGACCACCACAAAGATACTCCTCGAGAAGAGCAACTCCAAGACACATAATTGTCAGATTCACCAAAGTTGAAATGGAGGAAAAAATGTTAAGGGCAGCCAGAGAGAAAGGTCGGGTTACCCACAAAGGGAAGCCCATCAGACTAACAGCGGATCTCTCAGCAGAAACTCTACAAGCCAGAAGAGAGTGGGGGCCAATATTCAACATTCTTAAAGAAAAGAATTTTTAACCCAGAATTTCATATCCAGCCAAACTAAGCTTCATAAGTGAAGGAGAAATAAAATACTTTACAGACAAGCAAATGCTGAGAGATTTTGTCACCACCAGGCCTGCCCTAAAAGAGCTCCTGAAGGAAGCACTAAACATGGAAAGGCACAACCGGTACCAGCCGCTGCAAAATCATGCCAAAATGTAAAGACCATCGAGACTAGGAGGAAACTGCATCAACTAACAAGCAAAATAACCAGCTAACATCATAATGACAGGATCAAATTCACACATAACAATATTAACTTTAAATGTAAATGGACTAAATGCTCCCATTAAAAGACATAGACTGGCAAATTGGATAAAGAGTCAGTACTCATCAGTGTGCTATATTCAGGAAACCCATCTCACGTGCAGAGACACACATAGGCTCAAAATAAAAGGATGAAGGAAGATCTACCAAGCAAATGGAAAACAAAAAAAGGTATGGGTTGCAATCCTAGTCTCTGATAAAACAGACTTTAAACCAACAAAGATCAAAAGAGACAAAGAAGGCCATTACATAATGGTAAAGGGAACAATTCAACAAGAAGAGCTAACTATCCTAAATATATATGCACCCAATACAGGAGCACCCAGATTCATAAAGCAAGTCCTGAGTGACCTACAAAGAGACTTAGACTCCCACACAATAATAATGGGAGACTTTAATACCCCACTGTCAACATTAGACAGATCAACGAGACAGAAAGTCAATAAGGATACCCAGGAATTGAACTCAGCTCTGCACCAAGCGGACCTAATAGACATCTACAGAACTCTCCACCCCAAATCAACAGAATATACATTTTTTTCAGCAGCACACCACACCTATTCCAAAATTGACCACATAGTTGGAAGTAAAGCACTCCTCAGCAAATGTAAAAGAACAGAAATTATAACAAACTGTCTCTCAGACCACAGTGCAATCAAACTAGAACTCAGGATTAAGAAACTCACTCAAAACCCCTCAACTACATGGAAACTGAACAACCTGCTCCTGCATGACTACTGGGTACATAATGAAATGAAGGCAGAAATAAAGATGTTCTTTGAAACCAACGAGAACAACGACACAACATACCAGAATCTCTGGGACACATTCAAAGCAGTGTAGAGGGAAATTTATAGCACTAAATGCCTGCAAGAGAAAGCAGGAAAGATCTAAAATTGACACCCTAACATCATAATTAAAAGAACTAGAAAAGCAAGAGCAAACACATTCAAAAGCTAGCAGAAGGCAAGAAATAACTAAGATCAGAGCAGAAAAGAAGGAAATAGAGACACAAAAAACCCTTCAAAAAGTTAATGAATCCAGGAGCTGGTTTTTTGAAAAGATCAACAAAACTGATAGACTGCTAGCAAGACTAATAAAGAAGAAAAGAGAGAAGAATCAAACAGACACAATAAAAAATGATAAAGGGGATATCACCACTGATCCCACAGAAATACAAACTACCATCAGAGAATATTATAAACACCTCCATGCAAATAAACTAGAAAATCTAGAAGAAATGGATAAATTCCTCAACACATACATCCTCCCAAGACTAAACCAGGAAGAAGTTGAATCTCTGAATAGACCAATAACAGGCTCTCAAATTGAGTCAATAATCAATAGCTTACCAACCAAAAAAAGTCCAGGACCAGATGGATTCACAGCCGAATTCTACCAGAGGTACAAAGAGGAGCTGGTACCATTCCTTCTGAACCTATTCCAATCAATAGAAAAAGAGGGAATCCTCCCTAACTCATTTTATGAGGCCAGCATCATCCTGATAACAAAGCTGGGCAGAGACACAACCAAAAAAGAGAATTTTAGACCAAGATCCTTGATGAACATTGATGCAAAAATCCTCAATAAAATACTGGCAAACCGAATCCAGCAGCACATCAAAAAGCTTATCCACCATGATCAAGTGGGCTTCATCCCTGGGATGCAAGGCTGGTTCAATATACACAAATCAATAAATGTAATCCAGCATATAAACTGAACCAAAGACGAAAACCACATGATTATCTCAATAGATGCAGAAAAGGCCTTTGACAAAATTCAACAACCCTTCATGCTAAAAACTCTCAATAAATTAGGTATTGATGGGATGTATCTCAAAATAATAAGAGCTATCTATGACAAACCCACAGCCAATATCATACTGAATGGGCAAAAACTGGAAGCATTCCCTTTGAAAACTGGCACAAGACAGGGATGCCCTCTCTCACCACTCCTATTCAACATAGTGTTGGAAGTTCTGGCCAGGGCAATTAGGAAGGAGAAGGAAATAAAGGGTATTCAATTAGGAAAAGAGGAAGTCAAATTATCCCTGTTTGAAGATGACATGATTGTATATCTAGAAAACCCCATTGTCTCAGCCCAAAATCTCCTTAAGCTGATAAGCAACTTCAGCAAAATCTCAGAATACAAAATCAATGTACAAAAATCACAAGCATTCTTATACACCAATAACAGACAAACAGAGAGCCAAATCATGAGTGAACTCCCATTCACAATTGCTTCAAAGAGAATAAAATACTTAGGAATCCAACTTACAAGGGACGTGAAGGACCTCTTCAAGGAGAACTACAAACCACTGCTCAATGAAATAAAAGAGGATATAAACAAATGGAAGAACAGTCCATGCTCATGGGTAGGAAGAATCAATATCGTGAAAATGGCCATACTGCCCAAGGTAATTTATAGATTCAATGCCATCCCCATCAAGCTACCAATGACTTTCTTCACAGAATTGGAAAAAACTACTTTAAAGTTCATATGGAACCAAAAAAGAACCCGCATCGCCAAGTCAACCCTAAGCCAAAAGAACAAAGCTGGAGGCATCACGCTACCTGACTTCAAACTATACTACAAGGCTACAGTAACCAAAACAGCATGGTACTGGTACCAAAACAGAGATACAGATCAATAGAACAGAACAGAGCCCTCAGAAATAATGCCGCATATCTACAACTATCTGATCTTTGACAAACCTGAGAAAAACAAGCAATGGGGAAAGGATTCCCTATTTAATAAATGATGCTGGGAAAACTGGCTAGCCATATGTAGAAAGCTGAAACTGGATCCCTTCCTTACACCTTATACAAAAATTAATTCAAGATGGATTAAAGACTTAAATGTTAGACCTAAAACCATAAAAACCCTAGAAGAAAACCTAGGCATTACCATTCAGGACATAGGCATGGGCAAGGACTTCATGTCTAAAATACCAAAAGCAATGGCAACAAAAGCCAAAATTGACAAATGGGATCTAATTAAACTAAAGAGCTTCTGCACAGCAAAAGAAACTACCATCAGAGTGAACAGGCAACCTACAAAATGGGAGAAAATTTTCACAACCTACTCATCTGACAAAGGGCTAATATCCAGAATCTACAATGAACTCCAACAAATTTACAAGAAAAAAACAAACAACCCCATCAAAAAGTGGGCAAAGGATATGACCAGACACCTCTCAAAAGACGACATTTATGCAGCCAAAAGACACATGAAAAAATGCTCATCATCACTGGCCATCAGAGAAATGCAAATCAAAACCACAATGAGATACCATCTCACACCAGTTAGAATGGCAATCATTAAAAAGTCAGGAAACAGGTGCTGGAGAGGATGTGGAGAAATAGGAACACTTTTACACTGTTGGTGGGACTGTAAACTAGTTCAACCATTGTGGAAGTCAGTGTGGCGACTCCTCAGGGATCTAGAACTAGAAATATCATTTGACCCAGCCATCCCATTACTGGGTATATACCCAAAGGAGTAAAAATCATGCTGCTATAAAGACACATGCACACGTATGTTTATTGCGGCACTGTTCACAATAGCAAAGACTTGGAACCAACCCAAATGTCCAACAATGATAGACTGGATTAAGAAAATGTGGCACATATACACCATGGAATACTGTGCAGCCATAAAAAATGATGAGTTCATGTCCTTTGTAGGGACATGGATGAAATTGGAAATCATCATTCTCAGTAAACTATCACAAGGACAAAAAACCAAACACCGCATGTTCTCACTCATAGATGGGAATTAAACAATGAGAACACATGGACACAGGAAGGGGAACATCACACTCTGGGGACTGTTGTGGGGTGGGGGGAGGGGGGAGGGATAGCATTAGGAGATATACCTAATGCTAAATGATGAGTTAATGGGTGCAGCATACCAGCATGGCACATGTATACATATGTAACTAACCTGCACATTGTGCACATGTACCCTAAAACTTAAAGTATAATAATAAAAATTTTTTTAAAAAGTGCAGATAGTATGCTCCATGAGGGCAGAGACAGGTACATCTTTCTCAGTACCACTGTATCATCCCTAGAACTAATGTAATGCCTGGAATATAGCAGGCATCTTGAAAGCGTTTGTTACACGAATGAATGAAGGGTTTAAATACTTGTTTGGCTTCCTGACTTGTTGAGCTTCCCACACACACCAAAATCCCAAACTCCCAGAATGGTTTTTCCTTGCCTCTCCAGTGCCCTATCTAGAAACCCTCTACACGTGCAACTTGCAGATCTTCCAATGGACCGCATCCTCTCACTACCTCCACGCCCTGCTCATGATGTCTCCACTTTGGAATTCCTTCCCCTGTCCAGTGTTCAGGACTCGGCTTCGGCACTGTCTCTTCTGGAAGCCCCTCCTCATCTCTCCCTCAGACTGGATTAGGTGCTTTTCTACCGTGCACTCCTAACGTGTTCTATCATTGAACTTATCTTGCTTATTTATCATACTATTTATTCATATGGTTACTTGTATGTTTTTGCCATTACACTGAGTTCCTTGAAATCAGGGATCTAGCTAATAGTCATATGTTGATGTTATCTGTGTGTATATTTCTCTTTTTTTTTTTTTTTTTGAGATGGTCTGTGTTGCCTAAGCTGCAGTGCAGTAGCACAACCACAGCTCACAGCAGCCTCAATCTCCTGGGCTCAAGTGATCCTCCCACCTCAGCCTCCCCAGTAGCTGGGACTATGGGTGTGAACCACCACCCCCAGCTTATTTTTTTAAAGTTTCTGTAGAGACGAGGTCTCAGGCTTGTGTTTTTTTGCCCAGGCTCGTGTCATATCTTTTATAAAATATGCTTGGCACAATGTCAGACACATAGACATGTACCTGTTATACAAACTTGGTCTCTGCTGAATGAACACACTGAATAGTCATTTTGCAAACAGAAAAGATTAAGTCAGATCATATCATGAAATAAAAGACACTTAAAGGAATTAAAAAAAAAAAAAAAAGGAAATATGTCCCCATGCTTTTTATTTTATTTTGAAGGAAAAATCCAAGTTAGTTAAAGACCTGAATGTATAATACTGGATGAAAAATAAAAATAAATAATAAACCTTAACTTGAACAGTTGAGCTGTTCATAAAACTGTCCTCCTATCACTGAACTAGACTGCTTGTAGCACCATGTAAATGGCAGTTTCCTTCTCCCAACTAAATTTACATTCCTGGGCTGGGCACAGGGTGCAAAACACAAAGAGACAGTTAAAAAATAAAAAGCCCAAAATTGCTCTGGAAAATAAGCATATGATTTGTGAAGCAGTATGTCCATCAGTGCGGCTGGATCATCACCAAGTAGAGTGGCTATAAACGGCAATCGGGGCAAAGTGCTGGGATCACGCCTGTGATCCCAGCACTTTGCGAGAATGAGGCAGGAGTATCACTTGAGCTCAGAAGTTCAAGACCAGCCTGGGTAACATAGTGAGACCCTATCTCTACAAAAAATAAAAAAATTAGCCTGGCGTGGTGGTGTGTGCCTGTGGTCCCAGCTACTCAGGAGGTTGAGGTGGGGAGGATTGCTTGAGCCCGGGAGGTGGAGGGTACAGTGAGCCCAAGATTGCTCCTTGGCATTCCAGCCTGGGCAACTGAGTGAGACCCTATCTCGAAAATAAAATAACATAAAATAAATCTGCACTTTCTGCCTCAATATTTATTTGGAAAATTTTCAAATCTACAGAAATTGCAAAAATAGTATGATAAACCCCCATTTAACCTGCATTTAGATTCATGAAGTTTTTAAACTGCCACACTGTCTTTCGTGTGTGTGTGTGTATTTTCTGAACCATTTGAAAGTTGCATGATCATAACCCTTCACCAAATCCTTAAGTGTCCACCTCATAAGAGATGCTGTCCTTCTCTCTTGATCTTGATACACAATGATCAAGTTCAAGAAAATTACCATTGATATATTACCCATCATATCAATGATAAAAATTTCACCAGCTATCCCCGTGTCTTTAATAACAACCTTTGTCCTAATCCATATTCTAATCCAGGGTCATGCACTGCATTTAGCTGTCATTCTCTTTTAATCTCCCTTTAAACTAGAATGATTCCTAAGGCTTTGCCTTCATGACACTGACATTTTTGAGGTACTAACAATTATGTTTTGTAGAATTTCAATTTGGGTTTTTGTTTTCTCACAATTAGATTCAGGTTATGCCTTTTTTTTTTTTTGAGACGGAGTCTCGCTCTGTCTCCCAGGCTGGAGTGCAGTGGCGCGATCTCAGCTCACCGAAAGCTCCGCCTCCCGGGTTCACGCCATTCTCCTGCCTCAGCCTCCCGAGTAGCTGGGACTACAGGCGCCCGCCACCACGCCCGGCTAATTTTTTGTATTTTTAGTAGAGGCGGGGTTTCACCGTGTTAGCCAGGATGGTCTCCATCTCCTGACCTCGTGATCCGCCCGCCTCGGCCTCCCCAAGTGCTGGGATGACAGGCGTGAGCCACCGCGCCCGGCCCCGCAATTTTTTGAAACACAGAGTTAAGATACCAGTTCACATGTACTAGCATGGCACGGAAAATAACAAGTGTTGGTGAGGAAGTGAAAAAATTGGAAACTTCGTACTCTGCTAATGGAAATGTAAAATGGTACAGCCACTGTAGAAAACAAATGCGGCAGTTCCTCAAAAAGTTAAACATAGAATTACCATACGATCCAGCAGTTCTACTCTTAGATATATAGACAAAAGAACTGAAAACAGGTATTCAAACAAATACTGGTACATAAATGTTCGTATCGCCAGTATTCAAATAACGAAAAGGTGAAAAAAAACGATGTCCATCCAATGGATAAACAAAATGTAACAAGTATATCCGTAAAACTAATTATTATTCAGCCCGAAAAATGAAGTACTGATCCATGCCACACTGTACATGAACCTCAGAAACACGCTAAGTGAAATAAGCTAGACACACAAGATCCTATATTGCATAAGTCACTTATATGAAATACCTAAAATGGCCAGATTCATAGAGACAGAAAGTGGAATGGAAGGTGCCGAGGCTAGGGGGAAAGGTGAAATGGGGAGTCAGTGCCTCACGGTTAGAGTTTATCTGGGGCGATGAAAAAGTTTTGGAAACAGTGGTGATGGTTACATTGTGAATGTAATTAATGCTATTGAATTGTACTTAAAAATGGTTAAAATGTCAGTTTGTTATATACATTTTGGACAATATTTTTAAAATAACGCAATATACCAAAAACCATTAAATTGCACACTTTTAAACATTTTATTGAATTTATGTTACCCAGACTGGCCTCAACTCCTGGGTTCAAGAGATCCTCCCACCTCCACCTCCCAAAGCGCTGGGATTACAGCTGTGAGCCATTGCACCCGGCCAAATCGCACACTTTTAGTAGGTGAATTGTATGGTCTGTGAGCATTTCAATAAAGCTTTTTTTTTAACTATTGTTTAAAAATGTTTAAAATGGCAATTTTTTTTTTTACCACAAAAAAATAAATGTTTAAAAGGCAGGTACACATATAACTGTGACCAAAAAGAATTAGAAAAAAAAAAAAAGACCTGTACACGAGAGAACAGAGACATCATATCCTAAGCCCAGACAGGAACCACCGCCCGGCTTATTGATCACATTAGTGGAGGAAAGAGTCAAGGGTTCAGTTTGGGGCTCCTGAGTCTACCGGGTGTAGGGTTTAGCGATAAAAAGGCGATTTTAGCCTCGTCGCATGATTAGGAGAATAAAGAATTAAATGAATGAAGATGTATAGATAAGTAAATCAGAGGCCGGGCGCGGTGGCTCAAGCCTGTAATCCCAGCATTCTGGCAGGCCGAGGCGGGCGGATCCCTTGAGGTCAGGAGTTTGAGACCAGCCTGGCCAACAAGGTGAAACCCCGTCTCTACTAAAAAATACAAAAATTCCCCGGGCGTGATGGTGCACGCCTGTAATCCCAGCTACTCGGGAGGCTGAGACAGGAGAATCGCTTGAAACCGGGAGGCGGAGGTTGCAGGGAGCCGAGATCGCGCCACTGCACTCCAGCCTGGAGGACGGAGCGAGACCCTGTCAAAAAAAAAAAAAAAAAAAAAAAAGGCTCTAGACCGGCAATTCTTTAATTTTTAACACAACAAACACCGATAGAACACAGCGCGGGCATTTTGACAATGGACAAAATCTTGCCCTTGAATTTATAATCCATCGACATTTGGGGACCCATAAACCCCCAAACCTCTGAGAACTATTTAGACGAATACTAGTCGGGTTTTTTTGGTTTGTTTTTACTTTTTAAATGGAAAAATGATGATTCACCTTTTCAAAGATTTGCGGCTTTTGGCCAACAAACACGCCATGGTTTACTCACCCACTTCCTCTGATTCTTGCCCAGACGCTCTAAGCTTGCACTCCCTGGGATAGTGTTTTTGAATTATCTTCCACAGTTCCACGTTGACAAGAGAATTTCTTCGGGTATGGTACCGAGTCCACGAAGATACCCGGCGGCGACAGAAGGGACAGCATAAACTCGCCTTTTCGACGGTCGACTGGAAGCACGGTTTACACAGCGTGTGGTTACACGGGAAGGTGACGGGCTCGACGAGGATTTCCATGCAGATCCCGCACTGGCACTCGGACAGCGAGGGGATGGCGTCTTTGGGTAGAGCCATTTTAATATGTTAATAAAGCCGACTAAACAACGACACCTGCACGAAAAATAATCCTATTTTCAGCCAACCACAGAGAGAGCAAAAGCACAGTTTTGTGTTTCAATATTATGCCCAGAAGCGTATCAGAATTCGGAGAACAGGAGCATCCAACACGTCTTGCAGCAAAAAGGAGCTCTCAGGGTCAGGCAAACAGGAATACCCCGGAGGGCGGCGTCTTTGTCCATTTTTAAGGCAAACGTCCCGCAAGCAAATAAATGCAGGTTTTCGTCGGAGGAGCCTGGCTGCTCCGCGGCATGAACACCGCGACTGCGGCTCCCGGTGCAGCGAGGGGAACGCGCCAAGTCCCCTCCTCCCCTCACCCGGAAAGGATGCTCCGCTCAGCTCGGGGCAGCCGGGCCCCGGGACGCGGCTCCGGGAGGAACCCCGAGCTCCGGCTGCAGCATAACTTCCGCTTTACCGCTGCTGCGGGGGAGACGCGCGACTCCCGTGTTCAGCTTTCGGGCGCCTGGCGCAGTTTCCCAGAGCTCCGCGCCCCTGTCCCTCTTACGCAGCCAGAAACCCTATTCGTTGCGGCAGCGCAGCAGCCACCGCACAAGCGCTAGTAACGTCACAACCGCCCGCCAAAATCGCACTTCCCACCCAGAAAACTGCCCAGGGGCGGGCGTTCCCGGGGCGGGACTTCCGGGGTCTGCGCACCGCCCGCCCGCCCTCCCAGCCCGAGACGGTCCCGCCCTGGCGTCGCAGCTCCTCCTAGTGCAGCCTGGGTGGAGCCTGACCTTTCCCTGAGATTTCTGCGAGGCCTCAGACACCCGTGGTTTCTTGGTTTCTGGGTAGAAAAAGGGAAACCTCAAAACAAATTCAACAGCCAAACAAGTCCGGGCATGGTGGCTCACGCCTGTAATCTCAGCACTTTGGGAGGCCGAGGCGGGCGGATCTCCTGAGGTCAGGAGTTCAAGACCAGCCTGGCCAACATGGCCAAACCCCGTCTCTACTAAAAATACAAAATTAGCCGGGCCTGGTGGTGCGCGCCTGTAGTCCAGGTTACTCAGAAGGCTGAGGCAGGAGAATCGCTTGAACCCGGGAGGCGGAGGTTGCACTGAGCCGAGATCGTGCCACTGCACTCCAGCCTGGGCGACAAGAGCGAGACTCTGTCTTTAAAAAAAAAAAAAAAAAAGCCAAACTAATTTTTGTAATACTTCCCTCAGTACCCTTCTGAGTACCTTTTCCTTTCTGTTGAATTGTAACGAAGCCCCTTAGGTCCCTTTCCAAAATTCTTAAAAAAGCATCTCCAAGAAATATTGTGGTCAGAGAATCCACACACCTGGGACAATTTAACACACACTTACACTTCCTTCTGTATGGCCCAGCCACTTAAAGTCTGCAGCCCAGAGTAGGTTGTTTTAGAATTTCCTTCCCTTCTAAAAGGGCCTGAGGCCCTTTGGCTTGGGCAACAAACGTTAAGGCTGTCTCAGTCCTAGAGCTTAGATGTTATTAATGGGCATCATTTAGATAATATATTGTTTATTCAGTTTCAACAATCAAAATTCTACAAAGGAGATTAACAAGAATATAATTTCACATTTTATGCATGTTGAAGTAAGTTTTTATGCCTTGGCATTAACCTTTTGAATTGACAACTGATCCTACAGAATGAGTCCTAAGAAAAAAGCAGAATTTGGCTATGAAAATGATGGGAAATACATAAGGAATGTGATCCCTAGTACTTAGGAGCCTGGCCTGAGGTTTATTTATTTATTTTGTTTTTTTTGAGACGAAGCCTCCATCTGTCGCCCAGGCTGGAGTGCAGTGGCGCGATCTTAGCTTACTGCAAGCTCCGCCTCCCGGGTTCACGCCGTTCTCCTGCCTCAGCCTTCTGAGTAGCTGGGACCACAGGCGCCCGCCACCACGCCTAATTTTTTGTATTTTTAGTAGAAACGGGGTTTCACCTTGTTAGCCAGGATGGTCTCGATCTCCTGACCTCGTGATCCGCCCCCGCCTCGGCCTCCCAAAGTGCTGGGATTACAGGCGTGAGCCACCGCACCCGGTCGGCCTAAGGTTTTTATGTTTTGTTTTAGAGTTGGGGTGCTGGGCCCTGAGATTTTTTTCTCTTTTGTTTTAGAATTGGGGTTTCACATCGTTTGAACCCAGGAGGCGGAGGTTGCAGTGAGCCAAGATCGCCGGCTGCACTCCAGCCTGGGGGACACAGCGTCTCAAAACAAAACAAAAAAAATGTGAGACTCGTTTTAAAAAAAAAGCCAGGCACGGTGGCTCACGCCTGTACTCTCAGCACTTTGGGAGGCTGAGGCAGGTGGATCACTTGAGACCAGGAGTTCAAGACCAGCCTGGCCAACATGGTGAAACCCCCATCCTTACTAAAAATACAAAAATTAGCTGGGCATTGTGGCAAGCGCCTGCAATTCCAGCTACTCAGGAGGCTGAGACAGGAGAATCGCTAAACCTGGGAGGCAGAGGCTGCAGTGAGCGGAGATTGTGCCACTGCACTCCAGCCTGGAGGACACAGCAAAATTCCACCTCAAAAAATACAAATAAATAAATAAATAAAAGAATTGGGGTCTCACTGTTTTATCCAGGCTGGACTACAACTCCAGGGTTCCAGGGATTCTTTCGCCTCAACCTCTGGAGTAGCTGGGTCTAGAGCTTACAACTCCATAGCCAGCTCCAGACCTGCATTTTTTGAGGGAATATTCAACCCGTGTGAAGGAAGAGAAAAGAAAATCACTGTGCGTGAAAGCAGCCTTTAAGTTGTTTTGAGGCTGCTGAGAGCGTTCAGGCTGGGTAGGGGAGTGGTTTCCAGGTTGAGAACAGGGAGACATGGGTCCTTGGTAGAAATCTTTGGGAACTTTTATTTCAATGTGGATTCAGAAGCCTGTTATTGTCTGTGATAGCTCACACCTGTAATCCCAGCACTTTGGAAGGCCAAGGCGGGAAGATCACTGGAGCCCAGTAGTTCAGGTCCAGCCCGGGCAACATAGTGAGACCCTGTCTCTACAAAAAATAAAAAAATTAACTGGGTGTGCTGGCTCACACTTGTACTCTCATCTCCTCTGGTGGCTGAGGTGGGAGGATCACTTGAGCCCAGGAGGTCAAGGCTGCAGTGAGCGGTGATTGCACCACTGCACCCCAGCCTGGATGACACAGCAAGACCCTGTCTCAAAAAAAAAAAAAAAGAAACCTGGGACTGTCATCTGGTTGTCTACGGTATTAGTCCCTTAGCTTGGAATTTCAGGCTTGTTTTTTGTTCGTTTGTTTGTTTTTTTGAGATGGCTCCTCATTCTGTCGCCCAGGTTGGAGTGCAGTGGTGTGATCTCAGCTCACTGCAACCTCCACCTCCTGGGTTCAAGCAATTCTCATGCCTCAGCCTCCGGAGTAGCTGCAATTACAGGCGAGTGCCTTGTAATACCACGTGCATTGTAATACCAATCTTCGTATTCTTAGTAGAGATGGGGTTTCACCATGTTGGCCATGCTGGTCTCGAACTCCTGACCTCAGGTGATCCACCCACCTTGGCCTTCCAAAGTGCTGGGATTACAGGCGTGAGCCACTGCACCCAGCCTTCAGGCTTCCTAATATGTCCACAACCTGCTTTTCCCGTGAAATCTCCCATTATTCTTTTAAACATGCAACTATGATTTATTCTCTGTCATCCAAACGTTTTGCTTTCATGACATTGCTTTCTCGGTTCATCCTAAATGGGTTGCTTTGTGGCTGTGCCTACTTCAAACATCAATTTAATGCAGTTCAACCAGGCACGGTGGCTCATGCCTATAATCCCAGCACTTTGGGAGGCCAAGGAGGGTGAATCACAAGGTCAGGAGTTCGAGACCAGCCTGACCAACATGTTGAAACTCAGCCTCTACTAAAAATACAAAAATTAGCTGGGTGTGGTGGCAGATGCCTGTAATCCCAGCTAGTCGGGAGGCTGAGGCAGGAGAATTGCTTGAACCTGGGAGGCAGAGGTTGCAGTGAGCCCAGATTGCACCACTGCATTCCAGCCTGGGTTGACAGAGCAAGACTCCATCTCAAAAAAAAAAAAATTAATTCACTTCTTCCAGAGTGCACTTTTATGTGCAATTTAATGCACTCCCCACCACCAGTAATGCCCCTTTTCTAAACTCACCCAGTCATATATTGCCCAATGATACTGATTTTTATTGCAGTTTTACTGTTGAACTCCTGTATTTTGATTTCTATCTTCAGGTGCTTATGTCTTGTGTAATGGATATATTTCATGTACTTCCTCAGATTTCCTTCACCTTGTTTGCTTTCTGTACCCATAATCACCTGCTCTTTTGGGGGCTCACCAGTCGCATTTCCAGAATCTCTGGCTTCTCCTGCCACTTCTGAACAATGCAGGAGCTGACTTCTCAGAGGCTGCTAGAGCCTGGGTAATGCATGCTGGGAGTATGGGGGGGGTCACTCCCCATGGAGTAACTTTTGCCAATTGAAACCAGTGAACTGAGTAAGCACAATACTTAAATTCCCTTTTCTTCTTCCTTCCAAGGATGGTGTCTCCAGTGTGTCTGGAGACAGGTAAGACTGAGTGAGTGTGCCTGCTGAAAAAGCTGCTGCGTCTCTTGTGGCTCATTTTCAAGGAGGGGACAGCAAGGTAACACATCACCATGTATTACTTCACATCCTTCTCTACCTAACTTCCTTCCAGCTTTCTTCACTCTGGCTGTCCTGAATGTGTACCTCCCAAATAAAGCATCGGCACTTAATCTTTACCTCGAGGGCAGGATCCACATTTTTAATGTTTCTGTTATCCACAGCACCTAGTACATGGCATTTGGTATTCGATAAATATTATAAATAAATGGTCAAGATGTAAGAATCTCCTTTCTGGTATAAATAACTATGGTACTTCATTAGAGAACAAATACACATTAAGATACAATTTATAGGATCTCATGATGTATATTTTAGGTGTTTTTGTTTTAATTTATGAAAATAGAGATGAGGTCTCACTATTGTTACAGCTCTTTCTCCCGAATTTGATGAGTTGAGTTGTTGTCCCATGACTGAGAAGAATGAGGTACACGGACACTGGAGAGTGAGTAAGGCAGAGTAGAATTTATTGAGTGACAGAAAGGCTCTTGACAGTGAGAGGGGACCTGAAGGTGGGTTGCTGGCCACCAGCCTGAGTCTATGGGTTTTTGTGGGCTAGAAATGGGGCATGTGCATGCTGATTGGTCTGTGGCTATGCTTGACAAAGCACTATTCAGAAATAGGCACAATAGTGTAGAGGACCAATCGCGGAAGGGTAGGTATGTATAAAATAGGTGAAGGGTAAGGACCAATCAGGAGAGAGGGTGCCAGGACGAGAATGAGAGCTCTCAGTCTGGCTCATGGATTTATCCAGAACTTATAGCTTGGTTTTCAGGCTTTAGACTGTCCTTGGCTTGAAGGTTGAGTTTCACCAGGGACCCCTCCCTGTCTGCCTAGGAATTTACCTGCCTCCTATTGCTATCACTATGTTGCCCAGGCTGGTCTCAAACCCCTGAGCTCAAGTGATCCTCCGACCTTGGCCTCCTAAGGTGCTTGGATTATAGGCATGAGCCACCATGTCTGGCCTTGTTTATTTTTTAAATAGGTAATACATTCACATGGTTCAAAATTGAAAATGTAAAAAATGGATTAACAGTGAAAAGACTTCCTCTTATCTTTGACTCCTAGCCTCTTAGCTTTCTTTCCTGACAACTAATGTTATCACTGTCTTGTGTATCTCTGCAGAAGGAGTTTATGGATATATAAACTAATACGTGTTATATGTATATTCATATATATATATATTTGATTTTCACCTTTTTTCCACTTAGCAATGTATATTGGAAATAAACATTTGAAAACAACAATACATTTGGTGATCACTTCATATCATTACACAAACAGCTTCTTCATTCTTTTATATGGCTACAAAGAAAGTATCTATTGTATCAATTTGTCATAATTTATTTAACATCCTCTCACTCTTTGCTATAAAAATAAGACTATAATAAATTGTGCATACTTTTTGCTGTTTCCAAGATAAATTACTGGAGGTGGAATCACTGGGTCATAGGGTAACAGGTTAGTTTTTGACGGATGGTATCAACTCTTTGAGGGATGACTTTTGCTTTTCAGGGGTCCTAACTGCTTTCCCCTTCTCAATTACCTGCACAGCCCTCAGCAAACTGTCCTGCAGAGCCTGGTTCTTTACCATGTTAGTAATCAGGAACGTGACATCCCTGATATACATCTGCCTCACTTTCACAGTATAGTGTTCTGCCTTGTTACCATGTGCAATAAAGAAGGTACAAAGTGCTGTGATGTCTCCTTCTTGCAGCCCACACTCCTGCAGAGTGGACTCCCATACAACTCTAATGCGCTTGTTCTTAACTTTTCGTCTGAGTACAGAGGCTACGGTTGGAAGACCTCTCACCAGGTCTGGCAGCTTCTCAAGCACACGAGTATGCAAGCAAATAAGTACTTCAATGACGTAGCTGTATAAAATATTCAATTCCATTGAAGTGAGCCTACAAAAAATATGGAGAGCTTCTTAAGTGGTCAAAAATATTTTATATAGAAACAGAAAATGAATTCTTTTAGGATAACTCAATATGAACCCACTGGGAGAACCAGCTGTTGTAATTTACAAAATATTTACTTTAGAATTTAAATTCAAATTCAAATACTTACCTTTTTTTTTTTTTTTTAAAGAGATGGGGTCTTGCTTTGTTGCCCAGGCTGTTCTCGAACTCCTGAGCTTAAGTGATCCTGTCGCCTCGGCTTCCCAGAGTGCTGGGATTAAAGGCGTGAGCCATCATGCCCAGCCAGTACTTACTTTAGAATTAATGCAGATAGGCTGGGCGTGGTGGCTCACGCCTGTAATCCCAGCACTGTGGGAGGCCGAGGTGGGTGGATCACCTGAGGTCAGGAGTTTGAGACCAGCCTGGCCAACATAGTGAAACCCTATCTCTCCTAAAAATACAAAAATCAGCCGGGCATGGTGGCAGGCACCTGTAATCCCAGCTACTCGGGAGGCTGAGGCAGGAGAATGGCGTGAACCCAGGAGGTGGAGCTTGCAGGGAGCCAAGATTGCCCCACTGCACTCCAGCCTGGGCGACAGAGTGAGACTCCATCTCAAAAAAAAAAAAAAAAGAAAAAAAAATTAATGCAAATAAGGCTTTGGCAAGCAAGAGACTCTGTGATGAGATGTGTGCTATAGTGCCTGGCATATAAAGAGATGCTCAAATTAATCTTTTTTTTTTCTTTAAGACGGAGTCTCGCTTTGTCGCCCAGGCTGGAGTGCAGTGGTGAGATCTCAGCTCACTGCAAGCTCCGCCTCCCGGGTTCACGCCATTCTCCTGCCTCAGTCTCCAGAGTAGTTGGGACTACAGATGCCTGCCACCACGCCCAGCTAATTTTTTTTTTTTTTTTTTTTTTTGTATTTTCAGTAGAGGCGGGGTTTCACTGTGTTAGCCAGGGTGGTCTCGATCTCCTGACCTCATGATCTGCCCGCCTCGGCCTAAGTGCTGGGATTACAGGTGTGAGCCACTGCGCCCAGCCAAATTAATCTTTTTTTAAAAAAATAAATGAACCTAAGAAAATGTAATTGCTTTACAATCCATTGTGGGAAACATACTAAGAAATTCAATTTTGCAATGACCACTGGAAGCTCTCACAAAGCCACAGAATCCCGCTGATTTCTCAACTGATACTCACTTGAGTGCCCGAACTGCTGTCCACATCTCATCTTGGGCTGCTTGGCTTGCCAAGGCCTTACTATGATGTTCGAATTTCTGCATCAGGTTATCCTTGGTGAAGTCTAGTTCTTTGAACTGTGTTTCTAACGCTTGGAGTTTGTGGTCTACTCTGTAGGATAACAGAATCAAGGGTTAGTTTGGGTTACAGGACAAAACTAAGGTTTTGATTTAAGCTGAGGCTCTAATACATTATTTACAACCATTACCAAATTTGGATAACTTTTTTTTTTTTACTTTTACTTTAAACTATGAAGGGAAAATGGGTAGCTATTTGAATTTGAAAGTTTCAACAAATGGTTCCATTTGCCGTTCCCTCTAGCCATCATCCTTGTCCTTTCATTCCATATATTGCAAACTTTTGAATTGTCTAATTATTTGAATTGCCTGTCATGTCTTGTTTTAGTATTATACCTTATACTTTATTTATTTATGTATTTATTTTCTAATACAGAGTCTCACTCTGTCACCCAAACTGGAGTGCAGTGGCACAATCACTACCTCTCAGACTCAAGTGATCTTCCCACCTCAGCCTCCCAAGTAGCTAGGACTACAGTTGTGTGCCACCATACCTGGCTAATTTTTTTTTTTTTTTTTTTTTTTGAAACGGAGTCTTGCTCAGTTGCCCAGGCTGGAGTGCAGTGGCACGATCTCGGCTCACTGCAACCTCCGCCTCCCAGGTTCACGCCATTCGCCTGCCTTAGCCTCCCGAGTAGCTAGGACTACAGACGCCCACCACGACACCCAGCTAATTTTGTTTTTTTTTGTATTTTTAATAGAGACAGGGTTTCATCGTGTTAGCCAGGATGGTCTCGATCTCCTGACCTCATGATCCACCCGCCTCGGCCTCCCAAAGTGCTGGGATTACAGGAGTGAGCCACCGTGCCCGGCCAGCCTGGCTCATTTTTTAAAAATATTTTTTGTAGAGACCAGGTATTGCTATGTTTGGCTGGTCTTCAACACCTGGGCTCCAGTGATCCACCTGTCTTAGCCTCCCAAAGTACTGGGATTACAGGCATAAGCCACCATGCCCGGGCTATACCTTACACTTTAGAGAATATTTTATGTAAGCATTACTTTGGTGTTCACAGCAACCATAAAAAGTAAAGCAGTCATTTTTACTATTTTACTGTTAAAGAAATTGAGTCTCAAGAGGATTGAGACCTAATGTCATAAAGTTAGCTAGTGCTGAGACCAGTATATAATCTGGATCTCCTCAGCAGGAAAGTCAAGGGCCTTCACCCTTTGCTCCTGTCTTCCGCCAGTCCCCTCACCCATCCTAGTCACCAATTACATGAGACATCTAGTTGCTGCTTGAATACATTATGTGGTTCCAAGCTTACATATGGCTTATACCCTATTTTCTACCCGATTCTAATTGTCCAACTCTTATCCTTTCTTCCAGAATCAGCTCAAATCCACTGCCTCTTTGAATCCCCATCTACCTGGTGGTCTCCTTGCTCTCCTGCTTCTTGCTTACAAGCACTGCCTCTGTGAACCTATCTCCCACCTCCTGCTTTACTACTAGGGTTAGCCTTTCATGAACTAAACTACGTTCTTGGAGGGAAGGAATCAGAGACTATTTCTTAGATACCTTTATGCCTGTCCCCCAATACCCAGCAAAGTTCTTGCACAGTAATAAAAGTTTCCCTGTATGATTGACATCTTTGATGCGAATGAAATGCTGAGTTCTGTAACCCAAAATGGGGATTTGAGTAGCTATGAACAGCCATGATCATCAGAGGCTGCTGTGGCACCAGAATTATGTTTAATTAACCACAAAGACTGCAGCAACACAATTCACTTGGCTGAGCCACCTAGATTGTCATTATGAGGGAAACTTGCCTGGGCCACCTAGATTGTTGTTCTGAGGGAAATGTGCCTGGGCCACCTAGATTGTCATTCTGAGGGAAATGTGCCTAGGCCACCTAGATTGTCCTTATAAGGGAAACTTGCCTGGGCCACCTAGATTGTCTTTGAAGGAAAATTGCCTGAGCCAAGTACATTGTCATTACGAGGGAAACTTGCCTGGGCCACCTAGATTGTCGTTATGAGGGAAACTTGTCCGGGCCACCTAGACTGTCGTTATCAGGGAAACTTGCCCGGGCCACCTAGATTGTCGTTATCAGGGAAACTTGCCCGGGCCACCTAGATTGTCGTTCTGAGGGAAATGTGCCTGGGCCACCTAGATTGTCTTTATGAGGGAAACTTGCCTGAGTCACCTAGATTGTCATTATGAGGGAAACTTGCTTGGGCCACCTGGATTGTCGTTATGAGGGAAACTTGCCTGGGCCACCTACATTGTCGTTATGAGGGAAACTTGCCTGGGCCAAGTAGTTTGTCGTTATGAGGGAAACTTGCCTGGGCCACCTAGATTGTCGTTATGAGGGAAACTTGCCTGGGCCACCTAGATTGTCGTTATGAGGGAAACTTGCCTGGGCCACCTAGATTGTCGTTCTGAGGGAAATGTGCCTGGGCCACCTAGATTGTCTTTATGAGGGAAACTTGCCTGAGTCACCTAGATTGTCGTTATGAGGGAAACTTGCTTGGGCCACCTGGATTGTCGTTACGAGGGAAACTTGCCTGGGCCACCTACATTGTCGTTATGAGGGAAACTTGCCTGGGCCAAGTAGTTTGTCGT
Source organism: Pongo pygmaeus (assembly GCF_028885625.2). Lineage (NCBI taxonomy): Eukaryota > Metazoa > Chordata > Mammalia > Primates > Hominidae > Pongo > Pongo pygmaeus. The sequence goes on from NC_085930.1 coordinate 206,783,850, forward strand.
TATGAGGGAAACTTGCCTGGGCCACCTAGATTGTCGTTATGAGGGAAACTTGCCTGGGCCAAGTAGTTTGTCGTTATGAGGGAAACTTGCCTGGGCCACCTAGATTGTCGTTATGAGGGAAACTTGCCTGGGCCACCTAGATTGTCGTTATGAGGGAAACTTGCCTGGGCCAAGTAGTTTGTCGTTATGAGGGAAACTTGCCTGGGCCACCTAGATTGTCGTTATGAGGGAAACTTGCCTGGGCCACCTAGATTGTCGTTATGAGGGAAACTTGCCTGGGCCACCTAGATTGTCGTTATGAGGGAAACTTGCCTGGGCCACCTAGATTGTCGTTATGAGGGAAACTTGCCTGGGCCACCTAGATTGTCGTTATGAGGGAAACTTGCCTGGGCCACCTAGATTGTCGTTATGAGGGAAACTTGCCTGGGCCACCTAGATTGTCGTTATGAGGGAAACTTGCCTGGGCCACCTAGATTGTCGTTATGAGGGAAACTTGCCTGGGCCACCTAGATTGTCGTTATGAGGGAAACTTGCCTGGGCCACCTAGATTGTCGTTATGAGGGAAACTTGCCTGGGCCACCTAGATTGTCGTTATGAGGGAAACTTGCCTGGGCCAAGTAGTTTGTCGTTATGAGGGAAACTTGCCTGGGCCACCTAGATTGTCGTTATGAGGGAAACTTGCCTGGGCCACCTAGATTGTCGTTATGAGGGAAACTTGCCTGGGCCACCTAGATTGTCGTTATGAGGGAAACTTGCCTGGGCCAAGTAGTTTGTTGTTATGAGGGAAACTTGCCTGGGCCACCTAGATTGTCGTTATGAGGGAAACTTGCCTGGGCCACCTAGATTGTCGTTATGAGGGAAACTTGCTTGGGCCACCTAGATTGTCGTTATGAGGGAAACTTGCCTGGGCCACTTAAATTGTCGTTATGAGGGAAACTTGCTTGGGCCACCTAGATTGTCATTATGAGGGAAACTTGCCTGAGCCACCTAGATTGTCTTTATGAGGGAAACTTGCTGGAGCCGAGTAGATTGTTGTTATTAGGGAAACTTGACTGGGCCACCTAGATTGTCTTTGAGGGAAACTGGCCTGAGGCAAGTAGATTTTTGTTATGAGGGAAACTTGCCTGAGCCACTTAGATTGTCATCATGAGAGAAACTTGCCTGAGCACCTAGATTGTCATTATGAGGGAAACTTGCCTGAGCCACCTAGATTGTCTTGATGAGGGAAAGTTGCCTGAGCCAAGTAGATTGTGGTTATGAGGGAAACCTGCCTGAGCCACCTAGATTGTTGTTATGAGGGAAGTGATGCGTCAACACACATGCTACTTCTCTGAGCTTCCATATCCCCAGTGACCTGAATACCTTTGTGATTGCCCAGCATTCTATGCTTGATCATGTTTTATTCTTGGTCCTGAATTTCTCCCTAGGGTAATTCACCTTCAGGTACTACATGTCTCCTATGCTTTAAACCTGTATTTCCTTTCTTTTTTTTTCTTTTTTTTTTTTTTTTTTTTTGAGATGGAGTCTTGCTGTGTCGCCAGGGTGGAGTGCAGTGGCACAATCCTGGCTCACTGCAACCTCTGTCTCCCGGGTTCAAGCGATTCTCCTGCCTCAGTCTCCTGAGTAGCTGGGATTACAGGCACCACCACATCCGGCTAATTTTTGTATTTTTAGTAGAGATGGGGTTTTGCCATGTTGGCCAGGCTGGTCTCGAACTCCTGACCTCAGGTGATCCGCCCACCTCGGCCTCCCAAAGTTCTGGGATTACAGGCGTGAGCCACCGCATCCGGCCTAGAGATGTATTTTCATTATGTTTTGTGCATCTCCACAAAGATGGAGATGTCAAACTCAACTCTCCTAAGCTTAACCTACTAATACCTCCCCCATCTTCAGAAATTACTATGAAGAAATGTTGTCACTGCTTTACACATAGATAAGACTCAATATGAAATGTTCATTTTGTAGGAATAGAAGCCTGTGTGACCTGATATGCCTGTAATTTCTGTCTACAAGTCAAAACCATGGGATTTGAGCTGGGTGCAGTGGCTCACACCTGTAATCCCAGCATTTTGGGAGGCCAAGGTGGGTGGATCACTTGAGTCCAGGAGTTTGAGACCAGCTTGGGCAACATAGTGAGACCTCATCTCTACAAAAAATAAAATATTAGCCTAGTGTGGTGGTGTGCACACTTGTGGTCTCAGCTACTGGGGAAGCTGAGGTATGAGAATTGCTTCAGCCCAGGAGGTCAAAGCTGCAGTGAGCTGTGATCATGCCACTGCACTTAGCTTGAGCAACACAGCAAGACCCTGTGTCAAAAAAAAAAAAAAAAAAAAAAAAAAAATAGTTGGCCGGGTGCAGTGGCTCACGCCTGTAATCCCAGCCATTTGGGAGGCCAAGGCGGGTGGATCATGAGGTCAAGAGATCGAGACCAGACTGGCCAACATGGTAAAACCCCTTCTTTACTAAAAATACAAAAATTAGCTGGGTGTGGTGATGCACACCTGTAGTCCCAGTTACTCAGGAGGCTGAGGCAGGAGAATCACTTGAACCTGGGAGGCGGAGGTTGCAGTGAGCTGAGATCGCGCCACTGCACTCCAGCCTGGTGACAGAGTGAGACTCTGTCTCAAAAAAAAAAAAAAAAAAGTCATTTGGCATACTATTTGTATTAACTTTTAAACCTTTAAGACTATATTGCTTTTAAGTCATCTGTAGTTTGAAACTTAGGGAAGAAGTCTAGCTTGTCAATCAGTATAAAAATTTACAGTTGCAGCAGTTCTTTGGAATCCTCTCACCAAAGGACAGTCCTGGGCCTTTCCAAATAAATCTCAACCAACATGCAAATCTGAGTGCAGGCTGTTTTGTTTTGTTTTGTTTTAGTACAGTTCCCTAGTTTCGTTAATGACCTCACCATCCAATCAACTGCTTGAACTAGAAATCTCGGAATAATTCTCAACTTTTTTCTTCCCCTGATTTATGTCTCTCTGACGCATTCCTGCCTCTCCATCGCCACTAAATGAGTTTCTCAGCATCTTTCACCAGGACCCAAGATTACCGTAGCCTAACTGGACCCCCGTTTTCCATTTCCCATCCATCCTCCAGACAAATTCTTCTAAAACACAATTCTGATTCTGTAACTCAACTGATTGCAAATGGTTTGTGTCATCCTGGCTTGCCCAGTGATATACTCAGAGGCAAACTGGATCTCCTCGGCAGGAAAGTCAAGGGCCTTCACCCTTTGCTCCTGTCTTCCACCAGTCCCCTCACCCATCCTAGTCACCAATTACACGAGACATCTAGTTGCTGCTTGAATACATTATGTGGTTCCAAGCTTACATATGGCTTATATGCACTGTTTCCTCAGCCTAGAATGCCTTCCCATATTTTTCTCCCTCATAAGCTCCTACTTGCACTTTAAGATCCAGCTTAAATGACCGTATATGAAGAATTCCTTTTTCTCGTGTCAAAGGCAAAATTGGTTGATCCTCCCTTCATGTTCGCATAGACCTTTAGGAACATCACCATTGTAAGCTCAGTCACATTAAATTGTAAATGTTTTTCAAACTTTTCTCTTTCCTACAGGCTGTGAGGAAAGGCCCTTGAGGGCAGAAACCACACTTTACTTATTTTTGTAAATCTAGGATTTAGCATATGCATACATTCAATGGAGTTACAGCACCTGGGAGCAGACTTTTCTTTATTGTTAATTTACATAGGTTTGGGCCTGGAAGACTTAAACCACTGTAACAGAGACGGAATTCTTTTTTGGACGGAGTCTTGCTCTGTTGCCAGGGTGGAGTGCAGTGGCATGATCTCGGCTCACTGCAACCTCCACCTCCCGGGTTCAAGTGATTCTCCTGCCTCAGCCTCCCAAGTAGCTGGGACTACAGGCACCCGCCACCATGCCTGGCTAATTTTTGTATTTTTAGTAGAGGCGGGGTTTCACCACGTTGGCCAGGATGGTCTCGATCTCTTGACCTCGTGATCCGCCCGCCTCGGCCTCCCAGTGTGCTGGGATCACAGGCGTGAGCCACCGCGCCCGGCCTGGAAACAGAATTCTAATGAGCACGTCTGCGGTTCTTTATTTCCATTCTTCATTCTTACCCATCTTCCCCGAAGAGCAGACCCATGCTTGCTCCCTCCCCATAGCCCTCAGCAACCTTTTCATGGCCTCCTTCAAGGATATCAGGGTTGTGGTTTCATTGTTCATCTTCTGAAGGCAGAAGGAAAGAAAACAAAAACAAAGCAAAACAAAAAAAGCAATAAATGTTTGAATCCAGAATTTTCTGCTGTCTTCCTCTCAGCAACAGGCAGCAGTAGCAGGAGCACTCAGTCTACATTCTGCCTGAAAGGTCACTCAGTACAAGAAGCTTTTAATAGCTTGCAGATCCAAATATAGTTTCAAAGAACTGATCGTGTGGACACAGGTGTCCTGGAATGCACTGTAACATTTGCCTTTCAAAACTGAACCATAGTACATCAACATACAGCAACAACCATGCATAATTGATGACTCTGTATATGATGGTAAATGTATATGCAGATACATTAACGTAACATATAGGATTAAGTTTGATGAAAATGTCACTGTCATATTTTAACAGCTTCATTATTCAATGACAACCTAAATTAGGTTTAAAGAGTGCCCCAGATCTTTTATGATGATGATATCGAAGCAAAAACCTAACCATCATTAGAAACTACTAAATACTTGTTATGGCTGGGCATGGTGGCTCACTCCTGTAATCCCAAGGTGGGAGGACTGCTTGAGCCCAGGAATTCAAGACCAGCCTGGGCCACAGAGCAAGACTCTGTCTCCACAAAAAATATAAAAATTAGCCAGGAGCGGTGTGCATGCCTGTAGTCCCAGCTACTCAAGAGGCTGAAGTGGGAGGACTGCTTGAGCCCAGGAGTTTGAAGCTGCAGTGAGCTATGATCATGCCACTGCACTCCAGCCCGGGCAAGAGGAGATATATATATATATATATATATATATATATATATATATATATATGTGTATGGATATATATATATATGTATATATGTGTATATATATATATACACATATATATATTAGATTAGGAATTGAATATAAATGTGGAAATAAAATAGGACTCCTGTTTTCATGAGATTTAAAATCTAATTGGGAAGAAAGAATATACCCTTAAATAGAAAATGTATATGGGATATGTGCTAAGTAGATAGAGACCATAAAAATAATAGAAGTTGAGAGACTAAGTCACTGAAATCTTGGGTCCTTGGGGAAATACTCACCCTGAAGGTGGTGCTTGGCTTGGCCTTAAAGGTCAAGGTCTTTGATTATCAGAGAAGAGTGTTAAGGGTGTTACAAACTGGAGAAATTGTGTGAGCAAAATCACAGAGGTGGCAAAGTAAATGATGTGTTCAGGAAACAATGAGTAGGTATGTTTTGAGCAAAAGATTCATATAAGAAAAAGAAAATAACCACACCATTTAAACTGGTAAGAGCCATGTCACGTATTTGTTCTTTCATTGAATACTTTATTCACTTATTCAATATTTACTGAACATCATAGATATTAATTGAATGGATAAAACCTACGAATGGATGAGCAGCACTATTCCAGGCACTGGTAATATAGTGATAAGTAAGGCGAAATCCTTGTCCTCAAGGAACATACTAGCAGGGAGACAGCACATAAGGCTTATAAGAGAGGGGATGCTTTTAGCTAGCTTGGTAAGGAGTTTGGACAGATGTGAGCTGTGGTTCTAGAAGATTAATCTAGGCTCAGGTGCAGTGGCTCACACCTGTAATCCCAACACTTTGGGAGGCCGAGGTGGGTGGATCACTTGAGGTCAGGAATTCGAGACCAGCCTGGCCAACATGGCGAAAACCCATCTCTACTAAAAATACAAAAATTAGCTGGGCGTGGTGGTACACACCTGTAGTCCCAGCTACTTGGGAGTCTGAGATAGGAGAATCACTCGAACAAGGGAGGTGGAGGTTGCAGTGAGCAGAGATAGCGATTGCGCCACTGCACTCCAGCCTGGGCGACAGAGCGAGACTCCATCTCAAAAAAAAAAAAAAAAAAAAGATTAATCTAATCTAGCAGTGATATTGTAGTATAATATGAAATATATTTGGTCTTTGTCTCCATTTCAGTCACAAAGCTCCTAAAACACTTGGAATTTCCTGAGTGATAGGAGTGTCTTTTTTTATTCATAATGAGCCCCTTTCAATCACATGTGAGTTTATGCTAATGAGGTGATTTAGGGTGGTGCAACTAGAATAGCCTCCAGATGGGGCTGGTCACTAGAAAGACCTAGTGATTATAGGTTGGAACTTTCAGCCCCAACCACCAACCTCTAGGAAATGAAATGAGTAAGCTGGAGATTAAGTTCCATAAAAACTCTTGGACAATGAGGTTTGATGAGCTTCTAGGTTGCTGAATATAAGGAAGCGCTGGTGGGATGGTGCTGCAGAGAGGGTGTGGAAGCTCTACAGCACCCTCCCCCATACCTTCCTCTATGCATCTCTAACAGAATCCCCTATACCTTGCTCTATACATATCTAACAGCACCCCCCCATGCCTTCCCCTATGCATCTCTAAAACTGCCTGTTCATCTGTATTCTATTTACTTTATTTTCTTGAGATGGACTCTCACTCTGTTGCCCAGGCTGGAGTGCAGTGGCATGATCTGGGCTTACTGCAACCTCCGCCTCCCAGGTTCAAGTTGGTCTCCTGCCTCAGCCCCACTAGTAGCTGGGATTCCAGGTGTGTACAACCACTATTACACGAGTTATTAAAAAATTATTTTAGTCAGCTAGAAAGGGTAAAAGAGGGTAAAAGAGTCCTCAGTAATGCTTTTTCTTTTAATAAAAAAGCAGCCCCCGCAAACATTTCTTTTCTAACAGAAAGTAGCTGGAAAAACCAGACCTGCAAGCATTGATTTGCAAGTCACAGGCTTACATATGTAAATGCTGGTGGCTAAGAGCCAGGTTCACCCAATATGGCAGTTCCTGCCACTTTTTCTTTGTTGCCACATGTGCAGATATCATGGCAGCCAGCCAGGTAGAAGCAATATGTACAGGTATCATGGCAACCAGCCAGGTAGCTGCATTTGCATAATAAAAGGTTAGGGTGGGAGGGCCAGTTTTTTTGTGGGCTACGTGAATGCCACACCTGGTCAAACCAATCCCTTGGGCTCTATGCAAATCAGACGCCACCTCCTCAAGCCTCCTGACATAACCAACTGCTTTCTGCATTTGGTTCCATTTGGAACCCTCCTCCCTTTGTACAGGGGAGCTATTCTCTTCCTTCTTGCCTACTAAACTTTCCACTCCTTAATCCACTCTATGTGTGTCTATGTTGCTAATTTTCTCGGCACGTGACGAAGGACCCTGGGTGTTTCCCCAGACAATGGAGCCATATCACCACGCTCAGCTAGTTTTTGTATTTTTAGTAGAGACGGGGTTTTGCCATGTTGGCCAGGCTGGTCTCTAACTCCTGACCTCAAGTGATCCACCTGCCTCAGCCTCCCAAAGTGCTGGAGACAAAGGACCCTGGCACAAGACAAAGGACCCTGGGTGTTTCCCTAGACAATGGAGCCATATCATTTTTGGGGGCTCATCCGGAATCCCAAGGTACAACATTCAGTGGAGCAGTGAATAGAGGAGCGGACTCAAAATCTGTCCTTTCATTCCAAGGCTTCGGGCCTCCATTTTAAAATCTAATCAAATCAATAACAAGCATCCATCAGCCAGTTAAAGACACGGTTAGTGTGGCTGCCATTCGTAGAGACTTGGATGTCAGGCTTACTGGGGAGAACATGGAGACCCCCCCAATACCCATGGGTCACTGGGCACGTTGGCCATGCTTCAAACCAGCTTCCTTTCAACGAGGAAACCTCACCATCCTGTGAGGCCAGGAAAAGTTCTGAAGCAATTGAGAATTTCTGGCCAGTGCACACCCTTGTGTTATTCAAATGCTTCTGGACTGGACTCAGCCTCCAATAGCCTGCCCAGGTGTTGGTAAAGGGTCCCCAGCTAGCCTGTTGCAAAATTTCCCTTCTTTTTCTATCTGCGATCACTATGTCTCTTATTTTCTCTGTGTGTCAAATGTTAGGGAATTTTTACAGCCCAGGGAAGTAATCCTGTTAGGGAAGATCAGGAAATGCTGTAGTAACTATGGATGTAGTTCAGGATCTTGCGATCTTTTAGGAACAGAGGGCCTCCCCTTTCCCACACAGTGAGGTCACTCACTACGATTCCTCGCGTGAGCACATGGTATTTCTAAGCCAACAGCTCCACCTCGTGGAAATAGATATCCCCTCCATAAGACACATTGTTGGTCCACTGCAGCTTCCCAATTTTTCCATTTTGCAGCTTTCTTTATGCTGCTTCTGTGAATGGGAAAATTCTGCCCCAACAATTAGGAGTAAAATGTCCTCTGCAGCCAAATTTTAGTCCTGATACTGTCCCATCAGCAGGAAAATTGCCATTAGGTCCTTAAGTCCCTTTAAGGCACCTATTCTGTCTCTGATTAAAACAGTACTTAATTAGTAAGGGGATTTTAAGTCTGGAAGTTAACCTGAACCATTTTCTAAGGGTAAATGCTTTAGTGTGGGCCATAATAGCAGCCAATCCAGCACATTCCCTCTGTTAAAGGAGCCTTGCCTTTTACATAGTTTTTCCCGAGATCCATTTTTCAGGGAGGCACATAGATCACACAAGCCTAGGAAATAAAATGGGAACCACACACAGAGAACTAGGATAGCATGGGTATGCATTACTAATCCCATCTTCTAGTTTCTCTGGTTCCATGGCTTGGAGAGTCACCCCTACAACCATGGGCGGCACATTTAACAAGGTGGCAGGACCCAGGAACCAAGGAGGGAAAACAGTCGGGGTGGGGGGGGACGCTCCCACTGTCTTCTTCTCCACCCTGGGTCACACACTGAAAGGAACGAGACTAAATGGATGGCTTTTTCTCACTTCTCTTTCTAGATGGGAAACAGACCATCTACGACCTGCATTCCTCTAGAGTGCATTCTAAAGCGCTGGGATTCCTTCAACCCTGAGACTTTGAAGAAAAAGCACCTCATGTTCTATTGCACAAGGGTATGGCCTTCTTACCATCCTGGGGACAGACAAACCCGCTGGAGGGAGCCTTGCTTTTAATATTATCCAACAATTAGATCTTTTCTGCAGACAGAAGTGCAAATGGTCTGAGGTCTCCTATGTACAGGCTTTCTTTGCCCTGTGAGACAACCCAGATCTTCACAAGTTTTGTACAATGGACTCAGTTCTTTTAGCAGCCATGGCAGGCAAGCCCATAGGGAATAATTCCCCAGAGCTAAAGCAGATTCCAGAGGAGCAATCTGAGACAGCTATTGAATGTCCCAACCCTTCTAGTCCCCCTCATCCAGAACCCCCTCCAATCATGCCATCAGCTCCTCCAGCTCCACCATCTTCAATATTACCCACTTTGCCCGCTTCACTCTTACCTCTGCAGGAAATGCCTGATGGAAATGGTGCTATGAAGGTTCATGTTCCCTTCTCATTACAGGATCTTAAGCAAATAAAGGGAGACAGGGCGATTTTCTGACAACCCCGATAGATATATAGAAACTTTCCAAAATTTAACTCAGGTGTTTGACCTCACGTGTTGCTCCTAAGTCAGACTCTCACTGCAGCTGAAAAGCAGGCAGTTCTTCAGGCAGCAGAAAAATACGGAGATGTGTGGGTGAAGGATTACCTAGGTGCTGAGGCAAGAGACTGAAGGCACAAACTGTTTCAGTATAATAAAGAAAATAGTTAGAATAAGAATAGTTATAATACAAATTAGATATAGAGATGATCACGGACATTATCAATAATTAGTATAAACATTATTAATCATTAGCTTTTAATATTACTCTTTGTTGTATTACTAATATAACCAAGGAATAACTGGCGGGTATAGGGTCAGGTGCTGAAGGGACATTGTGAGAAGTGACCTAGAAGGCACGAGGTGAGCCCTCTTGTCAATGCCTGCATAAGGGCCACTTGAGGGGTCCTTGGTCAAGCAGTAATGCCAGTGCCTGGGAAGGCACCCATTACTTAGCAGACTGCAAAAGGGAGTCTCCCTTTCCTTGGAGGAGTCAGGGAACACTCTGCTCCACCAGCTTCTTGTGGGAGGCTGGATATTATCCAGGCCTGCCTGCAGTCATACAGAGGCCTAAACCCCTCCCTGTGGTGCTGTGCTTCAATAGTCATGCTCCTTGTCCACTTTCATGTTCCTCCCGTACTCCGGGTTCCTCTTTGAAGTTTGTAGTAGATAGTGGTAGAAGAAACAGTAAAAGTCTTAAAGTCTTTGATCTTTCTTATAAGTGCATAGAAGAAAACACTGACGTATGCTGCCTTCTCTCTCTGCTTCGGCTACCTAAAAGGGAAGGGGCCGCCTGTCCCATGATCAAGTAACTTACTTGACCTTATCAATCACTTGGACGACTCACCCTCCTTACCCTGCTCCCTTGTCTTGTATGCAATAAATATCAGCATGCCCAACCATTTGGGGCCACTATGGGTCTTCGCGTCTTGGCGGTAGTGGTCCCCCGGGCCCAGGTGTTTTCTCTTTATCTCTTTGTCTTGTGTCTTTATTTCTTACCATCTTTCATCTCTGTACATGGGGAGAATACCTGCTAAGCCCCGTAGGGTTGGACCCTACAGAGATAAGCAACATGTCTCCTATAGCAGACCAAAGAAAGAAAAAGGAAATAGGGAAGGTGAACTAAAAATGGAAACTCCGTTCCCACTAGGAAGAGAAACAGTTCTGGTAGACAACCCTCATGGGAACTACAACAGCTCAGTAGATGAATGGAAAATGAAGCACTTTTAATGTGCATATTAGAGGCCTAAAAAAACCAGAGCCAAACCTCTTAATTACTCTAAACTATCTAAAATAGACCAAAAACCAGATGAGAATCCCACAGCCTTTATGGAAAGGCTGAGAGAGACACTAACAAAACATACCTCTTTATCCTCTGATTTAGCTGAGGGACAGCTCATCCTGAAGGACAAGTTTATCACACAGGCATCTCCAGATATTAGAAGGAAACTACAGAAGCAATCTATAGAACCAAATAGCACCCGAGAAAACCTCCTGAGAATAGTCACTTTGGTCTTTGATAATAGGGATCAGGAGGAGGCCCAAGAAAAAGAGAGGAAGCACAAGAGAAGGACAGAGGCTCTAGTGGCAGCATTGCAAGCTTGCAAAGTCCAGGATCCCCAAGGTGCGTCCACTAGCTGTTATTGATGTGGCAAGTCAAAGCATTTTAAGAAGGAATGCCCAAACAGCAAGAAGAAGCCAGCTCAACCCTGTCCAGTCTGTGATGGAGACCACTGGAGATTGAACTGTTCCCAGAGATGGAGGTCACTAGGTTCAGACCCAGTCTCACTGATGGTCCAGCAGGACTGATGAGTCCCAGGGCTCAACCCCCTGCTCCAGCAGCTCAAACTGCCATTACAGCACAGGAGCTCCAGGTGATTCTAGAAATTGAAGGAAGGAAGGTAGATCTCCTTCCGGATACTGGAGCCAGACTCTCGCTTCTCTCTAATCCAGGCCTCCCCTCTTCCCATAGCACAACTGTAAGGGGTGTCTCAGGAAAAACTCTAATCCAATATTTTTCTTAACCCCTTAGCTGCAGATGGAGGGGACCTATTATTTACACATGCCTTTTTAATCATGCCTGAAAGTCCCACTCCTTTATTAGGTAGAGATATTCTAGCTCACAGGGGGGCCAGCATCCTTACAGCCCCAGGACAAACTCTTTGTCTCCCCCTGATGGAAGCTAACATTAATCCAGAAATGTGGGCTACTCAACAAAGAAGAGGTTGAGCTATAACCTCTAGGCCAGTCCAGATTCATCTTAAGGATCCCACTTATTTTCTTTTCTCTTTTCTTTTCTTTCTTTTTGAGACAGAGTCTTGCTTTCTCGCCCAGGCTGGACCGCAGTGGGGTGATCTCAGCTCCCCACAACCTCCGCCTCCTGAGTTCAAGCGATTCTCCTGCCTCAGCCTCCTGAGTAGCTGGGATTATAGGCATGTGCCATCATGCCTGGCTAATTTTTGTATTTTTAGTAGAGACGGGGTTTCACCATGTTGGCCAGGCCAGTCTGGAGCTTCTGACCTCAGGTGATCCACCTGTCTTGGCCTCCCAAAGTGCTGGGATTACAGGCGTGAGCCACCATGCCTAGTCAGGATCTCATTTTTTTTCCTAATCAGAGACTATATCCCCTAAATCCAGAGGCTAGGAAAGGGCTAGCAGCCATTGTCGATAACCTAAAGATGCAGGACCTCCTCAAACCCTGTAATAGCCCCTGCAACGCCCCAATATTAGCAGCGCAAAAACTCAACAGGGAATGGAGACTAGTTCAGGACCTCTGCCTCATTAATGAAGCTGTAGTTCCAATCCATCCAATGGTACCTAATCCTTTTACCCTGTTAACTCAAATACCTGAGGGAACTAAATGGTTTACAGTCCTAGGTTTAAAGGATGCCTTTTTCTACATACTGTTACATCCTGACTCTCAATACCTGTTTGCCTTCAAAGATCCCACTGGCCAGACCACGCAGTTAACATGGATGTTGCTGCCTCAGGGATTTTGAGATAGGCCTCATCTGTTTGGACAGGCACTGTCAAAAGATGTCTCTGAGTGTTCCCATCCTCAAATGGGATGGGATGATGATACGTTGATGATACTCTGCTCTGTGCCCCAACTAAGGAAGCTTCTCAGGAAGGCACTGAAGCTCTTCTTAACTTCTTAGCTAACAGACGATATAAGGATTCAAAACCCAAGGCCCAGCTTTGCAAAATCTCAGTGAAGTACCTGGGTTTAGTGCTGTCCAAGGGAACTGGAGCATTAGGGGAAGAAATGATTCAGCCTATTTCTTCCTCCCTTCTCCCTAAAACCCTCAAGCAACTAAGAGGATTTGGGGGCATTACAGGATTTTGTAGACTATGGATACCTGGGTATTGTGAAATAGTCCACCTGTTTTATAACCTCATAAAAGAAGCTCAGGGAGCTAAAACTCATCTTTATTTTATTTTATTTTTTTAGACGGAGTCTAGCTCTGTCGCCAGGCTGTAGTGCAGTGGTGCAACCTCTACCTCCCGGGTTCAAGCAATTCTCCTGCTTCAGCCTCTGAGTAGCTGGGATTACAGGCACGCGACGCCACGCCCAGCTAATTTTTGTATTTTTAGTAGAGACGGGGTTTCACCATGTTGGACAGGATTGTCTTGATCTCCTGACCCCGTGATCTGCCCACCTCGACCTCCCAAAATGCTGGGATTACAGGCGTGAGCCACCACGCCCGGCCTAAAACTCATCTTTTAACCTGGGAACCTGAAGCTCAAAAGGCCTTTGACCAGCTAAAACGAGCCTTGCTTAAGGCACTAGATCTCAGCCTTCCCGTAGGGAAGACCTTCCATCTGTATGTATCAGAAAGGAAGGGAATGGCCCTGGGAGTTTTAACGTAAGCTTGAGGATCAGCTCAACAGCCAGTGGGTTACCTAAGTAGGGAACTTGATTTGGTGGCTAAAGGATGGCCAGCATGCCTTTGAGCCATTGCCTCAGTGGCCCTACTGGTTCCAGAAGCCCCCAAATTAACCCTGGGAAATGATTTAAATGTTTACACCCCACATAACATGGCAGGACTACTGTACTCTAGGGGGAGCCTTTGGCTAACAAATAGTCGACTCCTTAACTATCAGGCCCTGCTGTTAGAGGGTTCCAACATCCAATTAAAAACTTGTGCCGTGGCTCATCACGCCTGTAATCCCAGCACTTTAGGAGGCTGAGGTGGGTGGATCATGAGGTCAGGAGTTCAAGATCAGCCTGGCCAACATAGTGAAACCCCATCTCTACTAAAAATACAAAAATTAGCCGGGCATGGTGGTGCATGCCTGTAGTCCCAGCTACTCGGGAGGCTGAGGCAGGAAAATCACTTGAACCCAGGAGGTGGAGGTTGCATTAAGCTGAGATTGTGCCAACTGCACTCCAGCCTGGCGACAGAGTGAGACTCTGTCTCCAAAAAAAAAAAAAATTGTTCTCGCCTAAATCCAGCCACTTTCCTACCCAAGGAAACTAGGGAACCTGAACATGACTGTGAACAAGTCCTAATACAGACCTATGCAGCCAGGGAAGATCTCAGGGAAACCGCTAGAGAACCCGCACTGGACCCTCTTCACAGATGGGAGCTCTTTTGTAGAACAAGGAATCCATAAGGCAGGATACGCAGTAGTCACTCTAAATGACGTCATTGAAAGTGTGTCTCTCCCTCCAAGCACTCAATTAGCTGAGCTGATAGCTCTTACTCGAGCACTTGAATTAAGCAAAGGAAAGGTAGTTAACAATACACTGACTCCAAGTATGCTTTCTTGGTTCTTCATGCTCATGCTGCCATCTAAGCTTTCTTTTAAATATTTTCAGTATGTCCAAGAGAAAACACCTGCTTCCGTTTATTTAGGGTTAATAACCTATATGGAATTAGGATTTTTTTTGTACAGATGAGGTTTCACCATGTTGCCCAGGCTGGTCTTCAGACTCCCAAAGTGCTGGGATTACAGGCGTGAGCCACTGCGCCCAGCCAACATTTTCTTTTTTAGAAACAGGGTCTCACTCTGCTGCCCAGGCTGGAGTGCAGTGGCATGATCATGGCATACTGCAGCCTCGACCTCGTGGGCTCAAGTGATTCTCCTTCCTTAGCCTCCCAAGTAGCTGGGACTACAGGCATGCACCACCACGCCCGGCTAATTTTTTTTTTGTTTTAATTTTTATGTAGAGACAGCCATCTTACTATGTTGTCCTGGCTGGTCTCCAATTCCTGGGCTCAAGTGATTCACCCGCCTTGGCCTCCCAAAGTGTTGGGATTACAGACATGAGCCACCACACCTGGGTTATTGTTGGATTTACTGAAGAAAAAGGGCAGGAGAAAAAAGTTAAATTATGACAAATCTCTAGGTCAGTCAGAAGCCATATCTCTGGGACATTTTAAAAAATCAATCTTACCAGTTCCGACTCTAAAAGTTAATGCCATTAGTAACAACAGCAGGAAAAATAAACCTGCTAAAAACCAGCCCATTCATTTTAGCAAAAAAGCAGTTTAACTCAAATACTTAGACCAAAGTATAACACTACTTACCCAAGGTGCCCCACCCACCAGCAAGAAGAGAAGAAATAATTGCTTTAAAAATCAAAATATGCGGCTAGGCACCGTGGCTCACCCCTGTAATCTCAGCACTTTGGGAGGCCAAGGCAGGCAGATTACCTGAGGTCGGGAGTTCAAGACCAGCCTGGTCAACATGGTGAAACCCTGTTTCTACCAAAAATATAAAAATTAGCCAGGCGTGGTGGCGCGTGCCTGTAGTCCCAGCTACCTCGGGAGGCTGAGGCAGGAGAATCGCCTAAACTCAGGAGACGGAGGTTGCAGTGAGCCGAGATCTGCCACTGCACTCCAGCCTGGGCGACAGAGCGAGACTCTGTATCCAAAAATAATAATAATAATAATAAAAAATATGCTCAGCATTTCTTCCAGAGATAGTAATGGTCCCACTCCTGAGAGTGCTCGGAAGGACTAAAGCTGGAGTGAAGATAATGTCTAGGGATTGGTATCCCACAAAGGCTTTCAAAGCCCAAGGTACCACAAGCACACTAAACTCGTCTATGAATTAGAAAACAAGATATCACTGCTGCTTCTTTTTGTCTTTTGAAATATACAATATTTTGTAGGCTCTGCCCTTCGATGTGAAAGCAGGACTAAAAAAAAAAAAAAACAGCTAAGAGGGCCGGGCGCGGTGGCTCATGCCTGTAATCCCAGCACTTTGGGAGGCCGAGGCAGGCGGATCACGAGGTCAAGAAGTCAAGACCATCTGGCCAACATGGTGAAGTCCTGTCTCTACTAAAAAAATACCAAAATTAGCCGGGCACGGTGGCAGGCGCCTGTAGTCCTAGCTACTCAGGAGGCTGAAGCAGGAGAATCATTTGAATCCAGAAGGCGGAGGCTGCAGTGAGCTGAGATCTCGCCATTGCATTCCAGCCTGGGCAACAGTGTGAGACTCCATCTCCAAAAAAAAAAAAACAGAGACAGAGTCTTGCTATGTTGCCCAGGCTGGTCTCGAACTCCAAGCTAAGAAATGTGAAATTATTTGACACCCAAATTTTTAGAACCATCCATCTTAACTGTGAAATTAAACAAATCTACCTTCTCCTGCCTTCAAACTACCTCACAAAAATAAGAGAACTGAAACAATCAAAACATGATTTTTTTTTTGAGTTGGAGTCTTGCTCTGTGTCACCCAGGCTGGAGTGCAGTGGCACGATCTCGGCTCACTGCAACCTCTGCCTCCCAGGTTCAAGCGATTCCCCTGCCGCAGCCTCCTGAGTAGCTGGACTACAGGCACACGCCACCACGCCTGGCTAATTTTTGTATTTTTAGTAGAGATGGGGTTTTACCACGTTGGCCAGGCTTGTCTGGAACTCCTGACCTCAGGTAATCAACCCAGCTCAGCCTCCCAAAGAGCTGGGATTACAAGGCGTGAGCCACTGCGCCCAAACATGTTCATTTTTAAAGTCCTTGAAAGTATTAAAACTTTGAAAAGAAAAGAAAGAAGGAAAAACAAAAACATGGCAGTGCAGGAAAGCTTTAAAAGAAAGAGGGGGTGAAAACCAATGAGCTTGTCTTTTTTTTGTTGACAACCAAGTGCAAGAAGGTTCATTTTGTGACTTGTTCAGTTGTGTTTTGCATATCTCCATTCTGATCAGAAGGGACTTTGAGGTTTTTCTGCAACTCCTGAGCATCTGCAGGCTCCATCCTCTTATCCTTTATCTGTCTTTGTCTCAGTCATCTCAAAGCCAAACTTCTGTAGAAGTCAATTGCTGACTCATTGCTGACCTAGACAAACAGATGTTGTCAAAAGTGCCATCTTGGCTGGGCAGTGTAATCCCAGCACTTTGGGAGGCTGAAGTAGGCAGATCCCTAGAGTCCAGGGGTTCGAAACCAGCCTGGCCAACATGGTGAAACCCTGTCTCTACTAAAAACACAAAAATTAGCCAGGCGCTGTGGCTCCCATCTGTAACCCCAGCACTTTGGGAGGCCAAGGCGGGCGGATCTCCTGAGGTCGGGGGTTCAAGACCTGCCAGGCCAACATGGTGAAACCCCGTCTCTACTAAAAATACAAAAATTAGCCAGGCGTGGTGGCGCGCCTCTAATCCCAGCTACTCGGGAGGCTGAGGCAGGAGAATCACTTGAACCCGGGAGGTGGACGTTGCAGTGAGCCGAGATTGCGCCACTGCACTCCAGCCTGGGCGACAGAGCGAGACTCCATCTCAAAAAAAAAAAAAGAAAAAAAGAAAGAGAGAAAGAAAGAGAAAGAGAGAGAGAGAAAGAAAGGAAGGGAGGGAGGGAGAGAGAGAGAGAGAGAGACAGACAGACAGACAGACAGACAGAAAGAAAAAGAAAGAAAGAAGAAAAAGGTGCCATCTTCTCCACAGATGTTTGACACGATTTAACATCTGAGTTGCTATTCCTGGCCTTGGGTAAGGTGCCGGACACCCTGGTGTGATGATGTCGAGTCCTCCGCGTCTGCGAATGATCCACCGTCCCGCCCTCGCCCCAGCTTTGCTAGCTCAGCCTCCAGCACGCCCTTGTAGGACGTGTCCCTGCAGCCGACTGGAAAGATGGCCTGGATGGGTGTCTTCAAGTACGGAGAACTGCGGTGTCGCGCCTCCCGGCCCCACCCGGCTCCCAGCATCTTCTCCCCCTGCGGAGGCCGCGTTTCCACTCAGGGCAACGCCGCCGCGGTTGTTCCGCCCTGGGTTCGGGATCAGACCGGCCTGGGCGCCTCCGCGGGGAGCTGGGCGGTGGCGGGGGCCGCGGGAGTGGAGCCGGTCCGAGCCTCCAGGGGGCGCTGGCGGCCGCTTCCTCCACCCGCAGGCGGCTCCGGGCCACGCCCGCCGCTGAGCGTGAGGCGATGGCGGCCGGTCTCAGGACGCTGGTCCCCGGAATGGAGAGCTGAGGGGACAGATCTAAGGGACATTTATAACTCCCCAGGGACTCCGGGTGGGAGTCAGTCCGTCTCAGGTGCGTCTCCGGAAAAACTTCGGTGCCCCCTGGGAATCAGTCCCTGCTCCAGTGGGAAAAACCTTGCTGGGTCCTCCCTGATCCCCGCCACTGCTTTTTTCTCCTTAGCAAAATCCAGATATTGTTTTGAGTATTGGGCAGCCACGTGCTTCAGGGGAAGCTGAGCCCCTTCCCAGTGTGAGAATGGGGGGTGAGTCTTAGAATAAATCAATCACAGCAATTTTATTATTATTGCCATTATCATTGGTTTAGGAACGGACAGGTGGCAGAATTCTGGCCCATGAAATGTAAGAAGAGGCCCACTGTGGGGCTTCTGAGGCCGGGCGCGGTGGCTCACGCCTGAAATCCCAGCACTTTGGGAGGCTGAGGCGGGCGGATCACGAGGTAGGAGTTCGAGACCAGCCAAGCCAACATGGTGAAACCCCATCTCCACTAAAGATACGACAAATTAGCCGGGCGTGGTGGCGCGCACCTGTAATCCCAACTACTCGGGAGGCTGAGGCAGGAGAATCGCTTGAACCCAAAAGGCAGAGGTTGTAGTGAGCCGAGATCGTGCCATTGCACTCCAGCCTGGGCGACAGGGCGAGACTCCGTCTCCATAAATAAATAAATAAATTAATTAATTAATTAAGACATAGTCTTGCTATATTGCCCAGGTTGGTCTCCAACTCCTGGGCTCAAGTGGTCCTCCCGCCTTGGCCTCCCAAAGTGCTGAGATTATAGGTGTGAGCCAGAAAAGTTTGTTTAAATTTTGCAAAAATATACATAACAAAATTTACCATTTTTATATTTTATTTACTTTTTATTTATTTCGGTAGATTTTTGGGGAACAGGTGGTGTTTGGTTTCATAAGTTCTTCAGTGGTGATTTCTGAGATTTAGTGCACCCATCACTCGAGCAGTGTACACTGTACCCAATGTGTGGTCTTTTATCCCTCGCCCCCTTCCCACCCTTTCCCCTGAACACCCAAAGTGCATTGTATCTTTTTTTTTTTTTTTGAGATGTAGTCTCTCTGTGTCGCCCAGGCTGGAGTGCGATGGCACAATCTCGGCTCACTGCAACCTGTGCCTCCCGGGTTCAAGTGATTCTCCTGCCTTAGCCTCCTGAGTAGCTGGGACTACAGGCACATGCCACCAAGCCCAGCTAATTTTTGTATTTCTAGTAGAGACGGGGTTTCACTATGTTGGGCAGGATGGTCTCGATCTCTTGACCTCGTGATTTGCCCGCCTCGGCCTCCCAAAGTGCTGGGATTACAGGCTTGAGCCACCGCGCCCGGTCCACTCCGTGGCTTACTTTTCATCATCTTGGTGGTGTGTTTTCATGAACTAATGTTCTTAATTTTAAAGTAGTCCAATTTATCATGTTTTCATTTTGATGTCTTATATATGAAATTTTTCCTACCCCAAGGTCATGAAAATATTTTTTTCCTTTTAGAAGCTTCACCACTTTACCTATTACATTTATATCTGTAATATGCCTAAAATTTAGTTTTTTGGATTAATGTGAAGTAGGTCAAGATTCTTTTCTTCTCCATATGGATATACAACTGACTCAATCCCGTTTATTATAAAGAGTTTCCTCACTGCTTTGCAGTGGACTTTTGTCATTAATCAAGTTTGCATACATGTAAGCATCTATTTCTATCCTCTATTCTGTTCCATTGGTCTGCTTATTTATTCTTGTGCCCAAATCACACTCAATCTTAATTATTTTGGCTTCATTAAAAAGTCTTAATAACATACAGTGTGAGTCCTCCAGCTATGTTCTTCAAGATTATCTGGGGTATTCTGGGCCATTTGCATTTTCATATAAAATTTTCAATAAGCTTGATAATTTTTAGAACACTACAAGCTGGGATATTGGGTAGAATTACATTGACATCTTCATAATATTTAGCCTTCTAATTCATGAATATGATATGTATATTTATTCAGATTCTCTTTAATTTTCCTCGGTCATGTTTTGTAGTTTCCTCTGTAGAGTTTTTGCATGTTTTCCATTAGATTTATTACTAGGTATTTGATGTTTCTTGATGGTGTTGTAAGTAGTATTTAATTTTTTTCTTATTGCTGTTATAAATACGACCAATTTTTCTATATTTACCTTTTTATTCAGCAACCTTACTAAATCCATTTTTCACTTAGTAGTTCATCTGTAGATGCTTTTTCTTTCTTTCTTTCTCTCTCTCTCTCTCTCTTTCTTTCTTTCCTTCTTTCTTTCTTTCTCTTTCTTTCATGGAGTCTAGCTCTGTCACCCAGGCCGGACTGCAGTGGCATGATCTCAGCTCACTGCAACCTCCACCTCCTGGATTCAAGTGGCTCTCCTGCCTCAGCCTCCTGAGTAGCTGGTACTACAGGCGCATGCCACCACACCTGACTAATTTTTGTATTTTTAGTAGAGACGGGGTTTCACCATGTTGGCCAGGCTTGTCTCAAACTCCTGACCTCAGGTGATCTGCCCACCTTTTCCTCCCAAAGTGCTGGAATTACAGGCGTGAGTCACCGCATCCGCCCTTGTTCTGCAAACACAATCATGTTGTCTGTGAATGACAGTTTTAGTTCTTCCTTTCCAATTCTTATGTCTTTCATTTCTTTTTCTTGTTTTGTTGTAATGTCTACACCTTCAACAGAATGTTGAATAGAATTAATCATGGGAATTTCATTCTATTCTCAAACTCCTGACCTCAGGTGATGTGCCTGCCTCAGCCTCCCAAAGTGCTGGGATTACAGGCTTCATTCTATTCTCTTGTTACCAACATCATGAAGAAAGTTTCAGTGTTTTACCATGTTTCTAAATTATTCATGTCTCAAAGAAGAAAATATAATGAAAATTTTAAATGTTTCATTGAAAAACAATGAAAATGTGACATAAGACAATAAGGAGGTAGCTAAAACTGTACTTTGAAGAAATTTTAGTCTCAAATGCAAAATAAAAGCTGGACATATCAGTGAGATAAGTGTTCATCTCAAGGTATTAGAAAAAGAGCAAATTAAACCTAAAGATATTAGAATGAAAGAAATAATAAAGATTAGAGCAGGAATTAATGAAATATAAAGAAATAAATAATAGAATTATCAAAGGCAAATATTAGTTCTTCGACCCTTGCGCACTATTGATGGGAATGTAAATTAGTACGGCCATTATGAAAAACAGTGTGGAGGTTTCTGAAAAAATTAAAAATAGGACTACCATATGATCCAGCAATGATATATACTAGGTGCATATCTGGAGGAAATGAACTCAGTGTGTTGAAGGGACACCTACACTCCCACATTAATTGCAGCATTATTCATAATAGCCAAGATACGGAATCACCTTAAGGAGCCATCAACAAACGAAGTTTTAAAATGTGGTATGCTAGGCATGGTGGCTCATGCCTACAATCCCAGCATTTTGGAAGGCTGAGGCAGGAGGATCACTTTTTCCCAGGAGTTTGAAACCAGGCTAGGCAACATGGTGAGACCTCATCTCTACAAAATAAAAAAAAAATTAATTTGAAAAACAATATGCTGAAAAAATGTGCTACATGCTCATCATGGATGACATTAAAAAATAAGTACATAAGCAATATAGTATATATACACAATGGAATACTATTCAGCCTTTAAAAAGAAGGAAATTCTGTCATTTGTAACAAGATGGAAGATCCTGGAGGACATTATGTTACGAGAAATAAGTCAGGCATAGGAAGACAAGTACTGCATGATCTCACTTATATGAGGAATTGAAAAAAGTGAAACTTCTAGAAGCAGGTCCAGAGAGTAGAATGTTGGTTGCCAGGGCTGGTTAGGAGGCTGGGGAGATGGGAGATGTTGGCCAAAGAGTACAAACTTTCAATATAACATGAATAAGTTCTGGAGATCTAATACACAGCACAGTGATTATAGTTAATAATACTGTATTGTATACTTGAAATTTGCTAAGAGAATAGTTCTTAAGTGTGCTCATTATTGGGGGAACCAGCCCCCAATATTTCAACATAGGTTCTTTTCTATTTTCCCTAGATGTCAGCTGGTCTGAGAAAAAAAGAGAAAGTACAAGAGAGAGAAATTTTACAGCTGGGCCTCCGGGGGTGACATCACATGTCGGCAGGTTCCGTGATGCCCACCTGAGCTGCAAAACCAGCAAGTTTTTATTAGGAATTTCAAAAGGGGAGGGGGGATGAACAGGGAGTGGGTCCCGGAGATCACACGCTTCATTCAAATGGCAATAAAAGCTCACAAAGGCAGAAGGGCAGAGCAAGGTCACAAGGCCAGGGCAAAATTAGAATTACTGATGAGGTTTCATGTCCCACTGTGCACGCATTGTCATTGATAAATATCTTAACAGAAAACAAGGTTCAAGAGCAGAGAACTGGTCTGACTACAATTCGCCAGGCTGGAATTTCCTAATCCTAGCAAGCCTGGGGGCGCTGCAGGAGACCGGGGCGTTATCTCATTCCTCATCTTCAACGGCATAAGGCAGACAGCCCCAGAGTGGCCGTCCATGCCCCCCCACCGGGAATGCATTCCCTTCCCAGGGTGATTCCTTGCTGGGAAAAGAATGCAGCGATATTTCTCCTACTCGTTTTCTGCAATAGGAAAGATACAGCTCTGTCCTGCCCAGCCCCGTGGGCAGTCAGACCTTATGCTTATCTCCCTCGTTCCCTGAACATCGCTGTTATCCTGTTCCTTTTCAGGGTGCCCAGATTTCATATTGTTCAAACACACGTTTTACAAACAATTTGTGCAGTTAACGCAATCATCACAGGGTCCTGAGGTGACATACATCCTCCTCAGTTTACGAAGATGACGGAATTAAGAGATTAAAGTAAAAATAGGCATAGGAAATTATAAGAGTATCGATTGGGGAAGTGATACATGTCCATGAAATCTTCACAATTTATCTTCAGAGACTGCAGTAAAGACAGGCGTAAGAAATTATGAAAGTATTAATTTGGGGAACTAATAAATGTCCATGAAATCTTCACAATTTATGTTCTTCTGCCATGGCTTCAGCCAGTCCCTCCGTTTGGGGTCCCTGAGTTCCCACAATTCATCGCAAAAAAAAAAAAGGTAAGAAGCTGGGCATGGTGGCATGTGCCTGTGGTATCAACTACTTGGGAGGCTGAGGCAGGAGGATCACTTGAGCTTGGCATGGGCAACATACCAAGACCACATATCTAAAGAAATAAAATGTCTTTTCTGGTTCCACTTGAGGGTTGAATTTTTTAAAAAGTGACTTTTTTTGTGAGATAATGTATATGTTAGCAAGCTTGATTTGGCCACTCCACATGTAAACATATTTCATGTTTACATATATATATGTGTATATATATATATGTAAACACATATATGTTATGTACCATAAATATATATATTTTTTGTCATTAAAAAATAAATTTAGGTGGGGCATGGTGGGTTGAGCCTGTAATCCCAGCACTTTGGGAGGCTGAGGTTGGAGGATCACTTGAGGCCAAGAGTTTGAGACTAGTCTGGGCAATGTAGGGAGATCCTGTCTCTACAAAAAATTAAAAATTAGCCAGGTGAGGCAGTGTGCACCTGTAGTCCCAGCTACCCGAGAGGCTGAAGTAGGAGGATCACTTGAGCCCAGGAGTTTGAGGCTGCAGTGAGCTATGATTGTGCCACTGCACTTCAGCCTTGGCAATTGGGTGAGATCATCTCTCTAAATAAATAAATAATTTTTAAATGGTTCTTTGAAAAGGTTACTGATACTGAAAAACTCCTGACAAGATTAATAAATAAGAGAAGTCACAGATAACCAATAACAGGATTGAAGAAGGGGACATCATTATACATGTAAACAGATGACAAAAAGCTAAGAGGATATTATAGGCTGGGCGTGGTGGCTCACGCCTGTAATCCCAGCACTTTGGGAGGCCGAGGCGGGCGGATCACGAGGTCAGGGGATCGATACCATCATGGCTAACACAGTGAAACCCCGTCTCTACTAAAAATACAAAGAATTAGCCGGGCGTGGTGGCACGCGCCTGTAATCCCAGCTACTCAGGAGGCTAAGGCAGGAGAATCGCTTGAACCCAGGAGGCGGAGGTTGCAGTGAGCCAAGATCATGCCACTGCATTCCAGCCTGGGCGACAGAGTGAGACTGTCTCAAAAAAAAAAAAAAAAAGCTAAGCAGATATTACAAACAAATTCATGGCAATAGATTAAAAAATCTATCTAAACGTTCAGGTTGCTGCATGCATCAATAGTTTGATTCTTTTAATTCTGAGTAGTATTCCATAGTATGGGTGTACTATAATTTGTTTAACCATTTACCTGTGGAAGGAATCTGGGCTTATTCCAGTTTTGAGCTATCACAAATAAAGCTGCTATAAATATTTGTGTCCAATATTTTTCTGGAATAAATGCCCAGGAGTGCAACTGCTGGATAATATGGGTAATACGGTAGTAGCATGGTTAGTTTTGTAAGAAACTGCCAAACTGTTTTCCAGAGTAGCTGTACCACTGTGCGTTCCCACCACCAATGTAGGAGTGACTCAGTTTCTCCACATACTCACCAGCATTTAGTATTGTCACTATTTTTTATATTAACCATTCTGATAAGTGTACAGATTCATTTTTAAAAATATTTCATACAGATTTTGTTAGTATTCTGGAAGGATAAGTTGATTTGCAACATGCTAAATGATACTGTAACCTGTTAAACTCATTCTGTAATTGGTATTGAATCAGTTTTTTGACAGATAGGATCCAGACATCTAGACAGTTTTAATTTTTTTTTAATTATTATTATTTTTTTTTGAGACAGGGTCTTGCTCTGTCACCCAGGCTGGAGCACAGTGGCATGATCTTGGCTCGCTGCAACCTCTGCTTCCTGGTTCAAGTGTTTCTCCTCCCTCAGCCTCCTGAGTAGCTGGGATTACAGGTGCCAGCCACCATGCCTGGCTAATTTTTTTACTTTTAGTACAGACAACGGGGTTTCACCATGCTGGCCAGGCTTGTCTTGAACTCCTGACCTCAAGTGATCCACCAGCCTCAGCCTCCCAAAGTGTTGGGATTACAGGCAGTAAGCCACTGCGCCAGGCCTAGATAGTTTTTAAATCAACAAAGGTGAATCTGATTTGCAACCAGGGTTATGAACCACTGGTCTCAGAAGACACAAGCTTTGAGGGAAGTGACCACAGTCAATGATGGGAAGAGACAATGGGAATACACAGTGGGATAGCAGAGATGAATGATGTTGCATAAACATAAACAAGGATGCCATTACCCTGGGAAATAACATTTTTTGGAAAATAATTTTTAAACTTTTGAAATTATTTTTTTCTTTTTTTGAGACAGAGTCTCGCTTTGTAGCCCAGGCTGGTGTGCAGTGGTGTGATCTTGGCTTGCTGCAACCTCTGCCTCCTGGGTGCAAGCGATTGTCCTGCCTCAGCCTCCTGAGTAGCTGGGATTACAGGCGCGAGCCACCACGCCCAGCTAATTTTTGTATTTTTAGAAGAGACAGGGTTTCACCATGTTGGCCAGGCTGGTTTTGAACTCCTGGTCACAAGTGACGAGGCCCGCCTCGTCCTCCCAAAGTGCTGGGATTACAGGCATGAGCCACTGTGCTCAGCCCTGGAAATTTAAAATAGATTGATTGTAAAGAAATCTACTTGGGCAAAAAAATTTTAAATTTAAATACCGAAATAATAACGGTTCCTTAGAGCCATAAAGCATTTATTAACAAGAAATACAGTTGATAAAAGATATGTATGATTGCCCAACTTACATAGAAAAGAAAAAAATTGAAAAAGTTCAGGTGGTGAGTAGTCAAGTTAATTGATTATTAAGGATATCAAAATCTCTGGGCGGGGCGCGGTGGTTTATGCCTGTAATCCCAGCACTTTGGGAGGCCGAGGTGAGTGGATCACTTGAGGTCAGGAGTTCGAGACCAGCCTGGTCAACATGGTGAAACCCCCGTCTCTACTAAAAATACAACAATCAGCTGGGTGTGGTGGCAGGTGCCTGTAATCCCAGCTACTGGGGAGGCTGAGGCGGGAGAATTTCTTGAACCCGGGAGGCAGAGGTTGCGGTGAACCCAGATCGCACCACTGCACTCCAGCCTGGGCGACAGAGCGAGAGTCCTTCTCAAAAAAACAAAATCAATCAATCAATCAATCAATCAATCAATCAATCAATCGGCTTACCTAGGAAAATTGTGGATTGTGTCGCTAGGGGGCGCTGAACCTCTACAGAGCAATGCAGGAAGGGCAAATTTAAAATTCTTAGAACCCTACATGTAACACTTCTCTATAAAAGACAAGGAACACCAATTAGAAAATTAGAGTATGTTATTTAAAAAAGAGCAAGTCTAAGAGTAAGACATTTAAGAGAAGGAGAAAGAGAAGTTCTGCCCAGTGCCTCCTCTGCCTTACTCTGGTAAGAGGAAGGCAAACAGCCTTTTCCAAACAGCCCCGGCCTCTCCAGTGGGTTCTGTCATATGCCAGCAAGAATTCTGACTAATACCAGAAGCGACGTGCTATTTGGAGAACTGGTGGTCATGTCACCCAAATGGCTAGTCAGAGCCAGTCAGGGCGGATAAGGTCTGAGTAGTCAAACTTGCTCACCGTCTTGTGCTTCCCACCTGGATTTATGAAATCGGGATCCACCCAGTCACTGAGGCCAGAAACCTGGGCTCCATTTTCCACTCCAGTATCTCTTAATGATAATTTCACTAGCTTTGCTACCTGGCTATCTTAGAATTTAGACTGAAAAATCCTTGTGCTCCATCAGAATAACTGCTTCCGCAGCAAACTGAGTTCTAACCTTTCTATCTTCTCCACATTTCCCAGTATCGCCATTGACCGAGTCCTGGTCTCGAAATGCTACAGGTCCCTCAAGAGAATTTTTAGGACACTATCTACAAGTCTATGAACTCAAGTTTGAGTATTGTGTCTCCTCCTCCCTCCTCCTCCTCCTCCTCCTTCGTCCTCCTCCTCCTTCTCCGACAGGGTCTCCTTGTCTTGTCCAGTTTGGAATACAGTGGCACAGTCATAGCTCACTGCAGTCTTGAACTCCTGGGCTCAAGCAATCCTCCAGTCTCAGCCTCTCAGAGTGCTGGGATTACAGGTGTGAGACACCGTACTGGGCTGAGTATTGTATATTTCTTTCTTTTTTTTTTTTTGAGACATGGTCTCATTGTGTCACCCAGGCTGGAGCACAGTGGTGTGATCTTGGCTCACTGCAACCTCAACCGCCTAGACTCCAGTGATCCTCCCACCTCAGCCTCTTGAGTAGCTGAAATTACAGGCCTGGCTAATTTTTGTATTTTTGTAGAGATAGGGTTTTGCCATGTTGTCTAGGTTGGTCTCAAACTCCTGGACTCAAGCGATCTGCCTGCCTTGGTCTCCTAAAGTGCTGGGATTACAGGAGTGAGCCACCGTGTCAAGGCTATGAGCACTGTACACTTCTAAAAGAAAAAATTATTACGCTTTCAGGATTGATTACAATTATTATACTAAAATTGTTTTTAGCATAATGCTGCTTAAATGTGTCTAAACCCAATATCAGGTGTAAATTTCTTTTTTTTTTTTGAGATGGAGTCTTGCCCTGTCGCCCAGGCTGGAGTGCAGTGGTACAATCTTGCCTCACTGCAACCTCCACCTCTGGGGTTCAAACAATTCTCCTGCCTCAGCCTCCTGAGTAGCTGGGATTACAGGCACTCGCCACCACGCCCAGCTAATTTTTGTATTTTTAGTAGAGACGGGGTTTCACCATGTTGGCCAGGCTGGTCTCAAACTCCTGACCCCATGATCCGCCCACCTCAGCCTCTCAAAGTGCTGGCATTACAGGCGTGAGCCACCGTGCCCGGCCAAGTGTAAATTTCTTATGCTTATAGCTCTTATGCAACTATAAGAGCAAAACAAACCTACGTATTAAATACAAAACAAATTACAAGTAATAAAATTAAATTGACAGCATTAACATACTATGATGGCTGATGCTGATTTGTTGAAACTAAGTCATCTCTCACATCATAGATTTCACAAAGCTGCTTTACAGCAGGTTCTTTTGCATTTGGCAAGTTGATACTACCTTTGGGCAGAGAAATGACTCAATCATAAAATTTTTCTCTAATTGAATTACACCCATCACTTGGTTTATGCATTCTCAGTTTATAAATTTTAGATGAAAAAAATCTGAATATATATACCTGTCATTTATTTTAAACATTTTAGATATTGTGTGTTTTCAAACCCAAGACGCTCTATGATATGACGTGGAAGATACATTCTTCCGTTACTTCAACTACCACCGTGATGAATAGAGAACTGATGGTGGAAGTGGGGAAAGAGGTTACTGGCCCTTGTTTTATGGAGAACTGATGGTGGAACTGGGGAAAGAGGTTACTGGCCCTTGTTTTATGGAGAACTGATGGTGGAACTGGGGAAAGAGGTTACTGGCCCTTGTTTTATGGAGAACTGATGGTGGAAGTGGGGAAAGAGGTTACTGGCCCTTGTTTTATGGAGAACTGATGGTGGAACTGGGGAAAGAGGTTACTGGCCCTTGTTTTATGGAGAACTGATGGTGGAACTGGGGAAAGAGGTTACTGGCCCTTGTTTTATGGAGAACTGATGGTGGAACACTGGGGAAAGAGGTTACTGGCCCTTGTTTTATGGAGAACTGATAGTGGAACACTGGGGAAAGAGGTTACTGGCCCTTGTTTTATGGAGAACTGATGGTGGAACTGGGGAAGGAGGTTACTGGCCCTTGTTTTATGGAGAACTGATGGTGGAACTGGGGAAGGAGGTTACTGGCCCTTGTTTTATGGAGAACTGATGGTGGAACACTGGGGAAAGAGGTTACTGGCCCTTGTTTTATGGAGAACTGATGGTGGAACTGGGGAAAGAGGTTACTGGCCCTTGTTTTATGGAGAACTGATGGTGGAACTGGGGAAGGAGGTTACTGGCCCTTGTTTTATGGAGAACTGATGGTGGAACTGGGGAAAGAGGTTACTGGCCCTTGTTTTATGGAGAACTGATGGTGGAACACTGGGGAAGGAGGTTACTGGCCCTTGTTTTATGGAGAACTGATGGTGGAACTGGGGAAGGAGGTTACTGGCCCTTGTTTTATGGAGAACTGATGGTGGAACTGGGGAAAGAGGTTACTGGCCCTTGTTTTATGGAGAACTGATGGTGGAACACTGGGGAAAGAGGTTACTGGCCCTTGTTTTATGGAGAACTGATGGTGGAACTGGGGAAGGAGGTTACTGGCCCTTGTTTTATGGAGAACTGATGGTGGAACACTGGGGAAGGAGGTTACTGGCCCTTGTTTTATGGAGAACTGATGGTGGAACTGGGGAAAGAGGTTACTGGCCCTTGTTTTATGGAGAACTGATGGTGGAACACTGCGGAAAGAGGTTACTGGCCCTTGTTTTATGGAGAACTGATGGTGGAACTGGGGAAAGAGGTTACTGGCCCTTGTTTTATGGAGAACTGATGGTGGAACACTGGGGAAAGAGGTTACTGGCCCTTGTTTTATGGAGAACTGATGGTGGAACTGGGGAAGGAGGTTACTGGCCCTTGTTTTATGGAGAACTGATGGTGGAACTGGGGAAGGAGGTTACTGGCCCTTGTTTTATGTAGAACTGATGGTGGAACTGGGGAAAGAGGTTACTGGCCCTTGTTTTATGGAGAACTGATGGTGGAACTGGGGAAAGAGGTTACTGGCCCTTGTTTTATGGAGAACTGATGGTGGAACACTGGGGAAAGAGGTTATTGGCCCTTGTTTTAAGGAGAACTGATGGTGGAACTGGGGAAGGAGGTTACTGGCCCTTGTTTTGAGTCACTGTTAACTCTGGGGGGACTGTGTTTGCTGAAAAGCCAGTCAAGGTGTTTCTGTTGAACACATGCCCAGTTCAAACTCTGGCTAGCCTCAAACTCCTGGGCTTAAGTCATCCTCCAGCCTCAGCCTCCCGAGTAGCTGGGACTACAGGCATGCGCCACCATGCCCTGCTTGTATTATTATTTCTTTTTTTTTGAGATGGAGTTTCACTCTTGTCTCCCAGGCTGGAGTACAATGGCGTGGTCTCAGCTCGTTGCAACCTTCACCTCCCAGATTCAAGCAATTCTCCTGCCTCAGCCTCCTGAGTAGCTGGGATTACAGGTGTGCACCACCATGCCTGGCTAATTTTTGTATTTTTAGTAGAGACAGGGTTTCATCATGTTGGCCAGGCTGGTCTCAAACTCCTGACCTCAGGTGATCCACCTGCCTAGGCCTCCAAAAGTGCTGGGATTACAGGCGTGAGCAACCACACCAGGCCTGTATTATTATTTCTAACATCATAACTTCAAACGAGACAAAGAAAATATGGAAAAAGTATTAATTTAAGTTGTGAAGCCTAATTTTAAAAATCCTTATTTTAGGCCGGGCATGGCGGCTCACATCTATAATAATCCCAGCACTTTTGGAGACCGAGGCGGGTGGATCATTTGAGGTCAGTTCGAAATCAGCATGGTCAACATGATGAGACTGTCTCTAATAAAAATATGAAAATTCGGTGGCCCACACCTGTAATCCCAGCCCTTTGGGGACCGAGGTGGGTGGATCACCTGAGGTCAGGAGTTCAAGACGAGCCTGGCCAACATGCTGAAACCCTGTCTCTACTAAAAATACAAAAAATTAGCCAGGCATGGTGGTGCGTGCCTGTAATCCCAGCTACTCAGAAGGCTGAGGCAGGAGAATCGCTTGAACCTGGGAGGCAGAGGTTACAGTGAGCTGAGATCGCACCATTGCTCTCCAGCCTGGGCAACAAGAGTGAAACTCCATCTCAAAAAAAAAAAAAAAAAAAAAAAGGCCGGGTGCGGTGGCTCACGCCTGTAATCCCAGCACTTTGGGAGGCCGAGGTGGGCGGATCATGAGGTTAGGAGATCAAGACCATCCTGGCTAACACGGTGAAACCCCGTCTCTACTAAAAATCCAAAAATTAGCTGGGCATGCTGGCAGGCGCCTGTAGTCCCAGCTACTTGGGAGGCTGAGGCAGGAGAATGGTGTGAACCCGGGAGGCAGAGCTTGCAGTAAACTGAGATCGCACCACTGCACTCCAGCCTGGGTGACAGAGTGAGACTCCGTCTCAAAAAAAAAAAAAAAAAAACCCATACACACACACAACGAAAATTAGCCAGGCTGGTGGTGCACGCCTGTAATCCCAGCTACATGGGAAGCTGAGGCAGGAGAATTGCTTGAACCTGGGAGATGGAGGTTGCAGTGAGCCGAGATAGCACCACTGCACTGGGCGACAGAGCGAGATTCTGTTTCCAAAAACAAAAAAAAAATCCTTATTTTAAGTGAAAAATTAGTAGAATTAAAGTAAATCAAGACAATATAAACATTAATGGTGGTGAAAGCTTGAAGCTCTAGTACAAGAGATTTGGGGTAGTAATAGGTCCAGAAAAAGCACTAAGACACTTGTCTTGAAACTGCACTTTGTAGCAAGGAACCTTTAAAAAAATTAGTTTTCAGCCCCAATTCAGTGGCTCACACTTATAATCCTAGCACTTTGAGAGGCTGAGGCCAGAGGATTGCTTGAGGCCAGGAGTTCAAGACCAGCCTGGGCAACACAGCAAGACCCCACCTCTAATTTAAAAAAATAAAAATAAATTAGTTTTGAGATATAACTTACATACAATAAAATTCAATAATTTAAAAAGTACAGCTTGCTGAGCTCTGACAAATGTTTACAGTCATATAACAACTGCCAGAATCACGATAAATACCACAGAATATCCTCCATCGCCCTGAAAACTTCCCTTGTTCTTCTTTGCAGCCAATCCTATACCCTGCCTCTGACCCCTGGAAACTTCTGAGCTGCTTTCTGTTTTGCCTTTTCCAGAATGTCATATAAATAGAATCATATAGTATTTGGATATAAATGGAATCATTAGTATTTAGTCTGCTAGGCATATACTTGCTTCTTTCACATACCATAATGCTTTTGAGATTTGTCCATGTTCTTGCCTGTGTCCACAATCTGTTCCTTTTATTGCTCAATAGTATTCCAGTGCACGGACACACTGTGAGTTGTTGAACAGTTGAGGGACATTTGTGTTATTTCCAGTTTGGCTATAATGAACAAAGTAGCTATAAACATTTGGGTCAAGAATTTTGTGTGAACGTATTTTTTCATTTCTCTTTAAAATTTTTTTATTATTTCTTTTTCTTTTCTTAAAAATCCCAAATGTGATAGTATTTTATTTTTCTTGAGTAAATACCTAAAAATAGAATTGCTAGGTCATATTATAAGCATATGCTTAGCTTTAAAAGTGGCCAAACTGCTTTCCAAAGCGGCTGTACCATTTTGCATTCCTACTAACGATGTATGAGAGTTCCAGTTGCTCCGCATTCCTGTCAACATTGTCAGTCTTTATAATTGTAGCCATTCTAGTGGGTGTATACAGGTGTTACATTGTAGTTTTAATTTGCATTTACCTAATGACTATTCATGTCATGCACCTTTTCATGTACTTATTGGCCATTTATATATGCATATTGGTGAGGTGTCCAAATCTTTTGCCCATTTTTAAATTAGTTTTTTTGTCTTCTTTTTAAGTTGTAAGAGTTCCATATGTATAGATTCTGGATATAAGCTCTATAGTAGGTATACATTCTACACATATTTTCTCCCAGTCTGTGGTTTGCCTTTTTTTTTTCTTTTCTTTCTTTCTTTTTCTTTTTCTTTTTTTTTTTTAGACAGGGTCTCACTCTGTCACCCAGGCTGGAGTGCAGTGGCACGATCTCAGCTCACTGCGCCCCGCGTCTCCTGGGCTCAAGCAGTTCTCCCACCTCAGCCTCTTGGGCAGCTGGGACTACAGGCATGAGCCATCACACTCAGCTAATTTTTGTATTTGTTGTAGAGATGAGGTTTTACCATGTTGCCTAGGCTGGTCTCAAACTCCTGAGGTCAAGCTATCCACTGGCCTGGGCCTCCCAAAGTGCTAGGATTACAGGCGTGAGCCACCATGCCTGGCCAGCTTTTCATTTTCTTAATAGTTTTTTTTTGGAAGAACAAAAGTTTTCCACTTTGATAAGGTCCAATTTTCCAATTTTTTCTTTTATGGTTCATGTTTTTTGTGTCTTAAGAAATCTTTGCCAAATGCAAGGTCACAAAGATCTTCTTTTATGTTTCCTACATTTTAGAGCATTAGCTCTTATTTTTAGTTTTGTGACCCATTATTTATGATGTAACAGTTGAGGTTCATTTTTTGGCATATGGCTTCCAATTGTTCCAGCAATACTTGTTAGAAAGACTAAAATTTCCCCCATTGAATAACCTTGGTACCTTTGCTAACAATTTGTTTGCCATGAACGTGTAAACCAGTGAGCATATGAAGGGATGCAGAACATCATTAGTAATTAGGGAAATGCACGTTGAAACTACAGTAAGATTCTACTTCATACTCACTCAGAAAACTATAATTAAAAAAAGACAGGCTGCTGGGAATGTAAAATGGTATAGTCACTTTGGAAAGCCATCTGGCAGTTCCTCAAAATATGAACACATATTTACCATATGACCCATCAGTTTCACTCCTAGGTATATACTTGTTCATAGCAGCATTATTCATAACAGCTCAGAAACAGAAACAGTCCACATACTCATCTGCTAATGAGAAGATAAACAAATTGTGGTATAGTATATGAGTACAATGGAATATTACTCAGCCCTAAAAAGGAATGAAGTACTGATGCATGCTAAAACATTATCGTGAAAACATAATGCCAAGTGAAAGAAGCAGGCCTGAAGAAACCTCATATTGCATGAGTCAATGTATATGAAATGTCTGGAGTTGGCAAACTACAGAGACAGAAAGTAGAGTAACAGTTGCCTAGGGTAGGGGTGAAGTGGTGGTATAAGGTGAAATGGGAAATAATTGCTAATGGGTTCCAATTGTTTCCAGTGAGGTTTCTTTTTGGGAGAAGATAATTTTTTTTTGTTTGTTTTTAGGCAGTCTGTTTCTGTTGCCCAGGCTGGGAGTGCAGTAGCACAATCTTGGCTCACTGCATCCTCTGCCTCCTGGGCTAAAGCAGTCCTCCTGCTTCAGCCTCCCAAGTAGCTGGGACCACGGGCATGCAGCAGCTAATTTTTGTGTGTGTTTGTTTGTTTGTTTGTTTTGGTAGCAATGGGTTTTCCCAGGCTAGGGGAGAGAAGTTTTCTAAAACTAGGTGGTGGTGATGCTGCAGGACCCTCTCAATTTATTAAAAGCCATTGACTTGTATACTTTATTTTTTCTGTGAACTCTGTAGAGAAGTAGATTTGTGTACTTTAAGTGGGTAAATTGTATGGCATGTGAATTATACCTCAATAAGGTAGTTTTTAAAATCCAAAAATATATAATGGTTGAATTTAAAAGATTGTTCCGGCTGGGCATGGTGGCTCATGCCTGTAACAGCACTTGGGGAGGCTGAGGTGAGAGGATCACTTGAGCCTACGAGGTCGAGGCTGCAGTGAGCCATGATCGTGCCACACACTCCAGCTTGGGCAACAAAGCAAGACCTCGTCTCAAAATAAATAAAGTTTTGTTCCTTAAAGTTATATTCTTGTTTCCACTACTACTATAAAACAATTATTTCCAGTGTGTGAAACAGCGCTGTGTGTCTTCTCTCTGACATTGTTAAAATTTTTTCTGAAGTCACAACACACACACATAGGCATACTAAGAAAGAAAAAAAAGTTTAGTAAGTAAGTTTAGTAAGTTTCATTGATAGGTTAATTACATAAAGAAACAGCAAGTGAAGTAAAAATAAAGTACACTGGAGAACCTGCAGACCACTGGGAATCCCGACTGACCTGAGTTTCAATCTGGTTGTTCCCCTGACGCATGGGTATCACCTGACCAGTTAGAATATGGAACTGCTGCCTCCCCAAGCCCCTCCTGTACGGGAAGACATCAATCCTGTGGGCTTCCAAGTTCTCCTGCATATGATCCTGTTTTTATATTAGAAACAACATTTCCCCAGAGGTTTAATTTCTGCTTTGAAAGATCTATGTGAAAGAGCCAAGATACAGTTAAGAAGGAAGGAATGTGCCATCATCTGTGTGTTTAAAATTCTGTTTCGAGGCTGGGCGTGGTGACTCATGCCTGTAATCCCAGCACTTTGGGAGGCTGAGGTGGGCGGATCACCTGAGGTCAGGAGTTCGAAAACAGCCTGACCAACGTGGTGAAACCCCGTCTCTACTAAAAGTACAAAAATTGGCCGGGTGTGGTGGTGGGCACCTGTAATCTCAGCTACTCGGGGGGCTGAGGCAGGAGAATTACTTGAGCCCAGGAGGCGGAGGTTGTATTGAGCCAAGATCACACCACTGCACTCCAGCCTGAGTGACAGAGCAAGACTGTCTCAAAAAAATAAAAATAGAGTCTGTGAACTCAGAAGGCATACAATTCTTATAAACACTTTTCACTGTATTAAATTTATAATGTTACATATTTGATGGTGCACTTTGTAGAAATTCTAAGTACTTAGTAGCTAAACGTAAAAAAATTGCACTCAATTTTTAGGCCACTACATACCTGTGACCAGTTGTGTCAATATTTGTAAATCAATAGGACTTGTATTTACTTGATCACTCCACGCTCTGGATGCTTCTTTATTCACTGACTAGAATTACAGGAAAATAATGCCCAAGTAAACTTCGGGTTCGAGCATTTTTTATGGCTATGGAGAGGACTTGATGGAGGCTGTATTCAGCCCCAGCCCAGCCCCGTTCCTCACCAAGAATCAGGGATTAGCAGGGGATGTCATCAAGTACTGGGGAGGTGGTCTGTATTTTTCCTGCATGCTCTCCTGGGCCTAGATTCGATCTTGCTCCTCGGGCTGGATATGACCCAGGTGGTACTGGTGATGGCAGCGTATCTTGTTCACTCCAGCCGAGACTCTATACTGTTCCATAATGTCGCCCTGGCCTAGCAACTTAGTCTCTAAGTGAACTCTAGCTCAGTGAAAGGGACAATCTTCCCCAGCTGGGAATATCCCACAGGAAGAGGGCTGACTAGAAAGAAGGCCTGCCTCTGCTCAAACCCCAGACTGAGCTATAGGTTTCTCTTGTCCCCAGCCTCTCACCTCCATAAGCCCTGCTCATGGCTGCTGAGGGGCTTGTCTTCTGACCAGTTCTGGCTGCTACCCTCTCCTGCCACCAGGGCTTTTGTGCAGTAAGGATGGCATGAGGCATAATTGCTAGTCAAGACCAAGAATGTGAGTTATTGCTAAGTTTCTCATACATGATATCAGTATTAGGGTTATACTGGAAAATGTCCTTTTTTAGGAGACGCATGCTGAAGTTTTGAGATCAAGTGTGATATGGTTTGAGTGTCCCCACGCAAATCTCATCTTGAATTCCGTGTTGTGGGAGGGACCCGGTGGGAGGTAATTGAATCATGGGGGCAGGTCTTTCCCGTGCTATTCTTGTGATAGTGAATAAGTCTCATGAGATCTGATGGTTCTATAAGGGGATTCTAAAATTAGCTTGTGGTGACGCCAGTAGGACCTCCTCAATTTATTAAAAACCATTGACTTGGCCAGCGTCTCTACTAAAAATACAAAAATCAGCCGGGTGTGGTGGCAGGCACGTGTAATCCCAGCTACTCGGGAGGCTGAGGCAGGAGAATCGCTTGAACCTGGGAGGCGGAGGTTGCAGTGAGCCGAGATCGTGCCACTGCATTCCAGCCTGGCAACAGACTGAGACTTGGTCTAAAAAAAAAAAACACACCATTGACTTTTATACTTTATTCTTCTGTGAACTTTGTAGAGAAGTAGATTTGTATACTTTAAGTGGATAAATTGTATGGCATGTGAACTATACCTCAATAAGGCAGTTTTTAAAATCCAAAAATACGTAATTGTTGAATTTAAGTTTGTTCCAGCTGGGCATGGTAGCGCATGCCTGTAACAGCACTTGGGGAGGCTGTTATATGCTTGTTTCCACTAGTACTATATGGGGGAGTTTCTCTGTACAAGCTCTCTTTGTCTGCTGCCATCCATTTAAGATGTGACTTGCTCCTCCTTGCCTTCTGCCTTGATTGTGAGGCCTCCCGGCCATGTGGAACTGTACATCCATTAAATCCTTTTTCCTGCATAAATTACCAAGTCTTGGGTATGTCTTTATCAGCAGCATGAAAACGAACTAATACAGTAAATTGGTACCAGTAGAGTGGTATTGAAAAGATACCTGAAAATGTGGAAGCGACTTTGGAACTGGGTAACAGGCAGAGGTTGGAACAGTTGGGGGAGCTCAGAAGAAGGCAGGAAAATGTGGAAAAGTTTGGAATTCCCTAGAGACTTGTTGAATGGCTTTCACCAACATGCTTATAATGATATGGACAATGAAACTGAGGCTGAAGTGGTTGCAGATGAAGATGAGGAACTCGTTGGCAACTGGAGTAAATGTAACTCTTGCTATGTTTTAGCAAAGAGACTGGTGGCATTTTGCCCCTGCCTTAGAGCTTTGTGGAACTTTGAACTTGAGAGAGATGATTTAGGGTATCTGACAGAAGAAATTTCTAAGCAGCAAAGCATTAAAGAGGTAACTTTGGTGCTGTTAAAGGCATTCAGGTTTTTTTTTTTTTTTTTTTTTGATATGGAGTCTCACTCTGTCGCTCAGGCTGGAGTGCAGTGGTGCAATCTCAGCTCACTGCAAGCTCCACCTCCAGGGTTCATGCCATTCTCCTGCCTCAGCCTCCTGAGTAGCTGGGACTACAGGCGCCACCACCACTCCCTGCTAATTTTGTTTTTGTATTTTGAGTAGAGACACGGTTTCACTGTGTTAGCCAGGATGGTCTCCATCTCCTGATCTTGTGATCTGCCTGCCCTGGCCTCCCAAAGTGCTGGGTTTACAGGTGTAAGCCACCACACCCAGCCAGCATTCAGTTTTAAAAGGGAAACAGAATAAAAATTTGGAAAATTTGCAGCCTGACAATGCAATAGAAAAGAAAATCCCATTTTCTGAGGAGAAATTCAAGCCAGCTGCAGAAAATTGCTTAAGTTAAGAAGAAGCCAAATGTTAATCCACAAGACAATGGGGAAAATGTCTCCAGGGCATGTCAGAAGTCTTCATGGCAGCCCCTCCCATCACAGGTCCTAAGGAGGAAAAAATAGTTTAGTGGGTCAGGCCCAGGGTCCCCATGCTGTGTGCAGCCTAGGGACTTGGTGCCCTGTGTCCCAGCCAATCCAGCCATGGCTAAAAGGGGCCAACATAGAGCTTGGGCTGTGGCTTCAGAGAGTGCAAGCCCCAAGCCTTGGCAGCTTCCACATAGTGTTGAGCCTGTGAGTGCACAGAAGTCAAGAACTGGGGTTTGGGAACCTCTGCCTAGATTTCAGAAGATGTATGGACACACCTGGATGTCCAGGCAGAAGTTTGCTGCAGGGGCAGAGCCCTCATGGAGAACCTCTGCTAGGGCACTGTGGAAGGGAAATGTGGGGTAGGAGTCTCCACACAGAGTCCCTACTGGGGCACCCTCAGGTGGAGCTGTGAGAAGAGGGCCACCATCCTCCAGACCCCAAAATGGTAGCTCCACTGACAGCTTGCATCATTCACCTGGAAAAGCCACAGATTCTCAACACCAGCCTGTGAAAGCAGCTGGGAGGCTGCACCCTGCAAAGCACACAGGGGCAGAGCTGCCCAAGACCATGGGAACCCACCTCTTGCACCAGTGTGACCTGGATGTGAGACAGAGAGTCAAAATAGATCACTGTGGAGCTTTAAGATTTGACTGCCCTGCTGGATTTTGGACTTGTATGGGGACTGTAGCCCCTTTGTTTTGGCCAATTTTTCCCATTTGGAACAGCTGTATTTACCCAATGCCTGTACCCCCATTGTATCTAGGA
Source organism: Pongo pygmaeus (assembly GCF_028885625.2). NCBI lineage: Eukaryota > Metazoa > Chordata > Mammalia > Primates > Hominidae > Pongo > Pongo pygmaeus. Next base: position 206,822,769 of record NC_085930.1, read on the forward strand.
AGTAGCTAACTTGCTTTTGATTTTACAGGCTCATAGAGGAAGGGACTTGCCTTGTCTCAGGTGAGACTTTGGACTGTGGATTTTTGAGTTAATGCTGAAATAAGACTTTGGGGGACTGTTGGGAAAGCATGATTGGGTTTGAAAGGTGAGGACATGAGATTTGGGAGGGGCTAAGGGTGAAATGATATGGTTTGGCTGTGTCTTTACCCAAATTTCATCTTGAATTCCCACATGTTGTAGGAGGGACCCAGTGGGAGGTAATTAAATCATGGGGACAGGTCTTTCCCATGCTGTTTTCATGATAGTGAATTAAGTCTCACAAGATCTGATGGTTCTATAAGGGGGAGTTTCCCTGCACAAGCTCTCTCTCGGGTTGCCTGCCGCCATCCATGTAAGACATGACTTGCTCCTCCTTGCCTTGCACCACGATTGTGAGGCCTCCCCAACCACGTGGATCTGTAAGTCCATTAAACTTCTTTCCTGTATAAATTATTCAGACTCGGGTATGTCTTTATCAGCAGCATGAAAACAGACTAATACAAAGTATCAAGGTACCTCACTTTCAAATAGTTCAGCCAACAAGACACACACACATACATACATACAAAACATATGTGCTGTGCATTACTGTTTTTCACTAATTCTTTGCTTGTAAATAGGAAAATTGTGGTCAAGGGAAGAGAGAGCTGGTCATAGGCTGATGGCACCAGAACTACACATGATTCTGCCAGAATGTGACTGATTAATCCTGAAAAGTATTTCTGCCCTTGGCAAAGAGTATCCTGGACCGATTTGGACCAGGATGTGGGCCTCCCTACGGTAGGTGGCACTGTATCAGCCTCAAGTTTGTGTATCCAGGACCACAAACTGATTGTAATTTGGAGAGGGTACATGAAATGTGAAATAATTTGGTAGGCCAGGGTGGGCGGATCACCTGAGGTCAGGAGTTCAAGACCAGCCTGGCCAACATGGTGAAACCGCATCTCTATTAAAAATACAAAAATTGGCCCGGCGCGGTGGCTCATACCTGCAATCTCAACACTTTGGGAGTCCGAGGTGGGTGGATTACTTGAGGTCAGGAGTTCAAGACAAGCCTGGCCAACATGGTGAAACCCCATCTCTACTAAAAATACAAATTAGCTGGTGGTGGGCACCTGTAATCCCAGCTACTCGGGAGGCTGAGGCATGAGAACTGTTTGAACCTGAGAGGTGGAGGTTGCAGTGAGCCGAGATGGTGCCACTGCACTCCAGCCTGGGTGACAGAGTAAAACTCCATCTTGAAAACAACAACAAAAATTAGCTGGGTGTAGTGGCAAACCTGTGTAATCCCAGCTATTCAGGAGGCTGACGCACAAGAATCGCTTGAACCCAGGAGGCAGAGTTTGCAGTAAGCCAAGATCATGCCATTGCAGTCCAGCCTGGGTGACAGTAAGACTGTCTCAAAAAAAAAAGAAAAAAAAAGAAAAAAGAAATGTGAAATGAGCATGTTTAGGCGTCTGTGAGTTCAGCATTGGTTAGGAGAATGTGTAGCCCTGTTAGCTGGTGTTAAAAATAATCTGAAGAGGCCGGGTGTGGAGGCTCATGCCTGTAATCCCATCCCTTTGAGAGGCCGAGGTGGGGATCACCTGAGGTCAGGAGTTTGAGACCAGCCTGGGCAACATGGCAAAACTGAGTCTCTACTAAAAATACAAAAATTAGCTGGGTGTGGTGGCGGGTGCCTGTAATCCCAGCTACTCAAAAGGCTGAGGCGGGAGAACTGCTTGAACCTGGGAGGTGGAGGTTGCAGTGAGCTGAAATCATACTACTGCACTCCAGCCTGGGTGACACAGCAAGACTTCATCTCAAAAAAATAAAAATAAATAAAATAAAAATAACTTGAAGAACAAGCAAAGGGTTGGGTCTAGTTGTCAGGCAATCCTGCCACCAGTTCCCTTCAGGCTTTTTTTCCTAACCACATTTTAACTTTCTGGATCTCCTTTGATTCATTTAATATCTTATGAGTACTGTTTGTGTTGGCTGGGGAGCCTAGGACAGGCCACACAATATGCTCTGAAGTGAAAGAGGGTAGTCTTTACCTTCAAGCATCTTACACTCCAATAAAAATAGAAAAGCACATAGTTATCCCTCAGTACTCATGGGTTCCACACTCTGTGGAGTCAATCAACTATACAATGATAAAAAATAAAATAATACAAATAAAAAATACAGAATACTATATATAGCATTTCCATTGTATTAGGGATTATAAGTAATAGAGATGATTTAACGTATATGGGAGGATGTACATAGGTTATTTGCAAAATATTATTTTAACATAATTCTTTAAGATTCATTAATCGGATCTGCAAAGATCCTTCTGCCAAATGTTTATAAATTTACTTATCATTAAATATTAATAATATTATATTATTTAAGTTACATAGCAATCTCATATTCACAATTAATATTTTAAATTAATTAAAATTTATATTTAATGGTAATAAGTAATACAGGTTCCAGTGATTAGAACCTGTTATCTTTGGAGGATGTTTTTCAGCCTTCTACAGGTGGGGGACATTGAAAGCTTGCTTCTGGGGGGTGACCACTGAAGTTCCTATTTGTCACCTTGAGTGGCCACTTGACAATTAGAACTAAGCTATATTCAAAATGATGTCCTGTTTCTCTGTAAACTTAGGCTGGGGTGCTTCTTTTGCTTACCCTGCCAGCATAGTCGCCTCAGCAGTATGCACCTGACTGTTCTTGGACTTCTCAGCTATGTAAGCCAATACATTCCTTTTTATTCTGTTAAGCCAATACATTCCTTTTTATTCTGTTAAGCCAATTTGAATTTGGTTTCTGTCACCTGCAACAGGAGTCCTGACTAAAACTGAACTTATGAAAAAGAGATCTCCACAAACAAGAATAATGGTAACCAATCAGATGGTCTCTTCAAAGCTTTGAATATAGGCCAGGTACGGTGGCTCACACCTGTACTCCCAGCACTTTGGGAGGCTAAAACAGGAGGATTGCTTGAGGCCAGGAGTTTGAGACCAGTTTGGCCAACATAGCAAGGCTCCTCTCTATAAAAAAATTAAATTAAAATTTAAAAAACTCTAAATATAAGAGTAGGCAGTATGAGTGAAAGCTGAAAGAACATGCAGAGAAGACAGCAATCCAGGCCTTAATGAAAAGGAACCTAACTCTTGACACCCTATCTAGGCCTCTATTCTCTTTTTTATCTTCTGCTTAGTCAGAATTTCTGCTTATTAATAACTGCAACTTATTCTCACTCCACCAGCATCATGGCCTGGATTGCTGCATAATACCCTAAACTGATTGGACCCTGGAACCCTTTTTGTTTTTTAGAAACACAGTGAAAGGTAATTGTCAGCAAAGCAATTTGGGCTTTACACAGAACAAGCAAGAACAGGTTTCCTCTTCCAACTTGGTAATGCTCCTCATGACATCCTGGGATCAGAAATAACCAATGTTATTTATTTATTTATTTATTTAGAGACAGAGTCGCTCTGTCACCTAGGCTAGAGTGCAGTGGTGTGATCTTGGCTCACTGTAACCTCTGCCTTCTGGGTTCAAGCGATTCTCCCGTCTCAGTCTCCTGAGTAGCTTGGATTACAGGTACAGGCCACCAGGCCCAGCCAATTTTTGTATTTTTAGTAGAGATGAGTTTTTGCCATGTTGGCCAGGCTGGTTTCTAACTCCTGACCTCAGATGATCTGCCCGCATTGGCCTCCCAAAGTGCTGGGATTACAGGCGTGAGCCACTGCGCCTTGACAGAAATAACTAATATGGTGACCGATTTGGACCAGGATGTGGGCCTCCCTACGGTAGGCAGCTTAACAAGGTCCTTTCCAGACAAGTCGTTGTGCCTGCAATTTTCCTGGATCTTTAAGTTACTTAACATCTCTAAGTCTTAATTCCTGTGGCACTAAAATGGGGGAAATCACTTCAATGATTCGGAACAAGAAATCAAATATACGTAAAATGGCTGGTACATGGTACACAATGAATATTCATTCTCTTCCTCCAAACTTTAATATATCACTTACTATATAAGTACCCAATTGTCTTTTGTTCAAATATCTTAAAATCTGTACAGTAGAATAGTATGATTTTACATATAACAAACAGCTTAAATAAAGAACCAGGACCTTTCTTTTAATCTGAAAAACAGTTTTGCCACAATTCTTCAAATGTTTTTATTGGATTTAAAATTCATTTAAGGGGTATACAGATATACAACTAGTTTGATCAGCTACTAATATATTTTGGTGTCCCTTTATTTTTGTACCCAAGAGCCAGTTCACTTTTTCTCCATGTTCAATATTTAGCTTTGGTAAAACGTTGCCATGTTCTTCCTCATCTGTTACTGAAGCGTTAGTATTTCCACCCTGCTTGGTGCAAGTTCCTCTTTTAGGTTTCTTCCTGTGGGTACGTTTTGTAGGACTATTCTGTTTTTTCTCAACTTCACTGTTTGCATCCCACAACATGATCTTCCCATCATTCCCTCCAGTAAGCAGCAAATAGGATTCCGGGAGAAAGCAGACCTGGGATACCCCTAAAGTATGGCCCTTAAATCCCAGTTCCTGTTCACACTTAACTCCTGTCACCCGAAAGATTCGAACCTTACCATCTTCTGCACCACAACTAAAAATATTACCACACGAAGTCACGGAGATAGAGTGGGCTAGGGCAGGGTTTAAGAGCTGGCCAGGTGACTGTGGGCCTTCCATTTCTTCTGTTTCCTCCTCCTGTAAATTTGTAATCCAGAGTGGTCGGGCTTTTTGAAGACTCCACAGCATCACCTTTACATAAGAAGAAATTACACAGTCATACAAAATGCTAGCCAATTTGCTCAACTATCATGCTTTTTCAGCTTCTAATAAAATCGTTAAAGTAGTCTGAGAATGAGCAGTAGTGCACGTTCTCAGCAGTATTAAAAAATAATCAAATGCTGCCATAACATGCCAGTGGAATGCTACCCTGGGACTAAAACTAGAGTGCGGTAAGGTAGAATTAAGGTAGAATTAAACAAGATCCTGAATAATTTTTGATTAATAAACTCCATTAAAGTGTAATTGTTAAGCAGCTGCCGGTTTCTAAAGGTTTTTCTGCTCTCATCTCTTCAAGTAAAACGAAAGATTATCAAATTTGCTAGTTTTAGTCTATGCTGGTTATAGGTCAAAAGGCCTATCAACTAAATAAACTCGATCTGGAATATCACTGAAATGACTTCCATCTGGAATGCCTTCCTTTCCTTTCACATTACCCAATTACCCATCCAAGAGGCTTAAGCCCAGTCCCGGTGCCTCCAAGAAGGCTTTCCTATTTCAGCCGGCTTCTCCTTCCTGTATCTAGTTTCTATTCTATTAACTGACATATTCTACTAGCTTATCAGTTTCTTGAGACTTACTTAGTCTTTGCTAACGCCTAGCATAATGGCCGAGAAAGAGGAGAAATTCCAAACATGTCTGTTGATTAATATGACATCCTGGTATTAATTTCATTTGGCTTTTCGTTGTTTTTCCCGACCTGTTTTTTTTTTTTTTTTTAATAAGCTTTGTGAATGGGTTTTACATTATCATCTAGTGATTCATTCTTTTCCTGTATCAACCATTTTGCAAATAAAAATACTCTTAATACTTTCAAAGCAAACAGACAGCTTTATCATGTAGTTTACCATCATCCCTGAATTATAACTCACAATTTTAACAGACACTGGAAAAAGCATGAGCTTGTTTAGACAGTGAAAAGCACAGATCTGAATTGGCAAGATTACCATTGCTGATGCTATTAAGAATTTGGTTTCCTATTCAAGGTAACTTCCCTTATGGTTATTCTCAGTGGCCTATTTTCAAAAGCAGTGACATCTAGTAACACTTACATTCTGCTTCTCTTAGATGAAAATCTCTTTGAATTGGGTTTATAACATTATACTATGTGACTAACAATCACTATTTGGGTGAAGTTAAAGTACTAACAAATTGAAATAAGCTAAAGTAAAATAAATAAATATTAGAAAATATAACACGAAGGAGTGCTGAAACTTGATATGAAAATAGTTTTTTTTTTTTTTTAAATAGGGTCTCACTTTGTCACCCAGGCTAGAGTGCAGTGGCACGACCATGGCTCACTGCAGCCTTGACCTCTTGGGTTCAAGTGATCCTTCCACCTCAGCCTCCCAAGTAGATGGGACTACAGGCACATGCTACCACACTCAGCTAATTTTTGTATTTTTTTTGTAGAGACGGGTTTTTGTTATGTTGCCAAGGCTGGTCTCCAACTGCTGGGCTCAAGCGATCCACTCATCTCCACCTCCCAAAGTCATGGAATTATATGCATCAGCCACAATGCCCCAAAACAGTTTCTATTAAAAAATCTAAACATGGCTGGGTGCGGTGGCTCACGCCTGTAATCCCAGCACTTTGAGAGGCCGAGGCAGGCAGATCATGAGATCAGGAGATTGAGACCATCCTGGCTAACACAGTGAAACCCCATCTCTACTAAAAATACAAAAAATTAGCTGGGCATGGTGGCGGGTGCCTGTAGTCCCAGTTACTTGGGAGGCTGAGGCAGGAGAATGGCGTGAACCTGGGAGGCGGAGCTTGCAGTGAACGGAGATCACACCATTGCACTCCAGCCTAGGGGACAGAGCAAGACTCCGTCTTTACACACACACACACACACACACACACACACACACAAGGAAAATGGACATTCTAGAATCTGCTAGCTTCACTATATTGGCAGATAGCCCCAGTTCTTTCTCATACAGCCCTTATGAATGGACTGTATTTTCTGTCCTCCAAAGACATTCAAACATGAACTGCACCCAGAGTGTTTCAACAGCTGAAACACCTTTTGTATTTGACTTAAATCATCTAAATGTGTTAACAGCCATCCCAGATTCTGCCAAGTCTAGAATCATTTCCATGGATTGAGGATTCCAGACTGCTCTTGTCTGGACATTCCCTTTATGCTTCTTGACTTTTCCAAAATGCTAAAGACGCTGAGGTGTTTCACACTTAATTTCTCAACCAGCTGTTCAAGCAGTTCTCACCCTAAGCAAGAGAGCTAGAGATAGTGAAAGAAAAGAATGAAAGAGTTTGGGGCTTATGGTTCTGCAAAACATCGAAGGGAGAAAAAGTGGGGAACCAGCAAATGTTCAGAAGTGAATGTAATCATAACAAAGTGACCTTTCAAAAAAAAATTCCCCTTTTACAAAAACGTTTCTTTCCACATAAAAGACTCATCTTCAAGATAAAGAGCCTCTTCAGGCCAGGTGCAGTGGCTCATGCCTATAATCCCAGCACTTTGGTAGGCCAAAGCAGGACTGCTTGAGCCCAGGAGTTTGAGACCAGCCTGGGGAACACAGGGAGCCAGCCCTCCTCTCTAGCAAAAATAAAAAAAATTAGCTGGGTGTGGTGGCTTGTGCCTGTAGTCCCAGCTACACAGGAGGATGAGGTGGGAGGATCACTTGAGGGAGTGCGAGGCTGCGGTGAGCTGTAATTGTACCACTGCACTCCAGCCTGGATGACAAAGACCCTGTCTCAAAAATAAACAAACAAAAGAGCCTTCTCCACCATCCTGGTCTGTAAGTGTTGGTATTTTGGTCTTAAAAATCCAGAAAGAACAACAAACCCTTCAATCATTTGTTTTCAGATGCAGAAAGGGGCAGGGAAAGAAAATCAACATGTATGCTACAGAAATATGACAGTTTTAATTTTCTAAGTCTTTCATGAAAAAAACTATAGTTGAATGGTAGGTATACAGGTATTTATTTAATTTTTTTTCTTTTTTTTTTTTTTTGAGACAAGGTCTCACTCTGTCACCCAGGCTGGAGTGCAGTGGCGCAATCTTGGCTCACTGCAACCTCAACCTCTCGGGCTCAAGCAATTCTCCCATCTCAGCCCCCCAAGTAGCTGAGACTACAGGCACTCACCACACACCTGGCTACTTTTTGTATCTTTTGTAGAGACGGGGTTTCGCTATGTTGCCCAGGCTGGTCACAAACTCCTGAGCTCAAGTGATCCACCTGCCATGGCCTCCCAAAGTTCTGGGATTATAGGCATGAGCCACTGTGCCTGGCCTAATGTTATTCTTTACACCTCATATATATAAATATTACTTTGTACTTATTAAATAAAAAATTAAGCAGTCTCATGTGTCTTAACGAACCACACTTTGCTATCAGGGTCCCTGCCTCTTTGAATGCACTTTGCCTATTTTATTTTTTTGAGACAGGGTCTCACTTTGTCACCCAGGCTGGAGTGCAGTGGCGAGATCATGGCTCACTACAACCTCCACCTCTCTGGGCTCAGGTGATCCTCCCACATCAACTTCCTAAGTAGCTGGGACCACAGGTGGATGCTAGCACACCTGGCTAATTTTTGTATTTTTTGTAGAGATAGGGTTTTGCCATGTTGTCCAGGCTGGTCTCGAACTCCTGGGCTCAAGCGATCTGCCTGCCTTGGCCTCCCAAAGTGCTGGGATCCCAGGCATGAGCCCTCAGGCACGTAAGCTACCACTCCTGGCCCTGCCTAATTATTTAAACCTAAGTCAAAAGAAATAATTTTATAATTACTGTTACATAAGAACAAAGATAGGTATGCTGAACATGGCAATCATTCAATTCCTGCCTTGAGATAAAATTTGTTTGCTCAGAGAGAAGTAACTCAAAATAGTCAGAACTCCCTTCCACTATTATTATGCCTACATTCTTGGGCTCCCCCATAGACTGGCTATCCTTAAAGTTCAGGATAATACTGGATGAACAGGTTTTAGGAAGACAAACGTGGAAAAAATTATAGAGTTTCAACTTCGGTTAAGGAAGTCATTTCTTAAAAGCATGGTTGTATGGGTGTTACATCACAACCCAGTGTAGAAACAAATCTACCGTGAACCTTTAGCAATTTTACCAGGCAAATCAAAATAAGAAATTACCTGAGCCTCCCTTTTTCAAAATACTTGTTTCCTGGGCTGTTCACTAGCAAGTGCCTGCCACTAAAACGTCTTATCTGGAACTAGGGGCAAGACAGTAAATTCTGAATGCCCATTCCTTATCTAATCTGAAAAGTACACATCACTTTTGCATACACAATTGTCTATTGCCATGCCTAGTGGTTAATGAGCCACTGACGGAAAACTGGTATAGCTGAAGGATGACAGAATGACTACTCGAAGACACACTGTACAATCTGCCTACTTAAAACATATCCATCTGGTTGTATAGGTCTTTCTTTACAACTACAAGGGCAGATTATCACCACTAGGGTGGAGAATGTAGGAGATTTATAAAGGGCTTGGTCAAAATCTAGGAGTGGAAAAGGAAGGTAGAGGTTGTAGGGTCACTATGCCCCATACATGTAGAGTGAGTCTCAACCCAGGCACTACAGATGTTTTTGGGGGGACAATTCTTTATTGTTTGGAGACTATCCCAGCACTGCAGGATACCCACTGATTCTGCCTACTGAATACTGGTAGCTTGCAGGAGAGGGGAACAGCATGGTGACAACAAAAAGTCTCATCATTCAATTATGAGGGGAATGCAGGGTTGGGGAGGGAGAGGTAAAGACCACTAGCCAAGAGGGTGGAAGTCAAAACTTCTGATGGTATTAAAAAGAACATGGAATCTTAGAAGATACTGTATGTAACTGAGAACAGAGATTAAATGCCTAAACAGTGCTGGAAACATCGGTCATTCACAATGGTTCTCTCTCTAGAAGCCACCTGACCCCAAACCAAGAAACTTTTCTGTGACATTATTGATGATACTCTGCTTGAATACCTGCCATCCTAGAGAAAAAACATAGCCTTTGGAGCCAGAGAGATTGAGGTTTGAATCCCAGTCAGGTGGCTATGTAGATACTTAATGTGAATTTCAATTTCTTTATTTATAAAAAAAAAGTAACTAGGAGGGTGTGATTAGAATTAAAACTAATATACACAAAGCATTGACAAGAACTAAGTGCTCAACAGACAGAAATCATGAGGACTCTCACTCCAGTGATGAGATTTACTCTCTCAAGAGGAAGCACATCCTGCCATAGGAATGTTCAAGCTATTTGAAAACGTTTACATTAAGCCCAAATCTGCTTTCCCATGACTTCTCTTATGAAGACCAGCATATTCCATTTTTTCCTCTCATGAAAACTAAGAATTAAATGCCTCCAGTTCTCTACATAATGGGTTTCTAGACACATCTACTCTCCTGATGGACTTCCTCTGTATTTGGGCAATTTGTGATGCTCCTTTCTTTTTTCCTTTTTTTTTTTTTTTTTTTGAGACAGAGTCTCACTCTCTCACTCTGTTGCCTAGGCAGGAGTGCAGTGGCATGATCTCGGCTCACTGCAACCTCCGCCTCCTGGGTTCAAGCGATTCTGCTGCCTCAGGCTCCCAAGTAGCTGGGATTGCAGGCGCCCGCCACCATGCCTGGCTAATTTTTGTATTTCTAGTAGAGACAGGGTTTCACCATGTTGGTCAGGCTGGTCTTGAACTCCTGACCTCAAGTGATCTGCCCACCTCGGCCTTCCAAAGTGCTGGGATTACAGGCGTGAGCCACCGCGCCCAGCCGTGATGCTCCTTTCAAAACTCAGCATTGAATACAGTGCTCTGATCCTGATCACCAATACACACTATTTCAGTTAATGTACCCCAGAACTTTAAAGTAAAAACAGACCCCTCTAACTTTTTGTTTAAACAGAGTTTATACAGAATGGGTGAACCAACTCTGCCTTTAGTACTCACTGTTTGTTTAAACAGATGTTTACAATCAAATATTTGAATTTTCAGGTTTTAGGAATATCTTACAGTATAGAGAAAGGAAGAGTAAAGGATTAATGATTACTTTGTGAATAAATTCTATTAGGTTTTATCAGACTAGCATTAAATGTAGAAATAAGGCTTATCGTTCATAAATGGATATGTTAGTAGAAAACAGAAAAAGCAAAGCTATTTCATGTGATCAATAATTTGACTGTTAGCAAATCCCACTTAGAAATTCCCCAAGTACTCTGTGCAAAAGCATCACCTGCATATCCAGTCCACATGACACCAGGCTCTGAGGCCTCTGAGGCCGAAAAGCCACCGAGGAGCAGATATTGGAATGTCTCTTCAAGGATCTGATAACTTTCTTGTTTTCCAAGTCTAGGATTTTGATTGCCCCAGAGTCGTCAGCAGAAGCCAGCAGGTTTTCCGTTTGATTCAATGAAAGACAATTGATTTCTTCTTCATTCACATGAAAATGGTCCAAGGAATCTCTGAGGGACCTGACATCCAGTACACTAATGGTTTCTCCATGTGAGGCATAGAGCTTGGTGGGGCAGGAGGGAGAAAATAAGACACTGGTAACATCATCAGCCCCTTGGAACCGCGTGTGTCCTAATGGAGTTCCATCTTCACCCCAAGCCGTGAGATCTCCACCCTCTGCTCCAGAAGCCAGCAGCCCTTCTTTACTTGCGTTCAGGCAGAGGATAGGAGAAGAATGCCCACCCGTCCACTTGACTGCCATAATGGTCCCGGAGACTCTGTGAAGTGGGGGAAACAACTGTAATCTGATGTTTTATACATCGACTTGATGGGAGGAGACAGATGTAATAAACAATATTTCATTTAAACGTTTTAAAAAGACATCTTTAAAAAACTCAATTAATTAAAAAAAAAAAAAGACACTTAAAGATCACGTCTCCAAAAGCCTAGCTGAACACAGGGTTATATCCTGGCTGGCAAATGCTTCAGTGGGCTTCATTTGCCATCAGGGATCTAGGTAAGGCTGGTCCTCCAGTCTTTCATATGGAACCCACAGAAGAATAAACACTAAATATTTTAAATTAAGAAAAATTATTTTAAAGAGAGGGCTGCAAAATCATCAGGTTATACCTCTTATCTAAATAATGTTTTAGATGGTGAGCTCTGTAGCTAGGCTCTCCAGGTTTGTAGTAGCTAGGTGACTGGACAAATTACTGAACCTCTCTGTCACTCACTTTTCTTCTCTATAAAATGAGGATAATAATAACAACACTCATTTCATAGGATCATAATATATGTAAATCACACATAATAGTGCCTGATACATAATGAATCCTCAACAAGTATTGCTATTGTTACTTTTTCGATTTTTATTAGGTTGGTGCAAAGTGGCATCACATATACTGCACCAGTACTCTCAAAGTGTGGTCCCCAGACTAGCAGCATCAGCATCACCTAGGAACTTGTCAGAAATGCAAATTGCCAGACCCAACCCTAGATCTACTGAATCTGAAACTGGGGGTGAGACCAAGCAATGTGCTTTTGTTGTTGTTGTTTTGTTTTCTGAGATGGAGTCTCGCTGCTGTTGGCCCAGGCTGGAGTGCAATGGATGATCTCGGCTCACTGCAACCTCCGCCTCCCGGGTTCTAGCAATTTTCCTGCCTCAGCCTCCCGAGTAGCTGAGATAACAGGCACCCGGCACCATGCCTGGCTAATTTTTGTATTTTTAGTAGAGATGGGGTTTCACCATGTTGGCCAGGCTGGTCTCGAACTCCTGACCTCAGGTGATCCACCTGCCTTGGCCTCCCAAAGTGCTGGGATTATAAGCATGAGCCACCATGCCCGGCCGCAATGTGTTTTAGTAAGTCCTCCAGGTGATCCTGATGTACGGTGGAATTGCAGAATCTGTATTAAACTAATAACCACCTGGGGAAATGGTGAAAATGGCAGGCCCTTGGTCTCCCCACCAGACACTTATTCAGTAGGTTATCTAATTTTATCTCAAAACAACCCTTTTGATTGGTATTATTCCATTTTAGGGATAATAAAACTGAGTCTCAGAAATGTTAAATAATTTTCCCAAGGTCACTTAACTCTTAGGATTTGTAATGGATCCCAAATGTTTTTTGTTTTGAGACAGGGTTTTGCTCTGTCACCCAGGCTGCAGTGCAGTGGCACAACCGTGGCTCGCTGCAGCCTCGACCTCCCAGGCCTAAGCAATCCTCCCACCTCAGTCTCTTGAGTAGCTCAGACCACTTATGTGCACCACCATGCCTGGCTAATTTTTATTTTATTAAATTTTTTTTTGCAAAGTCGGGGTCTCCCTATGTTGCCCAGGCTCCAAATATTTAAATAATGAAGGTCCTTTTCTAACAACTCCACCTGACAACAGTTTTGTTATTATTCTTTGAAGAAACAGAAAATGACCAAAAGTTACCAGTAAGTCATCAGTGCTTGAAAATGTACTCATATATGTTTAATCATATTATCATCTACCTGCACTTACACAACAGTGCAAAATTTAGATTTCTCATCCTCTAGGAATCCCAGATATACACACACCGGAAATGCCACACAATACCGGCCTGCCTTGCCTGCCTGCTGGTCAAGGCAAAAAGGAAATCAGGGCAATTTACACAACTGTAATCTTGGTCAAGACAAAAGGAAGCAAACAAATCTACCTGGACAAATTTAGTTTTTCATTTCATAAGCAAAGGAGAGCTTACCCGAATGCCAGCCCCTGAGCTGTTGTGCTATTTTCAGATAAGATACTTGAATTTAGCCCAGTGGTACAGAGATAAAATCATTTAAAATAATCTGGCAATCTGCCCAAAGTTTCCATTCCCAACACAAAGCTTTTTTTTTTTTTTTTTTTTTTTTTTTGAGACGGAGTCTTGCTCTGTCGCCCAGGTTGGAGTGCAATGGCACAATCTCAGCTCTCTGCAACCTCTGCCTCCTATGTTTAAGCAATTCTCCTGCCTCAGCCTCCCAAGTAGCTGAGATTATAGACGCCTGTCACCAGGCCAGGCTAACTTCCATTTTTAGTAGAGACAGGGTTTCACCATGTTGGCCAGGCTGGTCTTGAACTTCTGACCTTAAGTGATCCACCCACTTCAGCCTCCCAAAGTGCTGGGATTATAGGCGTGAGCCACCACATCCAGCCTCCCCCTACTTTTAGTCACACTATAGGATCACTGATTAGACTGCAAAAAAATCACTGATCTATTAGTAATCAAGGTAACAGAAACATGATCACAAAATCAAATACAGAAATGTTCATAAAAATAACAAAATAAAAAAACAAAATTAAACTTTTGTTTTCAAGCAGAAGCACTCAACTAATATACAGAGGAAACTAACTGGAGACTAAAGCAATAATATTTAAAGGAGAGAATTGGAGAGGAAATGACTCAGAGGGAGGTAAAAACAGGGAGCCCTGGTGGTTTGATTTTTGCTGACAAATACTGAAACAGTGGCAGGTAAATACGCCGTAACGAAGACTGTTGCCAAAAGTTCCAGATAAAACAAAATTTTAAACGAAAGGCACTGATAGTATTTAGGCTTAGGAACTGTAATACTGACTTATCTCATGATAAAGATGCTATCCTACAAATTTGAATTGAGTATTGAAAAGTCAATTTAAGTTACAAATAATTTTGTTTAACGATTTCAATTTTTTTTTTTTCTTTTCTTTTTTTGAGACAGGGTCTTGCTCTGTCATGCAGGCCTTGACCTCCCCAGGCTCAAGTGATCCTCCCGCCTTAGCCTCCTGAGTAGCTGGGACTACAGGCTCTCACCACCAAACCCACCTAATTTTTTGTATTTTTTTTGTAAAGATGAGGTTTCCCCACATTCCCCAGGCTGTTCTTGAACTCCTGGGCTCAAGCGATCCTCCCGTCTCAGCCTCTCAAAGTGCTGGCATCACAGGCATGAGCCACTGCACCCAGCCAATGCTTTCAAATCTTTAGAATGTCGATCACTTTTTTGCCAAGTTATAGTTTTAATTTTGCTATGATGAATCAACTTTGAAGTCAGGAAGTCTGTACTCTAGAGCATTAAGATTTGCTGGTATTAAGATTTGCTGGTATTTGTGTGCATACAGGTTTTGGGGCCCAGCTGAGATTTTAGGCTTTCTCTGAAACAAGAATGAGGCAGGGTTGCTAGTGCTCCTGTTTCTCCATTACAAATCTACCCACAGGAGAGCCAAATAAATGCTGACTGACAGACAAAAGTTTTAGCAGGTTTTCTTCCTAATTTAATTCTTTTCTAGAAAAGATTAACTCAATCTTCAAGGTTCATTCAGTTAAATTTTACTCTGAAGTGTGAGAAGATAGGCAATAAACGAATTTTGTCCTTAAAGTGATTATTATAAAGACTACAGTTCCTATAAATTTTTCCACAATGGAACCAGTAGTAACTCTTGTTCTATTAGTCTCACAAGACCCCAAGAACACTTCCATCTTATTAAACTCTACACACTAAACTCCTACTCTCTAAATAACATAGATAATATTTACTGATCATTTATCTAGTCAGAAAAATAAAAATAAATAACTGTTACTGGGAATGTTAAAAAAAAAAAAAGGCGGGGGCAGGGGGAGGCTGGGTGTGGTGGCTCACGCCTGCAATCCTAGCACTTTGGGAGGCTGAGGAAGGCGGATCACTTGAGGTCAGGAGTTCAAGACCAGCTTGGCCAAGATGGAGAAACCCTGTCTCTACTAAAAATACAAAAATTAGCAGGGCATGGTGGTACATGCCTGTAATCCCGGCTACTCGGGAAGCTGAGGGCTTGAACCTGGGAGGTGGAGGTTGCAGTGGTGAGCTGAGATTGTGCCACTGCATTCCAGCCTGGGCGAGGGAGGGGGCGGGGGGGAGTTTGGAAAGCCCCAGAAACAGAAATCCATACACTCTGAGGCTATTAATTTTAGTCAATCAAGATTTATTATGCAAACTATTGCTCAGTGATTCAACTAGAGCCTCCAAAATTGTTTACTTAGTCTCTAAAATTAAAATGATTTGTTATTATTTGAAACACACCAAAGAACACTATCAAAAAGTTAATCAGATTGCTGTGATAGAAGGGTAGTGGGAAAAAATGTAATTAAAGTTGGGTTAAATCAAAACAATTTTTCAGAAATGAGTTGGCAAGCCACTGTTTCTTGCTTTTCTATGACTGCAACTGGAAAGCCTGGCAGAAAGAGGTGAAGTGTCACCATCCCCACATTCACGTCAACAAGCTTCTCTTTTCCTATGGAGTTGCCTAAAGCGTTAAGCACAGCAGTTAATCATATCCTACTGTAAATTACTTTAATTAGACAATAGATCACTTCCTTCTAATACCTAATGAAATCACACAGAGTGGGTGAGGGAAAGGTGAGAGTTTTTTCTTGTTTTTTTTTTTTTTTTTTTTTGAGACAGGGTCTCCCTCTGTTACCCACACTGGAGTGTAGTGGCCCAATCTCTGCTCACTGCAACTTCCACCTTCTGGGCTCAAGTAATCCTCCCACCTCAGTCTCCCAAGTAGCATGGATTACAGGCATGCAACACCACGCCCAGTTAATTTTCGTATTTTTTGTAGAGACAGGGTTTCACCATGTTGCCCAAGCTGGTCTAACTCCTGAACTCAAGCAATCCGCCCACCTTGGCCTCCCAAAGTGCTGGGATTACAGGCATGAGCCACTGTGCCCTGCCAGGTGAGTTATTTTGAGAGCATTTTTTCTTTCTTTTTTTTTTTTTTTGAGACAGAGTTTCGCTCTCGTCGCCCAGGCTGGAGTGCAATGGTGCAATCTCGGCTCACTGCAACCTCCGTCTCCCAGGTTCAAGCGATTCTTGTGCCTCAGCCTCCTGAGTAGCTGGAACGACAGGCATGCACCACCACGCCCGGTTAATTTTTGTATGTTTGGTAGAGATGGGGTTTCGCCATGTTGGCCAGGCTGGTCTCGAACTCCTGACCGCAGGTGATCCGCCCGCTTCGGCCTCCCAAAGTGCTGGGATAACAGGCATGAGCCACGGCACCCGGCCGAGAGCATTTTTTAAAAGCGTGAAGTGCCACAGCTGGCAGTTCTCATCAGCCAGAGCGCAGAATGAGAGTACTGAATATGGGGAAGGGGCTTGGTGGGGTAGGCGATGAGCAGGTGAAAGATTTGTAAAAAAGAAAAGGAGGGTTGAGAAGGGTCATCTTTTACTTTGAAATTCTACCTGGGGCGCTTAGGAGACGGTCTGCCGTTGAAAGTCACCTAAGCGGCTGGACTAGATTAGTACCAGAATAACAACATCCGATCCTTCAAAGGCTCTACCTCGGCTGTACTGTGACACGATAAAGGCCAGTCTTCAAAAACTGAATGATCTCTACTTTAAACACTCTGTACCAGTCATACCACCACCGTCCCGTTCAAGTGTCTGTGCCTTTAAGGCTGTTCATTCTGTCTAGTTCATGATCCCTTTCTCAGATGGATCAACTCTGCTTATCTTTGAAGACTTCAAAGAAATTAGTGAGAGACAGTCACCATCACCAGAGTTAGCACAGGTCAACTTTTCTTTACAGGCTTGGGGATTCTAAAGTTGGACTTGATGTGGAGAAGCTGGATAGCAACCACAATGATTGAAGGGCTGTGGCGCTGGCATTGGTAAGAATGAAAAGAATTAGGGTTACTGGACTTGGTGAAAAAGACATATGAGGAGAAGGGACAGGCAAGTAATACTCAAACACCATGAATCAGAGGGTAGGGAAGGTAGCCGCCGTTCCTTTGCTTTTACTAGAGACTAAGAAATGGATTATACATAGCAAGAAGCTTCAGAAAACATTTCTTACTACATAAAGGTTCCAAGACATTGGAGTTGACCAAGGGAGTCTGTGAACCCTATTATTTTAATTACTTAGCTCTTGGAGTTGTTTTGAGAATTACGTATATAAAAATCTGCGTAAATGACGTAGTATATAGTGCCTGGTTCACACCGTGGCTCAAATGATGGTTATTATTATTCTCTTACTAAGCATTCTTTAAAGGCTGTCGGAAAACTTTTGGGGCCACCTAGGAAACCGTAGTATAATCAAATAATGCTGAAATTCTTTGGGGGTGTGTGTGTGTGTGTGTGTGTGTTAGGGGCTCACTGTGTGTGTGTGTGTGTGTGTGTGTGTGTGTGTGTTAGGGGCTCACTCTGTCGCCCAGGCTGGAGTGTGTGTGTGTGTGTGTGTGTGTGTGTGTGTGTTAGGGGCTCACTCTGTCGCCCAGGCTGGAGCACAGCAGTGCGATTACGGTTCACCGCAGCCTCGACCTCCCGGGCTCAGCCTCCCAAGTAGCTGGGACCAGAGGCGCACGCCACCACCCTCGGCTAATTTTTCTATTTTTTTGTAGCGACACGGTCTCGCAATGTTGCCCAAGCTGGGATGCTGAAGTTCTTCCCCTTCTATAATCCATCTATAATTATAGCCTCCACGTCATTCTCCCTATTTGAATGTTTAATTGACTGAAACTACACTGCCTTCATCTGCTTACTAAGCGGTGGATCCAGTAAAGACCACATCTTGTCCAAAAGACGGCAGCACTTAACTAACACTCAAATGGCACTTGAAGGTTTGGGCGCGGGGGTGTTCAGTCGCAGCCACCTTACTTTCCGAAGGCACATTTAGGGAGAACGAGAGGGCCTGACCAGGTAAAGACGGCCTCCGCTGCCCAAGCTACACAAAAAGGTGGGGGAGCTAGGAACTGGCAAGCAAGGAAAGAAAAGTTTCATGCGTTGAGTTGGAGTCTGAAGCAAGGACCTAACGGACACAGGGAAACATCACAGGAAAGGGGGCCCAGGAGAGCAGACGCGGAGCCACCAGACCAAAAAGAGGAAAAAGCACTGGAAAACAGCATCGAAGTCACCGGAAAGCAGCATCGAAGCCACCTGCGCCAGCCTCATACCTGTGCTTCCCGCTCCCCTCCTCGGCGCCTAGTGATGACTTCACCCGCCGGCGCCCAATCCCGTCGAGCGGAAGGCGTGAGACGGCGCAGCCAAACAGTCACATCCGGGGCCGAGAGGAACCGCGAACGAACTGGGCGTGCGCCCTTGCTTCGTGCCCTCAACCCGCATGGCGGAGCCGCTGGCGCGCCGCGGAGAGGCCGGGCGAGTCGGGCGGTTTCGGCGCCCGCGCTGAGCCGCGGGGGAGGGGCTGAGGACGCCGGTGTAGCCGGTGCGTCTGCCCTCAGTGAGGCGGGGCGCGCGGCGGACGCCCCCGGGCAGGGGCGGGAGTGGTGGAGGCGCCGGCGGTTGGCACTGAAAGGGGCGGTGAGCGAGCCGCTCCGGTCTCCGGGCGAGGCTTGGCCTTCCGAGCAGAGACGGCGGGAAGCGGCGGCGGCAGCGGCGGCCCTCGGGCCGGCTGGTGAGGCGATGGCGGCGCCGGCCCCGGGGGCTGGGGCAGCCTCGGGCGGCGCTGGCTGTAGCGGCGGCGGCGCGGGCGCGGGCGCGGGCTCGGGCTCTGGGGCCGCGGGGGCCGGGGGCCGGCTGCCCAGCCGGGTGCTGGAGTTGGTGTTCTCTTACCTGGAGCTGTCCGAGCTGCGGAGCTGCGCCCTGGTGTGCAAGCACTGGTACCGCTGCCTGCACGGCGATGAGAACAGCGAGGTGTGGCGGAGCCTGTGCACCCGCAGCCTGGCAGAAGAGGCTCTGCGCACGGACATCCTCTGCAACCTGCCCAGCTACAAGGCCAAGGTGAGAGAGCCCCGGGCCACACCGCTGCCCCCAGTCCCGCTTCCCGGCGTCGTTGGCGGTGTTTCTCATCCAAGCTTCTGAGTCAGAAGCCTCGCCTCACCAGCCCGCCTTTCCATGGCTCCAGTCAATATCTTCCTCACCTCCCCCCAACATAAAGATTCTCTTTTCTTTGGATCGAAGTTCTGCTCCTTAACCATCCCACTTCCGTGATCCACTTTTCAAACAGCTGGGTAGTTTGCATCACTCATTCAACTTCTGACAGTTTTCCCCGTTAAAGACAGACCACCAGTCTTGTACCTTTTAATGCCTTCATCCTAATTTTCTCCCTGGCCTCCAAATAGACATTATATTAAATTATCCCGGCTACCTTAACATGGGCTTAGTTTCTAAGTTTCTAGTTTGCTTTCACTCCACGTTTATCTCATCTTTTCCAAGCTCTGATTTTTAAGCATTTTTTTTCATTATTTTCCCCCAAGTTCTCTTTACTTCCCTCCACTATATTTGAGGCTTACAAGTGAGTGTAGTCCTGGTCATCCTGCTCACTTAAAAGATACAGGCTTTTATAGAACGTCCACGGGCACCACCTAACATACTGCTTTGTCCTACTGTTATTGGCTGTTTTCCTTCCTAACTTTTTAATAGTTGCACGTTAATGGTGTCTCTTTTTTTCTATTTGTCATCTAACGTGCTGATTACAGTTTCACTGCATCCTTCCTGCATATTCTGCCCGCCTTCATATACAAAATAAAAATGTCAAGGAACAAGTTGTGGTAGGGCTGAAAGGACTCTCAGGCCGCATAAACAAAGGGTCTTGGCCTTGGGTCCAGTTGAATGGTTAACAGCTATTCAGTATAGCAGTCAACCAAGATCATATATAAGAGAAGATGAAGTCTGATTGCAATGTATTAAACATAATAAATGCATTAGTAACTAAAAGGATAACATCCTTTTTTTTTTGAGACGGAGTGCAATGGCTTCATCTCGGCTCACCGCAACCTCTGCCTTCCGGGTTCAAGCGATTGTCCTGCCTCAGCCTCCCGAGTAGCTGGGAATACAGGCATGCGCCACCATGCCCGGCTAATTTTGTATTTTCAGTAGAGTTGGGGTTTCTCCATGTTGGTAAGGCTGGCCTCGAACTCCTGACCTCAGGTGATCCGCCCTGCTCGGCCTCCCAAAGTGCTGGGATTACAGGCGTGAGCCACCGCATGATAACACCCCTTTTTAATGCTAGCTTGCCAACGGGTCGGAGTAAGAAGTAAAAATTTTTTTTTCATGTGAAGCATGTAAAATTTATACTTACGTAGTGAAACCGGTTTTAGTTATAGAAGATAGGGAACATTGCCATTAAATATGTAAACTATCAAGTTGTTTCTTTTTTCTTTTTGCTTTTTTGAGACGCAGTCTCGCTCTGTAGCCCAGGCTGGAGTGCAGTGGCGCGATCTCAGATCACTGCAACCTCCGTTTCCCGGGTTCACGCCATTCTCCTGCCTCAGCCTCCTGAGTAGCTGGGACTACAGGCGCCCGCCACCCCGCCTGGCTAATTTTTTGTACTTTTACTAGAGACAGGGTTTCACCGTGTTAACCAGCATGGTGTCATCTCCTGACCTCGTGATCGTCGCCTTGGCCTCCCAAAGTGCTGGGATTACCGCCGTGAGCTCATGCGCCCGGCCTCAAGTTGTTTTTCTGTTAAGCGAAATAACAATAATTTACTAGGACTATTTGTGCGTGGTGGCTATTCAGTGGATACTGCTTGTAATTTATATAGGTGAGTGCAGACGATTGGAATTTTGTCCTACTTTGATAAATGTGTCGGTTTCATAAATTTTATTTAGTTTTTATTTTTCCATAAAGTGTATTGTTTTTGCTTATTTTAAACTAGGAGTTTTTGTTGTTGTTTTTGAGGCAGGGTCTCCCTCTGTCGCCCAGGCTGGAGTGCAGTGGCACAATCATAGCTCACTGCATCCTCGACCTCCTGAGCTCAAGGGATCCTCCTTAGCTTAGCCTCCCGAGTAGCTGGAACTACAGTCAAGTGCCACCACACTGGCTAATTTTTTATTTTTTACAGACACTAGGTCTCACCTTGTTGCCTAGGCTGGTCTCAAACTCCTGGGCTCAAGCGATCTTCCTGCCTCAGCCTTCCAAAGTGCTGGTGTTACAGGGATGAGCCACTGCACCCAGCCTAAATTAGGAGTTGTTGTTTTGATAATTGACTTGTAATAGAAATGTTCACATGATTCAAGATTCATATTATAATATGTAATAGATAATGTGTTCGTGTGAGTCAAGCTTCAATAGAAGCAAAATGATATCAAGCAAAATGTTTTCCTTTCATCCTTGTCCCCCAGCTACCCAGTTCCTCTCCATGTATGCAACCTGTCTTACGATTTCTTTTGTATCCTTCCAGAGATAGTTTAGGTTTCTGAGGTTTTTAATACTTTGCCTTTCTGCTATGTGCATTATAGATGTTGTAGACTTGTACCAATCACTGTTCATTCACACATTGTAGGACTTTCCTTGAATATTTTGAGGATAAAAGATTAATTCAAAAGGAGTCAAATGGTCTAGTAGGAAAGTCTTTCAATCTAGTAGAGGAGAGAAAAATGTATAGAAAGAACTGTTAATGTGTGGTAGAAATTGCTCCTTACTGTTACAGACATAAAGTATACTAGAAGTTCAGTGAAAGGAGGAATTTACAAATTGAGTGGAGGATTGCAGAAGATTTGAGGTTGAGGTTATATTTGAGCTGAATTTTAAAGATGAGGAGGAGTTGAGTATTTTAGGAAGAGGAAGTACTCTGAGCAGAAGCAGGACAAGAGGAAAGTAAAGGGTTTGTACAACATATATTTTTATTTAAAAAAATGAGTGCCAGGCACTATGCTCAGTTTTGCAGATGCACTGACGAATAAAACAAACACAGACTCTTAATGGTTGTCTTGCCTTATGGAGCTTACAGTCTAGTAGGGGAAATGGATATTAATCAAATAATCACACAGATGTAAAACCGCATCTGGTAAGTAGTATGAAGGAAAAATACCTAGTGCTCTGATTGTCAGTAGTGGAGAATTTAACCTAGGTGGAGAGGTGAGGGAAGGCTTTCTCAGAGGAAGTGATCCATGTACTGAGACCTGAAGGATGATAAGTAGGCCAAGGGGAGAGAGAACAGCCTTCCAGGAAGGAACCTTATGAGTGTGAGGGACAGAAAATATATCAATGTGGCTGGAGCACAGAGAGCAAAGATGATGCTGGTTTGAGATAAGATGGAAGAAGTGGACTGGGACCAAAGTGTAGGGAAGCCATTTTGAGTTGTAAGCAAGAAGGATTTGAGGTGTGGGGATTGGTGATATGATTATTTTGCATTTTAAGAGATTATTTCTGACTTTAGTATGGAGAACTAAATTGTTGGTTGGAAGGGGACCTTAGAAATATGGTAGACCGATTAAGAAATAGGTAGTGGAGGAGATAGAAATGGGCAGATTTAGTAAAATCTATAGAATTGGCAATAGATTTGAAATAGGGATGAGGAAGAGGGAAGTGGTAAGGATGACTCCTAGTATTTTGCTCCCATAATGTAGAGATCATTCGATCTAGATTTTTTTTTTGAGATGAGGTCTTGCTCTTTTGCCCTGGCTGGAGTGCAGTGGAATGATCATAGCTCACTGCAGCCTTGAGCTCCTGGGCTCAAGCGATCCTCCCACTTCAGCCTTCTGTGTGGCTGGGACTACAGGCATGTGCCACCATGCCCAGCTAATTTTTAATTTTTTTTTTTGTAGAGATGTGGTCTCATTATGTTGCCCAGGCTGGTGGGCTAGGTTTTGAAGAAATGGCAATTAGTTCAGTTTTGAGAGAGCAGCATTTACAGTATTTTTGAGACAGAGATTTCAAATAGGCAATGTTGGAGGTTGGAGCTTAGAGGAGAGATCTGCGCTAAAGATATAAAATAATATAGTTAGATTGAATGAAAGGAAGTAGTGGGAAATATTATAAAGCTGTATTATGGGACTAGATATATCACGGAGGGCTTTGAAATATAGCCTTCAGTCTATAGTTTGGGTTTTGTGCTACAGTTGTAAAGCATAGAAGTTTGAACAGCAGAGTGACAAAGGCTGTACTTTAAAAACGCTAGGCCATAGGTGAGTTGGAGAGGGCAGGTCTTAGTGCCTATACCAGAGATACTTAAGACCAGACAGGCACGTCGAGGAGAGAAGGGATGGCTGGAGAGCTGTCGTAGAAAACAATATACATAGGTAGACAGCTGACTGGGTGAATGGGATGAGGAAGATGGAGGTGTCAAATGGATTTTCCCAGGAGCCTGGATAACAGAGAATGACAGGAAAAGGTTTAGGATAGCATAAAACAGGAAAGTGGAGTTTGTTAATCTGTTTAGTTTTTTTTTTTTTTTTTTAAGTTCATGTTTTACATATCACCCCGTAGCGTTAATTATTTCAGTCATACTTGGCATCTGATGAGAATTCTCTAAAGTTCAGACTTAGATTTTAAGCTAGGTCTTCATGCTGCTTTTGCTATAACAAAATCCAGGTTGTGCATGGGACTGTGAGGCTATGGGTTGTTTTTAACTTATTAATTTGGTCTTCATTTTCCTTTTTTTTTTTTTTTTTTT
Source organism: Pongo pygmaeus (assembly GCF_028885625.2). Classification (NCBI taxonomy): domain Eukaryota; kingdom Metazoa; phylum Chordata; class Mammalia; order Primates; family Hominidae; genus Pongo; species Pongo pygmaeus. The sequence goes on from NC_085930.1 coordinate 206,846,821, forward strand.
TTGAGACAGAGTCTTGCTCTGTTGCCCAGGCTGGGGTGCAGTGGCGCGATTTCAGCTCACTGCAACCTCTGCCTCCTGAGTTCAAGCGATTCTCCTGCCTCAGCCTCCCAAGTAGCTTGGACTACAGGAGCCTGCCATTACGTCCAGCTAATTTTTGTATTTTTAGTAGAGATAGGTTTTCACCATGTTGGCCAGGACGGTCTCGATCTCGACCTCGTGATCCGCCCGCCTCAGCCTCCTGAAGTGCTGGGATTACAGGTGTGAGCCACCATGCCCGGCCTATTTTCCCATTTCATATGAAGTTTCCAGTATCTGTTTCTAAAAAATAAAGACACTTAATGTAATCACAATATGGTTATCACATCTAAATATAAATGTACATTAATTCCTTAATGTCAAAAATGCAGTGTTCAAATTCCCAGTTGTCTCATAAATGTTAAATGTTGCATTTTAAACTTATATTTTATATAATCAAGATCTATATAAGGGTCCCATGGCAAAGGTTGACATGTCTCTTAAGGCTATTTTAGTCTATATATTCACTCACCGTCTCCCCAACCTCCCATCTTATTTGTTGAGGAAACAAGGTTGTTTACTCTCAGCTCGATTTTGCTGATTTCATTATCATCATGTTGCTTGACATGTTCTTCTGTCCTCTATTTCCTATTGAGGTTTGATCAATTTAGATTAGATTAGATTTTTTTTGCAAGTTATTTTTTACTAGAATCAATGGTTAAAGATGTGTTAGGAAATAAGAGTTACTAAATTGTTACGTGGTACAGAAAGTGGTGGGTAAGCACTCAGCAGAGAGAGAAATAAAGGGAATCGGGTGGCCCTGGTTAAGAATAGCTTAATAGAGGTGATCTTAGAGAATGTGTGGGAGAAGAAAGCACATATAATACTTTAAGCAAGAAGAACATCATCAAGGTAGAAAGGGAAATAGGAAGAATCAGATTTGGAGGGCTTTGAAAGCCAGGCAGAAAAATTTGCAGTTGGTAATGGTACTAAGTATGGAACTACCAAAGGTTATAGAACTGGGATGAGATGTAGTAAAGGTGCTGTTTTAGAAAGACAGGTCTGGAAATAATTCACATAGAGAGTTGAGGACTGAGTTTGGAGAATTTGGTTGGGGCAGAGGAAGGGTGGTCACCAAAAAAGGAAATGATACAGGATCAGTCCAGGGAAATAGGAAGATGTCATAGAAGTTTGAGGAAGAGAGGGCCAGGCGTGGTGGCTCACGCCTGTGATCCCAGCACTTGCAGAGGCTGAGGCAGGTGGATCACCTGAGGTCAGGAGTTTGAGACCAGCCTGGCCATGGTGAAGCCCTGTCTCTATTCAAAATTCAAAAATTAGCCAGGTGTGGTGGTGCATGTCTGTAATCCCAGCTACTCGGGGGAGGCTGAGACAGGAGAATTGCTTGAACCCAGGAGGCAGAGGTTGCAGTGAGCTGAGATTGAGCCACTGCACTCCAGCCTGGGTGACAGAGTGAGACTCCGTCTCAAAAAAAAAAAAAAAAAAGGAAGTTTGAGGAAGAGGTTGTCAATATTGTCAATGTGAAATTGGAATTTATAAGAACTGGGGAGTAGGCATAGGGAAATATTAATTAAATATTTTATAGCGAATTATTGATATTATTCTCTTGAGTTATTTAGACAGTATTTGCTATTTTGGGAACATGTTCCTTCCCCATTTAATCTCCTTTTCCTGTCTTTGTTTCTTTTTTTTTTTTGAGACAGGGTCTCGGTTTGTCACCCAGGCTGGAGTGCAGTGGTGTGATTTTGGCTCACTGCATCCTCTGCCTCCTGGGCTCAAGCATTCCTTCTGCCTCAGCCTCCCGAGTAGCTGGGATTACAAGCGTGCACCGCCATGCCCAGCTAATTTTTTGTATTTTTACTAGAGTTGGGGTTTCACCATGTTGCCCAGGCTAGTCTTGATCTCCTAGTTCAGGCGATCTGCCCACCTTGCCTTCCCAAAGTGCTGGGATTGCAGGGGTGAGCCACTGCGCCCGGCGCCTTCCTTGAATCTTATGTTTTGGTCTTATAAGTGCCTTAAAGTATTTTATAATACCAGCAGATAGGAAAAACATTGGGAATGCTTCAGTTTTATTGTGAATGCATGGGATACTGGAAACAAATAGTTGTCTTTTTTTAAATCTGTGCTCTGCAGTTCAATGAAACAGTAGAGTACCAGCGAACGGTAAATGAACAGGTGATGAGGGAACTGGATCCTTGATCTCTCTTTGGGCCTCTTGCACTAACTCGCAGTTGAAATCCCTGAGAAAGACTAGGTGACCTTTAAGGGTCTTCCTAAATGCTGACATTCTGTGACTCTGGAGTTGATTTTTCAGGTTAACTGAAGCATAGGTCCCAGCCTTCCACTGCTTTTGGGTAGTTTGACTAAAGTAGAGAAGGGATTTTTTTAAAACATACAAACCAGGCAGGCGTAGTGACTCGAACCTGTAACCCCAGCTACTCGGAAGACAGATGGGAGTATCACTTGAGCCCAGGAGTTCAAGGCTGCAGTGCGCTATGATTGTGCCACTGCACTCCAGTCTGGGTGACAGAGTGAGACGTTGTCTAAAAAAAATTTAAAATACACAAACTAAAAGTTTAAAATTGTTTATGCGAAATTGTATAGAAGAGCTATTTTCATACCCTCTTTATTTTGGAAGTGTAAACCTTTGTATTTACTGAAGAGTCAACTAACTTGTCTTATTGATAGCTTCTCTTTATAAATTCTAGTAGTTGAACCTAGATGCTATCTAGGGGATTATTAGATTTGGTAAAATGAGATTGGTGATTTTTTTATTGTATAAGTCATATCCAGCAAGTAGGCTGAGGATCTAAGGTAGTTTGTGTTTACTAAAATTTTTCGTAAACTTTAGAGCTGCTAGGATTAAAGTTTCTGTTTTATGTAAAATATAATTATTCTTGATGACAACATTGCCCATATGAAAACTGTACATCTCAACTTTTTGGTATAAAAATATCAAATATAAACAAAAGTAGAGAAAATAGTTTGATGAACTTCCTTATACCCATCACCAAGCTTTGCCAATGATTAATTTATGGCCAGTCTAGTTTCATGTTTCTATCGCACACTCTCCCACTCCATCTCTGGATATTTCAGAGCAATTCCCAGGTACCATTATTTTATCCATAAACGTTTCAGTATTATCTGTAAGATATAAGGATTTTTTTTTTTGTATCTTTTGATGTTTTAAGAAGTCTGTTTGAGGAAATACTACAATTTAAAATTTTGGTCAGTGATGAAACAGTTGGCAGTTATTTTTAATGTTATTTATTCTGTTAGTATCCCATCCTGAAACTTCAGCCATTATTTGGAAATACTTGTGTTATTTTAAAATATATAACTTCGTTATTTAAAAACATATAGCCTGAAGTTTGGGTACTTTTTAATATTTAAGAAAAATAAAATTGTTATTTATTTGGTCTGTTTTTCATCTTTTTAGATACGTGCTTTTCAACATGCCTTCAGCACTAATGACTGCTCCAGGAATGTCTACATTAAGAAGAATGGCTTTACTTTACATCGAAACCCCATTGCTCAGAGCACTGATGGTGCAAGGACCAAGATTGGTTTCAGTGAGGGCCGCCATGCATGGGAAGTGTGGTGGGAGGGCCCTCTGGGCACTGTGGCAGTGATTGGAATTGCCACGAAACGGGCCCCCATGCAGTGCCAAGGTTATGTGGCATTGCTGGGCAGTGATGACCAGAGCTGGGGCTGGAATCTGGTGGACAATAATCTACTACATAATGGAGAAGTCAATGGCAGTTTTCCACAGTGCAACAACGCACCAAAATATCAGGTGAGAAACTGGGGTTTTTCTCAAGTATGGGCCTTTGTCAAATCACGCCTTAATTTGTTTTAAATTTACAAATTTTTATATAGCAGTTTTGTTTGTCTTTTTGGTAATTTTTATTTTTATTTATTTTTATTTTTTCAAATACCCAGACTTCAAGGAGATTTTTTTTTTTTTTAATGTTAGGAGGTTATAGTTAATTTTGTTGGGTGTTATATTTTGATTTTGGCTATGCAGAAAAATACTCTTTTTTTTTTTTTTTTTAGACGGAATCTCGCTCTGTTGCCCAGGCTAGAGTGCAGTGGCGCAACCTTGGCTCACTGCAACCTCCGCCTCCCAGGTTCAAGCAATTCTCTGCCTCAGCCTCCCGAGTAGTTGGGATTACAGTCGCGCCCACCACCATGCCTGGCTAATTTTTGTATTTTTAGTAGAGATGGGGTTTCACCATCTTGGCCAGGCTGGTCTTGAACTCCTAACCTCGTGATTCACCTGCCTTGGCCTCCCAAAGTGCTGGGATTACAGGCGTGAGCCACCACGCCCAGCCTCAAGGAGATTTTTTGACCATTTTAAAATAAATGTATAAATGATCTATCTCAATATTTGTTTCCTAATACAACTTTAAGCAGCCTATTTTTGCTCCAGATCAGGGGTTGGCAAAGCTTTTTGTAAGGGCCAGGTAGTAAATCTTTAAGGCTTTGCAGTCCATATTGTCTCTGTCACAACTTTTTTTTTTTTAATGTCATTTTCAAGGTAAGGATCTGTCACAAGTTTCAACTCTATATATAGTACAAAAGCAGTCATCGATAATACGTAAATGAATGCACGTGGCTGTATTCCATAGACCTTATTTATGGTACAAAAGCAGTCATCGATAATACGTAAATGAATGAACGTGGCTGTATTCCATAGACCTTATTTATGGTACAAAAGCAGTCATCGATAATATGTAAATGAATGAACGTGGCTGTATTCCATAGACCTTATTTACGGGCTGCAGGACAGATCTGGTCCAGGGGCTGTAGTTTGCCAGTTCATGCTCTATAACAAGCTTGTCCAACCCACAGCCTGCATGCAGCCCACGAGGCTTTGATTGCGACCCAATGCAAATTCATAAACTTTCTTAAAACATTAGCAGGTTTTTTTGCAATTTTTTTTTTTTAAAGCTGATCAGCTATCTTTAGTGTTAGTGTATTTTATGTGTGGCCCAAAACAATTCTTCCAGTCTGGCCCAGGGAAGCCAAAGGATTGAATACCCCTGCTCTAGATGGTCGTCTTTCCTGTATCACAGCACATCCAAATCTTTTTCTAGGCTCCTTACCCCAGTAAATATAGCTCTGTGCATGCACATACGCGTGTACCCTCTGTTTGTGGATTCAAAGCCCCTGGAGGCATCAGTGATTTCTGCAGAGACAGGCAAATTCAGGCAAACTGCTGTATTTTTTATTCTTTTCATCTTAGGCTTAAGGCATACTCATTTGCCTCAAGTTAAAATTATAGTTCCTATTTGTAAAAGCCGTATTTATTACTATAGACTTAACAGGGTGTAATATACAATAATCTGATAAGAAGTTGGAAGTCTTTAAAGAACTATAGATTGAATATTTCAGAGCCACCTGTGGTGTGAAAGTTCCAGCCTCAGTAATGACCTCAAGTCAGGCATACTAAAGCAGAAGAACCAAAAATACATCCCATTTTCTGAGGTATAAAAGCTGGAAGGATTTTTTTCATAGAATGTTTCCTCACTATCCTTTTAGGCTCTGCGGATACTATAAGGAGAAGGGTGTGTAGAATTTATCACTAAAAAGGAAGTCCTGTCGCTACCCTTGTAATGATTTTGTAAGTGAAAAGTCCTTAAGTCTGTTTTTCAGAGAACATGCGCTATGGTTTCAGTCCTTTTAAATTTATTGAGATTTGTTTTATTCTAATATGTGGTCTGTCTGGATGAGTGTCCCATGTGTGCTTGAAAAAATGTATATTCTTTTGCTGAATGGAATATTCTGTAAATGAGAATTAGGTGAAGTCGATTGATAATGTTCAAGTCTTATATAGTGTTACTGATTTTTTTCTACCCCTTCTATTATTTACTGAGAGGAGTATTGAAATCTCCATCTATCTTTGCTAATTTGTCTCTTTCTTTTAGTTCTCTCAGTGTTTGCTTCATGTATTTTGGAGCTTTGTTGCTACTGGTGCATATAGATTTGTAATTGTTATACCTCCCTGACTGATTTATTCTTTTATTATGAAATGACTTCCTTTGACTCTAGTAATCCTCTGTCATTCTGTCTTTGTATTTAAAGTGGAGCTCCTACACAGCATATAGTTGGCTGTTCTTGATTTTTATGTAACCCAGTCTCTGTCTCTGACTTTTTTTTTTTTTGAGACAGAGTTTCGCTCTTGTTGCCCAGGCTGGAGTGCAATGGCATGATCTCGGCTCACCGCAACCTCTGCCTCCCGGGTCCCGGTTCAAGCAGTTCTCCTACCTCAGCCTCCTGGGTAGCTGGGATTACAGGCATGTGCCATCACACCCAGCTAATTTTTGTATTTTTAGTAGAGACGGGGTTTCACCACGTTGGCCAGGCTGGTCTCGAACTCCTGACCTCGTGATCTGCCTGCCTCAGCCTCCCAAAGTGCTGGGATTACAGGCATGAGCCACCGCGCCTGGTGAGACGGGGTTTCTCCATGTTGGTCAGGCTGGTCTCGAACTCCCGACCTCAAGTGATCCACCTGCCTTGGCCTCCCAAATTGCTGGGATTACAGGCGTGAGCCACTGCGCCCAGCTTCGGTCTCTGACTTTTAAGTGTTTAGTTCATTTACCTTTAATGTAAGTGTTGGACTGCTTGATTGTTGTCCTTATCTCTGCCTCTAAAACTATGTTCTTGTTTTTTCCCCAACCTTGTTTCTCTCTAATCTTTGCATTAGATAATTTCTTTTCCTTTTTTTTTTTTTTTTTTTTTTTTTTTTAGATAGGATCTCGCTCTGACACCTTGGCTGGAGTGGTGCAGTGGTGCAGTGGTGCAGTAGTGACACGATGATCTTGGCTCACTGAAACCTCTGCCTCCCAGGCTCAAGCGATCCTCCCAAACCTCAGCCTCCAGAGTAGCTGGGACTACAGGTGCTCCCCACCAATGCCCGGCTAATATTTGTATTTTTTGTAGAGACAGAGTTTTGCCATTTTGCCCAGGCTGGTCTTGAACTCCTGAGCTCAAGCAGCTGCCTGCCTCAGTCTCCCAAAATGCTGAGATTACAGGCATGAACCACTGGGCTTGACCTAAATTAGGTAATTTCTGTTGTTCTGTCTTCAAGGTTATAAATTTTTTTCTTTTGCCATCTCACCTCTGCTATTGAACTGAGCTAGTAAATTTTGCTTATTGTACACTTCAGCTTTAGAATTTTCTTTTTCTTTTTTTTGAGACAGAGTCTCGCTCTGTCGCCAGGCTGGAGTGCAGTGGCACAATCTGGGCTCCCTGCAGCCACCGACTCCCGGGTTCAAGCGATTCTTCTGCCTCAGCTTCCCGAGTAGCTGGGACTACAGGTGCCCACCACCATGCCCAGCTAATTTTTGTATTTTTAGTAGAGATGAGGTTTCACCATGTTGGCGAGGATGGTCTCAATCTCTTGACCTCGTGATCCACCCGCCTCGGCCTCCCAAAGTGAAAGTACTGGGATTATAGGCGTGAGCCACCACACTGGGCCTGGTTCTTTTTTAGAGTAAATTTCCTTTTCGAGATTCCTTATTTATTTACTTACACTATATTTTAAAAAAATTCTTTGGACATGTTTATTATAGCTGCTTTGAAGTCTTTACCAAATCCAACACTTAGGCCCACTTGAGTTCAGCTTCTATTGATTGCTCTTTTTTCCCCTAAATATGAATCACGCTTTCCTGTTTCTTTTCATATCTAGTAATTTTTTAATTGAAACCTAGATGTGTAGATAATATGTAGTAGTAACTCCTGAATGTTTTGTTTCTAGAAACTGCTTTATTCTTCTGAAAAGTATAGGTTTTCTTGCTTTAGTAGGCAGTTAACTTGCCTATACTCAGACTATAAACTCTGTCTCATGTGATGTGTAGCAGCTAATGTCTGCTCAGTTTTTTCAGCTTTGCTGTTTTTTCAGTTCTGGGGGTTTACCTTGTGCCTTTGTAATATAGTGGTCACTCAGGGATTTGGGCAGTTAATTCTCAGATTTTGGGGTTCATCCTTTCTGTGGTTCTGTTGCTTCTGGAGTTCCTCCTCTAAGTTTACAGTTGCTCTGCCGTCTCCCACATTTTACCCCCGGCACCTAAAGATGGTAAGACTTCCGCTTTCTCCACCCTGTGCTTTGTGCGTGCTTTGTGCGTGCTGTGTGCTCAAAGGTGAAGCAGATTTGCAGATTTCACCAGGAGTAATTGTTACTTAGTTTCATCTTCTGTAAAATAGGGATAATTCCTAGGATTAGTGTGAGGATTAAACGGGATAATACAAATACGACACAACACAAATACCCAACAAAATTAGCTTTTCATTTCTACTTTGTTAATATTTTGTTGGTAGGAGTGGTGGTGATGATGATTTGGAGGTTCTTAGATCCATAAAATGGGGTGTGGGTTACTCTGTGAGGTGGGCAAAGGGAGGAAAAAAGCAGATGTTGGCAGTTACTGTTAACAGGAAGTACAGTGAAAGAAAGTAAATGACAAAAGCAGGGGTTATAATCAGGTAGAATTAAATTTTGATTGCAAACATTAGGACTTTCTGTTTCCAATTTTGTAGATACAACATCGTTTTATAAATGCAAACTATAAAGATGAAACATCCTTTTTTTTTTTTTTTGCTTACTTTTCCAAATGGGAAAAAACTGGATATATTCTGCTTCCAGTTTCGTTTAATAATCAGTGCTGCTGTTTTTTATAACAAACAGGTGTTTCAGAGTTGTGAACCACAAATTGACTATTTAATAAGCCTATTCTATATTCTACATTAGAATTTGTGGCCGATTGGATTATTCATGATTCCACATTACATGTGGAACTGCTTTGTAAACTTTAAAACCTGTGTCTTACTATGGTGATTTTTAAAATTGTGGTGAAACATACATATTTATTATTTTAACCATTTGTAAGTATACAATTCAGTGGCATTAAATACATTCACACGTGTTGTGTAACCATCACCTCTCTATATACCCAAAACTTTTTCTGCACCCTAACGTAATCTCTATTATGTTCATTCCCTATTTCCTTCACTCCCCACCCCTGGTAAACTCTATTCTACAACTATATGTATTTGACTATTCTAGATACTTTATATAAATGGAATCATACCATTTAGCCTTTTGTGTCTGGCTCATTTCACTTAGCATAATATTTTCGGGGTCTATCTATGTTGTAGCATATATCAAAATTTCATTTCTGTTTATGGCTGAATAATATTCCATTGTATGGCTGGGCGCGGTGGCTCATGCCTGTAATCCCAGCACTTTGGGAGGCTGAGGCAGGCGGATCAGGAGGTCAGGAGATTGAGACCATCCTGGCTAACACGGTGAAACCCCGTCTCTACTAAAAATACAAAAACTTAGTCCGGTGTGGTGGCAGGCGCCTGTAGTCCCAGCTACTGGGGGGGCTGAGGCAGGAAAATGGCGTGAACCTGGGAGGTGGAGCTTGCAGTGAGCTGAGATCACACCACTGCACTCCAGCCTGGGCGACAGAGCGAGACTCCGTCTCAAAAAAAAAAAAAAAAAAAAAAAATCCGTTGTATGTATAGTATAGTAATTTGAGAAGCTGATTTAGATTGCTCTTTTTGGTAAAATATGCCAAGTTATAGATTTTAGTTTTAACCTTAAGAAAAACCTTTAAACAAAGAGTAAATAAAATCAATCTAGGGAGTGTTCAGGTGAAACATTAAATTGTAAGTAATTAAATGTAGATTCCATGTGAGTCTTAAAAACAAAACTATCAAAGTAAGCATTTGTGATGTGTTACCCAGGCTAGAGTGCAGTGGGCAGTGGTGCGATACCGGCTTTGCGCCACCACACCCAGCTAATTTTTGTATTTTTAATAGAGATGGGTTTTCGTCATGTTGCCCAGGCTGGTCTTTAACTTCTGGGCTCAAGCAATCCTCCCGCCTCAGCCTCCCAAAGTGCTGAGATTACAGGCATGAGCCACCATGCCCGGCCAGATGTATGTCCTTTTTTTATAGATGTTTCTTCCTGACTAGAAAGCTTCCCTTCTGATTTTTCTAGATAGCTTTCAGGATAATATTCTTAATATTTTCAGCTTCTTGATTTGTGTCTTGTTTCTTCTAGCTATGCCCTTGGCAGATTTTCTTCTAACCTTTTGATGTCTGTTTGCAGATAGGAGAAAGAATTCGAGTCATCTTGGACATGGAAGATAAGACTTTAGCTTTTGAACGTGGATATGAGTTCCTGGGGGTTGCCTTTAGAGGACTTCCGAAGGTCTGCTTATACCCAGCAGTTTCTGCTGTATATGGCAACACAGAAGTGACTTTGGTTTACCTTGGAAAACCTCTGGACGGATGACAGTGGCTTTCTCGTGATGACAGACAGAATGGAGGAGAGATCTGCTTATGGGAAGTAGAACCATGAAGTGACTGTCACACGTGCATGTCCAAGAAACATCCTGAAAACACATGAGGTTGTAAACTGGAGAAGCAGCTCTACAGCAGAGATTATCTTCGTGTTTCCTCTTTCTACTGGGCCAGAAAAATCCTCAGGGTTGCAGTTGGTTGAGTGGGCAGTTGACATATGCATGTTGCACCCGATGTTGTCTCTGAGTTAGCAATGTGTTATTTCCAGCTTTAAAGGTGAGATTGTAGAGATGCTGTCAAAGGGATAAGATAAGGAAATAGCAAGATTTTTAAGTAGTGTGTTTGTGAAGACTGATCCCATTTTACAACTGCCTGTTCTTTCTCCAGTCCCTTTTTTTCCAGCCAGCTTGACTATTAGAAAAGTATGAAACTGGTTGGGTTTTATTTAATATTTTTAATATATTGAGAAGCATGGTCTGCCTGGACTGCACTTCTCTAAAAGTGAGATATAAAATTGTGCAGCTATTTTAAAAGTTGTATATAATATGTGTGTAAAAAAAACTGTAAAAAAAAAAAGGACAAACAGGTTGCTTTGTTCTAGTTCTAATTTCTTAAAAACCACTACATGGTTACAAAATTGGAATAACATTTGGGGACAGCTGGGTTAACTACAAAGAAGAGGATTTTCTTCTTTGTAGAAGGAAATGTGTTGTATTGACTCATTTTGTATTATTTTTGGCTTACAGTTCCCATAGCTGTTAGAGTCTGGTTTGTTTTTGTTTTTACTCTCAAAATCATAGTAAAGATCTCTCAATCTCCTGGCTAAAGATTGAAGGAAGGCAAATCTATTTCTAATTATACATGTATCAGTAAGGATGATCTCAACATAATAGTAATGTGTATCTTTTGGTATCCAGTTTTATTTTTGGCCTTCTAAGAAAGTGTCTCATAACACAGAACATTGCCATTTGCTCTTGTAGGCCTCAAATATGAAAGCTATTAGTCATAGAGCCTAGAAAAAAAAGAATTGATTAATGGTCCTTTTATTTTGTAACCCTATAAATGCTGTAGATATTATCAAAAAAATTTTAATTTCATATTGTTTACATCATGCAACTAATCTAAGCCTCAAACTCGTTATTGGGGCTATAAAGAAAACGTTTACTTACCCACCTGAAACAGGTTAAGAATATTCTTAATCTCATTATAGATAATTGCCCCCATGGGACTTGAAATATAACACCTTGTGCTGAAAACTTCAGGTTGGCAATATTTGAAGGTTTCATTGTAGAAGAGTTTAACATTAACTCCTATTTTGACTTACAAATCTTATTTCTCATCACTAAAATGCTTTTGAATTAATAATCCAACCCACATGAGCTGAGAGTTTTTCTTTTGTTAGAAAAGAAACAGACATCTTTCTGTATGAAAGTATAAATTGTATGGTTTTAGATACATAAGAATTGACAAAGGCGAGCGAAATCTTTGTACTTCTGAGTTCTTGCTGTATGTATGTTTTGTTTTAAATCTGATTAGGGACACCCAGCAGCTGGCCGGGATTCTTGGATTGCTCCTTGGGAGTTAAGATTGTCAATACTCCTGCGAAGCAAGGGATTTTAGCCATAGAACAAAGATTTATTGTTGCCACCTGAAAAGTTTACAAGTATTTATTGTGTATTTGATACATTGCTTGAAAAGATGAAATCTGTTAAAGATTCTTTTCGATGTCCAGGTTAAGAAGAAACCTCCGTGTACTGAGTGAAATTATATGTTAAACGTATTAGAGAATGTAGATGGTATAGAAATTGATTTTTCTTGGTGTGGAACAACTCAATTCGGCAAAGTTTAAAATTTGATTAAACAAGAGAAGTGGTTCAGGTTGAAGATGGACTTGTTAGAAAGTGATCAAGTCCTTTAAGTACTTGTTTCTTTTTCAGGTTGTGATGTGGCCATTCCGAATTTTGTTGAGAGTTTGGTTTATAATTGTCTCTTTTGTCTTGTTAGTAAACATTCATTTGCAACAGTTTTGAAGGTGCTGAGTGGAAAACTGAAACACATGGTTATTGCATATTGGACCTAGAATGAAATAATTGCCTCAATATTTAACAACAAGCCATTCTTATCTCAAAGATTTAAATTCCCGAATAGCCCATTTGCAGATCATATGCAATTGAAGTTAACAGCACGAGCATCTGGGTAATGAAGAGCCTTCATTTACGTAAATTTGTCACTTAAACCCAGTAGTAGCTCTACAAAATATTAAACTGCTACAGTGTTCAAGGAAATGGGATATCTTTGTCATTGGTGCTGAGAAGAGTATTTAGGTAGAAGACAGTTGCACCTGAAGATTGAGTATAAATCATTCAAACCAGTGGTTCTCAACGTTGGCTGAATACACTTTGTAGTCACTTTGGAATGTTTGAAGACGCATCGATGCTTGGGTTCCGTATGCCAAGATTCTGATGTTGGTCTGGAATATGAGCTGGTCATAAGGATTTTTAAAAACTTTCTGGTCATTTCAATATGCTGCCAAGGTTGAGAACCATTGTTCTAAAATTCACCTTGAGTTTTCTCATCTGCAAAATAGAAAAAAAAAATCCTTGCTCCCTCCCTTCACTACCTCACAAGGATATTGAGGGTAAAGGAGAAAATAATGGGAAAGTGCTTGTGCTGTGGATGGAAAGTGCTATTAAAGTCAAAGGAGTGTTCTGTTTCAATTCATAGTATGATCAGGGAAAGTGTAACTGACTATACTTTGTTGACTTGGGGAACCTGGAGCACTTTCTTTGGTTCGTTAACGAAGCATGCAGATGTGGAAGCAGACATTACTGTTATCCCTACTATGGTCTTCTGTCATACTGAGACAGGCTGTTTTAATTACCTGGTTTTACATAGGAAAGAAGAAATATTAAGGCTTAAAGTTTGTAATGGTCAATGGCTCATAATTCATTAAATCTTTTCATACAAGGAATTTGTGGTTAATGTCATTTCATAATTGCCATTATTTTCTCATTATTTGACTTGAATGTTAAGCCATTTATTTCATCTCCCTCATTCACATAAAGTGTAGATACGGATTCAATAAGACACCTAAAGAAAGTAAGATTTACCCAGTTAATATTTGAAATCATTGCTCAGTGATTAGTCATTTTCTGCCTTTTAGAATTATTTGACTGGAGAAAGAGTTTCAAAAATAACAGAGCCCTAAACCATAAAGAAACTACTATTGTATAATGAACTTTTGTTTGTTTTTGGAGACAGGGTTTCACTCTACTGCCTAGGCGGGTCTTGAACTCCTGGGCTCAAGCAATCTTCCTGCCTCAGCCTCCCAAGTAGCTGGGATTACAGGTGTATGCCACTGTACCCAGCTTTAACTTTTAAATCCCCAAACTATGTAGATTGTCATATTAATATTAATTTTTTTGGTTATTTTGAAGAAGCGAGTAGTTTGAAGAGATAGAAACTTAGGGAGTGGTGTGTGTGTTTCTTTTTTGGAGACAGAGTCACCCAGGCTGGAGTGCACGATCTTGACTCACTGCAACCTTTGCCTCCCAGGTTCAAGCGATTCTCATGCCTCAGCCTCGTGAGTAGCATGTGCCACCACACCTGGCTAATTTTTTTTTCTTTTTTTTTTAGACGGAGTCTTGCTCTGTTGCCCAGGCTGGAGTGCGGTGGTGTGATCTCAGCTCACTGCAACCTTTGCCTCCCGGGTTCAAGTGATTCTCCTGCCTCAGTCTCCCGAGTAGCTGGGATTACAGGCACCTGCCACCATGCCTGGCTAATTTCTGTATTTTTAATAGAGACGGGTTGGCCAGACTGGTCTCGAACTCCTGACTTTGTGGTCCACCCACCTAAGCCTCCCAAAGTGCTGGGATTACAGGCGTGAGCCACTGCACCTGGCCCTAATCTTTGTATTTTTAGTAGAGGGGGTTTTGCCATGTTGGCCAGGCTGGTCTCGAACTCCTGGCCTCAAGCCATCCACCCACCTCACCTCCCAAAGTGCTGGGATTACAGTCGTGAGCCACCGTTCCAGGCCAGAAATTTAAGGAGTTTTAAAGGTTAGCATTGAAAAGATTACTTTCCAGAAATCGAGACCACCACAGTTCCACAATTGGGACTGTGGTAGATAATCAGGACCACTTCAAAGCCTTTATTAGGAACAGGCCACACCCAGCCCAAATGCTGTCCTCAAAAACATTCCTTAGTTTCTCTAGCTGAATGTAATCTCTCCTTGAAATTTCCCTAGTTTTATATGTCTATAGTTGACTCATGCTGTATTTATTTATACCTTGTTTAAAATTATTTATTGATTATTTATTGGTGTCATATCGCCCCTAAACTGGGACAGGATCTCTGACGGACTCATCTTTGTGCCACAACATGTAAGCCCAATAGGCAGGAGCTCACATATTTGCTGAAGGAACAGAGAAAGAACTACGGAGAAAGACAAAAGCTCCTCTGAAGTTTTAGACTATAGAAGCAAAAATTGTAGAAGCAAAAGATGAATGAGAAAGTCTGTTCTAGTCCAAGTGAAGCAGGAAGGAAAGGGTTGCAAACTTGAGGCTAGTAAGGAAGAAATAATTACTGTGAATGCATTTAGCCACTCCCCTCTACTCAAAAATACTGGTAAACTCTGATTTTTATATTTGTTTAGAATTTAAATTAGAATTCTGTATCTTTATTTTTTGGAATTCTGTTGTTTTGCCTTAGTTTCTTAATAAAAAGTTAAACATTAACCACCTGTGATTGCTTACATTTAAAGAAAGTTTTTACACATTGGTCAGAAAGAAAAATTGGGGTGCCTTAATAGCCAAAGGTGGTGATGGAATTTACCTATAAATTCCATGGCTTTAATAATAGAATCCACATTCCCCATGTTTAGAATGGAAAGTGGACAGAGAACAGTAATTCACTAGGGTCTTATTTCCCAATTGCCTCTACTGCCCCCCTACCCCACCCTCCTGCTGACACTTGTTTGATAATGCAGTTGTTTGCCAAGAATTATAAGAGACAGGCATGCTATTCCTGAACTGGCTGAATAAATGGCTCCTGTGATCCAAAAGCTTAAAAGAGAATCAGTTGATTATGTTGCTAAACAAGTTGCCTAATATGTTAAAGTTCATACAAAGCATTTTAATTTTTTTTTTTTTTTTTTTGAGACAAAGTTGCTCTGTCACCCAGGCTGGAGAGCAGTTGATGTGATTTTGGCTCACTGCAACCCCCGCCTCAGGTGATCTGTGTGCCTCGGCCTCCCAAAATGCTGGGATTACAGGCTTGAGCCACCGTGCCCAGCCCAAAGCATTTAAATTTTGTAAAAGAAAAATAGGTGTAAATGTTCTGTATTTGTGTATTTGCCGCTTTGTTTAGTGGAAGGAGATGCCAGAGACAGCTTTACCAGTCTGTTGTCCTGATTTCTTTTTTGGATCCTCCCCCAAACTGTTTGCTTCTTATTTAATGTGTTCACTAAAATACAGTTGAGAGCAACATGTTCTCTAGTCTTCAGAATATAGTTTGCTGAAAGAAGTAGCCCTTTAAGATTTAAGATTGTTATTCAACTTTTGTATGTAGGATTTCATGATGAGTGGCTCAAGAAGTAGGAATCATTTGGGGAGTTTCCTTAGGTCACCCTGTTGATAGTGCTTAATTTCTGTTTCTTTTAAGGCAGGAGAACATTTAAGAAAAGATAGGGAAGTCAAGTCCTGTCTATGATATGATATGATACTTGTACACCATATTATATTTCTGCTCCCTTTCCTCTATAAATAAAATGGGGATAAAATCAAGTAATGGTTTTGAGGTCATATCTCCCTTGAGAAAGTCTCCTTGAAATAATGTATTAAAATTGTAGCATCTCAAGTTAGATTCATTAGAGGCATATTGTAGTGGGAATAGACCAGATATCTTTGTTTATTTTAATGTAGCTAACTTGTTCATACTCCCAACCCATGTTTAAAGAGTATATTACTCATCTGTGTCCCCTTGTTGGTCATCTTCACCTTGGAAGGAAAGGAGGCTTAAGGTTGGAATGAGAGTTGCTGATGACATCTCTAACCCCTCAATAGGCCAAAGAGTGATACAGTTCATGATCAAATTGCCCAGAACAGCATGGACAGAGGGCTACTTACTAAAAGACATGTTGGTAGCAAAGACGCTGCTCTGAGCAGAGACTGGTGGCAAAGCCAGCGCAATCCACCCTTCTGAGCACAGCCTACAGGAACTTCAGTGCCGATGGAGTCACGGAGCTGACAGTGACTCCATAGGCCACTCTAGGTTTTATTTGGCCATAGTTGAGCTTCTGAAATTTTGAAGGATCTCGCTGCCCACCCAGCTACTAGTCATCCACTTGGTAATGTAGAAAGAATGAAAAAGGCAGGAAAGATAATTCATCAAATTATTTTCTAACATCCATTATATACCAGGCTTTTACCAGGTACTAGAGATGGAAAGATGAGAAGGAAAAAACGAAGTTGCTGACAAGCTTCTGTGAAAGCAAATGTGGAAACAGACTACCGTGAAACTGAGGTAACTGCTTTAACGAAATTACAGGTGAGGCCCAGGGTGGCAGAGGAGAGGGAATAGTTAACCTGGGGCGATGTTTAAGCTGAGCTTAGAAGATAGTAGGTGGGAGCTAATGAGGATAAATCCACTGTTCCAGGCAAGTGGGATAGGACGTGCTATGATACGGAGGCACAGATAGGTCCGCTGTGTCTGGAACCATGCTGGACAAGTGATGAGGGAGGCTATAATTGCCATACTAAATAGTTGGGTTTTGTCTATTTTTTCATGGAGGAAGCCATTCAAAGGTTTTCAGCAGGGGCCTGATTAGCTACAAAAAGCAATATCTGAAAGGTGGGAGTCAGGACGTCTAGGCAGAAAATGATGAGGACCTAAACTAAGGTGACTAAAGATGGAGGAGGGATGTATATAAGAGAATTCAGGAACAAATGTGGACACCATTTGTATGTCAAGAGTGAGACACTTTTTGGTGCAGACATTTGAGACAATAATGGTACTGTTTATTAAGAAAGGATATTGAAAAGGAGGAATAGATTGGGAGGTGAGGGGCCGAGCGCGGTGGCTCACACCTGTAATCCCAACACTTTGGGAGGCTGAGGTGGGCAGATCACCTGAGGCTAGGAGTTCGAGACCAGCCTGGCCAACATGGTGAAACCCCGCCTCTACTAAAAATCCAAAGATCAGTTGGTTATGGTGGCAGGTGCCTGTAATCCCAGCTACTTGGGAGGCTGAGGCAGGAGGATCGAGCCTGGGAGGTGGATGTTGCAGTGAGCCGAGATTGCGCCATTGCACTCCAGCCTAGGTGACAGAGCAAGACTGTCTCAAAAAAAAAAAAAAAAAAAAAAAAGATTGGGGGGTGAGGGTAATGAGTTCAGTTTTGAACATGTTAAATCGGAGGTGGAAATACTGAAAAGGCAGTTGGAACTAGTGAGCCTGGAGTTAAGGAGATCGGCAGCCAACTGGATGAGAGAGCTGCTGGTGTGTCGTGTTCCTCACTGGCTGTGCTGGCTCCACAATCCAGCAGGTAGAGCGAGGGAGGCGGGTCTGCAATACCCTCAAAGGACAACCAACTGCCTTCTAAACCATGACTCTGCCGACTAAAGGCTGCGGGCGTGTTCATTTTGTTGTTTCGGGATTTTCCTTTTTTCTTACATACCCCACACCTCTGAATAACAATCCTAGCAGTTCAATTTTTTTTTTTTTTTCCCTTGGAGACAAGAGTCTTGCTCTGTCGTCCAGGCTGGAGTGCAATGGTGCGATCTCAGCTCACTGCAACCTCCGCCTCCCGGGTTCCAGCCATTCTCCTGCCTCAGCCGCCTGAGTAGCTGGGACCACAGGCGTCCGCCACCACGCTCGGCTAATTTTTGTATTTTTAGTAGAGGTGGGGTTTCACCGTGTTAGCCAGGATGGTCTTGATCTCTTGACCTCGTAGTCTGCCCGCCTCGGCCTCCCAAAGTGCTGGGATTACAGGCGTGAGCCACTGCGCCCAGCCTCAGTTCAAAATTTTTAGGTGCCTCTTTTTAATTTTGGGAGAAGCTCAGCAATGTTCTATCATTTTGGTCTTGAGGCAAGACCACTGGATCAATAGCACAGGACTCACACAGTCTAAGTCCTGGGGGAGCTGCTGGTCACGACGCGATTCCGGAGCAGATGTCTTCCTTCCTGGGGCTGTTGCTGAGGCTGACCTAGTTCAATGAGTCTCATTTTGAGATGCCCACTAGAATCACCTGGGGAGCTTTTTATTTCTTTAAATTAGCTTTATTGAGATAATAACTGACATCAAATAAGCTATACATATTTACCAGTGCACAATTTGATAAGCTTTGATGTATGTATATATCCATCACAATCAAGATAGCCTATATGTGGGAAGCTTTTAAAAGATAAGATGCAGCTGGGTGCGGTGGCTCACGCCTGTAAATCCCAGCACTTTGGGAGGCCGAGGCGGGTGGATCACCTGAGGTCGGGAGTTCGAGACCAGGCTGACCAACATGGAGAAACTCCGTCTCTACTAAAAATACAAAAATTAGCCGGGTGTGGTGGTGCGTGCCTGTAATCCCAGCTACTCAGGAGACTGAGGCAGGAGAATCATTTGAACTCGAGAGGGGAAGGTTGCAGTGAGCTGAGATCGAGCCATTGCACTCCAGCCTGGGCAACAAGAGCAAAACTCCGTCTCAAATAAATAAATAAGATGCCCTGGCAAATTAAATTCCATGGAGTGGTAGAGTGGAGTTTTGTTTGTTTGTTTTTGTTGTTGTTTTTTTTTTTGAGATGGAGTCTCGCTCTCGCCCAGGCTGGAGTGCACCTGGCCTTTTGTTTGTTTTTAAGTCTCCAGGTACTTCTCCCCTGAAATAGGAGACCACCATTCAGGAGTGACATTTGAGCAGCCTCAAGTGGAGGCAAAAATTTCTGGTCTATTCTATTATTCTACTCTATGCTACGCTACGCTACTCTACTCTACTCTACTCTCTACTCTACTCTACTCTACTCTCTACTCTACTCTACTCTCTACTCTACTCTACTCTACCCTACCCTACCCTACCCTACCCTACCCTACCCTACCCTACCCTACTCTACTCTACTCTATTCATTTCGAGACAGAGTCTCATTCTGTTGCCTAGGCTGGAATGCAGTGGCGCGATCTCGGCTCACTGGAACCTTTGCCTCCTGGGTACAAGCGATTCTCCTGCTTCAGCCTCTTGAGTATCTGGGATTACAGGCAAGTGCCACTACACCTGGCTAATTTTTGTATTTTTAGTAGAGACGGGGTTTTACCATGTTGGTCAGGCTGGTCTCGAACTCCTGACCTTGTGATCCACCCGCCTGGGCCTCCCAAAGTGCAGGGATTACAGACGTGAGCCACCATGCCAGGCAAAAATCTCTGGTTTATAACCAGGAAAACTGTATGAGAAAAAACAGCGCTAGCTCTAGAGACCAAGAGCAAGGTGATGGCAGCGCCAGAGTGAGCACCTGAGGCAAGACTGTCTCTTCTGTGGGTCTTTCTATGGCCCTTAGTGAGCTAAAGTGAGGCTGTCATTTAAAAGAGGTTCTGGCCCGGGTGGGGTGGCTCACACCTGCCATCCCAGCACTTTGGGAGGCCAAGGCAGACAGATTATGAGGTCAGGAGTTCAAGATCAGCCTGGCGAACATGGTGAAACCCCAGCTCTACTAATAATACAAAAATTAGCCGGATGTGGTGGTGGGTGCCTGTAATCCCAGCTACTCGGGAGGCTGAGGCAGGAGAATCGCTTGAACCCAGGAGGCAGAGGTTGCAGTGAATCGAGATGGTGCCACTGCACTCCAGCCTGGGCCACACAGCGAGACTCCGTCTCAGAAAAAAAAAAAAAAAAAGAGGTGTCCTTATCAGGATTCTTTCAGGAATTAGTGATTTGGTCCTTCCTATATCGGAGTGGCAATGACATTTGGGTGCCTAACCAAAGCTGAGCAGCTGCACCTGTGGTTTGTCACATCTTAAAATCAAACTTCTTACCTCTGAAAAAAGGAGGTATAATGATTGAAAATTGCTACAGGAAAGAAACAATAAAACCTAATGTCACGGGCTGAGTTGCATCCCCTTGAAAATTTATATGTTGAAATCCTCCAGTACGTCAGAATGTGACCTTATTTGTAAATGGGGTCATTTCAGATGTAACTAGTTAAGATGAGGTCATACCAGAAAAGACTGGGTCCCTAATTTAAGATAACTGGTATCGTTATGAAAAAGAGAGATTTACATGCAGACATGCACACAAGGAGGATTCCATGTGAAGAAGGCAGTAATCAGGGCTATCCAGCAGAAGCCAAGAAGTGCCAGAGACTGCCAGCAAACCAACAGAAGCCGGGCAGCGGTGCGGGGAGCAGATTCTTCCGCACCACGCTCAGAGGAAACCAGCCCTGCTGACACCTTCATCTCAGACTTCTGGCCTCCAGGACTATGGGACGATACTTTTTTTTTTTTTGAGACGGAAGTCTCGCTCTGTCGTCCAGGCTGGAGTGCAGTGGCATGATCTCAGCTCACTGCAACCTCCGCCTCCCAGGTTCAAGCAATTCTCCTGTCTCAGCCTCCTGAGTAGCTGGGATTACAGGCGCCCGCCACCACACCCGGCTAATTTTTGTATATTTAGTAGAGACGCAGTTTCACCATATTGGTTAGGCTCGTCTTGAACTCCTGACCTTAGGTGATCCACCTGCCTCGGCCTCCCAAAGTGCTGGGATTACAGGCGAGAGCCCCCGCGCCCGGCCAGGGACGACACATTTTTGTTGTTGAAGCCACCAAGTTTCTGGTACTTTGCTGTGGCAACCCTAGGAAACACACCTTTTACTTTTTCTCTCTAGCAATTCTGTTTCTTTCTGGAGGCAACTTTGATGCTGTGTTTGGTTGTTCACCGGAACCATGGGAAAGGCCAGGAACAGTTTTAAGGTGTTATAGATTTGTTGGAAGGTCTTTGTCAGGTTGCATTCGTAACCCAGTGTTTGTAAAGTACTTAGTGTAGTGGTTAGGGGCATGGATTCTGGAGTCATGAATTCAAACCCACGTTCTACCACTTACTAGTTCTGTAACCCTGGGTGGGACACTTGATCCCTCCATGCCTCAGTTCCCTTATCTGTAAAATGGGGGGGCGGGGGGAATCATGCTACTTACTTTAAAAGGTGATGTGAGCATTACATGAAACGCACATTGAGCCACTTAGAACAGTGCCAGGAGTGTAGTAAGCATTCAATGTATTTTTCATTATTATTACTGAACTGTTCTATACTAGGTAAGTATCATTAGGAGCCAACCATGAAAGAAAAGCAATTTTAGTCACTAAAAAAACAAACAAACAAACAAAAAAAATTGTGGTGAAATATAAAACGTTCCATTCATCTGGTTCTAAAATTAAGAATAGGAAACATTTTAAAATAGGAAATGTTTTAAAATTTAGGAAACATTTAAAAATATTCAAAGCAACAGAACTTGAAGTAGTATAAGCAAAATTTTATTTTAGAGATACAGGGCTGGCTCCCAGAGATCAATAGCAGGAATGCCTTGTTTTTCATGAGGAAGTTGGACAAAGCAATGGAAAGCCATCAGGAGCCTGGGAATACCACCTCTTCCTTATTCCCGAGATATTTCTTCATTCTTTCCCCAAACTTCCTCTTCTACATGGTCCACATTGTGAAAAATGGCCACCCACACTTCTCCCCTCCATCCAAGAGATCAGCTCAGGGTCCCAGACAGAGACTCCATTCCTACTACTGGTCCAATCAGCTATGGCCATGGCATGAGGAGTGGGCTCACAGTACCTAGGATGCCACTAGAGTCTCAGCCCTATGACTCTGTGGCTGGGGGATGATGGGGAGGGAAGTCACGAAGAAGAGAGAACGGGGACTGCAGGAAGACACTAACAAACATGCTTCCTCCCACCCCAAAGTTTGGCCATATGAGGAACAGCACATTTGAGGACTCCCCAGAAGAAAAAAGACAAAGGAGGCTGAAAGGAGTGAAGAGGAAAAGAGACACAGAGGGGAGAGCAAAGTAACCCCATCAAGTACTGGAGACTCACAGCAAGACAGCCACCTAGAGGGGGAGTGTGGCGTCTCGGTGTAAGACTCAGGATGGTGCCTTGCCCAGCCTCTGCCCTGAGAAGCAACAGACACTACCTGGGCTGTCAGGGGCTGTGTCTGAGCAGGAGCTGGTTTGCTAAATCAAGGGCAAGAAGAGAAAGCTCAGGTCTTTTGGATCTTGAAGGAACTGTACTTCTTACCTTGTCCTTCTCTGTTTTAAAGGAGAGACTAAAGACTGGTGAGGTTTGAAACTCAGAGGAAAGCCAGCTTGGTGATCTGTTTTTTGTTTGGCTGATACGAAATCATTCACACCCAGCAGCTCACTGGCTGCTTATTTTGAGCATGAAAAATGAGGGTAATAAGTTTCTCCCTCTCTTATGGGAATTATGTTCACATCTTTCACTGGACTCCTTGCCTACAGACCCAGAGCTTAATTTTGGTTACTTTTGAAATACTAAAATGAACTGAGGGTCCCAGCCGGGAGGGGAGTTTGGTGATGAGGTGAAATGAAGAGTATTTTAGGGCAAGGATGGCAACGGAATTCAAATCCTCTGCTGTGACAACCAAGTGAAATGTTCTGCCTCTCAGAGTGACACTTAGAGCTGTGGGTTTTGAGATAGAAAAGGATCTCTCTTGGTTGTTTGTTTTTTGAGATGGAGTTTCGCTCTTGTTGCCTAGCCTGGAGTGCAATGGCGCAATCTCGGCTCACAGCAACCTCCGCCTCCCAGGTTCAAGCGATTCTCCTGCCTCAGCCTCCTGAGTAGCCAGATGCCTGCCACCATGCCCCACTAATTTTGTATTTTTAGTAGAGACAGGCTTTCTCCATGTTGGTCAGGCTGGTCTCGAACTCCCAACCTCAGGTGATCTGCCCTCCTTGTCTTCCCAAAGTGCTGGGATTACAGGCGTGAGCCACCACGCCTGGTTGAAAAAGATCTCTTGTAGGAAGATGGAACCCAGAGGGGCTTAACAGGACCTACTGCACCCGCAGGCCTCCTCTCCCTGCACAAAAACATACGCGTCCCCTGATTTCATGACCAGTTGTCATGAAATCACACCTAAGTCCCTCACTTAGGAACCCCCATGAGAAGTTAAAAAACTCTTCACTGGCCGGGCGCGGTGGCTCACACCTGTAATCCCAACACTTTGGGAGGCGGAGGCAGGTGGATCACCTGAGGTCAGGAGTTCGAAACCAGCCTGGCCAAGATGGCAAAACCCCGTCTCTATTAAAAATACAAAAATTAGCCGGGCATGGTGGCGGACGCCCATAATCCCAACTACTCAGGGGGCTGAGGCAGGAGAATCGTTTGAAGCTGGGAGGCAGAGGCTGCAATGAGCCAAGATCACGCCATTGAGCTCCATCCTGGGCGACAGAGTGAGACTCAGTCTCAAAAAACAAAAACAAAAACAAAAACAAAAACAAAAACAAAACAAACAAAAGAAAAACCCTTCCCTGCAGCTTCCCTGCCCATAAAGAAACGCACGCTATAGTGAAGGAAAGGGGTACAGCCTTGTCTTCTGTGCATCTGTCTTCCAGGGCCTTAAAGTGGCTGGCGGACAATTTATGATTGAGGACTTCTTACCTCTTTTCCCATCATAATCATGACTAGCAGCAAGAATGGAATATGTAGAGCCCTAGTCTAGGAGATCAGTATAGCACTAACATTCCTTTGACTCAGCAACTCCTCCATGGAATATGCAGCGCAGGTACTGTTAGGACTCTGCCGCGTGGGTACTGTTAGGACTCTGCAGCGCAGGTACTGTTAGGACTGGATCCCTGCATTCCAGGTCTTCAGAGATGTTGTGCTTAATATTTCTGGGCACCTGCTATGTGTTTTATCTACATTATTTGATTTATTTATTAGAATATCTTGATGGTATTCACATTTCATGGAACACTGAGGCTCATAGACGATAAATAACTTGCTAAAGTCACACACCTTAAGTTTCAGAGTCGTGTTTCAGCCTAGATCTCTGACTCAAAACCTTGGTTACTTTCCCCTCAAGGGGGAGGCAGACATGTCAGCAGATAAACATCCAATAACAAGTAAGTGCTCTTGAAGAGATAAACATGAGTAGTGTTGGGGTGGCTGACTTGCCTGGAGAGTCAGTAGGTACATTTTGAATGTTGTTTTATTTACCAGGAATGGAGAGGAAAATGGGAAGAACATATATTCCCTCTCCTCACAGCCAGCTCCTCTCTGCTCCTCTCGCTTGTGAACTCTTCCCTCAGCCTGCCTATGAATTATGATCACCATTCACTATAGAACCCTGACCTGTGTCCAGGTTGCCAGACAAAATACAGGATGCCTGATGAAACTTCAGATCAATGAATAGTATTTTAGTATACATATATACCCAATGTTGCATGAAATATAATGATACTAAAGAACTATTCGTGTTTAAAATTCAAATTTCACTGTGGGCACTGCATTTTTTCCCAATTTTCAAACTGTGGTACTACACACATAATGTAAAATGTTTACCATCTTAACCAATTTCAGGTGTACAGTTAATGGTACTAAATACATTCATAATGTGTGCAACCATCAGCACCATCCATCTCCAGAACTCTGTTTGTTTGCTTATTTGTTTAGTAGAGATAGGGTCTTGCTGTGTTGCCCAGGCTGGTCTCCAGCTCCCTGACTCAAGTGATCCTCTTACCTCGGCCTCCCAAAGGCTGGGAATACAGGCGGGAGCCACCATGCCCGGCCTCCCGATCTCTTTTATCTTGTAAAATTGAAATCTTATGTCTACTAAACAATAACTCTACATTCCCCCAACTCCCCAGTCCCTGGCAACCACCGTGCTACTTTGCGTATCTATGATTTTGACTCCTCTAAACACCACACGTAAGTGGAATTACACAGTATTTGCCCTTTTGTGACTGGCTTATTTCGCTTAGTGTAATATCCTCAAGGTTCATTCATATGTTGTAGGATGTGTCAGAATTTTTTTTCTTTTTAAGACTGAAGACTATTCCATCGAGCCACGTTTTGCTTATCCATTCATTCGTTGATGGACTCTGGGTTGCTTCCACACTTTAGCTGCTGTGAGGAACGCTGCTGTGAACACGGGTGTGCAAAGGTCTCTTTGAGGCTCTGCTTTCAGTTCTTGTGGGTCTATTCTCAGCAGTGGGATGCTAAATCATACAGTCATTCTCTGTTTTATTTTTCGAGGAACTGCCAGACTGTTTTCCACACTGGCTGCACATTTTACACTCCCACCAGCCATGCACGAGGATTCCACTTTCTCCACATCCTCACCAACGCTTCTATCTGATGTTTTTGTTTTCCCAAATAGCCATCCTAAAGGGTGTGAGGTGAGGGCATTCCTTATTTTTATTTGCCAAATGTAGCAACCCTAAAGCCCAGCCAGAAACCTCTTGCCTGGCTCTGATGTCACACCTTGCCCATCTAACCCTTGCCTTTTCTGTGTCGCATCCTGGCCTGAACTCCTGGTCCTCTGGTCCTCACCCAGCTTCTCCTCATTTGCTGCTGCACATGCCTCAGCGTGAGACTGTGTCTGGGGCTGCCACAGAAAGAGCTCTCGTCACCTCTTCTTGCTTTGCTTTCTCTGAGAGCACCTCGCTGGCACCACACTGACAGGTTGGCACCATAGGCTAAGCCTCAATGTAGAAACTGGCAGAACATCAACTCAAAGGAAATGTCCCAAGAGGAGAAAATGTTGAGACAGCAAAACTTTGTGGCCTAATCTCAGAGCACTCACAGTTATAGATACCAGACACTTTGCAGGCTGGAAGAAGCTGAATTTTTAGTTATTTGATCCTTTCCCCAGTTAGGGTTCCAGCTTCCTCCTCCTTTCCCTTTTTCAGATGCTAAGAACCCACCATGAGCAACATGCTGATAGGCAAGCATAGACAAGTAAAACTCTGCCCTCGAGGATCTAGGCCCAGTGAGGAGCCGAGACCTTTCTAAATAGTTGTGACATATAGAAAATGAGAACAGCCGGAGGAAGTGCAGGAGGAACGCCACATGAGGGCATTTGCGGGTGAGGGAGGGTCCAAGGAACTTTGTGGAGCAGGTGTCATCTGAGCAGAACCTTAAAAGATAAATGGTATTTAAGCATGTATCAATTTGCCAAATAAAATTATTAACACAAATTTATATTTGTTTATTTATTTATTTTGAGACGGAGTCTCGCTCTGTCGCCCAGGCTGGAGTGCAGTGGCGTGATCTCGGCTCACTGGAACCTCCACCTCCCAGGTTCAAGCGATTCTCTTGCCTCAGCCTCCCAAGTAGCTGGGACTACAGGTGCACGCCATCATGCCTGGCTAATTTTTGTATTTTTAGTAGAGATGGGTTTCACCATGTTGGCCAGGCTGGTGATCTACCCACAGGTGATCTACCCACCTTGTCCTCCCAAAGTGCTGGGATTACAGGTGTGAGCCACTGCGCCTGGCTGCACAAATTTATTAATAGCAATTTACCAATGTTGCTCACTAAAACTTTATTACTTTTTTTTTTTTTTTTTTTTTGAGACAGAGTCTCGCTCTGTCACCCAGGCTGGAGTGCAGTGGCACGATCTCGGCTCACTCTAACCTCCGCCTCCCAGGTTCAAAAGATTTTCGTGCCTCAGCCTCCTGAGTAGCTGGGATTACAGGTGTGCACCATCAAGCCTGGCTAATTTTTCTATTTTTAGTAGAGATGAGGTTTCACCGTGTTGGTCAGGCTGGTCTCGAACTCTTGACCTCATGATCCGCCTGTCTCGGCCTCCTAAAGTGCTAGGATTACAGGTGTGAGCCACCACGCCTGGCCAAAACTTTATTCCTTTTAGCAATTTGTAGAATGTATAGCAATTTAATTTTTACCAAGCTTTCCCAATATTCCATTTATTTATTTATGTTTTCATTTCAGGCAATGTTTATATCCCAAATGTCAAAAAACATTATAAGGTTGGTTTTTCTCTTCCAACCTTGTTTTTCCGGTTTTAAAAGTAATCTTTATTTTTAATTAATTTATTAATTAAATTAATGTAAATTCATGTAATAGAAATTAGGATAATTTAATTACTCTTAGTTAATATGTGCATTGTAAGAAACTGAAAAACACAAGAAGCGGAGAACAAGGCTGTCCACAATCACGAGCAGTTTGCAGTTGGCCGTGTCCTTCCAGGTCCCGTGTATGTACAGACACAACACCCAGTGGATCGTGCTTTTTCACTTATCATTCTGCCCAATTTTAAATCCGTTTTGCTGCCTCCTTGGGATTCTGTGACTCTAGGGGCGTGGTTCCCACAGGTATCTCCCTTTGCAAATCCATGCTTGAAGGTTTCTCTGTCATGCTAAGTCAGTGACGATTATTTTTCAATTCTGACATCTTTGAAATATGCAGAAGAGACCGGGCGCGGTGGCTCACACCTGTAATCCCAGCACTTTGGGAGGCTGAGGCTGGCGGATCACGAGGTCAGGAAATCGAGACCATCCTGGCTAACACGGTGGAACTCCATCTCTACTAAAAATACAAAAAAATTAGCTGGGCGTGGTGGCGGGCACCTGTAGTCCCAGCTACTCCAGAGGCTGAGGCGGGAGAATGGCATGAACCCGGGAGGCGGAGCTTGCAGTGAGCCGAGATCGCGCCACTGCACTCCAGCCTGGGTGACAGAGCAAGACTCTGTCTCAAAAAAAAAAAAAAAAGAAAGAAAGATGCAGAAGAGTAAAGAGAATAACAACAAACACCCATCTGCTCAATGTTCAGCTTTAGCAAATCTTAACCTTTTGCCAAATTTGCTTCAGATATTTTTTTCTCAGAAATGAAATATTACAGATACAGTTGAAGCCTCTTATACATCTATGCCTGTGATTTGACTCCTTTCCCTCCCTCTCTAGAACTTGACACGTGTCATTGCTGTTTGTTTTCATGCTTTTCTGTAGTGTGACGGGTCCCCAGCCAAGTCGCTAAAGAGTGTGTGTCTGCCGCCTGAACCCTGAAGGTCAGGCCATGAGCCAAGGCCACAGTGCCCAGCAGAGGAGCAGGTGTCCCTCAGAACCAAGCATTCCAGAGGGTTTCTAAGAAACTACCAAGAGAAACAGTCCATCACACACACAGTGGGCAAAGAGCCAGAAAATTAGCTTAAAGGCAGCTCAAGAGTGTGGCCAGGCACGGCTCATGCCTGTAATCCCAGCACTTTGGGAGGTCAAGGTGGGTGGATCATGAGGTCAAGAGATCGAGACCAGCCTGGCCAACATGGTGAAACCCCGTCTCTACTAAAAATACAAAAATTATCTGGGCGTGGTGGCATGTGCCTATAGACCCAGCAACTCAGAAGGCTGAGGCAGGGGAATCACTTGAATCCAGGAGGCGGAGGTTGCAGCGAGCCAAGATCGTGCCACTGCACTCCAGCCTGGAGACAGAGCAAGACTCCGTCTCAAAAAAAAAAAAAAAAAAAAAAAAAAGAGTGGGAGAATGGGAGGCAGTGCAGGTCTCTAAAGCTGTCCTGCTACTGCCCGGGAAGCCTTGTATGTAGGTCCAAATAAACTCATCTACTTGCCAAGCTGGACTTGTCTCAGTCATTCTTTGGTCTCTCAACCTCCTCCTAGTTTGGGAAAAGGTTTTTTGTTTGTTTGTATTTTTTTAATACAATTTCAGGTTTTCTTTGTTATGTTTCTACATATCCATTGATCTATAAAGAAGGCTTGGCATTTTTTGCATATTTCTAAACCATATACAGGATATATACACATGCATGTGTGCCACGAACCATTTATGTCCTCCTGCAACTTTGTGTTCTTGTGATTTATCCATTCCTAAACATAGAACTGTTACTTCTTTTTAAATTGCTGTACAGCAGGGGTCCCCAAACCCCAGCACAGGTGCACGGCCTGTTAGGAACTGCATCATACGGCAGGAGGGGAGCAGCAGGCAGGTGAGCAAGTGCGGCTTCATCTGTATTGACAGCCGCTCCCCATCACTCGCATTACTGCTTGAGCTCCGCCTCCTGTCGGATCAGTGGCGGCACTAGATTCTCATAGCAATGTGAACCCTATTGTGAACTGAGCATGTGAGGGATCTAGGCTGCGAGCTCCTTATGAAAATCTAATGCCTGATGATCGTCACTGTTTCCCATCATCCCCAGATGGGACCATCTAGTTGCAGGAAAACAAGCTTGGGGCTCCGCATATTCTACATTATGGTGAGTTGTATAATTATTTCATTATATCTTACAACGTAATAATAATAGAAATAATGTGCACAATAAATGTGATGCACTTGAATCATCCCAAACCATCCCCCCACCCCCAGTCCATGAAAAAATGGTCTTCCAGGAAACGGGTCCCTGATGTCAAAAAGGTTGGGGACCGCTGCCGTACAGTATTCCATTTCACCAACATACCACCGTCTATCGATTCTTCTGTTCACAACCATTTAGGTTGTTTCCAATTTGTGATTACAAACAAAGCTGGAATGAATTCTGTATATATGTGCTCTGGTCTCTAGAATACATTATGGGAAGCGGCATTGTCAGGTTCTAGCTTATGCTCATCTCCACCTTTGTTAGATATTGCCTAATTGTTCATCACCATCAATATTTCTGTTTGTCTTCTGCCATCAATATTTCTGTTTATCAAGCAAGGGACAAAGGCAAGCAGCAAAAATAATACATGGTACAGGTATGTTTCAACCTGCAGGTGTAAGGGGATGCATATGTGCCCAAGATTCTCACCAGTTCATGGGGAAGAGTGCTTAGGCTAGGCATAGCTGGACACATCATGTGTTCTGTACAAGGAGAGGGAATATAAAACTCCTTGTTGCCTCACGCATTTATAAAGTATTATGGAGGGCAGGGCGCAGTGGCTCACGCCTGTAATCCCAACACTTTGGGAGGCTGAGGCAGGTGGATCACCTGAAGTCAGGAGTTCAAGACCAGTCTGGCCAACATGGTGAAATCCCGTCTCTACTAAAAATACAAAAATTATTCATGCGTGGTGGTGGGCGCCTGTAATCCCAGCCACTTGGGAGGCTGAGGCAGGAGAACTGCTTGTACCCAGGGGGCAGAGGTCGCAGTGAGCCGAGATCACACCAATGCACTCCAGCCTGGGTGACAGAGCAAGACTCTGTCTCAAAAAAAAAAAAAAAAAAAAGCATTATGGAGGAATCAGAGATCATCTGACCAAGGTGGATTTGCAATTAAGGTTTCAGCCTTTCTGGCCTAAGAAATAACGTTAGAAACAACCCAATAATCCAGACATTTATACATGAGGGGGTTTGTAGCCCTCCCTGAAGAGCCAGCTCATTGTTAGGTTACCTGAAAAAAGACTCACAAGGGTCATCCACTTAACAAACTTGTTTATCCCTCTACATTACACCTCTGGCCCTGGCAATTTATTAAACAGGCTTTCCAACCTAGGGCTTGTGTTAGTTGATAACATTGTGACAAGTTTGCATCACAGGCCATGAAAGGCATAAAAGGTATTTTGAGGCTTTTGTCCATATCTGTAAAACAAAAGGAGAAATAGTCTTTAAAACATTTTTAATATAGGTTTTTAATCTATCTAGAATTTATTTTTGTTATGGAGAAAGTAGAAATTTCATTATTAAAAATATATGGTTAACATTTTATCCTGCTCCTATTTATTGAACAGCTTATGCTTCCATTGATTTGCAGTACCTCCTCTGTCACTTATCAAGTTTCCACATATACATATACATGGGCCAGCTCCCGGACTGTCTGATTCTTTTGGCCTCTTTGTCTACACATAGGCTAGTACCATACACTCTTAGTTGTTCTCACTTTATAATCAGTCTTAGGGTTTTTGTTTTGTTTTAGAGTCAGGGTCTTGGTCTGTCACCCAGGCTGTGGTACAGTGGCATGATCATAGCTCACTGTAACCTTGAACTCTTGGGCTCAAGAAATCCTCCCATCTCAGCCTCCCTAGTAGCTGGGACTTCAGGTGTGCTCCATGACACCTGGTCAATCTTTTTTATAGATCTTTTATAATGTTTTAAATAATCTTTTTTCTAGGGCTGGAATCTCACTGTGTTGCCAAGGCTGAGCTCGTATTCCAGATCTCAAGTGATCTTCCTGGGATCATAGGCTGGGATTACAGGCATGAGCCCTGTGATCACGGCTCACCGCAGCCTCTGTCTCCTGGGCCCAACTCCTGATCTTGAACTCCTTAGCTCAAGTGATCCTCTCACCTCAGCCTCCCAAGTAGCTGGGACTACATACACACACCACTATGCTGGCTAATTTTTTTGCATTTTTTTGTACAGACAGGGTTTTACCACGTTGCCCAGGGTGGTCTTGAACTCCTGGGCTCAAGCAATCCGCCTGCCTTGGCCTCCCAAAGTGCTGGGATTACAAGCATAAACCAGGGTGCCCAGCCCCAGTCTTCATTTTGAAAGAGCAATTCCCTTAAACTTTTGGTTTTAAAAAATTGTTTTGGTTATTCTTGGCCCTTTACTCTTCTATGTAGATTTTAGAACATACCTTGCCAAGTCACCTGGAAGTTCTGTTGGGATTTTTATTGAAAGTTGAAAATATAAATCAATATGCATGTTGAATCAATAGACTTGGGAAGAATTGGTATCTTTATGATGAAATGCATTCTCATCCATGACTGTAGCATATCTCATCATCGTTTATGTCGTTCAATATTGTCTTTGAAGATCCAATAAAAAGATAGGGTTCTCTGCTTGGGTTTGGCCCCTATAGAGGCCAAAATATTATCTTTATTGCTGATAGCGACCAGGTTAGAGGATGTAGCTTTAGGTCTGTTAGCTGAGTGTTTAGTAGATCAAGGCAACAAATATACAAACAATTTGATAAACATATATATATAT
Source organism: Pongo pygmaeus (assembly GCF_028885625.2). NCBI lineage: Eukaryota > Metazoa > Chordata > Mammalia > Primates > Hominidae > Pongo > Pongo pygmaeus. The sequence continues at coordinate 206,879,028 of NC_085930.1, forward strand.
ATAAAACACCGCCAGCAGTTTGCTCCCCAAAAAGAAAAGCAGAACTAACATATCCAGATTATTCTTCCTAAATTTACTAGTTAACATCACTCTGTCCTCCAAGGAGCAGAATGAGTAGAGAGGCAGAGAGACTGAGACTATCACACCAATAGAGGTCCTTGAAATGAATGGAAATCTTAGGAGTAGGAACTAAGCTTGCTTTCCTCACAGGCATCTAACTTGTTTGTGTACAGATCCTTTGCCCATTTAAAAAATGGGTAATTTGGCCGGGTGGAGTGGCTCATGCCTAGCACTTTGGGAAGTCGAGGTGAGCAGATTGCCTGAGCTCAGGAGTTCAAGACCAGCCTGAGCAACATGATGAAACCCCGTCTCTACTAAAAATACTTTAAAAATTAGCTGGGCATGGTGGTACACCCTTGTAATCCCAGTTACTTGGGAGGCTGAGGCACAAGAATTGCTTGAACCTGGGAGGCAGAGTTTGCAGTGAGCTGAGATTGCACCACTGCACTCCAGCCTGGGTGACAGATTGAGACTCTGTCTCAAAAATAAAAAATAAAATAAAGTAAAAAAGGCATAATTTGTCTTTTTATTGTTGAGTTGAAGTCCAATTTATTTACTTTTTTTGTCAGTTGGGCTTTTGGTTTCATATCTAAGAAACCATTGTCTAATTCAAAGTCACAAAGATTTACTCCTTTGTTTTCTTCAAAGGGTTTTACAGTTTGATCTCTCACATTTAGGTCTATGAGAATTTAGAATTTTTTTTTGTTTATGGTGTGAGGTAGGAATTCAACTTCATTCTCTTACATGTGGATATTCACGTGAACTATAATCTGTTCAATCATTTCTCCTTTACTGTTATTTTCTTCTGAGGCTTTTAAAAGGGGTTATATTAGAGACCCAATGTATTGTCTCCACTGTCTAGCTGATGTCACATATTTTTTACTTGAAAAAATGTCTTTATCGTGTTTACTCCTCTATCATGTCTTAATTCACAAATTTTCTCTTTGTGCTCAGTCTGGAGTTTATTCTATTAGATTTTTAAAGTCATTAAACATACGTCATGTTCCTAAGATTTCTAACCCATTTTTTTCTGATTTAAAAATAAACTAATGAATTTATTATTTTTGAATATGAAACATAGGCACACAGTACAGAATTCAAAGAATAATAAATACAATGATGAGGTTATTGGCTTTAAAAATATTTACCTGTTCTTGTTTCATTTTTGTCAGTTCTTGTTTCATAACTTTGTTTATAATGTGTGTTATTTATAGAGCTATAAGTGTGTGTGCAGGGGGAGTTGGTAGAAGACAACATAGGTCACAGCCTGTGCAAGGAAGAACAGTGGGAGAAAAGGCTAAAGAGGTAGGTTGGTGTCAGTTTGAGGACTTTGGAATAAAAGGGAAGAAAATGGTTGTTGAAGAGTATGAAGCTTATTGTCTTAGCCATGTAGTCTTTGAACAATTTTTTTTACCACGTAATAAACATTGTGCTTTAAGAAGCCTAAAATGCTTCAGATATACCAAAGGGAGGAGATGGGTAGTCTAGGCCTCATTAAAAGGCTTCCATCTCAGGTGGGTACCCAACCACCTTATACTTCCTTGACCCCTTTTCACAGGCCTGTATGCTGATTATAAGCCAGACGTTTTGTGCAAAGATTTTAGTGTCTAGCTATATTTAAATGCTGTGTTTTATCACTTAACCCTCAAAGTTCCCTCCTCTCCTGCCCTTGACGTGGCCACTCTGAAAGGAGTCCCTCTCCCCAGGATCCAACAGTGTTCTCCCAGCAGGGGGCAGCAGCAGCACACGTCAGGTGCCCAGGGTAGGGTGAGGTGCTATGGGGTGCCCTGTGGGGAGGAACTTGCATGAGGAAACACATAGAATGGAAAAAGTAAACTAGTTCCTCAGTCCCACTTCAGAGTCAAACCCACACCTGTGGTGAGTTGAGCCACAAATATGTTTTCTCCAAAGCTGGCAGCCTTTTATTTTGGAAGGAGGAAGATGCACTCAACACTATTGAGGACCTGGCTTTTTTTCTTTGCTTTTTCCTAATTTCTTATCCTCTGCTTTGGCCATAAATGTTCTAGTTTCTCTCACTCTTCTCTTTCCCTTCCTTCATGTCCAACATTTTCCCATTTTTTTCCCAATGGTCAGGTGTATAGGTCTGGCCAAATAATCACCTTCTAGTAATAAGAATATTTCTGGAAATAAGAAACACAGCATAAGGGAAGGGAAAAGCTGGTTGGCTCCCCCAGTTCCTCACCTACTCCAGAGGCATCACACTGATCTCCAAGACTATCATCACCCGGAAGGCAAAGGCCTCTCACAATTTCTTACACATCTCTGTGTTCCCCACTGACTTGCTAGACTGGATGAGAACATAGACACCCACCTGCAATCTGGTCTATAGCTTTGTCCACACCTGCATGGCATGTGGAGAAGGAATGCCTGGGGGTAGGACCTAGGGGGCTGGGGATCAAAACACTGTAATGAGGGGTAGTTTTGCAGAAATCCCCAAAAATGTGATCCTAGGACCTTCTCACTGCTTCTCCCTGAAATCCACTGTTACAACGCCCTTATACTATCTCGGCATCCCGGTATACCGCTAGAGAGGCAGCATGGTAACTGTGTGACCTCTAACCTAGTCCCACCAGGCCCAAGGTGACAAACATGTACATGGGAGTTTATCATCTTGGGCATGGTCGAACTAGGTTAGAGGTCACATAGTTAATTTTGGGCAAGTCACTTGCCTTCTCTGGGCCTCAGTTTTCTTTTCTTTTTTTTTTTTTTTTTTGAGACAGAGTCTCGCTCTGTTGCCCAGGCTGGAGTGCAGTGGCGCTATCTCGGCTCACTGCAAGCTCCACCTCCCGGGTTCATGCCATTCTCCTGCCTCAGCCTCCTGAGTAGCTGGGACTACAGGCGCCCGCCATCATGCCTGGCTAAGTTTTTTGTATTTCTAGTAGAGACGGGGTTTCACTGTGTTAGCCAGGATGGTCTCGATCTCCTGACCTCGTGATCCACCCGCCTCGGCCTCCCCAAGTGCTGGGATTACAGGCGTGAGCCACCGCACCCGGCCCTCAGTTTTCTTATCTATAAATGGGTATTAATAATGCCTTTCATAAATACCTCACAGAGGACGGGTGCAGTGGCTCACGCCTATAATCCCAGCACTTTGGGAGGCCAAGGCTGGAGGATTGCTTGAGGCTAGGAGTTTGAGACCAGCCTGGGCAACACAGTAAGACCCCATCTCCACAAAAAATAAGAATTAGCTGGGCATAGTGGTGCATGCCTGTAATCCCAGCTACTTGGGAGGCTGAGGCAGGAGGATCCCTTGAGGCCAGAAGGTGGAGGCTGCAGTGAGCTGTGATCGCGTCACTGCACTCTAGTATGGTGACAGAGTGAGACCTTGTCTCTAAAATATAATAAAAATAAATACCTCACAGAACTGAGATACTCAAGTAAGATAATGTGAAAAGTTTGCATGTATGGTGGAGTGTTTTTAAAACATTATTTATCATTACTAGCTCTTTTTCAAGAGCACTTTGGCCCTTGTCTCATGGGCATGTTGCTTGAATTTCAGCCAGAGAATTAGGTGTTGGGACAAGTTGGCTTAAAAAACATCTTTTAAAATTTATTTTAATTTATTTTTAGAGATATGGTCTCTCTACGCTGCCCAGGCTGGTCTTGAATTCCTGGCCTCAAGCCATCCTCCTTGCCTCGGCCTCCCAAAGTGCTGGGATTACAGGCATGAGCCACCAGGCCAGGCCAAAAATTTGTTATTTTTAATTATTACGGATACGCAATAGTTGTACATCTTTCAAATTGAACTCTTGAGGGGTCCAGGGCCATTGAGAGGAAAGACAGCACAGAGCCAGGTGGATTTATTTCCAGGGATTTGGCTCCTAGCCCCTTGTCAGGGAAGGTGGCTTCTTTCTTTCCCAGGGGCCAGGAGAGACTAATAGGGAGATGTATCTCTAGAATCCCAGGTCTGAATGAGACTGCCAATGGGTCACTGGTTTTAGGTGTTTTTTTTTGTTTGTTTTTGTTTTTTTTTTTGCCCCTCAGGTAAGGCTACATTGAAACCACACTAAAGGGATCAGAAAGAATATAGCATATAGTCTGTCTGTTAAATGTTTCCAAGGAGATTCTATATTCTTTCCTGGTAATTCAGGACTAAGTATGTTTTACAGTGAGTTCTTCTTTTTAGCCCTTTTAGCTGCAATTGAGGGTTGGAAATGCTTTGAGGGTAGTCTATTCATCTTTATATCCCGTCCAAACCCAGCACAAACGGGCCCCAGGGTCCCGTCTGTTGACCTGAACTGCATTGTTCTGCTCTCCCTGGAGCTAGGAAATATGCTGGTCACTGTTTTTTGTTGGCTTTAAATACAGTATTTGCAAAGTTCAAAACAAACCTTATGATCATTTGGCTTGTGGCTTCTCTCCTAAATCTCCCTCCTTTTAGAATGGCCAGAATGGCAGGAGGACGTGCCAAGACTGAGCTTCTGTTTCTGTTCAAGGACAGTCCCCGCGATGGCTTCGTTTGAACTGCCCTCCCTTTTCTTATCAAACGAAATCAGGCACCACAGGAAATTGGCTTCTCCAGATTGTAGGAGACTCAGGAAGCAGCGCCACAAAGCAGGGTCCAGGGAGGGAAGGCAGAGATGAGAGGAACAGCTCGAGTCCCAGCTCGGTCAGTGCCTGGCCCCGGCCTCGCTTTCTGCCTCTCTGTCTCGTTCTTACCATCTCTAGCCTCACCTACCCTTCTTCTGGGTCCTGGCGTCTGAGGCTGAAAGGCGCTGTAGAAGTCTCCAAGGCCAGCCTCCCTCCCCACTCAGTCACTCCCAACAAGCCTTCCAGCCTGTGCTTGACCCTTCCAGGGATGGAAATTTTACTGCTTCCCCTAAGAAACCAGCTCTGTTTTGCCTTTTATCCATCTGAAACCTCCCTCCTCCAGTGTTCTTCCACTGGCATCACTTTTCCTTGGGACAGCCTTTTCCATATCTGAGTCTCCAGGCTAAGCCCCCCCGGGGAGTTCTCTTGGTAGAGGAATGAGTTTCTCAGAAACTCAACCAGAGGGAGTCAGGAAGGGGTCTAAGCAGGAAGGAAAAGGTGAGAACAATGGCACTCGTGGGCCCTTTCCTTGCCAAGGAGTTATGTGTGGTGGCTTTAACTTGATGTTTAGAACAACCTCAATGTGCTTTTCTTCTCCTGCATGACTAGTGCCTTATGGGAAGAGTGTCTTCTCTTTTAGCTCACTTCATTAATTTTTTATGAAATATTTAAATACATATATAAAGGTATCATGACATTCCACTCTTAAATACTTCAGTATGTATCTTTAAGACATAAGAATATTGGCCGGGCGCGGTGGCTCACGCCTGGAATCCCAGCACTTTGGGAGGCCAAGGTGGGTGGATCACCTGAGGTCAGGAGTTCAAAACCAGCCTGGCCAAGATGGTGAAACCGCATCTCTACTAAAAATACAAAAATTAGCCAGGCGTGTTGGTGGGTAACTCCAATCCCAGCTATTCCAGAGGCTGAGACAGGTGAATCACTTGAACCCGGGAGGCAGAGGTTGCAGTGAGCCAAGATCACACCATTGCACTCCAGTGGGGGTGACAGAGCAAGACTTTGTCTCGAAAAAAAAAAAAAGAATATTTTTCTGCATAGCCAAAATCAAAATATAACACCCAACAAAATTAACTATAACTTCCTAACATTATTTAATACTTAATCCACAAAATTTCCCCAGTTGATTCCAAAATGTCCTTTACTGCTGTTTTGTTCAAACCAGGATCCAATCCAGGACCACACATTTCATCTGGTTGTTATGGAACTTAGGGCTCTTTTATAGATGACGCTGATAAATAGAAGGAAGCTTCCTTGTTAAAGTGCTCTCTTTTTAAAAATTCATATCAGGGCCTGGTGCGGTGGCTCATGCCTGTAATCCCAGCACTTTGGGAGGCCGAGGTGGGCGGATCACCAGAGGTCAAGAATTCAAGCCCAGCCTGGGCAACGTGGTAAAACCCTGTCTCGACTAAAAATACAAAAATTAGCCGAGCATGGTGTTGCACACTTGTAATCCCAGCTACTTGAGAGACTGAGGCAGGAGAATGGCTTGAACCCAGGAGGCGGAGGTTGCGGAGAGCTGAGACTATGCTGCTGTTCTCCAGCCTGGGCAACAGAGTGAGACTCCATCTCAAAATAAAATAAAATAAAATAAAATAAAATAAAATAAAATAAAATAAGTAATCAGGCTGGGCACAGTGGTTCACTCCTGCAATCCCAGCACTTTGGGAGGCTGAGGGGGCAGATCGCTTGAGGCCAGGAGTTTGAGACCAGCCTGGGCAACCTCGTCTCCTCAAAAAATACAAAAATTAGCTGAGTGAGGTGGCGCATGCCTGTGGTTCCAGCTACTCGAGAGGCTGAGGTGGGAGGATCCTTTGAGTCCAGGAGGCAGTGGTTTCAGCAAGCTGAGATCACGCCACTGCACTCTAGCCTGCGCCACAGAACCAAACCATCTAAAAAAAAAAAAAAAGAAAGAAAAAAGAAAAACCAAACCAAACAAAATACATATCATATATCATCAACATAACTCATTATGCCATTATTATATCATCCGTATAGTTCACATTACACATCACATGACAGTTGTACCACTCAGACACCATGAACCTTCTACTTGAGAGAGTTAAATTCAAGAATAATTTTTTTGGCCAGGTGCGGTGTCTCATGTCTGTAATCCCAGCACTTTGGGAGGCTGAGGCAGGCGGATCACCCAAGGTCAGGAGTTCGAGACCAGCCTGGCCAACATGGTCAAACCCCATCTCTACTAAAAATACAAAAATTAGCTGGATGTGGTAGCCCGCGCCTATAATCCCAGCTACTTGGGAGGCTGAGGCAGGAGAATTGCTTGAGCCCAGAAGGCAGAGGTGGCAGTGAGCCGAGATCATGCCACTGCACTCCAACCTGGGCGACAGAGCAAGACTCTGTCTCAAAAAAATAAGATTAAAAAAAATAAAAAAGGATAAATTTTACCAGACTCCATCTCAAAAAAAAAAAAAATTTTTTTTTCTTTTTTTTTTTTTGAGATGGAGTCTGGCTCTGTCACCCAGGCTGGAGTGCTGTGGTGCAATCTTGGCTCACTGCAACCTCCACCTCCCAGGCTCAAGTGATTCTCCTACCTCAGCTTCCAAAGTAGCTGGGACTACAGGCGCATGCCACCACGTCCAGCTAATTTTCGTATTTTTAGTAGGGACGGGGTTTCACCATATTGGGCAGGCTGGTCTCAAACTCCAGACCTTATGATCCACCTGCCTTGGCCTCCCAAAGTGCTGGGATTACAGGTGTGAGCCATAGTGCCCAACCAAGAATAATTTTTTTCAAGAAGTATTCAGTCTATAGAGTCCCAGTAACAGAGGTAATAAACATGCACAAGGTAGTATTTCAAATTCATGAATTTGTTCAGCTTGGGAGCAATGGGAATTTAGCTTTTTCTTTTATCTTTTATGTTTTTTTTTTTGAGATGGAGTCTTGCTCTGTTGCCCAGGCTGGAGTGCAATGGCACAATCTCGGCTCACTGCAACCTCCGCCTCCTGGATTCAAGCGATTCTCCTGCCTCAGCCTCCCGAGTAGCTGGGATTACAGGTGCCCACCACCATGCCTGGCTAATTTTTGTATTTTTAGTAGAGACGGGGTTTCACCATGTTGGTCAGGCTGGTTTCAGACTCCTGACCTCTAGTGATCTGCCCACCTTGGCCTCCCAAAGTGCTGGGATTACGGCGTGAGCCACCGCGCCCAGTCTAGCTTTTTCATATTTATTTATTTATTTATTTATTTATTTATTTATTTATTTATTTTTTCAGAATAACCTGAAATTTATTCTAGTTATATTGGAAAAAAGAAAATCCTCAATCACTATCCACATCATACAACATACCAATTCTGACTGAAATGCCGACCTACATTTTTTTTTTTAGACTGATGGGGTACACGTGAATGTTTGTTACATGGTTTTTTGTTTGTTTGTTTGTTTTGAGACAGAGTCTCGCTCTGTTGCCCAGGGTGGAGTGCAGTAGCACGATCTCAGCTCATTGCAACCTCCACCTCCTGGGTTCAAGTGATTCTCCTGCCTCAGCCTCCTAAGTAGCTGGGACTACTACTCCTAAGTAGCTGGGACTACAGGCACCTGCCACCAGGCCTGGCTAATTTTTGTATTTTTTTAGTAAAGTCAGGGTTTCATCATGTTGGTCAGGCTGGTCTTGAACTACTGACCTCAAGTGATCCTCCCACCTTGGCCTCCCAAAGTGCTGGGATTCCAGGTTTGGGCCACCGCGCCTGGCCACATGGGTTATATCGCATTATGGTGGGGACTGGGCTTCTGGTGTACCCATCACCCAACAGTGCACATTGTACCTAATAGGTAATGTTTTGCCCCTTACCCCTCCCACCCTCCCCCCTTTGGAGTCCCAGTGTCTATTGTTTCCATCTTCATGTCCATGTGTGCCCATTGTTTAGTTCCCACTTAGAAGTAAGAACATGCAGTGTTGGAGTTTCTGTTTCTGAGTTAGTTCACCTAGGATAATGGCATCCAGCTCCACCCATGTTGCTGCAAAGGACATAATTTCATTTTTTTTTTTTTTTGAGACAGAGTCACTCTGTCACCTAGACTGAAGTGAAGTGGTGCAATCTCAACTCACTGCAACCTCCGTCTCCTGGGTTCAAGCGATTCTCCTGCCTCAGCCTCCTGAGCAGCTGGGATTACAGGTGCGCACCTCCATGCCCGGCTAATTTTTGTGTTTTCAGGTGAGACGGGGTTTCGCCATGTTGGCCAGGCTGGTCTCAAACTGCTGGCCTCAAGTGATCCACCTGCCTCAGCCTCCCAAAGTGCTGGGATTACAGGCGTGAGCCACCGCGCCCGGCCACATTTCATTCATTTTTATGGCTGCAGTTACAGTGTTCTAGCTGGTTCTTCTGTGTCCTTTATTTCCTATAAATGATAAATGAGATGTTAACATTTGATTTAATTCAAGTTAAACACTTTTAGCAAGGATATATCCTAAGTGCTGCTGGGTGCTTCATGCGCACCACGGTGGAAGACATATTCTGGTTGTTCTCCCATCAGTGATGCAAAGGTTAACCCCTGCATTAGTGCTAACAGTGTGACCCCCGATTGTGACCCCTTGATTGTGTTTCTTTTCTTCTCGTGTGACGAAAGAGAAGTCTGCATGGTTGCTGTTGCATCACACAAATGTCAGGTGATGTTTATTTTATTTTATTTATTTTTTTTGAGACAGAGTTTTGCTCTTGTTGCCCAGGCTGGAGTGCAGTGGCGCAATCTCGGCTCACCGCAACCTCCGCCTCCTTGGTTCAAGCGATTCTCCTGCCTCAGCCTCCCAAGTAGCTGGGATGACAGGCATGCACCACCACCACGCCTGGCTAATTTTTTTTTTTTTTTTGGATTTTTAGTAGAGATGGGGTTTCTCCATGTTGGTCAGGCTGGTCTCGAGCTCCCAACCTCAGGTGATCCGCCCACCTCGGCCTCCCAAAGTGCCGGAATTACAGGCGTGAGTCACCGCACTCGGCCAAGTGATGTTTATTTAAAAGTCACAATTGGTCAGAAAAAGAAAAGGCAGATATGTTAGGATTCTCAAGGACATGTATATAGAGAAAGAGATGTTTTTAAGGAATTGGTTCACATAGATTATGGAGGTGGGCTAGTCCAAAATCTGCAGCGTGAGCTAGCAGGCTGGAGAACCTCCTCTTCCTCCAGGGAACAGTCTTTTTGTTTCAGGCCTTCAGCAGACTGGATGAGGCCCACTCGCATTATAGAGGGTAATCTGCTTTGCTTAAAGTCCACTGATTTAAATGTTAATCTTATCCAAAAATATCCTCACGAAGACATCCGGAATAATGTTTAACCACATACTGCTCTGAAAAGTCAATGGGTTCATTTTTTTTCTATTAAAAAACCCCACCACATATCTGGGCATTGTGGCCCAGCTAAGCTGACATGTAAAATTAAGATATCTCTCAGCAGCGCTGAGAGAGATGGAGTTTCTGTCTCTGCTACTGTGTTCTGTTCTTGTGTAAATAATGTAACACTTAGGGCCTCAGTTTTCCTCTCTGTAAAACAAAGGGTTTGGACTAAAAGATCTCTAAGTTCCCTTCCAGTTTTAAATTTCTTTTAAAAATTGTGGTAGGACGGGCATAGTGGCTCGCGCCTATAATCCCAGCAATTTGGGAGGCCGAGGCAGGCAGATTGCTTGAGGTCAGGAGTTCGAGACCAGCCTGGCCAACATCGTAAAACCCCATCTCTACTAAAAACAAAAATTAGCTGGGTGTGGTGGTGGGCACCTGTAATCCCAGCTACTCAGGAGGCTGAAGCAGGAGAATCGCTTGAACCCGGGAGGCGGGGGTTGCAGTGAGCCGAGATCACGCCATTGCACTGCAGCCTGGGCGACAAGAGTGAAACTCTGTCTCCAAAAAAAAAAAAAAAATCGTGGTAAAATACATATAACAAAAAATTACCGTCTTAACCATTTGTAACAGTACAATTCAACAGTGTTAAGCGTATCCCCACTGTTGTTCAACCAATCTCCAGGAGTTTTTCATCTTTCAGAATGAACTCTCCATCCACTAAACATTATTTCTCCCTCTCCACAGCCCCTGGCTGCTTTCAATGCTTTTGGGTATATTCCCATAAGTAGAATTGCTGGGTTCTGTGGTAATTCTTATTTTAAGTTTTTAGGGAGCTATCACACTGTTTTCTATACTGGCAGTACCATTTTACATTCCCACCAACAGTGCACAGGACTTCCAGGTTCTCTGCGTCTTTTCTAACACTTGTTGTTTTCAGGTTTGTGTGTATGGCTTTTTGTTTTCGTTTTTTTTTGAGATGGAGTCTCCCTCTATCACCAGGCTGGAGTGCAGTGGCGTGATCTCGGCTCACTGCAACCTCCGCCTCCCGGGTTCAAGTGATCCTCCTGCCTCAGCCTCCTGAGTAGCTGGGACTACAGGCGCCCGCCACCACCCTCTGTTGATTGCATCCTTTAATGCACGTAAACTTCTTTAAGCCTATGAAATTTGCGGTTGCAACTCTTCCTCCCATCTGTGGCCCATGGCTGCAGGCTGAGGACCTTAACCTCTCTGTCCTAAATGAATGGTATGCCTGCCCTCCTATCTCTTTGATGATACGTATTTCAGAATAGAACTCTAAGTTCTTATTGCTGGAATCAACTTTGGAAATCTTGTCCAACCCCATTTTACTCATGGACAAACAAGGCCCTTTGTGAGCAACAGAGCTGGATCTAAAGCGTGAGCTTCTCTCTCCATCCAGTGCTCTCTGCACTGTGATGCAACTCGACAAGTCGACTGGTCGTTTTAATGAACTCCTCAGGAAACACAAGCAATTACAGGAAAAGACAACCAGGCTATTAAGAGGGAATTTTATTCTATTGAAACTCTGTTATGGGGAAACGTGTGTGTTTGTTATAGGTAATCTATTTACATTTTCAAAAACCTTTTTACTTTCTAAAAGCAACTACACATATTCTAGGACTGCGAGTGCTGTTTTCTGGTAAATGGGGAGTTGCTTAGAAACCAGGAATGAGGGATGGAGACCAATGGTCTTCTGTGGATGAAGTATAAACAGTAGCTCTTCTAAGGAATCAGTACTAACCTTGGAAAGAAGATGAGCATAATTTTTCTCTGTACAACCTCTACCCCTCTTCTGATGAAAGCACCTGCTTTTCTTTAGGGCCTACTCCATCAACAGGAGCCCATGTCGTTTGGGTGGAGCTTCAGGAATCGGCATATGAGTCAGTCCAGAAAAATCGGCACATCCCACCCGCCAACCACAGTGACTGATTGCAGAAGAGGCACTTGACCCCAGGTCACACCAAGGGGGTTCCATCCTGGGACTTTTGCTGCACTGTTTTGAAAGAGGCCCTCTTTCCCCTGGTATTGCTAAACTAGCAGGCCATGGGCCTGAAACTGCCAGAACACACCCTTCATGCCACCCGGGTAGAGTTGGGGGAGAGCAGGGCTGAGAGCTGGAGACACAGATTCCTGAAAGCATTGTTTGAGCGCGTGGATCCAGTCTTGCCTTATGTCAGACTTTTTAGTAACATGAGCCGATCAATTCCTCTGCTACACCGGTTTGAGTTGGGTTTCTATCACTAGTGATTAAAAGAGTCCTCATTAGTCCAGATTGTACTTCAAGTTGCTTGCATACATTATCTGGAAGAGAGTATAAAAATAATAGGCTATAAATAGTGAGACTAATATTAAGTTCTTTTAGGTAATAAAAAGTCAAACTGATGGGAATAGGTCTGTGGGGAAATTGTGTGAAACTATGTTAACAGTAAGAAAAGTGACTAGGTTTTGGTGTAAGTAAATGGCTGGTCACACATTCGGGAAATAATAATTTAAATTCTATTTCTAGTATGACAAGTTGCAAGGCAAAGAATAAGTCATTAAGGGCTCTTTAAGAACATATGGTGCAAAGATGCTACTGCACCATAACATATTAGAAAAGTATAATAGAAGTAAAACAGGTAACATGTTGTGATGAATGGTGAAAACGTGTAAAAACAAACAAACAAACAAAAAAAACAAGTGGCCAGATGCGGTGGCTCACGCCTGTAATCCCAGCACTTTAGGAGGTCGAGGTGGGCAGATCACTCGAGGTCAGGAGTTCGAGACCAGCCTGAGCCAACATGTGAAACCCCATCTCTACTTAAAAAAAGAGAAAAAAAAAAATTAGCCGGGCGTGGTGGCAGACGCCTGTAATCCCAGCTACTCGGGAGGCTGAGGCAGGAGAATCGCTTGAATTCGGGAGGCGGAGGTTGCAGTGAGCCAAGATCACACCACTGCACTCCAGCCTGGGCAACACAGCAAGGATCTGTCTCAACACAACACAAAACAAACAAACAAAACCAACAGGTAACATTCATCCCACTGTTGCATAGAATCACAACAGGCCGGATGTATTCCGTCTGAGCTTCCAGATCCACTGTCCACCCTCTCTCACCCCTGCTCTCCGCTCAGCAGACCTGTGTCCTTTGTCTTCTAGCTGGGGTCCCTAACAGGGATCCGCATCAGGGAGGGGAGAGTGGTCGTGTGTTTGTTCCCCTGGTTTCCTCCTGCGGGGCTTCCTCGGGGAGCTGCTTCCCTAGATCAGGGGTCACAGGGCTTCTCCAGGAGCCTCTCCAGGTGCTTGTGGACTCTCGCCTTTTGGGATCTGATCATCATTGCCTCCCCCAGACCCAGGGATAGTAACAGCCCTTTGGGGCAAGTCCTGGGCTCCCGCATTGCCGTGACCACCCTGGGTACTAGTACCTTTATTAAACCCTCCTCAAACTGCCTGACTTGCAGGTGCCAACTCTTTCCTATGATATGACATAATATATCATAACGCACGTTCTTTTTCTTTTTTTTGCGACGGAGTTTTGCTCTGTCGCCCAGGCTGGAGTGCAGTGGCTCAATCTCAGCTGCTCACTGCAACCTCCGCCTCCCGGGTTCAAGCGATTCTCCTGCCTCAGCCTCCCTAGTAGCTGGGATTACAGGCGTGCACCACCACGCCAGGCTAATTTTTGTGTTTTTAGTAGAGATGGGGTTTTGCCATGTTGGCCAGGTTGGTCTCAAACTCTTGACCTCAGGTGATCCACCTGCCTTGGCCTCCCAAAGTGCCAGGATTACAGGCGTGAGCCACTGCGCCTGGCCGTGCAACACACATTCTATGTCCACATTTGGAAAATTACCTTTGATTGTGAGTGTTCAGCCTCAAGAAAACAGCAAGGCAGGCAAAGTCTAAAGGAGGGGAAGTGAAGGGATCAAGAGCTGGGAGTGTGAGCTAGAACAGTCATATCGGGACCGATTAAATGTGATGCCTGGGCTTACAGTCTTCATATGAATAACTTATAGGTTTGATTATAGACTAGAATATTAGTATAGGGAGCACATCTTAAACTTGGAGATATGCTTTAAATAAATAAAATGGAGTATTACCTCATGCAGAAGGTTGTACACTCACAAAATTCATTACTCTAAGAGGCAGTACAATTTGAAAGTAAAAATCAATTCCAAAATGGATTAAATACACAAATGAAGGAGTTTTAAGTCACCCAGGGAAACTTGAATTTTGAGGTTAATATCAAGATGTGAGGGGGTAAATGGACTAGAGCTGATCTGGAAATTTTTATGTTTAATAATAAATGAAATTTTGAACATAAATAAAACTTAGGTTAGCTTTTCATTTTCCAACTTAGTTGGCCCTTCTGAAAACATTCACCTTATATAATATATTTACCTCTTTCATTTGAATTCTGAACTACTATCTGCTGCCCTCTCAGGACGTTTTAACCTGGAATCCATGGATTCAAGGGGTCTATGGATAGAATTGTATTTCAATGTAGTCTATTTCTTCTCCTTGAGTATGTATTTCATTTTCTACATTTAAAAACATGATTCTGAGGCGTCCACAGGAGTTGCCAGAGTACCAGAGGGTTGTGTGGCAAGTGAAGTTTAAGATTCCCTTGTAGGCCAGGTGTGGTGGCTCACGCCTGTAATCCCAGCACTTTGGGAGGCCGAGGAGGGCGAATCACGAGGTCAGGAGTTCGAGACCAGCCTGGCCAACATGGTGAAACCCCGTCTCTACTAAAAATACAAAAATTAGCCAGGTGTGGTGGCGGGCTCCTGTAATCACAGCTACTCGGGAGGCTGAGGCAGGAGAACTGCTTGAACCCAGGAGGCGGAGGTTGCAGTGAGCCGAGATCACGCCACTACACTCCAGCCTGGGTGACAGAGCAAGACTCCATCTCAAAAAAAACAAAGATTCCCTTGTAGACCAAACCAGCTGTCTGGGTTTCCCAGGGTGTAACAGAGAAGGGCGCTGCCTTGCTTCACAATTCTTGTAAGGATCCTGGTTACCAGGACACTTCCCAGCCTTTGGAGAGACAGGGATCTCTCTCCACTTTGGTGTGGATGCAGAAGCACAGAGACTAGAGTTGAGGCAGAAACGAGTAAGAAGCTCTCCCAGCCCAGGGCCTGTTTGGGAAGGAGGAAGCTGAGCTGCCAGGGCCATCTTCCAGGCCCAGCACGGGCGGCACCTCCCTTCCTGATTGCTGCCAACATAGACTCTCTCTGCAGTTCCACTCTCTGATCCCATCCTGCACGACTGGATGCACTTTTGGACCAAGCACTGAGACAAAACTGAATTTAAAAATTTAAATTAGGCCGGGTGCTGTGGCTCACGCCTGTCATCCTAGCACTTTGGGAGGCCAAGGCGGGCAGATCACCTGAGGTTGGGAGTTTGAGACCAGCCTGGCCAACATGGAGAAGCCCCATCTCTACTAAAAATACAAAATTAGCCGGGCATGGTGTTGCATGACTGCAATCCCAGATACTCAGGAGGCTAAGGCAGGAGGCAGGAGAATCGCTTGACTCGGGAGGCGGAGGTTGCAGTGGGCTGAGATGGTGCCACTGCACTCCAGGCTGGGCAACAAGAGCAAAACTCCATCTCAAAAAAAAAAAAAAAAAAAAAAATTAGCTGGGCGTGGTGGTGCATGCCTGTAATCCCAGATACTTGGGAGGCTGAGGCAGGAGAATCACTTGAACCCGGGAGGCGGAGGTTGCAGTGAGCCGAGATGGCACCATTGCACTCCAGCCTGGGCAACAAGATTGAAATTCTGTCTCAAAAAAAAAAAAAAATTAGCGGGGTGTTGTGGTAGCATGCATCTGTAATCCCAGCTACTCAGGAGGCTGAGGCAGAAGAATTGCTTCAACCCAGGAGGCAGAGATTGCAGTGAGCTGAGATCATGCCACCACACTCTAGCCTGACAAAGAGAAACTTCGTCTCAAAAAAAAAAAAAAATTAAATGAAAAAGAACTGATCCTAGTGAAAAATATTTCAGTTAAATAAAAATAGACAAAAAAGGAAATGTTTCAAATGAGTGTCATGGAAAGATGACCAAAGAATTCAACTGACTTTGTGAGTTTGTTCCAGAAAATATGTTCTTTAGAACAAAACGTTCTTTAGTTCCCTACAGGGACTCCTAGTGACCACTGCCATCTCATTAATAAGTGACTTTGATTCTTGGCCTCAGTAAACAAAATGGCTTGAGGCGTGTGGAACTGAGTGTCTTTACTCTTGAAAATTGTACTAAATGCTTGTCTCCAGAGGTTTAGCCCTTAGACAATGCGTGGAGGGAAATTATTTGTGAAACTCCCCACTCTCTGGAAAATCATTTGTTCTGGTCAGATTCCTGGAATTCGTATATAGATACTAGGGTATCTCATAACTGGGGTCTCTCACAATTTTTTCTGCCACTTTGGGTTAACTTTTCCTCTGGGCATGTCAGGTCTAAGAATGCTCCCTTTGACAGAGAAAAACAGAAGCAAAATACACATTGAGGAGTTCTGCTTTCTCTTGTCACCCACCGACATGACGACATTGACCGCAAACAGCGTATCCCCTTTTTTGCTTTGAATATGACTTTATGAAGCCCTTGTACGGGCCTCAATTCACGTGGGGCTTTCACTTTCTCAGAAGCACGCTGCCATTTGTTCCATCTTACGTTCCTCTGCGGGCGAAAGCACCCTCTGTTCAGCTCAGGCTCACCTTCTCCTACAATCACATAACAATCATCTGCAACCTTAGGGTTTCTTTAAGCCCCGTCCTCCTTTTTCGCTGAATTGAGATTTCACAGGCACAGTGAATGTTCTTAGCAAATACTCAATTCTCGAGCATCTTTCCAAAGTCTCAAGCCATGGTATGTTCTTTTAATTGGTAAAATCTAGGGACCATGTCTAACTGGGCCCTGCCATTTCTCTTGCTATTATATACTGGAAGAAGACACAGTTGCTTTCTCCCAAGCTTCCTGTCATTTTCACTCTGCCAACCAATTCCTCCTTTTGGCCAAATTTAGTTCAGAGTGGCAGTTCCCCTTACTACTTCCTCCACTCTCTGGAAGATGAAATTGTCAGCATGCAATAATAATAGCTGAAATCTACTGAGTTCTTTCTGTGCCAAAGGCACCTTTACAATAGGAAGCGGAGGCACAGAGATGCTAAGTATCTTGCTCAAGTTCATCCATCTGGCAGGTGGCGGGGTGTGGGCATTCGAGCCAGGGTCTGACTCCAGAGCCCAAGTTCTGTTTCTTGCTCTACGTGCCTGTCGAAGACTCTGATTTCAGCTGGATAGACTTTCAGCAGGTCCGAGGATGTCAAGGTCTCCCATCAGCATCTCCCTACCTTGGGGTCACCTTTGTGATAGGGAGGGTTCTGTGGTCTCTTTCCTGAGTCTGGTTGTGGGAGCTGGGTAACTCCCAATGCAGTGGACAGAGATACCTCTCTGGTATCTCTCCTTGTCTTCCACCCTCAGCCTTCTATCCCTGTGACCTACGACCCCGCACCCCCTCCGCTCCTCATAGGGCTTTTCTTGGTTACTTCCAGGATGTCTTCGTGTTCTCCCCGGATGATTCGTGCAGACAGGTTTTCTCAAACACCTTCGTTTCTTCCTTGATTGTAGACGTGGCTGGCAGGAGGATAATGGTGGCCCCACCTGTGGATCATCTTACACTGATTGTAGACGTGGCTGGCAGGAGGATAATGGTGGCCCCACCTGTGGACCATCTTACACTCATTGTAGACGTGGCTGGCAGGAGGATAATGGTGGCCCCGCGTCTGAGACTGGTGGTGGGTTCCCAAGTGGAGTAGTTCTTCTTTGTGGATCCCTCTCTAAACCATGGCTTGAGACGTTGGAAAGAGAGTTCTGCTCTTTTCCCCCCTAAATTTAAATAAGTTTTGGGAATGCCACATTTTCTGAGTTACTTAAGTAATCTCACTTTAACTAAACTGCTTTCCCTTCCATAGTCATTGAGAATACATCTCACTTTGCCTCACATAATAAAACCCTGCAATCACCATTAGAACAATAAACACGGAGTTCTTAATATGCGCCAGGTGCTGTGTCTAAGGGTTTACAGGATTGATTTGTTTCATTTTTCACAACAATTCTATGAAGTAGGTTCTATTATTATCACCATTTTACAGACGTGGAAATGGAGGCACACAGAGGCCACACCACTACTGAACAGGGCGTTTTTGCTCATAGAACAAAGTCTATGTGAATCTGTTTCTTTTACAAATTTTCTATTAATAATTTTCAGCCAATTCATCTGATCAAGAGGACCCTAGATTGAAAGAAGTATCATTTCATTGAAATGATTTCAAATTTAGGCCGGGTGTGGTGGCTCACGCCTGTAATCCCAGCACTTTGGGAGGCTGAGGCAGCGGATCATCAGGTCAGGAGTTTGAGACCAGCCTGACCAACATGGTGAAACCTTGTCTCTGCTAAAAATATAAAAATTAGCTGGGTGTGGTGGTGGGCACCTGTAATCCCAGCTACTTGGGAGGCTGAGGCAGGAGAATCGCTTGAACCCGGGAGACAGAGGTTGCAGTGAGGCAAGATCACGCCACTGCACTCCAGCCTGGGGGACAGAGTGAGACTCTGTCTCAAAAAAGAAAAAAAAAAAGGAAAGAAAGATTTCAAATTTAGTATTATCAAATTTCACCTATAGGCCACCATATACTTAGACTCTATTAGCTTCTGGTCAGTAATTTAAATTATCATGTTTGTTATTATAATTATGTAGAATTGTAATTTCAGAATAGCTTAAATAGTAATTTGACCCAAACTGCAAATATTCTTCTCACATAACCGACTGTAAGTCAATTCTATCAATTTCTTATTTTTAAGTTTGGTTTGAGATTACTTCACCTATAAACATTTATTGTCTATTAACGTTTCTGCTAATATTTTGAGCATGTTGCAAATAAAGTTTTTTCTATCTTGTTATGCAGTTTTGGCTAACATTTAACTCCTATGCTTTTAGGCATTTCCAGACCTAACTTACCCTAAAGTATAGCCCACCAGGAAACATCATCTCAGAATATCAGACACTACTGCCTCTGTAAATAATTCCATTACTCTGTCACTCAAGTGACTCAGTTCCCACTAGGGTAATAGACTGTCATTTTTGACTTTTGCCAATTGAATTGCAGCTCTGGTTTCCCTGGGAGCCCGGCAGCTTTGCACATAGCTGTGGGTAATGCAGCGGGTTACTCTGGCAAGACTTGCTGTCATTGCTTTCTGCTAATTCCAGTAAAAAACTTATTTTACCTTTCCAAATCCCAGTACCTCTTTTCTTCCCCTGTCTCTCCTCCTTTTCTCTTCACCTTTCTCAACTTGGAGGGGTTTAGTTTGCATTTTTTTTTCCCACTTGGAGAATGAGTCAGGGTTTTTTTGTTTGTTTGTTTTGTTTTTGTTTATTTTTTATTTTTATTTTTTGACGGAGTCTTGCTCTGTCGTCAGACTGGAGTGCAGTGGCACGATCTCAGCTCTCTGCAACCTCTGCCTCCCGGGTTCAAGCAATTCTCTTGCCTCGGCCTCGCAAGTAGCTGGGACTACAGGCGCGGGCCACCATGCCCAACTAATTTTTGTATTTTTAGTAGGGACAGGGTTTCACCATGTTGGCCAGGATGGTCTCGATCTATTGACCTCGTGATCCGCCCGCCTCGGCCTCCCAAAGTGCTGGCATTACAGGTGTGAGCCACCGCGCCCGGCCCATGAGTCAGAGTTTTTAACTGCAAACAACAGAAACTGATTCTGATTCACATGAGCAGGAAAGGAATTGATAGGAAGGATAGTGCGTAAATGTCAGTGTGAAGGCTGGAGACGCAGGTGAGCAAATGGCAGCAGCAGGGGAGGTGGGCAGCTGCACCCACAGCCATGGTCATGCCAGGGGACGGCCTGGTTGGAAGGCTGCATCACTGTGACTGTCTGGGACATCAGAGGCTGTGGCTGCCACCCCTGGAGTGGGGCAGCTTCCTCACATACTTGCTCCATGCCCAGGCTTCTTAGCACACATTCAGATGGTTGAGCCCAGATCATGCAAACAAATTCTAATTTCCAAGGGATAGGCCTCTGTTTCCAAATAACACCATGCAAGAAAAGGCTCCTCTTAGCTGTAAAGAGGTTCAGATGCTGAGCACCCGTCAAACGCAACCCCTGCAAATATTGACTATTATAGATTCCAGCTCTAGGGACATCGCCCTTTTATCCTCAAACAGAAGAAGACAGTCATTTCTGCTCTCAAAGGGATGAGTACACCTTTCTCCTTAACAAGGAATAGCAACTTCCTGCAGTTTTCTGATATTTAACAATATCTAATTACTTTATATATTTAAATTATATAATTTTAAAATATTTATGTTATTCTTAATATAATTATATTTAATACATTATGCTAATATGCTATATAATTTATAAATATAGTAGAATACATTTTATATATTAATGATCTCCCTAGTAATCATCTCCAACATAGGATTAAGGATAATTGTGGTGATTTTTAAATTTTGTTTTGTTTTTGAGACAGGGTCTCGCTTTGTCACCCAGTCTTGAGTGCAGTGGCGCAATCTTGGCTCACAGCAGCCTCGACCTTCTGGGCGCAAATGATTCTTTCGCCTCAGCCTCCTGAGTAGCTGGGATGACAGGCGTGTGCCACCACGCCTGGCTAATTCTTTTGCATTTTGTATTTTTGTAGAGATGAGGTTTCACCATGTTGCCTAGGCTGGTCTCAATCTCTTGAGCTCAAGTGATCCACCCACTTCAGCCTCCCAAAGTACTGGGATTACAGGCATGGGCCACCGTGCCCGGCCCAGATTATTTATTTTATATTTTTTATTTTATTTTATTTTATTTTATTTATTTATTTTTTTTTGAGACAGAGTCTCGCTCTGTTGCCAGGCTGGAGTGCAGTGGTGTGATCTCGGCTCACTGCAACCTCCGCCTCCTGGGTTCACGCCATTCTCCTGCTTCAGCCTCCTGAGTAGCTGGGACTACAGGTGTCCACTGCCATGCCCGGCTAAACTTTTTTTGTATTTTTAGTGGAGACGGGATTTCACCATGTTGGCCAGAATGGTCTTGATCTCTTGACCTTGTGATTCACCCGCCTCGGCCTCCCAAAGTGCTGGGATTACAGGTGTGAGCCACCGTGCCTGGCCGATAATTGTATTTTAAATAAGAAACCTAAAGCTTAAAAATCCTCAAAATATAACACTTAAAAACAATTATACAGATATTAAAGGAATAGTTCAATAGCAGTGAAATATTTTTAATTTGAGAAGCCAAATACATATTCATTAATCACTCTAGCGCTACAAAGAGAAACTGCACAATTTCAAAACAGTATGGTCAAAATACGATGTCATTCTGTTTAACTAGCTTTAAGATGTTGCTAGGTGCTCCAGTGTTCTATCTAATTTAGACTATAATAGGAAAACACATGTTTTACATAAATGTATTTTCCAAATAACTGGAGAGTATCAGTTTAAGCACTAATCTTTTTTATTCTGATTTTCAAAAAATGTTAAACAAATCACACTTCACGGGGATTACAGATGTGAGCCGCCACACTTCCCTTTCTTGTATACTGAGTCTATGTTAATCTATTCTTTTTTTCTGGCGTGATCTCGGCTCATTTGCAACCTCCGCCTCCCAGGTTCAAGTGATTCTCCTGTCTCAGCCACCTGAGTAGCTGGGATTACAAGCACGCACCACCACACCCAACTAATTTTGTATTTTTAGTAGAAACAGGGTTTCACCATGTTGGTCAGGCTGGTCTCGAACTCCTGACCTCAGGTGATCTGCCTGCCTCGGCCTCCCAAAGTGCTGGGATTACAGGCATGAGCCACAGTGCCCAGTGGTTTATTTTTATATAACAGCTTTATTGAGATATAACTCATCTACCATATAATTTACACATTTAATGTGTACGAGGCAATTTCTTTTAGCATATTCACATAGTCATGAAACCATCACCACAATTTTAGAACATTTTCGTAACCTCAAAAGGAAACCCCATACCCATTACCAGTCACTCCCATTTTCCCCCAAACCCCCAGACCTAGGTAACCACTAATCTTTCTCTCCCTACAGATTTGCCTTCTCTGGACAATTCATATCAATGAAATCATGTAACATGTGATCATTTGTGACTGACTTTTTTCACTTAGCATAATGTTTTCAAAGTTTGTCCCTGTCGTAGCATGTATCATTGCTTTATTCTCTTCTATGTCTGAAGAATGCTCCACTGCATGGCCGGGCCCAGTGGCTCACGCCAGTATTCCCAGCACTTTGGGAGGCTGAGGCAGGTGGATCGCTTGAGCTCAGGAGTTCAAGACCAGCCTGGGCAGAAACCCCATCTCTACCAAAAATACAAAAAATTAGTCGGGTGTGGTGGCAGGCACCTGTGGTCCCAGCTATTGGGGAGGCTGAGGTGGGAGGATCGCTTGAGCCCAGGAAGAGGTTGTAGTGAGCTGAGATAGCGCCATTGAACTCCAGCCTGGGTGACAGAAAGAGACCCCATCAAAAAAAAAAAAAAAAAAGAAGAAAGAAAGAAAGAAGGAAAGAAAAAGAAAGAAAGAGAAAGAAAGAAAGAGAGAGAAAGAAAGAAAGAGAAAAAGAAATTCCACTGCATGGATATACTGTATCCACTCGTCAGTCAGTTGATGGACATTTGGGTTGTTTCCACTTCTTGGTAATCATGAATGATGCTGTTCTGAACATTCATGTTCAGGTGTTAGTATAGCATGTCTCAGGTGTTTGTATAGCATGTCTCAGGTGTTTGTATAGCATGTCTTCAGGTGTTTGTATAGCATGTCTCAGGTGTTTGTATAGCATGTCTCAGGTGTTTGTATAGCATGTCTCAGGTGTTTGTATAGCATGTCTTCAGGTGTTTGTATAGCATGTCTCAGGTGTTTGTATAGCATGTCTTCAGGTGTTTGTATAGCACGTCTTCAGGTGTTAGTATAGCATGTCTTCAGGTGTTGTTAGTATAGCATGTCTTCAGGTGTTGTTAGTATAGCATGTCTTCAGGTGATTGTATAGCATGTCTGTCTTCAGGTGTTTGTATAGCATGTCTTCAATTCTTTTAGGTCCCTAGGACTGGAATTTGTGAGCCACCTGATAACTCCATGCTTTTACCTTTTGAGGAGCTGCCAGACTCCTTTCCAAAGTTTCTGCACCATCTTACATTCCCACCAGCAGTGTATGAGGGTCCCAGTTTCTCCACATACTTCTTATTATTTGACCTTTTGATGCTAGGCATCCTAGTGCATATAAAGTGACATGTCATTGTAGTTTTTGTTTTTGGGGTTTTTTAAGACAGGGTTTCACTCCCGTCACCCAGGCTGGAGTGCAATGGCACAATCTCAGCTCACTGCAACCTCTGCCTCCCGGGTTCAAGTGAGTCTCCTGCCTCAGCCTCATGAGTAGCTGGGATTACAGGCACAGGCCACTGTGCCCGGCTCATTTTTGTATTTTTTGTAGAGACGGGGTTTCACCATGTTGGCCAGGCTGGGTTTGAACTCCTGGGCTCAAGCAATCCACCCGCCTCAGCCTCCCAAAGCACTGGGATTACAGGTGTGAGCCACAGCTCCTGGCCTCTCATTGCAGTTTTGATTTGCATTTCTCTGATGACAAATGATATCAAGCATCTTTTCACATGATTACTGGCCATTTGTATACCTTCTGTAGAAATGTGGTAACATCCTTTGCTGATTTTAAAATAGGGTTATTCGTTTATTATTGAGTTGAAAGAATTCCTTCTTTTGAGTGTCAGTGACTGAGGTTCGCTGTGACACAGAGGGGTTCTCCTGGAGAGCTATGGCACACACTCCATATTAAAAGGCAACATGATGCTGTCAGGAATAACACAAAAGCAATTATAGAAACATGTTAGTACATATTTATGCATCTTTTTTCTTACTCTCTCTTTGCTATCTATTCTCACAGCTCTAAATATGAATTATTTCTCTAGGTAGAGGCCAAGCATGAGTCGGCTTCTCCCAAGAATGAGTTGCCTGGGCTTTGAGACAGTTTACTGCCGTATTTTGGGTAATTGTAGTTGCCAGGAGTCTGATTTCTGAGGGCATTAGGTGCCATTTGCCATAAGTGGAGATAGTAGGTTGAATAGGATGGGACTAATTGGGGCCAGTTTTGAGGAGGTGAATCTTTAGTGAAATCTCCAAGAACACAATGGTGAGGACCTGGCAGAGAGGAGGAGATTTCAAGGCTGGGGGAATTGAGTAGTGGCGTCTGGGCACTGGGTCCTGTATTAGGGAACTGGCGAGATGAATGAGCAGGGAGGGCTTCACTGGTGTGACTGATCTTGGTAAAGACGGTGAGAAGCCGTGACGAGGCAGGGTCTACATGGGAGCAGTGAAAGGTCTAAAATTCAGCCTTTGAGCTCAGTGCTAGGCTCATGCTAGTAATTGGTTCTGATCGGTTAAGCTTCCTCTGGTTTGCTGGTGTGAGAAGAAAGAAAACCTACTCCTCCCTGTTTCCGCCTCACCAGCTTCCCTCCTCTGCCAGCCCCACCCTGCCCCCAGCCCGTGTGGCTAAACTGCCCAACTGCCGATTAAAACCCACACCTCCCAAAACACCTCGCACCACCCAGAAGCCCCAGTCCCCGCCATTCATTCCGCTCCCGGCCGAGAGCCGCTCTAGCCAATCACCCTCCAGGCTCAGGGCGGCCGAGGCAGGGCCTCTGCCTCTTCGGGGGGCCTGTCCCTCCCACCGCCCCCGATTGTGGCTGAGCTGCCACCACTTGATAGCAAACCACACTCATACAGGAAGGAGAACAGGGCCCGTGGCCCCGGGCCTCCATGAAATCAACAAGGGCGCGTTCCTCCCACTGCAAGCGCTGCTGAGCCTCCCGCCTTTCCTTCCGGTCTCTCTGCGTCTCGGGAGGCCCCGCAGGGAGCCCTCTGCTGGTCTTGTCCTTCGCTCTTAGCTCTTAGGACTTTATGCCTTTTCATATGGGGGCAGGTGGGCGGGAGATGAGTCTGGGATCTTCGGCCCTCCGCTTTCTGGAAGTTTGCACCTTACCCCACTCACTGCCAACGCGCCTGCGGTCTGGGTTCACTCTTCCTCCTCTCCCACGTCTCAGGAACCTGCAGCTGACCCCCGAGCCCGCGCCCTCCCGGTTCTAGGAATTCACCACTTTCTTGCCTTTGTTTCGGTATCTTGTTTGGAGCCAGAGTCGGCTCCAATGAGGAGCTGCCGGAGGGTGTTAGGCTTTTTGCAGAGTAAGTGAGGAGCAGAGTGATAGGGCGTAAAGTCAGAGGGAGCAGAGAAGGGGCCGAATCAAGCGGGGCCCGGGTCATGCAGGGCCTTGAGCCTGTGGTAAGGACTCCGGGATTTATAGTCACCAATTATGAAAAAGGACTTCTCGGCCGGGCGCGGTGGCTCACATCTGTAATCCCAGCACTTTGGGAGGCTGAGGCCGGCGGATCACCTAAGGTCAGGAGTTCGAGACCAGCCTGGACAACATGGTGAAACCTTGTCTCTACTAAAAATACAAAAATTAGCCAGGCGTGGTGGTACATGCCTGCAATCCCACATACTTGGGAGGCTGAGGCAGGAGAATCGCTTGAACCCAGGAGGCGGAGGTTGCGGTGAGCCGAGATCATGCCACTGCTCTCCAGCCTGGGCAACAAGAGTGAAACTCCGTCAAAAAAAAAAAAAAAAAAAAAGAGGAAGAAGAAAAGAAAAAAGCAAAGAAAGAAAAGAAAGAGGGCTTATCAATGACCACAAATGACTAAGTCCTCAACCTCTCCAACGGCTCTAGAGCAAATGACACTTTAGCCTTCATTCATTTAAGAAACCTGTGCTGAGCCCCTACAAGGTGCTAGACTAAGTATTCTTGGGGATACATACAAATGTGAACAAGCCAGAGGCCCTGCCTCGCAGGACTCACTGTCCAGGGGGAAGGCAGAACTGCAAAGATGAGCTGGGACGCCCCATGGGAAACGCTTGACAGAGTCAGCAACAAAGTCATCCCCCTGCAGCCTCCTCCTTGGCATGGCCTCATTTTCCTCGTCGGATCCCTAGTGTCCCACCCCATGCCAGGTCGCACCCCGGGAGGGTCCAGTTCACACTTCCAGAAAGTTTGGGCTGCACTGTCCCAGCAGCTGTGCCCTTCGTGCTCTCCCACTCCCAGGACTCTCCCAGCACCGCGTGCCCATTTTCCCCATGGTCCTTTCTGCCCTGGAACCAGACCATGGTTAGTCGTGAGTGCCCCTTCCCCTCACTGTCCCACTCCATGCCCTGGCACTGATAGGGTACTTCCATGTTATCTTTGCACCACCTGGACTCTTTGATCATATGTTGATACTGTCGGTGTTTCAGGACAGGAAGATGCAGCGTCCCCACCGAGGTCAGTCACCGGAGTCAGTGGCGGAGGGAGGACATGGGCAGCATGGAGCCAGAGGAGCTGATCTCAGGATTGGAGAGCGCTGCCTCCTCCAGGAGGAGAAAACACACCGCGAAGAGCCCCCAGCCCCTCCCCGCACTGCCTTCAGCCTCTGCATTGACCCCTCCGCTTTTCCAGGACAGGCATCATGAGGTGTTGAGTGGTACCAATGTGGGCGGTGGGCTCTCTTCTTTCCGGTTTTAATTCTTGGTTCTTAAAAACTCCGTTCCAAATGAGGGAAATGAAACTACTGAACACTCTCCCCCAGTAGCCAGCTGACGTGGGGCAAGAGAATAATTCCCAGTTAAGGCCCCAAAGGAAATCCCCTCCCTGCCATGTGCTGAGGCTGGAGAAGTGGGGGCTGGAGAAGTAGGGGCTGGGAGAAGTGGAGGCTGGAGAAGTCGGGGCTGGAGAACTGGGGGCTGGAGAAGTGGGTGCTGGGAGAAGTGGGGGCTGGGAGAAGTGGGGGCTGGGAGAAGTGGAGGCTGGGAAAAGTGGGGTCTGGAGAAGTGGAGGCTGGAGAAGTGGGGCTGGAGAAGTGGAGGCTGGGAGAATTGGGGGCTGGAGAAGTGGGGGCTGGGAGAAGTGGGGTCTGGAGAAGTGGGGTCTGGAGAAGTGGGGTCTGGGAGAAGTGGAGGCTGGAGAAGTGGGGGCTGGAGAAGTGGGGGCTGGGAGAAGTGGGGGCCGGAGAAGTGGGGTCCAGAGAAGTGGGGGCTGGAGAAGTGGAGGCTGGAGAAGTGGGGGCTGGAGAAGTGGGGTCCGGAGAAGTGGGGGCTGGAGAAGTAGGAGCTGGGAGAAGTGGGGGCTGGGAGAAATGGGGGCTGGGAGAAATGGGGTCTGGAGAAGTGGGGTCTAGAGAAGTGGGGGCTGGAGAAGTGGGGACTGGAGAAGTGGAGGCTGGAGACGTGGGGGCTGGAGAAGTGGGGTCTGGAGAAGTGGGGTCTGGAGAAGTGGGGTCTGGGAGAAGTGGAGGCTGGAGAAGTGGGGGCTGGAGAAGTGGGGGCTGGGAGAAGTGGGGGCCGGAGAAGTGGGGTCCAGAGAAGTGGGGGCTGGAGAAGTGGAGGCTGGAGAAGTGGGGGCTGGAGAAGTGGGGTCCGGAGAAGTGGGGGCTGGAGAAGTAGGAGCTGGGAGAAGTGGGGGCTGGGAGAAATGGGGGCTGGGAGAAATGGGGTCTGGAGAAGTGGGGTCTAGAGAAGTGGGGGCTGGAGAAGTGGGGACTGGAGAAGTGGAGGCTGGAGACGTGGGGGCTGGAGAAGTGGGGTCTGGAGAAGTGGGGGCTGGAGAAGTGGGGTCTGGAGAAGTGGGGGCTGGAGAAGTGGAGGCTGGAGAAGTGGGGGCTGGAGAAGTGGGGTTTGGAGAAGTTGGGGCTGGGGAAGTGGAGGCTGGAGAAGTGGGGTCTGGAGAAGTGGAGGCTGGGGAAGTGGGGGCTGGAGAAGTGGAGGCTGGAGAAGTGGGGGCTGGGGAAGTGGGGGCTGGAGAAGTGGGGGCTGGAGAAGTGGGGTTTGGAGAAGTCGGGGCTGGAGAAGTGGGGGCTGGAGAAGTGGGGGCTGGAGAAGTGGGGGCTGGAGAAGTGGAAGCTGGAGAAGTGGGGGCTGGAGAAGTGGAGGCTGGAGAAGTGGGGTCTGGAGAAGTGGGGTCTGGAGAAGTGGGGGCTGGAGAAGTGGGGGCTGGAGAAGTGGGGTCTGGAGAAGTGGAGGCTGGAGAAGTGGGGTCTGGAGAAGTGGAGGCTGGAGAAGTAGGGTCTGGAGAAGTGGAGGCTGGAGAAGTGGGGTCTGGAGAAGTGGAGGCTGGAGAAGTCGGGGCTGGAGAAGTGGGGTCTGGAGAAGTGGAGGCTGGAGAAGTCGGGGCTGGAGAAGTGGGGTCTGGAGAAGTGGGGTCTGGAGAAGTGGGGGCTGGAGAAGTGGGGGCTGGATAAGTGGAGGCTGGAGAAGTGAGGGCTGGAGAAGTGGGGTCTGGAGAAGTGGAGGCTGGAGAAGTCAGGGCTGGAGAAGTGGAGGCTGGAGAAGTGGGGGCTGGGAGAAGTGGGGGCTGGGAGAAGTGGGGGCTGGGAGAAGTGGGGTCTGGAGAATTGGAGGCTGGAGAAGTGGGGGCTGGAGAAGCAGGGTCTGGAGAAGTGGGGGCTGGGAGAAGTGGGGGAGGCTCTAGCTCACTGCCCCGCCACCAAGGTGAAGGGCCTGTCTGTGGCCAGCGGCTGAGAGCCCACAGCACAGTGGAGAACCCCAGAGGCAGGAGCGAGAGGATTTTGCCCAGGGTGAGCTGCCAGTTCCAGGTCCCCATGGCTCCACTGCTAGGTGCAATCCCTGCGCTCCTCTCTCACAGACCTGTCTGGAGTGGGGAGCAGCCCTGGCTCCTCCCACGGCTCCCTTGCACACTGAGTTGTGTCTCCTCTCACAGGCCAGCTGTAGCCCCCCACCCCTGGTCTTGAATAAGTTGCCATCTGGAAAAGCAGTCAGGGGTTGGGGTGGAGGGCAGAAGCCAAGGCTCCCTTTGATCTCCTTGGGAGGCTGAGAAGTCCCACAAGTGACAAACTCTTATGAAGCTTAGTTTAAGAAAGAAAAGAGATCCCCACACCCTCAGAGGGCAACAGCTAGAGAATTATATAGACAAAGTGGGTTGACTGCCATCATTCCTTCCTTCCCTCTCTTCGTTTCTTTCCTCCTTCTTTCTTTTTTGTGGAGATGGAGTTTCGCTCTTGTTGCCCAGGCTGGAGTGCAGTGGCATGATCTCGGCTCACTGAAACCTCCACCTCCCGGGTTCCAGCAATTCTCCTGCCTCAGCCTCCTGAGTAGTTGGGACTACAGGCATGCACCACCACGTCCAGCTAATTTTTTGTATTTTTAGTAGAGACGGGGTTTCACTATGTTGGCCAGGCTGGTCTTGAATGCCTGACCTCAGGTGATCCACCCACCTTGGCCTCCCAAAGTGCTGGGATGACAGGCATGAGCCGCTGCGCCCGGCCTTCTCCTTCTTTCTTTGAGCAAATAGTCACCAAGCCCCTTTATGTGCATAAGACGGTGTATTTTTTGGAATAACACATGACCCCTGCCTCCAAAAGTTTGTAGTGGGCCAGGCATGGTGGCTCACGCCTGTAATCCCAGCACTTTGGGAGGCTGAAGCGGCTGGATCACCTGAGGTCAGGAATTCAAGACCAGCCTGGCCAACATGGTGAAACCCCGTCTCTACTAAAAATACAAAAAATTAGCTGGAAGTGGTGGTGGGCGCCTGTAATCCCAGCTACTTGGGAGGCTGAGGCAGGAGAATTGCTTGAACCCAGGAGGCGGAGGTTGCAGTGAGCCGAGATGGCGCCATTGCACTCCAGCCTGGGCAACGAGAGCGAAACTCCGTCTCAAAAGAAAAAAAAGTTTGTAGTATAGTTGTGGAAACAAGGCACAAGTCCAAAAAATTAAATCACAACACAAGAGATGTCATGAGGCTGGTGGATATTGGGGACGCTGGCACCGTGTGTTCACAGGACAAGGTGGCAATTGCAGTGGGGAAGGCTTCATGGAGGAGGGGGTCCAAGCCATGCCTTTGGGACGGGGAGGGTTGGGGTAGGTAGAAGAGGCCATTCCAAACAAGGGAACCCTCTGCCAGAGAGAGTAGAGAGTGGGGAGCGTTTGTTCTGTGTTTGGGAAGATCGTGAGCAGCCCGGGCTTGGTGAACCCACCTGCAGGCCATGTGTGCAGCGATCATGAAGCTTGGGCAGTAGTCGTGAAGAGAGGCTGGAGGCAGCTCAGGCTGAATGAGGCATCTGGACTTTCTCCTCCAGCCAGGAGCTGCCTGGGTTCTTGCTTTCACTTTGGATCAGAAACGCCGCTGCGCTGCTTGACACTAGACTTGCTTTATTCCTGTTGAGTGGAATACAGCAAACACCCCAATACGTGGAGCAGGCTCAAAGGAAGAGGCACATGGCCCCCCAGAAATTCTCATGATCCTGTGGAGGGGTGAGCTTGGCCAGGGCAACCAGGGCTGGATGCACCAGGGTTGCATTTGAGAGGAAGCACCCTGATCTCCTCTGCCTCCAAAAGCATAGTGAGTGGGGAGCCCAGAGCGCCCGACAAAGTTGGAGGATCCTGAGCTGTGCAGTCAGGCTTCCAGCCTTGCTGGCATGTTCTGCTTTGAGCTGAAATCTGCATTGGTTTCAGCTGGACGTCCAGGCTTCCACCCAGAGCCAGCGTGCTGCTAGACTAGGGGAGGGCTGCTGGTGTTGCCAACCAACTGGTTTGTCTCTACACATCCATCAAGACCACTGGGGCCGGGTGCAGTGGCTCACACCTATAATTCCAGCACTTTGGGAGGCCAAGGTGGACAGATTGCTTGAGCCCAGGAGTTTGAGATCAGCCTGGAAAACATGGTGAGACCCCTGTCTCTACCAAAAATACAAAAGACATGGTGGTGTGTGCCTGTGGTCCCAGCTACTGAGGAGGCTGAGGTAGGAGGATCACCAGAGCCCAAAGGTCGAGGCTGCAGTGGGCCTTGATTGAGCCACTGCACTCCAGCCTGGGCAACAGAGTGAGACCCTGTCTCAAAAAAAAAAAAAAAAATTAAAAAGAAAAAAAAAGACCATTGGTTTACTAGATTTTTTTTTGAGGGGTAGCAGCTGCCTTTCTCAAAAGAAATTCTATAGAGAATCTCCCAATGTTTAAAACATATCAAAGTGGGATTCTTGGGATGTGGAGGGAATGGGGTACCTGGATCCCACCTGCCAGTCTTTAGGTATTCACGAGGAACCCCTGAACCTGCTGAACTCTGTAAAAGGGCTTTAAGCAGAGGGTGAGGTGACCCAATACACATTTTAGAAAGATGCCCGTGGCTGCTAGGTGGAGTTGACATTGGAGAGGGACGAGATCAGGGGCAGGGAGCCAGTTTCAGGAGGCTATGAAAGTGGTCCAGACATGAGCTAATGAGGTCTAGACCCAGGGCAACAGCCTAAGGATGAAGAGCAGGTTGGATTCCAGAAACATTTCTGAGTTAGAATCAGCAGGAATTGGGGGTCAATTAGATATGAAGGATGAAGTCTGTGAGGGCTGGGCTGCCTGGGCTGAAACATACTGTTAAAGTGTGACAGCCATACAGGAGAGAAACTGCTGGGACAAAGGATAAGAGTTGAGTTTGGGGCCAGGCACGGTGGCTCATGCCTGTAATCCCAGGACTCTGAGAGACTGAGGCAGGCAGATCACCTGAGGTCAGGAGTTTGAGACCACCCTGGCCAACACGGTGAAATCCCATCTCTACTAAAAATACAACAATTAGCTGGGTGTGGTGGTGGGCACCTGTAATTCCAGCTACTTGGGAGGCTGAGGCAGGAGAATCACTTGAACCTGGGAAGCAGAGGTTGCAGTGAGCTGAGATCGCGCCACTGCTCCAGCCTGGGTGACAGAGCAAGACTGTCTCAAAAAAAAAAAAGAAAAAAAAAAGAAAAAAAAAGAGAGAGAGAGAGTTGAGTTTGGGATACATCATGTTATGGTGACTCTGGGACATGTAGCAGTTGACTGACCAGTAGATAGTTAAAAATGCAAGTCTGGATCTTCTCTCGTGGAAGAGAATGTTGGAGCTAGAAATTAAAATCGGGGAGTTATCAACAGATTGGTAGACACAAAAGACATGAAGTAGAGAATGTGCATACAGGAGAGAAAGAGGCCTGAATCAAGCACCTGGGTTTGCAACAATTTGATCTTTATTTAGCTTTTTCATTGGTGCCATTGTTATTACCATTATGAGATAATATTTTATTTTTTTAATTATTTTTATTTTTTTAAAGACGGAGTCACACTCTATCACACAGGCTGAAGTGCAATGGCGTGATCTTGGCTCACTGCAGCCTCAACCTCCCTGTGCTCAGGTGATCCTCCCATCTCAGCCTCCCAAATAGCTGGGACTACAGGTGCGTGCCACCAGGTCTGGCTAAGTTTTAAATTTTTTGTACATACGGAGTCTCAGTATGTTGCCCAGGCTGGTCTTGCGCTCAGGCGATCCACCTGCCTTGGCCTCCCAAAATGCTAGGATTACAAGCCTGAGCCTCTGTGCCCGGCCATGAGTGAATATTGTAGAAAGCAGAGACAATGTGCCAGATGTTTGGAGTGAAAAGTATTTGGCTCCTGTTCTCTTAGGATAGACAATGCTACACACAATCACAAATCACAGGCTATAAGAGAGGTGACCCAATCCTGCGGGACACTTCAACATTCCAGATTTGAAGGGGAATGAGAGATCAGAACTGGAGGCCCCTTGTCTGAGCCCCCGAGTATGGTGGTCCATGTCACTCTACATGCAGCGGGCACTGTAAATATTTCACCTTCTCTAGACGACAATAGTTCCTCGAGAACAGGAGCGCTGGGATAATGCATGTAAAGCTCTTAGCACAGTGTCTGGCGCTGCTTCGATGATGGCTATATTATTAATTCTCCTTATTCCTTTGAATTCTTGGCAAGAGCTGGCAGGGAACTTTGTACACATCAGGTACAAAAAAAACCCATCCACGCAATCTAAGATCAAGAAGCTCTTGGCACTCTCTGACAGTCCTCGACAAAGCAGTTCCCCTTCTTTCTAACACAGTGAGGGTCCGTAAAGGAGATTATCCACAAGGACTAGCTGAGTGGATAAAAAGACAGACTAGCTGAGCGGCTGACCCTTCCAGACGACAGGCTGTCCCTCTTTACAATGGTGCCGCCCTTCCCAAAGTCGGCCTCAGCTTGGTCCTTGGCTGGAACCTTGTAGAAAAGTTTCTGGGTCAGCAGACCTCACAGGCAAGGGTCCCCTAGCTGGCCACCCCCAACCCTGCAAAGGCACCCACGCAAGAAAGCCGGGGGAGCCTCGTTAGCATTGCTGGAAAATCCTTTACACATCCCCGCTGCTTGGCCACTAGGCCGGCAGGTGTTCCAGCGCCAGCTCCCCCAGCCCGCCCCATCCCCCGCGCCCCGCGCTGCGGTTCCCTCTAGCAGGCCCGATCTGAGTGAGCCTGTGCTGAGTCGCTGAGCAGCCCGCTCTCCATGTGACTTCAGTTTCCGTCTGTTCCTTCCGCTAGTGCTAAAATAATCTGATGCCCCACAGAAAGGAGGTAGCCCAGCCCCGCGATCGGCTGCTCTCGAGGAGGCCGGAGCCCCCGGAGAGGATGCGCCCCGCGGAGCCGCCTGCGCCTGCGGGAGCCGTGAGTATTTCCTGCGTGGGGGCGTCCCCGGGGGACAGCCGGGGCCCTTCTCCAGGTGGGCGAGCTCGAGCGAGGTTGGGTGGTAGGAGGTCAGCGTCCGCGGCCCGCGGCTCAGGGCTGACGAGGAAGCTGTGGCTTGCTGCATCCAGGCGCCGCCGCTCTTGTGCTGGGAGTGGGGGCTGCAGCTCTGGGTGGAGGTGGAAATACCTCCCTCCAGGAGCACTTAGAGCTGAAAAAGGTGGTGCGATGTAGTGGAAACCACGAGGGCTTCAGACTCAGACGTGGGTTTGAGTCCTGGCTCTGCAGGGAGCATGTGAGCAGACAGTTAAGGTTTCTGAGCCTCAGTTTTCTCATCTGCAAAATGGGAACAGAGATGCTCCCTCCCTGGGCTGGGCGGCTGGATATGATGAGACCGCTCTGTGCACACTCAGCATGCTGAGCACTGGGCTCTCCTTCCCTGTCCCACAACGTGGATTGAGAACCACTATTTCATAGATGAAGACACTAAGACTGGTTAACAGGAACACCTATTCACAGATGCCATCCACGTGACAGGCCTGTCCAAGGCCTTGGGGATACAGCTGTGAAGATGTGCAAAGCCCCTTCTCCCACAGAACGTTTGTCCTTGGGAGATTCACTGGGGCTCTGTGACTTGGATCCTAGCCTAGCCTTAGCTCCGTGGCTTATCAGAGGGCGACTAAGACTCGGATGCTCTTCCGTAACCCTCCTGGCCTCTCCATGTGGGCAGGCTTCTGAAGGGGTCAGCGTACTTCCCCACGTACCCAGGAGCTAGACGGAAAGAAGTAAGGAGGCACTGGTGTGGCTTTGTGCTGCCTCTGAGAGAAGGTGAACACGTGCCAGTTGGTGGCTGGGACTGAAGGAAGCCGGATCGGGGTCCTAAGAATGGAGCCTCCGGACAGGGCCGGTCAGGGCTGTTGTGCTTCCGGAGGGGCTGAGGGGACCCCACTGGAGGCTTCTTCATGGTGGGCACAGCCTGTTAGGAGTCTGGGTGCTAGAAACATTCAGAGTCTATGGCCCTCCATCCTTTCCTGTGTGCTCCTCACCTGCCGGCTGTGACACACAGACTGTTCCTGTGGATGCTGAGGGTTTGCTGGGCTTTACATTTATAATACCTATTTATTCTCCTCACACACCCCTTAGGTTTGTATGTGTATGCCTGAGAGTTCCTAAAGGAGATTATAGAATCATGGGCCCAGGAAAAAAACCTTAACTCCTGCCTTTAGGTTAAACAAAACAAAACAAAACAAACTCAGCTTCACAAAGAAGGCACTTTTTAAAAAATATATATTTACTTATTTATTTTTAGAGACAGGCTCTTGCTCTGTTGCCCAGACTGGAGTTCTGTGGCATGATCACAGATCACTGCAGCCTCAAACTCTTGGGCTAAAATAATCCTCCTGCTTCAGTCACCTGAGTAGCTAGGACAACAGGTGCACACCACCATGCCAGCTAATTTTTAAAATTTTTTTGTAGAGACAGGATCTTGCTATGTTGCCCAGGCTGGTCTCAAACTCCTGGGCTCAAGCAATCCTCCTGCCTTGGCCTCCCAAAGTGCTGGGAGTGTGGGCATGAGTCACCACACCCAGCTTTCATCTAATGAGTAACCTCATGGGAACTTCATGAAAACACATATAAACTTAATCTCTCATAGTTTTTAAATTCATCATCCAAGAGTTCCTGCTCTTTGATGATGAGACATACATGGTAGACGCCAAAACACAGAGCAGATGCCTAGTATCTTTGTTCTGGGGTGTGCATTAAGAATACATTGACCTGTCTGTCTCTAGTCTTGACTCTTTTGGAAGAGAGATGCTAGTACTGATGACAACCTGCATTCTGGCTGTGGTGTGCGTCCACACTGCAAAGTTGTGCACCAGACTCTCGTACGGACAATGCCTGTGCCTCACATCAGGCGCAGATCCATTTAGAGCCTCAGAAGTCAGGAGAGGGTGGACTTGCAACCACGACTGAAAACACTGTCTTTCTCAGGACATACTGTGTGTATAACACACTTAGAGATGTCTGTGCTCACTGATGCTTGTTGATGTGTCATTGCACATCAGTGACATTTATCATTTTTTTGCCTTTGGTGGAACTTCTTTATTATACTCACTTTCCTCCCAAACCATTTTTCTCAACTTCATCATGAAACAAATGTCATGTGGTCAGTCTGTGATGGGGCTCAGGGCTAGGTTAGGTGATGATTTCTGAAAGCTCAGAGACGTGAAGGAAAAAGGACATCAATGCTTGGATCTTATAAGCCTCATGTGCAACAATAAACCCGAGTTCAAGAATCAGATTCTTAGATAGATTGGTTTGGTAGCAAATGACAAAAAACCAACTTAAATATGCTTCAGCAAAAAAAAAAAAAAAAAAAAAAGGATTTATTGTTTCAAATAACTGAAAAGTGTATGGGCAATAGTTTCAGGCATGCCTGAGTCCAAATGCTCAAACAGCATTGCCAGGAATCCATCTGTCTCCTTTCCTCAGCTTTGCCTTCCTCTCTGTGGGCCTCTTTACCAGGCAAGTCCCGGAGCTGGTGGCAAAGATGGCTGCCTGCAGCTCCAACTATATTCCTACCGGTTTGGCGTCTGAAACAGAAAGAGCAAGTCTCCTTTCCATGAGTTCTAGCAACTGCCCTTGGATTGATTCTCGTGGGATTGGCTTTTATGACGAGCCTGTGTTAGGAAAATTGAGTGCTCTCACGGGCCCAGCCTTATTCATAGGCCCCACCCTGGAACCAGGAGCTGGGATCAGACCCAAACATACAGACTTTTTAAGAAAGGAAAGGGGTTGGTTGCACAACAGTATAAGTGTACTTAACACTACTGAATTGTACACCTAAAAATGGTTAAGATGATCACTTTCGGCCGGGCGTGGTGGCTCATCCCTGTAATCCCAGCACTTTGGGAGGCCGAGGCAGGTGGATCAGAAGGTCAGGAGTTTGAGACCAGCCTGGCCAAAATGGTGAAACCCCGTCACTACTAAAAATACAAAAATTAGCTGGGTGTGGTGGTGGATGCCTGTAATCCCAGCTACTCAGGAGGCTGAGGCAGGAGAATCACTTGAACCTTGGAGGCTGAGGTTGCAGTGAGCCGAGATGATTGTGCCATTGCACTCCAGCCTGAGCAACAAGAGCAAAACTCTGTCTCAAAAAAAAAAAAAAGATAATCGCTTTCATGTTTTGTGTATTTTACTACAATTAAACATTTTCTAAAGAAAAAAAGGAAAGAAAGGCGGTGATTTTCTCAAAGGGGAATTGAGGAGTTGTTACCAGAAGGAGAAATGAATGTGAGTAGGCGAAACCAACCAACTTCCAGAGCGAATGGAGTCAGGTGCTGAGCCCAAGCCAATGTGTCTTTTCTCACTTTAATGCCTGAGGGATTTCAGAGTGAACAGAGTGAAGAAAGGAGGAAGTGGAACCTTGTCATGGTCCTCACCCACGAGGTGGGCGCGAGGAGCAGGCTGGTACTGGATAGGCTCAATGCGGCCACAAAGCCTGGTGAGGTCACAGGGACTCCCCTCCTCCAGCCCCAACCCAAAAGGTTGCCTAAGGCAGGTGCTGCGCCATGTGCACCAAGCAACTTTCTGCTGCCACTTCCAAGAAAGAGAAGGACCGGGAGGGGATTCTCCCAGGAGAGAGCACGTAAGGCTCCGTCTTTTCACCTGTCTGTTCTCAAGCAGGACCTAAGTGTCTCAGGCAGCCCCACACCCACAGTGCCTGGCAGAGGCCCATCCTGGGGTACACATCGTGTTCTCCTAAGCTCATGTCACTCCATTTCAGATGTCAACTGGGCACGGACTCCTGCTGATCCTCCCTACTGTCATTCACTCCTCTCCTGCTCCAGCCCTGATCCCTGAGGTCTCTTCTGCCCTTGCAGTGTCTCCCCTCTGTGGTCCTCAGACACCAAGGCTGAGCCCTTTCCCTCAGCCCTGCAGTGTCTCCCCTCTGTGGTCCTCAGACACCAAGGCTGAGCCCTTTCCCTCAGCCCTGCAGTGTCTCCCCTCTGTGGTCCTCAGATACCAAGGCTGAGCCCTTTCCCTCGGCCCTGCAGGGTCACCCTCTGTGGTCCTCAGACACCAAGGCTGAGCCCTTTCCCTTGGCCCTGCAGGCTCAGTGGGGAGCAGGGCTTTCCCTGCCTGGCCCTGGACCACCTCCTTCAACTTCAGCAAGTTAGTGGTCTCCCTGTCACCAGCCAGCCTGACACCCTGAGACCTCCTCATGGGCCTCCCCCAATGGCCTTTCTCTTGTTCTCAGTTATTGGGCCCCTCCTCAGGTCCTTAAGCTGCTGCTTCCATTCAGCTTCTCATCTCCTTCCAAATCCCCAGTTTTCTTGTAGGCTCTCTGGCTAGAGAATGTTAGAGCCATTTTGAAGGCCTCTGACAGCCCCCATCTTGCTTTGTCTCCACAGAAGACCATGGTCCCATGATACACTCAGGGGTGCTGTTCAGAATATCAGGCACCGCATGGCACAGCTACTTGGGAGGCTGAGGCAGAATTGTTTGTACCCTGGAGGCGGAGGTTGCAGTGAGCAAAGGTCACGCCACTGCACTCTAGCCTGGGTAACAGAGCGAGACCCCGTCTCAAAAAAAAAAAAAAAAAAAGTTAAATCCCTTGATATGCATTCTGAAATATTTAAAGGAAAGTATATCAATGACTGCAATGTACTCTGAAATGCACGATCAGGCGGGGCGCAGTGGCTCACGCCTGTAATCCCAGCACTTTAGGAGGCCAGGGCGGGAGTTTGAGACCAGTCTGGCCAACATGGTGAAACCCCATCTCTATTAAAAATACAAAAATTACCCGGGTGTGATGGTGATCTGTGGTGATCTGGTGCCTGTGATCCCAGCTACTTGGGAGGCTGAGGCAGGAGAATCTCTTGAACCCCGGAGGCAGAGATTGCAGTGAGTGGAGATTGCACCACTGCACTCCAGCCTGGCGACAGAGTGAGACTCTGTCAAAAAAAAAAAAGAAAAAGAAAAAAGAAAGGTAGCGTGGGTGGTGCTGTGTGCCTGTAGCCCCAGCTACTCGGTAGCCCTAGGTGGGAGGACTACTTGAGGCCGGGAGTTTGAGGCTGTAGTGTGCTACAATTCCATCTGTGAATAACTACTGCACTCCAGCCTGGGCAACATAGCAAGACCTCTAAAAAAAAAAAAGGAGAAAGAAAGATGGACAGAAGGGTAGATAGATGGATAGATGTATGTTGTTGAGGAAAAGTTAAATGACTAACAGTACCTAGTAACTGTTCACATTCCTTGTCATGATCATAAAAAACAAATAATAAGAAATTAGAAAACTTCCATAGGAACTGTAACTACCTGTAATCCACTGTCATATGAATTACTGGGTTATTGCTCCACTGAACTATTAGTTTGTGATGAGGAGGTGATACCAGCACTGAGCCTGGCAGGATGAATAAGAGCTTTGCAGGCGAACAAGACCAGCGAAAGAGCCTTTCCCACAGAGGACAGAGCGTGTGGGCATGCGTGATTTAGTCAAGGATCGCAGGCAAACCAGGGTGGCTGGGGCTTGTGGTATTGAGGTTGAGTTGATGCAGAAGTCACAGACCTGGGTTTGAATTGTGGCTCTCACATTCTCTAGCTATATGGCCTAAACCTATGTGAGCCTCCATTGACCAAGTGTGAAATGGAGATGACAACATTTACCTGCTAGGATTTTTGTGGGAATTATATGTAAAGTACCTGGTATAGCCCGTGTTCCAAGGTGAGCACTCAGTAAGCGTGAGCTGTCACAGTGAAGAGCCTGGACAGAATCTGGGAGCAATTATGCAGACCTCGAACACCACTGAATTGACCTTTGAATCAGCCTCTTGTCAGGAATTCATATCCTTTCATTCTTCAATTGCACACTTTCTCAAGGAAACCCAGTAGTCGGGGTGGGGGGGATATATTTTCATTGTTTTCCCACTGTGGCCACTAAGCCGCTGTCATCACCCATAAAAAATCCCTGCCCACAGTCTACCATGGACCCTGGGTGCTCTCTTCTCCCCTGGACATCCCAGGGTCCACACACTGCAGCTCCCAGGGGCGGGAGAAGGGACGAAAGCTCCTTCTCCTTCACTATATTTCCCTCAACACCAGCTTGCTGTTTGCACAGAGGAACTCTGCTTTCCCTTTGATTAATACACCACTTTGTCTCACTATAGAAAGCGTCTCTCCCCCTCCAGTGGGGGAGTGTCCTCCTGCAGGCCTTGGTGGGGTCCCCCCGCACTGAACTTGAAGTCCAAACATTCCCTTATATTGACAAAGCCTTTTCACACACAGTGTCCCATTCAGTCTCGACACAACCCTGTGAGGCCATCAAGGCAAGTGCTGTCCTCCATGGCCACCACCAGAGCGAAGGAGCCAGACTTGGGCCCAGGTCTCCTTCCCCAGCCCAGGGTCCCTTCCTCTACACAGGTCCCACCTGCCCCTTCTTATCGAGAAGGGCGGTGGCAGGTAGTCACTCCCTCAGAAGTGAGCAGAGGCAACAAACTTGTGATACTGAAGGGAAATCAGATGCTAATGCGTTATGCGGTTGAGCACCTATCAGCAGAGATTGTGTGGGTCTCTCCTATAGAAAGGTGACACCGAGGACCCACCACCAGTCACCACCAGCATGCAAGGGCGAGGTGTCACCTCCCAGTGGGAGCAGGTTTGCATTTATTAAGACCTGTGGCCAGATGCAGCCTGTGGGCATGGAACAGGACGAGGTGAACTGACCTCTGCTGGCTCTACCAGGCTGATGCTGACCACGTAGGGAAGCCAGCTGGCTTATTTGTGGCCCTGAGGAAATGAGGGCTGAGCAGGGAGGTGCTCAAAGCAGGCTCCTCACACTGGCTGTCTGGAGTCGCTGTGGGAAGGGCCCAAGGGAAGAAGGGTTGCTGTCGCCTCTAAATCCCCCTCCAGGTGGAGGCAGAGCCTCATCCATTCCCAGAGAGTCTCTTGCCACAAGCCCCGGTAGAGCCCAAGCTGACCAGGAGTGCGAGGCTCGGGTGGGAACCGGAGATCTACGTTTAACGAGTGCTGGGAACCATCGCACTGCCTTCGCCAAGCCGCCGTGTGCCTCTCATTTCACTTCTCTGGCCTGCATGTTCTTTTAGCAAACTTGGGGATTATACTACACATTCTGCTTTACACTTTCCTTTCCTTGATATTATTTTATTATGAACATCTTTCTGCATCAATCAATATATTGCTAGCAAAGCATTTTTTATCACACCACGTCATTCCTATCATGTAGTTTTATCACAACTTATTTAGCCAGTGCTTCCATTATTGGACTTTTGATGGTTTCCACTTTTTTATTATTATTACTAATGTTACAATGAATATTCCTTTTAAAATATTTTTATGTACATTGTATTTCCTTGGGATAAATTCCTAGAAATTGAATCATTGAATCAAAAAGAATCCAGACTTTCAAGGTCTTTGATAAATTGTGCTAAATTGTTCTTCAGAAAAAGTGTGCCAATTTTCTGTTCTACCTGCAGGGTGTGAGACAGTTCTTAGGGGGGAAAAAGTCAAAACCATTGTATTGTCTATATTTTAACAAATTCATTATTAAGAGAAAGCTAGAGAAGCAAATCACAAGCTCTGAATTCACACATCACAATTCTAAATGTCTGTTGTTCTAATCCTCAATTTCAAGTTCTTGTTAATGCATCCACCATTTGAATATTTACTTTTTCAAAATATAGGAATGTATTAATTTACCAAAGATCACAATCAGTTCTTTGCTTTTTTTAAATTTTTTGGACAGAGTCCCACTTCGTTGCCCGGACTGGAGTGCAATGGTCTGATCTCGGCTCACTGCAACCTCTGCCTCCCAGGTTCAAATGATTCTCTTGGCTCAGCCTCCCGAGTGGCTTGAATTACAGGCGCCTGCCACTATGTTTGGCTAATTTTTGTATTTTTAGTAGAGACGGGGTTTCACCATGTTGGTCAGGCTGGTCTCAAACTCCTGACCTCAGGTGATCTGTTGGCCTTGGCCTCCCAGAGCGCTGGGATTACAAGCGTGAGCCACCGCGCCCGGCCACCTGGCTAATTTTTGTATTTTTAGTAGAGACGGGGTTTCTCTATGTTGGCCAGGCTGGTCTCGAACCCCTGATCTCAGGTGATCTACCCGCCTCGGACTCCCAAAGTGCTGGGATTGCAGGTGTGAGCCACTGTGCCCAACCTGTATTTCCATTTTTAACATAACAAATGTTTCCTAAGCACCTTTCTGAGAAGAGTGTTTGAAAAAGGTATGTTAATAATTCCTGGAAATATGGGGACAAAGATTACCATAATTTAACATCTCTTTTCAGGAACATTTATTTCATTTTCCTCATTTTTAAATGTGAGTACTTTAAAACTTACAGAAAAGTTTACAAGAAAGTACAATACTAAATTTACCGAGTAGTAATATTTTGCTTTTTACCGTCTCTATTGAGCCATTTGAAGGTAGGTTACATAAATTACGGACATCATGAAAGTTCCCTGTAAGTGCTTCAGCATGCATTTCCTAACAATAAAGGTGATGTCTTACATAACCACAGGCTTGTTATCCGACCTGCAGACATTATCAATAACCTCATATCATCTGCGCATCTGAAAACTCATCACTTAGTGCCTATCTAAATTTCCCCAATTGTCTCATATTTTTCTGTTAGAGATTCTTTAAAATTCAACATCCGGCCCAGCTCAGTGGCTCACGACTGTAATCCTAGCACTTTGGGAGGCTGAGTTGGGTGGATTACCTGAGGTCGGGAGTTCGAGACCAGCCAGACCAAAATGGAGAAACCCCATCTCTACTAAAAATACAAAATTAGCCAGGCATGCTGGTGCATGCCTGTAATCCCAGCTACTCAGGAGGCTGAGGCAGGAGAATCACTTGAACCCGGGAGACGGAGGTTGCAGTGAGCCGAGATTATGCCATTGCACTCCAGCCTGAGCAACAAGAGTGAAACTCTGTCTCAAAAAAAAAAAAATTCCAACATCCACTCAAGGTTGATTCACTGCACTTGGTTAAATGCTTCTTAGTCACTTGTAATCTAGAATAGCCACCCCCAGCCCCACCCCAGCCTTTCTTTGATTTTGAAGACTGACTCTTGAGAAGTCCAGGCCAGTTACCTTGCAGGATGTCTTACAGCCCGGATCTGTCAGAGGCTTTCCTCATGACTGGATTCAGGGCAAGTGTTTCTGGCAGGCGTTCCACCAGGACAGTACCCTGTTTCTTAAGGCACCACACTCAGAGGCTCAGAATGGCAGGAGCTCTCACCATGGGGGTGTTGAGTTTGGACATTTGGTGAAAGCTGAGGTCATCCTAATGTTTTGCTAAGAACCAGAGGGACCAGAGCTGCTTGCTTGAGACTTCCCAGTGCTTCCTGGAGAAGGGACTTTTGGAAGTGGTCACAGACTGGGGGTTGGTTTTGTTCTGTATCATCTGTTCTCGGTGGTCTGTGACCAGCTGCCCTTCCCATTCCCCCAGATCCCAGATGCAATTGCTCTTTTTCTCGCAGTCAAAGGCAGACCCCCTTTCTCATGGAGCCCTCCATCTGGCACTGTGTGCCCTTGTGTGTCCATGAGTGTCGCTGTCACACATTTACACGCTGCACCTGTGCGCAGTCTGCCTCTGGAGAGCCCTCCCCCAGACCCAGGGAGAAATATTTGTTTCTACCATAGAGTGCCCCGAGAGCTGCCCACTTTCTCCAGGAGACCTCTTTCCGTAAAGCTTTTTCAGCTTCTCTGATTACTTTGAGGAGAAAATTCTTAACTACGTGGTAACATACGTATGGCACTTGCTCAGAGCGCCTTTAGCAGAGAGGTTCCGGTCCCAGCTCTGGCAGCAGCTGCTCACATAGTAGCAGTCAGGGGAGGTGGGGGTGGGGATGGTGAGTTGTCCCAGCAGCCCCAACAAGGAGAGGCTGTCACTCTGGCCGGGATAACAATTCAGATATCCAGCGTGCACCTAAATAGTAGAAATCCGGCATCCTTTTCTAAAAACAAAACAATAGCAAAATTCAGATCTGAGCTACTCTGTAGCATTTCCTT
This sequence comes from Pongo pygmaeus, assembly GCF_028885625.2. Lineage (NCBI taxonomy): Eukaryota > Metazoa > Chordata > Mammalia > Primates > Hominidae > Pongo > Pongo pygmaeus. Next base: position 206,922,552 of record NC_085930.1, read on the forward strand.
TTTTAGAAACAGTCTCACTCTGCTGCCCAGGCTGGAGTGCAATGGCGTGATCTCGGCTCACTGCAACCTCTGCCTCCTGGGTTCAAGATTCTTCTGCCTCAGCCTCCTGAGTAGCTGGGATTACAAGCATCCGCCACCATGCCCAGCTAATTTTTGTATTTTTAGTAGAGACAGGGTTTCACCAGGTTGGCCAGGCTGGTCTCAAACTCCTGACCTCAGGTGATCCACCTGCCTCGGCCTCCCAAAGTGCTGGGATTACAGGTGTGAGCCACCACGCCCGGCCATTTTTGTACTTTTTTTTTTTAGAGAGGCAGGGTTTTGCCACCTTGCTCAGGCTGGTCTCGAACTCCTGAGACCCAGCGACCCCTCACTCCTTGGCCTCCCAAAGTGCTGGGATTACAGGTGTGAGCCACCGCACCTGTTCGCAAACAAACATAATTTCTAAAACAAAGGAGACTCTTTGCAGTGGCTATATGTTCTTCTTCCTCACTGTCAGCATTCTCTTGTTGCAGAATACAACCTCCGTTCATGTTGTTTTTATGAATGAATCTTTTTACCACTTTCTTACTATGACCAGGTCTGGAGGCAGAAAATCATGTTGTCTTCTCTGCCTAAAAAGCAACACCACATCTTCATAGACAAGGCTGGCTATGGAGTAGACTCACAGCATTCCATGAGAACTAGTTAGAATGCGGCAGTGTTCCAAATGGGCCAAACCTTGTCAAGTCAGGAGCAACAGGCAGCTCAGGGTCCCAGGAACACTCACCAGCTGGCAGTCCCTTGGGAAGCGGCTGGGCTTTCCACCTTTCCTGCATGCTGGGTACACGCTAGCTTAGATGCCCTCTTACAGCTGCAGGCGCTGTGGCGTGGTCCTCAGCCCTGAGGATGTGTCGGGGGAGAGGAAGCAGTCCTGTGCGCGCAGGGGATGAGTCACGGGATTTTGCAGAGATATGGCAAGAGGATTGTTTATCTTGGACTCTTTGCAGTGCCATGGCTCTGAGGAAGCTCTCTGCAGCTACACACTCTAGGAAGAGTGTTTCTCAACCTCAGTGGTCACTATTTTGAAAGCCTTTTAATTCTTTACAGTCATTACATACTTCTAATTTAGCACTGGGTCTTGGCCATTCTCACATGATTGTATTAGTCAGGGTCCAACCAGGAAACGGAAACTGCCCAGATTATTTAAGACAGAGGATATTTAATGCAAGAAAGTGGCAACAGATGGTGGAAAAGGCTGAGAAAGCAAGCAGCAAATGAATAGTCAATACAGCGATGAGCAGCTTCAGGAAGCTTCTTATCCTCACCTAGGTAGGGTGAGGACAAGAGGAGGAGGTGGGCCAGGCACCATGGCTCACACCTGTAATCCCATCACTTTGGGAGGTCAAGGCGGGTGGATCACCTGAGGTCATGAGTTCGAGACCAGCCTGGCCAACATGGTGAAACCTCATCTCTACTAAAAATACAAAAATTAGCCGGGCGTGGTGGCAGGCACCTGTAGTCCCAGCTACTAGGGAGGCGGAGGCAGGAGAATTGTTGAATCCGGGAGGCAGAGGTTGCAGTGAGCCGAGATCGCAACATTGTACTCCAACCTGGGCACCAAGAGCAAAACTCTGTCTCAAAAAACAAAACAAAACGAACAAAAACAAAGAGGAGGAGGTGGTGTCACCAGAGCCTAGGGGTCAGCGGAAGAAACTCTAGGATGTCTGTGTCCAAGGCAGAGAGGAAGGGAGAGAAATACGCTGGATTCTTTCTGCCCTCTGCTGTCTGACCTCCCAGGAGGAGTGTCTTCCATTGACTAAACCAGCAGAGTTTGTGGCAGGTGACAGCAGTTTGAGGCCAGGTGACGGCAGAGTTTGAGATTCAGAACCTTCAGAAGTCAGAGCCCTGCCACACTGAGGAGAGCAGGGAAGGGGAAGGCGCAGCTCTGGGGACAAACCACTGTCAGCCAGCATAGTCATCTGTGCCCAGGGCTAGCCTTGCTCTGCAATTTATGAATGTAGAGTTTTTAATGGAAGCTTCCTGCATACATTTTACACGTCTAGTTGGTATAATTCATCCTTCCAGCCACACTACTCAAGCCTTTGTTTTAGACTTTGTGTAGCTGTTGAACTACCTTGGAGATTACACAGGAATAACCAGCACTCAGTCAACTCACTGGTGTTTGGAACTCACAAGTAATAATTAATAATTGTGTTACTCACTACCTTTACAGCCACAAAGCCCTTTCACATTCATGAGACTGGTTTATTCTCATGCAACTCTGGAATAATTATTATTACTCCCATTTTGTAGACGGATTCTCTGAGTCTTGGAGACTTTGTCAGAATTCCTGAAGGACAAATAACAAATAACAGAGGCAGAATTCAAACTCTGGTCTGCTTGGTTCCAAATTCCATGATCTTCCCATGATATCCTGCTGCTTCCTGCCAGAAGGAGCTATACCCAGGGCCACAGCAAGAGTTTTTATCTGGGCTGGTTGGCTGAGTTTAGGAGGAAGGAGAGGATATGTTTTAAACTTGCAAAATTCTTGATGACCCATAAATTAAAATGCCCATCCTGAGTGTGACACGAAGCCTAGCTTGCCTTCCAGTCTGAAGGTTACCTTTTCACTGAAGGACCTGCACTCTTGCCCCTTACATGTCTAGATTCAGTTCTTCAATATACAGGGCTGGCTCTTCTAGAAAGGTCGGAGTCACAGCAGCAGGTACCACCCCACGCCTGTCAGAGGCGGCCAGGGAGGAAGGGAGGGTTCTTACCTCCCCATCTCCCCTCAATAAAATTCAGGATGCCCAGTGAAGTTTGAATGTCAGATAAACAATTTGTTAGTATAAGGATGTATCTAGCATTGAAATGATGCCTTGTAATTTACTAAATCTGAAACTGTGCAAACTTATCTCATGGTGGGCAGTGGTGGTGATCCAAGGTTTCAGGGGCGTGGGGGTGGGGAAGGGTGCTGGGGGGATCCTGAGGTCAGGAACCCGTACACTTCTGCTTCTGCCCTCTCTCCCCTGTGCCAGCCACATCGTAATGATTCCTGTGTGGGTGCAGAGGCAGAAGTGGGTCTGGAAGGGGATTCCCAGTGTGTGGCAAGTTCTGGTGAATTCTGCATTGGAAGTTCTCTCTGTAGTAAGGGGAGATGGCCTGGCCTGAAGTGAAAGCTGGCTTACCCGGTTTCATTTAGCTCTTCAATTAGTCTGTTTGCACTGGTGAGCATTCAAATCTGATCAAGAAGGTAAAATGAGCCTTCAAGATCCCTAAATGCATTTGAAGAAAGGAAAGAGGAGGCCCCTGAGTGGCTAGAGCGAGCAGGTAGGGTGAGCTGGTGCCGCTGGCCCAGGAGAAGATGGGAGGACAGACACTGGGCCTCCGGTAGGTGTCAAGGAAGGGGGCAGATGGAATGCTGGGGCCAGCTCTTGTCTCTGGGTCTGCAGAAGGCAGAGCTGGGGGCATACACTGGGTGTCAGGTCCCCAGCAGAGCAGCAGTGAGTGCAGCCTCGCTGCTGGGAGAAACTGCCTTGCTCATTCATCGGAGCTCGGGGAGTGAGGCAGGGCTGCTCTTAGCCCTGCCACTAAATTCATCCACAACCTTGAGTAGTATCTCTGGGCCTTTGTTCACCTGGCAGATGTGATGAGTATATTGCATTTCCCTTATGGCTCCTCTTAGTTCTGAATCTCTGCTGGTGCGTGTATACCTTCAAGCCTTCTCATTACTGCTGTTCTGTGTGCACTGGCCAGGCAAGCGGGCTGGCAACCACGTTTCGTTAACCACCTTTATTCTACCCAAAGATTGTTTCTTCATTTTCCCCTCCGTTTTTCCCCCTGTCCAAGCAAAATATCAAACCTCTTTTTTCAAAGGGTCATAGTCAAATGAGTTAACCAAAGAGATCAACGCTTTTGTAACAGCCTCACATCAGCAGCTGATGAGTAACTCTGTGGGACTGAGGCCCCCATCCGTGTTTCAGTCCCAGTCCACTCTCCAATTGTTCATTCATTCACTCAGCAAGTACTTACCGAGCTCATGGGATGCATCAGGCCGACTGGAACTGGAGGCAGGAAAACTTCAGCAGAATTACAAAATATGGGAAACTCCAGGTGACTGGAGGCCTGGTCACTCAAGCTTTTTGCTTCTCCCTTCTGTGCTGGACTCACTGAAGTGTAGCGTTCAGCCACCCGTCCATCAAGTGGTAGAGGCAAAAGAAAATTGAGTTCTTGTCAACAGTTTCAGTGAAAGGCTGGAAGTCTTGGCTAAATGGAGGTATTTGAGTAACCTGTGGGCTGCACCTCTATGGAGCTCCAAGACCACATAGAACTGGAACTGGCTCCTTCTCTCAAGAATACAAACAGCCCTCTGGGATGCCCTTCTCTGACTTACCTCTTCCCTGCTCTCTGTCAACAGGGCTGCCCTTGAGATGGAGTTGCTGCCCCTTTGGCTCTGCCTGGGTTTTCACTTCCTGGCAGTGGACTGGAGGGACAGAAGCGGAACGGCCACAGCAGCTTCCCAGGGGGGCTGCAAGTTGGTGAGTTTTCCCTTGAACCCTGATCTGTCGGCTGCTCCTGTCCCGACAAGGCTTGGTCCATTCGGAAAGCTGACGGATTGTCCATCAGGAAGCGCAGAGAATGAAGGAGGCTGAGTCGCTCTGTGCCTGCCTAGCACGGGGCCATGTGCAGCTGCTCTTTAACCACAGGATTTTAAGATGCTGCCTGGGAAGAGCCAGGCAGTCCCTGCCCCACCCTTCTCACACCTGCCGAGGATAGGAGGCATCCGAGAGCAGCCTAGGGCAGCCTCTTGGAACAAGAGCAACTTGTTAAAAATCTGGATGATTCAGGCCGGGTGCGGTGGCTCAGGCCTGTAATCCCAGCACTTTGGGAGGCTGAGGCAGGCAGATCACTTGAGCCCAGGAGTTGGAGACTAGCCTGGGCAACATGGTGAAACCACATCTCTACAAAATACAAGAATCAGTCAGGTGTGGTGGCACACACCTATAGTCCCAGCTACTTGGGAGGCTGAGAGGTAAGGATGGCTTGAGCCTGGGAAGTGGAGGTTGCAGTGAGCTGAGATCATGCCCCTGCACTCCAACCTAGGTGATGGAGCCAGACCTTGTCTTAAAAAAAAAAAAAAAAAAAAAAGCCAGGCGCGGTGGCTCACACCTGTCATCCCCGCGCTTAGGGAGGCCAAGGCCGGCAGATCACCTGAGGTCAGGAGTTTGAGACCAGCCTGGCCAACATGGTGAAACCCCGTCTGCACTAAAAACACAAAAATTAGCTGGGTGTGGTGGTGCATGCCTGTAATCCCAGCTACTCGGGAAGCTGAAGGAGGAGAATCACTTGAACCCGGGAGGCGGAGGTTGCAGTGAGCTGAGATCACACCCCTGCACTCCATCCTGGGTGACAGAGTGAGACTCTTTCAAAAAAAGAAACAAAAAAACCAAAACAAAACAAAAACTGGATGACTGAGCTGCACCAATGGTATGAGAATCTCTGGGTGAGGTGCATGAAAGCTGGAGAAGCCTGCCTCGGAGTTTGTGGACGAGTCGACCTCTAAGGCTTATGTAGCTGCAGGGAGGGCTTGCTGCCATGCTGCACTGCAGAGCAGCAGCCTGGACCACGCTCAGGCTAAGAAGATCCAGAGGGTGGATACCCAAGCCTTTACAGGTGCCTTCTCTAGGGCTTTCAGCCTAGATGTGAAAATAGACTTGGGTCCAAACTGAGAAATTTCCAGTAATTTTCCCCTTCATCTATATAACAATGATATCAAAAGTCTGCTCAAGAAACACATATTTAGGCTGGGTGCATGGCTCACGCCTGTCATCCCAGCACTTTGGGAGGCCGAGGTGGGCAGATCACGAGGTCAGAGGTCAAGACCAGCCTGGCCAACATAGTAAAAACCTGTCTCTACTAAAAACACAAAAATTACCCAGGCATAGTGGCGCGTGCTTATAGTCCCAGCTACTCGGGAGGCTGAGGAAGATCGCTTGAACCTGGGAGGCAGAGGTTACAGTGAGCTGACATCGTGCCACTGCACTCCAGCCTGGGTGACAGAGTGATACTCCATCTCAAAAAAAACCAAAAAAACCCCACATATTTAATAAACATTTCTTGAGCCATATTATATACTAGGCACTGGGAAGACAAATTGGATGTCAGGGCTAACACTTACATTCAAATACGTATTCTTAAAGCATAGCTGTCACGGTTTTTAACCTCTTTTAGTGGTAACCTATAACCACTGTGCTAGAGTCTATTCCAATATGACATAGAGGTTACGAGCTAGACTGGCCTGGTTTAAACCCAGCCCCACCCTTAGCTGGTGACATTGGGGCCACTCTAGGTCATAGTTTCTCCGTCTGTAGAATATATACGTAATAATAACATCTACCAGTAACATCATGCTATGTTGACTGATGATTAAATGGGTTAATACATGTAAAGCACTCAGGACAGTGCCTGGTAGGTAGTCAGTGCTATGCGTTTTATCCGTTATCACTCATATTATTATTAATCTCTGCTATGTTTGACCTCCAGCATTCTCTTACAGAGGCAATAAAGGATTAACTACACAGTAGTTATTCAGGGGTTACCAGGCACAGGAGGAGGAGAGATAAATGAACAGCCTTTCGGAGTCCAGGCTAGACCCTCTGCTTGACACTTTCTGGCCCAGTGGGCAGGAACAGAGAATTGACTGCCAGGAAGCCCAAAGAGTGGGTTTCCTGCGGCTCTTCCGAGTTGAGGACTGAGAATTGGAGAGTCTGGGTGCCCTCCACTGGCCCTCATCACATTATCCGTTTGACCTTATTAGAAAGTGGACGTTGGCCAGGTGTGGTGGCTCACACCTGTAATCTCAGCACTTTGGGAGGCCGAAGCAGGCAGATCACCTGAGGTCAAGAGTTTAAGACCAGCCTGACCAACATGATGAAAGCCTGTGTCTACTAAAAATACAAAAGTTAGCCAGGCATGGTGACAGGCGCCTGTGATCTCAGCTACTCAGGAGGCTGAGGCAGGCAAATCGTTTGAACCCAGGAGGCCGAGGTTGCAGTGAGCTGAGATGGAGCCACTGCACTCCAGCCTGGGTGACAGAGCAAGACTCCATCTCAAAAAAAAAAAAAAAAAAAAGAAAGAAAGAAAAGGAAAGTGGACATGGTAAGCTTTTCTGGGATGGCCATAGGGTCCTTCTACATCACTTCAGCGGGGCCACAAGGAATTGCAGAGGTGGGACCCACGACTGCAGCAGCTGTGGTAGAACAGCACCCCATAGCGTGAAGAAAGCCCCTGACCACAACATTCTCCAGTGAGTCCGCACGCAGGGAGGAGCGCAACACCCACTCACACAAAGACACACACCTGGCCGGGTGCGGTGGCTCACGCCTGTAATACCAGCACTTGGGGAGGCCAAGGCAGGTGGATCACCTGAGGTCAGGGTGGCCAACATGGCAAAACCCTGCCTCTACTAAAAATACAAAATTAGCCTGGTGTGGTGGTATGCGCCTGTAATCCCAGCTACTTGGTAGGCTAAGGCAGGAGAATCGCTTGAACCTGGCAGGCAGAGGTTGCAGCAAGCCAAGATGGCGCCATTGCACTCCAGCCTGGATGACAAGAGTGAGACTCCATCACACACACAAAAAAAGATATAAGCTGTCTTCCAGAGTAATTTGTAATTATAAGGCAATCCAAATCAAAATACCAAAGAGGGAAGGGGGATGTGGAAAGAACTTGGCAAATCCTTTCTAATGTTCATCTGGAAATTAGAGAAACCCAAATGCTCAACAATAGGAGATGATTAATTAGATCATCCTAATAATTATAGCTAACATTTATTAAGCACAGTAAATGTGTTTCACATAAACAGTCACACTTGATCCTGAAAAAAAAGCTATGCAAAAATGACGAGTATAATTTCGGTTTTACAGGCAGGGTAATGGAGGTCTCTTTTGATTCCGTAACCATCCAGAGGTCACCCATTTGATCAAAAGCATTGACCCTGGAACCCTTGCTCTCAACCACTGTGCTATTCATGAAATGAATGCATATGCTTCCTAAAAAGATTATGATCACATTTATTTGTACTGCCAAGGCAATAACTCTGTCATATGTTATTGACAGGGGGACAAAAATAGGTTACTGAACAGTTTGCACAGTATGGTCTTATTTTTGTTTTTTAGACAAAGGTAGGTAATATCTTAGGAAAGATCCAGAAAGACATGGAACAGAAGGTGACTGGTATTTCTCTGAGACAGAGGCTGAGGTGACAGAAGAGTTTAGCTTTCCATATGTCAATACGCTATCAATGTTTAATTATTGGAAGGCTTTATTTTAATTATCAGATAAAGAACGCGAGGGTCCAAGAAATTCCACTGCTAGTGGTGGTAGAGCCGAGATTCAGACTTGAGTCTGTCCTCCAAACCTGTGCTTCTTCTAACCTCTCTCTCGGGATTTTCCTCCTCTGTTGCCCTGCTGCACTTGCCCTCTGGGATTGAGCCCACAATTGTAGGCAACCACTGCCCTTGTATTACTGACGAACTTGTACAAAGGAATGCCATTGCTCCTCTATCTTATCACTTAAAACTTCTTTCTGGCCAGGCACGGTGGCTCACGCCTGTAATCCCAGCACTTTTGGGAGGCCGAGGCGGGCAGATCACCTGAAGTCAGGAGTTCGAGACCAGCCTGGCCAACATGGTGAAAACCCGTCTCTACTAAAAATACAAAAAAAGTTAGCTGGGCATGGTGGCATGTGCCTGTAATCCCAGCTACCTGGGAGGCTGAAACAGGAGAATTGCTTGAACCCAGGAGGCAGGGATTGCAGTGAGCTGAGATCACACCATTGTACGCCAGCCTGGGTGACAGGGCAAGACTTCATCTCAAAAAAACAAAAAACAAAAAAACCATTTTTGTCCTAGACACCTAAATGACATCCTATGGCTGATGGTTGTTTTTGCCAATTTTGCAAAACACGGGGCTGAATTAAAGTATCCTGCACGTGTGCTTTCTGCAGTGTGAGCAGGGTGGCCTCGTCTCTCCTGCCTCCTTATTCTGCATGATCAGAGTAGAACCCTGTTTAGGAAAAGCACTGAACTGGGCTTTCAGAGCCCTGGGCTCCAGTCCCAGCACGGCCACTGGCTCTTCACTTCTCCCCTCCAGACCCACTTTACTTCCCTGTACAATTCAGGATGGTGAAAGCTCTCACGTCCTTTTTTTTTTTTTTTTTTTTTTTTTGAGATGGAGTCTTGCTCTGTCGCCCAGGCTGGAGTGCAGTGGCGCCATCTCGGCTCACTGCAACCTCTGCCTCCTGGGTTCAAGCAATTGTCTGCCTCAGCCTCCGGAGTAGCTGGGATTACAGGTGTCCACCACCACACCTGGCTAGTTTTTTGTATTTCCTGTAGAGACAGGATCTCACCATGTTGGCCAGGCTGGTTTTGAACTCCTGACCTCAAGTGATCCACCTGCCTCGGCCTCCCAAAGTGCTAGGATTACAGGCATGAGCCACCGTGCCTGGCCTTGTCTATCCTATTTTTAAAATGAACATCTCTAGAGCCATCCCCAGCAGTTACAGGGACAGTCTGATAAGTGAACTAAGTTTCTGTGCATAAATGCCTGCCTCTGGGCCTCCTCCCTGCTGACCAGTGTGGTTTTGGCTGCAGGTGGGTGGAGCCGCTGACTGCCGAGGGCAGAGCCTTGCTTCGGTGCCCAGCAGCCTCCCGCCCCACGCCCGGATGCTCATCCTGGATGCCAACCCTCTCAAGACCCTGTGGAATCACTCCCTCCAGCCTTACCCTCTCCTGGAGAGCCTCAGCCTGCACAGCTGCCACCTGGAACGCATCAGCCACGGCGCCTTCCAGGAGCAAGGCCTCCTGCGCAGCCTGGTCCTGGGGGACAACTGCCTCTCGGAGAACTACAAAGAGACGGCAGCCGCACTCCACGCCCTGCCGGGTCTGCGGAGGCTGGACTTGTCAGGAAACTCCCTGACGGAGGACATGGCAGCCCTCATGCTCCAGAACCTCTCCTCGCTGCAGTCCGTGTCCCTGGCGAGGAACACCATCATGCGGCTGGACGACTCTGTCTTCGAGGGCCTGGAGCGTCTCCGGGAGCTGGATTTGCAGAGGAACTACATCTTTGAGATTGAGGGAGGCGCTTTTGATGGCCTGACTGAGCTGAGACACCTCAACCTGGCCTTCAATAACCTCCCCTGCATCGTGGACTTCGGGCTCACGCAGCTGCGGCTCCTCAACGTCAGCTACAACGTCCTGGAGTGGTTCCTTGCGACCGGGGGAGAGGCTGCCTTTGAGCTGGAGACGCTGGACCTGTCTCACAACCAGCTGCTGTTTTTCCCGCTGCTGCCCCAGTACAGCAAGCTGCATACCCTCCTGCTGCGCGACAACAACATGGGCTTCTACCGGGACCTGTACAACACCTCGTCGCCAAGGGAGATGGTGGCCCAGTTCCTCCTCGTGGACGGCAATGTGACCAACATCACCACCGTCAACCTCTGGGAAGAATTTTCTTCCAGCGACCTCGCAGATCTCCGCTTCCTGGACATGAGCCAGAACCAGTTCCAGTACCTGCCAGATGGCTTCCTGAGGAAAATGCCTTCCCTCTCCCACCTGAACCTCAACCAGAATTGCCTGATGACGCTTCACATTCGGGAGCACGAGCCCCCCGGAGCGCTCACCGAGCTGGACCTGAGCCACAACCAGCTGTCGGAGCTGCACCTGGCTCCGGGGCTGGCCAGCTGCCTGGGCAGCCTGCGCTTGTTCAACCTGAGCTCCAACCAGCTCCTGGGCGTCCCCCCTGGCCTCTTCGCCAATGCCAGGAACATCACTACACTTGACGTGAGCCACAATCAGATCTCACTTTGTCCCCTGTCAGCTGCCTCGGACCGGGTGGGCCCCCCTAGCTGTGTGGATTTCAGGAATATGGCATCTTTAAGGAGCCTCTCTCTGGAGGGCTGTGGGCTGGGGGCATTGCCAGACTGCCCATTCCAAGGGACCTCCCTCACCTACTTAGACCTCTCAAGCAACTGGGGGGTTCTGAATGGGAGCCTCGCCCCACTCCGGGATGTTGCCCCCATGTTACAGGTCCTGTCTCTCAGGAACATGGGCCTCCACTCCAGCTTTATGGCGTTGGACTTCTCTGGGTTTGGGAATCTCAGGGACTTAGATCTGTCGGGAAATTGCTTGACCACCTTCCCAAGGTTTGGGGGCAGCCTGGCCCTGGAGACCCTGGATCTCCGTAGAAACTCGCTCACAGCCCTTCCCCAGAAGGCTGTGTCTGAGCAGCTCTCGAGAGGTCTGCGGACCATCTACCTCAGTCAGAATCCATATGACTGCTGTGGGGTGGACGGCTGGGGGGCCCTGCAGCATGGGCAGACGGTGGCCGACTGGGCCCTGGTCACCTGCAACCTCTCCTCCAAGATCATCCGTGTGACGGAGCTGCCCGGAGGTGTGCCTCGGGACTGCAAGTGGGAGCAGCTGGACCTGGGCCTGCTCTACCTCGTGCTCATCCTCCCCAGCTGCCTCACCCTGCTGGTGGCCTGCACTGTCATCGTCCTCACTTTTAAGAAGCCTCTGCTTCAGGTCATCAAGAGCCGCTGCCACTGGTCCTCTGTTTACTGACCTGGCTGTGTGCCAAGACTCGAAATTCGGTCTGCACACAACAGGATGCTTTCTCTGCCGGCTTTCAAGATGTGATGCAGAGGCCAAGTCTGACGAATTGAAGTTTCAATTAAAATTTAACATGTTTCCATTCCTCATCGTCCACCCCCCCACACCGCCCAAGTTCTTTTTCCATCATTATAATTCATCCTATTATCTTGGTAAAATATTTATTAAGTGACTTTTTTAGAAATAAAAGGCAACGTGTCTCATATTTTTTAAATTAAATGCAGCCTGTGTGTGTGTGTTTTTTTTTATTGTTCCTTCGTGGTTTCCCTTGGATTATTTTGTGGTGTCCTCCCCTTGGTGACATCCATGGAGCCGAAAGGGTAGCAATTCAATGCAACCTACTGGAAAAAGCACTCCAAGAGCAGGTGCTAGAGATGGTGAGTCAGTGCCCTGGGGATTCATCAGGGACAAGGATTTCATAGCACAACAACAATAACAACAAAGAATTTCAAAGCACAGCTGGAGGATCTGACATAAGATCATAAGATGAGGTCTCTCACCTGCTGTGTGACTGGCCACTGCCGTCAGAACGGTCCTGTGATCCCAGCACTTTGGGAGGCTGAGGCGGGTGGATCACCTGAGGTCAGCCGTTCGAGACCAGCTTGGCCAACATGGTGAAACCCCGTCTCTACTAAAAATACAAAAATTAGCTGGGTGTGGTGGCGGGCGCCTGTAATTAATCCCAGCTACTTGGGAGACTGAGACAGGAGAATTGCTTGAACCCAGGAGGCGGAGGTTGCAGTGAACTGAGATCACACCACAGCACCCCAGCCTGGGCAATGGAGCAAGACCCCGTCT